>NC_064244.1:26247063-27447063 GCF_003254725.2 Canis lupus dingo
TTGCAGTTTACGCCGACATCTCTTAGTGGGTAGGCCATGAGTTTTTCTGTGAAAGAGAGACTTTAACCCTCCCTCAGTGGGGAAAAAATGATACAAGTTTCTGACTTTGCTCAGCCTAAGGGTCGGTCCCCCAATCAAATGGTATTTCCTCGAGGTGAAAAATAGGCACTCAACACACAGGCCATTGTGCATCCAGCAAGAGTTCTATATCTTTTGGAAGCTGCTCTATTTTTTAGAGTACAAAAATTACGGAGTGTGATGTCAAACAGGGAAAAGGATATGGTAGGGGAGACAAACAATGCATTAAGTGCATGTGGTTCATTGATTAGCTCCACTTTCTGTACTAAGAGAAAAATGCAAGCTCTTTCAACGACGCTCCACGGCGAACCCAGAACATGGTGAATGGATGGATTCCACGGCGCAGAAAGGCTATGTTGAGTTGTTGTTTATAAACAACGCCCAGCAACACAAACGAGGGAAGCATGAGAAAAGCAAGTGATGAGGAAGAGGCCAAAACTTCGTTATATAACGGCAGAAACACCGGGGAGCAGCTCTTACTGTGTTGTTTTGCTGTGACTTGCAGCTTTGCTTAAGCATTTTAAAGATTCTTGCAGGTCTTTTTCAAGCTGCCAGCTCTAGCCTACGAATTATGGTAATGTGCCACTTCTGAGCCCTCGGCAGGATTTGCAACAGAGAAATCACATCAGCCTATGCTGATTAACAATTCCATTCCATCCAGAGATTTATATAAAAAAACTATCTTACATTTTGCTTTTTAATAAGAATGATCGCTATCTCAAATTGAGTCCCAGCAAATTTTAATAAAGGCCCAAGGTTGAGTGGCATTTTGCATGCTGATTTAGCTGTGATTGCTCGCTTTTGATGAGCACTAGCCTGGCATGTATAGCTCTCCTCAGAGCAGGTTTAAAGACCAGGAGTAAGGAAAAGGATAAAAATAAAAACTTCCAACTAAAATTCGAGGTCTTTTCTTTCTATGATTGATTACTGAATAAATACCAACATGTATCTTTGGATTCAGCCTAAGAGTAAAATTCCCTACAGCTAAACAGCTGTTTTTTTAATGGCTTTAAATATACTAACCTGTCAAAATATGTTAACTTTGATGACTGCAATTATTATTTTAAAAAATGTTATCAATCTATTTATCTGTCTTCTCCCCTGATATTTCTTCTCAAATCAAATGGAGAATCACAAACAAGTCACATTTTTGTTTCCTAATAAGTAAATTGTCAATAAATAAACACCTCTTGGGGGGGGGTGGAGAATTATTCTTCTTTGTTAATATAGAAGGTGCATTAATTGTTCTGAACAATAAAACTAGTTTTTCTGCCTTTGCCAGTGGTTGATGAAACACGTCTCCAAGAGGGCAAAGATTATATAGAAACAGAAATTATGGATGATTGAGGGTATTTTTCGTATCTTAAATTACAAAACAAATCAGTGGTTATAGTTCTGTGAGATGGTGTTTCTGCCATGTTCTTGGATGGCATTTACTCTCATTGCCATTGATTTTATTATGATGCAGATCTACATATGTAATTCCATGCAGCCGTGAAAGCCACCCCAAACAGTTAAGTGGACATTCTACTCAAGCTTGCTTGCCTCCCAAAGAAAGGTTTGATTGACCAACAGGAGCAGAATCTTTTTTTAAAAAAGCTAAAGAATGCAAATATAAATCAGCTCATCAGCTAAAGATCAAATTTCACCAACAAGGTAGAGATCCTGACCTAGAAGAATGTTGCAGGTAAATCACAGAAATAACTACATCTCAAAAATGCATAAAACAGCGTCAACAGAATGTTGGCAGGAAGAAAGTATCTTTCTAATAGGTAAGTACTTTTTGGATATAGGGTAACTACTTTTTGGATAAAGGATGTAGATTTTTTTCCCCATCTCCCCCCAGAAACCCTAGCTTGGTCCTTGTTTTTATGGATACAATAGAGAAATCAGCCAATGTAATGTTCATTACAAAAGAAAGTAATCACATGAATTATTACATAATAACTTAACTCGCCAATGTCGTCAAGGAATTTTCTAGATAATTGAAGTCTATCCCTTTATATTATTTTAACCACGCGCAGTAGAAATGTACTTATAACTTTTTCAATTTTATCTTTCTTTTAAAAAATTCTGTATAATTTAACCATGTTTGTTTCAGTTGCTCATAATGCATGTTCCTGTGATGTAGTCAATGCTCTAAGGGTATTTGTAAATGACAAATAATGATAATGTAAATATTATATATGATCATTTGCTTTTTCAGGAGGTATGAATTGAGCTTCCATGGTGAGCCCAACACATTGCCAAGTCCTGGAATACAATGACAAATAAGACATAAGTTACTGTGTACCACAGGAACAAGGAAGAGAGACATTTATCACATAGGGTGATCAATGGTGTGACAATGTGACAAGGAATATGCTGAATGTTAGGAAAACCTATAGACTGATGAATCAGGAAAAAGATCAATAATAGCTAAGTTAAAAGAGAGTGGAGATCCTGGGGTTAAAAAAGCAGAAATGTCAATAAATCATAATCGCGGCACGTAGCAGGATATTCAAAGCACTTAACAAATACTCATGGTCATCCATATGTGCCAGCCACCTTTCTACATGCTGGGATACAGTTATGAAGGAGAGAACTAGTCCTGGCTCTCGTGAATGTTACATTTTAGTAAAGAGAGCCCAAAACAGTATTTTTTAAAAGGCAAACTTGAATCATTATACTGTATATTGGAAACTAATGTTACACAGTACGGTAACTATACCTCGTTTAAAAAAATTTTCAAGCAAACAAATCTACAATTCTATGTAAAAATGAGTAAATATGACAAAGAAAATTAACTGCAAAGATGGGCTTGAGAGTGATTGGAAGTTTATCTCAGATCAGATGACCAGGAAAGATTTAAGGAATTTTATCCTAAGGGAAATTGGTAACAACTAGAGGATTTTTTTAAGTGATCAAGTTTCCATTTTAGAAATCCACCACAGCTGCTGTAGGAAGGATAACTGGGAAAAGAACAAGACCAAAATCCGGGAGACCAAGTAGGAAATTTTACTTTAATTTGGGTGAGAGGAAAGTAATCTGCCCTAAGGTCATGAATGGTTCTCCACTGTGGTACTGGTGCCAAGGAGGAAACTGGACAGTTCCAAAGCTATCGAGGAGGTAAGATTGATAGGTTCTTCTAATGTAGTAATGTCGGTTGGGCAGGCAAGAGTCCAGGACGGCACTCTGGCTGTTGGTTTAGGCAGTCCTTGAAGAGAGCTGTCACTGACATTGGAAATACACAAGTAGACTTGAGGAGATGATTACAAGTCTTCAGTCTGGATCATGTAGATATGAGTATGAGTGTAAGTCTAAATATGAGTGTCAATGTAAGTATGTTTGAGACATCCATGTGGGTATAACAGATACGTGGTTGGATATACAGATCTGAAGTTCACTAGAAAGATCTAGAAATATCTGCCCTTGTGCTATATGATTGTGAGTCTCTTTCTATTTATTTCTCCTTCTTTAAGATCAGCTGTTACCTATGCACACAATTTGGTCTATTTTCATTTCCCCAAAAACATGTTTCCACATGTTGTCTTTTATTTGTGCTTTATTTTTATTACTTCTTCTTATATTCACTTATCAAAATTCTAACCCCTCAAATAAAGAGTAATATTTAAGAAACAAAAATATAAAAGAATGAGAATAAAGTAGGGGTACTATAGGGTTTTTCACAGGGTATGTGTGTAGGGGAGCACTTAACAATAAAAAGCAAAGTATAAATACACAATTTAGAAAACAGCTTTAGTGATCAATGAGCATATAAAAGAATGATTAACTTTACTAAAAACTGAAGAAGGGTGAAAGAAAACATGATGAGAAACAATTTTCACCCACTAGATTCCCCAAAAATTAAGGAGTAACTTTTTTAATACTCTTACATTGACAAAGATGAAAACAAGTAGGTGTCTTCATATATTGCTTGTAAGAATTGAAATTTATAGCATTTCTGGAAGGGAATTTGGCAAACACATCTCATCAGCCTTAAAAGATTTATACTCTTTCCTAGTAAAATCATTCTGAGAACTTGTCCAAAGGAAAGAATCAGTAATGTACATAAATCTTCATGTATATGGATATTCATTGCAGCTTAATTTATATTGGAAAAAATAGACTAAATATTCCAGTAACAGACAATTAATTAAATTATAATAAATACAAAAGGTGGTATAACATAATGCATAAAAGCATTACTTTTATTTATAAAGAATATTTATAAAGAATATTATTAAAGAATATTTAATAACTCAAGAATGCTTGTGATATCTTTTTAACACAATGATATTTATTATGGTAAAATTAAAATGGAAAAATTATCAAAAAATCACACAGGTAGCAATTTTATATATTATTTTGTATCCTGGTTTTCCTTCTTTTTTTTTTTTTTACATAATGCTCTACTATGAATAGGTGCCACAAAGACACTTCATTAAAATTAATATCTATTTTAGATTTTGTATGTAAAGAGAAGGAAATTCCCTTAACATACCAAATAGTGTAATATTTGAGGAAATATCATTGAATTGACTGTTGCTCGATATTTTTCTGAGAGTTTCAGACAAGTAATAGGACAAGAAAATAAATAAGAGATCTATACAAATTGAGGAAAAGATAAAATTATTATTTAGAGATGTATGTTTCTCTACCCAGAATCAACTTGAAAGCTATTACACAAAATGAAAGTGCTTAGTAAGGTGAGTAATTAAAAGTATGTGTCACAAGGCAAAACTGTAGAGATAATAAAATCAGTGGTTGTCAGGAAGGGGATGAGGTGGATGAACAGGCAAAGCACAGAGGATTTTTAGGACAGTAAAATTGCTCTGTATGATATTATAATGATGAATATATGTCATCATATGTTTGTCCAAATTCACTGAATGTACACACCAAAAGTGACCCCTAAGGTAAACTATAGACTTTGAATGATTAGGATATTTAATAAAGGTTCATCCTCAAGGAAAAAAAAAGTACCATTGTGTACTTTTATGATGTTGAGAATGGGAGGCTAGGGGGAGGAAGGGGTATATGGGAAATCTCTGTACTGCCTTTCAATTTGTTATAAACCTAAACCTGCTAAAAAAAAAAAAAAAAAATTGCTTAAAAGAAAACCAAAGCCACAGTATCCATGTACGCTATAGACATCCTTAGAAAATATAAGGGAAAGAATTTCTCATTTACAATGGCAACCTGAAGTTACAAAGTAGTCATAAATCAATAAGTAAAATACCAACACTCCAAGGGTAAAATAGACCTAAAGAATAAACATCTGAAATGATCAAAACTAGATAGCTGTTAATGTTGAAAGAGCAGGAGGAAATTAATAATTCCATACACAGTAATGTGGCTTATAAAACAACATAACCAATTTAGAAAGTATTTTTGACAGTATGTTTCAAGTATACATTCTTTATAATAAATATAAGTTTTAAAATCAGAAATCACCAAATACCACGTAATTTCCCTGTCTTTTGTGATACTTCCAAAACAGTTTTCTCCAATCCTGGAACTCTCTGGTCCTTTTTGTTTTTGTGTTTGTTTTTTTATCTTTTGCCATTTACATTTAATCCTACTTCACATTTGCATTGGTCTTTCTGCAAGAACAGTGTTTTATTCAACTTTCTAGGTTCTTTGCACACTGGAGGTACCTGTTAAATGTTTCTATAACTGAATTCCAAATTATAGAAAATTTCTATTTAGGAACAATTGGATATTTACAATCAAGAAACCAAAGCATGTTCTAATTCACCCAAAATTTTGACAAACATTTTTCAAGCAACTATAAACTCAGCATTAATTATTCTTTCTAATATTTATGTTTAATAGATTTTAGCAACTTAAAAAAACACATGGCATGACCCAAAAGTTAGCACATACCACACACAGAAATTGTTGTTATAAAATATATGTGTGTATGTTTGTGTTTCCATATATTCATCCATATATGTCCATGGATACTTATGTATCCATATATATCTATATTGGATTTAAAATTAGTCCCATAGGCGACATTATGTGGAGATTATATATTTTCAAGTGATAACCCAGCAATTAATAAATAGTCTTGATAAATTAAAAATATTCACCCACTCATTGTCATTGTTGCATCAGATGATGTTTGATGGGCTTTCAAGAGATTATGTTGCATAACCTCTTTCCTTCAGGCAAATAAGATACTATTGGGCTCATTTCATAGATAATAATACTGAGATCCAGAGATGGCATGACTTTCCCAGAGTTATCCAATTAGTTGATAGGAGATTGAGAACTGAAATCAAGTTTTTCTAGCTCCAAACCAAATGTTCTTATTAAACCATGAAGAATTTAATGCACTCATTTGCCACGTACAAAAAATTAAAATATACTTTTTAAAAAAATATTTTATTTATTTATTCATTAGAGACACACACAGAGAGAGGCAGAGACACAGGCAGAGGGAGAAGCAGGCTACATTCAGGGAGCCTGACATGGGACTCAATCCTGGGTCTCCAGGATCATGCCCTAGGCTGTAGGCAGCGCTAAACCGCTGAGCCACTGGGGCTGCCCAAAAATATACTTCTTTATGGTTTCCTTCTCCAAGTTCTGTCATTCAACAAAACATGTACACATATGTATATGTGCATATGTGTGAGTGACAAATGCCAAAGATACCGATTAGGCAAAAAGGGGCATCATGAATGAGAAAGGAAGGGAAATATCACAAGGAATCCTGAGTTTCAAGTTGAGGTCGTTTGAGAATGACAGCTCTGCCTCAACATCCAGGAAACCCTGTGGAGAAACTTACAATGTGACTTGACAAGTCAGATGGAAAGAATTCTATAGTAAAAGGCAATTATAGGATAAAGAGGCAATAAGGGGATCCCAAAGATTGACTCTGAGGATATCCCATTGATGGGGCAGGAAGGAATCAAAAAACAAGAAGAAAAGCTATGGCTCACACTGTGACTTGGACATCCCCTCCTCACTGTCTGCCCTCCAAAAATACAACAGAGGGATCCCTGTGTGGCGCAGCGGTTTGGCGCCTGCCTTTGGCCCAGGGCCCGATCCTGGAGACCCGGGATCAAATCCCACATCAGGCTCCCGGTGCATGGAGCCTGCTTCTCCCTCTGCCTGTGTCTCTGCCTCTCTCTCTCTCTGTCTCTGTGACTATCATAAATAAATAAAAATTAAAAAAAAAAAACAAAAAACAAAAATACAACAGAGAAAAGTCAGAGTGGAATGGATCAGATTTTCTTTCTCAAGGATATAAATTGGGACCCATCGGTGGTGGTGGGAACTGAAACCCACAGTCATTATGGAACTTCTTTAACCGGTAAACATGAAGAAAGGAAATTCTGGAAGGAGCCAGGAGGGAGAGAGGGAGAAGGAGTCAATAGCTAAGAGATCTAATTAAATCCATGAACAAAACAGAGACTGTAGCTCTTTTGGTCCTTCTTGTCCTTCCAGTCTGTGTTTCTTGACAATATACACAGTCGAAACCAAGGCCCAAGGACTTGTGTAAAATTTAAGTCAGTCTCTATTTTTTAAAAACAGAGCCAATATTGACTTTGAAAAGAAACTATGAACAGAAAGATAAGTGATGAAACCAAGTGCTAGCAGTTCAAGAGAGAGCACAAGTGCGAGATGCTAGGCAGTCTGTTGTTTTCTTCATTTTCTGATTCATAGAATAAGCATGCATTATAATTTGGGGGATCAATCAACCTACTTCCAAGAAAAGAAATGGTGAAGGTCCCCATGTGAACAAATGGAAAACACCAGAAGTATGAAAGTAAGAGAGAGAGGGATCAAAAAGAAATATGATAAAGTAGGTACCGGGGATACTGTCGGCAAGAAGGATCAGTGATGGTTGGGGAGCAGAAGAGGAGGCACCAATGGTAACTGAATAAAGAGAAAAGATATCCTTATAAAGGGCTAGCTTCCAAAGGATGGGCAGGGTGTAAAAAGTGAGGTGAAAGATAAAATAAAGCGATACCCCTTCCTCGGGGAAGGTGAGAAAGTTGGGGAAGGTAAGAGGACAGGTATAAAGGAAGATTTTTTTTTATAAATTTATTTTTTATTGGTGTTCAATTTGCCAACATATAGAATAACACCCAGTGCTCATCCCATCAAGCGCCCCCCTCGGTGCCTGTCACCCAGTCACCCCTATTCCCCGCCCACCTCCCTTTCTACCACCCCTAGTTCATTTCCCAGAGTTAGGAATCTCTCATGTTCTGTCTCCCTTTCATTTCCCACTCATTTTTTCTATAAAGGAAGATTTGTAAGAATCAGACAATCATGTTTAATTTTGTCTGAAGAGGAAATGTAAAAAGGCAGATGAGTTCTGCTCTGTGAACACAGACATACACACATATGAGGAATGGAGAAATCTCAGATATCAACAGAGAGTACTAGGAGACAAACATCAAATGATCACCTGGACACTCTTAAAGTCCATTCAAAGCTAATTCTCAACATTGAATCTTCACCTTGTTGTGGCTTGACCCGAGGTCCGACTTATCCATCAGACTGAGTAGATACAGCACCTACTGCCTCTCATACTTTCAGGGGTCCCTGAAAATGTTTTAATTTTTTTTAAGATTAGAAGGGAAAGATGAATATTTTAGGAAGGAAGATTATAGTCATCTTTATACCAAAGCAGTCATAAAATATGAGTTTCAATATTTTTTAATGAAGAAGACCTGCAAAGGCAAAGCACCAAGGAAAATTAGGAGGATATGTGCTCGCAGGGCAGTAAATGAAAAAGCCAGTGGTGGAGGTCATCAGGGGATTAAAAAAAATGTCAGAGAAGCTAGAAGATGGATGTTGGGTTTTAGTGAGGGTCTTACGTGTGATGCTGACCATTTCCCAATGAGCCTCTTGCACTGATATCGCAAAGCTGGGTCCTTGTGCAGTAGTAGCTGGAAGAATACTGAAGTAGGATGGATGGGAAGATTTGGTTCTCAGTTGGTTTTCTCACTAGCCAGGTGTAAATAGGTCAGAGGACTCAGATGAGTGTCATGTTTCCAAATGGGTCTGCCAATGCTACATTTGCCTGAAAACAATAGACTGGACATTTTCAAACGTTGATGTGTCTCCAAGCTCTTATTTCTGCTGCTCCATAGTTCCATCCTGGGTGCGATATAAATTACATCCAAGGAGTGGTTTGCATCATAGATATGGGTCCAAAGGGTTAAGAGGGAGACAAAACTTATAAACGAGTAGAAACACACAGGTGCAAAAGAAATGGATATTTCCTCCTTTGTTCAAGAAGAGAAACCTTGTTGTTATCATCACATCACTTCTCCCCTCTCAGTAATAACCGTGAAAGAATATGCCTCTACTTTTCCATTTCTTGTCTTTTGAAGTTAATTCCAATCCTAACTGTAAATCAGAAATGGTACAATCTTTTGATATGTTACAGAGCAATGAAAATTTAATTTAAATAGTATCTTCCCTTTTTTTTAAGTGCCTTGTTCAATTGAAGCAGAAGCAGCTGTGAATGATGGCTAAGTTAAGAATAAAAAGTAACATCAAAGTAATGTCTGTCATTATGATTTCAAACAGCATGTGCCACTTGGAAAGGTTTGGGTAAAATATAAAAAATTTTAAAAAAGATGTGGTCGACACATGAAATAGAATATAGGCATATAGAGAGTGAGATACCCTGTACATTTCTGAATTGCTCTTCCTGTAAAAAGTCTAAAGGACAAATTTTAAAGTGGACAAGGCCATTGGACATTAAATTCTTGTACGACTATGTGCGTGGATGCATGTGTTAGACTTGGGGCATTGCTGTTCAATTACAAATGCCTCGCATGGGTTCCTGGCTTCAAAAGTAAGTGTGTTTTTTTTGTTCCTGGAAGCACCAAACTCAGAAAGGGTTCCTGCCCCATAGCCTCCAACTGCTCCACTGGGATGGAGGTGGGAGGGTCCTTACAGAGAAAGGGATGCCAAGGAGTAACAAGGGAGGGGTGGAGGCTGTCACAGGCCATACCTTCATACTCTGCCGGGCATCTCCAAGGAGACTAACCCAGAGTGGTGGATCTATAAATTCCCAAATTTGTTGTTAATTTGGAGAATAAGGCAAGTCATTGAAGGAAGTAAGATATCTCTAGCAATAGTGGACTTGGACTCTATGGTAAATGAGACTATCTGGACAACAGTCCTCAATGCCAAAGAGCTGGAAGTGTGCACATTAGTAGACTTCTAAGGAAGAAGACCTAGTTTACTGCCCGCAGAGTAATTTGTTTAATGTCAAAGGCCTTCCAGAGCACATACAGAGACTCCAAACATTGTTGGCTTACGTGGTGAGCTGAGCCTACTTTGTCAGTGAATCCTGAAAGCCTCAGAAGGAAAAAAAAAAAAGGCAGTCACCTTCATCCCTGAGTGAAGGGAGGAAAGTCAGACCCATTGGCAAACCCATTGGCAAACACAGACTAGTGTCTGGGACACTGAGGACCCTTTGTCAGACTTAAAACAGCTCATTGGAGAATACCAGCCCCAGCTCCTGGGTGCTTCTTGACACTGCTGCTCAGAGCCCTGATAAGATGCTATCAGCAGTCCCCTCTAAGTATTTAAAGGACTTCAAGCAGATCATTGGGACAATTACCATAACGAGGAAAAGATATGGGCCTTTATTGATGGGAGATTAATATTGAACAAAAGCTATTGATTTTTCTCTGCATTTTATTTCTGATGGTAAACCTGTTTTGCAGCCACCTAAGGTTGGTTAGTTGCTTGGTTGGTTTGTCATTATATTGGACAGTGAGTGAGACTAGTTACAACTGTTTCAATGAATAGTCTTGCTTTTAAATGTCTTTGTGGTTTTGTGTCTTTGGTTTTTGCTGCAAGTGCTAGGGACCATGTATAAAAGTATAAAAAGTAATTGAGAAAGATGCTTACATTCCATATAAATACCATTTATTAACAGCCTACTATATCCCAGACACTATATTAGCCATTACACATATAATTTAACTTTCATGAAATTTTACCCAAGGCAAGTATCTGTCCTCACACTAAAGATGAAGAAACTGATGTCCAGAAAGATTGAAGAAACTTTCCCAAGCTTAGAGAACGAGCAACAAAGTAGAAATTGGAATCCAGTATATATGAATATAATTCTATATAATTCTAATTTTACATCTATTCTACTGATTATTTAACAATTATCATTGCAAAGATATCTGGAGAAGTAGAATTCAGAGTATATAAAGAGTAATTATATAGACTGTTAAAATTTTTTTTAAAGGACAGAATGATGACTGGGAAGTACCTAGCTACTAGGAGAGCATGTTAGTGGCTTTATGAGAGAGTCAGGGAAAAAAAAGAAAACAAACAAGGGATTAACAGAAGGTGTGAAATGACAAGTTCAGTTTGGGACAGTTTGTTTTGTTTTTAAAAAATACATTTCTAGGTCATGCAGGACTCGATCCCAGGACCCTGGGATCATGACCTGAGCCAAAGGCAGACACTCAACCACTGAACCACCCAGGTATCCCTCTTTGATACTTCCTCTAATGAGAGGTTAGACTATGTCCCCTACTCAAGAGTCTGGAAGGACTTATAAATATTTTGAAGGAAAAGCTTTAATGGCTGGAGGGAAGAGGAGTGGCTCAAATGGCAGGAGGCAGTAACATTCAGGGCTAGACCGTAAAGATTACGCAGCTTCTACCTGCTTCTTTTGGAATGCTCACTCATTGGATAATCCCAGTTTCCATGCTGCGATAAACCCTAGCTACAACCGGATGCTCTGGTTAAGTGTCAGATGACACCAAATCTTCAAGTCATCCTAGCCCCAGAACCAGAATTGTAAATGAAGAAGGTTTTACTTCCCCATCTCCCATTGTTCAAATGGTATCTGATGTTCCTGATAAGGTAACATGGAACAGAAGCAAGCCATCCTCACCACGCCCTGTTCAAATTCCCATCCCACAGAATACATGAGCATGACAAAATGACAACTCCCAGTGTAAGATAGTTTGATAGATAAGCCCTGGAATAGCACTTGGTACCCAAAAGTGAACTGTGCTCTAACAAAATCTGAAATGTGCAGTCTTGGCTTTGGAGCCCACTGATCAACAGAAGGGCCCTTTGGAAGTTATCAGGGAGGTCTTGACACCAGGGGAGACATAATGAACTCAACAATCTAGACAAGGGGAATTCAGGCACAGTGTGGAAGGTATCATCTTGCTTTTGAAACCCCAAAATAAATGGAGAGAGTAAAAGAGGTAAACTAAAGAATTACTGTTTCTGATTATAATTTGGAAGAAAGGAAACAAAGAAATTAATAGTTAACAAATTAGGTGGGAGTGTAACAACCAGCCAAAGGTCATCAAAAGAAGATATGGCCTCAGGGCAAAGATCAAATCCTAGGTCAGGACTGTTTTCCAGAGAAGTCGCACCATTTTGCATTCCTACCAGCAACGTAAGAGAGTTCCAGTTGCTCTACATCCATCATTCCTTGGTATCATCAGTATTTCTTATATTAGTAGTTCTAACAGATATGTAATGGCATCTTATTGTGCTTTGAAGTTGTATATTCCTAATGACTAATGAGCTTTTCATTAGCTTATTTTCCTACCCTTTATCTTCTTGATGAAGTCTGTGTTCAAATCTTTTGCTCATTTTTCACTGGGTTATTTGTTTACTTACTATTGTGTTTTTTTTTTTTTATTTTATCGGAGTTCAATTTGCCAACATATAGCATATCACCCAGTGCTCATCCTGTCAAGTGCCCCCCTCAGTGCCCGTCACCCAGTCACCCCGACCCCCACCCGCCTCCCTTTCTACTACCCCTTGTTCGCTTCCCAGAGTTAGGAGTCTCTCATGTTCTGTCCTGTTGTGTTACAAGAGTTCTTTATTTTGGATACAAGATTTTGGTAGGTATGTGATTTGCAAATGTTTTCTCCCATCTGTAGCTTGCCTTTTCAGTCTCTTCACTGTGTTCTCTAAAGAATAAAACTGTTTAATCTCAATGAAATCCAATTTACTAATTTTTCCTTTATGGATAGTGTTCTGCCAAACCCAGGGTGGGGAGGACTAATCTACATGGGCTCAGAATGAGGAAATTCCTTAAGGCTGTTGGATCATTCTGTATCCTGTTTGTAGTAGGGGTTACAAGGATCTAGGGGTTCCACCTATGCGCATGTTAAGACACACAGAACCATACACCAAAAAATTGTCAATGCAGAGTTTTAAAAAATCTGTCATCTGTAACTAACACATCTGTAGGAAATGAATGTAAATGACATGAATCAGAGCTTTCCCATGCATACAATCTTATTTTTATTAAAGGAGATAGAGAACAATTAAAAAAAAAAAAAAACAGCCTTTAACCCTGACATGTATACATAACATGAAAGTGGTCTAAATTTATACTCTGACACTTCTCCATTGTTTAACATAATTTAAGTGTGGATTGTATGCTAATTTCCATTGTTGACCCTTAGCATAAGAATCTGTTCTTTCAGGAATTCCGCCCAGGAGAAAAGATGTTGATTTCATTTATATCCAAGCATGATAGTACAGAGGAAAAAGGAATTGGGAAGACTGGTCCAATTGCTAATTATCTAACAACAAATGAGCTGATGGCAGGGGTCTAAGTAACCCAAAACATTTAGGACCTTTCAAAACTATTCAGATTATTGACTCCACCTGCAGATAAACAAGATCAAACAATTTGGTCTTTCTCTCTGCCTTTATAACCCATCAAAGCCGGAAGGTCTCAAAAGTACCTTCTAATTGGTTTCATTGTTTTGTTTATTGTGGTTATCACAGTGCAGTTAACATTTGCATTTCTAATAGACCATCCTGACATTTCACTTGGTTTTAAATGACCCTTAATGGTTTTCTACGTTTCAGTGGAACCAGTTGAGTCCATTCTTAAGGAGTAACTGCTACATACAAAAGGGCTGCTTTTTGTCCCTGATGGTCTCAGAAGGTAGAAATATTGAAGAGTGGGTTCACATGCATAAATTAGAAGGTCATCTTGCCATCAGCGATGTAAACGTGACATCGAGAGCTCACCAGTGTAGATGATTTGCATTCTCATATTTATGCCCTGCATTTTCCTCACTTCCATGGCTTTCCTCATGTGATTTCCTCCTCTTAAACACCCTTTCCCATCCATATGGCTGCCTCCACGACACCAAGCTCAATCCCACAGGCTGGAACAGGGCTCCCTCCCCGTCTCCAGTGCTGCCACACTGTTGGCTACCACTGGAATGTTAGTACTAATCACATCCTTCTTCATAGGTAGCTTTTCCCATATCAATCTCAATCTCCATTCCACTACAGCTTCTTATAGGAAAAGACTGTGCTTTATTCAATTTTCTCTCTCTCTCAAAGTGCCTTGAACATTGAGTCCTTTCATAGGCGATTTGCAAATGTTTTCTCCCAATATATGGTTTCTCTTTTCATCCTACACACTGTGTTCTTCAAGGAGCAAACTTTTAAACTTGGGTGAAGTCCAACTGATTAATTTTTTTTTCCTTTAGAAATAATGTTTCTGGTGTCGTCTTTAAGAACTCTTTGCCAAATCTAGAGATTAAAGCTAGGGTGGGGAGGAATCTACAAAGGGTTATCATGATGGGATATTGAGGGTGTTGGAGTTGTTCTGTATCCTCTTTGTGGTAGTAGTTACAAGAATCTATGTATGTGTTAAAACTCCCAGAACTGTACAGCAAAATATTTATTTAGCACTTTGTGAAGTGCTAAAAGAGTATTTGCTTGATTCAAATGTGTCATTAAGGGAACCATTTTTTGCTAACTTATCTTGGGAACTTAACTTCCCTAACCAAAAGTCACATTCTCATGCCCCAGGAGCTAAGGGAGCTAAGTAAATAGTGTCTCTCAGTCAGTAATCTAGATTAAGTATTTTCTCTATGCAAAAGAGCACATCTTTTTAGATTACCCCAAATGGCAAACAGACATGTCCCTGGTGACCTGTGAGCCACAATAGAATAAAGCTATTGTCCAGCTTTGTAGGCTTTCCATTTCTCTCCCTATTTGGAGTGATGGAAAAGGTGCCCCATCTATATTGTCGCTAGATAGTGAGCTCTTTCTGGAAGGAAAAGAGTGACATGATCCCAGGAAGAAGCGGCAGAAAGAGAATTGACTTCTTAGTATCTTCCTGCCCCCTGGGATACTTCTCTCCAAGGTGGTGAGAACCAGAAATATACTTCAGCTCTGAGCAACCTGCCATGGGCCCCACCATCTCGGGACTGATCTACCTTGTACAGGCCTGATTATATCATGGCTTCCTGCCCTGGAGATGACTGTTGGCATGCACAAAACTGGAAATGTTGAAGGACTCCCAGACCTCATGCATAGAAAGGAAATTCATTGCTCCTGAACCCAGAGCTTAATGGCTTTCCTCCAGAAAACCTTGCCCCTGATCCCCTGGCTCTGTGCCCATCAGGAAATAGGATAAGATTTATGAATGTTGCCCAAAACTTGCCACAGCAAGCTTAAAACAATTTTAAAACAGATGAAAAGCAGATGAAATGGTCTTGGGTGGACACAGATTCACCCTATGATTCAATCACCTTTTATTTAAAGTCAAAGAGTGTTTCTTGCAAAAGAATAAAGGAACCCTTCCTCTGTCACTTTGTATGGAGAATGATGGCCCAGGGGGATGGTCATTTGGGAAGACAGACTGCTCACAGTGTCATGTTGACTTATATGCATGATTGATGTGTGACATGTATCTGTGCCTTAACATCCTCCAGATCCCTACATGAAACTAAACTTGTAACAATTACACTAAATCCACTAATTAGTAAGATGAATTAGTGAGTCAATCCTCAACCATTCTAGAAGAATACTGGAAAGATCTACATAGTTGGCACTTAGATCTTACCCCAAATACACTGCATACAGTCCTTTGCAGCATTGTATACTCCACCCTTTCCTAAGTGGCCGTCAGCTGTGGTCACGTGGTCCTATGATACCATAGAGCTAATTAGCCTTAGAGACAGCAGTAAATTGGAATTCCAGTTGCAAACTCCTTACGGCTCAGCACGACACTCCAAGAAAGAAAGCACATGGAAACTTAGGACAGATTTGGGTTTCTGCTTGGCAGCCAGCTAGCATTGCAGAGACTATCAGACCAATTTCCTTCCTTCCCTCTATCATGATTTTATGTGTCTGAGAACTGGCAAGAAAAAAAAGTGCTGTTTAACTGCCAAACTGTTGCTTAAGGACAGCATCCATGGAAAATAAAATTAAAAATAATTAAGGTCAGGCCCTCTTAGGATAACACTACATTATAAGGAGCTTAAAAAGACAAAAAACATAAACAAGTTAAACTTCCTTTTACAGAAGTTGCTGTTTTTGTTTTCTTAAGAGCATCTGAAATAACAAAGCAAGTTATTTAATATCATTTACTTTAGCAAACTACACTAAAAAGAACATCCAGTCACAATCTAACTGGAACACATAACTTCTTCAGGGTTTCTATTACTTCCAAAAAAAAAAAATTTTTTTTAAATGAGAAATCCAGGATAAGCGACTATTGAACTCAGGTACTCAAAAAGGATACAGACAATAAAAGCGTCATTTATTCCATGAAGTATATGAGAGAAAGTATTTACAAGGTCAGACAGCATGAAAGGCAGAAAATTTACATTTTATTTCTGTATGTATATATTCAAGAATTCTATACAAAGTGGTTTTTTTATATGCAGAACCTTTTCAAAGCATGGAGATACAGTAGTGAACAAACACAAAAGTCCCTGCTCTCATGGAACTTACATTCTCACCAGCGAGACAGACAATAAACAGACAAATATACAAAATGTCAATATACAAAATGTCAAGTAATGAAAAGTGTGATGTAGAAAAAAATAGGGCAAAAGGAGAGAGAGCGGTCAGAGGCATTGTGGCAGATGGGATGATCCAGAAGTACGCCATCCAAAAGGAGATTGCTGAGCAAAATGAAGCTAGGTGGGAGTTATAGAAATATAAAAAATGTATACAGAGATTATTCAACAAATCATCGTGGGGGGAAAAAGCCTTAATTATTTGGGGGGAAATAGTTTTTTTTTGTTTGTTTGTTTTGTTTTGTTTTTTATTCATGAGAGACACAAAGAGAGAGGCAGAGATACAGGTAGAGGGAAAAGCAGGCTCCCTGTAGAGAGCTCACTGGGGGATTCGATCCCAGGACCCTGGAATCACGACCTGAGCCAACAGCAGACACTCAACCATTGAGCCACCCAGACTTCCTGAAATAGGTTTTTCTATTACATTTTAAACCAAAATTAATTCCAGATGCCTTAAATTAGTTAAACATAAAATAAAGACAATTATTTTTTAAAACAAAGAAACATAGATAAAAGTGTAATCTTGGGATGGGGGAAGGATGCATGATGCATCTGAGCAAACCAGAAATCTTTAGAGAAAAAGCTAAATTATACAAAAATGCAGAATTCCCGCATGCCTAAAAGACCCCTAAACAAAATAAATGAAGAAATGACAGAATGATAAAATACTTGAATACGTGGATTTAAAATGTCAACAGATAAAGAATTTTCAAAGTAATAACATACTTTCAGGGGCACCTGTGTAGCTCAGTCGGTTAAGCATCTGCCTTCAGCTTAGATCATGATCCTGGGGTCCTGAGATCGAGCCCCTAGTCAGGTTCCCTGCTCAGTGGAGGGATTTGCTTCTCCCTCTCCCTCTGCCTCTCCTCTCTGCTTATGCATGTACTCGCTCTCTCTCTCTCTCTCTCTGTCAAATAAATAAATAAAATCTTAAAAAGCAAAGCAAAAAAGACATACTTTTTTTGCTTACAAAAATACAAGATAATAATACAAGATAATAATATTATATGAAATTTTGGGTAATATTAAGAAACAATTCACAAAAGAGATAAAAAATATCAATGAAGACAAAGTTCAGCCTAACTTGTGTTGAGGAAATGAAAATTAAAGCAGTATGGATATGCCATCCTTTTCCATTCAAGTTGACAAAAGAGAGTTCAGAAATAATAAGGATCCCTGGGTGGCGCAGCGGTTTGGCGCCTGCGTTTGGCCCAGGGCGCGATCCTGGAGACCCGAGATCGAATCCCACGTCGGGCTCCCGGTGCATGGAGCCTGCTTCTCCCTCTGCCTGTGTCTCTGCCCCTCTCTCTCTCTCTCTCTCTGACTATCATAAATAAATAAAAATTTATTTAAAAAAAAAAAAAAAGAAAAGAAATAATACAGGGCAAAAATAGGCACTTCATTCACTGCTGTTTGGAATGGTACAGCCTGATGGGTAAATCAACCATATATATGCATGAGTCCTAAGGAAATATTCATGTATGCAAACTAGGATTCATAAATGAGAATATTGATGCATTACTTACAGTTTCTCCAAAGCCACCTAGATCAAGGTGGAATATGAGAGGGGAAGTGAGGAGACTGGGAAAGACTGTATGAAATTTTAATGCCAATCAGAGCAGATAAACTTGTGCTTGTTTAATATGTCAACATTCCAAGTAAGATTTGAATTGCAAAGAGGCTCAGCAGAAATGTATGTACATACATCTTGAACTCTATGTATACGCATACATGTATAGTGCAAATTTACATACAAATTAGAAATAATCCAAATTGTCAATATTAAGAAGCTGATTAAACAACCACATAACCATACTCTGATGTTACTTGCAATTACATTGTCCATACTTAGTGATTTAGAAAATGTTTATAATTAATTACAAAAGATGTTTTTAATTACAAAATGGTATACACAACATAATCCCAATTATATTTAAGAACAAAATCCATAACTTATGTGAATAATAATAATAATGTGTTTAGACAAAGACTAAGACTATACCAAGCTCTATATCAAAATAATAACAATGATTATCACTGGGTGAAAGAACTATAGATGATAAAGTGAACATTTTTTTTAAAGATTTTATTTATTTATTCATGAGAGAGAGAGGCAGAGAAATAGGCAGAGGGAGAATCAAGCTCCTTGCGGGGAGCCTGATGTGAGTGAGACTCGATTGCAGGACCCTGGCATCATGACCTGAGCCAAAAGCAGATGCTCAAGCACTGACCCACCCAGGTGCTCCTGAACATTTTTTAAAAATTAGTAAATATTTAATGAATTTGATTCTCTGCTTTCCCTACCTAACACAGTGAGTTGAAGATGAGATTTTAGACTAATAATTGCCTAGCTTCTAATTACCAAGCAAAGCCTGAGAAACTACTTCTTTACTGTCCTCTTAAATAGATGCCTTACAGGACTCTACTGGTAAACTCAAATGAACTAAAACTGACTTCATTTCGAAACTTTTGAAAGTTGTACCACAGACCTAAAGATAGAAGGAAATACCCTCAGGTATTGCAAAATGAAGGGTAGGATTGCTGCTCTGAATAAGAATACTTTTATGGCCAAAAATTCTATGGAATTTGCATGAATGATGAAGAAAACACAGAGGTCAAAAAGTAGTAACTGATAAATTCCAATCTCCTCCCTACTTTCCATGTCAATAAAAATGTTAGAATATTAAAATATACCCTGAGGTCTGTATTCTGCTGCTGCCAATTTCACCTATAGAGCTGTAAAATTAATCTTCTTAGGTCAACCTGGGCAACAGGAAAAGTTTACTCCAGAAAAAACTCAGAAATATCCCACTAAAATAAATTCCAGTTTCTCCAGTGCTGCCATTAGATGCAAGGAGTAGATGCCTACATCCATTAGATGCCTACACCCCATAGAAATTCTACAAAGTAATCTACCATGGAAAAAAATGATTCAGTTTGTCTTGTATATTTCCCATAGTCCTCTCAAGCTAAAATCGCCTCATTGTGATTTGGTTATTCTCAATAAGGCTTACCCAGGAACCTCAATCAAACTGTGGGTATAATCTTTAATTCTTATCTGTCCTTTAAACCCCTTCTCTCAACCCAGTAATATCCCATGTCCATCACCAGGTTCTGTCACATTTGATTTGAACTCACAAGCATATATCAGAACCATTCCAGCCTCTTCTTGCTCATCCCGTGGTCCCATTGCCACTGCCTCAGTCGACCGTCTTTCACCAATACGAAGGCCACTCCTAAACACCATCCCTGCTTTCATGTTGTTATCCAATCTTTTCTAAACCCCACATTTTACCCATCTCAAATTGCCAATTGCAAAAATTTAAAAATTTTTATCACAGAAGCTACATATATTCCCACTGTGGGAAATCTGAAAATTTCACATAAAGACATAAAAGAAATTCTTTAAGCCCTCACTTATACTTTCCAAAGATAACCACTGTTTTTTTTAAAAAATGTCTTTCAAAACAACACAATGAAGATGCCTAATAATGGCTACAGAAGTGACCGACTGTCCTGCAATGATTCTCTAACTTGGCTCATCTAATTTAGATAAAAATATAAGATTGGGATAGAGACTATTTCTTGCTTGTTCAGAGTATTTAATGTTATGATAAATTACACTCAGTTTTCTCATCGTATCAATTATGTCTATTCTAAATGTGATCCTAGTCACTTGAAATAAGAATGATACTGCATTTGCTTTATAGCTTAGGAATAGTTTTAATCTGGTGAGAAAGAAGAAATTCAAGAAAAAATATTTAGTTAAAAACCACTAAAGAGAATACAACTGAGATCGCTAAAAAGAAAAATTAAATCAAGGATGTATGCTATCACAATAAATGACCCCCCAAATCCAATTGGTTTACAACAACAAAGATTTGCCTGTTATTCATGCTACATGCCTGTCATGGGTCAGTTGCAACTCTGCTCTATGTGATTTCTCTTCAGGAGCCAGACTAATGCAGTAGTCTCTATCTGGAGTGTTGATAAATGCTTGAGGAAGGGAAAAGAGAGCATGGTGAATCAAATCTGGCTTTTAGAACTTCTTTCCAATAATGTCTCACATATCATTAACCAGAATAGTCATATAGCTAAGTCTGAAATCACTCAAGTGGAAAAATATAATTGTCGAGGGAGAAGCAAAAAATATTTGTGAACATGTACACTACCCCACATGTCTAATGCTATTATGACCTAATCTTATGAAAGCTCCAGACAATGCAATAAGATAAGAAAAATAAATAAGGAGCATAAATTTTGGAGAGGGTATACAAGTATCATTATAAACAGATAATTACATTCATAGACACTGAAAAGAACCAGATGAAAAATTATTAGAATTACTAAGAAATTTTATTAAGATGGTTAGCAATAAAATACACAAGAATCAATAGCTATCCTACATATTAGTAATAACAAATTAAAAAAAGGAAGATACTGGGCTTGATGTTCCAATTTGAAGTAAAGAATTCAAATTCCAACTACATAATTATATTCATATTTTTTGATAATGCATAGCATTTATTTTAATCACTGTGTCCCTACATTACTTATTTAATTAATTCTCACACCACTTTTTATCCTATTTCATAGATGTGGAAAGTAAAACAAAAAGAAAGTAACTTGTCAAAGTTCACAGAGCTAGGAACTGGCAAAGACAGAATTCAAATCTATCTACCATAGCTCCAGGGCCTATGCTTTTTACACTATTTTTTTTCCTCTTATCTAGCTAAGAAAACATGTATAAGCATGATAAAAAAAATGTCACCAAGTTAGATAGATTATTGTTTTAATAACACAAGAAAAATATGTGACAATCACTTGGATTATTTATATCTCCAAACAAAATAGTGAACTTGATTAGACTCATATTCTTTATTTTACTTATGAGAACAATGAGGCAAAAGCCAGTTATCACATTAATATAGGAATAACAGAATTAAGAACAGGCCAGATTCCTAAATCTACTAAATTATGTGTATTGTTTATATCAAGAGACTTTTTGGGAAGAAAAAAAAAAACCTTTTTAATTTAAATGAATGCTTAAAATGACAAGAGTAATCAAGTTGCTTTTTTTTTTTTTTTTTTTTTTAATTCTTCAAAGGACAGAAGAAAATGTTCTAATAGCAAAATTGCAGAGTGGGATGAGCCCAGGATTGCTGCCAATTTTGTTATCATTCCCATTAGGAATCTCGGCAAATGGAAAAGAAATCCGTGAGGAAAATGAAAAATGAATTGACTGTTGCATCAGGTGAGTCACTTCTGGGCCACCACCTGTGGCTTTGATGTGGGCTCTACATCATCACATGGCATAGGGTTTGTTTGGAAGAGGAAAACCTGTGAAGATGAGTAAGCAAGAGAAGAGAAGGTATGAATCCTCTAACTACATTATTCTCCCACAGAGAGGGATGCAAGGTCTAGACAGCTTCTGCTCCTGTAGTGTAGATCTGTGTTTCAGAGGACTATTGTTCCCTGCAATTTACTGTTGTTATAATACAGAGAGAGAGAAAAAAAGCAGTCTTGTCAGTGGGGCAATACCCAGGCTACTGGGAAATCAACAATTTGGAGATGATGCACCAGCTGTTTACTGGATTTGCCTGGTATTGCCAGCTGCCTAGCACTTGAAGTCCATATGGCAAATAGGATTTGTAGTATCTTACTTTGAGAGTCATCTCACATTTCATGAGACTCTGAGCTTGGGTGCAATCCCTCCTACTAGAAAAGGACACATTTCTAGATCTCTCAGGCAACTTTCTGGCCAATCCAGAAAAAAACATCTCCTTTCAGTCCTTTCAGATAATTTTATACTGCATCATAGTTGGAAAGAGAGCTTAAAGTTTGGGGCCTAAGATGTACCAGGTCAGGGTAAAAGATTTTCTTCCAAGTAAATTTCAATCTAAAGGGAATCCCTAATAAACAAACAAACAAAAGAACAGCTAAGCTTTATGAATACTACAGTGTCTCAAGCAATATATTAATTGCATTATTTATTATTTCATGTGATCCTCCTGATAACTGCATGGTAGAAGGGCTACATTTTTCATTGTACAGATGACTAGACCTAGATTCAGGAAGGCAGAACAACTTCTCCAGCGTCACACATCTGGTATGTGGCAAAGCAGAGATTTGAACTTACACTAGATTGAGTCTTAAATCAGTTTTCTTAGCCACTACTCTGCTCTATCCATCTTAAATTATTGATTACCCTCGTGAAAGTATTTATAAGCTGGAATCACTGTTCGCTTTTTCCATATTTGGTGCATATCCTGATGCAAAGGCCTTAAATATATGTTTGTTGAGTGCACCCATAATTGACACAAGACTAAATGAAAAAAAAAAACTAGGATATTTTAAACTTAATATATTTCAAATATTTCTGCTTTCATTTGGTACATATTGTAAAGTTGCCTTACAATACGGACTTAATAATTCAAAGCAAGCAGAGTTTGTGTCACGTCAGCTGTTATAAAGTAAATTCTATTCAGTGATATCAGTATCAGTCCAATAACACCATAGATCAAGTCTCTGCTTATTTACTACAACATGCAAGGGCATCAATGAAGACAGGAGGAAAACAGGATGAGTATCTTAAGTCCTCTAAATTAGACCTGTTGGAGGAGAATATATTGAAAGATAAAGTAATTTGCCTTAAGCTTATCTTATGATTGTGAATTTTGGCAAAATATCAAGAAATTTAGACGGGATCAAATTCCTTATATCTTCAAAAAAACGACATAGGAAATCTACTACCTTTATAAAGCCAGGAGAACATAGGTGCTAACCAGCTGAGAATATCTATAATTTCTTAGATTATCCATGCAAACAACAAAAAAGAAATTCTTCAGCATTGTGTTTCTCTTGGTGAGAACTGACTGGAGGAGCCAGGTAGCAACTCAGGCTCTACAGATCTCTCAGGCAGATAAAAACAGAACATGAAATGCAGCAGGAGGTGCTTGAGGACAAACTCTGAATTCCAGTCCTTACTACCAGATGAAATTTTCCCTGAGTCACTCAAGGAAGCTGAACATTTGGGTAGTCATGGCATTAAGTCTTAACTGCTTTATCTGTAAATCCTATGAGCCATCATAATAGGGGTAATGACCCTTTTCTACTTCACAAAGATGTTTTGTAGATTAACTAATTAATGATTATAAAGTGTTACATCTTATTAAGTTTATTATGATCATTAAGTTCTCATGATGAAGAGATAAATTTTGAAATTTGATGTTCAGTAGGTGGCGTTCTTCCCTCTGGATCTATGTTCTAGGGGCAATCTCTGACATCTTTGGATTCTTAATTGTTAAAACAACACTATCCACTAGCACTTTCTCCAGGCATATGGAAGAATTAAGGACATAGCTATATTTCATTATGATTTGAATATCTCCTGTACAAGCTTTGATATTGGCTCCCTATACTAATACATAGTATGTCATCAAGTATATACTTTTCAGTATTTTTAAAAATATAACATAAAAATAATATTGACATGCAAAAAACAGATAAAGTAAATTTATAGTTATTGAAATCAATATATACAAATAAAATATAGTTATGTAAATATATAAATGTAATAAAACATAATGATAGCAAACATTCAGGGAGCATTTAATTAGGTAGTATTTAATTGTCTTACATGATTTCATTAAATCCACTCAACAATTTTTTTTTACAGTGATAAAAGATTTGTTCATTTGACACAATTTCTATTCCATATCATCAGGTGGACTGAGTTCAAATTTTTGAGTTGAACTGTTTTGGCTTAGGCGCATCTCTGACTGAAGGACTTTTTAGAATTTCAGATGAGAAAGTAAGGAACAAAAATACTGAATAATTTGCCCAAGGTCACACAGTCGGTAAACTGTGGAGCCGTCAATATGAACCCAAGTTGTCTGAATCCAAACTTTTACCTCTCAAATGCTAAACCTTATTTCCTCTTATATACTGCCTACACATCACCTAGTCACCATGAGAAAATGTTTACAGTAATTTTATTATGAACACAGGACATGAAATTTACATTCCCTTTATGAAAAAAATGGACAATTTTGATTGAATATAAGTAGAAATTTGATATGATGGCAATATTTTGGAATTATTTTTTAAAAAGCATGAGTTACATTGTTTGCATAATAAATTTTTGTTTATGTTTATGCACATAAGTATATATTCTCCTATTGCTAAACTTCTGAATGGTGTTCTTGTTTTCTTTCCTTATTAATTCAGGGAGTGTCCGTGTGGGGAACAGTTTGGGGAGGGATGAGCAGTGAGAGATGGATTATCGGCTTTAGAACTTCTAGATGGAGTCTCCTGGAGTTAATGACAACACCAAACTTGTGTACTTTTCATCCACAGGTGGAGAGTTTGGCCCCAGGACATTGTTTAGGTGATGGAACTTACTGGCAAGTGAACAGAGAGAAATTTCAGAATGCCTGGTAAATATTACCACTGTACTACCACCTTAAGAATTTTAATCCTTGATGTAACTAATGATCCTATTAACATATGTTGATCAACAACCATGATATGTGATATGTATATCATTGAATTATTTTGTGGCCTTACCCAATAAGACCAGAACACAAATATTGATTTAGGTTTTTTCCAATGTAAAATATGATCAATAATTAAGAAAAAATCCAAAATATATGGACTCTGACCTGTTATTAAAAAAATATAGGAGGATCCCTGGGTGGCGCAGCGGTTTGGCGCCTGCCTTTGACCCAGGGCGCGATCCTGGAGACCTGGGATTGAATCCCACGTCGGGCTCCCGGTGCATGGAGCCTGCTTCTCCCTCTGCCAGTGTCTCTGCCTCTCTCTCTCTCTCTCTCTCTCTCTCTCTGTGACTATCATAAATAAATAAAAATTAAAAATATAAGAATCAGTTAAAATATAGGATGCCTGGGTGGCTCAGTGGTTGAGCATCTGCCTTTGGCTCAGGGTGTGATCCCGGTTCTGGGATCGAGTTCCACATCAGCCTCCCTGCAAGGAGTCTGCTTCTCCCTCTGTTTATGGCTCTGACTCCCTCTCTGTGTCTCTCATTAATAAATAAATAAAATCTTTTAAAAAAATAGTAATCACCATAAAACATTTTTTAAGGGTAGTTTTTAGTGTTAACTGCAACCAAAACAAGGAAAGTGCATGAAGTGCTAGACTTTATGGGAAATGTATCAGAAAAAAAATGGTTCTAGAACTTCTGTAAAACTCCGTGCAGACTCAGCTTAAGAAAACTGGAAATGTAGCACCAATTTTAAGGAAAACGGCTGCTCCTTTGCTGGTGTTTCAACTATGGTGAATGGAATTTTTGCCTTCTGGTACTGAAAGATCCAGTGGAACCAAACTTGATACCCAATATTCCACAGATGATCCTCAAGTCCAGCATTTTCTCATAGCCCCAATATGGCTGCCTCATTCTTCCTTATTGATGCCTGCAGGAAAAGGGGTCACTTTTATTCTAGAAGCAAAAACAAATCCCTATGTCAAAGGGGAAAATGATAAGGAAGAAAAGAAAGATAAAACAGTAATGTATTCTAAAATTTTATAAACAACATCTCTCAGGGAATGTCCTTTTGATGGCCATAATCTGGCATGATGAGTCTTAACTGGTGACTGGTGGTAAGAAAAGAGAATGTGTTCCTTGTGGTAAGAAAAGAGAATATATGTGTCTGGGCTTTAAAATGATAGTCTAACACTATCTTTGAAAGTTCATAATAACTGAACTGTGACAACTCTCCACAGTTAACACACGTAAAGTGAATAAATAAAATTACACACACACACACACACATATATATATATATATATATATATATATATATATATATATCTTAAGGATTTATTTATTTATTCGAGAGAGAGAGTGTGTGCAGGGAGCAGGGCAGGGAGCAGAGGGAGAAGGAGAGAGAACCCTAAGGAGACTCCACAATGAGCAAGGAGCCTGATGCATGCTCAATTCTACGACCTGAGTCAAAACTAAGAGTCAGATGTTAATTGACTTTGCCGCCCAGGTGCCCCTAATTCTACAGGTTTTTAACGTTGTTTTTCTGAATGGTCTATGTGCTATACAGGTCTAAAACTACATTTTCTCAAACTTGTCAAATTCACAACAGACCATCTTCATATATGAGCTTGATAAAGAATCAGTATTTTAATATTCTCAAGAGACAGTCTTCCAACAACCAAAACAACTCTTGAAAGCCCTTTTTGCCTCAGAATTATAGAATCTCATGACAGAAGCTTAATAGTTTGACCTATATTTATCACATATACAAATACTTCTCTATAAGCCACTTACATAAAAACATTTATACTTGCATCGATGGGGAGAAATATTGTGAAATCTGTTTTCTACGTTGGCAAGATGGAGATAATACTACTGACTCTACCTAACTCATTCAGATTAGGAGAGCCTGTTTGGAAATTAAAAGACCAGAAGAAGAAAAAAAAAAAAAGCTGTTCGAACATAGTTGATTCAAATTTATCTTTTTTTAATTTGATGAAAGTATCATCTAGTTTCTGGAAGAAATGCACCTAGTATTAGAGAAGGAAGTGACACATGCCCAGAATAGAACAAAATTAACCAAATACATTCTGAGCATTAACAAGGAGACAGATGATGATGTCAGATTGCTCTCACAAGCACCTGCTTCATCGTTATCACTTTGAAATGTGTCCAGGTATCATATGCATATAAGAAATTTAAAGTTTAACTTACAGAAGAGGGAATGTTTTATGCATCACCCACTGCAGATGGTCCTTCCTCTCTCCATTAGTGCTCCAAGATCCAGTAAATTTTCTGACATTCTCTCATCAATCCTTAATCCCTTCTTTCAGTGTGTCAAGTCCACTCCTATCTCAGGACCTTTGCACTTGCTGTCTCCTCATCTAGACAGTTGTTCTCCAGGCCTTCGCAAAGCTTACATCTTCAGTCTCCTCTGTTCCCTTCTCTAATGAAATTCTCTGTGTGGCACTCCTTGCCCACTCTGGCTCTATGGAGACAGAGACCCCTGACTCCTTTGGTTGATGTCAGTTTTATGTAATAGTAAGCACTCACCAAATGCCCCCTGTGCATCAGATTTGCTAAACAAGTATCTCTCTAAATTCTCACCACACTCTACAAGATCTGTATCATTACCTCCGCATTACAGAAAAGGGAACTAATCCTGAAGAGGTTAGGTAACCTGCCCCAAATCACAAAGCAAAACTAGGTAACCCATCACCAGCTAACACTAATAACTGAGCCTCTACCATGTGGAAAGCATTTTGCTGGCTGAGGATATATAAATTCACCATACTTCACCTCAGCCTCAGGGAGCTACCGATCTAGTTGAGAAGAAAAACCTGAACAAGATTTTTTACATACGTGGTAAGGACACGAAGGAGGGAGGAATCACTATCAAATGGAAGCAGGAAGACTCCACATTTAGTCCATGACTCCACAGATGTCATGGACTAAATGTTTGTATTCCCCTAAATTCCACTGTTGAAGTTTGAACCCTAACAGTGTGATGGAATTAGTGTCAGGGGCCCTTGGGAGGTAATTAGATTTCAATGAGGTCCTTAAGATGGAATTAGGGCCCTTCTACAAAAAGACCAGAGAGCTTGGGATCTCTCTCTCTCTCTCTCTGTCCCCAGACCAGGAAGGAAGTGAGCCCTCACCAGGCACTGAGTTGGCCAACATCTGGATCTTGGACTTTCAGCCTCCAGATTGCAAGAAATAAAAATCTGTTGTTAAGTCGCCTGGTCTATGGTATTTTGTCAGAACAGCTCGAGCAGACGTAGACAACAGACAACCTGTGGTTTGAGCAAACCAGCAAGAGAAGTAGCATTTTAATAAATGAAGGGGAATTCTTGGTCAGGGGAGTTGCCTTTCAGTGACACATTGGCCCATAGGTATACAGCATATGAAACAAGATTTCTTATTAAACTCAAGAAAAACAAATATCTATGTTGCTTTTTCAAGATATTCAGAATAAATTTAAAAGAGTATAGATTTAAAGAGGTGGAAATGATGTATCTGTGCAGGCTAGCAAAATGAATAAGTGAGAGTGCCGGGTATAGCCCTGTCTATACTATCAGAGGAGAATTATTTGCTACATCCCAGATTTCCTGTAGTAAACAGGAGGTGCAGGCCATGTTTTGCGGAGGTGTATGTTTCTTTTTGTCACAGCGTTTTACAGAGAGATTTTTTTTTCCCGGAGAGGCACCTGTAAAATGACATTTATTGTCACAGTTATTTTACTTGAAAATTGGTTCAGTTTTACAAGTTAAGACGTGAAGTTTCCAACTGCCAACACCGCACAGCCAACCCAGGATCTGAAAATCCTCGTGATGTTTTTCTGCCTCTGACATCATTATTATCAACAAGGACATGGCAATCCGAAGTTAGCTGACAATTGAGTTTATTATGCCTACAGCAAAAATATCAAACGCATTCTCCCACAGCTGTGCTAGTTCTACCCTCCTAGACAGATGTAAAAACACGTTTGAGATAGTAAAGTTGGAAAGTGTGGCTTAAGACAACCAGGGACTAGTCAGTGGTTCTAAAACTTGGCTGTACGATAGGATCACCTGTGAACTTTTAAAAACTCCTCATGCTCAGGATCTCTGGGAACAAACATCTCTATATATTTTAAAGCTCCCAAGGTGATTCCAAGGTGAAGTTAAAGGTTGAGAATTGTTGCTTCCATTTGTCTGGTGGTTTCAAGCCTGTATCTACATTAGAATTATCTGGGAAGTTTTAGAAAACAATCATGTCCATTTACTACTCTTGAACAGGCTGATTCCAATGGTCTTGGATAGGGAATATTTAAAAACTCCCAAGGTGACTCTAATAGGCACCCATGGTTAAGAACTATTATTGGTACTAATTCCATACCTGTCACTATACTCATGTAGTTTTTTTTTCTTTTTTTTTTAATATTTTATTGATTTATTTGTGTATACAAGAGAGCAAACAGGAGTGGTGGGGAGGGGCAGAAGGAGAGGGAGAAGAAGACTCCCCATTGAGCAGGGAGCCTGATGTGGAGCCAGATCCCCAGATTAAGTTAGCAATCATGTGGTGAAGCTCTGTCCCTCTCAGGTATAACATCCATCCCTTCCTCTGCATCTTCAGGGACCAGTCCCCCTCATCTACATGGACACATTCTGGGTCCCCCAGTGGATGTCTGAAACCACACCCTATCTACACCATGATTTTTTTTCCTATCCACCCATCCATCCATCCATCCATACCTATGATAAAATTTAGCTAGTAAATTAGGTGTGGAAATAAATTAACAACAACAGTGACAAAATAGAAAAGTTGTTACGGCATACTGTAATAATAGATGTGTGAATATGATCTCCCTCTTCTCTCTCTCTCAAGAAATCATATTGTGCCCTACTGGCTTTTCTCGTCGTGATGAAGTGAGACGACAAAATGCCGACATGATGAGAGGAGGTGGGTGAAGGGCGTAGGTGTTGTGACCTAGCATGAGCCTACTAGTGACCTTCTGACCTCACATCAGAAGAAGGATCATCTATTTCCAGACCACAGTTAACCTTGAGGAGCAGAAATCGTGGAGAAAGAAGGTTACTGTACTAGACCCTCATTCTCTTCCCTGTGTGACTTACTGTCATCACCCTTATTTTTATTTCCTTGTACATCCCTGACAGACCAAATTCACATGAGCATCATTTTCAACCTGTTGATTTCCAATTTTTAACACCCCCCCCCACTGAGAACATATTTTTCTACCACTTCTGAACTGAAATCTCCTTTTCTCAAGACACATCATCCATGGATCTTACACAACTCTTCTGATCTTCAATTCTCAATGACTCCCATAAGCATTTCTGCCTTTACTTCCTCATTTATCCCTGACATGTTCTGTTGTCCTCTCTGCTTACCCACATCTCACTCAGAATCCCTATGTGGAATGCTTAGCAGGGTAAGTGAAAAAGCCATTGTCGCATAGTACCCTTGTTTTCAAGTGCAGTGCAAGAATTGAGCTAGGCTAATGTTTAGATAACAAATCTCATCAAGTAAATCATAAACTGCGTTTTATGTTGGAGACAGAATGAAGAACACCCATGGAGGCAAGCTGGAGTTGAAACCAATTTCCACCAGAACCGTCTATGGATGTGTAGTTCTGCTGACCTGGATCTGGGGACTCTTACTAACTTCAAAGGCTGCTCATTCCAAGGAAATTCAGAGGAGCAGGAAACAAGAGCCAGCAATGCTTCAGAATAATTGAGCCTTGTAAAAGCAACGCATCCTGAAAATACAGTTTAAAAAAATCAGAAAGACTAAAAATTAAAGAAAACTGCATCTCCCTCACTTGAGTGGACCTACATCTCAATGAAAGAGAGTCGAGACCCATGAAGCACATGACTTGAGCACTTTGTGATTTGAACACTTATAGGGAAAACAGAAATTATTAGTTGTTTGGAATTCATTTTACAGATCACTACCATTACACAGAATCATTCAGAACTGCTCCTCCTGGAAGTTTCCAGAATAGCAGTTCCCACGGAGTTTCTGTAGAAAGCGAAGACTCCAGTGGAGGTGGTACACCGCATGGCAGGCGATGCCTAGCAATATGAAATTACACCAGAGTCCCGAGCCTTAGCAAAGGGGCATGGATCACTCCCCCATGGGCTGTGTGCCTGTGTTTTCATTTTCAACGTTGGGCTTGTCAGGGTATGCAGGCCAGGCCAAATTATCATCACCTGGTGGTGTCAGATCTTTGTAGGATTTTTGTTTCTTCTTGATATTGAATCACCTAGGGCCATTTCTATTAATAAAATATGTTTTGCTGAGTTTGGGGATATATCTCTTTTCATTATTTTCAAAAGGAACATTGAATTGCTTTTCTGGAACACGGTTTTCAATCCCTTCTGCGTTTTTCTTGCATGTACCCTATTGTCATTGAGGTTACAGAGCTGGGGAGAAAAAAAAATTCAAGAATAGAAGTGGAGGTTGTGTTATGAATAAAATTTATGTGGTAAGTTTTTATACCCACAGAAAACAGCTCTCCTGATGCCTCTCGCTTTTGAGAGCATGTCCTCTGAGTGCGGTCACACCATGCTCACTCCAATCGGGGCATCTGTTACGCTATGCTTTCATTTCTGTCCTTGCCTCTCATCTTCCCACTAGACACACAGCTCCTTTAGGACAGGAACTGTGTCGTTCATCTCTGCATTTTCATGGCCGAGGCAGCGCTCAATAAATGTCTGTGGAATGAGCCAGAGATACAATTCTGTGCTTTTAGACATATGGGAATTGGAACAGTATTTATATAAAGGCTAAAGAAAAAAGGACATTATGGTAAAATGGGAAGAAGATGCTGGAATAGGAACTAGTCCCCGAGAGGTAAAATATTAGAAATGGTTATAGGAAAATTTGAGACAATTGTTCTTTTTCACCTCCCAGAAGCATGGAAGCATCAACACACAAAAACTAACACATGTTTCTATGAGGCCAGGTTCAGATCGGGGGCTTATGGATCTCTACACATGTTTAGCACCCTTCCTCTCCAGACAGCCTAGAACAAAAGTAAAAGGACTTTATTCCTCAGCCATGGGAGATTGTCATAGGGAGTGAACCAATGAGAGTAATTAAGAGAATTAAAAGTGGAGGGGTTGGGATTGTTTTTGGAATATCCATATAGGTGTTCAATTTCTCCACACACTAGTTTTGGATTTTACTGAGATCCAATAAAACAGAATGAATCTAATGAGCTGTTTGGCACCAGATGTAAATACTATGGTGGCATTTGAAAAGAGATATGCCAGGACCTTCCCAAGTGGAAACTAGACAGGGTCTCTGTAAGAGCTTTCTCAAAATGATCCCCCCAAAATACAGGATTTCAAGTACCCTATAAAGCAGTTTTACATACTTTTTCTTGGGCCAGACTCTGGAATCAGGCAATTTACATTCAAATCACAGATCTGCTACTTCCCAGCTGTGTTACTTTGCCAAACTCTTTAATCTGTCCTGGTTAATTCAAATATACCTGGTTAATTCAGATGAAATATGTTATCCTATCTCATTGATTTTTTATAAGGATTTCAGTAAGAGGACATATAGTAAGCCATCAACAAATACTGGTTCTTATTGTAATAATCATCCTATTTAGTATGGTTGTCATTTATGTTCTACAGAAGACCATTAGATACTGTTTATTAGTTCTATACAAGACAATTAAGGGAGCTGAGATGATTACTGGTTTCCTGGTGTGTTTACAGCCTTTTGAGCAACACAGGCTTCCCAGAGGACATCCTTACATGTTCAAAGAACCAGAAGTCTGAGGGAACATGAATCTGATCAATCTGATGATGAATCAAGTTTCTTAACAATTCATCTTGTTTTTATGCACAAAGTAAAATCTCAAAAGAACAGAGGAAGGCAAAGAATTAAAAGGTAATGAACCAAATCAACTAATGTTATTTCTGGGTGAAGAAATAATATGTGATGTTTTGCTTTCTTCTTTATACTTTATATATATTCCACAATTTCTTGTCAAGATGAGATCTTGAGGGACAGGAAAATGAATTAATTTTAGATCGCCTAGCTTATCTCAGAACAGAGAGAATGATTTTTTTCTCTGTTTACTATGTTTTTTGTATTACTTACGAGATTTTAAGATTGTTATCTCTATAAGAATGAGTCCTCATACATCACGTATCAGATATCAAAATTCTTCATTGAAAAATTTGCAATTTGATCACCAAGACCCACTTAGGAATGTCCCCTCATGTGTCCATTGACTCACCTGGAAAAGCCATTCAATTTCTCTATACAAACTCAGAGCGAGTTGTGATCTTATGTTCTGTATGTAGACATGATCTTATTTATATTTTATTGGTATTTTGTAAGAAGAAGCCTATCTGTGATAGTCCATTAGAAAGAGGTAAGTTCAGATTGCATATATTAGACTCAAAAATGTCATCAAGAACTTTTAAAGACCTGGGAAAACCCAACAAGTATTTTCATAAAGGCAGGTATCAAGTAAGGCACACTTCTTGGCTGCATAATCTTAAGTTCCCATGACCCAGATATTAGAGACCACTTTGTCAATTCCTTACCCAATTAATTTGATCAACATAAGTGACAGCCCTTCCTTGAAGGTTCTCCAGTGTTCCTTGATCTTATCTCTTAGGAAATTCGTGTTTATAAGACGTGACTATCATTTTTACTGATATGAATTAATAACCCACTTTTACACTTAATAATAAATAAGGCATATTTCACTTGTACTCCAACTAGTTATCAGGGCTCCACTCTCTGCAGTGGCTAAACTGAAGGACATACCTCCATCGCAGTTGTTAATACACCTAATGACTTGGAGCAAAGAACATTAATAAAAGGCCCATGTGGTTAATGGGGAAAAGTACAAAGGGAAGAAGGATTGGTTCATTAAATGGAGTAAATGCTATGTGTTAATGTAATGACAGAAAATGCCAGAATGGAGGCAGTAGTCAAACTGAATGGCAGTGTGAAGGGTTGGGAATTCAAAGAGACTTCGGTGATAAAAGCATTTGTTTAAAGGAAGTGTAAAGATAAAGCCCACAGACATCCTGGCATGACTTCTAAATGATCAGTGAGACACCAGGGCCCTCTGTGTTTGAGGAAACAGGGGATTTGGACTTTAGACCCAACCAGTTCCTTAGCTGACTGTGTGTGTGTGTGTGTGTGTGTGTGTGTGTGTGTGTGTTTATTTGTTACCCAAGTCACGTAGCTCCCTCCACTTCCATTGTTACCTAATTTGTTGAGAAGGAAACCTGGAAGGTTTATGTAAAGGAACCCAAACCCAGCGTTGTTTGTGAATTTAGGAATGAATGAATGAATGAATGAATGAATAAATGAATGAATCCTCTGGAAATCAAACCCCTCTGCAGTGGATTTAGCCCCATAAAATGAAGCCTCATCAATCATACAAAGTGTGAAGCAGTATGCACACCTGCTAAAATTCAGTAGAAATATTCCTCCTAAGATCTCTGTAGGTGTGCAGCTGGACAGTGACACACTTCCACACAAGGAACTGCCTCCAGCCCAAACTATTAAACTGTTCCTGCTTTTCCAGATTCACTGTCATGGACACTTTCCTTTGCCCACCTAGGCTTAATTACCCTACTAAGTCAACACGGAAAAGAGATACCAATTATTCAAACATATCATTTCACTCATTCATTTATTCACTCCCTGGTTCATTTCACTTGATCATGAATGTGTGTCAAAGTATTTTCCCAATCAGATGATTGCCTTTAATTTCTAACTGTAAAATGAAAGAGCTTTATGCTCCAGAGAAGGCATTTCTGAGAACAGGCAGACAGACAGATACCAGGAGCGGATCTGAGGAATTCCTAACACCATAGTAAGTGTGAGTCAAACTTTTAAGGTAAACAGACTTACTTTCTGTTCAGGGGTGTTGGGGAGATGGAAAACAGAAAGAATGACCTAAAATCTTCTCTCTTTCCTCCTCCTGAAGATACCCTGGCACTTGACTATCTCTAGTTGGTCTAATCTCAAAAGTCATTACACACAGAAAGTGGGTACGGCCAGCTTTAGATCCTACTGGAGGCTGCCCAACACCCCCTCCAGAAGAACCCTCTCAATTCTGTCCTTTTTTTACTATCCACTTTCTTGACTTTTACACTTTCTCTCTGTCATCAGCTTTCCAGATATATATCCCATATTTTCTAGCATCATTGGTTTTTTTAGTTTGTATTAAATTATATTTTTTTACCATAATCTCCTCCCCTTCCTGATACCCAAAACAACCCCTTTGACATTTGCATTTCTCCCACTTCTATAAATAAAACTTTTGGGTATCAGAAAGAAGTAGTAAAATACATCCTCTATCATATTGGAGGCATCTCATTTTTTTTTTCAGTTCTACTATTTGAGTGTCCATTGAGAAATTTTTTGTCCTAATTACTATGAAAAATACAAACAATTATATGACCTATTTCTACCTTCAAGGAGCTGAAATATTAATCAACTGAGCCTTAGTATGAAGCAATGCAAACATAAAAGTTATATATCACCATCCATTTCCTCTTCACAACTGACACCTAAGCTAATTAATTCATTGACAAGTAACAGATCTCAAATTCAGCTTATGTCGTGGCTTTGGGCCAACAGCCCAGTGCAAAATAATACAACATTTTAAGAAGAGAGTTATGCAAATCACAAAGCCAAACCATAAAATATATCAAATGCATGCTTCCGTGAGACTTACTCAGTACTTTATGGTCTCATTTTGTAACTCACTCCATCACACAACTTTTTATATTCTATATTTAGTACACTAGTCCTCAAAGGTCTGGGGTAGATTTTTGGTTTTGTCTTTCAGAAGGGGTATGAGTCTAGGAAAAGAAGAAGTAAGGTGACTCTGGGAATTCTTCTTTAGGATCAATATTGTTGATAAAGCAAGTCTTATTCATAAAGTATTTAAAAATATAATGACCCAGACAGCTTTGGTGGCTGAGAGGCTCCTCCAGACATCAGAGAGCTGTTGGGAATACTCAGGGCCCTTACGAGACAGTCCAGATGTGCACCCACTAGGTATGAAGTATCTTGTAACCTGCAAGCATTTGGTAAAATTCAAGAAAGATATAATAAAACTGAAGAAAAGGAGATGGAAAGGAACCTCCAAAATGCACGTGTACTCTCCTCATGCCTGAGGAACACTGCCCTTCAGTCATTCTGGAATGTTGGAACCTACAGTATAGATAAGTCTTCTAAAGCAGCTGTGTCCTTGCCACCCCACCAGCAACACATGCAAACAATTACTGCTACTTGCTTTGTAACTAATTTTCATTCTCCTTTCTAGAATGTCAGCAAACTTCTTCACTTGTCTTCATTGGAGATAGCAATGAACTTGGGTCCAAAGTTCGCCATATTGCAACATATTTGGGGCTCAGCAAAGCTAAGTTACTTCTCAATAGCCTTCTTTGATGTAAGCAAGTCCCATTTATTTCACTTGTACTTAATAATCCAATTCTCCAATGCTTGAATCTTTGCTGCCTTGGCACTTTAACATTTCTTTCTCCAAAATTGGCTTACTTTTAAGTTGAGGTGTCCAAAGTGTGACAGTTTCAGGAGAGTGCTATTACAACCTTAGTTTTGATATTTTCCAAATTCCACCAGCAGATTCTTGGGTTCACATTGAAAGTTGATCATGAATATTTAGGTTCTGAATTGCTACCATGGTCAGATATTATGTCAGCCCACAAAGTCTAACATTGTCAGAAAGGAACGTTTAAATACGTCTTGCAATTTCTGTAGTCCACAATATTTAAAGTACCTATGTGAACATAGTTTAAGACAAAGTCCATACCTTCATGAAACTGATGATGTATTAGGAATGGACTGGCAAATCACAGATGGAAGACAGGAGACTATAAGTTCCCCCAAAAAGGAATTACTCAAGTTAATCAAGAGATTCAGAGAAGGAATAAGTTATTTTATAAAGAAAGAGATGACAGGGCAAAGAGGGAAGGAGTAACATTGCATCTGTGGCATTGCTGGGCGTAGCTCAGTTCCCTACGGCATGGGAGGGTAGTCTGGAAGCAATGAAGACCCACGATTGGACAAATCAGCTGGGGCAGCTACTGGGGAAGCAGAGCCAAAATCAGCTGCTGGAAAAACATCTGCTCCAATAGGCAGAACATGATGTGTGGAGAGAATCAGAAATAACCGTAGATGGCAACCCGGACCGCCATTGTTGGGGGTGTGGAAGTAAGGGGAAGAGGTGACATATTAAGACAGTGGGCACTGAGAAAAGGATTAATCTCAAGGAAAGAGGAGAACTGACATACAGATAGAGAACAACAGCAGGATGGTAAGTGGAGGTACCAGTTTGAAAGCCATTAGAATTGGGAGCAAGTAGTCAAGCCCCTTAGGTTCCCAGCCAGGATGTGAAATCTAAAGAGGAACCATCATAGCAAGCACTTCTTGCAATATGGAGTAGCCACTAATGCATCCTGTGTATTAGTTCACTTGGCCTTTCCAACAATGTCATTGAGTAGGTACTATTATTGCCATTTTCTAGTTTAGAAAGCCTGAGTTTCAGAGGGATTAAGTGAAAACCAGAGGTGAGCAGCAGAGCCAAGCTTCAAGGCCAGCATTCTGGCTTCAGGGTCGTGCTCTTGGCCACTCCACTGCATTAGGCAGCTGGGGCTGAGTGCTCCCTGAATATCTGTAGACGGTTTTCAAGAGAAATATTTTCCTGAGAGCTGACGCCTCCTCTGCAACCCTGTTCTCATCTCAGCAAGAAACAATCGGGCAGGTTTTCCCTTTTGGAGCTTTATTGAAAGGCGCATCACACTTCGGAACTGCATTTTGTTTCCAATATTTCAGGCATATACAAGAAAGATAGAAGCACAAGGAAAGGAAGGGGTTGGGAGAAACATCATCTTGCTTTCAATATTTCTTCTATGAATATGATAATTGTCCAAATAAATAAAAGAACGAAGACAATGAATACCGCAATGAGTGATACTGAAATGCCAGTTTCCCAAAACTAAACTAAAATGAAAATAAAGAAGCAAGTTAATCCCAGGAAAGAAAAAGCAGAGAGGAGCCCTGGGAACATAGTGATGGTAAGTCCCACCCACCATAGTAAGTAACAGCTTTCACACCTAAAGAAAGTCCCCTTTGCTACTGGGGAGAAAAGAAGAGTGCCCACACCAGGAAGTCACAGAGAGAGAGAGGGGAGACTAATACAAAACTATTGGCTTAAAAAAAAAAAAAAAAAAAAAAAGTTTGTGGGGAGGAGGTGAAGAGCAATCTTTGAGTAGGTCAGGTTAAAGTAGAAGACAGGGTTGTACTGACAACCAGGAAAACTAGAACAAGAAAAAGAAGCTGAGCTGGTGGCATGTAAGTCAGATTTACATAGTGCAGGGGTATTATTTTACTATAGGAAAACCACAGTTTAGGTCCAAATGTGCTGATGTAAATTTCAGTCTTACCAAGTTGGAGGAAGAAGTAACTTTTCTCTCTATGCCACGCATGTTTGCCTGGTCCTTTTTGTTTTCTGTTTCTTCTTCTCCCTCTTCTTTTTTACTGGTGGAAGTTTTACTTCCTATATAGAATTTGGGCTTGACATCTATGGAATGACTTTCCAATTTTCTCAGCTATTTTACTGTTTATAAAGTGTATGTTTTTCATTAAAAAATGTAAGGGCTCATATGTATATGTACATCTATATCTATATCTGTATCTGCATGTCTGTAGCTCCAGAGACTCAAAACTATAATTGAATTTTTGGAAATGGCCAGAACCATGTCCTAGCTGGCCCAGCCACTTCAGCCATTTTAGGGACCCATGCTGATGGACCCATTCTACAGTGGTAATCAGAGTCAGTCATCAAGGTAAACAAGTGAGCATATCAATTGTGTGGAAATCTGTAGTAGAAATAAAAGATACTGACAGGATATAGCCCAAAGAACCGCATATTGGCTGTTATAATTTCAACATCTGAAGCATGACAGTAAGCAGGGAATTCAATGAATATAAAAAGTACCAGACTGAGTTGGCCTGAAGAGCCATCCAACTCAGGATTTAGTGTTTGTTCGTGTTCTACAAGTCAGGGGGGATGCACTCTCCCTCCAAACTCCATTCATAACTAGCCATATACCACTACCGCCCCTACTCTAATTGAGAACAGAGCTTGTCTCCAAACCTCAGCCCTACCATCCCAGACTTGTCCACCTACATGACAGTTGATCAAAATGTTCCCCAGCTATAAAGTGGGCTTTCACACATCCAGAGGGTAAATCCTTAGCGTGGGACTAGAGCTCTTTCCCTAACGAAGGACTATTATGAGCACATGTGCTGAACTGGAAAGCGAAGTCTATGTTGTACCCCAAGTTTTTATGGTATTTTTTCTCAGACAGTTGTGTTCATCTAGTGCAATCCAAGCTTCACTTTCCCACCCCTCTCCCGCTGTACCCATGAATCCTCCTTGTTCACACCAAATGACCCAAAATCTCAATCGGATCTGCTCACTCTTCTGCTAAAATGAAAAGTCTGCTAGTTTTCATTGCCTACAGAAAAATGAGCTTGAGAGAGTTCAAAATCCATCTATATCTACCCCCACCTCGGCCCCCTGTCTATATTGTGATTTGCTTTTAACGTCCATCCCAATGGACAGGCAAAGAAATACCTCCTTCCACCTCTGCCATGTTTCAAATCCAACTCATCAGCTATCTTTTCTGTGAAGTAGTACCTAATTCACTTAATAAAAACCTTCAAGTGAAGTGGTTACAGTACTGTCCAGACAAAAATAATTATATGGTACTTCATGTTGTCATAGTACCTTGGCCATTCATTTATTCACACATTTAACAATTATTCATCGAACATCCACCATGGGCTACGTGCTATTCTAAGCACTGAGGATGCAGCATTCAATAAAACCAACAAAGTCCCTACTGGTAGGAAGCTTACATTTGAGTAGAGGGAAAAAGCAATAAAGACATCTGTAAGAAAATATATATCAGAGGACAATAATACACAGAAAAATTGAGCAGTGTGAGGGAGAGGAGAGCTAAGGGGTAGAATGGGGGCACTGCGATTTAAATTAGGCTGATGAGGACAGACTTTTTGAAGAGACAAGCTTGACCAGGACTTAAAGGAAGCAGGAGGGGATCATCTAAAACTTCTGATGAAGAAGAGCATTGCAGACAGTGGAAAACAGTGCAAAGGCCAGAATGAGAACCTATTGGCCATGGTCAACACCCTCCAGGAGGGCAGGGTGCTGAATGGAGTGAACAAGGGGGGACGGTGGCAGGAGATGAGGTTAGGAAGGAAATGAGGGGCAGGGAAGATAGGGGTTTGCAGAACAAGGCAAAAGACCTGGGCTTTTTCTTGGCATGAGATGAGAAGCCTTTGGAGCATGCCAAGCAGAAGAGTGACATGACCACAGGTTGACACAGAAGAATTACTCTACAAAGGGCTCATGGAAGAGAGGAAGACCGCAGCTGCAGAGATGTCAGTTAAGGAGGAGGATGCTCCAGTCATACAGGAGAGAAATGTGGGTGACTAAAATATATGAGGGTGAAAATGATGAAAAGTATCGGATCGAGATATACTTTGAAGATAGAGCTGATAGGTTTTGCTAACACATCTGATGTAGGTAAAAGAAAAAGAGGAGCAGAGGGTGACTTGGAGAACCTTTGGTCTATTAAGGTGGAGAAGGAAGGAATCATTTACTGAAATGAAGAAGGCTGGGAAGAGCAGGTTGAAATGGAAGGAGAGAGAACCAGTTCCTTTTCCTTCATGACATATTTGAGATACCTACTAGACATCCCATCCTAAGGACTAGGCAGATGGATATTCAGATTCAGAGTTTAGGGGGGAAGTCTGGTTTAGAGATATAAGTGGGGTGGGTGCTAGTCCAGTTATATAGGTATTTAAAGCCATAAGCCTAAGTGAAATCACTACAGGGTGGTGAGCATGTATAGAAGAGAGTTCAAAAGACTGAGTTTTGGGACCCTGCAATATTCAAAAGTTGGCTTCCTAAAGAGGAACCGACAGCAGGGTCATAGACCACAGGAAGCAAAAAGGAAGATTGGTTGTGTAAAATGGGCCAAGAGCTGTCAAGTAAGGAGCAAACTAAGAATTAACTACTGGATTTAGTAATATGAAGGCCATTGATAACCCAGAGGAAAAAAAAAATCTTTTTTCGAGGAAAAAAATTAATCAAGTGGTGGAGGCAAATCCTGATTAGCATTGATTTAAGAAAGATGGTAAGAAGTGAAAATGGCAATTTGTAGAAGATGTTTTCAAAGAGTTTTTGCTATAAAGGAATGCAAGGAAATGGACTGGGGGCAAGGGAAGGAATTTTTTTCAGACTAGATAGTTCAGCAAGTTTGATGATAATGGGAAAGATCCACTAGAAGAGAGAAAAAGAATTGATAATACAAGGAAGGAGATGCTAAAGTGATGTTCTTGAGTAGGTCAGAGGGAGTAGGATCTAGTGTATAAAAGAGACACTGATCTCTCTGTCAAACAAATACATAGATCTTTAAAAAATAAAAAAAAATAAGATAAATAAAAGAGAGATTGACCTCATTCTGAAAAAGAAGAACGGTTCATCCATTTTTGTCCAGACAGAAGGTACTCACCCACGACAGGGTGGTAGTTGTGCATATGAGAACACTAAAAAGTTCTTTTATGAATGTTGTTATTTTCTTAATGATTGAGGAAACAGGATCTTTACCCAGGGTGTTGGGAAAGAGAAGGTGTGCAGGGATCTAAGAGAGAGTGGGGCAGTGAATGGAGAAAAGAAATGGAGTAGACCTCCCCTGAGAGCCCCTTGGAGGTTGTGAACTTAGAGAGAGCATTGAGCTAGAGTCATGCTATCTCCCAACCCCTGCCTTCACGCGTGTGCACACACTCACACATACATACACACACATATATATACAGATATATATGTGTGTGTATGTTTGTAAATAATATATGTATATATTATAATATATACACAATGCTATATATAATATAATGCTGGATATAATATAGCGCTGTGTATAATATAGCATTGTACCTCTTGGCACCCTGAGCAAAGGAGCTTGTACTTAGTGGTGATAGATATATATTTGGTTGATAAGTAAGTGAGGGAAGATTTTTAGGCACTGTTATGGATTCTTGTGTATTAAGAGACTCCTGTTCCCGATGTTTTCCCAGCTTCGTCAGGAAAATTGCGTGTCCTTATTCTTCATAATAACAATAGATTTTTTTGCATTCTGAGATTGGCAAGCACACCAAGATAAGCTTAGACAAAGAACCGGTTCCCACAACCTGTGATTTCCCCAAGCTGGGTTTGTGGAAAGGTAACCTGACTCACATAAAGGTCACACAAATCTGAAGGTCACAAATCTGAGCTCCTGTTCAGAAGTTGTCCAAATACAGTCTGTGACACACTTGCCATTAGTTTGTACTTGAACAAAAAATAAGGAAGATCGCTATATAAAATACAATTTATTGCTCTGATTGGGCCTCCCTAAAGAGAAATACTACTTTCCCCCGAATTGCTATACAAATAATATATTGGTTTATTTATACTTTGCCTCATTCCACAAGCAATTTGAGGAAGCGTAACCTTCAGTATTTTCCACAGACAGGACAAAAATAGGAAGAAATAGCAAGATCTTGCAAGTCCTAAAACTCTTCTCCAGGGTCCTGACGCCATGGATATTTGCTTAACTTGCTATATTCATCCCATAAGACCTTGTTTATAATGATCAAAACCTCCTTTTTCACCTTTTCTGTGCAGAATTTAAATTTCCATCCTAATTCTCCCCAAACAGGTGAAAAAGGGGTCGGGGAATTTCCACAGCCTACCACGAGACATAATCAGAGCCAGATGTCAAACTTTCTGAATCAAGTGGACTCCTATACCATAAACATGAGTGATGTATTTATTACAGGCCTCTAATTAACAAAATATGGTTTTAACATACAGCCAACAGAGTGTATCCCACTGTGTGCCTATAAAATACAGCTGGCAAATTGGAAGCAACATAATGGCTAAATCACTGCAATTTTCACCACATTAAGAAGACCCAACTTGAGCTTTGCATTACATCTACCTAACATCAACCATACAAGGAGCAAAGTCAAGTCTTTAGTCAATATTTAGTACCTAATTCACTTAATAAAAACCTTCAAGTATGTACTGCAAGCAAAATTAAAATACACAAATTAATGGAAATGAAAACTGGACTCTATCTACAACCCAAACTGCAGACACACTTTTAAATCATAATGACTTTGTTTAAAATTTTATTAAATGATAATTCTGTAAACTAATCTATTAATATGACTGTTTGGGGGGCAGGGGATAGGCAAGATAATCTGGGGCCACTTATTCTTCAATTGTCCCTTTAGAGAGTCTGTTTAATTACAAGAAAACAAGGCAGTTTAAATGTGGCTTCTATGCTCATCAACTATTTCTTAATACGGTTGTCATTATATTATTAATACTTAAAGATGATGATAAGCATAGTGAAGAGCATCATAAATGGTAAAATACCGCTTTGTCAGGTACTTTGACAAGTACTTGACTGAGGCACATCCAGGCTGCTCAATTTTTCACACTCGGCAGGTGTATCTTTCATGACACCCCAGGTCTTCAGAAAAGAGAAGAGTCTTTCTTGGCCACCGTGGTGCACAACCTCTCCCATAAAGTGTTGGAAGGACAGCTCCAGGACTGGGCTACTCTCTTGCTCTGTAGAGGGTCAGCAGCTGCACCACCTACAAGCAGAGTGACAAACAGCTTGCCCGCATCTGCTCACCAATGCTAAATGGCACTAAGGAAAAATTAGAAATCACTGCCAGGGAGTGCTGTGACAGTGGTGCAGAAAGCTGCCTCTCAGCCTTAGAAACGCCTGCAGCCAGGGAGGACTGGGGACGATGAACAGGTCAAATAAAATCCTGTTTCAAGGGTCACACTTGGTTTTGAAAGCTGAAGGTGTCCTGATTGTGTCCAGTTAACCACATGTAGGGCTGCTGCATTTTCTCTGCTGTGAAAACGTGGGTGTTACCACACCAAGAAGTTGGTTGCATTAGGAGGTTGCTCTCTGAAGCCCTACTTCCAGGACAAAGGTCCCACGTATTTGTAGACCTGTGCCCCTCGCACTCCCTCCCACAGTCTCTCAAGGCCCATGTAGAGGATGGAATTGAATAAACAAGACTCGACTCAGAGAAGACCAAGTCATCCTATGCATCATCATTCCTGGAGAGTGATGAGTATCTTTTCTGAAATGGGCACCAAGAATGCCCTGAAACATCCAACATACTTGAAAACCCAGCACGGCCTCTGGAGGGAGCTTGCTAGGGCTAGAGGCAACAAGGTTATGATTGTTATTAATTTGCAAATATGCAGTCATTCAAATCAGAAAAGTAGACGGATAAAAGATCTCATCAGGGTATGTTAATGCTACAATCTTAGTCTCAGACACTATCTTGTAGGTCCCAATCAACAATAGGTATTAACACTAAGGATCAATCAATAACCAAATAATCAACAAGTATCACTTGGTGAATACCTATTATGTACTAATCTGTGTCCAGAATATTACTTGGTGCTAGAAAGGGATGCAAGATAAATATGAGACATTTCTCCTACTTGTTCTATATTTTTTAAAAGATTTTATTTATTTATTCATGATAGACATAGAGAGAGAGAGAGGTAGAGACACAGGCAGAGGGAGAAGCAGGCTCCATGCTGGGAGTCCGACGAGGGACTCGATCCCGGGACTCCAGGATCGCGCCCTGGGCCAAAGGCAGGCGCTTAACTGCCGAGCCACCCAGGGATCCCTGCTACTTGTTCTATATTTAAAGAGTATATGGTTCACTTAATAAAAACTTAAGAGTGTATACTGTAGGCAAGACTAACACACAAAATCACTGGAAATAAAAGGTGGGCCCTCTCTACATGCCACACTTCAGACATACTTTCAAATCATCATTTAAATCTCTACACAAATGTAATCCTTTCTTCCATATGAAGCACAGTCAAATATTTAAAAATGTAATATCCGCCTATCTCCTTTTTCCCAGATTTCTCTAACCACTTCTCATACGACTAGATTTTAAAAATCATTCTCCATCTTAATTGCCTCTTTCTAAATGCCTGTCCCATTTAAAGCATCTCACTTAACGTGATGCAGGTTTACTCATTCACTCCATGAGACTCCATCTCATCTGGGGGATGGCAAAGTTAGGCTAGATTAATGTGATGGTATCACTAAAAGCTCCAATTTGAACAGACCTGCCCTGCAACAGCCGCTTGCACCTAGACCTCCAGGCAGCATCCACAGAAAGCCCTGTCTTCAGATCAAACTTGTTGACATGAAACTAGGATTGCATGGTAGCCACTGTGAAGGATGTGGTTTCCAGAGAATTGTCAGCAGCCGAGGTCTTAGGTCGTGTAGTGTGACGATGTACTGACTCATTTACAGGGACACCCGAGTGCACAATCTGCAGAGGCTCTTAGAGCTCTGCTGGTCCAACTTATTCTCTTCACTGGGTAGAAAACAGAGACCCACCTGCCAAGCAACTTGTTCAAGAGCAACACTGTGTGTATCTTCCAAAAATGTTAGCCACTGTATTTCTGATTCCACCTGGTCTTTTCAGAACCTCGCCACACCTCCAGCAGGAAGTGGGGTTTATTTCCCCTCTCCCAGGGACAGCTTCAAGGAAGAGGATGCAACTGGGTGATGCCACGTGACTTCCGAGGCTAGATCGCAATCGGCCACATGGATTGCATGGTTCTCTCTCCCTCTCCATCGCTCTCTATCTCTTTGCACATCTTTGGAGCCCTGAACCACCACTAAATAATTCTGATTTCCCAGAAGCCAACAACCCTAAAAGACCGTGTGGAGAGACCAAAAGAGAGGCATTGGGGAAGCCCCTGTGCAATTTGAGTGCTCCAAGCTCAGGAAGCAAGCACAGAAACAGCAAAGCTCCCATCTGACACTCCCCGAGTGAGAACCACCTCATCGAACCCAGAACCATGAGAGATAGCCATACAATGTAGTTATGTTAGGCCATTAAGTTTGGAGATGGTTGCCCCCCAAGCAAGAGATATCTGGAACGTCATGTTCTCAGAGGGGAGGGACAACAAGACCTCCTTCTTGAAAATCTCCCCGTTCTGTAGTTATTCTTTAATTTTCTATCCCTAGGACCACCTTGCTATGTGATGATAACAGAATTTGGTCCAGTGGTGACTCCAAATGAGAAGGTCACTTTGGGAAGTGGGCAGGTCAAATCAAAGGTCTTGGCCCTACTCCACGTTGCCCTTCCCCTCTGGTTTTTGCACAGTGCTCTGCCTTAGCAGACCTTAGACAGAAGTGCCCCCACGCTATCCAGGAAGGTACATGTAACCACCCGCAGTGGTGGTCCTTGGTGATAAATGAGGTGATGACAACCAGGAAGCTGAGCTCACAGATTCGAGCGCAAGCCAACATGGGATGCAATCAGGCTGCCCTACGTGCACAGTCTCAGGCCATTGCTTAAAGCTTCAGAGTGTCAGTCTTTTCACCTGTAGGTGGGAATCACGCTATCTCTCATACTATAAAAATGTGCACAAATGATAGCTATAAAAGCCTGCTACAAAAAAACTTAAATTTAAATTTTAAAAAAGCCTGCCACAGTAGGTGCTCAAGTGTACTTGTTAATATTATTGCTGCAGCTGATTTGTATTATTTGTGATGCTTCAACTCATTTCCAATAATAAAAACAGTACAAAAAAATACAACTGGACCTTGCACATTGAGCTCATAATCTCAGTGGGAAGGGCAGGTGGAGTCTAATTAGATATTTATACTGGGGAGGGAAAAAAAAGCTATACTCTAAAGAAATTATTCTATGTGGTTCTTTAAATAAAATTGAACCCGGAGCTTCTGGAGAAACAAATATTCAAGACTGCAGAACTAGAAATTTTACAGATTTGATGAAATAAACCTGCTAGCCTATTTATTATTTAGTCAAACCTAGGTGAAATCAGGCAAAAATATCTGAAGGAACTTGAGTAAAAACAATGCTCTAAGGTTTTGATTTTCTAGTTTTTATTAGATTTTTCTGGGATTTTGTTATTGTTGCTGTTAGTGGGGAAAGCAAGACACAAACACTGGTCTTAGCAACCCCAGTAGATGTTGATAGCCACACCTGGGAGTCTAAGAGCAGAGCAAGGGGTAGAAAATGAGAATGCAGTCCCCAGAGAAAACTATTCCGGCCATAATAATTCTCAATGGGTAAATGCAGAGGGGGAAAAATATAAAAAATAATTCTGGGAAAATAGGAGCCTAACAATGGAACTTATTAACAGTTATTTTTTAACAGATTGCTATTCAATTCTACAGTGGAAAATTGGGGGAGGCAATTTCTGACTTAATAAGATGAATGGACATCCTTGCCCCTACAATCTGGCATTAAGAAGATATTGTTCTGCCGAGTAGAGAAGATGCTTCCAAGACCAGAAAAGAGAGTCCCTCAAAAGCAGCCCTAGGCTTTAAGCACCAGGATATCTATGTTCCCTCTCTTGAAACATGACTGGCAGTTTTTATACATATCATTGCCAAGGAAAGTTTGCAGCAGAGGCTTACCAGTGGAATTATTCTCCGCCTACCAGATACATCAGTCTTCCATTTGTCACTGAGAAAAAGACTATGAGACGAAAAAAAAAAAAAAAAAAGTCAGGGGACCTAGTTCTAGTCCACACTCTGACAATACCAGCTGTGTGATTCTGAGCTAGGTTTTCTGGTTCTCCATCTGAAAATGTCCTCACTGGACTCAAAGACTTTTCTAGTCATGTCCAGCTCATAGACGACTGCTTCCATGACACATATTCAAGATGTCTTTTCCTATTCTTACTTCAGTAGCTTTCCTCCAGTGTAAAATTAGATAAGGAACTAAGATAAGGAACCCAAAACTCCCAAAGCTCTAAATGCAAGATTTTTTAAATCTAAAATGAGTACCTGCTGGCTGCTGCTGTTTTGAGAATTCACTGCCCATGCAGGCAGTGCAGGGGTATCTTTCCATACATCATACATGATCTGCAAGTGTCACTGGTGGCCCCCACCTCACCTCGTGACTGTGAAGGATGCCACAGTCTTGGCCATGTGGGCTTCCCCTCTGTGCACTTGAATCCATCACCTACATAGCCTGCTGGATCCTAGCCCCACGATCAAGCAGGATGGTCAGCAGGAGTCTGATCTGGCACTGGGCTGTGCTTGGAGGCTGGGGAGTTAACCACCTGGAGCAGGGAAGACCCCGCACAACACGAAACCATACCCAAGTCCCCAGAATTGTCACAACGCTGAGCTCCAGGACAGAGGAGGAAGAGCTCTTAGAAGCTGAAGACAGAGTATGAGGGGCTGTCACAGTGAGAGCAGAGTTATGGGAATGTTTTTAGAAGGATGCAAAGATCTGATTGTGGTGGGGGTGAGTGGGAAGGAGGCCAGCAGAAAAGGCGAGGTCAGGGAGTGACAATGAGACAGAAAATCATGACCCTGATCAGGGAAGTGAAACCAAAATAATAGAAGAAATAAATATGATGAGGAGAGGGAAGCAGAGAAAAGGAGGGAAGGAAGGAGAGAGGCAGACAGACAGACACAGATAGAGTCTAGGCTATTTGACCAAACAACTGGTTCCATAGTCTAGTAAGTTGATGCATAAAATTACCATCAAATATACTATGTATGAAAATGCCTGACCCAGAGCAGGGACCCCAGGGAGCTCTCAATCCCTCTGGCTCCTCATGTTCTCTGTCTGTCTGTCTCTCTCTCAACTCTAGATGTAATTTAAATCAGTAGAGTTTGGGTACAGCAGAGTATCCTCCCAAATGTGTGTGGGCCCCTTCCAATCAGATAAAACCTTAAGACCAAAGACGGAGTTTCCCCCTGGAAAGAAGGATTTCTGCCCCCAAGATTGCAACATAAAAACTCTGCCTTGTTTCCATTTCCAGCCTGCTATCCCAGCAAGTTTCAGACCTGCCAGCCCCTACAATCACATGAGCCAATTTCTTAAAACGAATCTCTCTGTATACACATATACCTCCTATTGGTTCTGTTTCTTGGGAGAATCCTGATGAAAGCACTGTTCAGAGTTTCCCAGCAAGAAGAAGGGTATCGATGGCCCTTGCAGGTAAGAACGCTTCTGAGAGTGTTCTTCTACCAGAATCCCTTGGTGACAACCTCATGGACTTCCACAAATGTCTCTCATCTGGAAGGCAACTGACATTTACTCAAACCTCGGTACTTCATGCCTCCAAATTCACTGTGTCCTAAGCCTGGCAGGGGCTTTTTCTGCAAGTCATTTAGTTCCACTTGAGGCATTGGAAAAATTGTACGAATATCGTTTGGTAACACTTGACCAGAGGGGTAAATAGAATTCCCTTCCACAATTCTGTGTCTCTGGCGATTACGGGGTCCTGTTTCTAAAGTGGCCTAGCCCACAGAGCTTAAGAAGGAGTGTTGGACATGAAGGGTCTCCATGACTTCACCAATGCCAAGAATTGAGAATTACCATCTTACACACACTCAGGGCTATAGTGAAAGTCTGAGCTCATTCCTCCGTCTGCTTCATTTATTGGTCCCTACTTTGATTAATATGAATTCCTATGTTTGGTCCATATTTGGTGCTTCTCATTTAGGGACAAGCCCCATTCACATGCACAGGTGAGTTCTAAATTATACAAAAGTGTAAAACCATCTTATGAATTTTGCTCTCCCCTCAGCCTACCAGCTTACCCCAGAAAATATATACCATGCAGAGTTAATGAGCTTGGACACGTTCATAGCTTGTAGTCTCTGTCAGGTGTCTCACAGGAACCTAAAGAAAGGAGGGGGTTAACCGCCAACGGAAGTTCAACTTCAACAGCATTTATTAACCCTGCAAGTGATTCTAACCACTGCGTTCAGGATACAGCAATGGAACCTGGTTTCCTCGCCTCTTGAGTACCGCAGAGCTGATATTTAGGAAGAAAAAACTGTTAGCACACCTGTAGGTGTCTCATGTGGCTTTTGCTACCTACCAATGTAGTCAATGTAATCACTTTTTTCTTTTTTTTTTTTTTTTTTCCTGCCAGAGGTAAGTGATTTCTCTGGCTCACAGCTTTTTCTTATGCTTTTAAGAGTCCCTTTCACCATCAAATTATCAACCAGCATTTTTCTTAGGCCTCCAGAACAAAGAATGTCGAAAGCTAATGAGATGAACCAGCCTGGTACCCTAAAAAGGTCATGGCCTGGAAATCAAGATATGCAATGCAAGAACTCCATCACTTGACCTCTTCAGATTCCAATCAGTTCAGTCAATATTTACTGACTTTTCCATATGTACCTGGCATTACATTGAGTGCTAGAGATATAAAGATGTATAGACAAATGAGCCACTCCCTTGCCTTCAAAGACCCTAAGGTCTACTGTGGGAGATATTTATGTACAAAAACAGTTGCAATACTGGATGACCATACCTCAACAGAATGACAACTAAATGCATAGAAAGTACTGGACGGAATGACTATTCCATCTGGGATAAGTCTTAGGGCATGTTTCTCCAGGAAGGTGATAGATCAGCAGAACCTTACGTGAGGAACAAAAAGGCTGAGGTGAAAGGTTTCCGTGTGTTTTTCAGCCTTCTCACAGCTCTAAAATTCAGTAATTTTAAGGAATAATCCAAGAAATCCTAAAAACCAGAAATATCCAGAGTCCAGAGGTTTTCTGAGGGGACTGGGGCAGGGAGGCTACATAATCTAATGCGTGCTCAGAGCCCAGCTGCTGGGAGGAGCCCCAAAGGCAGGTAGCTGTCCTACCAGGTCCGTCTCAAGCCACCAGGAGTCCATGTCAACCTTTGACAAGTGAACAAACCGACTCCCAGAATCCTCTGTTGAAGATTCTGTGCTTTGACTACAAACCCAGCACAAAGCGGAGAGCAGAGAAGGATACAAACAAGGGATTGACTAAAGGGAGGAAAATGTTTTCTTCCAGAGGAATCAAAAAAAAAGGGGGGGGGGGGCTCCATGACATATAACTTCCAACCGAAAGGCAGAGATAACAAGGAGGAAGAATAATATCCTACTCAGAACAAACACTGTGAGCAAAGGTAGGAGAGGAAAGGCATCTTAGGAAATCACAAGCAAAATTGGACTGAAACTGTAGAATATAATGATAATTATCAATATTTTTCTAAATATTAAGTATTGACTGCCCACGCAGTATGCCAGGAATTACAAATGTCTTATTTCACCCTTTCCCAACAGTTGAGGTATGGGTGTCACCCTCCTTTTTCAGATAAGAACACTGAGGCTCAACTGGCCCAGCTGGGACTAACATTAAATGTTTCTGATTTCAGTCTTAACACTCATGCTTGTTTAGGATCCAGTATTTGACTCTCCGCTGGGAAATATATGCTTAGGCCAAAAGGCAATGGAAATAGTGTTCTGAAGGAGGAGACTGATATAATACAATAGATAAATCTGGCAGCAATATAGAAAATGATCGGAGCTGGGAAAGTTTGGAGATAAGGAGATCTTTGACCTGAATGCTATTGTAATGATATATATGCAAGAGTAACAAAAGGCTCAGTACTGAAGCAATCGGCAGTTGACAAAGGGGGGAAAGACACTTAGAAGAAAACATTGTACAGGCAAAATCACTGGGACCTGGCCAGTAATTGGATACAGAGAAAGCAGAAAGTGTGTTTGGTCCCTGGGGACCCCCTCCTTCAAAGTCAGAGTCCTTGCTTCCACCCAGCCTCCCAGATCCAGAAGCCTAAATGAGTGAGTCTTCTGAATTTTTTTCTTGGTCCTAAACTAGGAATCCCACAAATTCAGATGTCCCTTGGGCCCTAGGATATGGACAGCAATAAATTACTATTTCTGTAATGACCAAGAAATTTAGCCTAAAAACTTCATCATACAGAATGTGGATAGGCAAATTTTCCCTTATAGGAAGTCTGCCCCAGTCACCAATTCCTGGAGAACATTGCATATAATAGGTGCTTAGATAAATAATAAATAATAAATAATAAATAATAAATAAGCAAGTCACACGTACTTTCAACCTCTTCCTCCTTGAGAAGATTTTCTCCATGCCTTTCTCTAAAATCAGAACTCCCGAATCAGGGGTTAAGAACATAAGAATGCAGAAGTAGAAGTAGCAAGCATGTAGGACTTATGGTCAGAGACTTGGGAGGAAAGGTTTTAGCAGGGTCTGTCTTCACATATTTGGTATGGCTCCTGACACATGACAAGACCTCAATAAATATTTGTTTAATGATGAATAAATGAATCAGATCATCTAAATTAGAAGAACTTTGCAGCACATATTAGAATAGGGGAGTTTGTGTAGCCACCAATGTCATTAACCTAACATGCCAAGGTGATTAATGTTGCTTTTTCCAGAAGTCTTGGCCTGAAAAACCCAACACTGAACACCTGAAGAAAAAAAAAAATCCCATTAGCAAAGCTTGCTTTTCACAGTGGGAGACTCCCAGCACCGTTGCCAATATCCCTGGGGCCCCATACCTTTCTGACTTTGCAATAACTCCCAAGTTAAACAAATTGCCAAAGAGTTATAAGCTTCTTATTAGCTGGCTAGAGTCCTCCAACTGTTCTGTTGGCTTCATGTTCACTGCACACATGTTGGTGAGTTCCATTGATAATTCGTGTGCCTGCAAGTTTGCTCTGCAACTGGGGAACGCTGGCATTTCTGGGTTAGCATCTGCTCTGTGATCTATGATCTACGATCTCCACTCCCTCTTGCCTTCACTTTGAACTGAAGTGCTGTGTTAAGCAACCCCACTACCCACTACCTAACAAGCTGAGACGTGAGTCTTCATTACTGTTACAACACTTGCAGTTTATCCCAGGCTAACCAGTAACACCAGTATCCAAACTGCAGTGTGATGATACCCACAACAACCCAAATGAAAAGGCCAGTACCATTGCCGTGATGTCAAGGAAGACATATGGCACTGGAGATGCTAGATCACAGGAGGATTAGTCACTATCCCAACTTTTGTTTCTGCATGGATTCCTATATAGCATAAGATTTGTGTAATGATTTCATTACACAGGAAAAGAGAACATTCTGTCGACATTTATTCCCCAACAAAAGCTCCTGCAGAGGGGCTACCTGGGTGGCTCAGTGGTTGAGCATCTGCCTTCAGCTCAGGTCATGGTGCTGGGGTCCCGGGATCGAGTCCCATATTGGGCTCCCCATGGGAGCCTGCTTCTCCCTCTGCCTGTGTCTCTGCCTTTCTCTCTGTGTCTCTCATGAATAAATAAATAAAAGCTTTATATAAAGTTCCTAGAGAGGAATGAGAAGCTAACCTTTCTGTTTTATTTTTCTTTGCAAAGTACAAATGTCTGCAATACACTGGTTCCACTCTTCTCTTGGGGTAAGATGAGGTTTCTGAAGGGAGCACACAGTTAGTTTCTCTCTTTTATTTCCTATTGATTTAAGCCTCCTCCCTGGGATTAGAAGAAACAATCATTTTATTAACTTACAGTCAAAGGGTTATGGAGAAAATCTGAATCCACCGGATATCCATAATTCCATCTTTCCTCCTTAGCAGAGTTATCTTATCTCATCTAAGGTTTTTCCTAGGGGCACAAGCAAGATCTTTCAGAGGATGGGGCCAAGGAGTGGGGAGACGGAAGAGGAGGAGGGGAGAGGCCTTGTACCTGCACAAGGTGTGCCTCAGCAAGCAAATTCCACACAAGGGTCCGATACTCAGAACCTCAATCTAAAATAGAGTGGACTCAGATTGGAAATGAACATGGCTGTGACCTGAACACTTCCTGTGAACCATTCTGTCCTTGTCCTAAAGTGTACTCTAATTTGACAAAAAGAGGACAACAGTTCCTTGATAATGTGCCCTCTCTCATCTATGCCCTTATTTCTGCAACTTCAAGAAGACAAAGAGAAACAGTGACCTCCTTGGAGTCTATCCATGGCAGAGAAGCCTTCCAGTTCAGTCTTTTCTAATTCTTTATAATCACTTTATTTTGTTAGCAAAATAAATCTGCCACTCGAGGTTCTCTAGAGGCTTCATTATTTATAATCCCACATCCAAAAATAGATCTTGATAAAGCAATGTTATTTATAACTACTGTGTGCCAGACATCGGCCAAAGCTTTACCCACCTCTCATGGCTTCTTTCTCTAGCACATCTTTTAAATCATTTTATGGACAGGAGCTCTATTAATTCCATCCAATCATTTACTCTTTAGTGATGTACGTTTGACGCAAAGAAGGCAACCAGAAATAAAATGGCTGGGGTCAGGCTAGAGGAAATTGCTAAGATATTTGGATTGTAGAGATGGCCTCATCCATGCCTATGACCCCAGATCTAAAGCAACAGGAGCAACTGAGATCTTGCCTAACCCTGCCCACCCTTCATTAAGAAAGCCATTTTGCTCTTATACATCACAGTTTGCCCATCTGAGAATACGTCTTTTTTTTTTTTTTAAGATTTACTAAGCCACTTTGGAAAGAGAGAAAGAGCAGAGGGAGAAGGAAAGAGAAAGTCAATCCCAAGCAGACTCCATGCTAAGTGAAGAGCCCTATGTGGGGTACAATCTCACGACCCTAAGATCATGACCTGAGCCCAAATCAAGAGTCAGACACTCAACTGACTGAGCCTCCCAGGCAGTCCTGAGAATAAATTTGAAGACAAAGTTTTGCCTCTTAGAATGAAGAACAAGACAAACCCTAGTCGGACACTGTTAAACAGGAAAAATATTGAAGTATCCTGTTTATCTTAATCAGTACTGGTATTAGTAGGCAATTCTGTGCTTTCCTTCAGAATGGAAAGGAAAGCAAGCTCTTAAAATGGGCTGTGGTGGTTCCAAAGTAATATAAGGTGTTAACCTTAGGGGAAACTGGGCGAGGGGTAGACCCTCTAGTCTTCTGCATTATCCTTTCAAGTTCTTTCTAAGCCTAAGATATTTTGATAATAAAAAGTTTGTTTAAAAGAAATCGGGCTGGGAGGGGGAAAGAATAAACTTGGGGCCATGGGAGTGTTGAAGGGCTTGTTCAAAACTCCGGTCTTACATGGTAGATAATAACCAGAGGGAGCCCTCCTGATGTGCACAGAGAGCTTGTCCCTTTGGTAACAAAGATGAACAATCCCTGCGTTATTCTTATCTCTGGAGAACAGACTCACCAACATCTCTGCTGAGCAAGGGTGACTTCAGTGGCTTTGCACCTGGCAGCATGTCTCTCCAGCCTCTGCAAGGAGTCCTCTCAGAAGGCCATTTCACTCAAACACCAGGTATTTTCCTGATCTCTCTCTCTCTCCATTTAAACGTGGTGCTTTGGTAAGTCATCCTTTTCCTTCAACAAACACAGCCTGGGTATGGAACCCAGATCTGGAAGTTACAGTGAGCAAAGATACATGGTATCTATGAATCTCTTCTGTGTGTGTGTGTGTGTGTGTGTGTGTGTGTGTGTGTGTGTTTGTGTGCACATGTGTTTTAATCTGTTATTTAAATTGTAAGGCTTAGTAGGAAGACAAAAAAGAGAATAGAAGAGCTGAAGACAGTTATATCAGTTCTGTGCAAACAAAGTTAATGTGGCTTGGTGCAAGCCAAGATTAAATGTGATTGAGTGCTTCTGTATGAAGAAAAAAAACCAGACTGAAAAACAGAAAACCGCTGGAGTCCTTTGCCAACCTTCTTAAAATAACTACCATTGTGCTGGATTAAAAGGCATTTGCTGAAGATTTTGTGAAGAATTAAGCTTATTTGTTATTCTTTTAAAACAGAAAGGAGAATAAAAAGAAAAGCTGTTAGTCAACATTGTCTTAGAAGATAAAGCTTTCAAGATAGCAGTGAATCTGGGTCAGTGGTAGTTTCAGCGAATCTGCTTTTGATTGGCAGCTCTTCAGATTTTCAGCTGCAAACCCAACGCTTCCTCCTCCACCCCCGAGTCTGGGCTCATTAGACTTGGTCGCATGGCTGAGAGGCATCATATCCCCCAAGAGTTAAGCTGTCACCTCTCACTGTAGAGCTTGGGGACCAGAGACAAGAAGAGGAAAGTAGAATTTGGCAGAGAGGGGGAATCTCCCCAAAAAGGCAAGTGCTCTTCATTGCTTTGATGCTCTATCTGTTGGTTCTTCTTCCATAGCTCCATGGGAAGAAGAAGAAGGAGGAGGAGGAGGAGGAGAAGGAGAAGGAGAAAGAGGAGAAGGAGAAGGAGAAGGAGAAGGAAGGAAGGAAGGAAGGAAGGAAGGAAGGAAGGAAGGAAGGAAGGAAGGAAGGAGAAGAAAGAAAGAAAGAAAGAAAGAAAGAAAGAAAGAAAGAAAGAAAGAGAAAGAAAGAAAGAAAGAAAGAAAGAAAGAAAGAAAGAAAGAAAGAAAGAAAGAAAGAAAGAAAGAAAAATGATGCTTTCCCAAAGAAGAGCCCCCCCGGACAAAAAACTCAAGTGTCAGGTATGGAGAAAGTAGCCTGGTCCCACAGAAGCCAGAGCTCCTGCAGCGAGGGAGGTTCTGGGAAAGCAGCTTTACCGCAGGCAGGGCTGGGTGGTGCTCAGTGCACAATCCTCAATAGTTTCTCTTGAGGAAGATGGAAGAAGGGAGGGCAGGGGAGACACAATTACACGTTCATCAGTCACCTTTAATTCTGCCCTGTGATTAGGATTCACACAGCCTGGGACTGCTTCCCTCAAAGGTCAAAAATATTTCATTCAGACAGCATGAACCTCTGTGCTTTTGATTGGCTCTTTACATCAAAACGATTCCTGTGTAGACGTTGTTCTTGAATAGCAGTTCTCCAGCAGGGTGACTGAGCCCCCCAGGAGGCATTTGGCCATGTGTGGAAACACTTCTGGTTGACACAACTGCTCTTGGCATCTAGTGGAGAGAGCCCAAGGATAAATTCCAACAGTGCACAAACTGCGTTCCACAACTACGAATGTTCTGGCACACATGGCAATGTTGCCAAGGTTGAGAAACTGCCCTAGAGGATGGAATGAAAACGAAAGTCTCTACTTTTTCCTGGAAACGATTTTTAAAAACTTTACAGCTCCACGAGAGACCGTCCCAGTGCTAAAAGTCCTCTTTCTGCCATCCTACCTTATACGCCAGGATCTTTACAAGCTGCTCAAATAAAAGGACTAGCAGGTAATCAACAATGACAGAACGTGGATATTCTGAATATATACCACAAACTTCTTTCCCTGGAAACTTTTGTCAACGAACCCATCAATAAACACGCTGGGTGCCTACCACATGATTAGCTTTGTGTTCACTAAGGTAGGGAATATAAAGAGATAGGGCATATAGCTAGATTCAAAATTTAAAAAGGAACATCCTAATGGAAAATTAAAATACAATATAGAAAAAATAAGAAAACCCGATAAAACATATACTTAGCTTAAAATTAACAAGTTTTTATTTTATATATGACCACTTTAAGGAAAGTAAAAGTTTAATGACAAGTAGCAAGTTCAGTAACTACCAATTCATCTGCTTTGGAGGGTGGGTATCAAACCAGTGAATGTCCATTAGCATGGTTTTTAATTTTCAAATTTAATAAGAGGGATTCTTTCTTTAAAACTAAAAGGCCACTGAGAAATTAAATTGGCCAAGGTTTGCCTAAGAACAAAGTGATTGTTGTTTCTGGACAACAATCAGAAAAGAAATTATCAGAAGGAAACTATTCAGAAAAGGAATTTATCAAACTTGGGATAAATTGACACATGTCACTTTCCACAAAATTCCAGAAAGTAGCACAGAACTAGGTGGCAAAGAGAGAATGGTTTCGATACGGATACACAAACCCTCTTTGTAGCTTAATTTTGCTCAGAAATTAAAAAAAGAAACATTGAATCACATGAATTTTAAAAGAGTGAAAGAACTCAAAAATAAAAATTAGGTAAGTAGGAGAAAAGCCACTTGAGTGAAAAAAGAACTTCCCATGCCCTAACAAATGTATTGAACATACTAACCGCTGAGCTAGAGCAGCATTTAGGAACTTGACACCTGGCTGTTCTTCCCTGGGATACTAAACCTAGACCCTACAATTGTTCAACATGGTCCAAGGCAGGAATTTTATAGCAAATAGAGTCTTCTGTCAGGTGAAATGGAGATGTTTATTTCTCCTGGAAAAGCCCCTGATCCCCCAAAGCCACGCCAAGCTGTCAAAGAGAACCCCTGGCTCCTGGGACCTAACATAGCAGGACAGGAAGAGGAAATGGTTTGTAGGAGTTAAGTGACAGATTATAAGTCAAATCCATAAGTTCCAGGAGCCACGCAACAGCCTTGGACTAATGAAGGTGTTGGTTTGTTTGTTTTTGTCTGTCATTCACGTTTTCTCATCTATCAAGCAGGAGAGGAATAAAAACCTGGAAGAGCAGAACTATAGGGAGGAAGGCCCCTTAAGTGAGTACCTATTCTTTTGGCCCTTTGTTTGCAGCTGGTTCAAGGTGAGATCAGCTCTTCATATTGCATCCCTGCCAAAGGCGCATTTCATAGGTGCCTCTCCGCATCTCGGTGCTGCCTGGCACTGAGTTACTTCTTATTTGCACTTATGCTCTACTTGAAAACAAGAACAATACCTGGCATGGCATCAAACACTTTGAGCAACAGAATTCAGAAACTGCCGTCATTCTGTTACACTTGAAAAAGGTGGACTCACAAAAAAGGACGGACATCTGGTCTACCATGAGTCGCCTAGAACTACCCCCAGACAACAGCAGCCTTGAAAAGGAAACTGCCATCACAAGGGATTAGAACCTCAAGAGCTTGTCAGCTTTAACAGACCACATCTCATAGGAGTGAGTAAACTCAAATAAGAATAGTAGAGGTCTGGTTAAGAAAATTACCTAGAGAGAGGCACCTGATTGGCTCAGTGGTTGAGTCCTCCGCCTTTGGGTCAGGCCATGAACCTGAGATGGTCCCAGGGATCAAGTCCCACTTTGGGGTCCCTGCAGGGAGCCTACTTCTCCCTCTGCCTATGTCTCTACCTCTCTCCTTCTGTGTTTCTCATTAATAAATAATTAATATATTTATTTTAAAAAATTACCCAGAGAGGGTGCCAGAAGGCATTTACTTTGAATTTAAAACAAGTTTTAGAAGTATATGTATATAGACAGATATATAAAATCCTTTCTAGAATTTGACAATTACAAAAATAACTGCAAAAAAATTTACTTGTTGATTTTTTAAAAGTATTTACATCTACCTCACTTGTAAGTCTGCAAGAGTTTAATAGCAATAAAATACCTTGTGATCAAGTGGGTTTCCTAGACTGCCTGGACCTCAGAAAAGAGTCCAACTTTGTGAAGGCATGGCCCAAGGAGAGTTTGCGAAAAAAGCTGGATGTGAGCTAGATTTGAACTTGATGTCCCAAAATACACTTTCACTGTATTTTTTTTATTAATTGGGGTACCTTCAAAAGCTACTAATTCTGTCCAAAGAGTCTGGCAAAGTGGCCTCAGATTTCCCAATTATGTCATGTCATCCTTAACCCAATACCTCCTACCACTGCACCATCCTTGGTGGCCGACCTCACTGCCTGGATTTATCTTTTTGGCTATCTGGATGCATTTGCAACCAGGATGCTCCTATCTAGTCAATTCTGATGCCAACAGCAGCCTGCTTTGGCAAAAGCATCTATCAGGTGGAAGGAGTACAAGCAGTGGCCTTCACAATAATACCTTTAACTACTATAACCTTCTACTTACCAAAATTTTATATAATGTAGACCAGTTAATATACACAAAGAGGGAGATGATTTGACCCAATAGAGAATCAGATATGTAAACCTTGATCTGCAGTTGAAAGCCAACCAGCTACAACCTCCAGACAACTATTACCCCTTGTTTAAGACTGATAAGCATCATAACATTCTTTGTAACATATCAAAATGTGCTGACTAGAAAGCACACTGCATTTTGCCCTTTGAAGGGCATCGGACACATGGTCCTACAGTCAACATTGTTACTTAGTCACAGAAACAAACTAAGACACATAGAGTCTTAGAAGGGAATCTACTTGGGAGACCACTGAGTACCAACCTCATGGAACATATGAATTCTTTGCACAACATCTCAAATAAGTGGCCTGACAATCCGCTTGGACATCTGCACCAATGGGGAACTCAAAACCAAAGAGAACCACATCTGTATGCAGACAGTACTAACGTTGATAAATTATTTCCATTATCAAGCTAAAATTGGCCTCCCTGATAGTTCTTATTAGTCATAATTTTAGCCGCTGGAAACACTCAGGATTCTAGGCTCCAGGTGGAATTTGTGGCAATTCAATCTCTACTTATGGCTACACCTGCCATCAATACAGGTCCACTGGGAACAAGGAGTTTCTTTGGATCCCAGTCCTACTAGAAACAAACTCCTGTTAAAACCTGTAAAGAATTACTGTTCAAAGCAAATCAGAGTCACTTACAACTTATAAGCAATAGTCTGTTTAGTGATAAGAACAAAGTTGAGTGCGAGAAGAGTGTTAAAAAAAAAAAGAGAAAATAAACTGATTACATATAATCACATATGTTGAACTATTTCTAGCCTAGATATAATCTTAATATAATGAGTATTGTTACAAGAGATAAAGATAACAATAATAACAATAATTTTATTTATAAACCATTTTCCAGCCAATGTCCTTGGGGCATTGCATGATCATATACAATGATTAAAACACTATTAAAAACATCAAACGAATTAAACACAAGCTATTCCTCAGATATAAAATGAAGTAATGCTAAGGAATAAGGGGCTAATATTTGAAGTAAAGAAAAATGACACCAGGTAATAGGAAAAAATCATAGAATGATTTGTGCTTTTTTTACATTCGTTACTCTGAAAAATAATCTTTTAAATTCTCCTTGCCATGTCTTCTAATGTATTTGTATCCTAAGTGTCTACTTCCTCTTTAGGTTCTTCTCTCTATATTAAATTTTCTCTCCTTCCTTAGATCAAGATCTAATTTTGTGTTCCTTCAATCAAATCCTCATCACAAATGGATTTGTCTAAAAAAACCAACCAAATAAACACAAAACCAGAAGAGTCATTAAAGCCATTTCTCAATGACTAGTGCTTTCTTGTGCTCATGATGTATTTTGGCTACAGAATCAATGACATTGGGGGAAAAAAGCACAGTCAATGCCCAAGCATAAAGGCCATACAACTGCAATTTCTAATCCTTCAGCCATCGTGACATATTATCATTCTGAATTTTGCAATAACCACTAACTCCCACCTCCCTTCAAAAAAGATGAGGATGGTGTGAAAAACACTGTTGGTTACCTATACCACAACCATTTCCTTCCCCTCCCTTGCCTTTCTTCCTTGCTAGCAGAACACTATTTTTGTTCAAAGTATCAGGGGTCATATGCTTGTGGAAAATGGGCCCCTCCCCAACTCCAGGGAGAAAATGTTGAATCTAAGACATCAATGTCAAATCTATTCCCCTTTGCCAGCAACAGGCTTGGTGTCAGATATGTAATGAAACTCTGGCCAAGAAACACAACACAAGAGTCTTGATAGGAGCTTTCCAGAAGTCTACCTCCCTGACATGCCTCAGGCTACATGTAGATGTGATCTTTAGAAACAAAGCAGCTATCTTGGGACCATGAGGTGCAGAACCCAAAGACTAAGACAACACACTGGGTTCAGTGGAGTGAAAACATGGAAAGACACTGGATCCCTGAAGAATTGATCAACTAAATCCTGCCATCACTCTAAATGGTATCTCTTATTGTGCAAGATAATTTTTCCTCCTTGTTTAAGTCTATTTAACTGAGCATTCTTGCACTTGCATTCCAATCAACTGAAAAGGCATTTCTTTTCATAGAATTAAAACAAATTACATGCCTTTGGGATTTGTATTTTTAGGAAACACTTTCATACAACTGAGAACACTTTGGAATCCTTTAAACTAATTTGAATATCACATAGGTAACATTTGAGTACTGAGTATCTTCTAAGCATATTAATATACACGTCACCTTTTTTAATTCCTATAATTCCACATAAGATAGCTATCATTCTTTCTTATAGATAAGGAGAATCAGAGAGGTCAAGTGATTTGCTTAAGATCACAGTTTGCAAGTGTTAGAGCCAGGATTTGAAGTCAGATTTCTGAGTTGAAGTAGAAGGGTCCTATAGTCATCCCTATCCCAAATCATGGCAACTCTATTCTTACTCACGCCAGAACCCTGGGAGGCATTCTTGATACTTCCCCTTCTATCACCCACCTCATGTAATCAGGCAAGAAACTGTGACTCTACTTTCCCCAAAATCTCAGAATGTGATCCTTTCTCACAACCCACATGGCTGCTACCCAATGACAACAACTATTATCACCAGCCTTGGGGTGGTGGGGATGGGTTGATGAGGATGAGAAAGGTCTGCACATAGACTACAAAATTTGAGTCTCACGGTCACTTAAACAGCCCTTGGTGAGTCTCTCTTTAAATATTTAAATTAATGTAAGCCACCTTGGGGCCTCCTTTATTCACCCTAGCCATGTTCTGTCATTGCAATAACTCCGGAGCTCTGTCCTACATCAATTCCTTGTCCCTCAATGGTCTTTTCTCAGTCCAGCATCTAGAAGGATCTTTCTTAAGTGTGCAGCAAATCATACTGAACTCTCCAGACTACTGGCCTTTTTGCATATACAGCACACAATGCATACACACACTCTTACATTAGGACCTTTACTCTAGACACGGTCCCTTCCAGAGCACTCTTTTCCCAAATACCTACTTTGACTACTTCCCTCAACTATTTCAACTTTGTCCATTTTCACCCTTGACCTGTAGCCTAACCAGACCACCTCTGCAGTCTTCCCTTGGCACCAGGTCACCCTAGTCCCATCCAACTTTATCTTTATCCAAAACACTGATTACTTCTCAGCTTAACTTTTTTTGTGTGTAAACCTCAGCGTCCACCTCCCCTTGCCAAATATAAACTCCAAAGGTGCAGAATTTTTTTTGTGCTTTGTTCTCTGATCCATCCCAAGTGCTGGAAGAGCTCTAAGCACAAAAAAAGTATTCCAATAAATATTTGTTGAATGAGATAATCAATGTAGGAGGCTAAGAAGTGACCAGTGCTAGGAAATGAGGGTGAAAAGGTGACCAAATCATTATAGTTACCCATAGGCCATAGTATGAGTTTGGAGATTTATTCTAAGCACACAATCACTGTGCTTAATATCATGGGTGGGTTTCAAACAGAAGAATGACAGAATCTGATTTATATTTTCAAATCCATTTCCTTGTTGTTATGGGAATAAATGAGTAAAAGGTGGAGAAAATTTGGGAAGAGGAGTGCCTTAGTCAGGCAACATCAGAGTAATAGCAGGAAATAGTGTAAGAAATAGATGGATATTTAAAAAGTTGAGCCAAGAGAATTGCTGATAAATTGGCAGGAGGCATTCCTTTAACGGACAGGAATGCTAATATGTTAAAAAAAAAAAAAAAAAGAAAAAAGAGGGGATCCCTGGGAGGTGCAGTGGTTTGGCGCCTGCCTTTGGCCCAGGGAGCGATCCTGGAGACCCGGGATCGAATCCCACGTTGGGCTCCTGGTGCATGGAGCCTGCTTCTCCCTCTGCCTATGTCTCTGCCTCTCTCTCTCTCTCTCTCTCTCTCTCTCTGTGACTATCATAAATAAAAAAAAATTTTTTTTAAAGATGCTAGAAGGTTCATCTGGGGCAGAGGTAGACAAGTTTTCAAAGAAGGTGGGATCATGAAGATCTATTTTTTAAATGTTAATTTTGAGATGCCTATTAGATATTGAAGTAGAACGGTCAGAAAGTGGTGGAAGAAGCCTGGTGGACAGGGGAGAGGCCAAGGCTGGTGATGAATGTTATGAGTCATCGACATCTGGAAGCCATGGGCCTGGGCAAGATCACCTAGGAAAGTCTACACATGGAATCTAGCACAGGAGTGAGGTACAAAGTGGAAATGACATCTGGAAATCTTCCCTCATGGAGGCTTTCCACTCCTTAAAATCCTTGGATTTCACCTACTTTCAGAAATCCACATTTCTAGAGCCTCCTTCTGCATCTTAGCAGTTCATTTTCTTCCTCCAATGTATTCACTAATCTTCATACTTGGCTTTCTAGACCTAAAACCATCTTCAAAAGCCTTTCTACTCAGTCAATGTGTCAGTTAATTCGATGTGACATATACATTAAAACTATTACATAAACTAAATAGGATTTCTTTCCTAAACTCAATGTTGTTGCTGTTGTGTGTGTGTGTGTTTTTTAATCTTCTCTTCACTCTGACTGAAGACAATGGTATCTGTGCAAATGAAAGATGAGGAAAATTGTCAGTAGCTAACATTTCTCAAAAATACTCTGGGTGCCTGATATTTCACTTCTTCACACTGTAGTTTAGCCTCACATCACTGAGGAGTTTAGCCTCACATCACCGAGGTAGCCCAATGTCCTATTCCTAGCACAATCCAGAAGGCTTTGGTGACCTTCGAGTAGTTTGTGTCAAACCAAGGGAAGGAAGATGGTGGTGAAGAAGCTCAGTCATTCCAAAGAGAAGATGGAATTGTTGACTGGATATTCCTGGAGGCTCTTTCTAACGCCCTAACCTAACTATGTGCCTGAGATCATTGATCCTTGACTAAACATGGAAATTATGGTTTGAAACAATCATAGGCTGAGAAATTACATTTCACTTTATTTAGCCATTGAACGTTTCACACGTGGCAAACTATCACTGGGGGAAGCCTAGAGCAAAGTTGTAAACTCCAAGCTCAAATACTGTATCCCACCCTTCTTGTGACAAACCTATGGTGGATGTCCCTGGACTCTTTTCTAGTAGCATGGCTCTTACAGCTAATACTAGGTTGTCTGCTTCTAAAGGGTCTTTCCACTGTTTGTTTTCTCTTGCTCTTATCACAAAGGTGGATGGTATTAGATATGTTTCTTTTTAGCAAGTATGAGACAAGTCAAGGTCAACCCAGTGTCAAACAAAGATGTAGAAAAGCAGATATAGTTACAGTGCAAACCTACCAGCCTAAAGTAAAAACAAAAATTCTTTCAGAGACACTTTGAAACCAGTCACAACCATAGTGATCATCTGGGGGACATTTTCTAGAGAGAAGTCATGCCAAAAACCTTCATGCTCAAGGGCTCTTCTGTTCTGAGCTAACAGATATAAACAGATGTCTCAGGCGACGACTTCATGTTCCCTGTCTCAAACCCAGTTATGGGTACCACACTCGTCTCTTTTTCAGTAGGCAAGTAAGTATGAAAGAGATTGGAAATCTGTGATGTCCAGCTCTTAATCCTTTAATGCTGGATCGATTCTAATCCCAAAGGTAGGAGAAAGGCAGCACACTCCCTCCAGCTACTGTTTCCACAAGGCAGAGGAAGGATGTAGGAACGCAGGTCTGTTACTGTGAACTGATCTCAAATGTAAGCTCCAAGGAGACAATTATCTCACTTTCTTTACACCGTCATTCAATTTCCAGGGTTTGCACATAGTAAGAACTCAATAGACATATTGGGAATAAATTCACTTTCTAATCTCAGTATCTCAATGTCCTCATATATTGACTGCATTTAACAAGGTGCCTAACCTAAAAGAATCTCTCATTTGGTTCTTATTCTACTTTCCATGTTATTTAATTTGGGCTAAAGCTACTGTCACTAATTCTCCTTTTTCTGATTCCCCTACCCATTTTTCCACAAGCCTTGAGTCCTTTTAATTATCCTTTTTCCTGCTCAGGCCCCCACCATGCTCTTCCTCCCCCTACCCACCCACCATCTTTCTGCCTGGTGATTCTTCTTCTTCTGTCATATATTTTATTTTGCTATCACCCTCACTGCCTGACGTGATGCTCCTGCTTCTTTGTCTCAGCAAGGTGACCCGTGAAGAAATCAAATCATCCATCAGCCTTTGAGTCATAACATGATAAAAAAAAAAAGTGCTATATAGGTGCCCTAAGAAACAATGTAATCCAACTCTTGCTCAGGGGCTGTTTCCAGTCTGTTTCAAGTTTGTACCGGTCTACAGCATTTTACCACCCAAAGCTCCTGCTTTCTATGTGCTAAGAATGTAATAAACTCACTATTGACAGATTGAAGTACAGCCTCACTGGATCCAATAGATATGATTTGTTTTGTACTTCACTGTTACAACAAGTAGATGGAAGTACATAAACAAAAATTCTTGTAAACTGAATTATTTAATAAACACATTTTATAAACCTTTAGAAATTGTGGATAGTTTATCATTTGAGTTGACAAGTACCCGTCCAATGGATAGAGCATTAACCAGCTGTGCAACTTTGGGCACGTTATTTAATGTCCCAGGTTTGAGACAGTAGACACAAAAATAGCCATGATGACAATATTTTCACCTGAGACTATTTGTCTTTCTAATTTGTTCTTAAATTACATTTAGATAAAATTCCCAGTCTGATAAGTTACATGCAAACCCAGCCCATTGCATGGCACCTAAAAGATATCCAATAAATATTGACTAGATAAATAAATCCCAACATTGCATTATTTTTGTGAAGATTAAATGCACTGAGAAATGTAAAAATACTTTGCAAACTATATAATAATATGCAAATGGAGTATCATTAGGACACCCTAAGTACTCCTTCAATGCACTGACTAGTCACATAAAAAACTAAGTAAGGAGCAGCCTGGGTGGCTCAGCGGTTTAGCGCCGCCTTCAGCCCAGGAGGTGATCCTGGAGACCCGGGATCGAGTCCCACTTCGGGCTCCCTGCATGGAGCCTGCTTCTCCCTCTGCCTGTGTTTCTGCCTCTCTCTCTGTGTGTCTCTCATGAATAAATAAATAAAATCTTAAAAAAAAAACTAAGATTTAAATCAAATCAAGTAACCTCTATAGAAGTTCAGCAGAAGCAAACATTGACCAAAATTAAGACTAAAACATGAATATGTTCATAAAAAAGGCTAATACACTATAACAAACTTTCCAGACAATCAGATCTGTAATGCTACTACCAGATTCAATGACACATGTTTTAGGTTTTTGTTACCATGACATTCCACTTCAAGTTTCAGTCTTTATATAGGTAGAATAAAAAGCTTACTTACTGTGTTAAAAAAACAACAACGACAACAATAACAATGCTATGATTCAAATAACAGAGAGGCTTACATTCCCTCATGTGATAGCCTGGAGTCTGGGTAGGTAAACTGCTCTACTGCACATGGTCATCATGACCCAAGTTCCTTCTACATTGTTTCTCTGCAATGCTGGAGGGGATGAATCTTCATTTGAATGATCAGAGCTGGTCATCAGCTGATCGGGGCTCTAGTTCAAAGGAAAAAGAGTATGAAGAGCACATGTGTGGTGTTTTGAGGCTTAAGCCTGGGAGTAATGCACTTCACTTCCAGTTTTATCCCATGGGGCAGAACTTAGAGGACTTTCAATGGCACCTGGGATATGCAATTTCTTGTCAGGCAGCCACATTCCCAGACACAGCTCACCTTGAGAGGTGTTGGTGGAATATTGGCCACCAAACTAGAAGGCTTTGTGAAGAATATAGGACTTAAAGTGAGCATTGAGGATTATTAAAGATAACAGCAGAAGATCTACAGAGAGCCATAATTACAAAATGTAAATTCCTACATCCCCTCTTTGCTGCCACCTAGGACTCTATTTGGTACTTGAAGCCATACATTCTTTTTAAACAAATTCTGAAGAAAGATTAATAGAATGTCGTTCCCCAAACAAACCGTACGGTAGACCTTCAAAATAATGTCTAAAACCTTTACAATAATGTTTAAAATAATAACGTGTACAGCACAACAAATTCCCCTCAAAATAATTAAGGGTAGGAGAATGCATATGTGAACAAAATTTACCAAAATTTAGAGAGTTTATAGAGATAAACATTAACTTATAGAAATGAACCAGCAATAGTTTTTCCCTGCAGCCATCTCCAAGCAAGGCTCTCCACATAGTAAATACAGTTTAGATGACGAAATCACAACAGTAAAATAAAAATAAAAATAAATCTACGAAGTGAATTTAAAACATACTTTAAGTTGTAACCAGTGCCGGGAGTGATTCAGTGACAGCACTAAATATTCTGCAATGAGAGAGGTTACCACAAGAGAATGTGATGAGCTAGCTGTGAAGGATAGCTTGGAGTTTTCCAGATGAGTAAGAGGAGAAAGGTCTTCTAAAAAAAGAAGAAAAGAAGAATCTCCATGCACCAATGACTGTTTTTATTATTCTAAATCTGGATTCCAGTCAAGTTACTGGTGTAGATAATTTGTGCAAGCATCACAGAGCCTGGACTCCAACTCGATTCTCTAGACTGTCTCTCTCCAATGCTCTGTTACTGGGTTACCTGCACTCCATCATGGCACCACCCTCATTCACTGCTGAAAAGAAGCCTGGCAGGAGATGATCCACCACAGCCTTCAATGTGGCCTTCCTTCTCCTATTCTTGCTCATCTCCAGTTCATCCTCGATGCAGCCATCACCGACCACTTTCAAATTATTTTAATATGAATTAGATGAGGTTGATCACCAATGCAAAGCCCTCTGCGGCCTCTCATTGTACTTAGAATAAAATTTGCAATCACTCACCTGGTTCACCAGGCCCCTCCTTGGATGCCTTTCTCTGCTTCTCTGGACTCATCTTGTATTCTCTTCCCTGCCCCCTTCACCCTATCTTCTATGATCCAGCCACCCTGGCTCTCAGTCTGCTCCCCAAATGCCCCTAAACTCTTTGATGTCCTTCCTACACACTCATCCTGATGCCAGTAGTGCCCTTTCTCCTGTCCTTGCTCTGTCCTCCCTTGTTCTTGAGACTTCAGCTGAAATGTCATTTCCTCGGGGACTTCAGAATATCTAAATCTGAAGTATGTCCCAGCTTCTCCATCTTATTATTTCCTCCCACTGTGTGTTCCTGTGTTCTTTCCCTTCATTGGACTTTCCAAATTATTAATTACATCTTTAAGATACAGTGTAATGCCAGTTTCCACCACTACATTGTAGCAATATGAAGGGCAGGGGACTCCACTGTTTTGTTCTCCCCAGTACACCCATTATGTGCTACAGATCACAGGACAGGAATACACACTCTAAAAAAATTGGGGTAAGGTTAAAAGTAATCCAAGATGAAAATAAATTTTAAATTAAAATATTTAAGTGTTTACTAAGGAGTCGAGATGAGCTGTTATAACACCAAAGGCGTGAGTTATCTAAAATTTTAGATAACTAAAATTAACTAATAACTCCATTCATTTATACAAAGAAAATGTTAACTGAGCACCTGTTATGGGGTCTCACTCCTGAATTCTAAAAGCTTTAGTCTACCTTGGAATCAGAGTCTCTCTCAACACATGTATGTAACTTGAGCACAAGCTCTATGACTTCATTTATAAGCTTTTTATTTCTTCTTAGTGTCTTTTATACTATAGGAGTTACAGGAGTCATTTCCTAAGTCAAAAGGGGAATTTCCAAGACAAATATGGAGTTAAAATCTACCCTTCCACTGAAATTCTAATTCTCCACTGGTCGAACACTCCTATTTAGAGAAGAACCAGAATCGTAGTAACGGAATCTTACAATACAGAAGAAACCTTCTGAGCACAATCATGATAAAACTTACTAGACTTACAAGACCAGGGATGAAAGAAAACCAGGCCAAGACCTAGGGAAAGTCATGCCAGGAAGCCTGAAAGAAATAAAACATGCCCCCACTTGTGTCTCTTCTATTCCAGCCTGGCCTGTTCTTTATAAGCATTATTGTGAAAATGGGTCAAGTGAGTAGGAGATCCTTGATTGCTCTGGGTTGGTCAGAGGTTAAAGTACTATAATCAATGGTGTGAACACAGTAGAAGGGAGTCAAACACTGCAACGAAGAGAATCAGGACAAAATCAACACTTCGGGACCACTGTTGGCGAGACTGATCTCATTCCACATTCCACATTAATTCCTTCATTCGTATATTCACCCAACAGTTATTCAACAATTATTTTATTCTATACTCAAACTTTCTGGAAGGAAGACAAAAATTAATGTCTTTTTTAATGATAATAACTTTCTTAAAATCTTGGAAAGCATGGCTTTAAAAAAACAAGTTGGCAGTGACAGATGTTACCTAGACTTTCTGGGTGATCCTTTCATAATATATACAAATACTGAATCATTATGTTGTACATCTGAAACTAATACAATACTATAAGTCTGTATCTCAATTTTTTTAAAAGGGGGGAGGTTAGGTAAATCCTCAAGCAAATGTCCCTGTGCTTCTGGCGCAGCTGAGTCTCATCCCCTAGAACCATCCCTCATTGGAGACCTGTTGCACCCAGATTTTAGACCAGAGAAGTGAAATATTTAACTCAATTATCATTGTTTGAACAGAGATAAGAAATCCCCTTTCTTGCATTAGGAAACAAACACCTTCAGGCACTTGCCTTGTAGGGGCTGAGGTTCTCTTCCCGTAGAACGCACCAGCACCCACCAAAACTGACCCCAGAAATACCTGTTTTGTCTTGAGGATTCTGTTTGTGAACTCCGCCTCCCTGGAAGGAACACTTGGTCTTCTTTACATGAGGCTTTGCCTGGCATTTATTTACAGGACTGCAGGAAAAACAAAACATCACACAAGGAAAAGGGGCGAGGGGGAGAATAAAGCTCGTTATATGATCTCTCAATATTTGGCCCCATTTTGACAAAAGATTGCATCCTCCCACCTTGTCTCCTGTGGCCACATACAAACACATGCCTCGTTCTAAAACTGGTATCAGGGGTTAGATCTCTGTTTTAGAGGAAAGATCTAAACTGACAGCTTTTTGGGGCGTCCAGCTGGCTCAGTCAGTGGAATGCGTGATTCTGGATCTTGGGGTTGTGTGTTCGAACCCCATGCTGGGCATACAGCTGACTTAAATTTAAAAAAATAAATAAACTGATAGCATTTAGCTATGCCTGCCTTTAGGGCATCTTAGACAAAGTACCTGGTGGGCTGTTAAATAGTTGACATTTTTACTACTCACTTTGTTATTGACTAAACAGAGAGTAATTACTATAGCTACTTCTAGCATAAATTGTTAAAAATCACCCAGTTGGTTAGTTGCAGCTGTCATGGTTAAAGGGGGGGAGCTTCGAGCTCCAAATTAATACCTGCCATTCTGGAAATTAAAAATCACCTCAGGGAAAATAGTGAGTATTCAATAAATGGTAACCATTCCTGAAGACAGAGGAATATAACCTAATGCTTTGCATCAGGTCATACAACGCCAGAATCTTTGTCCTTGAAGAAAACTGAGAAATAATCTATTCCAAGCCCTCATCCTATAAATAAGCAAAACAAAGTTCAGAAAGAAAGCTACGCAACTTGAGCGGCAGATGTGAGTGACCGAGGCCTTAATTCAAGATCAAGATGTGATGCTAATATATTCATGTATAGAGATGATGGAACACAATATTTGCAGTTAGGATTGTCCCAGAAATCCTCAGGTCCCAAACAAGAGCATACACTTTGCTTGGCTGTGTGTGACTCAGAGCCAAGCCTGGGACAGAAGTCCCCTTCAGGAAGCTCCTTCCCTGGGACGCATATGGTGGTGTTAATGGCCAATCTCTCTCTGCAGCTCCCCCTGACCCTGTTCCAGCTGCTCAGCCACACACATGTCCCAAACCTAACCCTGGTTCAGAGCTCACTGCCCTTGTCCTAAAGCTTTCCAGATAAAGAGGTCTTCTACTTTCAGATTGTAAAGGCAATTCCCCTGGTTCTGCGATTGTTTTCTTCTTGAGCCCACTGCCCCCAAGAAACTGGATTTAAAAACTAAGAAACAGTGGGAAGGCACCATTGTGTTTCTGGATCTTTAAACTGTATTGGTCACATCAGATGGCTTGACGCTTAGGGAACAAGGATTTCTTTATAATAATAACTATGATGTTTGGTCACACTTTCACCTTGTCAGTAATGGGTTAGCTCCATTGGCTGGCTAAATACTTCTGTATCTACCATGAAGGCCACCTTGTTTCTGTAGTTTACATTTTTATTTCCAGAGTGCTTGACTTGATAATAGATCACATCGATGTGTAAACGTTGGATAAGAATTGGAATTCACTTTAGGTATATGTGGCTTAAACTCATAATTTTATAAGGAGAGAAAAAAGGTTAAAACATTTTGGGGGGATCCCTGGGTGGCTCAGCAGTTTAGCGTCTGCTTTTGGCCCAGGGCATGAGCCTGGAGTCCCGGGATCGAGTCCTGCGTGGGGCTCCCGGCATGGAGCCTGCTTTTCCCTCCTCCTGTGTCTCTGCCTCTCTCTCTCTCTCTCTCTCTCTCTCTTTCTATCATAAATAAATAAATCTTTAGAAAAAAAACATTTTGGACCAATTAACACATCGTTATTACCAGGTGGTCTTCAATGCATGTGTTCTTGTGTTTCTCAGGTTGACATTTTTGGGTAAATTGTGGAATTTATCTTTTACACATCTACGCAATCAATTCCACAGAGTGTTAATATAAACTTCTGTAATTATTGGGAAGGGGGTAGTTTAAAATCACACTGGCTTACACATGCCTGGCTCAGTTGGTTAAGCGTCCAACTCTTGATTTTGGCTCAGGTCATGATCTCAGGGTCATGAGATCGATCCCCCATGTGGAGCTCTGTTCTCAGTGGGGAATCTGCTTCAAATTCTCTCTTCCTCTCCTTCTGCCCCTCCCCTGCTCATTCATGCATGCACACTCTCTCAATTTCTCTTCCTCAAAAAAATTAGATTTAATTTTTAAAAAACATTTAAAAAAATCACACTGGCTTACACTTCTCTAAGTGTGTTCCAAGAAACACTCAAGAAGAGAAGAGTTTGCAGAGACAAATAAGTTGGGTAAACATTGGATGAAATAAAATAAATATTGTTCTTAACTATTCTTCTCAGAGTCTTTATTAGGTTAATGTCATTCTGAATCACCAAGACATGGATCAAAACATACCATTTCCCCACGTAAACTGGCCATAGCTTTCTTTTTCAGGGTATCTCAAGGGACTAATGCCCTTCAGACTAATATTAAGAACAGCAATGATGGGGCAGCCTGGTGGCTCAGCGGTTTAGCGCCGCCTTCAGCCCAGGGCCTGATCCTGGAGACCTGAGATCGAGTCCCACTTCGGGCTCCCTGCATGGAGCCTGCTTCTCCCTCAGCCTGTCTTTGCCTCTCTCTCTTTCTCTCTCTCTCTCTCTCTCTCATGAATAAATAAATAAAATCTTTAAAAAAAATAACAGCAATGCTGACCATATTTGAGTTCTTACTCTGTGCTAAGCTTCTCACACTGTCATTCATTTAATCTTTCCAGTGACCTTAGTCCTATGAAATCCTCATTTTACAGAAGAGGAAAGAGGCTCAGAGAAGTTAAGTAACAAGTCCAGAGTCACACAACTGGCAAGTTACAGAACCAGAATTCAAGGCATTTTGACTCTAGAATTTACACTCCTGATCGCTCTATTATATATCTGTTCTCATGAATCATACTTGGAAGATAAGCCCTGCCCTTGTCAACTCTTGTTGAGTTTGGAGGAGAATAATTTCTTTGAAAAGAGAAAGACAAGATAAAAGATGGAAAATAAGAGGAGAAGGGGGAAGAGAGGCATCATTTGGCCCAGATTAGAACAAGGTTATTAGACAAATCATTGCTGATTTTTTTTTTGAGAGAGTAAGCATCTGGACTGCTGGCGGGATGGGAAAGATAACAGGTTTCTGTTTTTGACAGATATATACAAAATTAATCTTTTTCCAACAAGATGTAAAGGAAGGTAAGAGGCTTGTTTTATTTTGTGCAAATATTTCACATTGCTAAGGTGACCAGAGTGACATCCCAGCCACAAAACTAGTACAAACCACAGGTAGCCAAGGGAAATGAATGTAGCTCAAAAGATAGATTCCAAGTGAAACTAAAAATTTGAAAAATATAATAGAGAAGGGGAAGGCAACATCACAGATTAAAAAAAAAAAGAATGTCATTTTTAAAAAAAAAGTCTAATTTCAAATGAAGCAAAAGTTTTTTCTAGGACCCTGTTCCTATAGGGCCAGACCCTCCACTACAAACCCATAAATGAAGCTGCCGACAAAATGGAAGGAAAAAAGACCTGCCTAGTTCAATTTAATTGAGTTTCCTGGAGGGACAAGCTGAAACCAGCCAACTTTTCCAGACTCTGGGAAGGAATTTGAATCTCGCATGCCCAGTGGAGAGAGAGAGAGAGAGAGAGAGAGAGAAGAAGAAGCAACTCTTCTGCATTTTAATATCACTGGGTTTTCTTTAAATCTTTGGAAGTTTCCTCAGGAGGCCAGGAGCATTCAGAAATTTCAAGATAGGGAGTGCTTCTCCTGTCATTTCTTTTTCCACCTTATTGAAATGAATTCTATTTGCTCAATGAAAGTTCAGAATCCCTGGCCCAGAAAATAAATTGAGTTTGGATATTCTTTAAAAGACAGGGATGGACAAGGAAAAGAAGGAACCACCCAAGGCCAAAGCCCAAGGAATCCCTGAGAACTGAGCCCCCCTCCCCCCATCATCTTCTCACTCCTCCACCCCTTTATGGCCCTTTGATGGAATGCAGCTGCCCTCTCGGACAGCCAAGGAACACCCAACTGCTGGCGGCTCCTGAAGGTCTAACTGGGTCAAGGGTCACCTGTGATATGAACAGAGAATCTAAAAGGGATTTTCTGCCCGCTGATTTTATGGAGGAAAGCCCATTTTATTTCTCATAGCTGTAGTCCACGTGTGGAAAGGCCAGAGAAAGCCCAAAATTCTCAGCCTTTAGCAGTCAGAAAAACCAAGATAAGCTAACTCCGGAGTTGACAGTTCCCTGCAGACAGGCTGGGAGCTCTCCACAGCTGATCAAATTAGATAACCTGAGGACGTGGGGTAGGGGTTGGGATGGAGGGCAGGGAGGTTTCCAGAGGGATGTTGGATGTCCTATCAAAACTCATACCCATTATGGGCCCAACTGGGTGGGACCCAGGGTGTCTCCATTCAAATTAGAAATTGAATCCATCTTGAAAAAGTTCCAGCCTTGTATGCTTTCTTGAACTAGGGTGAGCCTCCCAAAACTTGCCCATTACAACAGCATCAAGCAGGCAATGTGCTACTCTGGACAGACTATCCCCAATCTTTTGCTGGGGAAGAACAAAGTTAACTTGGGAGCTCACTAGCTGTGCTCCACCTGTTAGCAAGCACACCCCTCGTGCATTCAACTGTGGTTCACTGAATGCCTGCCTTGGAAGGACTCCATGCCAGGCCCAAGGAGCTAGGAAAGTAAAAACCTCCCAATTTCTGCACTCCCACAGCCCACAGGACAGTTGAGGAGGTAGAGAGCAGACCTGGAAAGCAACGGCCCTCAGGAAAATGTGAAACTGGGATGCAGAAATTCACAGAAAGACTTGCTCATGAATCTTGGGGTTTTAGAATGATTGACCGACCCTTTTTTGAGGGTTAGAGATTTTCCATTCAAGTACTCAAATACAAATAAGCCCAAACCTGAAACCATAAGAGGACCATAATCTGTCAAAAATGTGTCTATATTTTTTCTTTGTGTTGTTTCAGACATATGATCAAAGAGACATGGGAAGAAGACGAGAGCTCTGTACAAAGATTAGAAATGGACCAAAAACTAATGGTGACTTTTTTGCAACAGCCCAAATTCCTAACAGTTTTCCGGAAAGTTACGTGGTCCTATTTCTGAACCCATAAAGCGATAACAAATTATTCTTGGCTCCATCTCCCTCACTAGACTATTGAAAAAGTTAAGGAGATAGTGTCTCTGAAAGGCTTTGAGTTCATTGCAAGGTGTCAAGGAAGCAAAATAAGAAATGCTATTATCATTGAAGCTCTTCTAATCCAGCAAGCTTCGGTAAAAGCTTAGAAATGCCACGATTCTCTCTTCAAATCTTTTTCTCCCTAACTTTTAAAGGTTGGCATGACTGATTCATCTAACATACTGAAAGCAGCCAACAAAATGGAAAAGAAAAGCTTCATGCAAATCCCTCTATGTTTCTGCACAGAAGGTTATGCAGAGCAAACTATACAACCTACTTCCTGTCCTCCCAATAGCTCAGGGCCCTATCTGGTAATGTGGCTGTAACTTATCCTCACTCACACAAAAATTATTCATTTTCCACTCTGAGTCAGAACTTTGGTCTCCAACCATACTGACAAAAATGCATCTACTCAAGCCATTTTACGTTTGGGATGTTTTCCTCTTAAGCACACATTTTATCTACTGTTTTTTTCCTGTGTTCCTTCAGAAATTATGGCTTCATCTACATCTTACTGAACTGTGTATAATTCTGTATTGCTCTATTGGAAATGTGGATTTTTACCACCTTGCGCAGATGGGGTAAACTGCATCCCCAGTTAATTATAAGCTCCTTGGAAGCAGGGATCCACTTGGTACTTTCCACCGATCCTGATTTTTGGTTTGTCATTTACACTTATCTATTTTATTGTATTCATAAAATAGTCTCATTATTTGGGGAGCTGGAGTGGATGATCTGATTTCCTGACAGTGTTTTTTGGAAGCCCAGAGCTCCTGATGTCAGGCCTAGGGTTACACTGGGCACTGGGAAGAGATGGGTTTGCCCTTCACTTACCTCTCTCTGTGTTGCAAATTCACACATTTTACATGGGAGGCGAAGACGGCTCCAAGATACTTTCACAACTTAAGGATGTGGAAAATACCCACATCCTATTGCAAACACACCAAATGAACTCTGCAACTGAGCTAACCATTCAACAACAACCAGAAGAATCAACAAGAAGTCAAGCTGAAAGGAATATGCTGAAATATTTACTAAAACACTCCCAAGGAATGAACAAACCTTCCTTCCGGGCAAAGACATTGCCATTCACGCTCCTGGTGGAGCATGGACTTGTATTCTCTCTGGCAATGACCATAACCTCTAATAAGTTCATGTGTGTACTCTGCACCCTTCAACCAGACCCAGAATCCTACCAATTCCATATGGTAAATAAGAATGGTAATGTTAATCTGTCTCAGCCCACAGTTGACCTTCAACAAAAAGAAAAAAACAATCACAGTTACAGAAGTGAGATGCCACTCACTCTCCAGGGTATTCCAAGTGTTTTTAATGCCCTTTCTCCAGTGAAAACTCTCTTAAGCCCAGATTGGTAGACTGAGACTCAGTTTAGCTACCACCTCCCAGCCCCAGGATTCAGGTCCTCCCACATCACTCTTTTGATCTTGTCCTTCTGTAAGAATGAGTTTAAATATCAGGGAAGCCCTCTCCAGTCACCCCACAGGGGCCGCTTCCTTCTTAGAGCATCTCTAGGAGTCATCCCTCACCGGAAAGCGAGACAAACATCTTCTCTTCTCCTCCATGTGCCATTTCTTTACTCGATCACTGCATCCTAAAATGCCTAACAGGTACCAGGCACTGTGAGTAGCTGGGAACCACAAAGCTACATAAACACAGACACTGTCTTTGAGTGGTCCAGAGGCTGTTGAGGTAAACAGCTTGGCTCCTCAGAGTCTGAAGACTCCTCAGGGTCAGAGATCTTTGTAATTCTTCCCTCCACCCCAGCTCAGCAGCTAGCGTGCTGCCTTTCTCAGGTAAGTGAGCATTCCACCAAAATAAGGATTGATTCAAACATGCAAGGAGAAAATCCAAAGGGAACCTTCCCAAACACTGATGTGTACAAATAATGCCCCCATTCTCTGCTCAAAAATTATTAACACGTACCAATATTTTAATGCCCCCAACCCCCAAACAAGGTAATACAGGTCAATTCCTTCAGGCCTTTCTAAGTATTGTTCACCTGCTCTCTAATTAAGGAATTTTGGAGGGGATTGGAAGGGGCCTGTGGGGTGGGCTGATGATGCATTTACATGACAAAATATGTTGAGGGGAGGATATTCCAGTCACTCAAAATGCAAAATAAACGAAAACAGATTTACAGGGATGAGGGGCAGATTTTCACTTGCCTTAGCTCTAGCAAATGGTTCACTCATTCAGAATGTCCTTAGACTGTCCTTTTTCTCCTCCAGAGGGTTCAGTAGCTAAGTAGGTTATTTACTTCCAAACAGAGGCCTGTAGGAACACAAAAGAGGGAAGTTGGTCACTGCCCCTGAGACTATGGAGCAAAAGCTACACATGATCCTGAGAAGCCTGGATAGCTCAGCAGCCCTATAATTCATTCAGGGACCACAGTCTCTGACAAATGAGTTCCAGCCACAGCAAAGTGGTCCCCTCACCCCATGCCCATGTGTGTGAACCCCTCCTTTTCCCAATCCTTCCACTTCCAAGCCCTGCCACTTGCTCCTGCCACCTTTGACACCTACAGTTAACCCAAGCCCATATAGTTTTTTTTTTTTACCAATTTTAATTCCCTCCAAAGCAAATTCCTGCCACATAAACTCAACAAGATAAAAAGAATGAGAAAATAAGGCTCAGCGTGGGTGGGAGCAGAGCAGAGAGGCACAGATGGGATGGGGCAGAATCGTTTCAATTATGAGTTCATAGAATAAATGTCTTGCCGAGAGTCAATATTTGTTAATCAGGTTTGGTACAGAGCAAAAAATAAACAAATGAAGTACATGGTCTCTGTTTTCTTTGACTTTACTAATGAGAATGAGTCAGTCCCACTTCAAGGCAGCATTTAGCTTCCTGATATGAGACCTAACACCACATTGATTTATTCTGTGACCACACATTGTGCTGGTCATTGGCTCCGCTCTCCATTTCCAAGGGAAGGGGGGAGGGATGGTGGGAAGGAAAGAAAGCAGAACATGGCATCCATAAGCAATCTTTTTCAAGTTGGATTTTTACACACAGTTTAATGTCAAAGCTCAGACAAATTAGAAAGACTCATGTAGAGTCAGGAGGATCTTCATTTCAGTGCCGGGCTGCTGTTTGCAAGCTGGATGACCTAGCAAATGACTTCCGTATTCTAGACCCTTTTCTAAAACTTTGTGAGGATCCAATACGTGTGATAAATGTGATTAAATAGTGTGTGCACAGTAATGGAGTGCATATAGAGGACTTAGCTGAACACCTGGCATCATTAGCACTCAGTATGTGGAAAATAGGACAAGAGAGGAGAGAGAAGAATGAAAGATATAATAAGTTGCCTCTCTGTCTCCCCACATCTTTTCCTCTCCTTCCATCTCCTCTTTCTCTCCCTCGACCCCCTCTTTCTGTCTCTGTTTCTGTCCATGTACACACACACACACACACACACACACACACACACACACACACACATGAGCTTGGAACTAGACGGATCTTCTAGAGAATGAGAGTTGAGTAGGTATGGGTATTCTTGAATCCTAGTCCTAGGCTAATCACAAGTGAGTCTTAGAGGTAGCGGGGGTTATATCAGGACAAAGTTGAGAAACTGAATTCAGCCTGGAGTGGACTCCAGAGTCCCAGAAATAATTGGACCTTCTGTCCACCCAGACCAATGCAAGACAACTCCTCAATCCAAATCATTCCCCTTAACTATTCTCTAGACCTGAAAGAACCCAAGACTGGACAGTGCTTTTAAGGGACTTCACAGAATAGAGCAGAGAGCCCTTCCACATCTCTAATCAGTGCAGAAGAGGGCATTTGCTTAATTTTCTTGTCTTATCTCTTCTCCATTCCATTTCCCTGTAACTTTATATCTGTATAGGCTGGCCACTGCTGACTCCTTCAGTAAACATTTGTTGGCCACTTGTGCATCTTATTTTGCCCCGATGGTACTGAAGCTACAAGGACTGCCTAACGAAGTCATGGATTGAGTAGCCCAACAAGTCAAGATATTTGCCATTGGTCAAACAAATTCTGGTCAGGGTATGTGGAGGGAGGGACAGGGGCAGCTAACTCAAAGCCAGAGGGCCAAGGAAGACTTCCCAGAGACAATGGTTCCAGAGGTGAATTTTAAGGATGAGTAGGAGTTACTCATGCCGAAGCTGGGGCTGCCAAATGGGAGATAGGCTAGAAGCACAGAAACAAGAGATCAGAATTAGGGCACTGAGTGGGGGAGTATTTGAATGCCCAAAGTTGAGAATCAGGTCAGGCCAGCTCATGAAGGACCCATTAAAGAGTCTTGACTATTTCCTGAAAACAGTAAGATGCTAGATGATACAATCAAACTTCAGTTGCAGACACTGCACTCTAGGGATGTCTGGTTGACTCAATTGGCTGAGCGTCTGTCTTCAGCTCAGGTCATGATCCCAGGGTCTTGAGATTGAGTTACGCATTGGGTTCCCTCCTCTGTGAGGAGCCTGCTTCTGCCTCTGCTTCTGCCTTTCTCTCTCTCTCTCTCTCTCTCTCTCATAAATAAATAAATCTTTAAAAAAAAAAGAAAGAAAGAAACTATACTTGACGACAATGTGATTAGAAGTAAAATGGGGGGAGGTGAGGGGTAACATTGAAATACATGCTGGAAAATATCTCATTTTTACTAAAAAATTTATAGCATCCACCATGATTTTAGTCCTCTGAATGAGAATGACACAAGTCAATTCCTTTACGTGTTTTCTAAGTAATTTGGGCTTCTTTGAGGAGATTGGAAACATCAGGACACATCAACTGGAGGTATATGGGAGATAATGGAGAAGTCAAGAAAGATTCCCAGACCCTTGCTTGGGAAATGGGCAAGATCACAATGCATTCACCAAGGAAAAAATGGAAGGAAGGTGACTTCAGTCCAACCCCTGGAATTTGAGGTCCTAGAGGATCCGAGAGTACAGATAACCAGTTGGCTGGGACTCAGAAGGGGAATCTGAGGTAGAAATAAGGAGCTGAAATGCCTCTGCTCTTCAAGCAAGCTCACATGAGAAGTGCGTACAGTGAGAAGAGAAGACCTCAGTTAGAAGCTGGGAAACACCTATGTGTGGGGATGGGTGGTGGAGAAAGTCTGGAGAGGAAACCAAGAAGCAGCATGCAGAGAGGAGAGAAAAGGTTGCAAGGAAAAGAGAGGAAACTTGTGTCAAATGCAGGAAGGAAGTCAAATAACACAGCGGAAAGAGCCCCCTGGATTTAGTCCCCTGGATGACTTCAAAGGAGACAGTTCAAGACTCCTGGTGTGGGTGGATGACATTTACCCTTCTATTTCACTGGGACATTTGACTCATTGCTACTTGAGTTCATAACTTTTCTGAATGGTGTAAAATGCAGATTGGGAGCTCCTCGGGTCCTGTCATAAGCCCTCCTGACTCAGCAGAGGCACAAAGTCCATCACTAGAGCTGCTCAGAAAGTGGGCAGGGGTAACCAAGACCAGCTCACGGAGGCGTCCTGCCGGCTGGGCTAAACATCCTGTAGAAGACCCTACAGGTCACAGTCATATGTTATATTGCCTTTCTAGAAAACTTTGAGCAAGGAAGTAAAAAAGATCCAAGTGAGTTAAAATTCCTTGGAATTTCACAATTGCATCAAAAATGTGGTTTTTAATCCTCCTCTGACCGGACGCTGTGTGCCCGTCAAAACAAAGTGAAGATCTGTGGCTTATTCCTTGCCTACCTGGCATCATTCGGAAGAATAGGATGCTTAAGACATGAAATGCCAGTGCACTGTTTTTCCTGAACATCCGCAGCTAACCATGCAGGCACCGCACCCCAGGGCCACCCTGGGGAGAACAACTTCGAGCCCTGGCGGTTGCACAATGGCAACTGGCTGGCAAAGGCGGTCACTGGCTTCCCCTTAAAGTCCCTGGCAGGGCTGCCTGTGGGTAAGCATGGCCAGGACTGAGGCAGGGCTGACCGCATCCGAGGCCGCCCCGGCACAGGTAGACGGCGAGCCCTGCAGGCTCACAGCCTCGCAGTGGCCTCTCCCCGCACAACCACACCACCAGATGCAGAGGGCCCAGCATGCTGGTGACCGGCAGCTGCAGATCCAGCTGAGCAGAATCCAAGTGCTACTCCCAGGCCCTACGTTAGGACAAGGAGCAGCTCAAGAAGGCCTCTGACCACTGGCACTGCGGTGACCCCAGGAGGTAGTGACCTAGTGCTTTCCTGAACCCACATTGGGAGGCTCCAGCAAGAGCCCAAAGGTGCTGAAGCTAAATTCTCCACTTGCCAGAAACCATCCCCCCAAGTGGGGCCACCACTGCCAGCCCCTTCTATAGGGAAGCAAGCCTGGGAACACATCTGTTATGTGACAGATTGCACAGGCCACGATTTAGATCCTGGACCGAGAGCTGCTGGAGGCATCATCCTGGCCTGGCCTCCTGAGCCCCACTTCTATTCTCCCCACCTCGCCCTGCTCACCCATGTCTGGTCACTGGCAGGGCTCAGGTCCTGAGCCCCTAATGCTGATGAAGGCTCCCAAAGCAATGGAAGGGTAAGGTCCGGGAGCCTCACAGAGCTGGGGGCAACCTCGTGCGTGGGTGAGCGGAGCCACCATCTCCTGGCTTCTAGAGATACACACCACCAGGGGAAGTGGTTGGCTCCCCAACCCACCCTATCCAACCCCCACCGCACCCCCAGCTGGCCACCTACTTGGGCAGCACGAGCAGGTGATCCAGCAGGAGGACTAGGAAAGGCAGGGCCCCCCCCATGAACCCCACCCTGGCCCACCTCACCCCCCACACTGCAGTCAGCAGGCCATCCAGGATCACGCACCGAAAAAAAGCTGCAGGGAAAGGAGCTGTCCAAACCTAGGGCTGACCTCTAAGTCTCTGGGAGAGGAGGGGGGTCTCCCCTGTCCCCGCAAGGCCCCAGCCTGACCCCGGAGGCTCACAGGGAGCAAGAAACTGGACAGGGAGGTTTTGAGTATGGATGCCATGTAAAAAGGGATAAACTTGTATATGGAGTTTCTAGAGGTTTCTATGAATAAATAATTAAATCGATGGATTACTTATTGCCAACACCATGATAAATTAGATATGGGAACTAATGCATATGTCAAGTTCTCTTTTTTTTTTAATTGACTAAGTAATTTGTTATGCATCAAATTTAAAGGTCACAAAAGAAATGTACTAATTTCTAGCCGGTATCTAGGACATAGAGAACTAATTAGAATACTGTATTAACTCTCAACTGTATCAATTGTCCCACATTGAAAGACAGGAATCTAATTTGTCACCTTTTTTAGCATCTTCAGATCCACACATAATCATGAAACCATTGATGACCTTGTAATTCTTCCATTTTGCTTTTTTACCTTGTGGTCTTGTTAACTTCCTTCTTCTTGTGCTGTTTCAACAAATGCTGGGAAGAGAGAATCTGTATGCAATTTGTACCTGATCGTTTTATTTCAATTTCACTGACAAAATGTGCTAGACGGGCTGGCTATCCCACATTGCTTCAAAAAACTTGAAGGTACTTGTGGTGCAGCCCATGGTTGCGTAGCTTCTCTGCCTCGTAAGCAAATACACCCGAAAAGACAATCCTAATCCTAGGAAAGAAACATTTCTAGCACAGTCGAGAACAGCCCTGTCCAACAGAAACATAAAGGGAAACTTATATGTAATTGAAATTTTTCTTTTATTTTTTCTTGGAAATTTTCTGATTTGTGGATAAGAAAATAGGAAAATTAATCTCTTGTAGCTACCTCTCAAGGGGTAATCAATAAAACAGTAATTATGAAACTTTCATTATATAAAGACTGGCTGTTATTATTACCAAATTCAACTAAAGGCTCAACTGATTAGTTACTAGCTGCTGTGCTGCAAGCATTCTTCCTCCATCCTTACCATCCAAAGACAATGGTTTCCAAATGTTATGACTCTGGCAAGTGCCAGTTGTAAAAAAGTTTTCATGGATCCAAGACAAAATAATAATAATAGTAGCAACAATGTCAATTTTCTTCATTAAGTCATAGTAATTAAATATAAATAATTTCCATTATTCTGAAATTATCCTTCCTTTCATATATATATATATATATATATATATATATATATATATATTTGTTTGTTTAAGTCTCCCCTCCCCCTCTTTTTAAATGAAAGGACGATTGATGGTGATGGTAGGGTGGTAGTGATGATGATGATGATGATGATGATGATGATAAAAGACTTTTCTGTTGTTTTTGTTAATGCCATTTTTTGGCAAAAAAAATTTTTAAATGGTGACATAAGTTGACCCCCACAATCTAAAAAACTCATATTAGGTTCATGAAGTCCACAGTTCTATGCCTGAGTCCAGCTTCTCTAGTGCCAATGGGTTGAGAATGGGCCAGTGCTATGCTGTTGTTTAGCCAATTCCCTAATTAAGATGAATCATTGGCTCCTTGTTTTTATTGGGTTAATATTGAAATCCTTAAAATACTTGTATAAGCAGCTTCTGATCCAGTTTCTGCCTTCCTTGTGTGCTTCAATCTTGCCTGGTCCCCCACCCCATCCCACCCTACCTAGGCTCCAGGCACAGAGGCCCTGTTTTGTTTCCCTGAACACTCAGATTGCCTCCCTTCACTCATGCGCCCCCTGACTGCAAGACCCTTTCCTTGCCACTCTCTGGGGTGCCCCCAGTATGATTTCTTCCCTCTTTGCAAATGGGAGATATTATAGCATATAGAGAGAAGTCATGTGGTTATCTCAAAAGTTAGTGTCAGAGATAGGTCTAAAATCCAGATTTCCTGATGTTGAAATAGAGAGGGCTTTACAGAATCCCTATACCCAAATAAAATTTTGATATTGGTGGAGTGGGTGGGGTGGGATGTAATGTGGAGAAAAGGAAGCAGGTAAGGGACTGAAATGTGAGGGCTCGAGACAGAGTTAGCTGCTCCTGCCAAGGTCATTAACAATTTTGGGTTGCCCTTGGTGGGTTAAATATAAGTCTAGATAAATCCCTTGTGACCTTAGAAACAAACAAACAGGGGTGCCTGGGTGGCTTAGTCGGTTAAGCATCTGCCTTTGGCTCAGGTCATGATCCTCGAGTCTTGGGACCGATCCCCGCATGGGGCTCATGGGGCTCCCTGCTAGGTGGGGGAGTCTGCTTCTCCCTCTCCCTCTGCCCCTCCCCACTGCTTGTGCACGCATCCTCTCTCTCTCAAATAAATAAATAAAAGCTTTATTTCTTATTTTTAAAAAGATTTTATTATTTATTTATTTATTTATTTATTTATTTATTTATTTATTTATTCATGAAAGACACAGAGAGAGGCAGAGACATAGGCAGTGGGAGAAGCAGGCTCCCTGCAGGGAGTCCGATGTGGGACTCAATCCCGGGACCCTGGGATCACACCCTGAGCCAAAGGCAGACGCTCAACCACTGAGCCACCCAGGCATCCCTAAATAAAAGCTTTAAAATAAATAAAGCCAAAAAAAATCCCAAAATTATGTCTTTCTGAAAGTGACACATGTCTCCAATTTGTACATATGACAATAAATATAAAATGCCCATTTTCTCCTTCCCTTCCCTTCCACCTGCTGCTTTCTGTAGAAGAATTCCCCTCACCAAGCAATGCAGCAGACAGGCTTGAGGACAGCTGGAGTTCCTCTCCAAGCCAGTTGGTGTGAGCCACCGGCTCCCCTCTGTGTGACACCAGCAAAACCATCTCTTAGGGTTCCTTAGCCGCTTTGTCAGCAGGGTCCTTTGCTCAAATCAGCTGCCTCTTAGGAACGGGGGCATCCAGGGATCCAGGACACTCGGAGCCCCTGGGAGGCACACTCCCTGGGAAAGCTTCCTGAGGAACACCCTCCACCCTCCCGACTATTTACAGCACTTACCTAAAGAATGCTTAAGGGTCATTTTTCATAATGGATGTTGTGTTAGGAAAATCCCCCAGCAGTGTAAACTAATGATCAGTTAATGGTGCCCCAAGCATGTTGCTTGGAGTCGTAGAGCAACAAGGGGAACTGGTTCAGTAATTCTAAGTAGTTGGCTGTCACAGAAGTGAAAAGGGCACTTGAAGGCCTTTCCTCTGGACACTTTCCTATAAGAAATTATAAAACAGAGCCCAACCCATAGAACAAAACCCAAAACAAAAAACTCCTGTCCCGGCTACCACTCAAATCTCCAATGAGGCTCGCTCGTTCTGGAATGACCCTCAGGAGGGAAGTCACTTGGACTCAGAAGCAAGTGACATGACTTTACGAAACTGGAATAAACATAAGGTTTATTATTATTCCAGGTTTACGAAAACTGGAATAAACATAAGGAAGCAAGTGCCTGAAGAAACAATAGGAAATAAGAATAGTTTGTCTTCTGGAAAGCATGAGAACTGGCCCTCCTCTGGCAGTCAGGGAATCCTGCTTGATGGTACAAACATTGTTTTCCCAGAGTGTGTTCTTGCGAGCATTTGGCATGACATCACACACCTGCAGCGCTGCGTCCTGCCAGGGGAGCCCCCTGCACTTCTTGATCCTTCTTCCAGCAAACCAACCATGAGTATGAGAAGGAGGGAGGCCAAAGAAAATACCATGCTCACCGGATTCCTAGTCATTGATCCCGGGTGAAAGTAGAGAGAAATCTAACGCCAAGCTGGAAAGCAAAGGGGCCACGCATTTCTTCAGCTACGCAATGCCATGTTCATAAACGGCAACAGGATTACACAGGGATGAGGGTTGATGGTTATTTTAGTGAACGGGGAAAAAATAGAAATGGGGGCTGTGAAAAGAGGCCACTTGTTGGGGCATCATACAGTATTTCTCTACTAGTAAAAATTGGGAATGTTGGCAGGGAATAAAGAGGTTGAATAAGAAGTTAGAGCTGACCCTACTCACCCACCTTAAAGAACAGCCACATTGGGTGATAAAGCCTTTGAACTGTGGCTAAGTACCAGTCCTGTTTACTTTGAGGAAGGAAACTGTCAGTTCTGTTTGTTCGCAATGAACCAACCACAATGTGTCTGATGGATCTGGGGTTAGTGTAAGAGGGGCACGTCAAGTGTAGGAAACAAGGTTTATCGTGGGATTAGATTTAGGAAGACAAGTAATCAGGAGGCTGCTGGGCAAGCATTGTTTGCCGTGCACCTCCAGGCATGGGGTTGTTTTTCTTGCGAGTTTGCTCCACATCCTGGGCATGTGGGTGAGAAGGGGACCAAAGGTCCCTAAAATTCTAATTCTATTATTCACCAACCTACATCAAAAAACGTAGATTCCCCTCCCCCCACACACACTCCAATATTTTAGATCGTGATCTCTTTCTTCTTGCCACAAATTCTATTCCATTCTAGATGGAAAACTTCATGGCCATGTAGTTACAAGTCAGAGTGGGAGAGTCCCATTTCACCAATTTAAAACCAGTCTTGAACGTTGACAACACCAGGGATGGGAAGCAGTTTTAGAAAGTGTACCCTTTCTGTTCCCAAAAGCAAATGTAAAGTAAAGCCTATAGGCCAAGGGATGAAACAAAGAAAGCTCTCATGGGCCAAGTCTAAACATGTGTGGACTCGAGATCTGGTGAAGTTCTTTCCAGAGATTTCTATGACACAAGCATATGCAATTTGAAAAATGAAGAGTTTTACTTAAGGCTAAACACACTTGAGTCACTGGCGAGTACTGCTACAAAAAAAAAAAAAAAAGAGGAAAGAAAAGAAAGAAAGAGAGAGAGAGAGAGAGAGAAAGAAAGAAGAAAGAAAGAAAGAAGAAAGAAAGAAAGAAAGAAAGAAAGAAAGAAAGAAAGAAAGAAAGAAAGAAAGAAAGAAAGAAGAAAGAATTCAAGGAAGAGGTTGAAATGTCCTTTACTTGAGAAACAGTTTTTCATCTAGTCCATGAAATCCTATACTCCTGAAAGAGTTCAGTGGCTTCAAAGTTGCTGACAAATTGACAAACTATGACAGTTGTAATGACTTATTCTACTCTCAGGAAATGTTCGGACTTTGATATTGTCATTTTCTGGATATTACAAATGAGTCTGCTCCTGCTTCATCTTACCAGTAAGCAAGACAGGCTACTCCTTTTCCTTAAAACATAGATTTTTGAATATTCTGTTGGGAAACTTTGTTATGCCTTAGATCTATTTTGTTCAGCTTTTTTTTTATGTCTTCCCTCCTTCTATAATGATAAAAATCTCATACCTTTCCTCTGCTGAGATTCCAATATTCCAATATTCCACTCTGTTGGGATTATGACCTAAAGGTGAAGAATCACTTGTTCAAACTCTCACAGCCAAGTCAATTTTGTGAATGTTTATTTCGTGTTCTTTGTGTTATGAAAACAATATTTTTCCCTCTCTTTTCAAATAAGAGATTGTGCACTCAGAGTAAATGCTTTTCCAAACCATCTTCAAATGGGTGGGATATTCTAAAATGGCACTGTTACCCATCATATTGCCCAAGCCAATTTGGGAAATCTTCCCCAGATTGCTGCTTTTCCAAAGGCACTCACACTTGATGAGGATAATCTTTAACACTCTAACCACACTTGTTAAATGTTCACATTCTTGGAGGGTGGTGAGGAAGCACAAATGATTGATTTTGGTGTTGATCTGAGAGGGCTTGAGCAACATAACTGTAGTTTTTTGTTTTGTCTTGTTTGTTTTCTATTGAGGGGGTTTTATTTATGTATTTTAATTATACTACGGAGATTCCCTAAAAGAGGTCCTTGAAGCCCAAACATACTAATGAGAACTTGATGACTCCACTAGCTCAAAGACCCTCTTAGAAATAGTCGTGTTGCTTTTGAAGAAGACACAGAATGTAACTCAAGCCATTTACCATATTACTAAACAAATCAGCTTACTATTTCTTCTTGTCATTTGCTATCCGCCAAACACTGTTGGCTCTTGTTGCACATTCAATTTTATTTGCTCTGAATAATAAAAATGAGGAAATGAATTATTACTTCCTGCAAATAAATTTTGAAAGCTTCCATGAAGATTTAGTCACTTAGAAGTCCTTGAACAAAGAATGGCCCTCTTGTCTCTGGAAATTTGGTTCTCTAGGACCAAGCTTTACACTGAAGAGGTAACACCATGGAAGGAAGGGGTAAGACACGAAGGTGAGTCTCCATCCCCTATCCCCAACCCAGCCTGTCAGGTCAGATAACTCAGTTCTGGAGTTCAATGGGGCAAAAGATGCAGCTTATTTAATTGGATTGGTAAAATTCTTTCAAAAACTGGAGTGGTTAGATGTCATCTAAGGAGTGTTTGTAGTGAAAAGCTGGGAACACCTCCTCTGGACCATTGGACATGCTAATAGGGGGAAGTGGACAGGGACTCACCATCTTCATTGAATGCACCCAACACCCAGCTGGACCTTGGAAACTCAAACAGGCTCAAAGTGGTTGAAGGAATAATTGGTCTGTGGTGAGCCCATGATGCATGCAGGATGAATTCTCAGCATTTGCCCAAACACTGAGAGTAGGAGAATCCCCATGTAGACCACTGTTGGCAGGAGTCAGAGGAGTGCTTCCGGGAGGGAGGAAGGCTAGGTCTTTTCACACTCCAAGTCTCCAACTACAGGGGCCAAGGAAAATCCTCAGAATCCTCCATGCTCCCACAGCCTCTTCCTCAGTGTCTGACTTTGAACCCTCAAGAGTAATTTTAACACACCCCTAGCTCTAGACATGTTGGAAACTCAAAACTCCCATGCCGTAATAGATTAACTCCCGTTATTCCCAGAGGCTAATTCTCATTGAGTTTATACAGTCTCCTCTGACCCTGCCTATTCACTGCACCCCCCACCACTGCCATCTTGTTAAACCTTTTCACTGCACCTTCTGGTGCTTCCATTCAACCATTCAACCATCTGTAAACTTCTACATTCCCAAGCTCTCCTCAGAAAACTTCCTTGGCCTCTTGCTCTTGCAGAAACCTGTCCCTCCTTCCATGCTCTGCTAAAGCTACAGCCTGCTTACTTGGGCCACTGGGCCTGGCAGTAGGGAACGACCTCTCCCCTAACCTCCTGCTAGTCATTCGGCCACCTGTTTTTCCTTATTCCCTTCACACCCTTACTTCTCTCCTTAACCCACTTTGATTCCATGGTCGCTCATTAAAACCACTCCCTTCCATTCATCTCTGTTCCCTTGCATCTCTCATATCCTCATCCTTGGCAAAATCACAAGCCTCGTGAAGCCAACCCTCCCACCATCGCACCCACACACCTGGAGCAAAGCACCCAACTAAGCTAACTGCTCTCTCATTTATTTAAAATCACTGATCACAGGGCACCTGGGTAACTCAGTGGCTGAGTGTCTACCTTCAGTTCAGGGCATGATCCCGAGGTCCTGGGATTGAGTTCCACATTGGGCTTCCCTCAGGGAACTGTTTCTCCCTCTGCCTGTGTCTCTGCCTCTGTGTGTGTGTGTGTGTGTGTGTGTTTGTGTGTGTGTGTGTGTGTCTCATGAATAAATAAAATCTTTTAAAAATATTTTTTTAATTTTGAAAAACAAAATAAAATCACTGATCACTAATATTAAGCAGGACCTTAGCACTTGCATGGACTCCCGCTACATGTGCCCACCAATCAGCACCTGCTCCCCTCATCCCATCTTCTCTGCTGTGGCTAGGCTTGAACTCTTCATGCTCCTCGCCAAGGTAAAGCCTTCCTCCTGGGCACTGGATTTCAGTCTCCCATTTACTCGTCGACAATGCTGCGTCCAATCTTTCCTTCTTGTCTTTACATTATTAAAATTCCTTGCATTATTTTTTTAAGATTTTATTTATCCATTTGAGAGAAACGGAGCACACACAACAGAGCATGAGTGGGGCGGGGGGCAGAGGGAGAGGAAGAAGCAGACTCCGCGCTGAGCAGGGAGCAGGAATAGGGGAACTCGATCCCAGAACCCCAAGATCATGACCTGAGCTGAAGGCAGAGGCTTAACAAACTGAGCCACCCAGGCATCCAAGTCCTTGCATTATTAAACCAGCATATGAACATGCTACTCTCTGACCTTAAAAAAATAACAACATAAAACTTTTTGTCATGTCACTTGTACCTCCAGCTACCACTATAAAACTTCTTGAAATTCCATACTTGCTGTCTGCGATTTCTCTTCATCCTTTTTCTCTTGGACTACTTCACACATGCCTTCACCCCCTCTCTTTTCACTTAAATTACTTTATCAAGCTCTGCAGTGGCTCCCACCTTACTGAATCCAACCAAAGACCTTGAGTCATCATTTCTGACTTACCTTTTGGCACAGTTGATCACTCTCTTCTTGAAACATTTTTCTGCAGTAACAAATTCAAGTTTCCCCTTGCTTCTCAATCTCCTGTGCTGGTTTGTGTGTGTTTGTGTATTGTTGGTTTTTCTCATTTTTCTAGCTTCTAAATGGTGGAGTATCTCTCATGGCTCACACCTTGGATTGTATCTATTTATATACATTCCCTGGGTGAACTCATCTCATTTTGTGGCTTTAACTACCATCTACATGTCAGTGATTTCCAACTTGATAACTCCAGCCCAGACCTCTCCTTTGAATCCAGACTCACATATTCAGCTTCCTAGTTGGTATGTTCACTCAGAATTCTAATACGCATCTCAAACTCAGCACATCCAGGACTGAGTTATTAGTTGATGGCAATCCCATTCCAACAACTATTCAGACCCAGAAACTTGGTGTAATCATTGACTCCTCTTACACCTGCTTCAAATCCACCAAGTCCTAGCTGACCAGCTCTCACCATCTCCACACTCCCACCTGCTTTAGTTGTCATTACTTCTCCCCTTGGTCATTACAGCACTCTTCCCAAGGACACACCCACCCTGCCCTGCTTCAACTCTTGTCATGTGTCAAGTCACATATGTTGTTGCACTGCTCAAAATTATCTAGGGGGACCCCATCTCACTCTGAGTAAAAACCAAAGTCTTGCCAAGATCAATCCCTGCAGGACCTGGTTCCTGGTTGTTTTTCTGATCCATTCTCTTCCTACTCTCTCATGTAGCCACCTACTCCAGCCACATAGGCCTTCTTCCTCACCACAGCTGGAAGGCTCCCTTCTGACTTTTGCCCTGGCTGTTCCTTCTGCCCCAAATGCTCTTCCCTTCACTTGCTGTATAACTAGGTCCTCATTTATTTTGGGTCTTTACTCACTCAACTCCAATTTTTAATGAAGTTTTTCCATGAAATCCTACTTAACATTGTAACCACTGCTAGCCTCAGTGACATCCCTTCCTGCTTTGTTTTTCACTTACATACTATATGTTTTATTTATTTATTTAATTTTTGTCTTGTCTTTCTTCCCATCAAGAATGTTAGTTCTAAGAGGGGAGGATTTTTATTCTCTTTTGTTCATTCTTAAATTCTTAGCACCTAGAATAATGTCTGGAACATAGTAGGTACCCAAAAAGATTTCTTAGGACACCTAGGTGGCTCAGTCAGTTAAGTGTCTGCCTTTGGCTCAGGTCATGATCCCAGGGGGATTGAGTCCCACATCAGGCTCCCTGCTCAGCAGAGAGCCCGCTTCTTCCTCTCCCTCTGCTCCTCCCTGCCCTGCACATGCTCTCTCTCTCTCTCAAATGAATAAATAAAATCTTTAAAAAAGATTTTTTAAATATATATCATTTACTTTACACGCCTTATGTTATTCATCATCTTTTAAAGACTGCACTGTGTTGTCTTTCCAACTATCCCATAGCTCCTTGCAGGGAGAATGATTTCATTTATTACTTTTTTATCCTCCATAGTACTTTATATAACCTTCATAAGGAACATTAAAAACAGATTTACTAATTAACTGGTTGAAAGAAAAACCACTGATATTATTCTAATTAGAAGGACTAGGAAGGACAGAAACTTTGGGAGAGCTTAACTGCTCTAACGTGTCATATCTCCCCCCAAATCTAAAGAAATAGAGCAGAATCACATTCTGCAAGAAGTAATAGTATCAAATTGTCATGAGCATCAAATCAGATGCAGAACTGCAAAGCTTTGGAAGAGTGTTACTGTTCTTTTTGGTTCAAAGTGTAATATGAATCCAGCACAGTATTTACCTGATTGTACTATTTGAAAACCACAGTGCAGGTAAAACATATATGAGAAGATCCACAGTGTGCATGGCCTCATCCTGAAGGCTGAGGGATTTACAGGTTGGAGCCACCCCTAGAAATAAGCCACAATGTAATGAAGCTTAATGAGATGCTGTCTGAATAGGTGGAAGAAGGACCTCTGTGACATTTTGCTTTGGATCTGGGATTTTAAGTCTGACCATGAGTCTCAAAGTTTCAGTGGCTTCTAACTCTGGGCTCAAACAAAAGAAGGAAGAATGGCAAAGCTTCCTGAATCTCCACTCTACTGAAAACACATTAACAAGAGGTGAAGAAGACAGATAAAGGTCAAGAGTTGAGGGATTTGTATGTTTGAACATACAAGAAGACAAAAGAGGTCAATACGGTGATGTGAGAATCTGGACAGAACTTAGAGACCGAGTTCATCCAGTTTACACAGACAGTATCCTGGGCATGCTCTCAGGGAAAAGTGAAGGATTGCTTTCAGGGGCCTTCAGCAGATTTTTAAGCATTTAACACAAATATTTTACTTTTCTGAACTTCTGTACATTTTTCCGATTTGGCCACCACTTCTCTCTCTCTCTCTCTCTCCTTCTTCTCTCTCCCTGTGTATTTTTGAGAAACACAAGCACAAAATCAATGCCCACTGACTTCAGTGGGGGTATGATTTTGCAGAACACTTGTGATACCGGTCTGTCACCTTGGCGATCTATCTCATAGTTTTGCACCCAAGGGTGGTGGTGACTTGACTCCTCCCAGCTTTGGTAGAAGCCAAAAGATAATACACTTAAAGGAACCCTCCTCTGTTCTGAGTATATCGCATTACAGTTCCTGAATCATTTCTGTATATAGGTTCCCAGCAAGTTCTGATTTGGGATTTCTGACTAAGGTAAATTCTAGGGTTTGATCCAATAAACATAACATCACTTACTCTTTAGTGACTTGTATACGTATCAAGATAGAACATATGGTATACAAGTTAAAAACAAACTCTGATGTCAACTGTTGGGATTTCAATCCCAAGTCCAATAGCATGGGTATTGTGTGACTTTGGGTGGCTCACTTCTCTACTCCAGCTAAACTGTAGATAGCTAGCCCTGTCGAAAGATTGTGTTGTAACGATATATGTTATGCACATAAAGCAGTTGGGAAAGATCCTGGCATCCAGCAAGCACTGAATAAGTGTTTGTTATTCTTGTTGAGTCTATTAGCAATATCACATGGACAGACTATTAACCAACTCTAACTAGAAGCTTCCTGACTCTATTATTCTTCCATCCATCCTCTGCTTAAGTATATGTGTATCTACACGTATGTATATGTATGTATACACACATACACTGTTTTCAGAGTTTGACATAATTGTACTTCCACCCAACTTTAGGATCCAATGCCTAAAAATAGAATCAACTACTTAGCCACAGTAATATAATCAAACCCAGGAAAATGTACAATTGTTCCTTCATATAATCTATCAAAATATCTAAATGTCTACATCCATATTTTATCCATAATAATAATTTATAACCAAAGCTAATATAGTATATAAAAATATATCTTTAAAAATTTATATCCAAAATATCCATATTTCACGGTCTATAATTACACCAAGAATTTTTTTATAGCTCTTATTTTCCAATTAGGATTCAATCAAGATTCATGCATTGCATTTGGGACCTACATCTCTAAAAACTGCAAAAGTCTCCTCTAAAGTAAAATTTTTATTTAAAAAAAATTTTTTAAGTAAAATTTTTAAATACACCTTCCCCAGTAGAATTCCTGATGTGGAGAAATTAGGGGACCCCTGCCTCCGATCTCTTTCTGTTTACTTCTGCTGCTCTTTTACGCAGCAGAGGGACATCTGTTGTGGTTTCTAATGGTTGTATTTCCATTAAATGAATCCTCAATTGAAAACAGTAACCTCAGGAGATCAGTTCCCCTCCTTCCAACTCCACTAATGTTTCCTGGGAGCTTTAAAGTCCCTTGTGCTTTCATTATTTCTGTTTTCTTTTTTTCAACTGTTGTTTTGGAAATCCTTCTTTTGCACTGTGCTCCCTCTCATCAGCCTGGCACTTCACATTTCCTAGATGAGGACTGAACTCTGGCTACGTTGGCCTGTCTTGTGTTCATACACTGGTGGTCAACTCTTCTAAAGCACCAGCCAACAGAACAGGGAGAGGAAGCTTTATTTTGACTTCCAAATTATTCAACACTGTACAATTAAACTATCTAATGACTTCATAGATTTCTCTTTAATTGGACCAGGACCCTTTTAAGTTCTGTGTCTTCCAAACTTTCTGAGCGATTTTGAATGCAAGGTTTGCATTTCCTCTTGCTACTGAGAATGTTCAGGAGCAAACTGGATTGAGACTTCCCAGAGGAAAGAGGGTTTGGTTTACTCCTTCCCAGAGGGTCACAGTGCTACCTATTGACACATTCCAAGGCCTCATAAAAGCTGTCAAAGACTGCCCAAGAGAAACACCCATTAAGTATCATGGTTCTCTCTTTTTACAGCTACTAATAACTTTTCCCTTCAAGTTTGCTCAGAGCTCTGCACATAGTTCAAACAAACAAACCAACAAACCTTATTTCTGTCTAGCCTACAAGTTTGCTGTGTGATCTCAGAGAAGTCACTTAACCTCTCTGATTGGTCGCTTCTTTTTTGTTAGGACCAAAAAAAAAAAAAAAGAAAAGAAAATAGTATGGTCAGAGAAATCACTAGAGAATAAGGCTCAATGGTAACAGTTGAACTGACAAAAAAAAGTGCAATTCATGATTTCAAATATTTATTTAAAATTGGGACCACTTACAGGTACTTCTAATGAGTAAGTTTTCAAACACTGAATTTCCAAAACAAAGTCATTTATCTAACCATATAGAAATAAAACGTTCCTTAAGGACCAAAACTCACACAAAGAGCTAAAGTGTTTTTTACTGGAAGCAAATTGAAATAAAATAGGAAGAATTTGAAAGGAAAGAAATTTCTCTTTCAAATGCCCTGGAATCATCATTGTGTGGTCAAAGTAAATGTTTTAATGTAAGTTTTATTGCATCAAGTATATCGATAACACTTAAGATCTGATCTAAAAGTTCTCCATCATTTTCCCTTCGGGGCCTTGAAAACAAGATGAATTTATCTAGCTTTTGTCCAATAAAAATATTACCAGCTAAATGTTTTAGTCCTAGCCTTCTGACATTGCAGAGCCTCTGTCTTGGCTAAATATTCAACTATATCCCTCATTCCTTGGCAAATACTTTCCCACTGTTCTTTTGCGGCAAAATATGATAGCTTCACCCTGTTTTGTAGAGTTCCACCGCCCTTCTCTTGTGTTCTGAGAGTGATAACAAAATGCCCACTGTTCTGAATTATTCTGAGTGTGTCACTGGGTGGTAGTTCTACTCCAGTCTTACCCCTCGTCCCTACTGACATTCCTCATCCCATTCCCCCACCTCAGCAGCATTTTCTACTATTTGAGTAAGGCTTGGAGGATCTAAACAGACTCTTGGAGTCTAGAAGGTTTAAAAATATGCACAGGGCCTATTTCTAAATAGAGAATTTGAAACCCTAAATTCTAAGTGACTGGGCTACTTCCCTCTATTTTCAAAAGCAAAAGACAATATTTTATCTTAAAATTGAAGTTGACATAAATAACAATGTTTAGAGAAAACTCTGTGCAAATGTCTAAAGCCAAAGGGACAGGCTGGGTTCTTGCTAAGGCCTGCAAGAGAATTAAGGGAAAGTCAGAGATTTCCTGTCTTTGTAATGAGTTTACTAATTAAATCTTAATTGTAAACCAAGCTGAGCAAAATTTAAATGAAGCTCTGGTGCCAGCAGCCAGGTTATTATGGTAGAATTGTTTATAAGGACAGGAAAGTGACTTTCTAAACATCAGATTCCTGTGCGTTAGCCAAGATTTAGAGGAAGTCCCCATGTGGGGAAGCCCAGAAAGTAGCAGGATGAGTGACTTGGGCTTTGAGATAATTAAAGGACACTGACATGTCCTGAGTCTTCTGAATTCAGCCATGGCCAGAGGCTGCAATCTTTTTGTTTTAATGGACTGGAACAGCCACGTGTGCAGGAACCAGTGTGTTTTCCCCCATTTTACAACAAACTATCCAGCCATTTTGGCAGCAACAGAGCAGGGATGGAAATGGAAATTATTTCACTTTGTAAACCCTGACTGCTGTATTGAAAAATAAGCCTTGCGAATATACAGAAGTTCAAGTACACAAGAGCAACAAAGCTGACATAATAGAAGAGTGGAAAAAAAAGAGAAAAAAAGTTACTTTTATTTCCTCCTGGTGCTATGCAGGAGATTGAAAAAAAACAGGCTATACAATAAATAAAAACAAAGTCTTGTGGCTAGCTACAAGGGTTAGGACAATTTATTTATTATAAGACATGGAAAGTGAATGATCCAAAGGCTCCAATTTTTGCTTTGTCTGTTTGTTTACATTGATTCACTTAAATAGTTTGCCTTACAGATTTTCATTTTAGAAGCACTTGTTAATAGCCACCTTTTCTCTAGCCTCTCTATGTACATATTTTACCATCAAAATGTTCCATTTCCCTCATGGGCCATTGGAAATGCATCTAGGTACTGAGTTCTCTGGAAAGTACTCTCATGAGCTAGTGACATGTCAGATGTCGGGAACTATGTGGGAAATACTGTGTCCAAATCGTTAAAGCAATTCAGTTTATAGAAGAAGTGATGGCTGATACCTGTGGTCCAAAGGTTTGGGGGCTGGTAGCTATGTTCATTAGGATAATTTCATCCTTTGGCCTTCCCTGATCTCTAAGGAAACCACTCACAGGAAGGATGGGAAAGATACTCTATCAGGTAAGTAGATAAATGAAAGAAGCAATGTAATTTTAGAATATATGTAATATTGTACATAATTATCATATAATGTATTCCATTCATTTATGTAGTTTCTAAAATACAAAATGACCTTCCAATTCCACCAATTTTTTTTTTAATTTTTCTTCTGGGCCTTCACCTGGGTCAGAGTAACAGAAATTGTCTTCAGAACAAATCATGGGACTAGACTCCCTCCCCTCAGTCAAGTGTCATAATCCACACTCTTGGGTCTCCACATCAGATATAGCTGGCTCACAGGAAGTCATAATTCCAACAGGAGCCACATTAAACATGAACGCTACATGTCTCCACTCTTCACAAGGCTATTAAAGGGCTTAAAAGAAGGCACTGGGAGTATATAATTTATTATTAGTGTTATTGTCATTTTGACCTTTTAATCCAAAAGGAAAGAACCCAAAGAAAGCATCCCCTGGAGGGCTGTATAAAACAAGCCTCTTCCATCTCTAATTTCTTTGAGTCACTTTCTCAATTATCCCCAAAGAGAATTTTAAACCGTCTACTATTTATTTACTCAGTAAACTTAAATTGTTTTTATGGATCTTTTCCAAAACTCCTAGTTGTTGATCATTTGTTTTGTTTTTAATAGGAGCCAGAGCCTAAATGGAGATTTACATAATAAAACCTCATTTCATCTTTGAAATCTTTTGAGGCTATTTTGGACTATGGAACAGCACATATCTCAGAAGCACAACTTCTTAGCTTTGCCATATTCCAGGTAAAGGCTACATTAATAGCAAAGTAAAAATTGGACTGTCTCCTGGTGGGTGCTGTGACCACCAGTGGCTCCTGCAGAAGAGCTTGACTTGGCCCCTTTGGTTTCTATATAAATGTTCTTCAAGAGAGGAAAAGCATAAATCATTTTAAATTTAGTTAAATTTAGGTGTCTTTGGAGACACCTGATGTGGCTTTTGTCTGGAAGTCATTGCATATACTTTCATGTCTGTTCTCTGCCCGCCTCCACTTGTTTGCTCTTTTAAACCGTTGTCCAGCAAAATCTATTCCTCACCCTTACCACCCTTACCAATGCCATGCCAAGAACCAAGTTGGCCTCAAGATGTCTTTCTAGGGGATCGGCCAATTCTAGGAACCCTCAGAGCCATAGATTACTAGAAGGACTGTAGTGAGCTTAGTCTCCTACATTTTGAAAAAGATAAAAGAAGGATTTGACTGGCCCAGAGTCCAATGGCACCCCTAACACTACAGTCCTACCCAGAATCTGGGTCTTGGTATCACCCCTCCAAAGGCCTCATCCTTAGTCCTCTGCTAACAGTCTAGCTTTCCGAGCCTAAATCCACCCTCACAGGATTCACTGGTGCTTTGACAGCATCAGGAAGCCTTCTTTTATCGTAAATATATTTAGCGTGGGACAGAATCCAATTTCCCACAGCATGTAAATTATCTACACTGAAGTACTTATAGATATAAACTTATAAGGCCTTCCTTTACCTTTGGGTTAACACAGAAGTTGGTGCATGTTTAGAGAATTTAAATATTATTTAGTGTAATGCCTTTATTTTAAGGGTAAAAAAAAGAGAGAGAGAAACAGAAGAAATAGCCAGTATATGGCAGATACATTTTAATGCTTCCTCCACCATTCCGTAAATGATTACATTCAGAGAGCTCAGCAATTATCAAGAAGCCATATACATGTTTTACTTCAATAGGGTGGGATAGCCCCAGGGTCAACAGGTGAATGGGGACGGCACAGTAACATCTGACATCAGGTTTCAGGAGGATTTCGTTTCATTAGACATTGATTTTTTCCCAATTAGACTTTCATTTTACCTTAGAAATAGATTTCAGGGATGTCAGGTGATAATCTAAGCTGCCCTGAAATGTGCTATTAGTCTGGTGGAAGCGAGATGGTAAGCAATTCCAGCTTACCAGCCACAGGTCAGATAAGTTCCAGTGACAAGTTTCACAGCTACGTGTAACGCTCCAGTGCCGATGGCCGTAAGCCCCAAGATCTTGTGATTGGGCCACTCTGTCCCAGACGAAGCTTAAGTGCCCAGCCAGGCTGCAACATCTAATTTCATTTCAGAGAAAATCCTGGGAAGTTTTAGAAAGCCCAAAACTTTTTTGCTTGAGAACAAGGAAATCATTGCTTTGGAAAGCTGGAGTCCATCTGATTTGTGGGTTTTTTTCCCCCAGGGAGTATTGAAGATCACATTTTTCACCCAAGACTGAGTTCGTACAGCCTATAGATTTTGTAGTTTATTTAAGTATATATACGGTATGTGTGCAAGAGGGAGGAATGTGTGGGAGCAAATCTCTCCTGCTTACAATAGTGAGAGTGAGGCAATGACAAAGGTAAGTGGATTGGGAGGACATTTTTCAGTTGGTGACAAAGAGCTTCTGGCCTTGCTAGGTACAGCTCCTGAGTCCCAGAGCTGGCTGCCATTCAGCTGAGCCTTCATCCCCTCAGGAGTGTAGAACAAGGCCAGAGCAAGCTGTAGACAGCTGGTGTAAAGCGGCTGAGAAAGGTAATAGCTAATTCTCAACTAGCAAACTCTACAAGAGCCAGGAATGTTGTGTCTCGTCTTGACTGCGTCCTCAGAACCTAGAACAGGACCTGACCTAGAGTTAATGTTTACTATACACTCACTGACAGATGGGTTGCCATATTTGGGAGAAACATGAACCCGAGATGCAATTCCAGAAACATTCTCTCAGTATCTATTAGTAGCAATGTCCTAAAAATCACAAGAGACACAAATATCAAAAAGAAAAGAAATCTGAGTTGTAAGTGGCATGGCATGACATGGTGACAAGGCTATGGCATTGAAGACAGACAGGGTCACCTCTCAGCAGGATCTTTATAGGACTCCGTGACTGGGGAAAGAAATCTGTAAAATGTGAATAAGAAATGTAGACTGAAAAAAAAAAAACAAAAAAAAAAAAAAAAAAAAGAAATGTAGACTGGTTGTTATACTATCTGTTTGCAAGTTGAATTAAATAAAAGAAAAAATGGAAAAAAGAAAAAGAAAAAAATGTACCCAAGGGGACCTGGGTGGCTCGAATGGTTGTGTTCAGCTCAGGTGATGATCCCAGGGCCTGGGATCAAGCCCCACATCAGGCTCCCTGCTCAGTGGGTGTTTGCTTCTCCCTCTCCCTCTGCCCCTCCCCACCATTCATGCTCTCTCTCTTCCTCTTTCTCAAATAAATAAAATCTTAAAATAAATAAATGAATAAATAAATAAATAAATAATCCACCTCACAGAGTTATTGTGTGAACTAATTGAAAGCAAAGTGCATAATATAATTCCTGGCATATAGCAGGTATCCAGTGAACAGTATTTTGGTGAGGGGGGGATGAAAAATTTTTGTTTGCTAAAAAAAATTTTTTTAAGCAAAAGCGAAAACAGAGACAAATGGGCAGCTGTACTGGTGACATTCTACATATTTTTATTGAGATATAATGGACATATGACATTGTATCAGTTTAGGGTATACTGTGGTGATTTTGATACATGTACATAATGCAAATGATTACTATAATAAGATTACTTAACACAACCATTATGTCACATAGTTCCTTTTTTTTTTTTTTTTTTTTTTGGTGGTGAGAACTTCTAAAATCTACTCTCTTAGCAACTTCCAAATATACAATACAGTATTGTCAACCACAGTCACCATACTCTATACTATATATACCCAGAACTTATTCATCTTATTACTAGAATTTTGTACTCTTTGGCCAGCTTCACCCATTTCCCCAAGCCTGACAACCACCATTCTACTATTTCTGTGACTTTCATTTTGGTCATTTTTTTGGTTTTTTTTTGTTTTGTTTTGCTTTTTTAAGACACACATGTAAGTGAGGCCATGCAGTATGTCTTTCTCTGTCCCATATATATCACTTAGTATAATGCTCTCGAGTTTCATCCATGTTGTCACAAATGACAAGATTTCCTTCTTTTTATGGCTGAATAATATTCTATTGTATATACATACACCACATTTTCTTTATCCCCTCATCTATCTGTGGACACAGGTTGTTTCTATGACTACTGAATACTGTTTTTCAACTTCCTATAGAATATGTGATCCCTGCCCTCCAAAAGGTCAGCATCTGACTTGGGACACAGAAACATTACTTTCCTGTAATTTCTACTTAGAATAACTTTTGGGATGTTTTAGAATGGTGGTCAGCAAACCTTTTCTGTATAGAGCCAGCTACTAAAAAAAAGAAAGTTGTAGGCTTTGGTAGCCAGGCACATTCTGTTGCCAATATTCAACTCTGCCATTATAATGCAAAAGCAGCCACAGTGAATGAAGAGATGGAGCTGTGTTCCAATGTGGTAGTTTGCTAGGAATCGGGAAAATTGAAACAACAAAAATACATTATCTCACATTTCCGGAGCCTGCATGTCCAAGAGCAAGGTGTCAGCAGGGCTGGTTTCTTCTGAGACTCCCCTCCTTGGCTCTGGAGGGCGGCTGGTGTGCTGTGCCCTCACGTGGGCTTTCCTCTGTGCAGGGGCCCCTGTGGTGTCTCTGTGGATCCAGTTTTCTCTATTTATAAAGACATCAGTCAGACTGGCCCACCCTCAAGGTCTACTTGTAACTCAATACCACTTTCAAAGCCATGTCTCCTAAATCCATCACAATCTAAGGTACTGGGGGTGAGGACTGCAACACACGGATTTGGGGGGAGGCACAATGCAACCTATAACACCCAGTAAAGCTTCACTTGCAAAAAAACAGGCAGTGGGCTAGATTTGGGCCCCAGGTTCTAGTTTGTTGACCCCTAGTGTACCATATTTAGTCTAGCAATTTAATTTTAGATAGGAGAAAACTGAAGTCAAGTAAAATGACATGCCCAGGACCACACTTGCTGCCAGCCTGGAAGCTCCCACAGGCACGTTCCAGGCAGTGGGGGGCCACCTCCAGGAGTGGAGAGGGAAAGGACACTGTGGGATGTGGGCCCAGAGGAGGGCTGCAGGAGCAGAGCAGAGAAGGCCAAGCACCACAGAAGGACTGGGCTGATGACACCTCTCAGACAAGGTGTCATGAGGAAACAGCATTCAAATTGCGAGTTGAGGACAGGAAGGACTTCCTGCTGGTCATCTCTTCTTCCTCTTCAGATCCATCGCCATCTGCAGTCATCTTCATCACACGCCCTTTTGCAGCCCTGTGGCATTCCTCTGGTTCAAAGCTCCATCCTCTTCCATCCTCCACTCCCTGAAATGTTCGGGAGCTTCTCTCCATCTGTGATCAGCTCTCTCGCACATGCTCTCTCTCTCTCCTCTCCATCTTCTACAACTTCCTCCTTTGGAATGTTTCAGATCCACAGATAAAAATATTCAAGGTTCTCCCATCTTGAAACACACTTTCTTCATCCTAAGCCTCCTTGCCCCCACCTGGCTCCATTTTCTAAGAGCACTCCCTTAGAACACACTGCTCTAAACAACGGTATTCCTCCTCCTTCCCCAACTTTCCACTAAAATCTTACTCACTGGGGTCCACCAGGATTCTTTTGTTCTGAAAGCTAATGGCCACTCTGTGCTCCCATCTTGCTTCCTCTCTCTGTTCAGTATTTAACACCGTGAGCCACTCCTCCTTTTCGCCCTTTCTCCTTTCTCTTCTATGGCTTCACTCCTCCTTGATTATCCTTCTTCGTCACTGGCCACTCTTTTCCCAGGTTCCTCTGCCTCCAGCCCTGGCATCTGAGTTCCTTGAGATCAGGAACATTCCCTATCACAATCACCACTGGGTAACCAGTGTCAATAGCAGATCCTGGCATGTTTTAATGAGCATTCAATAATTTGTTGCTAGTTCCTAGGTGGGAGCCCTCCAGATTCTGTCCATGACCCCCTCCCTTCCATTCTATACGACTCCATAGACAATCATGCTCCCTCTCTGCCTTTTCATTTCTTCTCAGGTCCTGACCTCCATCCTACAACTGTCTCTTGATGTCCACGTGTCCAGTTATTTGCATGTTTGACTAACATACATCTTATGTTAAATATAAGCCTCTCCCATTGCTTACAGGACCTTTTGTTCTATTACGGGTTAAACTGTATTCCCCAAAAAGGAACTGAAGTCTTAACCTTTGGTATCTATGAATATGACCTTTTTGGGAAACAGAGTCTTTGCAAAAATGATCAAGTTAAGATGACACCATGAGGGTGGGTCTTAATCCACCACAACTAGTGTCCTTTTAGGAAGAGGAAATGTTGGACACAGACACATGGGAGGAGTGCTGCGGGAAGATGGCCATGTGAAGAAGAAGGCAGAGATTGGAGTGATGCTGCCATCAGGCAAGCACTGGGCTCACCAGGAGCTGGGAGAGGCAAGGAAGGATCCTCCTCTACAGGCTCCACAAGGAACCCACCCTGCTGACACCTTGATTTCAGACTTTTAGGCTCCATAACAGTGAGACAACACATTTCTGTTGTTTTCAGCCACCCGTTTTGTGGTCATTTGTGACGGCACCTCTAGCAAATGAACACCCTCTCCTTTTGGAAAGCAAAGTCATAAAGAAAGAAGGAAGGGAGGAAGGAAGGGAGGGAGAGAGGGAGGAAGGAAGGAAGGAAGGAAGGAAGGAAGGAAGGAAGGAAGGAAGGAAAGAAAGAAAGAAAGAAAGAAAGAAAGAAAGAAAGAAGAAAGAAAGAAAGAAAGAAAGAAAGAAAGAAAGAAAGAAAGAAAGAAAGAAGAAAGGAAAGAAAGAAAAAATCTGTTTATACAAACTTTACTTCTCACTATTCCCCATCTTTACTCAGTCCCATAAAAATGTCAAAAAAACATACATATGCCAATCTTCATTTGCTGTTGCATTTTTACACGTGTTTGGTTTGATCAGTCAAGATCCAGTTCAAATCCTACTTCCAAAATGCATGCATTATTTTGCTCCATGTTTATAGAAGATACCCAATGGATGTCCAGTTCCTTTCCATAAAGCCAGTAACTCCAGTTCCACTGAGTTCCACTGACCTCTCTGCTCACCTCCCGAGGACTCCAGGCTCCTTAAAGGCAGTAGAGGACTGACTCATGCTTCCTTTCACACTTTCCCTGGTGACTTTTAGGCATTTAGTGAATGAAAGAAATAGAGGTGCAGGGATCAGAGATTTGGAAGTCATAGCAGTTGAGTCTTCTTTCCCTCTTAAAATTCATTTATTGAGCACTCACCATGTACTAGGTATGCATGTTCGATGCATTATCTCAGTTAACCTTCACAAGCTTCTTGCTAGGTCAACCAATTATTTTTATCCCTGTTTTACAAATGAGTAAACAATGGCTTTGGAGAAGCTCATCACTAGTTCTTGTAAGGGGTGGAGATAGGGGATAGAGCCTCGGACCAGCCCTACACTCTGCATTGTCGGGCTTTCCTTGGTGGTTCCAATCATTAGAGAAAAGAAGAGGAATGAAAGCTGCCCTCTACCCCTTTCCTCACACTCTTTATAGGGCACAAGTTGATAATTGCTAAGGAGGTGAGTTCACTACTAATGTGATTATTGGCTGGTGCTCAAAGTTTGTCTTTGAACTATTGTTGAAAAGTGTTCTCCAGAGCATGGACTTGGTTTAGCATTCAAGCAGAAGCTTTTGTGACTCTGGAAAGCTCTTGGACACTAGGGTGGTAAGCAGTTGCAGAAGTCACTTATTGAATGCCTGGTCCCAGGCGGACCACACTTATCCAGGTAACCACTGATGCTGTCTTAAATATTTCCAAGCATAAGATCCCACAGCTTGCTTTGGAAGCCAAACCCAGAGCTACATTTCATCCACCATAAGAAACTTCCTTAAAAAAAAAAAAAAAAAGAAACTTCCTTTTAATATTTTAATAATTAGAATGCAATATCTTGCCTCTAGTAGCTGTGGTTTATATTTCGACTAGAAGATCAATTACAAAGGACAATGGGGAAGGTATTCTGGGATCCTCAAAATCAGAAATTCTATCATTACAATACAGAGTTTATATGCAATAGGGGAAAAAATGCTGAATTCCCACTTGCAGTTCTTTTTGTTGTTGTTGTTGTTGTTGTTTTACTTCCTGGTACTTGCCTTATGACAGGTCTTAGACTTGAACTCGCTTTGTGTTTCTGTCAGGATCTGACACAGTGCTGTGCTCCTTGATTTAAGTACGCTTGGTAGTAAGCCAGTGGCTACCAGGCACAAGGAAGGAAAAGGAGGAGGAGAAATGCGAGACAGACATTCCTCAAAGGTAATAAGTTGCTGTTATATAAGATGAATACATGTAGAGATCTGATGTACAGCATGGTGACTAAGTAATACAGTACTGAATGCTGGAAATTGGCTAAGAATAGATTTCTGGTGTTCTTATCACACGCAAAAAAATGGTAACTCTATTTATGAGGACATGGTGTGTTCACTAGTTTGATGGTAGTAATCATTTCACCGAGTATATGAATATCACATCCTCATGTTTCCACCTTAAATACAGACAATTCTATTAAAAAATAAAATAAAAAGTAAACTCATGATAGTGATTTCTGTATCCTGTAAGTTCTTTTTTAAAGTAGATAATCACAGCTAACGATTTCCAAATAACAAAAAGTTTATTATGTGATCGGAGATGGTAAGCTATTTTCTATTCCTGTTGCAATTTCAATGAGAAGAGATGGAAAATTAGGTTTCAAACATAAAGAATTTTCTCCAGTGATGTTGGTTAACACATGAGAATGGCGTTTGAGCATCTCATTCTAGACATCCATTGCTAATCCAAATCCTTAAGGTACTGACTCTATTAAATTCACTGGGCTCTCACCTCTCCTCACATCTTATGCTTTAGCCACAATTGCTGTTTTCTCAGAAAACCTGGAAAGCCAGGCCTCTGATTCTCCAGTAGGAGAGCTCCATGTATTCTTCGAGGACCATCTCAAGTGTCACCTCCTCCATGAAGCCTTCTCTTATTTCCCACTCTCATTCCCCACTAACCAAGCTCATCTCCTTCTTTCCCCAATAGCACCTTGCTTAGATCACTTTTCAACATATAATTACTGGTCTCTCATTTATGGCTATGAGCAGTTTTGTTTTCTGAGCTGTGAACCATTTGTGTACAAGTTTCTCACCTTGGTATCTGTAGCACCAACCACATCCCTGACACACAACAGATACTGAGTATTTATCAAGTGAATGAATAAACCCATTCCAAGGCTCATTCCTAGCACCTAGCTCTGCAGAGTAGACCTCTCAGTGAATGTGGCCAACTTGAATAAATGTGATTTTATGTAACTGAGTAGATAAGGCTTGGTTTTCCCTTCAATGGTTAAGAAAAGAAGGTTTGATCCATTTAAACCAAAAAGAAAAGTGTTCAGGGGTCACTTAGGAAGGCAGTGAGTTGTCCAGGAGCAAGCCCATCCTCTGCTATTTCCAAACCACACCGGAACAGGTTTCTGAACCCCATGGCTAAATGGGTGGGCCAGGTGGCGTTTTGTTCCCAGAGCCCTGTGTGGGACTGGAGCATGCATGGACAGCCCCAGCACTCAGCCTGTGGAAAGTACCCGATCCAGGCGTGAATCATGCCTTCCTACAGCTGGAAGGGGCCTCTCACTAAGTCTTTGAAAAGAGTTCTCATGAAACCCATGTCTCTGAATAAGTTCATTAATGTTAGTGTAGTTTTGTGGCCACAAACAAGAAACTGCAAGGAAAAACAATGAAAAATGGAACAGAGCTGGGAAATTGGGCCTCATAATAGCTGTGGCTAGAAGTTAACCACATGCTAATCTACCTGTTTCTAGGGCAATGTAGACTGGATCTTATAAAACTATAGACAACTGCCATTGTAAGTCAGGTTGGCAACCAGACTAACTTTTCAAAAACTTTACTCTTAGGTTCATTCTAGCTGATATTTCATTTTAACATGAAAAACTTTCATCTATTTCCAGATTGAAATGGATGGCCTTGTAATTTCTGCTTCTAAAGTGGCAGGTACCAAAGGATCTTCAATTAGATGAGCCTGGATAGTGAATAAATATTCAAAGCTAAGCTTAAAATAACTCCTCAAGCTTCGATTTAAAGACATGTCATAAATTACCTACTAATAAAATTATAGTGGTAAAGAATGTGTAATATTAAATCAAATAAACCAATGTTTTAAAATTTTTAATAGTTAATTACGTAAATGTTTATGGTTCCATTACACTTTTAAAAATTTAAGTACTGAAATCAAAAGTTCTCCTGGGCCTAAATTTGTTTAATTTCTTCCAGAATGAAAAAAAAAAGTAAAGGGAGGAAGGAAAGAAATATTATTTAGTTTTGCTTATGAAGCTAATTTTGCTTTGGTCACAATAAATAGTTTACTTAAATAAATGAGTTCCGACGAGCACAATTTTATGGTGATTTTTCTCCTACACTCCTTAAGGTCCCCAGAGGAAATATGTTTGGGGATTTGATTTTATATTCCCTCAAAACATGCCCACCTTGCAAGTTTATCCCCAACTTGCTGGACATTATGAGAGAATATTTTGGGTTGACAGTGAGTTATCAAGATGGCTTACACAGTTTCAAGAAGAAAGGCAGAGGAAATAGATAACGGTATCCCAGGAATCATGTATCGCCCAAACCAACCTTTTCTTTCTTTCTTTTTCCCCCTCATAGTTCATTAAAACTGAGCAGTTACAATTGATGTTACTGGTGCCTCCAGAAGTAGAAACATTGGAGGCAAACAAAGATGTGTCTTCATAAAGGACTTTGTACACAGTGGTGGCTGACCAGCCTCTGCTCAGGGATAGGGATGCTAGAAAAGATGTTCCCAGACTGGCTATGGAGAGGGGGTAGGAGCCAGGTGACATCTGGCTGGTGTCCCAATTAAGAGACATCAACCGTTTGCTTGCCATGAATGTCCCTTCTTTCTTTCAGAACCCAGTTCCATGAAAGAGTGAGTGGAGACACTCACTACAACCACTTTTTGTTATTGCCATTCACTCCCCCAATCCACACAGTCTGGCTTCCACCCTCTTCTGCTCCCTATGGTCACAAGTGGCCTACTAATTGCTAGAGCTAATGGACACTTTTCAGCCCTTATCATACATAGCCTTTTGGGGGCATGTGACCACATCCTCCTCCTTGAAACTCTATTCCTCCTTTTGGCTTCTCCCTGTGGCCACCATTTCCGCCATGGCCCCTGTCACTCATTTGGAAAGCACACTGTTGGGCATCCACCAGGTACAGGAAACAGGGCTAGAAGTTGGGATGCAAAGGCCAAGAAGGTATACTGTCCACGCTAAAGGGAAATGCAGAACTGGTGACTATTATGTAGTGAGACCTCACCAAATGGCAGATGCAGCACTGGATAGTCTAACTACAAAGTCTGTACTCCTTCCGTTCCACAGCGTTGTATGTCTGCCTCAGCATCTCCTTCATTTCTCTTTCCTTCTCTCTTTACTTTTTTAAAAAAAATATCTTATTTATTTGAGAGAGAGACAGAGCACAAGCAGGGGGTGGTGGGCAGGAGGAGAGGGAGAAGCAGACTTCCCGCTGAGCAGGGAGGCCCACACGGAGCTCGATTCCAGGACCCTGGGACCATGACCTGAGCCAAAGGCAGATGCTTCACTGACTGAGCTACTCAGGCGCACCTCTCTTTACTCTTTTTAGACTATCTCATCAACATCCGGGGTTTACTCAGGGCATAAGTTGGACAGAACTGAAGATAAGGCTTCAGTCTACAGAATGATTTAGTGTTCATTTTACGGGAGAAAATGAATATACATATGTTGAACATAAATATTTTTCAGAAAGGCACAGGATACTAGCAGGTAAGCTGGTGCATTAGGCACAGTGTCTATTCTCTTTTTTCTGCCTGAGAGTAATGGGAAACTGCTATATAGTTTCTGCCTATGTTCTGAGAATAGTATTTCATATAACTCAATAGCAGGGTTGAAAGGAAAAGAATATGTGTGATGTAGGACATTTCATCACCACTTCCAGCAACTTTTGAGTAATACCAATAAGCAGCCAAACCAAAGAAACAATTACACAGTCCTCCCCAGCGCAAAGAACGAGATACAGATCTTCTTGCATGCTCAGAAAATGCAAAGGGACAGAAGATCCTCTGGGTAGAACTAGATTGTCCCAGGCAAAACTTCCTGCTTCAGGCAAGACCTGAGAGTACTTCCAGACTCCTCCATGGACTCAGCTTCTTGCATAATGCTGTTCTGCTGGGAGGGAAAAATTCCTCTGACTCCTGCAAGTGATCAACTTATGCCCTAAAGTCTGAAATGTGATTACCCCTTAATCATTATCTTAGTTTACAAGCCACACTTGGTATCAGTGACGAGTCAGCAATTTATTTCATGCTCTCAAAAATATTACATGCGTGCCCTGGTTAACCATGTAGCTAGAGCCCCATGCCAATAATTTAGATTTCATTTAGTTATAGAACATTTTCCTTGAGACCTTGTTTACAATAAGGTAGTCTGTGGCAAGGCAATCTCATTGTCTCATGAGAAATCTCTTTGCCTGCTATAAAGAATGGTTGAAAAAAATATATCAATAATTAAAGACGCAAAAAAATTGTATCCTGAGCTTTGCAAATGGCTTCTCCAAGAAAAAGATACCAGCTATACTAAACAGGAAAGTTGGCCCGCCCCTGAACATTTATTTACACACGTAATGCATTGGGTACTGAAGTGTGTGTGTGTGTGTGTGTGTGTGTGTGTGCCCCAGGCTGTGGTGGGGAGGTGAGAAAGAAGGAATTAATTATGCAAATCAACGTTTGCCAACATCTGAAAAAGAGGTCTAGGTTAACCTCATAACCTAGTAATGGCTTAAATTAAAATAAACAAATACAACTTTTTTCAGTATGAGACTTCGGGTCTTTCAGGAAATCATAGAAAGACCTGGTGCCCATAAGCATGTAGAATGTAAACCTCCTTCCCCAGTTCTCTGGGGGATGAGATAGTCCAGATGAGGAATTTGTCTGAATAATTTAAATAACATAGGAAAATTATTTTAAATTAGTTTAGGATAGAAACCATTCCACATACCTCTTCATCAGTACACTCCGGATTACTAGAAAACTTTACTAGAAAACATACTGTACTATGAAGCGGCTTTCCTATCTTTCCTATCTGCTACTCACATGATAAATTCTAAAGAACCTGACTTTAGATTGGAAGTTGGCAAAGCTATCGCCCACAGGGCACATCTGTCCACTGCCTAACTTTATAAATAAAGTTTTATTTTTTAAAAAAAAAGATTTTATTATTTCTTCATGAGAGACACACAGAGAGAGGCAGAGTCACAGGCAGAGGGAGAAGCAGGCTCCCTATGGGAGAGCCCAATGTGGGACTTGATCCCAGGACCCCGGGATCACGCCCTGAGCTGAAGGCAGATGCTCAACCACTGAGCCACCCAAGTGTCCTTATGAATAAAGTTTTATTAGAACACAGGCCACACCGATTCATTCTTGGAGGTATTGCTTATGGCTGCTTTCATGCTACAACAGCAGAGACGAGTAGTTGCCAGGAATCATTATGTGGACCACAGAGCTGAAAATATTTCAGATCTGACGCTTTATAGGAAAACTTTTGCAGACCTCTGTGTTAGTTGTCACTTTTTGCTGTGAGGGCCTCCCAGAGTGCTTTGTGCCCATCTTGTTCACATGGAGACAATGATCCACACTTTTTAGACTTAACAAATAGGTGTGTTTTCGTTCAAAGTGTTCTGTGATAGTTTCTGCGGTCTCCCAGACACCTTCCCGGATTCCAGGCGAGGCTTTCTTGCTTGCTTGAGCAGAGTAAACATCTGACCTTGGATAAGATGATCAAAGGTAATATGACAAAGTGGCCAGAGACGTGGCCAATCGAAAATGACAGAGGGTAGTGAAGGTTTCATTGTAAAGAGGTTCCAGCTAGAGAAAAACTGAGTAGGGGAGGTGCAGAGGGTGATAAGCTGAAATCATCCTACAAGATGGGTCGTGCACCCCAGAGGCAATTATCAACATCACAAACACTATCCCTGTGTGTAGAACCCCACAAGAATGAGAGTGGATGTGTCTGTGAGGCCCTGGGCGAGCATCCATATGCTCATCCCTGTGGGTCCCCGCACATGGAAGGACCCCTCATGCCCTAGCATACGAGGTGAGGATGACACCCCTCTGTTCTCTTAAAAGTTCTTCTACAAACACAAGCTCATCTGTGGTTCACTGAGTGTGAAACAATTACTCCCACAAACAGACAAACAGAAAGCAAAAATAGACTCGTGTATTTTTCAGTTTGTGGTCTCTTCTGTGTTTCAATACAAAGGGAGAGTTAACAAACTGAATGAGTGCATTACAGCTGAAGAAGATGAGGAAGCCAGATAACCTGCTTGAGTGTTTCTCTGGGACAGGCCATCACCACACACGTACCTAGAAACATAATTCTGTTTTCGGGACTCTTGTATTGCTGCTTGAATTACAACCGTTAGCCTCGGGGCCCTGGAGGAAGCTAATGTGTGCCCCCAAGGAATGGGGATGGGGAGGGGGACGAAGGTGCTTCATCATCTCTTCAGCTCACCAGTGGGTAAATCATGCAACCTGCTTGGCTTTGAACCTTTTCAGATCAGCGAGGAGCTGCTCTGACAACGCATTGGTGAAGACTGCTGTTATGTTTCCCGCTCCTTAAAACTTTGTAGTTTGGGATGCCAAAGAGGAAAAAAAGAAGCTTATCTATTCAGCTATTCTGGATTCTAGAGTAATTTGCTATTCTTTATTGCTGTATATCAAGAAAGTAGAGGATTCAAAGGCTGTCATTTATTTCACTAATGGAATTAAAAATGAATGTGGTCCAGAGTAGTAATCAATGCCTGGCGAGTTGTGATGGATTATGGTTTGGCTAAATAGTATGACCTTTAATTACCTGAAAAAATGCAATTTTCCAATGTCTTTGCTGTTTTCGTCGTGATTTCCAACACAAATACAATCTGTCATGTGCTATTTTTATTTAGCTTAAATAAATTTAGTGCTTGAAACGTGCTGGGTTAGCCCTAGAGAGAGATTCTTTATTCCTTTAGTCCTTTGTTATTAAACACTTTTAGAGCACTTTGGGTTTTCTTTCTCTCTTTCTTTCTTTCTTTCTTTCTTTCTTTCTTTCTTTCTTTCTTTCTTTCTTTTTCTGAGCTCCATGCAGTCAATTCATTTCAATATTCTTAATAATGTCTTTTTACAGTGGATATTGTTATTCTTACTTTTTAGATAAGAACCTTGAAACATAAAACGTGAGTGACCAGACCTGGGTCACAAAAGGGTTAATGACTGGTTCAAGCTCTTGGCTCTGCCTAGAGCCCCCCTCATAGACACTGCTGCCATTGGGGTAGATTGGTTGATGAATGCTGGTGTGGAGCCCAAGAAGAAATATTCAGTGATGGGTTCACAAATGAAATCAATCACCTTATAGTCAATACAAAGGTAACAGAAGATAATGATTGACATTTGATGAAATCCAAAAGTACAAATGTGACTCACTCAAAAAAAATGTCTACCTCAGACTGATACTGGAAAGAAAGAAGCCAATAATAGTCTAAAAAAACCCCAAGTCTTATAATTTGGCTGCTTGTTGAAAGAGAGATAGCTGATGATTTTTAAATACATACATCTAAAGGGGAAAAAATTAGACCCCTGCATTCGAAGAACACTTAACTCTAACAACTAGAGAGAAACAGACTATTTTCTTCTAGAGGTATATCTCTAGGCCCAGATATCTTTGACTCAACAATATCCCTTATCACAAAAATGCGTTTTCTTCTTATCTGGGTAATCTGCAGATTCAGCATCAATAGGGTAAATAATTTGAGTTGACTTTCCAACACAAGGTAAGTTCTTCAAGATTTCATCTACAAAAATTCTACTAGTCACTACAACTGGGCATATTTGCTTAACTACTGACAGTTATGTAGGAAAAAGAAGTGGGGGAGGAGAAGGGGAAGAAGGAGAAAAGAAGATAGGGGAGAAAAAGCATTTAGCTCTCATTTTAATTTGCCTTTCTTATTAAGGCCTTCAAACTTCTTAACTATTTCCATAATTTTTAAATTTATATCATTTACACATTTATCTATTGAAATCCCACTGTCTGGGATTTGTGCAGATCAATTTGTGCATGGAATGTTACATATTCATTATATTTGACTTATGGTATGAGCTGTAAAAATCTTTACAGCTCACTGCTTATCCTAGAGAGATTGTCATCATTAGAATCTTATTTATTTCAATGTTATGTAGTCAAATCTGTTTTTCTACAACAAATTTTTCCACAACTTTTAACTATGGAACATTCTCCTCTATTTAAGAAGTTCCATAATTAGTCATGTACATTCTCTTCTTGGGAGTCCTGACAGAGTGCTCATGGAAAGCTCCCGAGGTAAAGCCTAGCTTTGTCATTAGGTCTTAGACAACCTGTGGGCTTTGAATGTCTAAATGAAACACAGAAAGATAGACACCTTTATTTATCATTTATCTTTAATGAGTGAAAACTTCTCAGTACATAAAACTAATATAATTTTATATATCAATTATACATCAATTACAAAAAAAAGAAAACCACCAAACTTCTCAGCCACAAGCACACATATTCTCATTTAAAAAGGCTCATCAAGAAAATAACAGCTGAACTGATGATCTAAGTCACATCTCTAGCTGGGTTAGGCAACTATCCTTTTCCACCCCTCTGGAAACTTTCTCACTTCTTTGGGAAATAACATTCTCTTTGATATAGAAGTATTTCCCAAATGGTGTTCTATATTTTAATGTGGGTGGGTGTTCAAATAAAAATAAACCTCAAGAAATTGATCCCCTGAGCTATAATTTTCAAAGGAGGAGGTGTCTCTGCAGTAGAGGGACCCCAAACAGCCTTCCTGCTCTACAGGACTCAAGAACTCCTTGGGTGGTCTTTTACTTTTTACCTATGCCCCCTTTACCCTGAGAGAATCCGAGGGCTTCAACCCCACCTCTTATTTGGCCTTCAAAGTCATTTTTCACTCTGACTCATTCTCCCCGTGTGATGTATGATGTTTCTGACTCGATGAGTTGGTTAATGCTTCTAAGGAGCCACATGAAGAACACCTAGGCACACGTCTCCAGAAACAATTTTTTCCTGGTCTGTGACCTCATCAGCCAACCCTCCCTCCCTCACCACCACCAAAGAAAAGCAGACTAAAGTCCCATTGGAACTTCACCGGACATCCTCCAAGAAAAGCAAAGAGCGTAGAAAAATGACATGAGACTCACAAAGGAAGAATTTAGTTTTGTTTTTCCCTTTGAGAAATTCAATACAAAACAACACGTGAATAGGATTGAATAGGGAGGTTTCCCTAACTGTCTGATGCAATTTCTTACTGATCTCCCAAATGGGGGATGTGTTTTGTGCTTTGTGCCTGGGCAAATACAGACACTTCAATCATCATCTCATCTGGAACTAGAATAGGATTATTTTGCGAGGAGAAAAGGGCAAATCGACAGCAAAAGTGCAGAAGAACCACTTACCCTGATAGATGGAAGGTCATCCCAGCTGTCAGAGGCCCTCAGAGAGGAGTCAGGTGAGCTGTTCCCAGACAGGTGGAATGAGGACCTGGCAGAAGCATGTGGGAGGGAATTCCTTAAAGGCTGGCTAGTGTCCAATCTGTGGCAGGTACACAATAAATACTTGGAGTTTCAATGAAAGATCATTGAAGGAGAAGGGGCAAGAGTTAAGAGGCAAAGAACGGGGGAGAGGAAGTGAAGAAGGGAGGGAGGAAGGTAGTGAGGGAGAAAGGGAAGAAAGAAGGAAAGGAAGGAAGAAATGGATGGAAGAGAGGGATGGAGAGAGAATATTCTGCATGAGATTTGTTTCTAGTTGAGTAAAAATAAACCCTAGATTTATAAATCTGATTCCCCCCAGAAAGAAATAACAAGGTAGAAACCCCCACATGTTTATCTCTGATATTCTTTATCATCAACAACTCTTGGATTACAAAATCCAAACCCAATGATAGGGCTTCGTATCATACAATAATCATATAATACAAGCTGTATCATCAAAAAGTAAAGAAAATCAATATACTCTCAAAACATTCTTCTTCCAATGGTCATAACAAAAGTAAATGTGGTTTCCCCCCCTGCCCAAGCCAATGGCCTGTGCTTCTTTTATGGTCATCTACTTAAATTAAATATTAGGTACCTCAGAGGTGGACCGCTGGTAAGGAGAGAGACTCATCCTGGGGCTGGTCTGCTGATGCCATTTCTCAGTAACTACATCAGGGAGGGCCTTCAAGAAGACATCATGTCAAACACCTTGCCAAGAAAAGTTTTCTTTTTCATGCATTTATTTTTAGTAGTGCAGCTGGGAAATCAAATGACTAAGTAGGCTATTGGATTATAAGACACAATAAATAAATAAATAAATAAATAAATAAATAAATAAATAAATAAATAAATGCACTTGAATGCCTGTCCCTCAGTTCAAGAACGAAAATCCAGCAGGAATGTGTCTGGTGTCCTGAAGACATGTCACCTGTCACACGGGACCAACGATTGTACCTATCTATGCATTCCCCCTCTGACATGCTGTGTAGACCAGGCACGTCACACGCGTGTTCCATGTCTTAAGTTCCCATTGACACAAAAGAGAGGTGAGGGACCATCCCTTCTCCACTCCCGTGAAGTAGTTCTTAAGATCCAATTAAAATTTAAGACATAATAAATGCTGAAGAAGTTTCACGTGTTCCAGGCTATACCATTCTGTGGGGGGCAAGAGAGGGAAGGGAATTGGCAGAGGAAGTGGGTCAGTAAGATGTCTCCCCTGAAAAGTTTATGGATCTGTCTTCCAGCCTTCTCTTGTTTCTCTGCTGACTCTCCTTTGCCTCATCTCTGTTTCCCTCCACCTCACCACTTCACTGGTGGTAAAACTGATAAACTAGTAGTTTCCACCAAAATCATCAAAATTATTTGAATGTGGTTTCAGTGTGTTTTACAGATAATAGCAATCCCAGAAAAGCACTGCTTAAGAAAATGTTTTCAAGCACAGTTCTGCTTCTCATCTACACACAACCTATTTGATGCATTGATGCGTAACCCAAAGATGGTAGATGTGTGTCTGGAAAATCAATGATGATCATGAGAAACTGACATCATTTCCCCAAGAGCAGACTCTTTTTTCCTTAGTTAGCACAAAAAAACTGACGATGATTTCAGACCTTCTGGACAATATCGTTGAAAGCAATATGGAGAAATTAGGCTACGTTTATATAAACAAGTGGCCTTTAGTTGGCTATATCTTTTATTATTATTTTATCTCATTATTTAAGTGAAGCTATCTTAAAAAATATGTTAAATTTGGAGAATCTCTGTGATTAAGAAAATGGGCTCAGTTAACTTTCAGGATTACAGTCAAGGGTCTTATTCTATAAAACCTGCTATCTCCTTCAATCATATTTATTTATTTGGAATTGAGTAGTGGTCATTCTCTTATTACTTTTAATATCCTTTTGTTACATTAGACTATGAATATAATACCACTCTCTGAAGAGTTAGGACCTATTTAAAAATAAAGTGTTGTTCATTTAATCAATCACTAAGCATTTTTTAAATGCCTACTAGACACCTGGGTGGCTCAGTGGTTGAGCACTTGCCTTCGGTTCAGGTCTTACTCCTAGGGTTCTGGGATCGAATCCCCACATCAGGATCCTGATTCTCCCTCTGCCTATGTCTCTGTCTCTCATGAATGAATAAATAAAATCTTTTTTAAAAAATGCCTACTATGCACTAGGCAAGAAGCTAGCCATTGGATATACAGAGTCGAATAAGATATGCCAGTAGGTTGCATACAATATAACATGTCACCTACTTTATAAATGAGAAAATCAAAGCTCAGAGAGGTTCAATAACTTACCTAAGTCATCCAACTAATACATAGCAGAGCTAAATTTAAACTCAAGGTTTTGACTTCAAAATGTATCCTTCTATTTACTTTGCAGTAATTGCAACCAGCCAGCATCATCTGGAATCATATTTGTTCTAGTAAGTTCTTTGTTCTAATAAGTTACTTGCCCTGGAGTTGAAAATAAAAGACTTAAATATTCAAAGTAAACATTAAGCAGACCAAGAAATTGAAATATCGTTTAAATAATGTATTACATATGATGAGCTATGGATTATTTCTCTTCTCAGAGCAGGTCCAGCTTTGCCTTATATCACTATTTTCAGGATGTGAAAGAAAACCCCAATGATGGCTGGGTAAAGCAACTTTGGAATTGGTTGATCCTTGCACATAAGCTATTTTGAATCTCAGCAGATAAGAGCCCAGTTCTTTGGTTTAACAAAACTCCATTTTGTCTCCCCACTTACTAGAGACATGGTTTTCTGGGAGGGAAGCAGGTTACCTGCCTTGACATCACGTTTTGATGCCAAGTGAATGCTGCTAAGAAGTCCATGAGATGAAACGAAGAAAGCACTCCTGTCCTTTTGACTCAAGAAGAGGTTTACTTTGATAAATGGATATCATAACATTTAGAAGTTTCTAGAAGAGAGGGGGAAAGGTGAATGCCAGTTTCTAACAATTGCATCTTGTTTGTCGGCATTTGTTTGTTGGTTGGTTGGTTTATTTACTTATTTATTATTCAATATTGACTTTTAAACCTTCTTTCCTAAGGTAGAAGAGTTCTTATTTGCATTAAAGACCACCCTCTTTCCTCGCTTTCTGGGCAATTTAGCTGGAGAATTGAATTAGAAGTAGTTCTTGGACTCAAAAGTTTACAAACATAAAGTGTTTTTCTATGAATTAATGGTAGGCTGGACTTGGGAAGTGGCATGAGACTAAACTTTTTAGCTGAAATGTTTAACATCTTATGCTAGGAAAATGTCTCCTGATATTTGCTGCTTAATGATTTTTTTTTTACGCATAAGAGTACTTAAGGAGATGTACTTTTAAATTATTAAAGAATAACTCAAAAAATGTTGTGCGGCACTCTTTATTCCAACAGTTGAGCATCTGGGTATGCTGCATCTATCTGGAGTGTTTTCAGATTTTTCAAGCGTGTCCTGCTTACCAGGAACTAAATTGAAATCCGTCCACGGACAGTTGGGTTCCTAATTTTATGGATCCCGAAAGGATGGGGTCAAGCATCTGGTCGTAGGTCAAAGGTGAATCTGTGGCAGAATTTGGATTAAAGAGATTATCCAGAGATCTGGACTCGGCATTGGGCCAGTTCCAAATGAGGCTTAATGTCTCACAAACTTTAAAAAGATTCTTTTCTTATATAATAATAGTAATTCTGAAGTAAGAGGACTGAATTAGAAATCCTACCTCATATTATTATAGTGAACTAATTAAGTTGTTAATTGGTCTAAGTTATATTGTGGGGGAATAGTGTAATTTTCTTAAATTCAACCTGGCTAATTATAAATGGATGGTTCCAAAACACCTTAAGTACCTTCTCACTCACACAAACTCATTACAGTGAAAATGATCTTGATGATCTGAAACAGCTGGCCTGGCTTTGCCTCTCTCCCCACCGTCTCCTGGGTTAGTCACCATTTTCTCAAGTGAAGAAGCGTCTTGCGGCTCCCCGCTCCCCACTGCCACCACTCCGGCTGGAATGGCAGAAACTCCAGCCAACCACATGTGGGGGCTCCTTGGATTCTCGGCCTTGCACATCATTAAGCAAATTGTCAGCTAAGTTTTAATTACAGCACTTTTATGACTGCTGGTGATGTAAGAGGCGCAGTGGGCACACCTTGTTTTTTTCCAAGCTCGGCTGTGTTTGTAGTGCTGGCAGTTGGGGCCAAAGCATTTTTCATCTTGCACAAACTGAGCTAATTTATGTGGGAACCCAGACCCTTCAGTGTTGTTTGCACTGCATCAATTTGCAGAGTCTAATGAGCCCTTTTTAAATGATGGAAAAACCCTCCTCGGTTGCATTACTGAACACCCTTTTAAAGCCTGCCACAGAAAACAAAGATGCCTAACCAGTAAAGAAACCAGGCTCACCTTCCCCTAATTTACAGCCTAACCCAAGGAAATGATGCTCAGGCATCATCATTGTGCAAATGCCCCTAATGACCGATGGTCTCTGGTTTGTCCTATCTTTGGTGGAGCGAATCCCCATTAACTAATCTGGTAGTTAGTGCTAAAGGTCTGAAGGATTCTGTTGTTTATCTCCTAGTTCATAAAGATTTTATGTACCTAGTGGATTATGCAAGCCAACCCTCTGGAAAGACTGTGTGTGGCGCTTGTTGAAATGCATAACCAATTAAGATATCTTCAATGACTTTATGAACTTTGAGTGCAAAGAGGCAAAGGGCAAACTCCCTACTCAACTATTGTCCTAATGGCATGCAAGGAGGGAATCAACGACCTTTCAGGACAGAGAGAGGCCGGCATATCATAGCCCAGTAAAAGCTGTAGAAATAAAAAATGTGATTCAAGCTGCTAGAAATCAAGGAATGGGATGGTGGGAAGAGGAGAGAAAGCTTTACCAATAGTAATTTCATGAATTAGACACCACGTTAGAGGGTTAATACCTGTGCTTATCTACGATTTTCCTTTAAACTTTTCTACTGAGATCAAAATTATACATGGGCTGTATGTTCATTCCATTATATTGGTCTCAATGGTACTCTGCTGCTTTAAAAAAATATTTTATTTATATGCCTCTCAAAAAAACCTTCAAAAATCTTGCTCAAAGTAAAAGCAGCATGAATTTTCCTGAAGCTAAAACTAGGTAGAGGGATAGACCAGCCTCACCTATGTGACTGGCTCTTGTGATAAAGAATGTTAGACGAGAAAATTTGGAATTATTTGATTTATCTCATCCATGGGTCAGTCAATGGCTGGAAAAGCCTTGCGGCACCTCTCCTGTTTTCCCTTTGCTCTTCACATAGTATAAGCCCATGGAGGCTATTCGAAAGTATACCTGTGGAATGGGATTAAACTCATCCTCTTCCTCCGTTTACATACGAGAAGAAAAATTAATTCACTTGGAAGCTCAAAAACTTGCCTCCCAAGATTGCATACCAAGACAGACTTCTCACTCACTAACCCCTGAACTCAGCATAAGCTAAAACTGTCTTGAGATGGGGGCAATATTCCTAAGTTCCTGAAAAAGAAATGTTGTCACTTCCATCATAAGTACCATCCCAGCATTCCAAAGTGTCATGTCTGTATGACGAAGCCAGGATTTGCACCCAGAGGATCAGGTGATACACGGCTCCTTCCTACGGTTCCAGCTGTGCCACATTTTAGTTCCAGAGTCTTGCCTTCACACAGGAAGTAAAAACCACCAAACTGCAGCAGCTGACAGAAGGCATTTCTCTTAAGTCGATGCTAGACGTCCCCACGAAACTGAAGTTCTTCCTCATTTCAAAACCTTCTTACAAAATAGAAGACAAGAGAAGGACAAAAAGGTCATTTAGAGGAACACAAAACTGGAAAAACCACCACTGATGCAATGTACCTCCTAAACTAAACACAAAACGCATGGTGTTGAAAGTATTTTAATTACTTTTTTTTAAGTTAATTATCTTGCCCCCCTTCTCCCGGCCACTGAAAGAAGTTTAAATATTAATGCTTTTTCTAGAAAAAAGACTTGTTTTCAATGGGCTCTATCTGAGTCATCTTCAGCAAACCCCCCACCCCTTCCTCCAATCTGTTGTCAGGGGAAACCTGCTAGAAAATTCTGTAGCAGTAAACATCAGGGAATGGGACGAAGGGAAATGGTTCTTATCACTGTGAGAAGGACAGTTCTCCTCCAGTACAATACAAGTTGCATCAAGTTGACCTGTGAAAACTTTAGTCAGCTGGATTTGATGGGGATGACTTCTTTTTTAATATTTTTCTGTTCTGTTTTATGTATTCAAGAGGCCACGACTGAAACACAAGGGGGGTGATATTGAGACACAGGACAACAGGACTGCTCCACGTGTGAGATGGATCTTGAGCATTTTCCAGCCTGGACTTGCCAAACTCTAGGGGTAAACTTCAGATAAGCATCTGAGCTCTCGGGTGTTTAACTGAACCGAACCTCCCAACCTTTTTGAGGTTTGCCGGTGACTAGTAATTATATTGTCATTTAACAAAAGTATCTGCATTAAACCAGAGATGTTACAGTAATGGTTAAGCTCACATCCATTAAAAATATTGTGCATGTGCAGAGCACCCAGGGGTCTCCATGATGTGTGGACAGGGATGGAAACTAATGTAGGTTGGAGGCCATAAATCAATGTCTAAATGCTACCTGTCAGGTTTGGAAGTTATGCTAATGCAGGAAGTTTTTACTTCTTTCCAGTGTATAGAGGTCAGAGGAGGAGGGACAGCTCTGTAAGTTAACTGGAAACGTTGAGGAAAACCCCCAAAGAATTAGATAGTCAATGTACAAATCTTGAAGAAAGTGATTATATCTCAGTCAGGATTTTAATCACCCACCTCTAAAGTAAATGCCAAATTCTTGGGTTTCCAGAGGAGGCAGGAGAAGGAGGAGGATTCATCCCTAGAATCTAGAACCCTTTCTTTGAAGTGCTTTTCATTTTGACTAGCATGTACATGAGAGTAGAAAGCAGCCTGTCAATTTTCTCACTCATAAGCTGAGCAAGTGAATATATAAGCCTGTAACTACTTCCTAGGAGACGATGGTATACACACGATGTAATACACAAGCTCTTTTTGCATTTCTTATACGTATATAATTATTTTCCCTCAGGATTATATGATGGTAATTGGCTATATGCTAAAAGTCAAAGTAAGCATTTTTAATGGATGTAGAATAAGTTTGAAGTTAACATAAATAATGTATTGGTGAAAACATCACATGGGAAAACGTCCAGTGCTTTCTTAAAGGGATATATACTCTTTTAAATGGTTGATGTTTCCTTTTCAGAGATCAGAGCTCTGCACCAAAAAGACAGAACAAGTGCCTGAAATGGAAGCTGGCATAAAGACTCCAAAGTCCAAAAGTGGGTGGTGGCTTTCAGGATCTGAGACAGCAGAGGCCCAGCCAGCAGAGCAACTCAGAAACATCACAAAACCCAGTCAGACTGGGATCAGAATCAAAACAGAAGTCAAAAATTTTTTAGATAACCACATTAAGAAAAGTCAGATGGAACTCAGAGGTAATAGGAGAGTCAAGTTCTCCAATCTTTGTTGCCTCAGAAGAAGACCTGCTCCTGAGGGTTAGAACTGGGTCCTCCTGGGACGGGGTCCTCCTGTAGGAAGGGACCTGAAAGTTACTCTTCCCCAGTTGTTAGTAAGACATCCAGGTCTCATCGGCTCTGCCCTGACATCGTTTCTGAAGTCCAAGGCTAGAAGGAGGAATGCCAACGGTCTTAGAAAGTTTGGGGTTTTGTCTTTGCAAGAGTTTGTAAGTCTGTGTGCCAAAAGCCCTAGGGTCTCGGTTATCCTCAGGCCAAGTTCTGGTCCTATTACTCCCTCTTCAGGACCCTGCAGGGTCTCCCTACTGCCCACCCAATCAATCCCTGCTCATCCGTGTGCTAACTTGAGTCCCTGGCACCGGTCTATGACACTTATTCTGCTTTCTAGCTAAACTCAAATGTTTAAGCTCAAATGTTTCTAGCTAAACTCAAATGTTTGCTCTACTTAACCTCTGTGATGTCTGGGTCCCATGTCATTGTGCATGCTATTTCCTATGCCTGGAATGTCCTGGCTGCCTTTGTCATATCCCTATCCTTCACATACCCCCACCCCACGCCCCAAGACTTGCTCAGATGACACCTGTCAGATGCTGTATCTCCCTCCATTCCATACACCACAGGTTTTAAGAACACAGTCTGCCAATTGGCTGCAGGATACTGAAGGAAGTTTAAACTGCAATGTTGTATCTAGGAAAACACTGGTCTTCAAATAAGATTAATCTGGGTCATCTTCCTTGTTTCCTCAGATAATCTCCTCCAATAAATGAAACTCTTTCTTAGATATAGATTTTTATTTCATCTTTGTAGGTCCCTGTGTTGTTTGCAACTAAATAGTCACCACCACTCTTTCAAGTGGCCAAATTTTAGTGCCATTTTATTTTTTATTTGGGGGTGCCAAAGCAGTGAAAAGAAAGTGTTCCCTATAACTAAATGCAATGACCTTCAGTTCAGTTGCACGGAGAGTGACGTCTGACAAATGATCTGCTTGATTAGATTTGTACAGTGCTTGCTTTACAGATATCTACAAGTCTGGGGGGCGGGCAGTGAGGGAGGCGGAATAGATTCAAGGGGAACACCCATGTCTTAAGAACCAGATCCCCAGAGTCTCCATTTCTGCATTAGTAGCCTGATACCCCAACACACTTGACAATAAAACCTATTGTGATTCCAGTCAGCAGGGGGTGGAGGAAATTTGAAAATCTGTCTAGAAATGCAGGAAGCAATGCAAGCGATGTAACCAAAGCTTGAAATACTCCAAACAGTGTTGTTTTTTTGAAAAATAGGAACGGTCAGGTTAATTCCAGTAATACTACATAAAACTGATATTTGAAGCAGAAAGCAAGGTTTGATTCAACTCACGCAAATCACATTGTGTACCTAGCTAGGATTAAAAAACAAAAAAAGGTTTATAATTGAATTTAACAAGTACATCAAAAACAGACGTTGTTATGAGGAGAAATGGTAATAAGTTAGATTGCAGATTGCTTTGGACTATTTTTTTCTTTCCAAATCTAAGCATATTTGTTCGACAAGCTAGTCTTGGTTTTTGGTCTGAAAGGATTTTGTTGTTGTCTCTAATGTTGCCACTATAGCATTCCAATCCAAGGATCATATTTACAAAGCAAAGATTAGCACATATTCCATAATTTGCTAGGAGGATATCTTTGTGCTGTTTCTTTAAAGTGACACATTTTTAGAGATCTTGAAATCACTGACTTTCTTTTGATTGGGTCAATTAGCCCAAATTAAAATATCTGTCCTATTTTCTTAAAAAGGAAAGGAAGAATCATTCAAGAGTACACTCAAATGGGAAAAACTAAGAAGAGCATTAACCACTGGCCTCATCAATCAGACACTTAGTATAGAAAAGGAGGGCTAGCTCAGAAATGGAGTAATCTTCAAGTCATTTCTAGTCTTGGAATAACACTAGTCATGGCGAAGGAAGATTTTATCTCTGAGCAACAAAAAAGTCTCCTTTTTCTTAACTTAGGAGAAACGTGGAAACACTAGAGAATATCTGGAAAAAATGACAAAAATAGCTTGTAAAATTAGAGCATAATATCCTTAATGGCAGGTAAACTGAGAATATCTTTCATCCAAAGAAGAGATAATTAAGGCCTATATCAGGACCTCCATAATTTTTCATGGAGTCAATGTATACAAAGAAGATTGTGTAAGTTCAGAGGTGATTATTGTGAAAAAAGAAAAGGTAATGTTAGAACATGATGAACACAACTCCTCCTTCAGGAGAGAAGAAGGTAGAAGGAAATGAGCATAAATTTCAATAGGAAGAAACCAAGAGAAGTAAAGGCAGTACTTATAGAATAATTATAGAATAATTATTTGAAAAACAAATAATAATTCGTTTTTCAGCAAATAGCTTGCTGAAAAAACTCGTGAAATATTCTTTTCTGCGAGTCTTCCAAAACAATATTTTCTAGTTCTGTAGTGTTCAGACACCAGATAAACTCTGGCTCTTCAGGCCCTAAAACCGTATTTTAGTTAATGAGAAGACTAATGTGAAAAAGCTGCAAATATCAACATAAAATATTGGGGGGGGGATCAACAAAGTAAGAATCAGAAATCTGGGCTTTTATTCTGGTTCTGACTATAACCATTTACATGATTTAGGAAGACACTTAGTGTCTCCTGCAGTCACATCTGTATCTATAAATGTCTGCCTTTAACAGAGATATTGTGAAAGAACCAGGGCCATTCAAAGAGTATAAGATTGCTATTGCTATTGCTTGTGGAACAATTATTATGAACATTATCAAAGCATCGCTGTCTAACTTCTGTTTCTAATACTATGTGAGGCCAAGCATTCTGAAAGTTTCCCCTACACACTACAACTAAATCCTGGATAGATGATAGGAAACATACTTTGCAATGGATAGGCTGGACTTGAATACAGGTCACTGAACTCTCCAAACAAATAAACAAAATAGTAATAATGAGCTGAAATCAAACATGGAAATAGACAGCTAGGTTTCCCTGGGAACAAATACTCATGCCAGTTCTAGGAATTGCATAAAAAGCCTGAGGCCCTTTTCGGGGTTGGGAGAGCTTGAGCAGAGATGCCCTGTTTCTGTGAGGATGCAAATAACGCTAACATAGTCCAATTTCTCTCTGGCTCCTGACAAAAGTGAAGATAAATTCTTCATAAAAGAGAAAGCATCCCCAGTTTAGGCTATTGGGATTTCCACTGATTAAGAGGAAGCAAATATGAGCTCACAATCAATAATTGCTAGACACACATAAAAACAAACCACCATAAATGATAGCAGAAACGACAGAATCAGATTTAGGTTTAGATGTAGAATCAGGTTTAAGTCTGTAGATACTGGAACAAAGAGACAAAATATGAAATAACTATGCATAAAACAAAGTTTAATTTGAAAAAAAAAGTTTAATTGGAATTTTTTTTAAGTTAGCAAAAGTGAAAAAAAAAAAAAAGAAAGAAAGAGGGAGATTGTCAAAATAAAACAACCAGACAAACGTGCAAATGAGCCAAACAGAATTTTAGAAGTGGAAGATGTGGTTAAAACTACAATATTGATGGTTGAGCTAAATAGCATATCAGACACAGCTGAAGAGTGAATTTAGTAAACAGGGTGACGTATCGAAGACATTAGCCAAAATGCAGAAATCTTAAAAGAGAAGCTCAGAAAAATGGAGGATACAGTGAAAAGGTCTCTTGCAAATCTAAGTTCAACACCAGAGGGAAAGGCAAAAGAGAGGACAGGCAACATCCCAAGGGACAAAGGTTGAGAATATTTTAGAAAATGAAAGACAAGAATCCCAAAACTCAATGTAAAACAGCCAAACAAATAGAAAAAGGAAGATATGAATTGAAGCAAAACTGCAAAACAGCACAGATAAAGAACAGCCTTTTATAATAGTGACAGCGGACTTCACAACAACCCAGAGGACCAGATTAAAACAGAATAGAACAGTCTCCTCAAACTGCTAAGGGAAGCCAACTAGTCACCTGGAGTTTTGCACTCAGCACAACAATCTTTCAAGGGCAAAAGCAAAATAAAGGTATTTTTAAGTACACAAAAACTGAAATGGTTTACCACCAAAGACTTTCACTAAAGCAGTGCCTTTCAGACATTCTAGACTGAAAAATGACATGCCCACGCCAGCAACTGAAACAAAAAATTTGCAAAACAACACCTCAGCTTATTATGCAACTATTGCACATTCTGTTTCCTTAAATTCTACTTTATCTCTAATTAAAAAAAAAATGAATAAGGAAAGCAAATGGTTAAAAAAAAAAAAAGCCACTCCATAGAGAAAAAGAAAAGGAAAGAAAGGACAAATAGAAAACATACAGTAAGATGGGAGAAATATAATTTTCCAAAAGTGACTCAAGAAGAAATAAGAAACCAGAATTGTCAGTTATAGACACTGAATCAGTCATTTGAAAGAGTCCCATAAAACAAAACAAAGCACAACAAAAACCACCAGGTCAGACAGATTTATAGGTGAGTTCTAACAAATTTTCAAGGAAGAGATCATTGAACACTTACCCAAACTCTTCAGAGAAGAGGAAATAAGTGAGAAGCCACCTCCCACAATTGTACCAAGGTAGTACATCTTTGAAAAATAAAAGCAAGACAAGGAGAGTGTGACAAGGGAGTTAGAGAATTATCAATACTGAAAATCCATACTGGCTCATGTGCCAAGAAAAAGAATGAAAGGGTAAGAGTTATAAAGCATAAAACAAAACTGTCCCTATTTGATCATGATGTGAACGTCTATATGGAGAAAAAAAAGACACCAAAATATCGACAGGTAAATATTAGAATTCATAAAAGAATTAACAAAATGGCTGCACATTAAATCAATATATAAAATTCAAATATTGTATCTGAAGGGAGCAATATATATAAAACTTTACTCTTAGGGATAAACCCAACAAAACAACTGCAAACCTTCATTGGAGAAAAAAATTAAACTTGACTGAAATGCATTTAAAAAGACATAAAAAATAAGTCCCTTAAAAAAAAAAATAGGTCCCTGGAGAGGATATTAATTGGTCCTGGGTTAATCCTTAGAGTCAGGGCAATTTTCAACAAAATTCAACCATCATTTTTCAAGGAATTTGACAAGTTGTAAAATTTATAAGTAAAAGGAAAGAACTGAGGATATCCAAAACAACAGGAAAAAAAAAAAAAAACAGAAAATGGAAAGGCACTTTTGATATCAGATACCAAGGTCCATTAGAAAATAATAGCAATTAAGGCTGAATGATACTGGTGTGGAGATAACAAATTGATCAATGAAAGAGAATAGAAACCCCAGAAACAGATAAATGTATACATAAAAACTTGTTTTACAGTAGAGTGGTGTTAGAGTTCATTGGAGAAAAGATTATAAATAAAAGGATAATTCAATGAATAATACTGACATAATTATTTATGCATATATAAAATGTGAAACATATTCCATACCTCTCACTGATCGTGAAAATAAATTCCTGGTAGATTACAAACTTAACTAAAAAAAGGCAAAATTTTAATCAGAAGAAAATCGAGGAAAAATATTCTTATGATTCCAAGTTGGGAAGATTCCTTAAACATACAAAAAAAAAAAAACCCCACCAGTCACACACAAAATATATATATTCCATTTTAAAAGTAAAGAGAGGATCTATGAGCTTAGAAAAGAATACTTTGAAAAAAATAGAATAAACAAGTTTTTTGAAATCCAGAATATATGAAGAACTCCAAAACACAGAAGAAAAAGGTGAATAGGCCAGTGAGTGAAAAGGCCAAAAGATAAAAATAGGCACAAGAGAAGACCAATACACAACCTAAATAAGCAGGGTGACACAGAATTGGACCACAAAGAGATGTTATTGTACATCTGTCCAACTAGCAAAAATTAAGAAAATAATAGCAAATATAGAGCATGGCTATGAACCCAGATACTATTCCAAGTACTTAAACACATGAACTCTCATTTAATTTTCATAGAACTCTTAGAATTCTATCATCGTCCTCATTTTATACAAAGAAAAAAGGTAAACAAAGAATTTAAAAACCTCATCCAAGATGACCAGTTAGTAAATGACAAGAGCAATTGGGGACTTCAGTTTCCAGAGTCCACACAACCAGGTTCACAGCAGAGGTGCTAGCAAATCTGGGAACAATCGGAAGTCTTCACCCGCAACTGGCGGGAACTACACTGGGGCCTCCTCTGTAGAAAACAATTTCCATGATTATCTTGTGAGATTGAACATCTGCATACCTTATAACTTGGTGGCTCCACTCCTAGGTAGATAATCCAAAAGAAGCTTTTAGCTTTGTGTTTCTGGGGACATATAAAAGCCATTCGAAGTACCATGGTTTGTTATAGAGAAAATTAAAACTGGAAAAAAATGTCAATCAATGAGAAAATGGGTAAATTGTGACATCTTCATACCACTAAATACTTTGCAGTGGTAAAAATGAGCAGATTATAGCTATGTGCAAAAGTAGCGATGAATTGTAGATGTATGAAGCAGAATGAAAAAAAAACAAAATTCCATAAAAGACTAAATGTAGTAAAATATAGTATAGTTATCAGTGTAATTTTGTGTGTGTGTGTATATATATATTTACTATATATATACTATATATATACTATTTATGCATTTACTATATATATAGTATATATATATAGTAAATGCATATATATAGTCTAATACAATACAAAAAGCAAGATTATTGTTTAGGTTAAATATATGTGTGGGTTTTTTTTAACTATTGACAAAGAAATGACAAAATGCTTTTGGGAGAAGGGAGAGAGACCTGTACTGGGGTCAGGAAGAAGCATAGGTAAGCTTAGATATCTAATATTCTGATCCAAAGGATATTTGTTTTAATTTTTGTGCTTCGCACTTAACATTAAGTTACTATTCATGCAAACAACATATAATCAACCTTTGTTTAAATGCCTATATGTTTATTATATGGTGTTAAATAATCTGTTCCCAAAACACATGAACACATGGATGATTTCAAAATTGCGATTTTGATCTAAATTGAGTATCATGAACTCATAATATGATGACTAAGAAAAAGATAGAAAATGAGGACCAGAGATTGGAAATAAATCCACATTTTTCAACTCAAGGATTCTGATAAGCGATATACTTAAGAGTACAGAATTTTCATTGTGGGGCATAAACTATAACGGTCCTCTCTGTGCATTTACAATAAACACGTTGTGTGAAGCATGTCTGCTGTAGAGGCTAAGTTGATCCTCTGTTCAAAGTTAGTGAACAACATTGGGTTGTGTTGAACTATAAGTCTAATCACTTTACTACTCACCCTCAGAATCATTCAAAGTCTCGCTGTGTTTATGAAACGTATAGAGACTGTTTTCCATTTGGGTGGAGGATTCGACTACTCAATTCACATCTGCACCAGTCAATTAGGGCTGCTTGGGGGATCCCTGGGTGGCGCAGCGGTTTGGCGCCTGCCTTTGACCCAGGGCGCGATCCTGGAGACCCGGGATCGAATCCCACGTCGGGCTCCCGGTGCATGGAGCCTGCTTCTCCCTCTGCCTGTGTCTCTGCCTCTCTCTCTCTCACTGTGTGCCTATCATAAATAAATTAAAAAAAAAAAATTTAAAAAAAAAAAAAAAAAATTAGGGCTGCTTGGCAAGCCTAGCAGATAGGTTTCTGAGCAGAATGAAGAATTTCAGGAGATGGAGAAATCACAATTTGGATGAGAAACCACTGACTTGAGATAATTAACTCAAACTATGCGAGAATCAAGATATCACATCCCTAAAACAGATCTCATAAAGCTGCCCCCAGATTGTAGGCTTACAGTGTACCTATATAGAGGATTCTTCATCTAAAACACATAAGATAAATTTAATTAGGACCCAGGGCTTCTCGGAATGCAGGTGTTCTGCAACAGCGAAGCAACTAGAGTGATGCCCATTGATGCCCGCTGACAGCTTCCCTGTCTCCTCCATCAGACAGAGGCAGGAAGTGTATGTGTGAGAAATCTGCTGACCAGTCACTGTGGAATTAACATTTCTTATCCTCTCATGTTCTCTTTCATTTTTAGTGATTTGAACATTTTCTCCCCCTCAGACTAGGGTACTCTCTGCAACCCATTGCTGGCCCCTCCTTTTGCAAGGTAAAAATCCCTCCTCAAAGATTAGATTTAAGTTTAGCATACCCTGTCCCCCCCACCCCTTCAGGGATTGTCCCAGAATGATCCTGTGGTGGCCTCCATGTGCACCCTCAGCTTCCCCCACAAGACTGAAGAATGTGCCCCCAGCAGCTGAGAGCACTATTGTAGACTTTCTCTTTGGGAAGAGCACTGCTGAAGAGGACCTCCCACACAAGGCCATAATCTTGTCCCAACTCTGTGGTTCAGACCTCCATGTGGGTCTGGCTGAGGCACCACCCACCCATCTCCCACTCCCTTGGCCTAATCCTGCATCCTTCCCTTCCTCATGGATGTTGGTCCTGAAAACACTCCACAGTAAACTTCTAGCATGTTAATATCCATCTCCGAGTTGATTCCTCACATCACTCCACATGCCTTTTCAAAGTCTGGGATAAGTACCCCTCCTACATACGTCATTAGCTCCCTACATTTACCAGCCATTGTGCCCATATTTTAACTGCCAATTGATCCTTCTATCTCTTCATCAAAACTATAACTTCTTGAGAGTAGTAAGCATACCTCATTTACCTTTGTATCCCCAATACCAAGAGCACCTCAGATGCTCAAAAAATATTTCTGAAAGAATATATCGTTATTGAAAGGGATAATATTTAGGCTTAGGGAAATAGACTAGTAAGGGCAAGGCTTATTGCTATAACAATTAAGCCTGAAATTACAGTTGCTTAACACAACAGACCAAGTATTGGCCAACTTTTTTTAATAAAGGACCAGAGACTAAATACCATAGTCACCAAGGGTGATACCGTCTCCATTGCAACCACCCTACTGTTATCGTGCAAAATCAGCCATAGACAACTAATAAATGAATGGATGTAGTTGTGGTCCAGTAAAGCTTTATTTACAAAAATAGGTAGAGGGCCAGATTACTATCCCACCTCCTCATAAGAGTTGACTAATTCTTGCTTATGTCATAGTCAATGCAGTATCATTGGTTAGTGGGCATCTTTCCTCCTTGTGGTAATTTGGAGGTTCATGTTGCTTCAGTTCTGTGGCTCCCTAGTGTGTAAAGTCCTCTCTTTACAGCTGTTAGCAAGGAAAAAAGAGACAGATGCTTCCTAATATCTTTGATCTGAAGATTAAACATGGAACAACCACTGGTATCTCATTTTCAAAAACTCACTACATAAGCCACAGTTAATGTAAAGGGTCTAGGAAACGTAGCCTCTGGCAAAGCAACAGGCCCTCCCCTCCATCACTCCATATTACTGAGGGAAACATGAATTTGTGGCAGAGAGCTAGCTGTCTTACAACAGGGGGTCAACTTCTCCATTTTAATAAAACAGTCTCAAGTGGATGTTTCTGTTCTCTCTTCTATCTTTGTTCTACAAATGTGTACGGTTTTCATGAAATATATTATTCATTCATTTATGTATTCTTTCATAAAGATTCAGTGACGAGCTCAAGACACATAAATCTACCCCGCTCTTAGGGAATAATGCTGTCCAAATAAATCCAATAAACACACAAATGTTAACCACCACAGAGATAAGAGCAGTGGTAATCAACTTTGGTTTTGTTTTTATGCTTTAAGCAAGAGGGTATCATGATGAAACATATTTCAGAGAGACCACTTCGGCTCCAGTGTTCAGAATAGCTTAAAGACTGCACAGAGTCCAATTAGGCAGACATTATAGAAGTCTATCATAGAGGCAAGAAGATGATAAGGTAGCTGTGGAGATAGGAGAAAAAAAAGTAGTTGGATCCAAAAGATAGATGGAAGGTAAGACCAAAAGGATGGGATGGTGCATCCCATATGCAAGAGTGAAGAAGAGACAAGAATTAAGGGAAACTGGTGCCATACACTAAGAACAAGTAAGTTCAGGAGGGAAGCAGATATGAGGGAGAAGATCCAGGGTTCTGTTTTGGATTTGTAGAGTTAGATGATATTCAGATAGAGATGACAGAAAATTGACCATTGGTTTTGGCAACACCTGGCCAATCGTCTTAGGGAAAGCTGACTCGGTTAAGTGATCAAATTTGTTTGAGGATTTGAGGAGGAGGTGAGGATACACAGACATTGAGTATAAGAAACACTATAGAGAAAATAGGTGAAAGAGAGGGATAGAAGTGATGGTGAATTTTTATTTACAAAGCTATAATCATCAAGACAGTATGGTATTGGCATAAAAACAGATGCATAGGTCAATGGGACAGAATAGAGAATCCAGAAATGGACCCTTAACTCTGTGGTCAACTAATCTTCAACAAAGAGGGAAAGAATGTCCAATGGAAAAAGGATAGTCTCTTCAACAAATAGTATTATGAAAATTGGACAGCCACATGAAGAATGAAACTTTGGACCATTTTCTTACACCATACACCAAGAAAACCTCAAAATGCATGAAAGACCTAAATGTGAGACAGGAATCCATCAAAATCCTAGAAGAGAACACAGGCAGCAACCTCTTTGACCTCAGCCGGTCAACTTCTTGCTAGACACATCTTCAAAGGCAAAGGAAACAAAAGCAAAAATGAACTATTGGGACTTCATCAAGATAAAAAGCTTTTGCACAGCAAAGGAAACAATAGACAAAACCAAAAGATAACCTACAGAATGGGAGAAGATATCACCAGATGTCTTATCAGATAAAGGACTAGTATCCAAGGTCTGTAAAGAATTTACCAAACTCAACAACCAAAAAACAAATAATCCAGCCAAAAATGGGCAGAAAACATGAACAGACATTTCTCCAAAGAAGACATACACATGGCCAACAAATACATGAAAAAATGCTCAACACCATTTGGCATCAGAGAAATACAGATCAAAATCACAACGAGATACCACCTCACATCAGTCAGACTGGCTAAAATTTACAAGAGAAGAAACAACAGGTGTTGGTGAGGATGCAGGAGAAAGGGGAACCCTGTACGCTGTTGGTGGAAATGCAAGCTAGTACAGTCACTCTGGAGAACAGTATGGAGATTCCTCAAAAAATTAAAAATAGAGCTACCCTATGACCTAGCAATTGCACTACTAGGTATTTACCCAAAGGACACGTAGTGATCCAAAGGATCACTTTGTGTTGACAGCAGCAATGCCCACAATAGCCAAACTATGGAAAGGTCCCAGATGCCCAACAACAGATGAATGGAAAAAGAAGATGTGATATATTTATATATATATATAAATATATATATATATATTTATATAAATATATATATATATATAGTGAGTTCTTGGAAATGAGCTACCAGTGATATTTTATACATATATATATAAAATGTGTGTGTGTGTATATATATATACATATATAAAATATAAATATTTTATAAATATATATAATATATTCATATAAAACATATATATGGAACATTGCTCAGCCATCAAGAAAAATGAAATCTTACCATTTACAATAACATGGATGGAACTAGAAGGTATTATGCCAAGCAAAATAAGTCAATCAGAGAAAGAAAATTATGTGTTTTCACTCATAAGTGAAATATAAAAAAATAGCTCAGAGGATCATAGGGGAAAGGAGGGAAAACTGAATGAGAAGAAATCAGAGAAGGAGACAAACCACGAGAGATTCCTAACTATAGGAAACAATGAGAGCTACTGGAGAGGAAGGGGGTGGGGGGATGAGTTAAGTGGATGATGGGCATTAAGGAGGGCACGTGATGTCATGTACACTGGGTATTCTATACAACTGATGAACCACTGAACTCTACCTCTGAAACTAACAATACACTCTATGTTAATTAATTGAATTTAAATAAAATAAAATTTTGAAAAAGAAGAAGTGATGATGAATTTTGGGAGAACCGAGTATAATTCATTACCAACAGAAAGATCCTTTTAGGATCTCCTATTAGAGATTGGAGATGTTGAATAATGAAGAGAAAGAAAGGATTGTCAATTGTATAAGTTTGTTAACTTGTACAAGTTGTATAAGTTTCCCAAGAAGATGGCAAGGGATGGGGTGCAAAGCAAAGTTGGGGAGGTTTATTTTAGCTGGAAGATGGGTTAGCTCCTCTGATGAGTTGGAAGGAAGCAAGAAAAATAAGCTCAGGCAAAGGAAGTTTTTGTGTGTGGATACCAGGATGATGGAGAAGTTGCCATCTGATAGCTCCCACTCTATCTGTGAAAGAGGTATCGAGGTCATTGGTTGAAAAGAAGGAGCAGCTTGAGATGGGCCAGGAGACACCAGAGTGTCTAAGAGTGGAGAACTTTTGAAATAATCATGATGAGAAGTGGGAGGATGAGGTGACCCAAGAAACATAACTGGTGGCAGAGCTATGACGGCCCATCTGAGGTTAGCGACACCAACTTACCAGCCTGACCCATTATTTGCCTTTCTACTGCAACACTGGAGAACAAGATCCATAAACAAAGCGATTAGTGGGGACGAAATTAGAATATCTAATCGCTAGATTTCCGGTTCCTAGATATTTTGGCCAAGCGGCTTTCCCTCATAAGGGAACCTGATTCTCACAAGCACCTTCGCAGTAAATCCTATATTCATTTTTACAAGAGAAGACAGGAGATGAGGTTTGGTAACAGTTGTGTGAATTGTGAGCCAAAGCCCAGGCTTTTTCCTCTCTGCCATGTTGTTATAAAACAAAGTGAGGGATCCCTGGGTGGCGCAGCAGTTTGGCGCCTGCCTTTGGCCCGGGGCGCGATCCTGGAGACCCGGGATTGAATCCCACGTCGGGCTCCCGGTGCATGGAGCCTGCTTCTCCCTCTGCCTGTGTCTCTGCCCTCTCTCTCTCTCTGTGTGTGTGACTATCATAAATAAATAAAAAAAAAAATTTAAAAAGATAAAACAAAGTGAAACTGTGTGGGGATTTTAATCACAGCTCCAATCCCAAAGAAATGTCAAACCAGCTGCATGCAGAAGTTATCGGAGTTTCCACCTTAATGGCGTGCTAGCAGGCATGATCTGCTTAAGACTAAGGAATTAATCAAACTTCATTGTATCCCTGACACTATCTACTTTTACCCAGAAGAGCCTGTGAACTGAATTCCGTCCAATCATTTCCCAAATACCAACCTGTCTCTCTCCAATATGCAAAACTTCCCATTCACTTTCACAGAGCACTACAGAATTAATGGCTATGATAGCTTAATAAGCTAAGGCTTGATTTAAAAAAAAAAAAACAAACAAACACGAATTACCCCTCTCCTCCCCAAATAAAGATAAACTGCAGCCCTTCTGTGGGGTTTTAAGGAAAGCAGCTGAGACCATATTGATACAGGTCAAAAATCATTGTCACCATCCAAGGGTGACAATGACCTCTGTGGGGCTCAGAAACCATAGAGAAGAGTCCCTTGGTGGGTCGTGGTGATGTCCCATGTTTGTGAGCACCTTTTTAATGAAGGAGAGGAATCTCAAAGGCTCTCTCACACTGAGAGGTTGCCTCGCCGATATGTTTGGATCTAGACACATCTAGAGTGGGACATGATTTCTACTTTTATAATCTTATAAAAGAAAACCTAAGGTGGAAGCTACTTGCTTTAAATGATGGCATGAAAGATTGCCTAAAACATGGAGAATTAAGATTGAATTCTTCTCTCCAGAAAACCTTTAATCACGCCCTCTAAGTCTCTAAGACTTAAGTCTCTAAGTCTCTAGCAGACTTACCCATGAGTTCTAGTTGTCGAAATAAAGATCCTGTGAGGCTGCGTCCTTGGTATTGGGTGCAAATCACCAGGCAGCCCTGGTGAACTCCTGGCCCCACGACACCCTAACAACTTTTAGACTTCAAAGGACCCAGGCATCGGCTTTCTAGCCTCACACGCATAGTTCAGAAATGAAAAAACAGAGAGCCAGAAGGAGACAATGACTCGTCCAAAGCCCCACAAGCTACTTAGCGGCAGGAATGGACAAGAACCCAGACCAGAAACTATTATGTGCTATTGAAGAAGACATTTGTTCTAAACAGAGGGTAGCAGATGAGCAGGAAAGGGTCGAAGAGTAATTTATGACTCTGAAAATGACTCTAAGGAAATTAAAGAGAAAACTTACAAATGGAAAGCACCACCAAAAGTGAGGTCTCTCTCTTCCTGACACAATACCCATAAGAAGCAAAGATGCAAAAGTGATGAATGTTAATGTGATTGTGGCAACCCAGGTTTAGGTTAAGGTACATCTTCCATTTTTATCTGTGGGAAAATGGTCTGAAAGGGGAAAACAAAATGCCTTTCTTTACTCCCACAAATGGGACCCGTACATTTTTTTCTCTTCAAAGGAAGAGGAGGAGGAACATTTTTCTTTTTAAATAAATGTTTTAAGCCAGAATAGGAATACACCACTCATCCTGCCGGGTGATGAGGCTGAGGACCATTCCCTCCTATAACCAGACCTCTTGTGTGTGATTTTTTAATGTATCTAGGGGGAATCTCCAGGGACCTCCCTTACAAAGCCATCAAGGGCCTTCTGAAATCATTGTCGAATGGCGCTGGAAACATTGTAAGGTTGGAAAGTGTGATTCCTCATTCGTTTTTCCTCAGTGAGAAGCCACACCACGCACATTCCCTCCTTAGTTCCCACTCTCTAGTTTGTTGGGTTTTAACGTGTTTGTAATGAAACCGTACTTTCCTTTCCCATTAAGAGAAACCTCCCATAAAATGACTGAAAGGGAGTTTTACATCTGAGTGTCCAAGCCATGAAACTATTTACCTCCCTACAAATGGACCCATCGGCTCTGCCCAAAGGTCATTCCAAAGCCACTGAAAGTGAACACACTTTTTTTTCAGAGGGCTAAAGATAAGGATGTTGAATTACTTGTACCCAGAGGTGGGGACTGCTGGACCCTATGGTAGTTCTATTTTTAATTTCTTGCGGAATCTCCATACTGTTATCCACCAGGTATCTAAAGTAATCAAATCCATCAAAGCGGAGTAAAATAGTGGTTGCCAGGGTCTGGGGGGGCTGGAGGAAATGGGGCTTGCCGTTCAGTGGGTATAAAGTTTCAGTTAGGCAAGATGAAAACGTTTCAGATATCATGCTTATGGTGAATAATACTGTATTGTACACTTAAAAATTTGTTAGGAAGGTAGATCTCGTGTTATGTGTTGTTTTATCACACAAAAATCCAAAGTTACTTGAACCGGTGATAAGTGCAGTAAATAAAACAATGAGACCTATTTGAAGGTACTTTTGGGACATTTGTGTTTTGAGAACTTGGCTCAGGTTGGTTTGAAAGATTCAGAAAGAAATCTGAAGTCACACCCACACAAGGAAAGGTTTGTTTAGTCTGTTTACTTAATGTCAAAGGCCATAGCTCTTGTTGCTCTGAAGTGTTCTAGATGGTTCTCTAAGAGGTATGCTTTTCTGCCATGAGGTCACAGGTGGAGCTATTTCTACACTTGTGCCATAACTAAAAGTCAATACTGGGGACACCCAGCAGAGATCAGAGAATGCAGACCCAGTAAGCCAGAGACCAAACTTAGATTCTCCCCACCATGCCCGCGCCCCATCGCCGGAACAAAGTCACACCCCAGCTGGGTCCGTAGGCTGCAGCATCACCTGTGTGTCATTTACACATGGGATGAATAATCTGTGCACTCCCTGCTTTGCCTTTTAGAGTAAGAGGTTACTGGCTTTCTTTTGCCATCTCTAGCAAGTGCCTAGATACGAATAGTTCAGTGGCTAAAAAGACATTCAAATTTCTCATTGATCTTCCCTTATTCAATAAAATCGTTTTAAGAATGATTTTTTCCCCTGAAACTGAATAAAGCTTTAAAAATTTTTTGAATGGGGAAAAAAAGGAAACACCATCAGACATTTTAGCTTTGTCTGAAATGGTCCTGGGATGGGAGGGAGGGGATAATTGGAAGGAAGGATGGAGGGCGGATAATTGACAGGAAGAGAGGGAGGGAGGGAGGGAGGAAGGAAGGAAGGAAGGAAGGAAGGAAGGAAGGAAGGAAGGAAGGAAGGAAGGGAGGGAGGAGGAGGAAGGAAGGAGGAAGGAGGCAGAGAGGAGCGAAGGGTTATTCACAACTCGTCTGTACTGAAGCTAACAAATGTGTTTCCAGGAAGTTGATGGTCACCTGTACCTTGGCACTAGAGTTTTTTGAACAAGGGAACCAATCTCATCATCTTCCTACCACTTTTTTCCTATAAATTTGTTTAATGCAGGAAAGAACAATCGAGCTTACATTCATCCTTTTCTCCAAAACTCTCCAGTTCGGTGCTGGGAAGAAGCAATTCATCTGACATTGCCTAAGAAGCAGCCCTCATTTTGTTCACGTTTCACAACAGGGAATCTTCATAAATCTTCAATTGGGCGCAGTTTAAAAATCATTTTACCAGGGATTAAGTAAAGTACTGGGAGTTTTGCTGTGAACTGGAGACAGGATAGTGGTCCACTGTCCCCAGTCCCAGTTAAATATCCCACAGCCTCCAGCCCAGTCCGTGACACTCGGCCTTCATCCATGAAGGGCGAATGGGTTTCCCTCTGAATTGACTGGGCCCTTGGTTACAACCAGGAGATGAGCCTCCAGCCTTGGGGGCAGAAGGTCTGGGCATAAGGTTTGTGCTTTTGGGCAGGGCTCCCAGCTTTGCTGAGCGACATAAGAGGTGGGAGCCGCCTCCCAGGACTGTGCTGAGATGCAAGGGACGCACACGGGAGGCTCTCTAGATGCTAACCATCCAACCATGAGCTACAATATGCCTGTGCAGAGAGAGATGGGGCCTGCAGGAAGGATTTCTCTTAAGAAGCAAAGAGCAGAAGACCTCTACCGTTTCCCACACAGGTTTTCTTTTTCAAGGCACATGAGGTGGTATAAGGTGACGTGCAGAGTTTGCACCCAGTTTTAAGAGGCCTGTTTTGGAATATAGCTACATGAACGAACACACACACACACACACAGAGGCCAGGTTGCTGCATGGCCAAGAGTGTGAGCTCCTGAGTCAGGCTGTCAGAATCTGAATCCAGGCTTTACCACTCTTCCTTCCTGTGCCTCGACCTCCTCCTCTTTGCAGTGTGGATCCCCAGGGCGCATCCCCTTCCAGGGCTGTTGGTAGGTGCATGATGTGAATAGGCAAAGTGGGTGGGGGGGTCCTGGCGCCCCGCAAGGCAGGTGTCCCCACCTCGGTGCCCTCCTGCACCGAACAATGGCTGACACAGGAAGTGCTCGAGAAACACCCACAGGATGAATGAAGATTCCCTGCAGCGCCGTGGAGGCAGCTCTGTCCCCGCCCGGCTGGGGGCACCTGTCTTCCGACGCTGAAGCGGTGGGGACCAGGGGGTCTCTAAGGCCGTCCCAAGCAGTTTTCACCAACAGCTAGAACTGTCCATGCAAACATTCAAATTTTGCTGCAAGCCTTCTTACCCCCCCCCTTTTTTTTTCAGAGAAAAAAGTGGGGGGGAACACCTCGCGACCTGCCCCCCCCTTGGGGCGCACAGCGCGCGCGGAGGTAGATAGAGACCTGGATAGAGACCTCCCCCAGCTGCTGCAGCTGCGCGCGCGGGGTTGAGAGCGGCCGGAGGAGGGGGGGGGGGGTTGGGGGCGTGATTGCGGGGGGCGGGGACGGGATGGGGACGGGATGGGGACGGGATGCGGACGGGATGCGGGCGGGATGGGGACGGGATGCGGGCGGGATGGGGACGCGACCCGGTGCCCCCCTCCCCGCCCCCGGGGAGATGAGGGCGCTCCCAGCGGGCTGCAGCGGGCAGGGCTGGGACTGCAGAGCTCAGCATGTTTCTGCAACTGTTTTGACGATGCTTTTGAGTGTTCCCATCACTACCGAGATGCAGCCGCTCTCCTCACGACCACAATCTATTAGCTCCAGTAGCTTTTCAGCGGCTCGGCCTCGCCGCAGCTTCCTGCTTCCCCTGTGCTGGCGGGTCGCTGCCAGCCCCCCGGCGGCGATGCCACCCTCACCCCGCCGCCCACCGGCCTGTGCCAGAGGGTTTCCTTTGTCAGAGGCCCTTGTCACCACTTTCTAACAGTGCAGGAGAAGCTCCCCGAGAGCATCTCCTTAAGAAAATGGAGCTTTAGAACTCCTGGTGAGCCCGGCTGCCCAGATCCAGGAAGGCCAAAGGGGCTGGCCTCACCTTCTGGCCAAGCAATTAGATCTTGTGCAGAAGGCATGAGCTCTCCCCCCTCTTACTGGATTTGTTCGTGGTTCTTTGGTGAAGAATCACAAGTGTGTGTGTGTGTGTGTGTGTGTGTGTGCCTTGCAACACAAGCCCAAGAGGAAAAAAAAAGATCTTCTGAAAGATACCTTGTAGATAGTGTTTTGGCATTAACTGGGATGAATTTGGAAGAGAGAGCTCTCCAATGGGAAGCACAGGTTCCCTGGAGGAGAAAGCACAAAAAATGTTCTTTAAAAGACAAATCCGGTGCGTTTCACGTGGCCAGCGACTCAACAGAGGTCCGCCCGCCTTTCTGGACCTGGCAGGGGAAGATGAAACGTTTGAGAGGCTGCCCGCCTGACTTCCTCACCTGTTCGAGGGGGTTGGGAAGAGGACAACCTAAGTCATCACTTTTGTGTGTGTCAGTTGAAACTACAAAGGCAACCAAAAGGAGGTCTTATCCGTTTTTTGTTAGCTTCAGTTGGGAACAGCAGGTAGAAAGCTGCAGTTTGGTTTTACTTTTTCACCACCGAGAGCTATAAATAGACGGGCGTGTGTGTGGCTTTCTGGCTAAGTTACCTACACTTGCCTCCTACCTCACAATCCAGGCGGCTCTAACTCCCACATGAGTATCTCAAGTCACAGCCCCCGCCCGGACATTTTCCACAACATGTGTGCGACAAGAAGAAATGGCGAGTGTGCGTCTTGTTGTTATTTTTGTTTTAGCTTTGAGTTCTAGATGTATTCCACCCACACTGTCAACTCTGGAAGCAAGGCCTCCTCTTCAATGCCTTGAAGAGATGGTATTTGTCAAAGGAAGAAAACATCGCTGTCTAGTGTGTTCTTTCTACCTGGGTCCAAAAATACACCAACTTTTATGTCTTCAAACGATTCACGTAGTATTCTTCAAACTGTTTTATAGGATTGGGTGGTGTTTATCTGCCAGACTGCATTTTCTCCAAATTGCCTTTTTTTTCCCTCCCCTTATGGTAGAGAAAAATTATTTTCTTGTAGTGGATGGCAGTCTGGGCATCAAGAGTCAGAGAAGTTTGTCTTCATTTCTAGCTACACCATTAACCCTCTGTGTGGGCATGAGTTGCCCATTTGAAATGGGAAACAATTTCGTTCTCAGGGCATTGCACATTTGTGCCACTATGGACCATACGAGGTCTTGGTTCTGTTTTTGTTTTGTTTTGTTTTTTACACATTAGAAAGATAACATATTTGTGGTCCGTACTTTCCTCCAATTTGCCCAAATGTGAGCAAACTAAATAAAGAAGACATGCCCTCACCAACACACACACACACACACATACACACACACACACACTTTTTTTTTTTTTTTATCTTTTTTCCTGGTTCCACCAAATCTATGTAAAAATGAAATACCAATTGCTCTGGCTGTCCTATAATTTTATTTCCCCCCCCACCCCCGCTCCTCCCCTCAACATATCTCCAGTTTGATGAAGATTCACATGCTCAAAACTGAAATATACAGGCCGATCCATGGCTCTCTTCTAATAATGAGATTCTGGAACCACCAGACCAGCTGATATTTTGGCCATTTATGTTCAACTCTATGTCCATTCTCGGTGAGCGCAGAGCCTGACACCAACGTGGTCAGAGTGGTTCACAGATCTGAGTGCTAAGAGCCAGTGTGTGCCTCTCAAGTCCGTGACCACACGTGTCACCACCCATGGCTACTGTCTTGGAGAGGTGTTGAGTTGACTGCCATGGAAATACAGGGAGAGAGGAATCGGGCCATAAACCATCATTCCCTCCTCGTTGGGTTGCTTTCTGGATAAATAAGACAATGTATGGAAAGCATATTTAAGGAGTTATATTTAAGGGCTCAAGAAGTGGTAGCTCTTATTGTCCTAACACCGTCAACTCTTCCAGTCTTCACTAGCCTGTCTGGGGACAATCAGATTCTCAAAGAAAATGATTTCATCTTTTCCTTTGCAGGGCTATCGAAGGAAAATATCCTTAAAGATATGGTCAAATGAAGCTCACATTTCTAGGCAAAAGCCACTCCAAACTTTGTTCTACTTTACCTAGGTTCAAAGACCATTATTGAACAGACTCCCACATAGAATCCTATAGAAGGCAATGAAGCTAGAAATAACTCTCCTTGATGTCTCAGTGGTTTTTTTTTTACAGGGATCACATTTGGGAACTTTGCCTGACAACTGCCCCAGAAACTTGGAGATGCTGAAAAATTAGCAATTATCCCACAAAAATAATGGTTTGACCCATTATTTGACATCCCCTTAACACATTCCCTATGTAGACGTCTTTGACAATTAATTAACTAACCTTCACAAAACTCCTCCGAGGTAGAAGGATGAAAAGCACTGAGGCTTTATCTCCACTTTTCAGGAAACTAAAAACAGAAAGGTTATGACTTACCCAAAAGTCACACAGCAAGCTCGGGAAAGCACCGGAATTGGTACCCATGAAATCTGTCCTCCAGCCAAACCCCCATAACTCTCATCCTGGGGGGCATATTCCTGACTCACCATAAAATTCAGTATAGTTGCCTAGACCAGGTTCAGTTCTCTGATACTTCCTGGAGGGAGTAGCCTTGGACCAGATTGGCCAGGAAAAATAGAATTCAATTCGCCTTAATAGGCAGAGAATAAGGATACGGAAGATGGTCAATAAAGAATCTTTCGTTCATGCAGCCAAGCTGTCAAGCTGTCAGCTTAACCTGGCATCGCAAGGACAATGACTACAGAAATACACTCGACTAGGAAAATGTTAGGTTCCTGGTACTGCTGTCAGAGGAAAACAAAGCCTTCTATAAACAAAGGCCAAGGTGTCTGGGGGCCGTTCAAGACAAGTTTACAGTCATTTAGAAGTTCAAGCTCCTGCAGTATTTTTGGCAGCAGTTCAGGGCATTGTGGAAGGGCCCCACTCAGGCCACCACGTCACAGGGTGACTCTGTGTGATGATGTATGGCTTCCGGGCCTTTTGTACTTTGAACTCCATTCTCTGTCTCTTGCCACGTTATTCCCAAATTGTGCTAACCCTCGCACTCCTTACGTGAAGCCGCAGTCCAGAACCGTTCAACATGCCTTTCACGACGATAGAGTCGCCACAGGAAGCAATTGCTCTGGGGAAACAATGGCGGGACAGATTATTGCTTCACACAATCTAGAAAGATACCTGGTGGGTAGGAGAATGTATTGTTCAGTGATGTATGGTTTGTGAATATGCTTGGCCCCAAGAAGGCAATGTCACCCGTGGCCGTTATACTAATCTTCTGATGTAGAAATGCCCTCCCAAGTGGAGGGCCAAATAGAAGAACACAATCGGCCATCTCAACACAAACACAATGCAGACTTGCCCCCAGGATGACAGCTCAGTATTGTCCTGCACCGTTGGGAACTGTGCTTCGGGCAGCCTTTAAAAAATGTGTAGGTGAGTTCTTCCTTTTTCTTCTAACGTCATGTAGCACCTGCACCTGCCCACGAAGTCACATCGCTATAGGCATCTCTTCAATGCTGGAAGATAAGGCATGATTTAATTTTTTTTAATCTGAGGACTGCTAGCAGTAAACCGAGAAGCCCACTGCACAAACGGGGAAGAAAAGGCTTTGAATCAACCTACACATGAAAAAGCAGAATCGTGCCAGCTACCAGCGCCAGCCACACATCTAACCCCGCTGTGCGTGGTCCAATCGACGTAAAAGGAAAGCATCCTAAAAATTAAAACCTTCACTGCTGTCAAAGGGGGCTCCTGCAAAAGAGCTCATCAAAAACAAAATGTTAAGCTAACTTTTCTCGCTTCTCAATTATAGTCTTCGGTAAACCTTTTGGAGCTTTTCAAAAAGCTTGGTTAGGCCACCAAAGCAGTCGTAACATCTCAGATCAGATACAGTAAGGTTGTGCTGTGGGTGCATGTTTCTCAGTCTAGGAGCCTCCTGGAAAATTATGCAGATTCAGGACAAAAAAATGAGGCCAGAGTAGCCAACAGCCCCTACCAGGTGCTGGGATCTGAGAGCTTCAGTTTCTCAGTGTCAAGGCCATCTGCCTTCACTGCCTTCACGGTCACTTGGGATGAAAGCCATAAAAGTGAAGGGGCCCATAAGACGCTGCCTTTGGAAAGCCTGGAAGTGAGCAGGGATGGACTGGAGGACTCTTGGCTTATAAACACGTTTGTGGTGGATACACACGAGATCATATAAGCAGAGCTCTATACCCTATTGATAATAAATCCTTACAATCACCAACTTTATAACTTTTATAGGATGACTGTGTCTTTTATATGACACAGCATCCAAGGAACATCCTTCGGTGATATTGTCCTTAATCATTTCCTGTTTAATTTATTTATTATGTAATCTTGTGATGAAGTGTGTGATTACACTTCCTATTATTTTTTCTGGCCTCCATTATATTTTTATTTTGCACTATTACAACCTCTAATTGTGGTTCAGTGCAACTGGCTGCAACCTGCTGGCCAATTTACATTCCCTGTGTCTCTCCCAATGACTCTAAAGGTGGGAAGAGTCCCTTGTAAATTCATTTGTTGGACTGCTTTTTAAATTACACCTAAGCACAAAACTGCTCTCACGCACAAGGTACTGTCTCTTGCTTCCCTGCACCCCCCTCATCACAATACCACTCCTTTTCAGCTCCACGCCACAGGCTCCCTCCTGAATATGGAAAAATGGGGGACACCTGAGCAGTGTCTGTTTCTTCTGGCTTCTCGCCCCTCCCCTCTCCCTCATCTCTCTCACTAAGGCATTGGGTTCTCATCTAGCAGTTTCTGATTCTCGTTTTTCAAGATTGGCACCAATAGAAAAAGAGCTTATGAACACTAGGCTAGATTTTTATCCGACATGGGTTTCCTCTAAGAGGAGAGGGGGTAGGGAGGATAAAGTGAACCCTGGAGGAGGCGAGAGGATTCGGGAAGGGATGCACAGGTGAAGCACTGAGCCATTGTTCAATCCTAAAGCACACTGAAAACCAGACAACAACAGCCATTAAATCCAACTTATAAGAACGTAGGCTGCAGACGCTTTGTCGTCAGTGCTCCCCTTTGGTGGCCCCTTTTATAACTGTCCGTGCCTGGGAAGGATTCGGGCATCCCCTTGAAGCCACGTCCTCAGCTTTTCAGCAGCAAGGACCACTTCCAGCCATATGTTGTTCTATGTACCTGAAATGACCATGGAAACTTGCCCTGTAGGCAGCCGTGGTACCCGTGCCCCATCCCTTCCTCGACTGGGCTTTAGGGCTTATATGGCTTTCTGCTTCTTCTCCATCATTCACCAAGATCCCCTGGGATCCCTCACCTCCAAAAAAGCAGATTCAAGTGGATTAAGACCCCTTTTCCTTCCTAGTCTAGAAACAGTGGAGAGTCAGGTGGGAAGTGAATGAAGGTCAAGAAGTGAGTCAGCATGAAAGAATCTAGTTCACCGGTAAAACCTGAAAAATTAGAATATTTTTTAAAGCATGTGGAAATGGTGCCACTCTAACTTTTGTTTCCAGCTAGAAAGAGACCACTATTTTTGTGAGGTTATGTAAAGGTCAGTGTTTTTAGTAGACATGTCTAATGCTTCCTTTCCTGATTACATCAAAAAGGTGTTATGATTTCGTGGAAGAGCTGTATCTAACAATATTTATACGGCCACGGAGACCACTCTTGCAAGATGTATATACAATTAGAGGTTTTTCCAACCTAAGTTGGAAAGTGTGTGAAATGTCGCCAAGCCCACTTCAGGCGTTTTCTCAGATAGTTTACAAATTTCTTTGACCCATTTTATTTATTTTTAATCAAGTTGATGCTTCCTCCGAAAGCAGTAATATACGGTCAAAGGGGCACATCCACCCCAACTATGCAAAAGTTTTAGGGCTGATTCAGAGAACACCCAAGGTTCACAAGGAGGTACTGAAGCTACAGGACACCCTTCTGGTGGGAGATGGGAAACTTTATGTCTCTCCCATCCTAGGATACCTTCCCCATTTTCATAAATGTTCATAAATTGAAGAAATCAAGTTCAACCTGGAAATGTATAGGAGGCAGGTGTGGAAGGTAAGGTATTTTTGAAGGCAGATATAAAAGAAGGCTAATTCAAATGAAGGATTCAAGACTTACTCATTTTGAAAATAATACAATGTCTTTCCTCAGAAGAGCTCGATTTGACTTTTGCCTAAAAGTGATGGGGCCATGACTCACTCATTTTTCCTGTTCAAAGTATCACCCTCAAGGCAGTGAAGAAAAGCAGGATTCTTTTATGAGGCCAGAAATGATGGAAGAAAATGAGCAAATCAAATAGATTTTCTTTAGTAGGTGAAATGGTAGTGCCAACTCATTTTTTCTGGGGTCTACCATCAAATGAATGGTGTTTCTTTTATTTATTTTTTAAAAGACTGTCTCTACTTTTTTGCTTTGTTTTTTAGGTTGTTTTTAATTTTTAAAACTTTATTTTTGAAAAAATATTTTATTTATTTATACATGAGAGACACACAGGGAGAGGCAGAGACATAGGAAGAGGGAGAAACAGGCTCCATGTTGGGAGTCACATGTGAGACTTGATCCCAGGACACCAGGATCATGACCTGAGCCAAAGGCAGATGCTCAACCACTGAGCCACCCAGGCATCCCTTAAATTTTTATTTTGTTTTATTTTGTTTTATTTTGTTTTATTTTGTTTTATTTGGTTTTATTTTATTTTATTTTATTTTAAGTAAGCTTTGCACACACTGTGGAGCTTGAACTCTTGAGATCAGGAGTCATGTGGTCTACTGACTGAGCCAGCCAGGCATCTCTGGTGTTTCTTTTAGTGGCCGTAAACCAATATCCAATGTATGTACACACACATACACATAACACACACTGATTGCTTGCTTGTCATCTGTTACCTTTACATCAGTACTTCATGTACATGCATGTTTTAAAACCCTGATATAAACCATCCCCAGAGAGTCCTTGAATATTTAAAAAAAAAAAAAAAGCAGTCTATTAGGATACAACATCTGTAAATAACATTAAGGATTTTGAAAACACCTCATTACAAAATAGTATGCAAAGTATTCTTTTTATTTGTGATTTTGTGGGAAATGAGATATGAAATACCATACAGTCAATAAAATAATGTCTATATGGGCTGTAGAAAGATAAGAAATCATAACTCATTAACAGAAAGAGCTACTGAAAGGTAACACTGAAGAATAGTTTCCTGTACTTTCCCTACCTCTTGAGAGCTTAACATTTTAAAACTGAACATGCATACAAGGAAAGCTCTGGGCATGTTTTATATGCATACATATATATTGCATATCTTAATGTGTGTGGTATGGCTCAGCACACTCTTCAGCAGATCTTATTCATTTAAAAACTATGTGCCTGGGGCACCTAGTGATGCACCAACTGATGGCTCAGTTGGTTAAGCCTCAGCCTTCAGCTCAGGTTATGATCCCAGGGTCCTGGGATCGAGTTCTACCCAGGGCTCCCTGCTCAGTGAGGAGTCTGCTTCTCCCTCTCTCTCTGCTGCTCCCCTTGCTTGTGTTCCTTGCTCCCTCTGTCAAATAAATAAACAAAATCTTAAAAAGATAAGTGAATAAAATAAAAACTATGTGCTCAAATGAGAAAAAAAAGCCATCTCAGCACACAATGCTGATTCTCAGATGGTTAATTTAACTATGGCTCAAAGAAACATCATCGCATGGTTCCTGTTCCTCATATTAGGTCGCCCCCCCCAGAGTGATAAAACCTGAGAAGAAACACGGAAACCACATGAGTTCCCTCTGTCTGTCACATTAAATCATTGTGCGGGGAAGAGAGTGGGAAAATCAAAAGTAAAAAGCCAAAAATCAGCAGTGGGGTTATGGTCCCAACAGCAACGAACTCTACTGTATAGATGGAAGCATAACTGAGGACAGAACACTGGAAAATCACATACAATGACTCCCAAAAGATCCTGGGGCAGGGCCTTGCTTGGATCTGCCATCAGGTCCGGGGAGTGGATGCTTTCTAAGGCAGGATTTTCCTTTCCTGGTACCAGTCAACCTTTATCTACACGTCTGTGTGCTTTTGGGTTACATGACTTCTACTCTCCTTTATCTTAAAGCTCTGGTTTTATTGCTCCCATTGACCAAATGCCAAAATGTAAATTTATTCCTGCTAGAATTTGTGCCAAGAGTACAAACATAACTTTTACAAGCTTAAAAAAAAATTTTTTTTTCTATTTAACGAATCAAGCAAGAAAGCGATAGCTTGTCACCTTTCGTCCATCCTTGGGTCTCTTTCATATGCAGCTTTTTAGCAAACTTTCCCATCTAGATGTCTCCCTGGCAGAGACTGTAAATCATACCCTCGTAGCCCTCACAGTGGACAGGCTCATTGACTGTACGAATGGTTTATGGCTTTAGAATTTGAGCAGGATCTACAAAATAGCCCCTAACAAACTTATCACCAGGAACTGCTGGCCACGAGAGCTAGGGCACCACCGAAATGGGAATCTGTCTGTTTTTCTTTCTCTGGGGCATTTCAAGTTATTAGGCAATACAGCCTATTTCCTTCCTTCCACCCAAAAAGGTATTGTGAGCAAACAATGAAAATCCAGCTCTCTATTCATGTTTGAATTTTGCCATTGTGTGTCCTTCTGTGTATTTGTCTGCCTGGCATCACCAAAGTGCAAGATCTAATGCGTTTCTGGACACAGTTCAGCTCTGGTTACCTGATGGTGTAAAAACACCGTGGACAGAGCCGGTGTCCATTTGTTAAGTCTAATGAAGGACATTTTGCTTTGCATATTTTAGCGACCCTTCTTTATGTGGCAAAGCAAATCTTTCTCTATTCACATACTTAATTGTTCGCTCAGGAAAGATTCTGGCTCTCTTTTCACACTCAGGTTGAGTATCCAGCTACGCGCCCTTAGCGTTCTTTAGGTGCAGCCTGCCAACTAATGCACGACATCCTTTGCTGCAGAAAGTCCATCAGGGAGAAAATATATGTATTTATTGTAACTTTTAGACATACAGAAAGGAGCTCAATAAATGGATTTAATGCTTACTCAAAATTTAAGAATCCATTAGGAAGTTCAGTTTTACTATGTCAATGCGATACATTTCAGACCGTAATCATACCCTTTCCAAATCCCATTTAAAGTAAACCATTTATTTTTTCTACTTTTCCCACAAGTGCCTTAATGTAGAATTTGGATACCTTTCAGAAGAGACCTGTGAGGTAATGCATTTGAGAGACATAACAATATTTATAAAGTTTGGAAAAATCTTTTGCTTAAATGAATGGGGGAAATAATCTTCAGCTTTGGCAGAATGGGTAATAATATTGATACTAAATTTGGTTGTTTCCTATGACTTTCATAACAGATGTGGGGAATAAGTTCTCATTATTATTCTTCAGTGGTTTGTAAGGCAAGACTGGAATTTTAAGGGTTCGCAGGCACATTCATATAGTGCTAAAAAAAGTCATATTGTTCTCATTTTGCTAATATTGCCTTTTTTCCTTTGGTAATATAGCACAAATTTTCACGAACTAGACAAATGGAAAATGCCTAACATTTGTCCTTGTTTTGCATGTACCTTTTACACTCATGGTGGGGTGGAAGGGGGGAGCTTGATTAGACATTCACATTTACATCTCTGCTTATCTGTTGAAAAGTTTACAGCAGGAGCCAGAAGTTTCCCTGTGTCACAAATAGGCATCCAATCTCAAATGAGCAAAGATAGGTCAGGTCTCTCTGACTCATTCAGTCCCTGGGCTGCTGTCATTGAAGGAGAGGACTGCAATATGAACACCTGTCCATGAGGAACCAGACTTGAGATAACCAGCTCATTTCACACAGACCATTGTCCAGCCATCAGATGGTAATTACTTTTCGTCCCCATCAGCCTGGCCTGGATGCCAGCCAATGGGTTGTGGGTGGAAGGGTCTGGATCACATTTCCATTCATCTGAGCCATCCAGTCTCTTTCTTGCTTGTTTTCAATTACATTGACATGGTGGCTTTGGCACATAGTAAGTAAATAGCAACGTATTCAAAAAGAAAGGTCTGAAAGCCAATATCTGAAAGATACTCTTGAGGTTTCAATGAGTACAATGAAACTGGCACAGAAATTCTGGCATTCTGACCCAAAGTCATAAAATACAATTAATTAAGTTAATTGTAGTGAATGTGTAGAATATTTCATGAAAGCCAAACGCAGCACACGAAAGTCTAAAGAGCAGTGGAAATGTTACTGGATTTCCTACGAAATAAATAATTAGCAAATTAACTAAAACATTGATTAGATCAGAAAAGAGGGGAAGGGAAGTGTTGTCAGATGTACTTTCATTCTGAGTTGGGTTTGTTTGGGTTTTTTTTAAAGATTTTATTTATTTGTTTGAGAGACAGAGTGAGCATGAGCAGTGGGAAGAGGCAGAGGGAGAGGGAGAAGCAAACTCCCCGATGAGTAGGGAGCTCCATGCCGGGCTCCATCCCAGGACCCTGAGATCATGACCCCAGCCAAGGCTGACACCCAACCCAACCGACTGAACCACTAGGCACCCTTCATCCTTAGTTTTTCAACACCTACCTGGACAGAAGAAAATCCCCAAGACAGTCTTAATATTCTAAAACTTTCCAGCATTCATTGGAAGATGGCTTCTCTTAGCATCCTTCTCTTGCTCTTCTCCTGGTGGACACGCATCCTCTCACTCTCCTGCTCCACACCTTGAAGTTTCCCATGCCAAGATTAACACTGATAGCTTTGCATCCTCTTGTTACATAGTAGAAGTGACCAAAATTAAATTAAATGAACTACTGTTTTATTACATGACCCTTGTGTTAGATTCACATCACTGCCCAATCAGACCTGCTCCTTGTCGTTAACTGTCTCTTCCCCTACCTTGAACTCAGCCCTTTCGAGCTTTTCATCCTCTGCCAGTTAACCTTCACCCAGCTCCCATTTCTCTTCACCTTCTCCTCTTCCAACCCACAGCAAACTTAAAGTACTAAATTTCAAAATACTAAATACGCAATAATGCTATTTGTCTTTGTTTCATTTTATCTCACCCAAACCATTTGTTATGGATATGAAGAATTGTTTCCTGACTTTATAATATTTTTTGAGAAAATTAACTAAATATTTCAGCAAAAGTTTATTAAAAGTAGACAAGCAGGCATTCTGCTGGGCACCGACCCCACAAAGACATTTATGGCATCATTTGTGTTCTCAAGGAGGTTAAAGTCCAAGAAACAGAGATATTTATGGTAAATAAATAAAATATCCCCAAATGTCATGGGTGCTTTCATGGTATTCTAAACAGGATGGAGTAGAGGCATAAAGGTGGTGCAAGTAATTTTCATTGGGGTATTAGAAAACTATTTCAGGATGGTTGGAAATGGATCTTGAGGGTTAAGTAGGGATCACCAAGCAGAATGGAAGAGGACGTAAAGACCCAGAGATATGAAGTTGCAAGGTGGGTCCTGGCAGTGGTTTGGGTATGAAAGAGGCTGTGGCACAGAGAAGACTCAGGAACTGGGAAGGGTCTGCCTGGTGTGTCCCACTAAGAAATCTAGACTTCTTCCAGTATTCAGCAGAGTCATGAAAGGGTTTTAAGTTGGTGAAAAAGAGTGATCAAATAGTTGCTAGTAAATCATCCCACACTGGCACTGAGTGGACGATGGCACTGATTGAAACCATTGTGGTGCCAATACTACATGAAAAGAGTCTGAAATACAGTTATGGCTGTGGGCCTGGAAAGAATGGGACAGGAGAGGCGGAAAAGAAGTACCATTGTGGATTTGGTCACTGATTAGATGCCATCACATGAAAGTAATGTGTATAAACATAAATGATGTGCTGTTTTTACTGTTTTATCTCTAAAACTGAGGCAGAAATGCCACTGACAGCGAGAGTCAGTGTTGCACCATGAGAGAAATGAAGAACATGGAAATCCAAGAGCTTGAGTGTGAATCTTGGCTCTTCCATTTTCTAGCTTTGCTACTATGGGTAAATCACTGAAGCTCTTTGAGCCTCAGTGTTCTTGTCTGCAAAATGCAGAAGTAAGGAAATCTATTTTACAAAATTACCTGACACACTGTAGGCATTCATGAAATATTATTCAAACTAAATATCTTTTGAAAGAGGGCCCAAGAACACTGTGTCCTAACTGCAAGGCATATGGCTGAGCCATAGGATGCTGGGAAAGATTAGAAGCAACTGGTTGGCCAAGTTAAGAAACAACAATTGAAGATGAGTGGCTATTTAGAGCTCATGCACCAGGCAGTAAATAAGATAAACACCACAGTCTCTATGCTCTTTGGTTATAACCACAAACCAAAGAAAAATCCTCTCACGGGTCTGGGGTGAAAACAGCAGCTGGGAACTACATGGAGCTTTTTGGTTCCACCTGCATGAAACTTTCATACTCCATACCCTACTTCACACACATAGCCATTTCTGCACATGAATATTGTGTTTGGTAAGGACACTGTGTATAGAGCATTACAAAATCTAATTTAATCAACTTCATATGATTTTTACTTTGAAAATAAAGGTCCTATTTCAACCCAGAATTATCATTGTGCAGTCATTATGTATATAGACACAGACACAAGAGAATGACTTAAAAGATGATACTGCTTGTACACTTTCATTTGAATATTTATACATAAATAGCTTTCAGGATACATATCAACTAAATTAATGCAAATTGATCAACTCATTAAGGTGAAAATATAAAAGCATTAGTGCTTATCATGTACTTATTAGGAATCAATTAAATGGTTGATCTTCATAAGACCACAGTTTATTCTCCAGCCTGCACAAATAATCAATCAGCAAATATGTGTTGAATTCACTGTAAGCAAAATGCTATGTCGTTGAGGATACAATGATGTGTGAGATGTAATTACAGCCCACATGGAGCCTTTGATATAAAATGTAAGACAGCCGCCCAAGAAGTGATAATTATTTGAGCCAAAGGTAATGTATGCTAAGTACCAAATGATGATGTTAGCCAGAAGTGCTATAGAAATTCAGGAGGGAAAGAGGCATCCAAGGGTCAGGGTGATCAGAAAGCTTTGTCGAGTGTTTTAACATGGACCACAAACAATAATGAGCAGCTTTCATATATTTGAAGAGAAGAAAGAAAAAAAATAATGTTTGTGGCATCTACTATAATCCTATAATCCCATTCTATTCTAGACAACTATTTATACAAACAAGCAAGGAAACAAGCAAGGAAAAACCAAGAAACCTTTCAGTTAAGAAAATGGAAATGTTAAGACAACCTCACAGGAAGCTGGACTTCTTTCTTCATCCCAAGTAATAGTTAATGTTTTTGAGTGCTTTCCATGTGCTGGGTGTTCTGCTAACTGCTTTATCTGAATTGCTTTACCTAATCCTCATGATAATATAGGAGGGGTTACTATTAATAATCACTTCCAGAGATGAGTGAAACCAAGGTTCAGCGTCACACAGCTAGACAGTGGTGAGAGCAAACAGAACTTGTGATCACTTGGCTCTACCATCTTGAGCTAAGAATAAGAATTTACAGAGTTTGTTTAAGGCACCCTGTGAATGACAAAGTAGTCATTCATTCAGCAATTTATTGACCACCAGACACTTGCCAGATACAGGAGTTATAAAGATATGTAATCCAGTCGTGGTGCTTATAGTCCAAAGGTAAAGACAGGAAAATAAACAGATTTTTAGAATGCGGAGTGAGAAGTCGCTAACATAGGATGTTGTAGAAGGCTTACTCTTCTATGCTAGGTAAAAGTGTCAGAGAAGCCTCTCTAGAAGAAGAGACCCAAGGGATCGATTTTAGAGGACAAACAAGGTCTCACCAGGCACACATATGAGAAAGACATCCTAGGATGAAGGAACAGCATGTACAAGGAAAGAGAGTTGAGAGAGAGTTGAAAAAAATACACCATCATTCAAATGGCTGAGTTTACCTCAGCAACCCCAATTCAACACCACAAGACGAAGTCATTCAAGCCACTGCTTCTCTGACTCCTACTTCATAGCAAAGTTCTGTAATTAATATTAAAAAAATTAATATTACATTATTTTTGCATTAAACCTTCAAAATCCATTATGATTTTATATGTATAGCATATCTCAATTTGGACTAGCCAGTTTTCAAGTGCACAGATAATTGTGCACATTAACTGCAAGTTAAGTATACTCCCAAACAACTCAGAGTTTAAAAATAAGTTACAATCAAAGTTAGAAAAATACTATATATTGGTAATACTATATATAATACTCTATAATAAAAATTTATAAACTTTTTGAAAGGCTGAAAAATGAATGACTAAGCACCTGTATCAAAAAGTTAGAATAAGAGGGTGGGGAGCTGGGGTAATTGGGTGACTAAGGAGGGCATGTGATGTGATGAGCACTGGGTGTTATACGCAACTGATGAATTATTGAACTCTACATCTGAAACCAATTATGTACTAAATGTTGGCTAATTGAATTTAAATTAGAAAAAGGAAAAAGTGAGAATAAGAAAAGCAAGTAAAATTCAAAGAACATAAAATAAAACAATAAAGATAACAGAAGAGTTTAATGAAATGGAAATGAGCATATAATAGAAAGGATCAGCAAAGCTAAAACTTAGTCCTTTGAAAAGACTAATACATTCTGGCAAAAGTGATCAGAGAGTAGTCACAAAAATATATCAGAAATATAAAAGAGAGCCCATAACAGGTTCTGCAGACGTTGCAAGGATAATAAGATATCACAAACAATTTTATGCCAATAAAATTTAAAATCTAAGTAAAATAAATTCCTAGAAAAATACAACTTTCCAAAACTGACAAAAAGAAACAGAAATTGTGAATGGTTCCATTACAGAAAAAGAATTCGCAGTTTAAGGAAATACCAGGCCCAGACAGTGCCACTTGAAAGGAAGAAAAACATCCCCAAACTCATCTTGTGAGCATAACATGATGTTGATATCAAAACACAGCAAGGACATTGCAAGAAGGAAAATTGAAAGACAATCTACTCATGACCAAGATATAAAAATCTCAAACAGAAGGTTAGCACAGAAAATCTAGAGCTATTTTGAGAAAATAATACATCACAACCAAGTAGGATTATTTTTAAGAATGTAAAATTGGTTTAACATTCAAAAAGTTGACCACAGTTAATTCTTCACATTTACAGGGGAAAAAATAAAGGGATAAAATGTTTCATAAAAGCCAATATCCTTTTGTAGTTTAAAATTCACAGTAAATTCTGGAAAACAGGATGGGGTTCCTCAAAAAGGTGAAAACAGAACTACCCTATGACCCACTTATTGCACTAGTAGGTATATATTTACCCAAAGGACACAACATAGTGATTTGAAGGGGCACCTGCACCACAATGTTTACAGCAACAATGTCCACAATAGCCAAACTATGGAAAGAACCCAGACATCCAGTGACAGATGAATGGATAAAGAAGATGTGGTGTGTGTGTGTGTGTGTGTGTGTGTGTGTGTGTGTCTGATGGAATACTACTCAGCCATCAAAAAAGGGAAATCTTGCCATTTGCAGCAACGTGCAAGGAACTAGAGGATACTATGCTAAGTGAAATAAGTCCATCAGGAAAAGACAATTACCATATGATCTCGCTCAGATATGGAATTTAGGAAACAAAACAGAGGACCATAGGGGAAGGGAGGGAAAATTAAAACAAGACAAAAATCAGAGAGGGAGACAAAACATAGACTCTTAATCATAGGAAACAAATTGAGGGTTGCTGGAGGGAAGGGAGTGTGGGATGGAGTAACTGATTGATGGACATTAAGGAGGACACGTGATGTAATGAGCTCTGGGTGTTTTATAAGACTGATGAATCATGGACCTCTACCTCTGAAACCAATAATACACTGTATGTTAATTAATTGAATTTAAATTTTAAAAAACTCTGAGTAAAGTAAGAAGAACGGGAAATGTTCTCAAGCTGATAAAATAATTCTACAAAAAAATATATGAAAGACAAAATCTTTCCCTTTGTAATCACACACAAGGTAGAAGTGCCGAGTATTACTACTTTTGTTACATCTTGAACTGGATTTTTTTAAAGAGTTTATTTATTTATTCATAAGAGACACAGAGAGGCAGAGACACAGGCAGAGGGAGAAGCAGGCTCCCTATGGGGAGCCCAATGCGGGGCGGGGGGTGGGGGGGGACGTGTTCCCAGGATGCCAGGATCATGACCTGAGCGGAAGACAGGTGTTCAACCACTGAGCCACCCAGATACCCCTTGCACTGGATATTTTAACCAATGCAATAGGGCAAGGGAAATTAATAAGAATTTGATCATCAGAAAGACAAAGTTGTCCTTGTTTACAAACAGTCAGATTTGGTATGTAGAAAATAGGAACAATCTGCTCATAAATTACTAAAATTATTACTTGAGAAAGATAACTCTATGAAAGATCAATACACAAAATCACTTGCATTTCTTTATACCAAATACAATTAGGAAATTTTAAAAGTTTTCAAAAGATACCAGTTATAACAGCATGAAAACATAAACTATCTAGACATAAATCTAATATGTATATCTACATATGTATATTTGTATGCAGATATATGTATATATATATCCAAGACATTACTGAAAAAAATTTTAAAGGCTTAAAATAATGGATGACTACACTATACTCAAGAATTGGAAGACTGAGGGGTGGCTGGGTGCTTCAATTTGTTAAGTGTCTGTCTTCAGCCCAGGTTATAATCTTGGGGTCTTGGAATCAAGCCCCACGTTGGGCTCCCTGCTCTGCAAGGAATCTGCCTCTCCCTCCTCCTCTGCCTGCTGCTCCCCTGGCTTGCTCTCTCTCTCTCTCTCTCTCTGTCAAATGAATACATAAAATCTTTTTAAAAATAAATTTTAAAAAATTGGAAGATTCAGTACTGTAACAATGTTATCTCTCTTCAAATTAATGAATCCATGGATTCTAAATAAAAGCAATAAAAAAAATCCCTACAAGATGTTTTGTGACCTTAATAACATGATTTATGAATATCTATGAAAATGCTGCAAAGGTAAACATTTTGAAGCATTCTTGAGTTTTGCATTTCTCCTTTCCATTCACTTTGGACACTGGCCTAATATTCCACATAAAACAAAAGAGGCCCTGCCTGATATGAAAGAATCATCCCAACTGGCATCCTAAGCTTAAATCTGGGGACCCCAAAAGAAAAATAACTCCAAGAAATTGACCCTCTGACCTATACTTTCCAAATGGGTGGTTCTCCAGGGGAGGGCTCCCACCCACACTTTCCATGGCACTTGTGCTGCAATCTAGCATCTAAAAAAGCCATAAGCCATCTACACAGCAGTCTCTCCTTTACTTCCTGAATCTTCCACTGCTGGAGATGTCAAGGCCGAGCCAACTTGATTCAAAGACCTCAGCAGGCTTTATGGCAGTATTACTACCACCCCAGAGTCAGAAGGACACAAAAAGGGAAAGCAGGGGAAGACTATAACACAGAGTGGCGTGCAACCCACTACCGACCTTAGTTAGCCACAGTCTGTTCCTGCCACCCACACCAGAAGAAAAAGAACTGGGCTGCCTACTTCAGGCTTTACCAGTAGTTTCTGATCACTGTCAGATGAGCTGTATCTGAACAGATCCAAACCTTATAGGGCAGATGACTTTTCCCCGGCTATTCATATCACAACTATTTGTTATGCCTAGACATGGCACTTCTAATTATTTTTTTCTAGTTTGTTTCTAATTTGAAGCTTTCAATTAATAATATTGTCATGCTCACTCTACAGGACAGCAGGGCCCAAGAGCTGACTTCAAACCCTGTCTATTCTCACCTTCTCCCACATTGGCATTTGTAAGCTAACCCTTGTAAGTCAGTAAGAACCTAGAGGAAGACTTTCTTCAAACAAGTATACATGAAGAGAGGAATTTGGGTTAAGTTATCAGGCAATTTGTGGCCAGGGATGGGGACTCCTCTTTTGTCACCCTCAAATGCCTTTTGCTTCTGCTTGGCGATGTACAAAGCAAGAGGAGGGGCTGTGGATTTCCGGTAAAGGGAAAGGATGAACCTGGCAGTTACCAGCAGGGCCGATAGATAGCTGGGGGAGTTCTAGTTCAGATCAGTATTAATTTGAATCTGCCCATCGTTCATAGATTGCCAAGGTGAGCAATGCCTAAGCCATCGCAAAGACTGATGCTATGTCCCAACTATATGAAACCAGCATCCTCAGGATGTATGATGTGAAACATGCACTATTCATATAGCTCTTTGAAGAAGTCACACGGCACAGTTTGAAAGGCTCCATAACAATCAGTCAAACATTTCCCTAGTGACAATAAAAGGACTTCAATGTTAAGTAAACTGCCTACTCCATAATTATGTCTAAGAAAGAGTGCTTCTTTTTCCACCATTTACAGCTCTACAGTGGAATCCAGCATTTCTGATTACTGACTGTGCTCATATTATTAATTGCTCCCAAAGTGAAAACATTTCTCTTAAAAGAATGTTATATAGCTATGCCTATTGTAGCCCAAAGTGAAAAAGATTTAGCAGCATTCTCTTTAATTTTATACATACAGATGCCAAAAAATTTCGTTTGCCTCCTACTTATTAGTGGCTTTATTAGCTTCATTGATTAATTTATGTGGCTAATTACCAAACTCCACTTCAGTTTGGGAAACGTAGATGCATTTTTAATGTTAATAAGGGGAGAATGAAATATATACACTTGAAACAAAAAAAAAAGTGTTTGAGGCTTGAGTGGTTAGCAACCACAGTTCACGACTTTTCTCAATCTACACTGGCTTACAATTAATATTCTCTGACAAAAAAAGGCAACAGGGACTATATTTTCATACAAAGCTATGGTCATTAATGACGCAGGTTTACTGTCAAGCTTCTTCAACCAATCACGTCTTTCCCTCCAAAATACCAGAGACCTTTTGGGTTGGTAGTTAGCAAACACATTCTCAAGATGTAATGAAATTACCTACTTTTCTTGTGAAGGAAATAGGGCTAAATTTGCCTTGCTGTGTAAGTAGGAAGTGAAGGGGAGAAGCCTGTCATGCTATGCGACTTTGTAAAATACATGGAGGAGTCAAGATCAAATCCTGGTCTGGAGAGACCAAAACACAGCCCAAACCAGTCACAGCTTGACATCTAAAGCCAAAGCAGAGAACACCTTAGTTTTAAAGAAGTGTTCTGAAAGTCTCCTAAATCGCCTGAAACCCCATTTTTTCTGCCTCAGAAGATTAAGTGTTGTGTCAGTTCCTATCGGAAAGTAGAATCTCTGCTTCCAAGAAGTCAGGTTATTTCAAGTCTGCTGCCATTGCCTGCTTGTTTGTCCAACCCTGAAAGCAAACTTTTCTCCAAGAATTATCTTATGAGAATCCTTCTATTCCTGTTATTCTTTGTGGACTATTTTGTTATTTTATTTAAGTCCTTACTCCATTGAGTACCCTAGTGTAGTCCCAACAGTGCCATGAGGAAACTGTTAAATTCTTTAGACATCACTCAAGGTAAAGCAGTGTAATTTCTTTCAACTGAGTTATTGGCTAAATGAAAAGTTCAAATCCACCTTTTACTTACTTTAATAAAATATCCTAAATCTTTGTATACAATGTAGAATAAAATTAATGAATTATTCGGGGACTATTTGTCAATTTCTAGATTAACCTGACTCTTTGGGGCTTTTTGTGTTTTGGTTTTGGAGTTGCTTACTTTTAAAAACAAATTTCTTATTTGGGTTATTTTAAGAATCCTTTAAAAATGGATAAAAACTCTAACTTAAAAAGTTTTTGAAGAAAAAAGTTTTGATTCTCATCCAAAACAGTGATTTCAGGAATCCCTAAAACAAAGAAAAAGCAATGCCTATAATTCAGGCATTAATATGAGTACACTAAAATGGCCAAATTCCACCAAGTTTCTCAGAGAAACTCTACCATGTTGACTGGTTGACATAACTAAACTTCATCAAAACAAGAACCGTATCGATCACATTCACCACTGTGGCCTGGACACCTAAGTTAGCTCAGTATTTGACACACAGCAGGATCATACATTAAACTAAGGACAAGTTTTATAGCGGGTTCCTGATAATAATCAGAGGCCAGGGCTGCCCAAGCAAAGGTAACACATAACTGATCCAAAACCAAAGTTCTCCTCTGAAATTCTTTGGTGGTATAATAAGGACAACTCCATTTTAAGACAAGCATGTGGCTATGTGAACGCATATCTTGGAAGAAATAGGATGGAAATAATTAACAAAGACCCATCCCACTGGGACCAACAGCACTTCCTCCTTTATGTTTTGAGTATATGGGGATGTGTGTGCACTTTCTCCCTGCAAAGGTTTAGAACTCTCTCATTGCCATTTTACCGGTAGATTGGGCACTTTCTTACTTGAGATAATGACAAATGATGATGTTATACTATTTAATAAACAAACCATAATGCAACCATGTAAATCCCAAGAACAGGGCCAAACAGCGTGGTGTTCCTCCAACACTTACCTGGGATTTGCTCCACAGCTAAATACAAGGCATCTAGGCCAGCTAAGTGGCTTGCCGGAGCTGTTCTGCCTAGATGACATCATCACTTGGCTTTGCAAATGCACCTCTTTGGCTCTGGCTCTTTTGGCTTCTTTCCATGTAAACACGGCTTGATTAATGCTGCAGGAGGACTGTGAATCACGTATTCCACTCCTGTATGAGAAGTCAGAATGTCAATTTTTCCTCATTTTGAGCACAGAGCATTGGGACACTTAATGTGGCATCCATAGTAACAGCATGGTAACCGCCTTGGTGCCTAGCTGCCAGCTTCACGACACATTTTATGTAAGAGCAGCTGATGCATTGCCCACTGGAAGACCTGCACCTCAACATGAAACTGCATTCATGGGTCTGACCATTATGGCCCGATCACAAACATGTTACAAGGCTGCCCTTTGATGCTGAGTCAAGAGGGATTTTTTTTTAAAAAAAAGTCCTTGCTGTGCCTCCAAGAGAATAAATGGGATTTTGACCATGTAGTCACAGATGTTCAGGACTGATCAGAGCCTGGGTGGGACCTTGTCCTCCTAGGGTACCTTTTACCATGACTGCCTCTAGCTGGCAACCCCATTGAACATATCTGATCACTAAATAAAGTAAATCCAGGAAAGCTGAAAGCAAAATCTCACCCAGCAAAAAGAAGAATGCCATAGATGTCAATCTTTATAACCCTTTAACAAAAACAGTTCAGCTGTTGTAAACAGTCAAGAAATGACTTGGAAGAATTAGGGCTGGTAGTTATCAAGAGCATCCTAGGGCCATGCTGGGTCTAATTGCAACAGGTGAAATCCTTTAGTCCATCAGTTTCAAATGGTTAACTTGCGGGTGTGGGTTGGTTATGCAGATTCAGTTGTTGGGTAACAAATACTCTAATACATGAATTGCTTCTCTGTGATGACTAACAGCACAGCCTCCGAAAGTAGAACATGACAAGTGTTAAAATAGCAACCTGATGTGTGTTTACTATGGTTTCCTCTCTGCTTTGCAACATTAGGAAATTATGAAGCATGAAGAAGAGAGTTTTCTTCTTCATTCCTCCTGCATCACATCCAAAAACCATTTGAACATTACAGGTATGCACCACGTTTCGTGAAATTTTTCCCAAAGAACCACATTGTTTTCCATTTTGATAAGCCAGGAAAGGAGGTGGGGTTTTTACCTTGACTCTTAAAGCCATTTAAATGAAAACTGCTCAAATCAGCCCAAGGGAGGAAGTGTGGATTTTCATGTCAAATCCAGGGTTAGCATCTTCTCAATGAGAGCTACACTCATGCTTGCATAAACAACACTAAAAGGTAGTGAGCAAATATTCAGAAGTTAGCAAATCATTTTAATTCTTTTAAGAAGCCTGAAAATTTTATAGCTCTCATTCAGCAGTACACACACACACACTCCACAAGTTGTCCAGGAATAAGATCATTCAAAGGAAAGATTTTAGTGATTGGGACAAGACCAATTTAGAGTTCACTGGCTTCTAAAGAATTCATAAAACAAACTTGGAAACATGAGTCACCAATCTAATGAGATATAATTTCCTTGGGAGTTGATGAATAAAATAAGCAGAGATGGCAGGGACCACCACCATGCCCATTCGAGAAGTGAAGAGGCAACATGGAGCCCATGGTACTTTCGGGAATCAACGATCACACCCTTAGAATTGTTTGTGTTCTCTCGATTTTTTTTCAGGGGTGTTTGCTGCCCCAGGTCCTGCCTTACAGATAAAGTGGCTGCAAGGTTCCATCATGTTACATAAGACCACAGAAATGCAAACACCCCGGCTGTTTAACATCTACTTTCATTGCTTTGCCACAGCAAAGTTACAGTGATTTCATGGATGCAACCGAAGTATTTTCCTGCACCAAATTCCAAAATTAGACTAAAAAAAATAAGTACTATACTTCTTAATATTTGATGTTGGGAAGTAGAATTTCTGAGGCTCACAATCTAAGTATTCATGAAGAGTTTTGGCTTCCATCTCCACTGGCAATTTTTAAGGAACTGCATTTTTAGGCAAAATGCAAAACTGGAAATAATTGAGATATGAATTTGGTTAGAACAGAAAACTTTTAATGTCACCCCAGCCACTTGCTGTTTAGGTACAACGATCAGCCGTGTGCTATTATTTTACTAGAATAACATCGTTGACAGGTTATGAAAAAAAATGAGGATGCCCTCATTCACTCTCGATATTTAGAGTCTCGGTCTTACTTGAAATTCCCTATAAGGACCCAAGGCCCAGAGCATAAGCTTTGTTTCCTCTAAGAGATACATTCATTGGGAAATAAAATTAAAACAAATTAGGATACTGTCCACATTTTATTTGAAATTTCATGGTCTCCTTATGCACTAAACCCATTACATACTTTGAAGTTTTCAGAAAGTCGAAAAGTCTAGGTACTGACCTTCTCTGATGAGTTCACATACTCATTTTCCCCATTTGTAGACTGGTTTATTAATAACTCTTTGAACTTTCTAACTCAAAGTCAATGATTCTAAAGTCATATAGCACATCATATTACTTATTGGTTAGGCTGAATATAACAAATTAATTCATAAATAATAGTGATTTTTAATAAGACATAAATTTATTTTTCTCTGACCTAGAACTAGGTCTAGAAGTAAGCAGACAGAAGCTGGAAGTCTACAACCATCAATGTCCCAAGCTCCTTCTATTTTGCTTCTCTCCCAATCTTCAGCATTTTGCCCAATGGCCCAAAATGGCTATCAAGCACCAGCCTTTACATCTGCATCCCAGCCAGTAGACATGAGGAACTAGGGGAAAGGACTCTGACACTTCCTGTCAGAACTCATTATCTAGAACTTGGACAGATAGCCACACAAAGTTGCAAGGAAAGCTGAGAAACATAGTCTTTATACTGGATGGCCACATATACAGCTAAAATTTGGCATTCTGATTTGGGGAAATAAAGAGAAAACCATTTTTAAAAAAAAACAACAGTTATCTCTGCCACCAATATTGACCATGTGAAGAGCTAATATCTAAAATCTGAAACTTTTTTTTAAAAGATTTTATTTATTTATTCATGAGAGACATACAGAGAGAGGCAGAGACGCAATCAGGGGGAGAAGCAGGCTCCTTGCAGGGAGCCTGATGTGGGACTCGATCCCAGGACTCCGGAATCACGATCTGAGCCGAAGGTAGATGCTCAACCACTGAGCCACCCAGGCGTCCCAAAAACATTTTTCTCTTAAAATATTAAAGGTAGGTTTATTTTCAAGGATAACATCAGGAGAATTCAGTGTATAAATAATGTAAATATATAAATGATTAATAATGTAAACATATATACAAAGTAAATAATAATATATAAACAACTGGTGTCTATCATGGTATCCCTGTGGTATATTCTCACTTGCCCGACTATTGCAGTTAAGGATTTAAATGCAAATAAAATTCTTCCTTTTATAGTGAAAGTTTAGAATAATAGGAAGAAAATACAAGTGTAAAGAAAAATGTAAAGAAAGATGTAGATTTAGTCAGTGGGGTAAGTTTAGCAGAAAAAAAATTACGGATTTGAGTGTGACCTGAGTCTCTGCCTCTCTCTCTTTCTGTGTCTCTCATAAATAAATAAATAAAATATTAAAAAATAAAAAAGCTAAACACATGGTTTTGTGCTTCTTTCTAAATGTTATGGCACTTTTAAGTACATAAATCAGCGCTTCAAAGACAAAGACTCAAAAATTTGGGAATGGATTGAGGCAGCATCTGATGATCAAATGCAAGTGTAGGTGGAGCTCATCAACCAACCAACCAACTCGGTTCATAGAGCATCCATGCGGCCCAGGCGAGAGCTAGTCCACAAAGCAATCATGATGAAACAGGGTTTGCTTGTTTGTTTTTTCCATATTTTCAAGATTTTTCTCTGCTATCGCTATGCCTTGAGTCAGAGAACTGAGTCTCTGTGATTGAATCATGAATGTGTCACTTTCTGTGCACAAACAAGGAGAGCAGAATAGAAGTGTCCCTTCAAAAGAATAAAGCAGAATCCACTTTAAAAGAGAATTGGTGATGAATAGGCCTCCTCTTTCCTTTCTAGCACTTTCATTTATCCATTCATCAAATGTGTCCTCTACTAGACACTGAGCCAAGACTGAAGATATACAGAGACGTCTAGCCCTCAAGGTGCTCATCTCTGGACTAGGAGAGGCCTCTCTGCGAGTGAATTGGAAACATGGTAGGAAACAATATGATGGATAGGATGGCTCCGAATGCTCTCGTAAAGTGTGCAGCATCTGAGTCTTACCTTCTGCACTTACTCCCAAGATGCATGGGCTTTCTGAGCCTTGCCTTCCTTGTCTGTAAAATGGGATAATAAGAATATGTATGGGTTTGCTTCATTGTCCGAAGCAGGACAAGATCTCGATACTCGTTGGCATGTGTGTTATTATCATTGTCATTGATGACATAATGCTTAATGTTATTAATCTAATGTTATTAATCTAGAAAGATCCCAGAAGGAAAGACTTGGAATTACGGTGTACCGTTGAGTTATATGCTGTTACTAAGGAGAGGAGCATCTCTAGAACTGTTACTATTTGACCACAGAGGACTGACCCAAAAAAAAGCTTGAAGGTTGGGAGGTTGCAGAGCTGGTGGTTCCTGTATCAACACAGGCGTGGCATGAAAGTTAAAATAAAAGGTTTGAGAATCCTCCACAATTCATTTTGTATTGGGGAAAAGAAGAGGTGGAGGTTCCTATGACAGGCTCTTTCTTGCTCTACACCCAAGCCTCTGAACTACTTGAGCCTCTGGATTTCTAAATATAACTTTGAGAAAACTAATCACACATTTTCGATTCAGATGAATTGCTTAGTTTCCGTATTAATCACATTGAGCTAGTTAACATTTAATCATGCGTCTTGACCACAAACAGTAAAAAAATAAAAATAAAAATAAAAAAATAAAAAAAAGCAATGCTGTAGAAAACAGTTTTCCTCTGAAAATTGTAGAAGGGATTTTTCTGCCCAATGGCAAGGAATAGGAAAAGTCTGTATTTATAGACAGGCCTATTTGATAACTCAATTTTTCATAGGCTGGTGTTTCTTCTCATAAGGAAGTCGGTTGCTGTTCTCAGAGCTGCTCAGATGGAATGGTTTTTTTTGTAATGTTAAAAGTATGAGTCAGTATTTCACCCACAATAGCCACATTTCAAAACCAGCATACAGCTTTTAAGGAGCAGCTAGGAATTCAAAAGTCCAGTACCTAAACTTTCAAGTTCTTGAGTTAATTAGCTGCAAACTTGCAAAGTGTGGTCAGTTTTGAAACACGCATTTAAGTACTTGAAGACTTACTAGGCTTTGAAAGTATTTGCTACTGGGTCTCTCAGGCACCTCTCCTCTCCTTCCCCACCCACCCTCAACCCCCCACCAACCTCCTACCCTGGCAAATTTCTACTCATCGGTATTCACAGGAAACTAATTCTGACAGGGATGCTTGAAGTGGTGAGCTGCTGAATCATCACCTGGAGCTCCAGAATGCATGTGTGTGTGTGTGTGTGTGTGTGTGTGTGTTATATGTAAGCACAGACTGAGGTGCTTGTAGTGGAAAGTGACTCAGAGTGGCAAAGAGGGAAAACGGCCACTTACCAGCTTCTGCTAAAAATATCTAAGTATTCTGCACACATAATTAGCCCACAAACCACCCTGGCCATCATTATCAGCGACTGAAGACAGGCCCCAGTGCTGATCCCATTTCTAAGGATGCACAGTGTCCTTTTTTTTCACTCATCTGTTCATTATCCTGCAACAACCTGAGGTTACCTGCTGGGTGGTCTACGGGATGGAGATGCTCTTTCAAACATAGTTCCTGCCCTCCAGGTGTTTTTATCCCATGGGATGAGACCATTATTAGCCAAATTATCAGACAAGTGAGTATCACACTGCAATTGTAACAGAACAAAGCAGTAGAAGGTGTTGCTATGGAAACCTAAAAAGAAAACTTTGACTATGAAAGGTTGATGATGGCTCCCCCAAGGATTTGATGCTTACCTGAAGGATAAGTAGGGGTTACAGGTGGGAGAAGAGAAGGTGACCACATCAAAGGCTCCATGATAGGAGCAAGAGGTAGAAAGAAGAGAAAGAGAAAGGGGGGAAAGTGATAGGAGAAGAGACAGGTGCCTACCCCATAGTGCCTGATGGTCCCATCTGTTTGTTCTTTATGTAAGAACAATGGAGAACCATTGAAAGTTTCAAGCACAATAATAGCCTCATCAGAGTTAGGTTTGGGAACATTGTTCTAGCTGCAATACAGAAAAGGAAGAAAGAGGTTAGAAGGCAGGATAAGTGTAATAAATTGGTCTTAAGAGGCTGTCATGATTTCTTTGCTGCTTCATGTACCCTTGATTTATCTATTTATTCTACATATTTTTATTGAGCACTTACTATGTGCCAGACATTGTACCAGGCCTGTGCACAAAAGCAGAAGCTCAACCTGATGCAGTTGAACTTTAAAGAATGTTCCATGTACCCTAGTTTTATGTGTACAAAAATTATTAGGTTAGAAAATGGAAGAGTTGGATGGATTTCTCTGGTCCAAAATCCCTTTATGAAGACTATGCTCACAGACATTGTGAGGATTTTATATGATTTAAAGAGGAAAAGTAGGGGTAAGATTTCAGGCACATACCCACTGATACTTGCCACTGATGTCCACGTTATTTTTCAAGAGATGAACCTTGACAACTGAAATTGAAAATAATGGTTCTCAAACTTCTGGATTCTTCTATGCATTACAACCACAGCCTTGGATCACTCTCCCCTGAATTCACAGTTGTCAAAATTAAATTAACATTTCTTTAGGGCATTATACTTCCACCCAGTATATTTCAAAAGTTTATAATGCTTTATCCAAGTAGTATGTACACATAGTTTCAAAAGTTAAATATAACTACAAACCTTAGAAAAAGAAACATCATCCTTTGCCCCATTCCTTTCAAGGCTGAGTTCCATTTCCTGGAGCCAACCACTTAAAATTTTGCAATTCTTTTGCTGTTAGTTCTAGCATTCACCTTCATTTCATAAAGCATTGTCATCTCTAGATTTTTCGCTTTTAGTCATTACTTGTTTTGACATCCTATTCTGAAAAGATTTTTCCTCCCAAATCCACCCTCCTTGCCCTCCCTCATCCTTCCAAGGAAGTCGCATTACAATTTTGGTCAAATCAGAATTTAATGTTTACCTCATCCTCAGGCAAAAAATTTTAAAGCTGAACCATAGAACTGAATTTTCTTCTTATTCAAGTTTTCCTTTTTCCTAGAGTTAAAGGTTGCCTTGCATTTCAATTGCTTAGTTTTCCATGAACCTTCCCTGCTCTAAACTTTAACTGTCTGAGAGAATCCCAAAATTTCTCTCATAATCTTCAAACTTACAAGAATTTCATTTTCTGGGAGATGTTCCTCCTAGGGCACAAGGTCTTTCTGATCCAATCTGAAGACTTTTCTGACTGCTCCAGAGCTGACATCCTGACAAGTCCCCTGAGTGTTTCCTTCCCCTCTTTCTTGGGTTGGTCCCTCTTTCCTGGTTCCCAGGCTTTTCTCTCTTTAGGTGTCCTCACTTTGCTTGGTGAGCACCTCTCCCAGGAACTCCATGGGGAGCAGGGGGAGTAATATTTTTGAGAATCTGTCCATCTGAAAATATCAGTAATATTTGCACATTACAGTTTATAATTTAGAAAGATCTCTCCCACTTATCACTTTATTTCATGCTCACTATAGCTTCATAAAATCTTACCACTCAGTTTTAAATGCTGAGAGAGGTGAAATGACTAGCCCAAAGCCATTGCTCCTCCATGAGGATAGTTGTCTCTGCCCACATCCCTGAACAGCAAAGGGCAATTCAAATAGTGGGAACACCAGTGGATGCTAACGGAGTGGATGAATTTAATAAATTAATTAAGAAAGCACCTGCTAACAAGTACATTATATGTTTCTTTATAAGACTTTATCAGCAATGTGAAGGTGTATGATTAAGGATTTGATTCCATATTTCATGGTCCACCAGTATCAAGGCAAAATTATTTCAGAAGAGGCAGTTTTGTGAGCAAATTATAGAATGACCAGTGATGTCGATATGGTCTATGCCAATCTTTTTTTCCCACTGCCCCCACCCCATCAGTGCCCCCCCACTTCTGTCCTATTCTCTTTGATTTCTCATGTCTGAATCAATGCTCTGGTTTAGAATGACTTGAAAGCAGATGTCCTGAGCAAAGGTACCAAGGGGAAGAAATGTCACAGAGCAGCCATACAAAAGCACATCTCTGAAAGGATGAACAGATGGCACCAAGTGTCCCTTAACTCCATGGTGAGGACGCTTGGCAACGACAAGTACGCTGACAAAATTGGAGTTGGTTTCATTGCTCCCTCCTTTGACGGCAACAACAAAACCAAGATCTCCATTGTGTATCTGTTTATGCCTTGGCTCCAGGAATTTCAAGAGCAGCTTCCTTTGAAAAGGGGAAAGTATTTTCTTAAATTTAGTCTAGCTGTCCATCTAATTTTCTTGGGGGTTGTTGAACTTTAAAATCCAGTTGTAGCCGATAGTACGAGCGTTCTTTCTCCCACTTTAAATGACAGTCACAGAGTCCTAATCTGTCACAGCCTCAAAGAACCTTACCTATCACCCGGAACATCCCCACCTTTTACACACAAGGAAGCCAGAGATCAGAGAAACAAGTGTCACCCAGGGCCACACACTTGGAGGGGCGCAGTGTCAGGACCAGAACTCAGGTCAGAGTCCTCTCTTTGAGTCCTTAGTTGTTTTCATGGCTTCTTCCCAAACAATTTTTAAATAGCAATAGAATAACGTTGTGGTAAAAAAGAATGACTGCAATTCAAATGTGTCATCAAAGAATCGAGGCTATAATTGAAACAAAACCAACTATTGGCTCTTTTCTTTTTTTCTTTAAAAAGCTCTTTGAATTTTCCCCAGTCACCAACCTCTGCTCTTCCTTTGCCTCGCTTATGCAGACCTGCCCCTGTCTGTTTGCTGGTACGCTGTCATGCTCACTTTTTTGATGCACCGACACTGTCACTGCAAAAGCAATTTTGGTTTACATAAAGAAAAGGCCAGATATTGCGAACAGAATGTCAGGAGCATGCCGCAAGCACCTGCTAATGCAAGCTTCAGAAACAATTTAATTCCAAGTTAAGGAGAGAGCCTTGCAGCAGAGCCAGTCACGGAACAAGAAGAGGCATGTGGCACATAGCTGTTTCACAATGTCCCGGGTCTGATACCAAATCTCGTGGCATTCTGCTACTCTCAACATCAGGCCCAAGACCCCTTAAGGGATGTTGCTATGGCTACAATTTTTGCAAATACCAAATAAATAATGATTGAAGTATATGTCAAGCTCTGTCACCAAAACAAAAGTGTTTGTGTGTGTTTTGCCATGTGTGACCTTGTTACTACACTTTTTTTGTCTATTCAAATTTTGATTGCATGTTTTGCAATGAGTTTACCTGAATATGATTTATTCGACTTTTGCAACAAAAAGAAACCATAACTCAAGAGTAGACAAAAATGATGCCTGCGAGGATAACTCTCCTTAAACAGGTTTATTTCTTTTTAAATCACAAAAGCACAAAGGACCCAGAGTCTCTGATAATGAACGTAATATATGATTGCCATAAAAAGTTCACTCTCCTTTCAATTTCAATTTACCCCACTATAAATCAGCAATCCACTTAATCAAATATTCTTCCACTTTAATTGTTTTATCTTGCTTTTATGTTAAATCTCACTGAGTTACTGCTGGCACCAGTCTTCACATTATAGAAAAAATGTCAGTTGTTGGCTCATAATTAGTCTAAAACTCAAACATTGGTTCTGAACATTAACCAGATTGGAGGAAGCCCTCACAATCTCACTGGACCAGTGAGACAAATCCAAGTCAGAAAGTAAACCAGGATTAGTCGAGCTAGCCATCCATCTGCTGTCAAAATACGGAGTGTGGGCCCCGGCTTTCAAACTAACTGGAATTTTTTTTTTCATAAATGTCTTTCATTATTATCTAACAGGGCATTAAAACTCTATTCGGTTGTCTCTTAAATTCTCCAGCCTGAAACTGTCCGTTTAAGAATTGCAGATGCTTGCCTGGACTAGCCCAACAGTTCCCATGAGAAAATATATCAGGACAATGTACTGAGTAAGGCCACAGTCAAACTGCAGTGTTTGTGATGAAGGGCACTTCCTGGGTATTGTATAAGACAAGAACTGTCCCTAGTGGGTAATCCGGTCCTGTAAACAAGGAGGGAAAAAAATGAATTCCATGCTATTGATTGATAAACCTCTTTCTGACAAGGTGCATAGGGACGGTACATAGAAGCACTGTTGAATTCAACAGTGAGAGCATGGGCCCTAGTCAAATGCCGTGTAGACATGTGTCACTTGTCCTTCACACAAATACCCGATATAATTTTTTAAAATAATATCCTAAAGCTCTTTTTAAATAAATTGAGAAAGAAGATATCCAAATCAGCCCAGGACGTGCAAATATCTCCAGAGCAAAGAAGCTTTCTCTGGAGTTTTGTGTACTTGTTTTGAATTTCAGAGAAGAGTCTTAGAAAGTAGAAGTTATTTGGGGGCTGATGGAGGAATATGCTGTTTACAAAGCTTTCTTATAAATATCTATATTTTAATAATTATTTAGGTCTCCAGACTTGTTTTCTAAAGGACTTGAGCAGCATGTAAAAATGAACACTGTTTTCACTGTAGCCATCTAGCTCAAAAAATACATATTTTTTTCATATTAAAGAAAAGCTAAACAATTTTTCTTAAAATCTGAGAATGGAAAATAGCTTAAACAGTCAGGAAATGTTAACTCTGCTTTAGGTGTAGCTACAAGCGGTCATCAGCGTCAAAATGTATTTTTTAAAGGAATTTTTATAAAGATAAAAGAAAAAACAAATCGATTGTTCAAATGACAGCTGAGTGGGTGCTAACATATCAAAAATGTTTAGAAAGACCTTGAAGAATCATGAAAAATCTATTTATCAATAGACCTCACTCATGCAACTGTTTGTAAAGTATTGTGATAGGTTATTATGGGAACTATTTCTATTTTGAAACGTATCACATCAGGCAGGTATAGTGAAATAATATATATTAAATATACAGATATAATTATCACAACAGAGAGAATCTAGGGAGGAAAAAAGGAGACAGGAAAAACATCCATTAAAGAAAAAGGCTTTATATGGGACATTATTCACATTTCTGTGAATGAAATATTCTGATTAACTGCCATATATTATATTATTTGAATAACTTTAGGAAAGATTAATTCCCAAGCTCTGTCCTCAGCAATATTTTTTCTGAGCTGAAATTAGACTTTAAAACAAAACGTCAGCAACGCGGGCCGACTATTCAAGTCACAGGTCCAGAAACTTCGAGTGCAGGCAGTTAAAAGTGATTTAAGAAATGCAAAATCATTCTTTCACAAATGTGGATGTTAAACTTGTAAATTGATATATCAAAACCACAACCGGAATATAGCAATTTGTCTCTCTTTGCCTGCTGTGGTGTATCCCACAGCTGCCTGCCAGATAATATACTGATTGTAACTTTCCTAATTTACGGAGCCTGTAAGTCTAATCTCCCGGGCCAGCCTAAAGGGCTTCTTCATCCATTGAAATGCCAGAATAATTGAAATTGTCTTCGGCAGACAGTCAGGCAATAATGAATATTTTCTCTGCTGATTGCATGCCAAGGTTACACATAGTACCGCAAAACAGAAGTGATCCCAAGCCAAGCCTCCCGAGGGAGGGACAGCCACTAACCTGTGGCAGGAGGCACAATACCTATGGCTTCCCTTCTCATCTGCTCTTGTGGTCAGGGACGCCCACCACGCTTCTGTACAGCGAAGGACAACACAGTTGCCAAACGAACAATACTCCCATTGGCTTCCCTGATTCTCCAGAGGCAGATGAAAGGCTGGGAAAGGTTGTGGGTATGGATTTTTCCGATGGGGACAGCAGGCGAGATGAGCAGAGGAAGCTGTTGTGGGGATCAAGAGGAAATACACAAGTAGTTAATAAAAAATAAAAAAAAAAAAAGAAAGAAAATAAAAAAAGAAAAAAAAGAAAGAAAGAAAAGAAAAAAACCCGCATTGACAGTGCATGAGAAAAACGCTTGCCTGTCAGCCCTGAAAAGTCTTTGCCATCCCTCTGAATGGTTTTTGTGAAAGCCCGGAGTTGTTTTCCTGATTTAGAGTTGGTCCTGCTTCAACGGAGTCTTAACGATGCTCTGATTGAAATTAAAGTGTTCTGTAGCCAAAGTGAATCAGAAATATCTTTGGAAAATCTAAAAACTAGTTTTAACCTTCGGCTATAGAAAGATTAACATTTTAAATGCCAAGAGATTTGAAAGAGATCGTTCATTAAGCAACTAGTCTTGGATTATTGGTACTCCTATGATTTGCTTTATAGGATGAAATTTGAGGACCTGAAAGAAACTACCCTAAGTCACTGTGCCTTTAAACCATGCAGGAAAAGGTAAGGTTTGTTTGTTTGTTTGTTTGTTTGTTTGTTTGTTTGTTTTAAGGCATCACAAGTTACATCGGAGAGGAGTATAAAATATGGTGAGACGTGACACCAGAATTTCATTATCTGCATTACTAAGTAATGATACGCCAAATATATGGAATACACAGTCGTTATCTATTGCTGCTTGCCAGAAATTACTCCCAAAACACAGAGGCTTAAGGCAGCCATGAACATTTATTATCTCCCACAGTGTCTGTGGGTCAGGAATTCAGGAGCCACTCAACTGGGTGGTTCCAGCTCGGAATTTCTCACATGGTTGTGTTCAGGCTATAGGCCATGGCTGCATCATCTGAAGGCAGGAGTGGGGCTGGATGATTGACTTCCAAGGTGGCTTCCCCTCATGTCCCTGACCAGTTAGTTTTGGTTGTCAGCCAGAGGTTTCAGTTTCTCGCCACATGGATCTCCTTACAGGGTTGTTAAAATGACAGTAGCTTGATGACCTGGCAGCTGGCTGTGTCCCAGAGAAAGTGATCCAACGGAGGACAGAAAGTGGATGGAAGCAAGGTGGATAGAAGCCACAGTGTCCTTCATGCCTAGCTTCAAGAGCCACACATCAACACTTCCACAGAGTCTCCCCACGACACAGTCAGCCCTAATGAAGGCAAGAGAAGTGGGAAGGAAAGCACAGAAGGACATGAACACCAGGAATTGCCAGCATGGAGGCTGGCCACCACACGTAGATATTATACAATTACACAAATCCACCGGCCTTTCGGGTAGGATCCCAACTATCACTAATTTTTCACCACATTCTTGCACACATTTTTTTGTCCCAGGTGAGGAAAGGGGATATGTGTCCTTAAATGTTTCATCCTTTCACAGTGTCAAAGCCTAGAGTCATTGGTCTTCTCACTCCAGCCTCCATCACAAAAATCCTGATTCCCCGGCTCGCTTACTCCCCCAGACAATGGTCCTCCACTGTGCAACTCTGTCCTCTAGGAAGCCCTTCCAAGAATCCTGTCAAACTCCAAACTGCATGAATGATTTTTAGATTCAAGCAAAAGAAGGAAAAAGGAAGGAAGGGAGGGAGGGAGGGAGGGAGGGAGGGAGGGAGGGAGGGAGGGAGGGAGGAAAGAAGGAAGAAAGAAAACACAAGTATTTAAAACACAGTGAAGACAACACAGTGAATCGGTTACACATATGATAGCAGAGCTTAAAAGCCAAACAGGGGACAGTGAAGCAACTGCTCCCATCCCGAGGTTGGAAAAGCAAAGCAGGGAACAGTGTTACCTCCAGGGAGTGGCCATGTCACCCAGCAGAAGCCTAACCACCCTGAATGTATCTGGGGGTGGCAGCGGGAGCCACGGAGATGCTACTGCCAGAGCTAGAGACAAAGGGGAGGAGAAATGCCCTGGCTTCTCCCTTCCTCCCTCTCTCCAGGCTCCTGCCATGCCTGTACTGATAGAATCCAGCTGGAAGTTTGCTGATAGGGGAACCTGCGGGAGTCAGCACTCCATGTCACTCGGAGCAGAGTGAAGAGAAGGCCAGAGAAACAGACCAAGGACCAACACATACACCCTGCTGAAGCCTGATGCTCAATTATATTTTTTCACCTGACATTTACATAAACATCTCCATTCTACATAGTTTCTATGACCATTATTTTAAGTTTCTCTGCATCACACTCTATTTGCATATGTCGACTCTGCTTGATTTAATCATTTCCATGCAGTGATATATTTAGGTTGTTTCCAATTCTTCTTATTTTCCAGGGAGAAGTCAATTAATACCTTCATTGTTTAGGGTTTTTTTTTTTTTAAATTCCCAGAGATGATAATGATTGAATTTTTAAAAATAATCAACATTTTCTTATATCAACTGATACCTATATTTCGGGCATCTACTTTTGACCTTATTGCTTTCTGCAACCCTTCCTTCTAACAAAACGAAATGAATGCAAAAAGGTCCGGGCACATAAGAATTCATCTTTCTGAAGACAAAGAAGAGACATTCCAGCACTTTTATAAAATCTGTTTTTTGATATTGCAGCAACAGCAGTAGCAAAATTTCTCCTGAGAGCTAGGAGATGCTGAAGGAGGGCTCTGATTAACTTTGCAAAGGATGGCTGACTTCCCTTGGATATGACTAGAATAATATTTAGTCTAGTGTTTTTTCTTAAACAAAAATGAAACCTCATCATTGCTTCTTGGAAACAATTGAGAGCCTGAAGCAAATTTCAAATGAAGAGCACCTTCCCACCAGTCAGTGTCCCATTCTTGACTCTCGTGGAATCTAGATGACCCAAATTTAGAAGACCCAGATCTAGAAGGGGGGAAAAATCATACAATAACAAGATCTCTGTCACTCTCTTACAAGCCAACTAGAAAACAATAGCCAAGAGCCCATGTGTATAACCTAAAAAGACATTGAGAGGTCATCTGGCTGGTACATCTCAAAGTGCCGCCCATTCACGAGCTGTGTAACCAGTTGGCAGCAAGAGAAATATAAAATTTGAGAGCCAGCAATTCGACATTGCGGCAAAACTTTTTACTGTATTTACAAAAGTACTTGTCTACAATGGATTGAGGGGGGGAAATAATCCTGCACCAGGAATAGTTGAGAAGGTATTATTAGGCTATCAAAATCCAAATTGAAGAAGGATCTTGAATTTGCCTATGTCATTGACTGGAGTTATGTTATATATGTCAAGAATTCAAAAAAAAAGTCAACAGTAAAGAATGAACAACATACCCCAGAGTAATAGTTTACAGCAATCGATATTTTATGGGCAACGAAGGCTCTCTTTCTGAGACTATTTTACACTCCAAGATTACCATAAGTATAAATGGAAGGATTCACCTTAATTAATTAGGAAAAGTTATGCTCTTTAGCTGACATAAGTATGTTGAGGAATTGGATGATATACGAGAGTCTAAAATCTTATTTAATCCTATTGGTTGCTCAGTAACATGGGTTAAGTATTGAATAAGTCTCCTATTTTTGTGACAAGGAACCAAAGCTGGCCGAGGGGATAGACTTAATTGTTTAGAGCAGAGAAATGTAAAGTGTAGTGCAGAGTGGCCAGTTGTCTACAGAGCCCAAGGTCAGAGCTGTGAATTCATCAGAGTTCACTAGGGTCACATGAGGTTACACATGGAGTTAACAGCAAAGAGCAGACAAATACAAATCACTCCCAATGGTGCTCTGATGTTTGTTTTACATGGTTTTGCTTTGTACCTACGCCGGGTAGGGGATTGGCAGCTCAGGCACAGCTGTGTTAATGGAAGATTTATTCTGGATCCTGTGTTGGAACCAGTCCCCACAAGCTCTTCTAAACAGCACCTCACCTTTGGCACAGTGCAGATGCACAGGAACACACATTTGGGTTTTAGGTCCCATCGACCTGGCTTGAAATTCCAACTGCTCTATTAACTAGCTGGGTGACCTTGGGAGAGCCATTTATCTTCTATGTGCCTCAGTTTCCCTATCTGTAAGATGGGCTGATAATAATATCTACAACCCCAGTGATATAATTGGGTTGGTCTGAGGGTTAAATAAAACAGCTCATCGACCAGCTCACTAACATCAAAGTGTTTTAATATTCACCCCTCTCCTTAGAGTCAACCTTGTTACACTTCCCATCAATCAAGGGTTGACTGTTCCCTACCAGGACTTTGCTACATTCTCTGAGAATAAGAGTATGGGGGGGGGGGGGGGCCGGTGAATTACAGGAAATTAGGAACCCTAATTACTTATAACATCATCAGGAGGTGAAATCATTGGAAAGTATAAATGGAACATGGTCCCTGGTCGCAGAGCAGGAACTACTGATACAGTTAAAAACATGAGAAACAAATTTAAAAACTTACTGATGAAAAGTTTTAATCCAATGGAGGGGATAGGTAGATGTCAAAGGTAAAAACAGTGAGCCCAGACAAGGTCACAGAAGAGGTCATGGAAAAGGGAAACTATTTGATGCGCTGGGTGGTAGGATGCTGAAGGATGATTCTCTTTAGAGTTTCCATTCATGGGGCTGTAGTGTGAGAGCTAGTCTAGTGCATTGGGAAAACGTGTGGACTTTGAGGCCAGACTGAGTTTGGATTCCAGCTATTTCTCTTAAGAGTTGGGCCATGCTTCCTGAACTCAGGGCCCAAATATCCTTATCTGTTAAAAGGAGATAGTAATATTGCATGATAACCTCATTTGGCTGTTAGAAGGATTAAGTGAATTAATATATGTAAAACATTTATACAGAATCCAACAAATATTAGCTATTACTATATATGTATAAAATTATAAAACAATAAAAGGAAAATGCTAATACGTAAGCCAATAAAAATCTCACATGCCAATATATAGGAAAAGGAAAGGAAAATTATCTAATTATTTTTAAACCAAATGATCCACCGTGGAATTATTGTTGTGGTTAGTGCATATCATCTAACAGTGGTTCCTAAACTATACAAAGTCCTTCTAAGATACCCTTATTCACGCAATTAATACCAAACGGTAACACAGACGTGTCAAATGTAACACATTCAAAACTAAAGGACTGGGTTTGTAATGACATTAGGACAATAATTCAGCTTCTTCTATTTCCATGAAGTTGTTTCTACTCTATTCACTCGTGAGACTAAATCACACACACACACACACACACACGCACACACACACACACTCACGCTACCTCCAGGGCACTAACAGTGCATCTAACTGAGCATGGAACCCTAACCAGCGTATCTGCTTCTCTTCCCTATTGCTCTTCCTCAGTGGATGGCAGGCATCTCCGCAGACACAGTTGCCCCTACCAGACACTCAAAACAGTCTCTGTTGCCTCGTCCTCTTCACCCCCACCCCACCACAAAGTCGTACGGATTCTTCCTTTCCAATATCCATCTTCCTTCCTTTGTCCCCACTGCTTACACCCTGGTCCTGACCACTGACATCTCTCATTTGAATGATCAGAACAAGCCTGGAATCTGTCTATGTCCAATCTGGCCCTTTCCAAACCAGTCTTTACCTTGCTATCAGAATGATCTTTCTAAAACATGTGCATTTACCTAATCACCACGCTCCTTTGTTTGATGGTTCCCTTTGCCCTTAGGATACTGTGTTGGCCTGCCAGTAAAAACTCTCGTGTGTCTGGCTTCTGCTTACCCCTCACATGCCTCACACACGTCACAACCCACCTCTCCAATGCTGGTGCCCCAGAGCTTGAACCTCCCTCACCTTTTGCCTTTGCTTGCTTTGGAGAGCCATTTCTGCCTCTCCTTCAGGATTCAGAATCTTCTCCAACTCCCAAAGACAAAGCGCTTCCATATGCTCATAGCAACTAGTGTCTCTTTCTCTTTCTCCCCAAAGAAAGAGTACACCTTATTCCTAGAGATCTCCCAGGACCGAGGACTATGACTCATAGTTGACCCTTAGCATTTGTTTATTGGATGAATGGATGAGAAAGGTCACTGCAGCTTTTTTCTGTGGCTTGATTTGACTTAAATCCCAGCAAAAGAAAAAATTGTGGGCACCCAGGCAGATGACATTGTCCTTTACTATTTACCAAACTTTCTTTTTTCCAACCAACCAAGGAATGTGTTACATTTTTGATTCAGGTTTTAGTACAATGATTTCACATAAAGGCTACTAACATTCCTGCACTGAAGTTCCAATCTGAAATTATTATTATTATTATTTTTTACAATGAATTCTAAACCTCTAACACATAGACGGCAAAAGAAAACACTTCTCACACAGATCTTCCTGATACGGAAACTCTCGAAGAGCCTAAATGCTTTAGCACAGCCTCTGCTTTGCATTTTTTCCCCATTGTTTGGGGCTGGCTTCCTTATTCGGAAAGTTTCCAGATTAAAAGCTAATTTGCTTTAGACCAGCCCAATGAGAAGCCTCTCCCCTCCTTGGGCTTTGTTGTTCACCAGAGTAAAGTGACGTTTTCTGACTCTTCCCAACTCCTCAGTTTGAGACAATAATCCACTCAGTCTCCTCTTAATTAAAGCAAATAGTCCCAGCTCACAATAGTAGTTCAGAAGGGCCCTGGTCTTCTAGTTCCCGCCTTGCAAGGAGCTAATTGATTTCCAAATGATAATAGTGTTTACATTAGAAAGCCAACCCCCTCCAATTGAGTCCTTAGCTCTTCTTAAACCTTCCCAGGCTCATGAATATCAAATGGCCAGAAGACTTCCATTGTGGCTGGTACCTCTTAAGGGGTTGGGCTTAGGTCCCAAAATATTTAACTGAGCTAATTGAATGACTTCTAATTTACATGTAGGGGTCCTACAGTCCTGGTTCATCTTTAGGAGGAGACTTCCTTGGAATTTTCAAGGAATTGCCTTTGTTAACTCTATGACTTCATTGTCTTTCTTCAATTTAAGTCGGTGGACATCTCAAGCGTCCCTGCTTAGAAACTCAAATAGCCGAAATAAATCATAGTAATTATTGATCATTTCTTGGCCTTCCACAGAACTTTACACAAATATTGAAATTCACTTTTCATCACAACATTTCAGATGAGATTCAGGCAAGACTCTTAGTGACTTAAATGGGTATTTGCCATGCAAGACAGGAGCAGGAATTCCGTTTAACTGAAACTGAGTTTTGTGTTTAAACAAACTATTCTCTATGAATATGTTCTTGATCACAGTAAATTGCTCAAGCAACCCAAGAGGGGAGGGGGTTTGGGCCATGCTTTAATACAATCACTCGCTAAGTAATTAAAACAGTAACTAATTTTTCTCATAATTAAAAAAGTTGGTTCATTGGCACACACATCCATCCTAATGCCATATTTAGCAAATACTTTCATTTTTAAAAAAACATCACCTCTAATGCAACAGACTCTCTCCTATCAAGAAAGGCATTGCCGGGGCGCCTGGATGGCTCAGTCAGTTAAGCATCTGACTTGGGCTCAGGTCATGATCTCAGTGTCATGAGATCAAGTCCCATGTCAGGCTCCCCACTGAGTGGGGAATCTGCTTCTCCCTCTCCCTCTGCCCCTCCCCACCCTCTCTCAAATAAATATAATCTTTAAAAAAAAAGGCATTGCTGTAGTTTACAGAACACTTTCTTCCCTTTGATTCCTCTCTCAACCTTCCATCCTATCTTCGAGTCACTGCTTTTTGGGCAATCCCAAAACACTCCCCCTTTCATTCATTCATTCTTTTGTAGCTACAAGGATATCCCACAAGTTCTTAAGATGTGTCACCGCTATATACTTCATATTATCTACACATATCTCTTTGGATGCTAGTGCAACAAGTCGTACAATACACATGTTCACTAGCTCTGCAGGGAGAAGGTATTCTTATCAAAATTAAATGTTTTACCCAAGATCTCTCAACTTGTTGATAGCAGAGCAAGAACCCAAAATAGCACATTTTCTGGTATAAGATACTGTTCTTTCAGACTTTGAAATGTATTTAGCATCGTGGTTGAGCCTTAACAGCAAGCAAATGTTTTTAAATGTTAGCATTCCTGACACTTTCTATCTTTAGGGATAGGAACATGACTCAACAGGTCAGATCCTACACTGAGAACACTGAAGGTTTCTAAATTCCTTGGTGAGGGAATTCTGCATTGCCAAAGATTGTTTTAATAAGTGAGTCATTGGCTGGGTCTTGAGATTGTTTGGGTTTTGTTTTGTTTTGTTTTTTTAATTAGAAAGATTGTTCACTTTAATTATATTCTCTAACAGGATTTGTCATGTGGGTACTAAAATAATAGCATGTGTCCCAGTGTGCCCAGGGCTGCGAACAATACGTGAGAGATGTGGTCTTTGCCCTCAAAAGGCATATAGGAAAGAGTGGGAGTGTTGAGCATTTTGCATAGTGTCCTGGAAGTCAAAAAGCCTATCTCATCCCCTGTGTCCGCTGGGTAAAATGGACAGTCCCCTCCTTACACAACAGAAGTCTGCCCCTGACCATAAGGGATTGACATTCAGTTCCTACTAAATGGCCAGGGGAAATTGGTAGGAGCCCTGAGTGACACACCTAATGATCCTCTAATGTGGCAGGAATGAATGGGAAGGAAGGAGAACAGAGTGAGGGGAAACGGAAAATGTGCAGCCAAGACCTAGAGCAAGTCACGCTTGCAAGCAGATACATTCACAAGAAGTAAACAATCAGTAACGATGCTTTGAGAGTCTGGAAAACCAAAAAACAATTTTCATAAACTCACAAATAGAGCTTTAAATAATAAAAAGCTTAAACTGTCACTTACAAAGGAAATTCTCCTTTGAATGGAGTCCAGAAAACCATGAAATGCTGTTGATAAGGCTGTGCCAATTTGTAAAGCCTGCCACAATCTCCAGCTCACGTTTTTTCCCCCTTTTTTCCTTTTTCTTTCAAAAAAAAAAATTTCTTTTCCCCTGAGCTTTGTTAGTACGAGAGCCTACAACACCGCCACCAAGTATTTTCTAAATCCGAAACCTCTCCCCAACCCCCCAACAAGGGGGCCGGGTGGTTGAGGCATTTGGTTTATTCCTTGGAAATAATGTTAAAATAGCATTTGCAGAGCCAGAGAAAAGATTTTTGATGGAAAGCTCCGGTAGGGATGTGTAAGCTAACTCACCAAGTTTCTCGCCCTTATCAACCATTGTATTCAGGATTAATTATAGGTTTGCTGGAATCTCACACTTCACTAGAATGTTTACCCACCAGGACAGAGCTGGCTGATTGGCTTTCTTCAACCAAAGTAAACTTTTAACTAGTGGAGGCTTAACAATCTTACTGTTTTGCTTACCAGTTGTTTTAGGTATTTTTCCTCCTCCATGTTGACCAATTATTTCCAATTAGACTTATAATTGCATTGTATAGTTAAAAGGCCCAATTAATATCTTTAAGGCAACAATGTTAAGTGGTATTTAGTGGAAATTTTATATTTAGCTGTCAAAAATAATCATGGCTTACGTTTATAGAGCCCCTTTCATCCTGAAGGATACCAAAGTGCTATTACAAATTTCATACGCTCCGTTACTAATTATAGGTCAGAACCATTCACCCCAGCACTATGACATCCTGCTGGCGATGAAGAATGACGGACTAAGGTGACAGCACTTGAGAACTATTTTTGAAAGTCTCCTATTTAACCGGACTGGTGAAGGCAACTGAGCCAACAGAAGGCGGTGTTCTGGCGATTACTGGAATTTGGTTCTCCTGTCTCCACTCCTGCCAGAAGGGAGGTACAGCAAGTCGCATAAAGGATTTACATGTGAACACTGAACCCCCTTTTCAGGGACGGGAAGGGTGATCCCCTGATACCATGGCAAGACTGTGATTACTTGCTTTCCAACAGCTACAGCAAATTCATCACAGCAAATCAGCGTCGCCAGCCTCTGACGGGCCATCCATCACGGGGAAAGCACTCACCTCACTCAGGAATGTGTGGTCGGCTGGCTTCAGCAGGACCTGAGATGCCAACCATGTGTACTGGCAAGGGAAATCTTGAGTGTTCCCTCCACAGACCTAAGACACGCTTGAGCTGGGGAGGCAGGGGTGGGAATGGGAACATAACTTGCCCACAGTGACCCATCTTAGAGTAGATAAAAAGGCTGAAGTGTTAGCATGGGTCTTGCATAGGCTGATATTCCTACTGAGGAAAATGAACGTGACCCCCAGGGGCCAGTTCCTGAGGTTTGGCAACCTGGTTTCAGAGACAGGTTATTTATATATCCATTTGACAAACACTTGAGTCCCTTCTATATACTCAGTACTGGGAATAGTGCTGGAAATAGAGGAGGAAACACAACACACAGAAGTCACCGCCCTCAGATACGCCAGGATGGCAAGTGACAGAGACTGTAAGGAAAGCCAGTGGCCTTCCTTCACAGAGGCTTTGATCCAGTTTGGAGCGCACACTGGTCCCAGATTCCCACAAGCTCTTGTTGCCTTCAAAATGACTAAATGCAATGAAGGAAGAGGACCCAATATGAAGAGATCCTAAAGCAAGGACAAGACAACAAGTGACGTGATAGAGACTGTGGAATTGCGGGAGTAGCCAAGAGGAATGTGAACTGACCAGAAGTCAGTTAGAAAAGGGCAAATGGCACCTTAGGGAGAATTTTTCAAGAACCTGCCGAGGAAAGATTTGATAAAGAGGCGTTGGGCAAGAATCCTAGAGAAAATGCAACCACTAATTCTTGGCTCAGCTGACTGTTTCTATCTGCAAACAACTGGGGGTGGGGGGTGGGGAGAGCTAAGCAAGGAATGCTTTGGAATGCCAGGACCAGGACAAAGGGAGCAGGGGAGCCAACCTCTTAGCATTGGTGCTCAGACATTTCTCCCCCTACATTCAAGCACCTGAAATGGGCTGACTAAGTCTGTTGTGATGGAAGGACACCAGAGAGAAACAAGAGGATGGTCATAAAAGAAGCTTCTTCAGGGGGAAAAAAAAATCCTAACGAGGAGAAAGAGAGGAATGAAATTGTATTCTTTCTGCAAGGTATTCCAGTGCCTTCTGCTGGGGGGATGGTGGGTGGAGGGGGGTTTTGGGAGGAAGGAATCCATTTCATCTGTGCAGAAACTGGGGTACAGAACAGGAAGTCCAAGCAACAAACCAAACCCAGCTCCGTGAATTCCTATTGCCTGTCTCCATCTGTGTGGTAGCTCACTACAGCCGCACGGCACCCATCAGCCCAGCACATTCTCCGTAGTGATGGTGGCTGTTTTGCTGTATGGACCACAGGAAGTGGTCTGATTCCAGACTGTTTGAAATAGGAATCTCATCTTTGGTGATAACTGAGTCATTCCAATTAATAACAGCATTGCTCTTCCCTAGTAACCTTTAACTTTTCTCACTCTCCATTAGTAGAAACTTCTAGCAATGGTCTTTCTTAGCTGAAAACAATGTTTCCTCCTCCTATTAATTTTAGGACAAAAGTTCATGTCCTAATGTACCTGGGGAGGCAGACAAACAAAGGTAAACAAAGTCTACTATCTAACTCTGAAGTGACTCATGGCAAAGGAAGACTTCGCCTGAGGCTCATTCCTCTCTGGACAATCCCTGAAGTCATATTCGTTCAAAGGGTTCCATCTTGTCCCCTTTCAATGATGCTGCTAGTGGAAAGGGCTGTCTCCTTCATATAAAAATGGTTCAAATACTAAAATAGTAAACATATTTGATGCCAAAATGAGATGCATGATAACTTCTAAAGATTCAGAGTCCTAACAAATATAACATCAGATATTCTCATGGCATCTCTACGAAGTGGAGAAGAAATGAGTGTTACAACTTCTACTTTAGTAAAGATAGAAAAATTAGATTCAAAACTTAGCCATTGGTCACCCTCTCACTCTCTGAGCCCAAAGTTCTGACCTAACGTCATGATAATGATAAGAGTAATAACATGGCAGGTGCTGTGCTAAGTTCTTCAAATAAAGTAGCTCATTTAAGCATGACAACGACCACAGGAAAGCAACAGCATCATGAGGCTCTTTGGCTGATGATCAAGGGGTTGAAGCCAGGAAGTGTGGGCATCACGGTTGGCCCCTAAGCTGCCTTGCTCCAGCACCCAGTATTTTCACTCATGTATTGGACAAGTGTTTACTTAAAAATATAATATGTTAGCACAATTTAGTTCAAGTGATGGGTTAAAAACAAACAAACAAATAACCTTTGCATTCGTACTCTCATTCTCTGGAGAAAAATGACCCCAACAAAATGACAACTTCCAGAGGAATGATGAACAAGGAAGCTGTGGAAGAGAGAAAGAAGAGTGAGTTTGATTTTAATCCAGAGGCAAAGGCCAAAGATAAGGATGTAAAGTAAGCAGGAGGTGGAAGGGGAGCTGAAAAGAGCAGAAATATAGACAGAAATTTGGGAGGAGGTCTCAGGTGGATGTGGTGCCACATGGAGCCCAAGCTCATAATGCATCAGGGGGATGAGGACCTGTGAATGTTCACACAGAGGCTGAGAGACAACAGCCTTTTCTTCCTCATATTGAGACTTCCTTGAGGTCTGCTTGCTCTCATCTTAATGCTTCTGCTGACTGGATCCTCCCTCTAAGCCAGTCAACCCTCTGGGCGTCATCCCCCAGGTCAGATGTATCTGCCAAAATGTTTCACAGGCTCCATTTCTGAATTTATAGTTGGCTTATTATTAGTGTGAAGTACCTAGACAGCTCTCATTTTGAATTTTAAAGGCTCTTAACCTCTGAAAATATTCCCCACACCCTCTCCAGACAACCATTCCCCCAGACCCTACTGTCCCTATTCTCTTCTTCCATCTTTCTTTCCCTTGAAATGTCTCTTCGTCTCAAAGTTCATATTTCCTTCCTGGGAAGTCATAGCTGAAAATAGTCTTATAATTCCAATTTCTAAATAACTCCACAGCTCGGCAATGCTTCTCGTGTAATGCTGAGCATTGTGCTCTAGGGAAAATAACAGAGTGTAAGGCAAAGTGAGGGGGGTGCCCTAGAGGAATTTAGGTGGGGAGATAAAACACAAATAGTCACTCTGGAATTTTCAGAGAAAAACACCTCTGAGCTTATTGCCCCTCAATAGCCACATTCATGTTATAATTGCCTCTTACGAACTCCTTCCAATTAAACCCTACTTAACGTAACATTAAAGAAATATTCTGAACATCCCCCACTTGCCCTAACTGCAGCCCCCAACCGCTGCCCAACCTTGCCTCAACAATCATCAAACATTCTGCTTGATTCTTCCCTTCTTCCTGTACTGACATATCTGAAATCTAAAATGAGCCTCATTTCAGTAGGCATCCAGCTTGGAAACCTTCTTCCTCACAAAGAAATTTGCAGACTAATTAGGTAATGTTGTTAAAGCAATTTAAAATCCTTAAATTATATAATCCCCGGTTACTTTTTCTTTAATCTCCTTAAATTACTCTAATTTTATGTTTTTCCTTAGTGGATTGTATTACCCAGAACTCATAATGGTAGATCTTCTAAATCATCTGAATAGCAATGGTGTTTTTCATTTAAAAGTCACAGAGGCTCTCATTTGAGTGAGAGCTGAGAGGACTTTTCTTCCCCCACCCTAAAAACACGTTCCTAGAGAATGTTCCTTCCTACTCTCATGGGATCTCAGTGACCGTCAACATGAGTGACTAGCTACCATATCGGCTTTCCAAACAAGTTTGTTTTTGTTGTTTTCCAATACTGAACTGAAACCTACAAGAGCTATCACCAAATCTCTGCACACAGATTGCAGAAAACATTACTTTGTCCTAGAGATTATATCGGACAGCCTCTACTCCTTTTTTGTCTGTCGCTTATCGTAGCTCAGGTGAGCGATGGAGCACGGAGACAAAGGAGAAAGAACATCAACTGGTTGGGAAGGTCACCAACAAGAAGATTTCTAGGTAAACTTCACCTGAGAATCACCATGTAGGTATTATGGAACCCTAAGAGTGGACTTTTCAGAATCAGTATTCAAAGACTGTTCCAAGAAGCCTAGCAAATCTCCACGAGGGAGTCAAGGAGAGAGCCTGGGCTCTGCCATCAAGAGTTGAACCACCATGGGCTTGTCACTTGATTTCCCTTGGCTTTACTTAATCTTACCGATAGTGGTGCTAAAGATGATAATCATTGAGATCTTTTCTGGCTCGAAAAGAGTCTGTCATGAATAAAGTTTCTAGAGAACAAGAGATTCATAAATGGGATATGAGTCATTCATTTCGGAGAGATTTTAGTTCCCTCTAGGCAATTAAGAAAAGTTTGAGCTGCAATATCAAACAATTTTTAAATGGATTTTTAAAATTCGAAGTCACCGGATCATACACTGGGATGAGGTTCTTTTTAATACAATCCAAACTAGGTTGAGGAACTGGGTTTGGAGGGTTTTATGTGGACCAGAATATTTGAAATATACTGTCAGTAAATATAACTTGGGAGGGAAAGTTTGAAGAGCTCCAAATGCAGAACCCAACCAGGCCTGCAGATTAGCAACCCCAACAGATCAAAGTGCTAATGTTCAAGGTAAATATTCCCGCCTCCCTTCCTTCCTCTCTCTCTCTGTCTTTTTTTTTTCCTCCTTTTCTTTTTTTGGGGGTGGGAGGAGGCCTTAACTTTGGTGTATTTGGGTCCATAAGCTCATGAGGGCAATCAGAGGTAAAATCATCCAGAACCAACATGAGACTTCCACTGTCTGCAGCACTATTCAATATGGTAGCTGCTGGCCACACATGGGCATTTATATTTATATTCAAATTCATGAAAATTAGCTTAAAATTTTTAAATCCACTTCTTCAGTGCACTAGCCACATTTTGAGTGCTTATATTCAAAAGCCCCAACTGGCCATTTGCTAACATGTTGGACAGTGGAGTTATAGAACACTCTCATCCCAGTAGAGTTCTGTTGAACAGTGACACATGGCTGCCTGTTCAAAGGCTTAAGAAACTTCTCTCAGAAAGGTTTTTTGTTTTTGTTTTTGTTTTTTGTTTTTTGTTTTCTTTTTTTTAGACAAGCTCTAAAGTCAAGCTGCCTGAATTCAAACCCAAATACCACCCCTGGCTACCTGTGGTGCCTTGGCATTGGTCACTTAAGTGCTCTTCATATGTTTACCCCTTGGCAAAATGGAAATGATCATTATACATGGCTTCTACTGTCTTTCTGGGGGTTAAATGAGATAATACTGCCTGTGAGGCTCAGTGCCTGGGATCTATTGAGAACCCAATAAATATTATTGTTTTTATATCAATCTTTAGGGCAAAAAAGAAAAATGGCCCTTGTTCCAACAATTTCAATGCTAATGAAAAGGCCCATTTTCTGTCAAAACACTGCTCTCGGAATATTTTTCCTACAGAGAAACAGGATATCCTTCTTCAACCCCTCCTACTTTCTGTTTGACTCCTTATGCAGAATCTTAAAAATCCTGGTTTGGGCCTTTAAATTATTTTTAATTTACAGAAATAGGACGGAGGGCAGCAAGTCCACACATAATCATATCTTAATTATCTACTCATTGACTCATCAGAAAGCTTATGGTCAGCCTTTCTCTCAGGCAAATTATAGAGCTTGCCTCAAGAGCATTATATGATATACAACAGAAATAAACCTTAAAATCAGGGGCCAATCCATTTTTGGGAACTTTTCTTAAAAATATTCTCTCCATTGGAATGCATTCAGGGGGATGGCTAATATTTCTGAGAACTTTGAGGTATGGTCTCTTTTGCTAGGTACCTCTTGAAACTCCTCTGCCTCTCACTCACATTAGAACTATGGAATTAAGTGGTATCTATGCTAAATGTCTGCTCACTTCTGGGCCATGTTTTCTGCCTGCCAATCAGCAGAGGTAACCTCTCAGTGAAGCCACGGGCCAAGCAGGAGCCCAGCTCCGGCTCCCTATGTTGCTAGAGGCTGGTATCACTCATGGTCCCATCTGCACAACACACACAACCCCAGGACCCACACCCACAGGGACATCGGAGTGTCCACATTGCGTAAGTAAAGCAACTATGGCCAGAGGGCAGGCCTGAGAAGACTTGCATCTCTAACTCCAGCTCAGCCACAAACATTCTGATCTTGAGCACATTGTTCTTTTCTCTGAAAAGAGAAGGAATTAAACTAGAGGATCTTTCTAGCCCCTCAGAGAGTTGACTGTTTCCATGGCAAGATTCAGATTTCACAAGATCTCAAAGTGCTGCTGTTTTTTGGTGGAGAGTTTTTGGTGAGGAGAGAGACAAATCCAATTAAAGCACAATGTCCAAATACCAGTAACACCTAGGAAAGAAGTTCCAGTTCTCTTCTCTTTGGTTCTATGCCCTCTCATGGCTCCATCAGCGGCAGAACAGCTCCCTTTTCTGGGTGGGGCAGTGGCCCCCATATACACATTTCAGAGTCCTCACTTGGATCTTTTGTTATGCCCTAAGTAGTAAAATATTAAGAAATAAAGGGTACCGCTTTGCGACAAAATAAGAACCAAATCACATTCTTAAGCTGAAGATATTATGAATACCATCCCAAGTAGGTAGGAAGAAGAGCTCAAGAAGTTGAGTGCCTTTTTTCCAAAATCTGATTCACTAAATAGAAATTCTACTTTATCCAATATGGTTTTCCCTTTACTTTTCCTACACAGTTAAATTACAGACAGAGGAAATGGCTGATTGTTTTTTTTTAATTTTAATATGTTCTTTTTCATTAAAAATATTCTTTTTTTTTCATTGTTCTCCACTTTAAGAGACAGCTTCTTCACACAATCCCATGAGCATGGAGCATAGTTGTTTTTGAGAAGCTGCACATTGGCAGAGGGGTAGAGTAGAAGGTAGTTTCGCGAACTAATTGTCACCTATGCCAGTGTAAATAATTTCTTTGACAACAGTCTTAATTTTCAGGTTCCTTCACCATCCACCCACTCAACATAGTAAAAAGCAAGATAAGTCATGACTAAAAGAAAAAATTTAAGTCTGCCAAATGGTTCATTGGTTGACCATTACATACTAGAACAGGTTGTCATGTGCTTCACTCTTTGCCAGAAGCTAGAGGACTCCAGTTAGCTTGTGAAAGAGACAGAAGCAACTGCCAGAAACTACAAGTCCCAGCATGCACTGGTCCACACAGATCAAAGAGACATAATTGGAGATGATGATATCTTCGTTTTAATTAAAAGAATTCTCTTATCTTCAAAGAGCTTTTCAAATACTCCCAGCACATCATAAGGCCCATACCATTATAAATCCAATTTAAAGATGGATAAGAAGGGGGAGGGGGTTGATGTGATTGGACTTGACACTAAATGTTGCCCATCGTGGGAAGCTGCTGGACCTCACAATTGTTCTCTAGGTTCAATTCTCCTGGGGTTTTCGTTGCCAAATTAAACCCAGGATCCCTTCCCAGATTGCTTCACCACATAATCAATTACTTTCTGGGTAAAACCATCTAGATGGTAAGAAACGCTGCTCTTCAAATCTGATTCTGCAGAGCCCAGGGCCTCAGTGATACCTCGTTAAGAGTGACAGTTCACAACTAGAAACAAGCAAAAAAGCTTTCAATTTAGAGCTGCATTGAAGGAGCCCAAAGAGCAGAAAAATGAGAAAGATCAAGGAAGCTATAAACTAGGGAGAGAAATGGGATACACAATATGGGCCTGCCTCAAGTTAGCCACCAAAAGTCACTCCTCACTAGCCATTATTAGAACAAAAGCATTTCGTGACATCAACTATTTCCTTTGCTCCATGCAATGAGATGACGCCATGTTTGTCCTTCCATAGGTGATTGGTTCTTCGCAATGATAGGAGGTTAGTAGCAGGTGACCACTCAGAAGAGACCCACCAGAAACAGGGTCCCGGCTTCAACACCCTACTTATTACTTTAACAAATCCACTCACCATGGGCATGAAGTCCTTAATTCCCTCACACCCCTCCTTGTGTTTTCTTTGTATTTTTTTTCTGATTTGGTTATCACTAAAATACACATTTTAATTGAATTATGCAAGATTCAAACTTCAACGGCTTTGAACATTTCAGTAAACACTTCTACCCACTTACCTACAGCAATGCCGCAAATCCTTGCAGAAAATTGAGGGCAGTTCTGACAGCTTCTCAGTAAGAACTTTTTTAAACTTATAAATGAATTTTCTCTACAAGCTTCTCAGCCCATGTTTATTTCTCTTGATTTTTGCTCTTCCGTGTCAACTTCCTAGACCATTTTCTGTCCTTTATCTTTTACTCTGTGCTTCTAGACCACACACAGGTTCGGGAGCAAGCTGGAGCATCATGGCCTTACTGTGGGGTCTCTTCCTTTAGAAGAACAAGTGTCAAGGTTAATTCTGTCTATTTCTTTCCTGCCGTCAGGTACATTAACCTACTTTGCCTTTCTCTATAGTTGCCTATAAATTGTTCACATGTATTTTCTCTTAACCACAGAGCTTTGGCCTTTCCTCAGATATGGTCTGGGCCTTCACTCTTTCCTTATAAGACATTGGCCATACCTTCCCACCAGGTTTCCTATGCTTTCACCTGCTCATGGTTGTTTGCTTTCATTGCATTGCTGACAAACTCACATGAGTATCTTTTCCAATGCATCAACTTTTTATTTGAGGGTCCCTTTAAACTCAACTCACCTTCTAAGGTTTTCTTACAGCAATTTTCGTGAGAACAATAAGGAATAGTTTTAAGTGGAATATAGAATTGCATTGTTATGGAGCAAAAGTTAATTCATACCCAAAATAGTGTCTGATGGAGCCAATTGGTGATAATAGAGCTAAGAAGACTGAAATGAGAATGTGGGTACCTTTTTATAGGGAAATATCTTTTGTTCAGTGCCCACAAACTGAGTCAGCAATTCCAGCAAACATTGCAAACCTGTGTGTCCTTTGGTTATAAAGCAGGGGGTGAATGAGAAGATCATCACAAGTCTTGCATCTATCACAGCCATGGGAGGGAAAAGCTCATCTCAGAGCATGTCCTTCTGTGTGCGCTATCTTTCATACACACATGAAAGTCATTTCGGAGAATAAGCTACTTCAGAACATGGTATCTCTAATTACCGTGAGTCGATCCAAAGCTCTGTTGATTCAAAAGCCAGAAAGAGAGTGGCTGGAAGACTTTTCAAGTGCCCCCCAACCTGAAAGCTAATGTCTGCTCTCAGGCCTCACAGACTATGATATCATTGTGATTAACATATATAGGCCACAGACTTTGTGCTAGGCAGCATACTATGCACCTTTGAGACTACATCTAATCCTTGCAATAAAATGAATATTCTGGATGGCTGATGAGTTAACTGGACCAAAGTCATTCATTCACATCCAACAATCATCAAATACCCATCCATTCCTATCCTAAATTGCTCTGGGACCCTATAGCAGTGTGCTCAAGTTACTAAGAGGTAAGGAGTTTCAACTCTGACAAAGTACAGTTAAAAGGAAATGAGGATGTTTGGCCCGACTCCAGGAAGATCTGACAGTGTCTTAAACTGTCCTTCCAACTGCCATGTGCCGAAGGGATTCTCTTTGTCTTGCATGGCCCCAAGAAGAGAGCTCAAGTCACTAGAGGTATCCACACCAACGCTGAATTGTATTAAATAGTAATTACTCAACAAAGATAAATTAAGTGCTTAAGTACTTTGCCAAGCGCTGGTAATAGGATGAATAGGATACAAATGAGCATGCAGCAAGAATTTCAGAATTTGGTGTGGTAAGTTGAGATAATAGGGACCTCTACGGCATTAGGAGAACACAAAGGATGGTCAGGACTGCATCTTGAAGTTAAAGGGTTAGGGGAGCCACAGGAAATGACAGAAGGCTTTCTGGGGAGATGGGGCCCCACCTGAATCCCAGAAGGTGAGGAGTTAGTGAGACGCTGAAGTGGGAAGGGCATGGCAGTTTGATAACAGGGTAACCAAACCTTTAGAGATAGAGAGATTACGGATGTGATTCACATTTGTGTGAGTGGTTCGACTTGTCGACATTTGTTGTCCAATTTTGATTCTACAATTTCTAAAACTGACTAAGAAATCCATCACCAGTGGCAGGACTGATTCACACAGTCGGCTCTTCCTTATCTCTGAAGAAGGAAGGGAGTCGCTTAAGGAAGCTGGGCTGTGGCCCAGAACAAACATCAAATTCCTTGTCTTTCCACGAAGCAGGACAGAAAGAATAGGTAATGAGGTATAATGAGGATAGTCAGAAGAAAACAGTGAGGTCAGTAGAGGCCCTCACTCCAAAACTGGGCCAGCCAGAGGAGCTGAGAGAGAACCATTGACAAAAGAGAAAAGGTGACACCTGAGAAGCAGGTATGAAAAAAGAAATCACACAGATGCAAGACAATAAAGAAATCAGCTGGTCTAACCCAAATATTATGAAAATTGTGCTCAGAGAAATGAGGCTCCTTGCCCAATATCTCATAGCTATTTGAAAAGAGGGTGCCTAGTACTCACCCCAGGGGGATTTCCACTGTACCTTGTGGTTTCGTTTGCTTTTTCACCCTAATACAAAAATTGCTACTTATGCTTCTTTGAGCTTTCTTCTCCGGGGACCAGGATGGTGATTATTTGTTATGATTTAAAAGACTTAATCTTTTACAGCTCCTACTGGTGTTGGAGGCTACATACAAGGGGTGGGGGGGGGGGGCGGAGTATGGAGATGATGGTAAGCAGGTAATGATATCAACCAGGCTTTTAAAATAGATTTTCACATGGCAAATCTTTGGTGAGAATAACCCAAAATTGACCACATTACCACAATTAGTTGAACCCTGTTGCCTGAAGAGGGTTAGCTCTGAGAGCATATAATTAGCTTTATGGTTTTCTCAAAGTCTGACTTTATTTAAAAGCAATAAATGTTTTTTTTTTAAGCCATTCAGCAAAATAGATGATGAATACCCTGTAATGACATTTTTCTAGTTCTTATTTGGCTCAAAAAAAAAAAAAAAAAAGAAAAGAAAAAGAAAAAGAAAACAGATGTATTTTACATAAACTCACCAGTAAGTAGAAACTGGTAAGTAACATTGAGGAATAGATTCAATAAAACTTTCACGGATTTGAAAGTCAATGGGTATGCCTCAATAAATAAGGAAGTCAGTGGTTTTCTGGCATAAAACCACCTTGTGCAATTCAACAGGGAAAAAGTCTAGCTGACAGAAGAAATTGATGATATGTAAGCTTCCAAATCTCTACCTGCATCCCAGGGGCAAGTATCAATGGAGAACCAAAGTGAAGGTGCCTCATAAGATGTTAAATCACAGGAAGAATTACTATATAAACTTAATAGTTTTACTCATTGAATATACTGTGTATCAAACTGCCTTAAAAGAAAAGATTCACTTAGAGTGTGGCATCCAAAATTATTTTTGGACAAAGTATGATACACACACATGCACACACTCACACTAATGGTTTAGCTAACTATTAAACATAAAAGTTATTCCAAATTAATAGATATGCCAGATAACACTATTAAACTAACCTTAAAGTGCTGATTTTGGGGAGCCTGGGTGGCTCAGTCGGTTGAGTGTCCGACTCTCAACCGTGTGACGCTCTACACTCAGGTGGGAGTCTGCTTGGAATTCTCTCTCTTTCTCCCTCTGTCCCTCCCACCACTCACATTCTCTCTCATTCTCCCTTTCTCTATCTCAAATAAATAAAGAAATGTGTGTGTGTTTTTTAAAGAAAATACAGACTTCATATTTGGTGAATGTGTGTCAAAAGTTTCTTTTTTTGTGAAAGGAGGCATTTTCAATTTTCAAAATGCCTGATTCCTTTAAAAACCATTTTACTTTAAGCTATTTCCTCAGGCTCATAATGTCTCCCAAGTATTAAAAGATCAAAACACAGGTTCTCGTACTTTCTCAAGTGCAATGTTTTTCCTTTTTTTTTCTACTTTTATTGAGATATACTTGATGTATGCTGTCTTGCACATGTAACAGCATGTGATTTGATACACATACTTATTATGAAATGATCACCACAATAGGGTAAGCTAACACTACCATCACCTCACATAATTACCGTGTGTGTGTGTGTGTGTGTGTGTGTGTGTGTGTGGTGAGAACATTAAAGGTCTCTCTCTTAACAACTTTCCAGTATATGATACACTGTTAAATACAGTCACTATGCTGTACATTAGGTCTCCAGAACTTATCATCTTCCAACTACAATATTTTGCCCTTTGACAAACATCTCATTTCCTCTCTCCTCCTGTCCCTGGAAACCAACATTCTAATCTTTGTGTCTGTGAATCCAGCTGTTTTAGATCAAATGCATTATTTCCAAAATCATTTGAGGACAGAAAACAGAAGAGCCACTAGAACATTAAGAAGCAAGGTATGCAAATGCCTAGTTCAGCCCCGAAGTCATGGTCAACAGGTCCAAAATATTTATTTCATTATCGGTCTACACTCGTGCATTCTACATTATTAAGTTGCCTGTTTTTATGTTTATTCTTAACTATAAGTGAAAGACCCAGTCACATTGAGATAGTCATATCAGCTTGAACTTTTTGTGTTTATCCTCTCAAGGTAATTTACGGGTGTCTTCATTCACCAGTGAGTGACTGGTATTAGTACTTAAGTTCCTGTTGTATTTCTCACCCATAGTTCAAGAAAAAATTAACCATTCTCATATTTACACAGTTTCAATGAATTTATTTACCCTCAAGAGGTTGGTTATCACTCATTTATTCAAAAAAACATATTTACTAAGTACTTAGTAGGTGTCAGGGCCTATTCTAGGGAAACGGGATAGAGCACCCAACTACAAATACAAAAATACCTGTCTTCAAGGAGATATGCATTCAAGTAATACATGATCAATCTAGGGAATAAATATGAATATAGTGTTTTAGAAGATGACAAGTGCTCTGGAGTTCAAGAAATTGAGACAAAGGCTTTGTATGTTGGGGAAAGAGAGTTATAAGTTTCAATGGAGGATTCAGGCCGACCTCATTGAGAAGATGGCATATGATGAAGGTGCTAAAGTTGACCATGCAGCTATCTGAAGAGAGAATGTTTTAAATATCTGTTTTAAAGACAGAGCAGTCAGTGCAAAGGCTCTGAGACAGAAGCATGCCTGGCATGTTTGAGAAATCACAGGAATACCTGATTGGCTAGAGCAGCATGTGAGAGGTAGAGGAGGAGATGAAGCTAAGCAGGTAAGGAGGGATGGGGTAGGTCTTGTAGAGTCTTATAGACCAGCATAGGGATTTCTACTTCATACTTTGAGGGAAATGAGGAGCTGTGTGGAACAGAGCAATGACATGACCTGGATGATATGTTGAAAAGATCACTGGACTACTGTCTTGAGAATGGACAACAAAACTGGAAACAGGAAAACTAATTAAAAGACTGTTACAGTAAGCCAAGCAAGAGACAGTGAGGATTTAGACCAAAATGTTGCACTGGGGTAGTGAGAAGTACATAGATTCTGAATATGTTTATATGGTAGGATGATCTCCCCTATCAGCCGTGGTGTATGAAGAGAGAGGAGAGGCAAGAATGAATACACTATTTTTGATTTGAGCAATTGAAAGGATCAATAGCTTATTGCATTGAGAAGATTCAGTTTGGTTCAGGGTTGGGGAAAAGATTAGACATGTAAGGAAATGCTACCCTTGGTATGTCTCTACACACACCCAAGAGAAGAAGTCAAATCGGTAGTTGAACTTGAATCTGAAGTTCAGAAGAGAGGTCTGTGTGGAACATATATATGTGAGGGTTGTCATGATTTAAATTATGCTTAAAACCATGTGACTGCATGATATACATTTGAAGGGAATGTCAAAGGGAAGAAAAGGGGACTAAGGAATAATCTCTGAGACACACCAGCATTAAAAGTTAGGAGTGAAAAGGAGAAGTCATCCAAGGAAAGCAGGAAGGAGCAATAGTGAGACAGAAGGAAAACCAATGTGGTGTCCTGAAAGCTAAGTGACAGGGTAAAGTCTGTCAGGGAGGCATGGCTGATGGGCAGGCATGGAGGTCATGGGTCATCTTGACAAGAGTAGCTATTAAGGAAAGGGACACAATGAGTCTGGAGACAAGAGCGAAGGTAATTAGTTCCTCTATAGCAACAATTCTCAAACTTTTTGGTCTCAGGGCCCCTTTACACTCCTAAACATTCTTGAGTGTGCCTTTGGTTATATGGTCTATACTTCTCAACATTCCTCTACCAGAAATCATAACAGGGGAATGTTTAGAACACATGAATGCACAAGCTCACGTTGCTTTAACCACCAGAGTGATGACATCATCATACATTGTGTAGCTTCCAGAAACCTCCACTCTGCATTGGTAGGAGAAAGAGAGTGAGAGGTGAAAATGTTTTAGACTATTATGAAAATAGTTTTGACCTCACAGACGTCCTGCAAGGGTTTCAGGGATCCCAAGGGATCCGGGCTTCCTTTTGAAACTGCTAACAGGCATGAAAGGAAATCACAGGATTGAGGACACAGGCTAGTGGTGAGGGGGTTACCATCTGTGGAGTCTACTTCCCAGGATTGAATACAGTCATCACGAGAGTGAGGGTGAGGGCTTGGAGGAGGATTGGGGGCTGGAAGAAAGGAGATGTGAAATTAGTCTAGAACAGGAGTAAGGACTAAGAGTACTGCAAGCATTAAGAGGAAATCTTGTGTTGCTGGGTTTGGTTGTTTCAGTTTTTGGTGGTGGTTTATCCTGAAATGCTCATGTATGTGTGATCTAAAGAAACAAAGAGAGAAAAGTCAATCCAAACTTAGGTTGTTCAATATGTATTTTTTGGTGACAAGATTGTGTCTCAACCAGATTATTCTACGGGTCACAAAGCAAATCATAAGACCGTTGTTATCTACCCATTTATTTGTGAAGTGATTGTAGAATGCCCACCATATACCAAGTGTGTTAGGTTTTGGGAGTGTAAGACTGAATAGGTCATGTAGTCATTCAACCAGTAGAGCTCACATTCATATTTGAACCACATACACTGAGATCTAAATTGCTCCAGAATTTCCCCAAGGTATAGAAAACGTAGTAAGGGCCACCAAAGGTTATTGAACCTCATGCAGGCTACCTGACTCACATTTTCAAACTAAGGTACCACATGACCCATAATTTACTAAACACATGATAATAATGCAGGAGTCCAAAGGGGACCATCCATAAGCATACTCAGAATCCGGTTTCTAGAAAACCTATTTCCTCTGCCACTCCTGGAATTTGACATTTGGGCCAATGCGAACTCTTACAGCTTTAACTGAAACCAAAAAGTGGGCATTGACAATAATTTTGTGTTGCCTTCCCCTGAACCGAGGCTCATGGCCTGACATTGGAGTAAGAATGTGATTTTTGCCATTCCATCCAGGTCCTAGATAAGATTTTATGTTTCGGTTCTGGCTTGAATGCTTATAATAATAAACCAAAACTTTCTGAAAAGAAATGAATCAGCACATTATCACTTAAGTATTCACCCTTCATCCTTTTCTAGTCTTTTTTTTTTTTTTTTTCATCCTTTTCTAGTCTTTAAGGATCTCTCGGCCTGGGCGTTTTGTTTGTGCAGTGAATATAGAAACATTTTAACCCAATATTAGTGGAGAGAAATATGTCAGACTTTTAAAAATATAATTAATGAGGGGCACCTGGGTCAGTTAGGCATCCTGATCTTGGTTTTGGCTCAGTGGTAATTTCAAGGTCATGGGGTAGAGCCTCTCATCAGGCTCCAAGTGAAGCACAGAGTCTGCTTGTCCTTCTCCCTCTGCTCCTCCCCGTGCTCACACACATTCTCTCTCTAAAATAAATAAATAAAATCTTTACAGATAAATAAATCAATAATATAATAATTAGCAACAGAGAAGAATAGTTTAAATCGGCTTGTATCGACACCTAAATATAGGTTTGAGTTTGCAAGTATTGAGTCAAAAATATATTTTGGAAAGGGGATTATTTTGATATTTGGGGAGTCCCTGTCCAGTCTCCCAAGAATCTAGGTGCCAAGAAAATGAGCTTTTTCCTTTAAGGTGAACATTTTTGTCTTTTTGATAAATTGTAACCCAGTATTCTAGGCTCCAGAGACAAAACAGGGTTACTACAACAGATCCTATTTTATAATTCCTAAAGTAGTAAAACTTTGGATTTTCCCTGCTAGACATTTGGAGGGAAGAAGGAAAAAAGAAAATGACAACTGAAAGAGAAATTTTCATTTTAATTAATTTGTTGTGAAATGTTCTTTATTTGGTGCGATTTGAAGTGGATTTTACAATCTATTATATTGCATGACAGGCACACTTAACAGGCACTCTAGACTCTGCACCACACCACCTGAGCTTTATTACCTGGATGGTAAGCCTAAACAAATGGATGTATAATGATTTGTAGACAATTCCCATGCAATAACTCTATTATTAAATCTAAGGCGTTATTAAAAGTTAATTATATTTTAAATTATTGAGATTTAACAATGATGTAATATACAGAGAAGATATTTATCTCCTCCAGTTTGTCCTATAATTACTAACCTCCATGAACTTCTCCCTTTAATTCTGCGTTCTCCTTGCTAAATAGCCTCTCTGATGGAATCCTACGCCTACAGCCCCACATGACTCTTTCTGCTTGAGACCTTTAATATCGTCCTTACCCACCTCTCTTCTTCTCCATCTTTACCCAAGATCTTGTCACTATCTTCAAAGGGAAAACTGTCTTTTCAAGGCAAGAGTTCTCACCCCTCCCTTACTTTTCTCCTCACCAAAATCCTTCTTTTCATAGCTCCTTATCTCCTTCAAAGTTCTAAACATCTAAAGCACTGACTGCGTCATTTCACCCCCATCAAGTCTGCTCAGTAATGACCTTTTATTTCTCCCTTGCTCATCTGTATCTTATTGTTATTCTCATGCTCCCATTCCCACTTGTCTGACACATATGTTCTCTCAGTTCTCAACATGTCCTAAATGGAATTGGAGAACTCCAAGGTGTGCTTCTAACACTTTGTCTCTCTCTTTTAGCATCACTTACAAGTATATTGTACCTTCACTACCTTAATTTTATTTATTTTTCTCCCTTAAAATGGGATCTAGTTTCTCCCTTCTGAGGCTGATTTGTATTCTACATTTTCTTTTCTTTTCTTGCCATGTAGTTTTTGTATTCTGATGCAAATATTCACTTCTCTTTAGACATCATTCCCTCGTCTTCTCAAGCCTTTATGCAAATGCAATAGTTTTGAGTAAGGACTTGTTGTGTGTTAGACACTGGTCTAGACTCAGAGGCTAGAGAGAACAACACAGTCAAGATCCTCATGGAACTTGCAAGTAGGGAGAGACTGACAATAAAAAGTATATAAGGAAGGGCACCTGCATGGCTCAGTCAGTTGGGTGACTCTTTTGGGCTCAGGTCATGATCCTGGAGTCCCAGGATTGAGACCCATGTTGGGCTCCCTGCTCAGCAGGGAGTCCGTTTCTCCCTTTGTTCCTCACCTTGCTCATGTTTTTTCTCTCTCTCAAATAGACGAAAATATTTTTAAAATATAAATAAAAAGTATATTAGGAAAAATAGTAATAATAAAAAATAAAGAGTATTACATTCAGAGAAGAAAATCAAAATGGGTAGCAGGTGCCATAGGAGGTGACCAGAGAACAGTCACTTTAGATGCCATGTGCAGGGATGACTTATCTGAAAAAGTGACCTATAAATCAAGACCTGAGTAATGGGAAGGAGTCAGCCATGTGAACACAAATCCATAAAGGACCTGGAGGAAGAATATTCCAGAAAGTAGGAATAGCAAATTTCAAGTCCAAGTGGCTGGAACAAGCTTGGTTTATTCAATAAACAAAAGGAAGAGGGGAATCTTCGAAGCTTAGCAAGCCCCTGGGAGAGTAGAAGACAGTGCCAACTGCACATCATATACAGGTTTGGATTGTATTATAACACTGTAGCCTAGGATTCATCAATGCTAAACATGACATCTTCCAAGTTTCATAGTTGAGTACCCAAGTTCTATAAACATACCGTATGTTTTATCCAACTCCAGAAATCAAAGAACAAGGCAAAGCATCCGTGTCCTCCTGCTTTAACAATGACATCAAAAGAATCCAAGGAAATACACCAAAATGTTACAATATTTAACTCCCACTACTTGGTTGATAGGCAGCTTCGTTTATCTTTAGACTTTCCAACATTTTCCAAATTTTCTATCATGCACACTACTTATGTAACCATAAAACAAATGCACGTTTAAAAATATACAGAAGCTACAAAACAATGTGCACATCCTTACATCCATTTGGTATTTCTCATCAGCAAATTTATCCATTTTAAAATAATCAACTGCTCTTCCTCTGAAGTCTCCTATGTTCGTTACGATTATTCTGGAACACTGAGGTGAGTTATTTCCCCAAGAACCAAGTGGTTTCATGAGTGCACAGGTAGGATTGCACCTGTGGGGTAGACACAGGGCTTGTAGTCACATGCAAAGGATGCTGCCAATTGAGCTGAAGCTTCTTGTGCTTGGTGCTCAGGACACTGTTCTCATTTAAATGGGTAAGAGGAAACAGGATGCTACATGTAAAATGAAACTTCTCAAGCCTTTACCTGAAGAGATAAGGTTGAAATCATAAACATCATACATAGTCTAAAAATGAAATCTATGATCAGCTCCAGAGGCCTGGGTCTGGATCCCCTGAAGCCCCCTAAACCTTGTAATAGGCAAGAGCAAAGCAAAAGGGACCACCGTGGACTGGAAATTACTTTCCACCCATTTTTTCCCAGGGGTCCCACAAATTAAAAATATTCCATATTTATTTAGTAACTCAGAGAGAATAAGAGAATGGGGGAGAGAAAGAAAGAGAGAGATGAATTCCTGCCAAGTTTAGGGTCTCTATTAAAAAAAAAAAAATGCCCGAAGTACGCCAGTTCAGCCACAGCACATCTGGGAATTGTTTGAAGGATAATGACAGTAATAATTATGATTACTTACACTTAATTCTCCCTCACAGGGGCGCTGAGAAGATTAATGAGTTAATGCTCATAATGTGTTTTTGGTTCCTCGATGAAAGCTCCCATAAAAGCGCAGATTATTATTATGGTTATTGTTGTTTATATTAGACCATTTGGTGGAAGGCTTCCCTTCACTGCCCGTCCATACGTTCCCATCATAGAGTACAACCACTTCTCTAATAACAGCCCACTGGCTCCAGGAGCAGTCATGTCAGGCAAGAAAGCCTCACTTCAAGAGAGAACTAGCAAGCAGAATCTATATCAGCCACTGCCCGGGTCCCTCATGCCTGGTAGGCTCTGTTCCATACTCTTAGCTAAACCATAAGGAAAGAAGTAGTTTCATGCCCCAAATGAGTGTAAATATCTTCTAAAATAGAGAATCTGAAGACAAATCTGTAGCATCTTCACGAAATAGGTAGAGAATGCTTTAAAATGTTTAAATAAGGCTCATAGAAGAGCTTGTTCAAAATAGAAGTCACATAAAAGTAATAGATCAATGTATTACTATATAACATTTATTTATTCACTTTCTTAAAGAAAAGTACTGCAAGCTTGCTTTTTCCCTGTGCATAGGCCTCTACTGAACGGTGTTGAACAAGCCAGGGTCTCTATCCTTGAGAAGATGGTTGTTGAAAGATATCACATTAGTCACCTATGATCTGGCTGGTAGGGTAGGGCAGCTATACCTCTGGAAAGGAGAGGTGACACTTTCCCTGGAATAAATCTCTAATCCCCATCTTTAGTTGCAATAAAAAAGGGTGATTTATTTGCTCAACAATGGAAACATTTTTCTGTAGAGCTAAAAGAGGAATAAAGTTCTTTTTCGCATGGCACATATGTGAGGACAAATGCATTTGCCTCTGAAGAAAAGAAGAAAATGTCAAACAAAGACTTCCTGCCTTCTTCGACTCCAGTATCTCATTTTTCAACTTCAAACTGTCCTTCCTGGGGTGCCCGGATGGCTCAATGGGTTAAGTGTCTGACTTCAGCTCAGGTCATGATCTCAGGGTCCTGGGATTTGCCCCACCTGGGGCTCCGAACTTGATAAGGAGTCTGCTTGTCCCTCTCCCTTATGCATGCTCTATCTCTCACTCTCTCAAATAAATAAAAAGTCTTAAAAACAAAAAACAAAAAACAACTTGTCATTTCTTAGCCCTAGAGGGTAAGGAACTTAAGAGAAAATCAAGACTCCCCCTCCCTCTGCCTCTATGTGACATAAGTTGCTAGTTACCTACTCATTCTTCCCCCTTCATCCATAGAAACAGAATTTTAATTTTAGGGGGGCACTTTGCCACTAGGAAAAAGAGACCACATTTCCCAGCCTCCCTCGAAAGTAAGTGTGACCATATGACTGAGTTCTGACTACGGAGAGGTTGGCAGTGAAGTTCTGTAGGAGCTAGTTCAGTTGGCAAGTATCTCTTCCACTCTTCTTGCTTCCTCTTTCCTGCTGCCTGGAAATTTGACATGACAGTAGAAATTGTAGCAGTTATTTAGGATCATGAGCAGAACTTGAGGATGAAAGGCAAAATAACGCCCCTGACAAAGATATCCATGTCTGAATCCCTGGAACTATAAATAAGTGATGTGTTATCGTAGAAGGAAAACAAGGATGCAGATGGGATAAATCAAGGTTACTTATCAACTGACCTCTAAGTGGGGAGATTATCGTGAATTACTTAGGCAGGTCCAAAATAATCACAAGAGTTCTTAAAAGGAGAAGTGGGAGACAGAAGAAAAACCTGAGAGATGGCTGAGTAAGGATGACATTGCTGGCCTTGGGGATGAAGCAGGAGGCCATGAGCTGAGGAATGTGAGTAGCCTCTGGAAGCTGCAAAAGGCAAGGAAACAGATTTCCCCTTAGAGCATCCCAAAGGAATGAAGCCCTGCAGACCCCCTGATCGTGGCACAGTGAGTCTTCAAAATCCTGACCTCCAGAACCATAAGATAAATAAATTTGTGCTGTTTTAAGCTACTGGGTTTGCAATCATTTGTTATAGGAGCTACAGGAAACTGATACACTAGTACTGAGGATGGCAGAGCAAAAGAGAGAAGGGCCTGTGTCCCCATGACTCTGGAGAGCTGTCATCCTAACCCTAGATGACCTAACTCCAGGCTCCTCTTATGCAGAAGAGTAAAGCCTTTGGTGTTTAACCTGCTGTTATTTGGGGCTTTTTTTTTTTTTAAATATGCAGCAAAACACAACTGCTGACTAATGCACTATATTTAAGAGATAAGATATTCAAATCCCTGGGGCGCTCAGTCAGTTAAGTGTCCAACTCTTGATTTCGGCTCAGGTCATGATCTCAGGGTTGTGGGATTGAGCCCTGGGCGTGAAGCCTGCTTAAGATTCTCTCTTTCCCTGTCTCTCTGCCTTTTCCCTAATCTCTCTTCCTCCCTGGGAAAAAAAAAATAAGAAAGAAGAAGCTGAAGAAGAAAGAAAGATTCAGATTCCTGAAGATTAAGTGATATTTTATTTAATGTCATTTAACCATTTATTCAGAATCAGAAGTAGAGCCCAAGTTCCCCCAATTCCCATGCTTATGATCTGGCCAGCAGTGATTCTCAAACTTCAGCTTACATTGGAACCATCAGGAGGGCTTGTTAAAACACAGATGGCTGGGCCCCACCTTAGAGTTTCTGACTCAGCAGCCTGGGGTGGGGCCAAAGGACCAAACTTGGAGAACACTGGTCCTCCGCTATCACTGGACCAAACTGATAACTACTCTTCCTCTTCCATGGCCAGACCCATAACCAAAATCCAGCCCTCATGACAATATAGCTGGAATATCATATAGCTGGCCACTTTGTCCCTGGTCCTAACTTACTGACTCCTCCCACCCACTCACCCTCCAACCTAACTAATTTTGCTTTCTCACATCCTATTTCTGTTTCAAAACCATGATAGCTTCCTATTGTTTATGAGAGTAATTCCAAATCCCTCGGGGTCCCTGTGTGGCTGTGGGGTTGAGCATCTGCCTTCAGCTCAGGGCATGATCCTGAAGTTCCAGGATCGAGTCTCATATCGGGTTCCCGGACAGGGAGCCTGCTTCTCCCTCTGCCTATGTCTCTGCCTCTCTCTCTGTGCTTCTCGTGAATAAGGTTTTTTTTTTTTTTTAATCTTAAAAAAAAAATTTTCCCAATCCCCCTGTGGGATTTTGCAGGCTCTCACATTCGCCTGCTTTCTCTCCTACCTACCTCCAACCCTGACTCCTCCAGCCATCCCTCTGAAGAGAAAGGAACCAAAATTGTTCTTATTTTATAACCCAGGGGACTGAGAGCACGCCCAGCGAAAGTTGGCCAGGTCAAAGCCTTTGGCAGATCCAAACTGGAAACCAATGACCATTTCCATCCTCCACGAGCTCCCTGAGAGGGCCCAGCACCCACCTCAGGGAACGAGGAACCAGGTCCCTTGCAAGCAGCCTACAGCAGGTTCTGCTTAAGGGAAGCAGCAGCGACACCATGGAAACTCGGGATGAGGTGAGAACATAACGTGCATTTCAACTAATTACTCCAGAAAGGGAACGCAGCCAGGAGGACCTGAGATTGTTTGTGTGCTGTTATTCTGAATTTTGAAAGAGAGGGCAAACTTTGAGGAAATTGGCAGCAACTTCATCCTGCTCCAGCCAAAATGGCATTCTGTCCTCCCCGAAGCAGCTGTGCAGTTGTGTGGCTGCGGGCAGCAGCTCTTGCCTTTCTTTGTGTGTACAGAAGGATGGGAGGTGTGGGGCACCCGAGAGGCTGGGGGCAGCTTCCAACTCTCAGGAGGAGGGATGGTGTGGCTTGGGGCAGAGCAGCGCCAAACCATCTACCGGTTCTCAGCCTGGTGTATTTTAGGGTCTCTGTTGGCTCCTCTCATCAGAATCAGTCTTCAAATAAATATTAGCTGTGCCCTTGCCAGGAAACCTGGTACCTGTATCACTGAGGGCTTTTCTCTAAGAAGGAAAGCTTTTCATCTGTTTATGGCACATTTTGCTCCTGCTCCATTAAAAACGAATTAATTCTTTTGTGTCTTTGTTCTCAGTCTGGTCTGCTTTCTTCCATTTTTCCTTCACGTTATTTATTCACGTAAACCTTCCCTCGCTCTAAAAGCGATTTGCTGCAGCTTGGTTTTTTCATCACCCCACCGTGGGCTCCGTCTGCGCTCCCCTCTAATGTCCCAGAGCTACACGGAATCTGAGCCACCCCCCACCCGCCCAGCTCCCCTGCGTACAAAACCATCCTGCTCTCCGTGTTTCACAAAACCGTGGCTTTGAATGGTGACTTTTCCAGCAAATGCTCACCGAGTTTCCTGTCTTTTGTGGGCAGTCCTCCCCATCTTAGGGATCCTGGAGACAGCCTCACTTGCTTGGCTTTCTGTTTAAGGGTCCAAAAAAAACTCCCTCCCACCAGGAGCTGCGTGGAGGGGTGGGCAGGCCAAGGCACAGGTTTCCTTCCCAACTTCCTCTTTCAGTGACCCTGCCAGGATGGTTTGGAGAGAAGAGACATGGCTGCAGAGGGTAATAGGAACTCAAGAATACAAAAGGTATTACTTTTACTGAGAGTCTTTCCCCTCATGCTCATTGACTCAACCCTCCATTCCTTTCTTTTCTTCACCCAGAGACCTACTGTGTTTGCTTTCTCAGAGTGACTCATCTCTGCACAATTTAAGTGGGAGGAAAGTGAAACCCTTGCCCTGAGTAATTTTAGTAAACTTTACATTCTCCTACCTGGATTGAATCGTGGGAAGATAACTGGAAGGTTACCAAGAAAGAAAGAAAGAAAGAAAGAAAGAAAGAAAGAAAGAAAGGGCAATCTGAACAAGAAAGTATCCACACTCAGAGAACAGAATCAGGTGCACCCATTAGAGCCCTTCCCAGAGAACCTTTGGGCTCTGTGAGCCGCAGGCTGCCACACCCTGAAAGGGATGGTAATTACTTTGTAGTTCTTGAGGCTTCCTTTGTGTAGGATGTTGAGGAAAAGAGGGAAGAGGGTAGCTGATGTTTTAAATAAAACGGGGGATGGAAATTTCAGGTGAATTGAAAGCACCTGGCAAACAGGCACCTCTTCTTCGTGTCTCCTTGTGTTCGCCCCAGACCGGGGAACCATCGCCTTCCTGGATCTTTCAGGGAATTTCTGGGTGGTCTTGGTCTTACTCAATGAACCTCTCCTCTACTGCATTTCATCATGCATGTATGGGTATAAGATCAACTTCAAAGAGGTCCAGGGCCTAATTAATGTCTCTAGGGTGCCCGAAGAGTCTTGGGTGGAAAAAAATAAAACCACCACCCGTATGCAGAACTGAGACTACACGACAGCAGGTGGAAATTATTACTATTAAATGTGACTCCAAGTCAGAATACTTGGCAAACTCCTCCTCTGGGGCATGAGAAATGTCAAGTTGACGAGAATAAGCTTCCTCTGTAACTGATGCGCACATGCTGTCTCTCTCTCTCTTCTCTCTCTTTCTATCTTTTTAACTTGTGACCAAATGACCAGGCTACAGTAGAAAGCAGTATAACCAACAGACAATAAAAACTGAGTAAAATAGCGAAAAGTGTTATGTTATTAACAGTGTTAGGAGAGGAGAAACCAGCTTTGTGAACACGCAGTCGCTCTTCCACATCAGCTTCTTCATCCATCTGTCCTCTCCATCCTCTGTCAGTGGGTCTACCCAGAGTCAGAACCATCCTGAAATTTGGCACCAACCTTGATGGAATGATGCTTCTGAGGTCAGGAAAATAAACATTTACAACAAGGTCTTAAAAGAATCATTCAAAACCTTTACCATTCCCAATCATTTTCCTATTAGTTACTTCATAAAGAGTCAATTAATGGCGACCGCAATTTATTTGAAGCTCTTAGACAGGCTTTCATCTTCTATAAATGGACAACCCTACCATCTTTGCTGTGAGCTTAACAGGATCATTTGCAGGATTTTCTTTCAGGCTAGAAAATGGCTTGGTAAAGTCAAAACCTACTTTTGTTTATTCACCTATTTAACACAGAATTATTCAGTTCCCTTGGAGTGACAAGCACCATGTTTCAGGGCACATGGGGACCATAAGACAAGGAAGGAACGGGTGTATTGCATGAGCTGAAAATGGGCTCCTAAATCATTTGCACAGTGGGACAGATAGGAATGTAGTTAAGTCTTATATTACGGAGATAGCCTCAGTCAGGGATTTTTAAACTCAACAAAGTAACAAAAGGGGCACAATGGCTAAATGACATTAGGTTTGGTTGAAGCTGTCTGTTCTTTGTAAAGTGTACTTCCTTTCTGGATATTTTAGGATCCCTTTTTACACTCCACTAACCTCCAATCCACCTTACAGACAGATCTCCTTGCTTCCTCTGTTATTTCCCATATTCCTACCAGCTTTCTATTTTTCACATAGTATGTATTACAACTCATGAAAACAATCTTTTGAGTGTTGAAACAGATGAGGTAAAGTAATATATTAGTCAGAGTTCTGCAGAGAACCAAAACCAATCAGAAAAAAAAATATATATATATATATATGAAATCAGGAATGACTCACAGTATCATAGAGGCTAGCAAGTCGAAATTTTCAGGGTGGGCCAGCAGGCTGGAGACCCAGGAAAGCCAATATGCCAGTTCGAGCTCAAAGGTCATCTGCTATAAAACCAGGAAGAGCTAGTATTATAGGTGAAGTTGGCTGTCTGCTGGAGAATTCTCTCTTATTTTGAGAAAGCCTGTCATTTTGTTTTCAACTGAGCGGATCCACTTACATTACAGAGAGCAATCTGCTTTACTCAAAGTTCACCAATTTAAATGTTCATCTCTTTTAAAGCACCCTCACAGAAACACCCAGAGCAATATTTGATCAAATATCTGGGCACATTGTACCCTAGCCAAATGACACATAAAATTAACCATCATAGGGAAAAAGCTCTATACTAACACAATTTTTTGACTTTTTGTAGCATCTTTCCCTACAAGCATGTTTATAAATGTCCCACTCCATTTCATAAAGTTATAGAGGAAATAACAGACATATAAGTTGGGAACCAAATAAATATTCTAGGTTCAGCCTTATTCTACTTGCTACAATTCTTGAGGTATCATCATATCATTTAAATATATTTCTTAAATGCCAAAGATGTTAGCTCCGACATGTTTCCAAAATCTGTTACAATACCTTATTGCTGCACTTAAAAAAAGAAAAAAAGGTGGATTTCTTAAATACCTGAAAAATAACAGATTCCCCCCAAGTCTTACCCAATTTTCTCTTTCGAAATCAAGAAAATGTCAGTGCCTCAAAGAGCTACTGACCTACTTCATTACTTGATGTTCCACATAGACCAGGGAAGGGAGCAGAACATAAATCATGGGCACTCCCTGCTTTCAAAAAAGGAAACTGGCCTTGGAAAAAAGGAGCACAGCACTGCAAGGAAGTTGCATCACATACATTTAATCTGCAAGTGCATATGACCTCTTTTAAAGTAGGGAGCAAATAATCATGATTTTCATTTATTTTACAAGTACCAATGATATTGTGACACTGACTTCAGATAAAATTACACACCATAATCATTAATTGCAAGTTACAGATTTGTAGCAGTGTCATAAATATATAGTAGGTATACAATAAATACTTGTTAAAGTTACACTTTGTTTTTCAGCAGGTAGTTTAAAATGAGTAATTTGTAATACAATGTTTGTCAATTCATTTAACTGATATACATGGCTGAGTACTTATTATATACTAAGCTTCACTGAGAATGTAGAAAGGAGCCCTGATTCCTAGCCAAAAAAGTCCAGACCCCAGTACACAAGATGGACAAGCCAATAATGAATCAGAATAACAATGTGAGAAATGCCACACAAGGGTATCCATCAAGAGCTATCAAAGCAAAGGGGAATGGCTTTCCCTAAACTGCCTTCTTTGGACCATCATCCTGTAGATCATACCTAAAGTACTTTCACATAGTGAAATAGCTAGTGGTTGTATTCCAAAGTCAAAGCCATGACAGATCAATGAAGAGACATGAGAGAACTGGTAAAGATATGGAGTGCTGATACCGAAGTAATCACTGATTACTTGTATGTGTGCTATCTACAGTTGAATACTGATAAATTATTTTTTTCATCTTAACAACTTTGAACTAAGAATAATTTATATCAGAATTGGCAATCACGCACTCCTTCACTGGTACACTGCAACCTACTTAAGAACTATATTACATCTCTCCCTGACTAATCACTTTATATTCTATGGTCAACAATAAATTCTTTCCCTGCCACATACGATGCCAACTTTCACACAGTTCAAATTTTCAAAGGACTGTAAAGCCCAGCAGAAAATGGTCCTCATGTGAAACAATAGGTGACATATCAAATGACTAGAGACCATTTGTGGTGGCAGGTTGATGTTTGTAACAGGAGATATTATTACATACCCTCTGTTTGTCTACCATTCCAGTACTGCTTAATCCAATCCTGTGGATCTGCTTTTCAGATATCAGACCTAGAAGCAAAATCTTGAGCTAGAAATGTTCCTTCAAGCAGCCTCATTAAGGCAGGTAAAGAATCACAGGCCAAAATAAAATCTTTTTGGAAAACAGGGCGGGGGGGTGGGGACACCTGGGTGGCTCAGTGGTTGAGTGTCTGCCTTTGGCTCAGGTCGTGATCCTACAGTCCTGGGATGGAGTCCTGCATCAGGCTGCCTTCGGGGACCCTGCTTCGCTCTCTGCTTGTGTCTCTGCCCCTCTTTCTGTGTGTCTCTCATGAATAAATAAATAAAAAATATATATATAAAAAAAGAAAGAATCACAGGCCAAAGTAACTTGCCCAAAAGAGCCAGAACTATGTTCTAGATTGTCTTATTCTTTTAAGTCTATCAAACTCTGAAGGGGACCATTAGATAAAAATGCCATCTTAAAGGCAAACATTAATAATTACCACTTGAATTATCTAAAATTCAGAATCTGTTAATAACTGGATTGCTCTCTTATCAACAGATACATGGCACATGGAAAACCAAAGTCCCCTGAAAATAAATCGGGGATGATATAACTGATGTGTAGAGATCAGGCAATGGTCAAACCTGTGGAAAACACACAAGAACCCTGAGAGAAGCATGGTCTTCTACGAAGTCTGAGCTCTGTGAAGACAAGCTGTGTGTGATGCATTTTTTATCCACAGTATATAGCAATACCTGGCAATAGACAATCAATAAAGCCTTGCACACCCAATGAGTGGCTGTATATATATCTTCAAACCAACACTGAATAAGAGTAATGACCATGTGAATGTGTCAGAGATAGAGAACACAACACCTCCCTGAGGGTTGCAGAATTTACAAAAATGAAGGGGAGTTGTTGGCATTCACTCTGTTGAGTGATAACAACAGAACACACCTCATTGATTTGAAAGCTGATGGCCTTATTAAGAAAGAAATAGAATGTCTCAAACCTGGAGAAGTAATTTCTCTTTCTTTCAGATCTGCGTTAGCATTCACATTTGCTGACCGGTAACACCATTATGATCTCTTGTCATAAGTTTCATGAGTCTATGTGACTTTTCACCTTCTGGCTCAAAATAAGTCTTCCCTTCAATAACCACTGGAGAGACAGAGAAAGTGATAAAGAGAGAGTGTGTCGAATTAACCAACCCTAAATAAGACACTGGAGCTGATTTATATTTCCAGGAACAAAGCACTACAACTCAAAGAACCATGGGAGTTTGGCCAAACTTAAAACCAGTAGAAGTTGACCAACTCCTAGAGTAGGACTGCCAATTTTACAGTGCACACAACTGTCCAAGTTTCAAGAGACACCTTGAAGCAAATAAGAGAAAATATACTGCCAGTATCAATGACATTAAGACTCTAGATTACACCTGACGTTACATCATAAACACTTATTTGGCAAGAAGAGCTGACATAAATGAAAAGAAAAGTGACATTATGATTAAAAACCAAGATTGAAAAGACAGTTACTATCAAGAAAACCTCTTTAAAATATATTGTGACATGAAAAAGAGCTCTATGATCCCAGCTGTATAAAACCTCTAAAGTGTGTGTGCATTGCATTATCTTTTTTTTTTAATTTTTTTTTTTTATTCATGATAGTCACACACAGAGATCTAGAGAGAGGCAGAGACACAGGCGGAGGGAGAAGCAGGCTCCATGCACCGGGAGCCCGACGTGGGATTCGATCCTAGGTCTCCAGGATCACGCCCTGGGCCAAAGGCAGGCGCCAAACCGCTGCGCCACCCAGGGATCCCTGCATTGCATTATCTAATGCTGTGTAAGAAACGTCTCTAAAACATAGTAGCTTAGGGATGCCTGGGTGGCTCAGTGGTTGAGCGTGTCTGCCTTTGGCTCAGGTTGTGATCCTGAGGTTCTGGGATCAAGTCCTGCATTGGGCTCCCCACAGGGAGTCTGCTTCTCTCTCTACCTCTGTCTCTGCCTTTCTGTGTCTCTTATGAATAAATAAAATAAAATATTTTTAAAAATTAAAAAATAAAACATAGTAGCTTAATACAGCAGGACATTTATTTTTGTCTATAATCTGTAATTTGGTCCCAGCTCAGTGGAGACAGCTCCTTTCACCTCCATTCAGTGTTGCCTGGGGCAACTTGAAGCCTGGGCCCAGAATCATGTGAAATTTCACTCAATCACATAACTAGTGGTTGATGCTGGAGGTTGACCAGAAGTCTTGTGTCCTCCTCATGTGGGTCTCTCCTTTTGGTCTTCCTATAAAGGATAGTTTGGACTTCTTGACAGCATGGTGGCTGGACTGAAGGGTAAGCATCACAAGAACAAGAGAGAGAAAGCCAGAAAGTAGCTGAATTGCTTCTCCAACCTAACCTTTTAAAGCACACAGCATCACTCCCACCCAAACTGCCCAGACTCAAGATGAGGTAGCAAAATATTTCTCAATAGAAGAGTATCAATGTCACCTTGCAAAAAAGGGCATGTAGGATGGGATAGGCATTGATGTGACCATCTTTGGAATATACTCTGCAACACAGAGAAAAAAATACTGAGAGTAAATATAACAACATGTTAACTGATTATCCTTGAGTGCTGTGATAATGGCTTCTTCGCTTTTGCCATCTGTTTTCCAAAATTTTAACAATTACTATGCTTCATTATCACTGCTCTATTGCATATGTGGTGAGAGCGAGGGGATGCAATGGGAATGTAACCACTTTTACAGTTTACTAGCAAATTTTGGATTCTGAGATCCCCTTATCCAAGAGTATAATTCATTCATTATATATGCACTAAGCTAGACTTCTCAAAGCAGGTTCTGATTTAAGGAATACTTGATGCTTAACAAAACGAAACAAACAAACAACAAAAAACAAAAAACAAGAAACAAACAAACAAAAAAATGTTCCATGATCCATATGATTGAAAACCTTTGCCTCCTAGATCTTATCCCTGAGGGAGATAATATGCATGTGCAAATTTTAAAGGCTCTGGAACATTCTGCTTCTAAAGATATTATTAACCAACTTACCTGGCATTTGAGCCCAATCTTTGTGTATCCAGCTGCTGAAGACACATTGGGGGAGTAATTCTCTAAACCAGGGTTTCTCAACCTCAGCATCACTGACAGTTTGGGTTGAATAATTTTTTTGTTTTACAGAATTGCTCTGTGTATCCCCATCTTCCATGCCCTAGATACCAGTTGCAACACCCACTCCTATCCCAACTGTTAAAAATAAGAAAGAAAAGTCTCCAGACATTGCCAAATGCTCCCAGAGCACAAAATCACCCCTAGTTGAGAACTAATTCTCTAAACAATATGCAAAATTGGCTATTATCTTGTCAATTGTGAAGAGAGAAAGAAAGAAAGAAAGAAAGAAAGAAAGAAAGAAAGAAAGAAAGAAAGAAAGAAAGAAAAATAGAAAAGAAAGAAAGAAAGCTGCCCAGATAATTCAAGAAATCAACTGTTGCTGTGAATGAGGTGAGTAAAATACGTATTCAGGGATCACCTCCAAAATCAAGCACATTCACTGACTAGAGATCTCTTTTTATCAAGAAGGTAGCAAGAACAAAACTAAGAATATTTGCTTCTATAGTTCTCATTTTTTTCAGAAGATTTTATTTATTTATTTTAGAGGGAGAGGGAGCAGGGGGAGGGGCAGAAGGAGAGGGAGAGAGAGAATCCCAAACAGATGCCCCACTGAGTGTGGAACCCCACTTGGGGCTCCATCTCATGACACATGAGATCATAACCTGAGCCTAAACCAAGAGTCGGACACTCAGTGGGCTGAGCTACCCAGGTGACCCTATAGTTCTCATTTTTAAAAGCCTATAGTCAAATTGTGCCAATCTAGTCTAAATAACAAAAAGTTCTACTCATATTCCCAAAACGATTGATTTCCAGAATTTTTAAAGAAATGAAGTGGGATTTTTCTCTTTCAAAAAACATCCTGGGTTTGCTGCAAGATAAGCAAATGAGTTATATATATGTAATTAGCAAATACATTATTTACATGTAAATAAGGCCCTCTCTTAAAAATAGTTGATCTAGCTAATGATCTTACTTACAGAGAGATTTAAATGTTAAAGTCATTCAAATTCATATCTGCATTGGTGAGAGCCACAAATCCGTAATCGCCAAGCCCTCAGAACTACCCAAAATGTTCACTTCTTTCCATGGGCTTTTCAGATACTGTGAATACAATTAAGTTCCCTAAACTTAAACAGAATAGCCCCCAAAAAAAAGTCCAACAAAGAGAAAAACAAGGTAGTACAGGGTTGGAAAGAACCATAAAAGGATAACATTTTGGAATTTTAAGACCTGGGTAGCATTACAGTTCAGGTGTCTGGAGCTCTCTCTCTGGAAAACAGCGTCTAGGATGGACCTAGTTTCCCCTAAACCGTTAGTTCACATTCCTCTTCTGCCATATTCTGAGCTGCTCTATGAAGAGACCCAGGTGGTCAGAAACTGAGGGAGGCTTCCACAACCATCAGGGAACCGTGATTCGCAGTCCAACCTCCCACAAGGAACAAAATCTTTCCATGAAGCCAGTGAGTAAACATGGACCCTTCCTCGACTGCACCTTTTGATGAGGCTGCTCCCCGGATGGCAGCTATACTGTAAACTCTTGAGAGGAAAGCACTCAGCTATGCTTCTCCTGGATTTATGACCCACAGAGAGAGTGAGATGATGCAGGTTTGTTGTCTTAGGCCACTAAGTTTGGGGATAATTTGTTATATGGCTACAGACAATGTTATGGAGGGAATCATGTCCCTCAGAATTTGTACATTGACACCGTCAACCCCCAGTCCCTCAGAATGTGACTGTATTTGGAGACAGGGCCTTTAAAGAGGTGATTAAGTTAAAATGAGGCCATTAGGGTGGGTCCCACCACAATTTGACTGGTGTCTTTATAAGAAGAGAGAGAGACACCAGAGATGCTCACACACACACAGAGGAAAGACTACATGAGGACACAGACAGAAGGCAGCCACCTACAAGCCAGGGAGACAGGCCTCAGGGGAGACCAAACCTGCTGACAATTTAGTCTTGGTCTTTCAGCCTCTGGAACTGTGAGGAATAAATTTCTGTGGCTCAAGCTCTCAGTCTTCGATAATTTGCTATGGCAGCCCTACCAAACTAATAAAGATAATTAGCACACTTTCTTTTTTTATAGGTGGCACATAGATTAGACCATGGGTGACAAATGGCATGGGCCAAATCTGGCTTGCTGCTTGTCCTTGTCTATAAAGTTTTATTAGAACACTGCCATACTCATTTGTTTATTTATGTCTTTATCCACACCACCACTATGACAGTGGAGTTGAGTAGTTGTGACAGGAACATATGGTCCACAGAGCTTAGAATATTTACAATATGGCTCTTTACAGAAAAAGTTTGCTTGCTGACCCCCGGGCTCAACTGTCTCCGAGGAATTAAGTATTCAAATTTCACCCTGACACCCAGGATGACTGTCTATACATTAGACATCTCAAAGGATGTCCCTGGCCCAACTAGGAATGCACATTATCAGGCCTCACCTCAGATCTCCTATTCAGAAATTACTGGGCGAGGGCCCAGGAACCTGTTCTTTAACAAGCTGTCTGCACATTGATGGGAACTATAGTCCTAGATCACTCTCCCAGCTCACAGCCTTGCATTGAAAATGTAGTGAGAAATGTTTTTCTTTTAAAAAAAAAAAAAAAAAAAGAGTCAGCTCAAAATAATGCCTGCAAAAAAAGGGGGCGTATTTTCAAAGGATGTAATCCAGTGATCCTTGATTAGAAAGAAAAATGAAGATGATATTAAATAATAATAATATGATTGCTTGATTGCTATCATTTATCTCCTTTTGTGGAATTAGTTTTAAAAAAAAAACCACAGCTGTCAAACCATGTGTCTACTTTAGCTGCCAGTTAGAAGGGTCCCCTACACTGAACACCTTGAAGTGCTAACTTCCTCCAAGGAAAGAACATTTTGCATTATATACGTGACATGCTAAACACTCTTTCCAAGACCTAGCAAATAAAGTCTGATTTTGACTTATATATTAAAATTTACCAGAGTCACAACACAAATTCAAGGCATTAAAAATATTTTCTAAATGTAAGAGCTTAAAGAAAAAGAAGAAAAAAGAAACAGGAAATGATGACGCCCACACACTCAGAAGAGGAATCCCAGGACCAAAAACCCATTTCCTGCCCTGCAAGGTAACAGAAACGTCTCTTCTTTATCTGTAATCTGGTTCCAGAGCCACTCAGAATCAAGATCTAAGCCGAAATTTTGGTTCTGGGTTGGCAGTGAATTCTATTTCTTCTTTTCCTTGAAAAACACAGATAGAGCGGAGTCCCCTATCTTGTCTGTATGCATGAAAAAGAAGGGGAATCGTCTTCCATTACTGCCTTGGCCCCCACTCTAGCTCTACTCACACGTCCAGGCTGACCTTGCTCAGCATGTGTGTCAGCTGGAATCTCTGCCACAAGTGCTGACCAGTGAGGGATGAATCTGGAGTTTTGCATTCAGACCCAGTCTTGGTGCCTTCACTCAACCTTCTGTGATCCAGAGCTTTAGTCAAACGCAGCCCCAAATCAACAAGATACAACCAGTAACAATCCTATCATTTTCCTTTGAGGCCAGATGGACACAATAGAAGACAAATCAAGGTTTTGTAATTATCTGCTTCCTCGAGAATTTGAACAGCTCCCTAGTGTATCGCTCGGGAAAATCTGCTTCTATTTTACTTGCTATTTGACTTTCTTCTCCTGGTGTCAGGGTTCTAATTCTCTGGATGGAATTGGGCAGGGTGGGTAGGGGGACATGCAGGCTAGTCAATATAGTGACCAGAGCCTGCATAATCCAATTAGGTCAACTCCCAAGCCTCAAACAAGGAATCAAGCTTCAAATCATTTGGCTCTTTTTCACATCTGCCTCTCTAAGAGACACAGTTCCCTCTAAAGAACTTTTAGGGTACTTGCTGACCAAATAGGGGTATATCATGACCCTTTCACAACTGGGTACCAAAAGATGCAACTCCCTCCCAAAGGAGAAACAAGCAGGAAAGTTGGCTAGAGCTCTAGTTGCTACAAACAGACATTCTCTAGGAACCTCCAGGTAGATGTTGAGAGTGTGTACTCACTCCCCAACCCAATGAGCATTCTTGGTTACCTCACACATGGTCAACAGTGTTGGTTCTTGATGTTCTTTCCTCCAAAACAGATTAAGACTCAGTACCTGAATGTGAAGTGGTCCAATCACTCTGGAAAACAGCTCAGCAGGTTCTTACAAAACTAAACCTACACCTATCTTTTGATCTATCTATTCTACTCCTGCGGGTTAACCCGAATAAAAATATTTACCCAAAGTAGAGTGTATGTCCACTCGAAGACTTGCACATGCATGTTCGTAGCAACTTTGTATGCAGTAGCCCCACACTGGAAATAAAGGTCCATCAGCAGATGAATGGATAAACAAATTGCTTGCCCTGCAAGGTAACAGAAACGTCTCTTCTTTATCTGTAATCTGGTTCCTGAGCCACTCAGAATCAAGTTCTAAGCCGAAATGTTGGTTCAGGGCTGCCAGAAGAATGCTATTTCTTCTTTTCCTTCTCAAAATCATTGTGCTGAGTGAAAGGATGCTGTATGATTCCATTTACATAAAACTGCAGAAATTGCAAGCTAATCTACAGTGAGAGGAAGTAGATCATGGTTGCCTAAGGATGGGGGCGGGAGGAGGGAGGACTTCAAAGGGACATTAGGAAACTTAAGGGGGTACGTTCACTATTTTGATTGTGGGGATGGTTTCATGGGTTCACACGCATGTCAAAATGCATCATGCTGTACACTTTAACCATGAACAAGAACAAGCTTCTGGCGTGTCGGATGACTCTGCATCACCCTGGTTTTGTCTGGGTTTTTTTCTTCTGAGATTCCTGCCTTATTTGCACTGCAGACAGCAGATGTGATCCAAAGTGGAAATGTGTGATACATTCACTAAGTGCTCGGAGAGGTCAGATGAAGTATCCCTTTTACCACCATGAATGTCTTTATGCTGAGAAATGTAGTCCTCCTCACTCTGGATTCCCCCCATCCACACCCCAAACCCAGCTGTGCACCAGAAGAACACACCATCTGTGATTCCAGTTTCACAGACTCCGACGACGTCTTCTCTCCAGCGGAGGAAAGAGCGGACGAGGGCAACTCTTCCTTTCCTCTCTGCAAAGTCAAAGAAACGGACAAACCCAAGGTGAGAGGTCAAGTTGCAGGATAATGGAGACCCTTGTATGCCACAAAAACCAGCTTCCAGCAGGAATTTACCTTGAACTGGGTAAAAGTGTCCTCTGAGAGGGGTTAGTCTAGATCTGATATCGGAAGACACAGAAAAGCAAGAGAGGGGAAAATCACCTGGGTAGAAACATTCCCCACAGGGCCCCAACCCCGGGGGAGACCCTTGCCCTTCCTGACCTCATAGGAAAGCCCCCTCCTTCTCAAAGCAACCTCATACCCACAGACAGATGCTCACCAGGAAGACGCCACTTCGTGCTAAGCAGCAGGTTAGCATTAGCTGCACTCACTCAGTTTCCATGCTCAACTATAGGGTTAACCCATGACAAGAAGCCCCATGGCTTCTTACAGCGCCATCTGCAAGCTAGATAGTCCTTTCAGCCCATCACCTGTTACAGGGGTAACCTCCTCCCCTGCCCCTCTAGCTATTCATGGCTCCTACCCCAGGTCATCCCCACAAGCCCAGATACTTATTTCTGAATCCCTGATATTGCAAGATGAGTTCTTGACATGCGTCCCATGTGAGATGAAGGGAACAAGATGCTTGCATCCCTCCAGGATGCTCAGCCTTCTTGGAATATGAAGTTCTGAAGGGAGCCCGTGTTGGTGGGGTGCTGTGTTGCCCAAAGGGCAAACATTCATGACATTCTCGTGTATATCAAGGGCTCTAAAACCAATCTACAGTGGGGAGTCATGGGTGTATGATTTTCAGTCCAAATCACACTACTGGAGATTCTATAGCCTTTAAAACCTTCTTCCATCCATTTGGTGTGTACTTGAACACCTCTGAGGCTCAGAGGCGTGTCAATGCCCGCTAGAGTATAATGACCATGAGCAGTTTCTCACACAACATGCTAATTCACATATTTAGTATAAAAGTGTATTTCACAACTGGAGCAATTTTCCCAATGTCTGGGAAAATTATGACAACTGGGGGCGGGGGAGCTAGTGGCATCTAGTGGGTGGAGGCCAGGATGCTCCTAAACCTCCTACAGTGATCATAACAATCCCCTGACCATACACATGTGCCAAAAATTATCTGCCCCGAAAATGTCAGTGGTATGGAGGTTGAGAGACCCGGACATACAAGGAAAAGTTGTATCCTTCTGGGGACTTATTAAATTTATGGAAAAGTAAGCCACCCCCGAATTAAATTTAAAATTAAATTTTAATTTTAAATTCAGTTTTCGAAATCTGGCGTTAGCCAAAGCATCTAATTTTTCTGCCTCAGTTTTGCATGTATGCAAAATGGGAACGATCCTATGTTATATACTCCTCTTCTGTCTGCCTCCCTCCCTGAGAGCTGCTAATGAGTGTTTGCCAAATACTTTGAAGATTCTAATTACTGCTTTCCCCAGTTTATCAGTTCAAGGTTGTATAGCACCTGGGAGTCCTGCAGACGGGATTCTGAGAAAAGGAGCTGGTCCTGTCACTGCTGTTACTGCTTATCCTTCTCGGAGGGCAGTATCAAGCCCTTAGGCTTGAATTACTCAAAGTCGAATTACTCAAATCAACTTTAGAATCTACTGAAAGAAACCAAGGGTTCTCACAATTAAATCACAGCCTTTCCCAAAGTCAAGTTGCCAGCAAGCAAGATTCGGAAAGTCTTAGCATGTGGCAAGTGTCCAATAGATTTTTGTTGCTTGCCTGCTTGAGGCATAATTCAGATCAAATGTCCAACAAAACTGGAGATATTAATACCCAAATTTCAGAGTTGTAGTGAGGATTACCCTATATCGTTGTGGGTTGTTTTTTTTTTAAGATGATATTTTTAAGTAATCCCTACACCCAACCTGGTGCTCGAACTCACATCCCTGAGATCAAGAGCAAGTCGCTCCATGGATCGCACCAACCAGACACCCCAGGATCACATGCTAGTTATTTTACATTAACTTCTAATTAATTGCATACACTATTTTAATTACTATTTTTCATAATCCCATGCCCCACATATAGTGAGCACAGCCCTTTAAAAAGATATGAGCTTATACTTCGAGGTCTGCTGGATGACTGAAGTTTCATGGGTCCCTCACAATGTTCTCGCCATGCAGCCGGTAGCCCGATGTTCGACACCCAAGTCTATCTGCCTGAGTGAGGATGCCCTCAGCATCTCTCTTTGCCCCCACGGCAATGCTTCCCAATCCTGAGCATCTCTGCTTAGAAATGACAGTGGCCTCACGTTCACAGACAGGAGGGATCAAGCCACGCACGTCCACGGAGCACCTGCCATAAATCGGCAATGCAGAGCCGCCGTGAGACACCGAAAGTAGGAGAGCGTGTGTCCATCATCGTGGAATGTCCAGCGGACCTGAGAACTCACAATGCCAGACACGCAGACATGTTCGAGTGCGTAGCACGGTTTATAAGAGCTGGAGGAAAAATCCAAGGAAAGTACCCGAGTGGACTGCGTGGGCTTTCTGGATCTGGGGGATTTAAGAGAGCCTAGAAGCAAAGTAGGAGTTCTCGAAGATGATGCTTAAAGAGAAGCCTATGCTGTCCTTTTTTTTTTTTTTCTTTAAAGATTTTATTTCTTTATCTATGAGAGACACAGAGAGAGAGGCAGAGACACAGGCAGAGGGAGAAGCAGGCTCCACACGAGGAGCCCGATGTGGAACTCGATCCCAGGACTCCGGGATCATGCCCTGAGCCAAAGGCAGAGACTCAACCGCTGAGCCACCCAGGAGTCCCCTACGCTGTGCCCTTCACCTCCTTCCCACTGCAGGGTGATCATTCTGATTTTTCCAGGCAAAATTTTACCCCAAGTTAGAAGCCCTGACTTCCGGCATGAGTCTGATGCTGCATTGCTCCATGGCACGAGCTTGTCACTGAGGAAGAGGGGACCGAAGCAGACCCGTGGCTCTCACACTCGAGCCTGCACCATATCGCTAGAGGGCTTGCCGAGACCCAGATGGTCGGGCCCACACTGAGAGCTTCGGACTCGGGGCTGGAGCCTGAGAGTCCGCATTTCTAACCAGCTCGCAGGACAGGCTGATGTCACTGGTCGAGACCTCATTTGGAAAAACCACTGAATGACAGTATATGAATACCTTTGAGCACATACAATACCTCTTTGGGGAAAATATGCAAAATGCACACCTAACCAAAGGCTGGTTGAGAGCTCTGGCCTGTGGGGAGGCTGCACCTCATGGCCTGTGCAGTTATGACATCATTTTACTGGATGTCCAACATCAAGAATTCAGGAAGTCTCAAAGGTCTGGCTGCATGAAATAAATATTTCTCGAACCCCTGCCATGTACCAGAGGCTTTGCAATGACGTCATCTCACTGACATTTTTATCTCGAGTTGGGGGGTCAGAGTCAAATGACGCAAACATGCATCTGTGAGTTGCCATAAAGAAAAGGAGGAGATAGACCAGGGATCTAACCAGAGATGCAAAGACACACACACACACACCACACCCACCAACACACCCTGAAGTGACCTTGCCACAGGAAGGGGTGGAGGCCAGAAAAAGAGACCAGAGAGAACAAACAACCCACGGCAGACAGCAGATAAACTCTTCTGTGGTCAGGTCCAAAGCCTAGGAATCGAATCGATTCTGGAAAGTGGTAACTTCCCAGATGTGCTTGCTTTTCATCTGGCACATTTTTTACTGGCATTTTCTTCAATTTCAAAGCTGCTTGCCCATCATGGCCCCTTACACAGGATTTGGTGTTTTCCAGGATCTCCTACAGAGACCCTGTGGAACACAGATTTTTTTCATCCGGGTCAGACAAGTGTCCCTCTTTGCAAAGAAGACCGGTGCGATTTTTGCTGGTGGCACTACTTTTTATTTCTTTTTAATGAGTGAAGCTGAAAAATAAGTTCACCAGTTGAAACTGTCAGGGAAATTTGCGACAGCAAACGCAATTATTAACTCAACCGAAATGTATTATTAATAATAATGCTTAGCTCTGTTGTAGCATTTTCTGGCTTCAAAGCCGTTTACAAACATCAACTAATTAATCCTTACCTCAGCATGGTGAAGTAATTAAGTGTTATTATCCCATTTTACAAAGGGAAACTGAGGCAGCCAGCAGGGAACTGCCTCGCCCAAGGCCACAGAAAGGATAGGATGTGCTCTCTCAGAGTTGTGGGCCTTCTCTGACTTTTGAGTAAACGCTGGAAAGGTCTTGCTTCTGGAGGAAAAAATGAAGCTTCCAGGTGCACCTGGCTCAGTGGTTGAGTGTCTGCCTTCAGCTCAGGTCATGACCCTGGGGTCCTGGAATCAAATCCCGCATGGGGCTCCCTGCATGGAGCCTGCTTCTCCCTCTGCCTGTGTCTCTGTCTCTCTCTGTGTGTCTCATGAATGAATAAATAAAATCTTTTAAAACGAAGCTTCTAGAAGGAACCCTGCCCCCCCCCAAAAGAGATTGCCGGAGAAAGCCCCCGGCCCCCTGCTTCGCGCACACACAGCACCTTGCTACGAATAATCAGAATTTTATTTTTCTTGAGTGTTTTCCTTCCTCATTAACTTTATAAAGGCGTGCTGACTTGGGGGGAAATGCCGAAGCATTTTAATGATGTATGAAATTAAAAAAATAAAATAAAATAAAACCTCCTGCCCACACAGAGAGAATACAAGCCTGGTGCCTGGACGCAGGCTTTCCTTTTTCCCTCTCGTTCTGCAGCCTCTCCGTTTCCGTGCCATGCAGCTCAGCTTGCAGCCAGAAACCTTTTTTTTTTTTTTTTTTTTTTAAGGGAAAGAAAACGAACATCGAAACCTTGCAGGCTTGGCCAAAGGAGAGGAACTTGGTTCTCATTGCCCTTTTACCAAATCCTCTCCCCGCTTCCATCCGCTTGGGTCCGGGCCACCAGCCCACCGGGGCGCCCGGCTGCCTTGCTCCTCCTAGGTCACCCCCTGTTCCTTTCTCTGCCCGCTGTTCCCAGAGCTCCCCCTGGGCAAGAAAGGTGCCGGGGTGGCTCTGAGTGCTGGCACTTTCGAAGTCTCTCCCGGCAGTCTGCAGCCTCTGTGGTTGTTAAGTGAAGGTCCCAAACTGAAAGTGCCAAGTGTCGTGGTGTCACAGGTTCCTTCTGAGTCCGTGGGCTTCCAGGGGCCCCTTCCTGCGGGGGCCTTGCGGTGGGAGCCGTTCCCCCTTCCTGGTGCACGGATGGTACATGGAGGGGGAGCTTTGAGGTAGGGGTAGGAGTGAAAACAAATCAGCTACACCCCCTCTAGCCTAGTGGAGACACTCCACCCTGCACCTCAGGTACCCCCCACCAACCTTGATTCTGCCCTTGTCTTGCTGGGCGAACCACATCAACACTGTTTGCAAGCGTGTCCACGGGTGTTTTTCTGTTTTGTGGGTTCATGTGAAAGTCCTCTCTATGAGCTGTTATAACCCCTGCACAGTTTAAAAGACATCTGTAAATTAAAAAAAAACAAAAACAAAAACAAAACAGGCAAAGTCAAATTTGGTGATTAGGGATGCCCATTTGGGTGATAAAACTATGAAGAAAAGCACAGCAATGATTTCCATGCAAAACAGAGAAAGGTTACTTCTTAGGGTGTGGAAGGGGTGTGAGAGGGGCATGAGGGGCCTCTGGGGAGCCCAGCAAAGTCCTCTTTCTTCCCCGGGGTGTGGTTACAAGAGGGTTCACGTTATCATGTATCACTAAGCAATACATGCTTGGGCCGTTTTCTCTGGTTCTGCTCTAATTTACAATTTTGTTAAGTTTTCTTAAAAAAAAAGAAAAAAAGAAAAAAGTCTAGGAACACCCGGGTGGTTCAGTGATGGAGCGTCTGTCTTTGGCTCGGGTTGTGATCCCCAGGTGCTGGGATCGAGTCCCACATCGGGCCCCCCGCAGGGAGCCTGACTCTCCCTCTGCCTGTGTCTCTGCCTCTCTCTGTGTGTCTCTCATGAATAAATAAATAAAATCTTAAAAAAAAAAAAAAGTCAACGAAACTACATGGACCTCATTCCCGGCATATGGGTAGTGCCCCCAAGAAAATTGGTGAGTTTTATTATACTTTGGACTTAATAAAATTATTTTTATTTCCCCTCATTAAACTTAAAATATCTCTTAGAGTTTCTCCCAAGAAAAGGTAACAAGCTCTGAAGCTTTCCGGTGAGTGAATTGCTCTTTGAAATGAGACAGGCAATAGATGGAAAGAGCAAATCTTGGTTGGTTTCTTCTCTCATGTTGAAGCTGTTGATGGCCTCAAATCTCTGGAATATGGGGTGGGGGTGGGTAAGGAGAGCCTCAGTTCCAAGGGGGCACATCCAGGGGAGCCCCGATCTCCCCAGGCAGGCTTGGAGCACAAGCGCACCCCACCAGCCTCACCGTGCCCCGTTGCCAGCTGCCCTCACACCCCGCACCTGCTCACACCGATGGCCTCCTGCTGCCTTTCCAGGTTCATGTGCAGTGGGTTCTTCTTCAGGAAGCCTTCTCTTAACCCCGGGCTCAGCTACGTGTCTCCCCTCGCCCACTGGGCCCGACCGCACTACATGGAAAGTGTGTCTCTGAGTGTCTGTCCCCTTCACCAGACTCTGAGCTCATCTAGGCGAGAGCTGGGTCTCATCCATTTCCACATCTGACACCTGGCATCGCACCCACATATAGTAAGTATTTGGTAAATGTTTGCTTAACCCAAGCATAACTGAACAACTGATGGGTTAGACCCTGCCCTGTGCTGCGAGGGGCACGACCAGGGCCCCCCTTGCCCCGTCCCCATCCACCTTTTCCCACACACACCTGCTCTCTACCCACAGCTGGCCAATAACCAGGATCGACTGGTGAGACTTGGAAGGACAGGTTCCCGGGCCCTTGCACAGAGATCTCAAAAATGTTCCCTGGCATAATTCAGATAGGTCAGCCAGGGTTTAGAATCACGGCTAAAGTCTGGTCAGAGAAATCTGCCATGATGTAAAAATGATGCATCAGGAGAAATGGAAATGAAATAGTAACAACCACGTAAAACGTTGGACCAGCCATGGCCAGAGTGGAGGGGAAAGAGAAGGGAAAAAAAAGAAAAAAAATCTTGTCATGAACACTGGAATTTTAGCTTTTCAGCACAAACAACCTCAAGCAAAATAAATTGAGTCAAAGACGTAGCCTCAAAATCCAGAGCACCTGTCAAATAAACCGTTTCTTTTCTTTCAAGAAAGCAAAAGGGAGAGTGGAAAAAAAAAATAGTGTAGCGGGTCTCTTTAACTGAAGCTACGAACTGGAGTCTTTGGTAAATGCCAAAATATCTTTGATAACACATTTACACACCTATAAAAACAAAAAGTTCGGTCAGAAATGCCAATAAATGATTTCGGGCCTGTATTAAAGCCATACAGCTGCAAAAACATCAAATATATCTCAGGTTTTTGGACCAACGGCTTCAGGAAAGGGCCAGTTACAGAGCCTACACACACAGTGACTTTTTGAAAATGTTCACGGTAAAAATAAGATTGTTTTCGACTTTTTCCGTGGGGCGCATTTCTTTTCTGTGTGCTAAAGCTGCCTAGGGGCACCGAGGAGCCCTCCAAGCTTGCCGCAGGAGGGGAGGGAAAGGGTTTGCAATGAGGAAGGGGATGGGGGTTGGAAGTCGGTGGAACATCGTGGGGCTTCGCCTCCAGCCCGACTCCCCAGAACGTTTGCCATTCACGCAGATGCAAGGGAAGATGGAAATCCAAGAGGCCGGCTGCTTCCAAGGAGGCCCCTGCCCTCCACCCCAGCGCTGAGCACAGAAGGGATTTGCCAGCACGTCAAGAGATATTCGCCACCCCGTCCGCGGGCCACCCTCGGGTCCAGGTCTCCCTGAAGCCCTTTTCAGCCGTGGCAGGTGTTGATCCTCCCCATTTCTGATCCCCGATCCAGCTGGAAGTGCTTGTTTGTTCAGCTTTTCCCCCTGGGCACAGCAAGAAGTTGCTCTGTCGTAATTCTAGTTCCAGCGAGCCTGGTGCATCTTTAACAGTTCTTGTGTTGTTATTAACTTAGTGACTAAGTGAGAGGTGTTTGGCTTTTGAAACTGTGCCATGAGAGCTTCTCTCTCATCTCTGGGTGATGTCAGCCCCATAAACGGGAGATGTAGAGGAAACAATAGAGGTTTCAGTGCTAAAATTTAATGAGGGGGACCCTGATTTTCCCCTAATCTAAAATCACCTCCGTTTTCTGCACCGGGCAGTTAAAAGGGTCTCCGAAAGAATTTAGGATGTGGATTTAGAGTTAAGAGTAATTTTGGTGTTCTGACGTTGAAATTCCCTAGGGGAGGAAAAAATTTGTGAAGACGTTTTATCCTCTCCACCAGCACAGCAGCAAATGATTTCAAGCGATTCATGGGGACTTCATGGAAAGAAATTGCTGATTTTGAATGCACTTGACCCCACCAAGCCTCAAAGCAGCCCTCGAAGGCAGGAGACAGTGAGTTTAGCACCAGAAACTTAAAAGACATGAGCCTTGAGAACCCTACTTCAGTGCCCAGCAAGTCAACAGCTTAAGGGAAGAGCAAAACTCAGGACTTAGATTCTTTCCAAGTTCCAGAAACAGCCTTAGACAACAACGTACCCTAGAGAGCTGCATGTCCCCAAAGGAAAAATACACAGTAATGATCTTCATTAGGAACATAATTCTAAATCCATGGTTTAGCTTTACGGAGCAATGGTGAAATTGAGCACCCAGGTTGACCTGCTGACAGCTACCTCATGATATTAATTAATGGTTCGCAGGACCCTTGCCAAAACCTACTCTGAATGCTTATGCTGACACAGCACCATCTCTTCAACGAGTACAATTAACTTTTCACTTTTTTTATGGTAGCCTCCAACCAATGCCGAGGAGAGGCGTCTACACGTATGACTCGCAACAGCTTCCCAGTCACTCTGGGGCCTTCAGATGCAGAAAAAAAAAAAAAAAGAAAGAAAAGAAAGAAAGAAAGAAAAGAAAAAAGAAAAAACAAGCTACCCCATGCTACATGTTGCAATGTCTAGCTCAAACTAGAGTCCAGAAGCTCAGCCAAAAGCTGGGGGCCTGACTTTCTAAATTCTGAGTCTACGCTGATGGTGGCTTACTTCTTCCCCCAGCACTCCGATCACTTTCTCCGATGGGTGATTAGGCTCCTAAGACAGTTTGTTTGATGTGAAGCCCAATTCCAGATAACCAAGGCAAATGGGTACGAGTCTCAAAGTTTTCTTTGTACATGATGTCTGTGAGCCCTCTGGTGCCACGACAAATTAAATGACCCCGTGACAGACAACGGGGACCACTATCCGCAGCAAAACAATCCCCAGAGTCTGGGTGACCTACTCACTCAAAATCACACCACGGATGGAGACTCCATGGCACCAGGAGGCAAGGTACCTGTGCTATGCTTGGGGAAAGCGCATTGTTACCATCGTCATTTTCTCTTGGCACTCTTGCCTTTTTCATTTGTTTTCTTCCCAATTTCTACCTCAAGAGTTAGGAGTCCTTGTAATTCATGGCTGGCCAGTTTCCAAATAGCAATGTGGGACCTGAATTTTGGAACGAGGCAGGGACTTTAAACCTACATCATTCTGTATCTGCGCGTCAAATAACAGAACCCACATTACAGAAGAATAAGCATCACCTTGCATTTATACAGACCTTTTGATACATAAATGTGCATTTGTCATGGAAAAATAGCCGCCCCCAAGAAGCAAATCTCTCCCCCCCCCCCGCCCCATGCACGGATAACACAGCCCTTGAAGCTCCTTCGATTTTGAGTCCTAATAGGGAGAAAATTCTTGTAACCACATTTGAAACTTGTCTCTGTAGGTCATTCACAGTCCATGGAGATGATCTCCAGAAGCAGGATTGGTCCAAGTACATGCTGCTGAAATCTGAGTGCATATTTTTTGAAATAAAGAGACTCTACAAGAGCTGTGGACCATTCAGTTATTCTTCCTTTCCTGTCCTTTCTCGAATGTGAGTTGTAGAGTGTGGCTACTATTGATAGATAAACTGTGGCCGCAGAAATGCTTTTTACCAGATACATCAGGGTTTTTCCTTCTAAAGTTTCCCACCCCCTGGCTTAAAACCCTATAAACTAGAAAGCAGTGGAGCCATCACTACCAGCTTGCCAAGGACCTAGTCCAAAGACCAGTCCAAAGTTTAACAGTTCACCTTTCGGCTATTCCTAGGACAGGGATCTCTTTCTCTCACTGCACTGTACCGGCAAAGTACTCAGAAAACAAATCTTACGAATCATGTCCTAAGGCAGGCTAGCTCAACAGATATGAAAAATTAGGCTGAAAGATGTAAAATGATTTATTCAGCCTAAAGAACTGCCAGCTCCGCCTTCCCTCCTCCATTGCTAAATAAGCCTTACTAATTTTCTCAATCTGATAAATGACTGATAAAATCAAAGAGAACGTGAATCTCAGTGTTCTTGTCTCCCAAATGAGGCCTAAAATCTGTGTTTGTTTGCATATGCATTTCCAAAATGAGTAATTTGGAATTACGTTGCTTATGTCATTTGGTACAGTCTGCCTTCGGGCACCAAAAAACAGAGGCCGATTAGTGACAAATGTTGCCAATGTCACCTGCCCCAACTAAACCCTCCGAAGATAAGCCAGAGGAAAACTTGGTAAAGAAGTTGGAAACGTTGGCCTGAAACAAGGCCTCCACGTTCCTTCCTGTGTTATGGGTTCAAGACCGATGGTGGCTATAGGGTGGTTAAAGAAGTGTGAGGGTGTATGGAAATCACAACTTCGCTGCAGGACAGAAATCCTTAGGGAACAGTAAGTCAGCATGGCACAACTAGATCATGCTCAGGGTGGCTAATCCTAAGCAGAGAGAAAGTTGAGGTCACCTGCTTTTATGATATAATTGGCTTTAACCAATGCAACCAACCCAACGGACACTAGCTGTTACAGCATAGTTGTCAACGATTACTACCAATGACATCTAAGAGTGATTGAGCCAGACCAGACACTGTGGTCCGTGTGAATGTGGGCTGTCGGATTTAACCCACTCCCCCCAAAGCTTTGTAAGTTCCTGTAATATAAGAAGTAGAACCAAAGAGTCCAGGGATCCAGGTGAGGTTATTTCACTCCACGCTTGTGTGATGTTGGGCAACCAACCTCTTGAAGGCTCCATTTCTCATCACAAAAGTGAGATAATCACCGCGGATGCCTCATCGAGATCATGTGAGGATTAACTGAGCTGATATATAGAAAGAACCAGGAGTCTAAGTGCCATTTGCTTTCGATTTTATTTATTGCTTTGCTTTTAGTTGCTTCTGGCTTAGGCTTACAAAGTAAATTAACACAGGACCTTTCAGAAAGTAGCAAGTATGATCTTTTTACATGAAAAATTACAACGTCAAGAGTGTAAGTCATCTGAAAGATCACTGAAGGATCACCAGAGAGAGTGCAGCTTCTCTGTGGGGCTACAGGGAGATGGTCTTCCTCCTTCATGACCCCGTGTGTGTCCCTCGAAAGTTTTGCTCTTTGGGAACCTTTCCGAGTTGGATGGAATCATCCTTTTGTCAAATACATACAAGCCCTTGTGCTTTCCTGAGAAGAAAGAAAGACTAAGGAGTGACTTGTCTCCCACGAGCCCAAGTTTGGGTCAGGTATGTCTTGGGACTACCCCTTCAGCTCCCTGCACATGCCCACAGCCAGCACCACCATCTGGCAGCCTTGTACTCTTCAGATCCTTCACACTCCAATTTCTACCTGTGGCTGAATTACTTTATGCCTGTGGCCGTATAACAGGGAGAAGGGGCAAGCACTCCTCTCCCTGGCTTCATGATGTAATCGCTTGTATTACAGTCTTATTTCCATCATGACAGCTTCGTTATTCCAAAGGACTAAGATCTGACCTCCCATGGGACATTCCCACGGTTACTACAGAGCCTGCGCAGACTAGCTCTGTTCCCATTGCCATTTTTAATTTCACTTGCGAAATTATCGGGTGTCCGAAATGTAATCAAAGCCTACCTCCTCAATGAGAAAGTGGCATGGAAGGGGCTGATTTTCTATTTTTAAATATTACCATGAATGCCTTCTGTCAGTGAAAACATCAGTCTTGGGCTGTGGTCACCGATTTCTCAAAGATGGTGGTGGCCCTGTATTCCAAGGCATAGGTAAAACTAACCATACCAAGCGAGGTTGGGATGTTCATGCTGGTAACTTGGTTGTCTCTAGAATTCTGGTTGTGACTAAATCCATATCCTAGGACCAGGAGAAGTTGACTGTTGGCCTGTGGAATAGTCACAGGCACTTACTTCTACTGCTTGGTACCCCTACGTGAGGAAGAAGTGCAGAAAAATGTGATTTCTATGAAAGTGAGTTCTTGGTCTTTGAATACTTGAAGCAAACGGGAGAGGTAAATACTTTCTGGATATGTTGTGCTTCAAAAGAGAATAGAACAAATGCATTCAGTAGCTCGGATGTTGACAGGGATGGGGAGGAGTGTGGTGAGTGGAATTTATCATGGAGAGAAATTAATACTTCTTCATTCCTCTTGGCAAAGAAGAAGGAAGGGCAGGGCTGTGGTTATCTTCCCATTTTGGAAGCTCTCGTGAGGGTGATCTGGAGGATGTTGAAATCTAAATGCGTGTGCTCTCAAAAGTCAAGAAAGCAATCAAGAACTAAATCTCTCCTGCTAGAGGGAGGATGGGCTCTGAGGACCGGAGGTTCAGTCTGTGGTTCTTTCAAATCTACCGGTTTAGGATGCCACCAATTCACTGACATCTTGAGAGGCCTCTCTGTGTTTCCATTCACCCACCTATGGAAGATATGAAATAATATATACTTTATGGGACGCCTGGGTGGCTCAGTGGTTGAGCGTCTGCCTTTGGCTCAGTTCATGATCTCAGGGTCCTAAGATCGAGTCCCACATTGGGCTCCCCACAGGGAGCCTGCTTCTCCCTCTGCCTGTGTCTCTGCCTCTCTTTGTGTGTCTCTCATAAAAAAAAAAAAATTACGTACTTTACCTTCCTCCAAGGGATGTGGCTACCCAATATAATTAAGAACATTGAGGTTCTTGCATTAAAACAAAGTATTACTAACTCCCCATTCCCCAAGAGGGAAAAAAGAAGATAGGACTTCATTACTACCTCAGTCTACAACCCCTGAGTAAAGGTACAACACGCTATGCGTGGCTACCAGAGAGACAAGGCCTGGTGTCACAGACTCTGTAGCTTAACCACCCATCTTCTGCCCTGGTTTGCTGGGAGCCCTTAGGCAATTAACTTAAGCACCCTGTAGTTCAGCTTGTTCATCTGTAAAATGGGTATAATCATGCTACCTCACTCATGTAGCATGAAGCAGTTAATTAACGATGTGTCAAGCTTTTGAAAATATAAAGTGCAATGTGTGTGCTAATTATTATAAATCCAAAAAAGCACCACAGTTCAATGTTTAATTACCCATATATTTTATTGAAAATATATAAAGCACGTAATAAAATTAACTTCTATGTCAAAAATTACTGCTAGCCTGTGCTGTCTTGTTCATTCCTCTGCCAGAACTATAGCAGCAATTTCCTAGACTAAAGTAATAATTTTGTTCAATGGAAGAAGTTTAACCTATATGACCAGGCCTACCTGATGATTTACTGTGTCATAAAACAGCATCTCCCAGTCTTGCCTCAATTTCCCTTAGTTATTATAACTCAATTAATGTATAATGCTAGGATCTGTGACCAAAGCATTATAAGAAGATAGCAAGCAAGGTTTTATGCCAATTTCACAGTAAAGGGTTGAAACACTGTGTGACTTCTTATTTAGGTGTTTTTTTTTTAAGATTTTATTTATTTATTTAACAGAGAGAGAGTATAAGCAGGCAGAGCAGGAGAGGGAGAAGCAGGCTCCCAGCTGAGTAGGGAGCCTGACACAAGAATCAATACCAGGACCCTGAGATCATGACCTGAGCTGAAGCCAGACACTCAACCAACTGAACCACCCAAGTGCCCGTTATTTAGGTCTTTGAAGAATAATCCAAAAGATTCCATAAAGGGAGAAAGATATTTAAAAAGTGATTTTAAAGCCTGATTTAAAAGGAAAAAAAGCTGAACCAGAAGGAGAAGGAAATCTCCAGGTACCAACCACTGGCTTCTCATTCTCACCTACTAGAGATAGGACAAAAGGAAATGTCACTGCCTTGGTCTCTTGCTTTCCCACAACAGAATAGATCCCTCGACAACAATAAGGCCCATTTCTCCTTCCAATAAACTCGACGCATCCTTGTTTAACAGTTCCTTGATAAACAATTCCTTGTTTAACAGAACCTTGATAACAGTTCATGGACATCAAGAATTTCAGGAGGAGAACATATGCAAAATGAAATTTGGGGTGTCATTCGCCTTTAGATCGAATTATTTGCCCCTGCTGGAAAGAATGATCAAGCCAGGAAGGCCAAGAACATGTAGTCCCTGCTTCAAGCTAGTCATAGGGTAGAAGGGACCCAAGGCAGAAGTTTTTATGGACAAATTTAAGAGTGTTCGGAAAGCCGTATGTAAGAGTGTTGTGTGTAGTTGAATAAACACGGGAATGGGAACATGATTGAACGGGTACATGTCACTGCCAAGGGAATTCAGAGCAAGGAAAGGTCTCCATGAGGAAATCTTGGAGGGTGTGTGTTCTCCACGGAGCCACAAGCAAAGGTGGGGTTGACAGGGGCCAAGAGGCAGTGAGGCAGAAAGGTGAGCCTGTGTGTGTGGGTGATCCAGAACAAGGATCCAGGAGGAGAATGCCGGATGCTGCCCTTCCCAAAAGCCAAGCAAAGCAGACCAGGGACATTGTTCCGAACCCTGTCTGATTGGATTTTAAGCTGCAGAGAAGCCTCCAAATTCTATGGAGCCGTCTCTTCCAAGAGCCTCATTCAAATGCACCCTTCTTCACTGAGGAGGGCACTTGGGATGAGCACTGGGTGTGATACTATATGTTGGCAAATCAACTTCAATAAAGAAAAATGAACAAAAAATAAAAAAAGTAAAACCCATAAACCAGTGGGGTGGGGGGAGGGAACCAACACATGCGTCTTTCTTGATGGGCACTCATCTGGAGATGAGTGTTCTTCTGGAGAACTTAGCATATGTGAAAATGAGTGAAATTCAGTTCTTTGCTTTTAGCAACAAACACGCTCTCCCCGGCTTGGGAAAGTTGGCCCTCGCCTCTCTGTTTGTTCTGCCCCAGACTGGCTTCCACGCCCGTTCCCTTTTTCTGCAGCTCACTAGCTTCAGCAGACAGGAGAAACACAATGTGTAGAATTGGACTGGCTTCAGGAAAATGCTTGCTGTGACCATATTACTGCTGTGGCTTAAAATCACACCACCCGTCCGCTTGGCACACACCCACGGTTTGGCGGGGGCGGGGGTAAGGGGGGGGATACATGGTTCGATGGGATGGTCATACACACACCGTTAGATGAAGGATTTAATTTCCCCGGAGAAAGTGTCTCCCCCTACTTCACACACGGGCAGGCTGAGAAAAGGAGGGGAGAGATTTAACAGCTTCCTCCAGAGTTGTTTGGGTTTTTATTTAAGAGCTTGATTATGATACATATGAAACGTTTTAAAGTTTGAGAGCTACCTATAAACCTGTTCCCTCTATGCTAATTGCTCTCCATAAAACTCGATCAAGAACTAGTCTCAGAGCCCAGGACAAGTTCCAGCACGCCCGTGGGCACAAGTTCAGAGCACAGAGGCCCTATCTGATAGGGCCTTTGGAAACAGATAGATAGCCTGATGGATAAATGATAAACAGATACCTCATATTAATAGGTAAGTGATCTTGCAAGGAACTCAAGGTGATGGAAAACAGCATGCGGTAAACAGTTTGTCATCACATTTCATCAGACAAAACCCTTTGAAGGGAGTAGGCACCTCGTTTCGCCCTGCGTGATTCATCAGCACCAGCAGAGACTCACACAAACCCACGGATCCCTTCCAAAGGGGATCGGAAGAGCCGAGTGAACACAGAAGTGGGACCCCAATGGGACCCGCGTGGGTGACCTCGGAGAGGTCAGCCACTGCCTCGGCTTCAGCGGCAGTGTGTACACAAGGGCGACCCCAGCCTCACCTGCCCTGACTATGGCGCTGAGGACTGGAAGATGAAGGCTTGTGGTGGCTCCTCTGCAAGGCCACCAGGTCTGACCTCTCTGCCCAGGTGACCAGAGCCACCCTCTGTCTGCACCTGGTCGCCTGCTCTCTGTAGGGTGGGCAGCTGCTCCTATGCTGGAGCTAAGGAGCGTAAACAACCAAATGCCAGGGCTGGAAAGGCCCAAGCAGCTGTGGGCCTGTGTTTGGGATTGCAGACGAGTTGGCCTCCAAGGTGTGTGCTTAGTCAGGGCGTCTTAAACGCAGAGCAAAGGCCTCCAGGGCCCTCTTCCCGCCTCGCCCCACTATCTAACAAGCCTGAGAAAGCGTTGTGTCCTCGTCTAAGGGCTGGCTGCTACACGGTAAGCCGGTGCCCTCTTATTATATCTTAACTCTTCTTACAGAAATCCCTTTATGGACCTACAGTCAGAATATCTGCTAACTCGCCTACAATCCTGCAGCTTTCTTTCTTTGTGAATGGCAATTAGTGAGGATGATAAAAAACCAATTCCTTTGGCTTAAGCCACCAAACACTTGCGAGATGGCATGATTTGTGGACTAGATACCATTGATTCAATCCAGGCCATTCACACACTCTCACAACAAGCGGGGTCAAAGCTCTTACGAAAGCCTTTGAGGAATTTGGCCCTAAAACATTGATTTATGAAAGGTTCTCTCCATGCAGTGTATGGAAGGCTAGAAGAAAGGAGTGTGTGCGTCCATGCGTGTGTGCGTGCGCACGTGTGTGTGTGTGTGTGTGTGCGTGGCTTCAGTGAAAGTGTCAGCACCAACCACTTTTCCTAAGGGCAAATTCTCCACTAACAACTTTGGAGCAGAGGTAACTTTCCCAGTGGTCATTATGCCAGGATCCCTGATTTCACACACACACAAGGAATGGGGCAATGGACTTATAAAAATTAGAGGAACCAATCACATGAATTTTAGGGTCATGAGAGAGAGAGAACTGATTTTTATCTCTCAGCGGTTCCATCAGAGTTTTGCAAACCTTTGAAAGATGGCCTTTGCACATCCTTGAAGATACATTCCTCAGGAATTACACAGTACCAGAAAAGAGTTCTCCAGTCCTGGCTCCCTGGCCCCTGGAGGATTGAGGGCGTCTCTGAAGTGTCTTATCTCTAAAGATTAAAAGAGCATCAGAAATCACGTCTCTCCCCTTTATTTGGAGAAGCCAAATGTATACCAGCTTGTAGAAAATAATGATGACCGTGTTCATTTTACTACCTGGGTCATATTTTTAGCAAGCCACGGCCAAACTGGTTGGGAATAGACTTTATTAATTTGTTCTGGGTTTTGTGGGGCTCGTTCCTCTGACTTAAACACTCTTGCATTTCTTGGGGAAGATCTCACTGTCTCCCCTTTTACAAGTTAAATAGGTTAAAACTTGTTTGATTGTTTGCTTGTCTTCATTGAGGAGGTACAACTTACGGGGAACATTTAGGAATGCCAGGATTTCGCTGGGGCTGATGAAAAACAGAAATACGAGTTCTTCTCATGCAGAAAAGAGTAAAGTTCTGGACCATGATGTGCTGAATTGCATGGTCCTGCCGCTTTCCCCATCCTCCTCCCCCTCCCCTGAAATCGGAGCATATATTTGATTCCTCGAGAAATCACAACCTGGGTAATAATAATACTACGGAACATTGAACGTGTGCTTACTTTAAGTTGATCAGCTTTCTCTGAGGAAACAAAGCTACCTAGATAATCAAATAAAATGTGATATAACCCTGGGAATACTAATACCCCCAAAATTAGTTCTAATACAGATATTGATTGCCACTAGGTGTGTGATGTGAAAATAGGTAAGTCTAATCGGATGAGAGTCAACATTTGCTGCATTCAACCTAAGAATCGTATCCAGAAAACAGTCATAACAAAGTAATCCTTCCTCAGTGTTTTTCTCCACGGATGCAGTGCAATTTTCACCTCTAAATTGAACAATTTCATCTTCATTTAACTCAACAGATTAATCTGGAATATCAGGAAAGTAAAGGGCAACATTTGCCTCTTTTCACCAGAAGGAGAGTCTCAGACTTGTGCGTTCTTTTGTTGTCCTACGCACTCAAAGCCAAACGAGTACTGTAGGAAAATAAATATGTTTTCAGAATAACAACTTAAGACCAATTGAACCTAAACTAATAGGACTAGGAATAATATTTTCATAGCTATTCAAACTGATTCTGAATCCCACGGGAAGTTGTGGATAATTCCTATCACATATCACAGCAATCTCAGCTTCTCAATGGTGGGAGGAAATTAACATTTATTCAGAATCTTGTATGTGCTAGACACTGTACCGGCATTTTGACTTGGTCTTAATCCCCACAACCAGAGCTGACATTCAGCTGGTCTGCCCCAATACAACATACTGGCTGCCGTCCAGTGCAATTGGCCAGACACCATTTCTGATTGGTCTGTGCCCTGAATGACCTTTCAAGAGTGCTGTTATCACTCTCGCAGTATTTACAAGCGAGGAAACTGGAGTTCATGTGAATAGGTAACTTCCTGAGGGTCACACAAATGTGAAGAGGAAACCAGGATTCAGATACAACCCATCCCTTCTTACGCTTCGTTTGTTTCTATTTAATCTAGTTTCTGCTTTTACTTTGCTGAGAAAGTCGAAGTTAGGATTTGGTATAATTTTTCCCCAATATATGCTCAGGGATGCAAATAGTGTCACTTGGGTGTATCTAGAAGTATTCATCCAGGGTACTGTTTACAAAACAGTCGAGTGTGGCTTTTTACATCTATATGAAAGGGCTTCATATTTGTTTAAGATATTTTCAGCAATATTGAGTATTAATTGAAGGCTCCTAGATCATGTCAGATGGAGAACATTTGCCAAGCGCTCACTATCGGAGTAATGTTCATCTATCCTCTCAACAATTACAATATGGCTGAGAAACACTTTCCGTCTGGAATGAAAAATGAAACCAGAGTTAGGGGAACTTTGACGTTCCCCAACATGTCCCTCCAGTCCCATGACCCATCTGATGCTTTCAATGTTTTATACAATATTCCAAACAACTGACTTTTCAGTTAATATCTGAGTACTTGTAAAGCCAGAGAACCCATCTTCGGATAGCTGCACCTGCCAGAAAGTTCTTTCTTATAGCTCGATGTCATTGGCCTTAATTTGGGGAAATTTCAATACCTTTTCTGCATGGCAACTCTTTAACTGTTTGTAGACAGACAGGTTATCCTATACTCCTATCAACCTTAGTCTTTTCCTGGATAGGTGGCCCAAGCTCTTCAAGCATTTCCTATATGAAAATCATTTCAAGCTCCCTCATGATCCTACCAGGTCTCTTTTTAATGCACCCCAATGTATATATTCCTCTCTATGAAAGCATCCTGACTTAATCCGACATTCCGTATTCAGTCTGGCTACAAGAGTACAGAGCATTTTCTTGCAAAACAGTCAGGAATACAGAGCACACATAGGTAAAGAGTACTTTGAAAGCATTGCCAAGTGATACACAATCAAATGCCAATTGATATGGTAATAGCTATAAATATTGGGCCAAAGGGATACCAAGGGATTCACATCACAGAAGTCTCCTCAGAAAAGAAGACTTGCGATCAAATATACCTGATGAGATTCACAGAGAAGAGTATGAAAAGCATTTGAGGACGGGATGGGGGGCGGGCATATTATGTGGTACCCAGAGATGCGAAAACAATTTGCTCAACCAGGATAGAGGCTCTCTGTTGAAAATTCATGGAGACTGGAAGAATCTGAATGGAAGATTTCTTGGGGGGGAGATGAAGGCAAGAACTGAAATGTGTTCTTGACAGGTGCCTTACATACTTTGTTTCACTTAATCCTCATACTGAATCTGTTAGGTTTATCCATAAGCATATTTTTTTTAATTTTTATTTATTTATGATAGTCACACAGAGAGAGAGAGACAGAGGCAGAGACATAGGCAGAGGGAGAGGGAGAAGCAGGCTCCATGCACCGGGAGCCCGATGTGGGATTCGATCCCAGGTCTCCAGGATCGCGCCCTGGGCCAAAGGCAGGCGCTAAACTGCTGAGCCACCCAGGGATCCCTATAAGCATATTTTAGATGAGAAAAGAAAATTAGCAATAGATGGAGTCAGGAGTCCAACATAAGTTCTTGGCCACAAAGCCTTGGACCTCTCCTCTACATCCCATGGAAAGAGGAACACAGTGTGAGTCTTCACGCGGCAGAATGAACACAAGGAAGCTGTGATCTTGCTTCTGTTTCACAATGACAGAATGTTTTATTGCTGGCAGTGGAGGTGGTGAATACTCGATGTTTTCGTCTTCTCAAATTCAAACATGTAAAATGCTAACTTAAGTAAAAGTCCTACTCGTCAAAAATTCTGGGTGAAAACATATGCCCAAAATTCTGTTTCCTTCAATCAACATATGGTTCCTCCTCAGATCACAGTGCTACAAGTGAAAATATACTAGCAAAAATACTCCCAAAGGAGGTAATTTAGATGAATTGTAGCTCTACTGTCTTCATTTTTCACCGGTGAATCACTGCATTTCATGAACCACATGTATCCTATCAGGTTTCTAGTTTTTTTGTTTTGTTTTGTTTTGTTTTGTTTTGTTTTGTTTTCACAGAATCCCAGCCATCCAGAGCTATCACACATTGGAAGTGGGAAGTGATCCTGGAGCTCAGCCAACTGCATGTGCCCTACAAATGGGGGAAACTGGCTCAGAGAGGTGAAGTGACTTATCCAAGGTCACAAAGCCAGTTGCTGATAGGCTCAGCCATAGCACACATCTAGGCATTGGGACCCAACAACTCCCTGCCACCTCATAGGACAAGCATAAGCAAGACCAAACCTCAAGTGGTATCTTCAAAATGTCACCCATGTCCCCAGAGATGTAGAACAAATGAAGTCCTGTTCAGTTCCACTGATCTTTCTTCCATCGAACTGAGTTGACTGCTTGACTAAATTAATCAAATGGGTTTATGAAACATTCAGGCAAAACCTGAATCAGACATCTTCACCCCAAATCCCCATTCATTTCTCTAGGAATACATCTTGACGTAGACTGAACACAAATAAGAAAGATTGGTGTGCAGACATGTGTGTTCTGAACACATTGTTCGGAAAAACTGAACTATATATTTTGCTTCCTAATAATCCTAAGGTCATTCCTGTTAGGATCGTTAACCCACCTCTTAATGAATCCAAAAGCCCCACATTCATTCCTCAGAGAAATAACCATGAAATAAGAAGACCTAGAAGCCTCGGTCTGCTCTGAGTGAAATCCGACTGTGCCTCTGTGGGGTATCTCTTCCTAATTTTAAAATCAGCCGGAAGACAGGCAAGTTGAGTGGTCAAAATGACAAACTCACCCTCAGAGTTGCTTCTTTGGGTCCTCTTGTTCAACTTAGTCCTTTAAGTGGAAATCAGGCCTAAGAAATCTTCTAATAGCCCCAAACTCTCACCCATTCTGTGGTCCCAGATCATTCAGGCGTACATAACAAGAATTCAAGGAGCTAACTTGGGTTTGGTTTTTTCTTTTTTCCTTCTTCATTTTCTTTCTCTTTTTTTTTTTTTTAATGTTTTGCATCTAAAGTAAGTTTTGGGCTTTTTTCATGTGCGCTTAACAGCTTTTAATTTTATAAAACATTGTGCAACCAGATACCTTAGGGAACAGTAATTAACTGGGATTATGTTTTCATTTCAGTGAATTCTAAATGAGAAGCCTAAATACTGATTTTTGTCTATCACCAAATGGAAAAACACACAGCGCCTCATTCCTTAAGTATATTCCTTTGCTTACTATGAATAATTTCCTAATGATATTTGCAATTTGCCCCTTGCTTAACCAGGCCTTCCCCAGGAAATGCAATGGATTATTTAAAATAATGACAACAGTTTGCTTTTAATTATGATACTTGTTCCTGATGGTCTTCAATGCACATTCTTCTCACCCATGGCTGGCCACTACCCCAAAATGTGGCTGAATATTCATTTAACAAATAATTCTTTTGCATCTACTATGGGTCAGACATAGTTTAGATGGCTGGATATCATTATAAATGCAGTGTCATTTCCAAGCTAAAGTCAAGTTCATCTCAAAATGAGAACAAGAAGATGAAGAATTGGAGTTACATTTAAGTTATATACGAAGTATGGATTCAGGGACAGAAATGGACCTTAGCTTGTTCTAGTGTGACATCTCTGCAGTGCAGTGGCTCACCTTGATTCAAATTTCAGATTTACGGTTCACTAGATTTTGATCTTGAGCAGTGAATTTTTCTTCAAAGCCTCTCTTCATCTGTAAAACGGGAATAAGAATTTTACCTTAAATGGCTCTTGCAGCTTTTAGTAAAATGCTCATACTTGGAATATACTCAATAAATGGCAAGTTTCATCTTCATCATCATCACACACATAAAGTACCAAATAAACTGTTTGGTGTACCAAAATTAGCCACTAACCAGTAACCAGCAGCTGTTGCTCTTCTTCTCACACACTGAGAAGCCTATGTTGTCAAACTTTCTTTCTAGAATAGACCCATATACACAGATATGGTAAGATGGGCTCTTTGTCTCTGGACTATACCTCTGGCACCTTGTATTAAAGATCACAATAAAGGCTTACTTTGGATAAATTCTGTAGTATGTCAGGAAATAAGTCATTAATTATGGATGTCTCCAAGGGTGACTTTTTTTTTTTAAGTGCCATTTTATTAATTTCAAGTTCAAGAGGCAATCAAACTAAGCTGGGATGATTTCTGTTGCAAGTCCTTAAGGAACCCATTTTGATCAATAAAGGGGAGAGATTTGTAGTTAATCTGTCATTGTGTCTCTGTATGGATCACCTTGCACAATACTTTAGATACTTGAAACAAACTTGTCTTCTCATATACACTATTATTTGAGTTATCTGTAAAGAGTTTGCTATACAAAGACACAGTCCATCCTGATGCCTGTCTGAATTTTAACACAATTTTCTTAATGAAGCTCCAGTCTGGTCTCTATACTAATAAGAAGACAAGCAAATTCCAAAGTGATTTTAACCAATTAGAATAATTATCTCACGGTGGCACGAAATTTTCTTGTCCATGGCCTCTTGAAAGGAAATTCATCTGTTAGTCTTGGTTGGAGGAGACTTGCACTGAGGGAAGGAACAAAATAAATACCCTTTAGTTGAGCGGTCATTGACTCTCCTAATGGAGTTTGGTGGCTAGACTTTCAGGAAGTTCATAGGTTCAGACAATTCAAGTGGGTCTTTGAAAAATGGGCCAAATGACTGATGTCCAGTGTAGAATGGAAACAATGAATGTGCTAACAACAAATCACTCTTATCTACTCATTAATGTGGGTCCCCCAAGGATTTCTAAGAGTCCATATTGCCAACTTAGGTTGGGTTACTAATTCAGTTGTTATATGAACATTCTAAAAAGGCATTTATCCAATAAGCTTCTTTTTCATGTAGTCTTAAATGAAAGCATACATACTCCAAGAAGCAAACCATTTCTTCTCAGTGTATGAAATATGACCATAAACCATATTCCTTACCCCAGATTTCTCTCCACACTATTATAATCAAAGGCTTAGGTAATAAGATAACCCCAATTTCAAAACCATTTTATTTTTCTGTTTCTCTCTTAAAGTTTTGTTCTCTCTTAAGAGCACAAAACTCCCTATTTGTTGTTTTTGACCTGCCTCATAGGAGTGACCTTAGAGAGAAACAAAGTAAGGAAAATACAATAGTATAACATTTTGAAGTTTACAAGTACAGTTGATGCTTGAACAAAGTGGGGGGTAGGGGCACCAGCCACCCACACATAGTTGAATATCAGCATATAACTTTCGAATCACCCAAAACTTAACTACTAATAGCCTATTGTGGATCAGAAGCCTTACCCATGAAAAAAAAGTTGATGGACACATAGTGTGTATGTTATATGTATTATACTCCATATTCTCCCAATAAAGTAAGCTAGAGAAAAGAAAATGTCATTTAAAAAATCATAAGGAAGAGAAAATGCATTTATGGTACTGTTTCAAAAAAATCCGTGTATAAGGGGATCCACACAGTTCAAACCAGTTTTGTTCAAAAGTTACCTATAATTTTACACAAAACATTTCACTTGGTATGTTCACTCAGAAAATAGATCTGCTCAATCATTGCATTTCAAGGATTGATGTGAAGTACTGGAGATGCCCAAAAGAAAGGTGGGATCTGTCTTCCAAGTGTTCAGCTTTGTGGCAGATAGCATTTCATTATTCTACCATTATTTTATACATGGAGGAGGTGAAAGGACTTGCCTAAAGTCACATAGCTAGAAAGTGCCAGCATGGGAGTCAAAATCAAGGTCTTAAAAAAAAAAAAAAATCAAGGTCTTCTTCAGCCGTACTGTGTTCATTCTATTCTATAACACTGACCTGGTGGAGGGACTTTCTCTTCTTCTTACTGATGGAGACCTTTGGCATCTAGACAACACTAAAAAATGATGGAAACATGGGGCACCTGGGTGCTTCAGACAGTTGGGCATCTGACTCTTGATTTGTGCTCAGGTCGTGATCTCAGGGTCATAAGATGAAGCCCTGCATCGGCCTCCATACTCCACACAGAGTCTGCTTGAGATTCTCTCTCTCTCCTTCCCTTTCTCTCTCTCCCAAATAAATAAATTTTAAAAATCTTTATTTAAAAACTTAATAAAGATTCAGCAAAATGGAAGTTTCTTCTGTAAAAGATGTGTGCCATGGGGCACCTGGGTGACTCATTCGGTGAAGATCTGCCTTCAACTTAGATCATGATCCCAGAGTCCTGGGATCCCATGTCAGGCTCCCTGCTCAGCGGGGAGTCTCTTTCTCCCTCTTCCTCTGTCCCTCCCCCTGTTCCTTGTCTCTCTTTCTCTCTCTCTCATATAAATAAAATCTTTTTTTTTAAAAAAAAAGACATGTGTCATGTTTATGCTCTGAATTTCCCTCAGGCTCACTGCACTATAAACTATGTGCTATGTGTAAAATGCTTTGAGTTTCTTTCAAGATTTGGTTCAGCACAAACTGGAGGAAAATGTTATAAAATCATGTTTCTGCCTTAACTGTGCAGATTTTAATAGGTGGTGGACATTATCTGGCTTGTAAACATCAACTCTTCCATGTGACTTTCAAATATTTACTCTCACAAGGGTAAGTATGACAGCCATTGTCATATGCTCAGAAATTATTTATTTTTAAGGCGGGGTTGGGGGGAAGCAACTTACTCTTTCATCTGAACACAAAATGACTGTCCAAGGAAAGATTCATATCTAATCTAGGGGCGAAAGGGAGCATCTCATTAATTTGAGGAAGACTAATAGGCACAATCTTAATTGTACTGCAGAGAAAATAAAGATAGGGTTACAGGAACAGGAAGGAAATCACTGTGTCCTATAAGCCACTCTGTTACAAAAGTGCATTAAGCAATAGAAACTGTTAAGATACCACAATTACCTTCCCAAGTCAGGAACTCCTAAATATGCAAGCTCTCCATAGCTTTAGCAGAAATTCCTTTTTTGGAAAATAAAAATGACTTGCTTATCAATTGTGTAGTCACATGGGTTGGAGTATTTGAAATGTGGTTAGTCCAAAGTGAGACGTGCCATGACTATAAAATATACATAGGGTTCAAAAATAAAATATAAAATAAAATAAAATAAAATAAAATAAAATAAAATAAAATATACATAGGGTTCAATGTCCAAAACAATGTAAATATCTATGAATAATTTTTATGGTGATTCATTACATGTTATAATGATATGTTGGTTGTGTCCTGTTAAATAAAATACATTATTATAATTAAGTTCAACTGTTTTATGTTGCCTTTTTAATGTGACTATCAGAAAATTTAAATTACAATGTGGCTCACATTATAATTCTCTTGGACGTCACTGTTATACACTATTTAACTTGACTTATCCTTACCCATCATAAAAAAACAAAAACAAAAACTAATGCATCCGAGGAGTAGAAAAATCAAGACACATTTCTCTGAAAAGTTCTATCTTGAGGTCCCAAAGGGCAAGTGGCAGAAACAAAGGTTTGACTAAGGTTTCTTACACCACCACTCACCCTTTTTTTTTCCACTCCTTTCAAACAGAAGCAGCCTCAAAAGTGTTCTAAGGAAAGCTATCATAAAATGGCTTCCCTTACCCTGAATAAAATCTTTAAATCTTGAGACAAGCTCAACCTCATAGAATCTCTTGCTTACCTGTTCAGACCCAGGACACTCCCAAAAACTATCTGAACTTGATGGTGGACAGTCTATCTAAAATGACCCATTAAAGATTGAAAATGCTATTTCTAGATCAGGTAATCACTTGTTTTAGCCCTACTCTCCATGCAGTCATTGCTATTTAATTTTTGGAGGCAAGTCAAAAAATGACAGACTAATAACTCTCAAAGCATTTAACCCTGTTGGGATAGTTTGGAAAGGGAGCTTCTCTCACTTGAATGTTATAGAGAAAGACATTGATGCACTTTCATTAGTAATTACTCTGTAAAATAGCTTTGGCTCTAATTAGTGACATTGCAATGGTCATCATAGTAATTGTAGTTATCAAATTTCCATCAAAGAATAAGATAAATACAGAAACCTAAAAATCATAAAGGAAATTGGTTATGTAGTCACTTGATTACAGGCCACAGAAAAATCTGGCATAAAAAGTTGGGGGTTTAGGGCAGTGAAACGACTCTGTAGGATAATGTAATGGTGGATATATGTTATTTTAAATTTGCCCAAACCCACAGAATGTACAACACCCAGAGTGCCCCTAATGTAAACTATGGACTCTGGGTGATGATGACGTGTCAGGGTAGGTTCATCAACCACAAGAAGCATACCACCTGGTGGGGACTGTTGATAGTGTAGGGAGTTGTGCATGTACAAGGGCAGGGAGCATATGGGAAGTTTCTATGAACTTAAAACTGCTCTATAAAATAAAGCCAACAAGCTTTTATATATACATTAAAAATTAAGGCCTTAATGTCTTCCTCATATAACCAGAAATCTGCAAGAGGACCATCCACAGCTGGTGCCACAGCTCTGTGCTGCCATTAGGGATCCAGACTTTTCTACAGATCTGTGCAATGACATTTAGCTTGTAGATCCTCATCCTGATATTTGTTACCTTGTGTGCAAGATGACTGCTAAACATCCAGGAATTTCCATGTTCCAAGCAGGAGGGGCATGACATAGTAGTTCCTGCCTCAGGAAAGCAAAAACTCTTCCCAGAAATCCTCAGTTTGTGCCTCATTGACCAGAATCATATCATGTGACCAACCCAGATGCAAGGGAGGCTGAGGAAATGAATGTTTTTAGCTGGACTCATTGCTACTCTGGACAAAATCAAAATTCTTTTGCTAAGGAAAAGGGGGATGCGCTTTGGGTGGGCATTAGCAGTCCCTGCCACAGAGGGATCTGGAGAGTTTCTCTAATCACCTTAGACATAATGAAACTCAAACAACTGATAACATTGACCTTTGACAAGTATGAAAAAGCTGAAGAAAAACATACAAACTTTCAAGAAGCTATCACGTTTATAAATCTGGCCAGAGGCAAATAGGACTGAGAACTGTTTGTTGACTAACCACTTGAAACCAATTTTTGTTGATCATAATGATGTTTTTGTAAACAATTGGTACATCAGTACAACTATATTTGAATAATAATGAGCTGCTCTGATGATTATCAGAATAATATTGAGCAAATAGCGTTTGACTCTAAAAGGTCACCTATGAGTTCAGCGGTGAGAAAAACAATTTGGAAAAGAGTAAAGAGAACTAACCTATTTGAGTCCTACTTTTCTGGGAAACTGTCTTTCAAATGGCATCTCTAACTGATTAACCACCTTCTCCCAAGGAATATATAAATAATCCCTTCCAGTCTGGTGAGTAGAAAGGAGTCAGTTGAATCACTGGGAGACCACAGATATTGTCAGCCTACCTAGAGGAAATGACATCATCCACCCAGTCCCTCAACTTGGGGCTTTATGAGATGTGTCCTTAGAAATGGGATGAAAGAATAGAATAGAATAGAATAGAATAGAATAGAATAGAATAGAATAGAATAGAATAGACTGCACCATTTGCAATAAGGGTGGTATTGTTCTAAGAAACTTGTGTTTCAGTTATATGTGAATGTGTGTACTGGGCACAATGTAAAACGAATTTCTGTGGGTTGTGGTCAAAAAAGTTTGAAAAGCCACTATCTTAGCAGTTTCAGAACACCTAAGAGCAGCCATTAGCATAGATCACCAAAAAGAAAATACAGCCTTAAAAACAGCACAAGAACTCAAAACAAGAAACACACCTAAGAAAATTAAAGTCAAATATAGAGTAATGCAACCTCCAGACCTGTGGAGTGCATTAAAAAAAAAAAAAAAACAGGAATGGCAATAACAGTAAAAAAGGTGGCAAATCATTATCCTATTATAATTATTTTAGTTCTTTATGAGTTAGAGAAGACACAACGCTTGGGAATAAATGACAAGGACAAAATGGCACCCAAGAAGAGCACAATACCAATCTGAAAGGACTTCAGATTCTGACCAGCCATCGATAAAAGGTCCCACCCTAGAGAGAAAGCATCAGCAGTTAAACAAGATTATGCTTGCAAAAGTCACATGCAATTAGTTGTGTTTATATCCCCAAATTAATAGTCCCAACCCTGTGTTGTTTTTAGTATTTGCAGGTAATTACTTTAGTTGTTTTCTAAAGTCACAAATTAAAGAACGCTGTCAGGAACTTTTAATGAAAATGCCAGGTAAGGGAAGGCTTGGTTTGTTTTCCTGAGTACACCATGGGAATGAATGCCCAGTAAACAAGGGCCCCATAACCAACTGCGGTACTAATAATTTTACAAATGGCACCCAAACAGGAAGTGGCCCTGGATCAGAACTGTACGTGGTTTGCCTGAGCCATGTGAGTGCTTCAGAAAGGTTAATGACCCGGTGTCTCAAACTAATACTCTGTAAATATTTGGTCAGTATTTATCCAGGTGAGAAGCTGAGCACTGTGAAATCTCCAGCCTCCAAATTCACATCCTCATTCAGCAAATGCAGAGCTGTGCAGTTAACCAGATTCACCCTTTTGAACACTGTTTAGCCACTATCTAAGCCTTACCCTTAAAAAAATAATAATAATAAGCCTTACCCTTGCCTCAAGAGCTTCTACCCATTGAGCATCCTCCTTGAGAAGAATTCTATGATCTACAGTCATCTCCAGCTTATTATTTCCAGTGATTATGGACTTCCTCTTTTAGCTGGACCCTGGGTACCCAGCCCAGCCTACTCCTTGATCTCTCTCTTTCTCTGGACATTCTATCACTTGGGTAATGAAAGACCCACAATCTGGGCTTTGTATGAGATGAGACAGTCACTGATGAGGGGAACAGAGAGTCCAACATCTAGTCATCAAACATCCACAAGAACACTCCTTGCCATCTTCACCAGGGCAGAAGAGCGAATGAGAAGAACCACTGTCTCCCTCTTTCACATATCCCGCCTGCTGGAATTTCTTGTCTTGTTTGCTCGACCAAACCTTAGCTGCATAAAAGTGTTTGAGTTATGCCATGATTTGTATAAACCCTTAAAGAAAGCTCTCAGCTGCTATCTTCCTTGAGAGGGTTATACTTCCTGAAATAAAACAAAAGCCTCTAAAAAATTTTTTGAAAAAAACACAAAAGCTTCTAAAAAACCTGGAAAAACATAAGACTATTTAGGTAAATGTGTAAATAAACTTGGGGAAAAACCAGTCCCAATGCTAAGAAAGATCCTTGCCAAATTCAAGGCAATTAAATCAAATTTGTCTCGTGTTGTGGGCAATTGCTCTTTGTTTAGCCACCCCACCTTCTGCACCACCACACATATCCCAGTCATTTCTTCAGAGCAGTGCTCCTCCCCCAGTCTAATGCAACTTTGCTCAAACTGCAAATCAAATACTCAAAGCCTCCACCATGGGAATGGGCCAATGACAGTAGGGGTCTATCACTGAGGTTGTTTGAACTGAAGCCTCTTGGTCAAGAGGTAGATAGATGTGAATGAGAGACTGTTGATAGCTATCTCCTCTGTTATGAGCAGAAAACCTATCTGAAGTAGAAAAAAATAAGAGCAACAAGCAGGGCCAAAAGGAGAAAGCAAGAGCCCACCGAGGACCTTTAAATCTTTGAATAAAGTTTCCCTGAAACTAGACTTCCCACTCTATGAGCCAATACATTCTCTTTTTGCATGAACAAGGTGGTATTAGGTTTCTGCCATTTACAAATGAGTTCTGACTGATGCTCCAAAGATATTTCTTCACTCTAAGCCCGTGGTTTATTCTGACAGATAGATCCAAGAGTAAACCTTGTATAGGGTTATATATATAGGGTTTTATTGCTTGGCTCCTCTGTGCCAAGATTCAGTTACCACATTTCTCCTTCTAGAAAGTCTTCCTTGACCTGCCAGGGAAGACGAGCATATTGTCCTTTGTTTTCCCAGAGTGCTTTATGCCTGCCTCTTTTACAGCACTTCTCCCATTGCTGACCTCTCTCCTAGACCCATGAGCCTCTGGAGTCTAGAAAATAAGGGACTGGACTTTCCCTTATCTTTCTTTACTTTGGTAGCTCCAAAGCAGTGTCTGGCACATGAGAGGTAGAGCAGATATTCAGTAGAAGTCTGCCAAACAACATAACTGCCATTATGAAATATTCAAAGAAATAGCTCTCCATAGAATCACCATTAAATATCTTCTGATTTAAAAATGATAGTCGAAACAAAAACAACTCTCTGGTGAACTACACAAGTTACAGACCAGTTTTATTTCCACCTTCACAGACTCTGTAGAACAAAGAAACTTCACTTTATAGCTAATCAACTAATACATTCATTTGTTCAACAATTATGTACTGAGTACCTAAGATTAAATTCCATATCTCAAAAGGCAGATTGCCACTTAGAATTGGCATTATCCTATAGAATTGGTTCATAATTCTATTGGATAAAGGAAATTTGCTTTAGAAATTGTGATATATACAGTCTAACATTTCTATTCTTTCTTTTACACTTTTAGGTTTTCCAAAACCTTTTTAGAATCTCCAATACCATGAAAGCTATGTATGTGTACATACAATTCTCTAGGGCCTTTTGCATTACAGTGAGCTGAGCAGTAGGTAAATTAAAGAAAACAATTTTCATCAGTAAATGTTGACAAAATCATTATAAGATTTGCAACCTGCTCCATTGGTGGCAAGCCCTGGGACTTCCAATCCCCAAGTATAACTGACATTTTTTGATGCTTCCGTTTCAAGGCAATAGATAAGGTCTGAAGAGTGTCTTCATAAAACTATCTATAAACTGAATAGTTACCTCTGGGATTTCACTATCCTGATCATATGTAACCAGACTCAACTATATATCAACCCACTCATCATCATCTATCACAACAGTGAGGTGAAGAGTGAGACAAATCGACATCAGTTCATCAGGGCAGAGGTGTCAGTGGGGAGGAAAATCTTAGCTGTGGGGCCAATGTAGCTGTGTCATTTTCTAAAATGATAGACCAACAAACATTTCTGGAGATTGCAGGACGATAATTAACACAATGGTAAGTACAGATGGTAATATCTTCTAAGGATCAGTCTGTTTCTTTAGCTGGAGGACAAGTGGTTGGCAAAATTAACCTAAGTTTTGTGAATGCAACTATAGGCAAAAACAAACCTTCCAGGAGCTAATCAGGAGAACCATATCATATAATTGTACAAAACTCTATTGACCTATGAAGCCAATAACAATCCTGTGGACAGGTAGAGCAAGTTTGTTGTTTTTTTTTTGTTTGTTTGTTTTTTGTTTTTTTTAGAATTTAATTATTTATTTGAGAGAGAGAGCACAGCAGGAGAGAGGAGCAGAGGAAGCAGACTCGCTGCTGAGCAGGGAACCCAATGTGGGACTTGACCCCAGGATCCTGGGATCATAACCCGAGCCCAAGACAGACACTTAACTGACAGAGCCACTCTGACACCCCCAAGTAGATCAAGTTTTGCATGATTTCTCACTATGGTGTTCACACTTGAAATTCTGCTGTTAAGTATGCCAGCAGTTCTCCAAGTGTGGTCTGATGAACTCCAGAGTCTCCAAGATCCTTTCAGGGGGATCAGAATTCTTCTCCTTCCCCTGCTACATGTGAGTATGAGGCCACACAGACAGAGCTCAGAAGCAGACTTGAGAATTCAGATATTTTCTTTAAAGAGATGTATAAAAATATAAAATAAGATCATTCTTCTCACTCATTTTGTTTTGGAAATAGTTATTTTTCATAAGACATATGGTTTTTCAGTGTACAATAGATTTGTTGTGGTTATTTTTAATGAGCCTTTCTTAGCTTCTAGTAGAATAAGTATCACGTACACAACACATTTAGAGAAAAAACACCCTGGGGTTCTTAGTAATTTTTAAGAGGGTCAAGGAACCTTGACACCAAAAAATTTGAGAACCACTGATTTATATATATATATTCTAATTAAGTTTTTCAGTGTTATCCCACAACCCCTAATGTTTCTTAAGCCTATTTTCTTTCTTCTTGATTTGATGTTTCATCAGTTCGATGGGTAGTAAAAAACCATAGAGGAATTTTACTAAAGCAGCAGATTAAGTCACAACAAATGATCAATGATTGAGAACCAACTAAGTGCAAAGTGTTATGTAGGTACACAAAGACCAAGAGAGATGTTCCTTCTACTCTCCCTTCCCAGAGATACTTGAGCTACAATAAATTTACAGTATGAAATGCAAAATATACTTTTACAATTTTGGATTATAGGGATGGAAGCATCTGTCTTTGAAATCATCCAAGAGAAATGTTGAGCTTTTCTAGGACAAATGACTCTTTCGCTGAATAGGAGACCCTGATTCTTTCTTTCCAGTGTTTTGTAGAATGTGGCTGTCATTCTTGACCATGGCAATCAATGCTCTTTTTAATTATAACAGGACAACCTGAAACACTGCTTTCAAATTTCAAATAATATCAGCACACTTCACACGAACTTGGCTACTATATAGCCAAGTGACATCTATTGCACATTATGCTTAAAGATAGATATAACCAGTTGTCTTACTTCAAGCATATTAGGAAGATCAGAAAGTAGCTGTGCATAAAACAAACAGGAAATATGAGGAGTAGCACTCTGGGAACCAAATTTCATCATTGGGTCTTTAAACCATGTTGTCAAATGTCTTTAGGATTATGTCCCACTCAGGTCTGGTTTAGGGGATTTCAAATAATCCAACTAAAGCACAGTTTGTATTTGCCAATTCATTACCATGACAGCAAAAATATTGCATTAAAGCATCTACTGACCCAGAAAACCTTTGTACCAATATATCCTTCCAATATGCCCTATAGGTCTCATTAAATCTATAAAGAGATGGTCGATGATTTGATTAAACAAATTATAGGCAATTAACAAGTTCTAACCAGTTAGTTATGATTGCCATTCTGTTTCACATTATTAGAGAAATAATTTCTGTCCATGCTTCTTTATGGATTTGTGTATTTCATTTTATTAAAGGAATAGTCTATCAGTATTTCCCTGAGACCGCAGTGACCTACGTTAATTACACCATTTGAAAACATCTCAGATAGCATATTTTGGATAGAGTCAAGGAAAAAGCAAGTAGCTTGTGCCTCTTGCTTTTCACATAAAAAATGACTTATTGTTCATTATATGTAAACATAATTCATTAGGGGCACCTGTGTGGCTCAGTCAGTTGAGCGTCCAATTCTAGATCTCAGCTCCAGGTCTTGATCTCAGGGTGGTGAGCTCAAGCCCCATATTTGGCTCAGCGCTGGGTAGTGATGTCTACTTAAAATAAACAAACAAACAAAAAACATGATTCATTAAGTGATAAATGTTTTCGACGTATGAAGTGCAATACTTGACTTGGTGGTAAAAATGTATGGTAACTACTCCATTATATGCTTTTTAATGCCACAGCTGTTAAGATGAAAAGAAATTTCAATCACACAATAAGCCCCATTCATACATCCTGGACAAGGCCACTTTTGTTATTTAAGGTGGTTTTCCATAGAAACAGTGCTCAATCTTGGTAATATGGAAGGAAATTCAATTGACTCCTCTTCTTCCTCCTCTTTTCCTCCTTCTCGTTCTTTGGGTCTTATGTTCGCCATCCAATAATATTGATGAGTGCCCTTTGTCTCATTATAAAACCCACAAGCTATTCCCTGGGCTTCCCTGGTGGTAAATTGGTCCCTGCACCACATTTATCAAGGGAAGATAAGCCCTTAGCATTTGATCAGGCTCAGTCAAGACTAAAGATGAATACATAAGCCAAGATCACTTCTTATGTCCAACAAAATATTCCTTGCAACCCTTGCAAGTTAGTGTGATGTCATAAAATATCTCATGTCATTAATGGCTGATGTCAGAAAAGGGAAAGATGATTTTCAGTTCTGGAACACTGCCAGCAGAAGGTTGGGGTTATGCCTGGCTGAACCAATTAGGACAGGACAAACTTTTCCATTCTTTGAGAGCTTCGCCTCAGGTCTCAAAATGCTGCGATTTCCCCTCTCATGTTCGTAAAATCTCACCAATGCACTTTCATAGGCAAAAATGAGTAGAGCTCTTTATCTGTATGAAAGCAAGTGAAACCATGGGATTAAATCTGAAAAAAAAAAAAGTCAAATCAAAAGTCAATAAAGTGACCACCCTTCCGCTTATTCATTACAATGTCATAATAGACACAATACATGTGGCACTCCAATCACTTCTGAAAGGAAGCTTTTTTAGAACTTAGAACTCAAGCTTATTTTTCTGAAACTTTTTCACAAAAAAAGAATCAATTTTATAAAGAGTTTAGGAAGAAAATCATTTTAAGGGCTAAACAATATATATATAATGAACTGTATATAATGTGGGAAAATCGTTTACTTTCCAGATCATTTAAATGAGAAATCCAATTTGTTTGCTTATGTAGGAACATCTCTGAAATGTCCTTTTTTAAAGTCATCAGAAACATCAACATCATTGAAGCAAGCTATGAAGAAAATTCAACCAGCCAAGCTAAATATTTACTTGAGAACCTACTATGTGTCACCCAGGGCATGAAACAGAATGGTCACTTAACTCTTACACACAGATGATCGTCCCTTCTTTGTTTAAAAGGTTTTGTTAAAACTTTTTCAAAAAATAAATCCTTGAACTCAAAATGCTTTCTTAGTCATAAAATGATAAAAATCTTCAAGGTGAAATGGATCTTACATGTCATGTAGTCTACACTCTTTTTGACAAAGTAAATTTACCTAATTATTTTCACAGATGTGTAGCCCAGACTTTCCTAATTGCCATTCTGCAATTATAAAATTCTAACTGACCTATAGCAATACCTGGCAAGCAAGTTTCTGAGAGTCTTCAGAACAAAGAATACGGTCCTTGAAGCCCATATTTTAAAATTTGTACATAAACTCATTAGCCAGGAAGCTAGTATTGAATTACTCATATTGGATTTTCTTGGCAGCAGTGCTCACCATTTCCGAGCAGCTCTGCCGAAATCTCGGGCACCTACCAGGTGTTGTTCCTCAGAAAGCCATCACATCTTCCTTTCAGTTGACTAAACAAAAAAACAACTAAAACCAGTTTTTTAAATCAGGCAAGTAACCTGGAACACTTACAAGATAGGTTACTGCATATTTCATTATTGTTATAAATTAAAGTATGAGTCTGGTATTTACAGAAAGAGGCTATGTAGAGAATATTTACTTCTGAGCATTGCTTCAGATTTCAAATAACAATAATTCATTTTACCCAGAGGCAGTATTTATTCTAGAAACCTCAGTGCTTTGGAAGTTGAAAAAAAATTTTTGATAGCCCTGTTGTTGTTTTTTTTTTTTTGTCTAAATTTGATTAAATTCTGCTTAAAAAGAGAGAATTTTGAAAATTATAAGCTTTTTTTAAATTAGGCAGTGCCAAATGAGTGAATTCATTGAACTTTTCAATTAGGTATTTGGGTAGCATTTAGACATGTGCTAGTTTCACAAGGAATGTGTAATGCATATTAAAGATTCTAATTAATCATCCCAGGTTTGAGATCAAGACCATTTATGCTCATGACTTTTCTTCTGCTTTCCAGGAAGAACAGCTGAGATTCAAATAGAGTGGAAAAAGATGATAATGTTGTATGAGGAGGAACAGATCAACAGTCTTGGGTAAATTTGCTGAAAATATTCAACAAACACAAAGGTAATATTAAACAATCCTACCCAAATCCTGTGGGTCTCTACTGCCTAACGTACTGTGCATTTTCAGGCTCTGTGCCTTTGCTTGTCCTGTTTTCTCTACTCGGAATTCTCTCTCCCACCTGGTGAACCCTCTACTCTCCCTTCAAATGCAGCACAAATTTGCTTCTATAAAGTCTTCTTCCATTTCCTCAAGTCAGTATTAATTACAAACTCCTCTGAGCACACATATTTACTACAGCCTTTGCCACATTGTTCTATAATTATTTGTGCATTGCCTTCCATTGTTCCACAATATGATCTCCTTATTCATCTTTGTATCCTTAACTGCTCCTGTGTAAGAAGAACCATCCTGAAACTTGTACAATACTGATTTGTACATTGGGGTCCTGAGGCTGGTGGCATCACCTGATTCACCTGATATCACCTGTGAACTTAGGAGAAATGCAAATTTTCAAGCTCCACCCTGAACCTCCTTGAATCAGTAATTCTGGTGCAGAGTAGGGGATGAGTGGGGAAGGGATAGCAATGTGGGTTTTAACAAGCCCTCCAGATAATTCCAACCATGCCAAAATTTAGGCTTTATCTCTTTACAGGAAAATCTCAAGGTGGAGAAATTTAGCTGGTGAAGAGGACACTAAGCCTTTTCCTCTGACTTTAAACTTGTCCTTGGGATCCTATCACTCAACCCACCTGTTATCGACACACATCTCCCTTTAAAACTCTAACAAATGGCAATTTCCATTAGATTAGCTGACACAGGCTATGATTTTCAGTAAACCTCTCTAAATTCAAAGAACAAAGGCTTAAAAATGGAAAAAGAATAGGAAACAAAATTTGCAAAGCAACTAATTATCCCATAGTAAACTTTAACCAAAGGCAGATATTATCCTACTCCACATCCTACCTGAAAAAAGGATCAAACCTGATATTCTAGAATGCCATAGTGACATGATATACAGCAGACTGAGATACCCCCAACATGACTTTATAGAGCAAACCCAACTGGGCAACATGGGAATAGCCTGGGTGGTACCAGAGTCAGGAGGCATGGAATGACCAGCTTCAAGACCTTGAACAGATTATCAAAATATTCCAGCCTTCTTTTGCTCCCATAAAATGGATATAATACCACTGAACACATGGTTATCTAAGAACAAAATAATATCATCCCTGGATAGGCACTTTATAATCTATAAAGTATTAAAGCACCATGTATATGTCTATATATGATATTGGAAACTATATTTAGTAAGGCTTGCTTACTATGAACACTTAAATCACAAGTGTTACTCATATTCCCAAAGATCAATTTAATCAATAAAGCTTATACAAATAATAATGGATTTCAACTTCAGATAAATGTTCACTTCCATAACCTATATGTTTTCCTTACTTTCTATTTTTTAAAGATTTACTGATTTATTTTAGAGAGAGTGAAAAAAAGTGAGCAGAAAGAAGAGCAAAAGAATCTTGAGCAGACTCCCAGCTGAGCACAGAGCCTGATGTGGGACTTGATCTCACAGCCCTGAGGTCATGACCTGAGCTGAAACCAAGAGTCAGACACTCAACCAACTGAGCCACCCAGGTGCCCCACATTTTCCTTCCTTTATAATGATACCTCTTTATTGGAGAAATTTGGGGAACTATGGAAAAAAAACAAAAAGAAAAATCACTTGTGATACCCTAGCCAGAAATAGTTCATATTTTCCACTTTATATAACTTTCTGGTATAAAACTATAATCATATAGTATGTAGTGTATTATAGTCTGAGGTATATTCACACAGTGCATATCATGAATCGTTTTTCAATTTGGAAATATTCTCCCACAAAACTATTTCTACCAGCTGCAAGTAGTCCTTCCATAAGAATACACCAGAATTTAGTTCATTAGTGTTCTTTGTAGATATTTGGGGTGTTTCTAGGGCTTCAAGTATAAGTGCACATTTTGTATATTTATCCTATTATCATCTCTATTTCTTGAGAATAAATTCTCGGAGACAAAATTGCGAGATCTGTGTTTACGAACACTTCTAAGACTTTTGAACCTTAGTGACAACTTGCTTGACCAAAATGTTGCGTAAATTCACACTCCTGTCAACAGCAAATGTGAGTGCTTGATTTTCCACATCACTCACAATATAATGTGATTATTTCTTTAAGCTCAGCCAAGTTTGCAGAGGTGCAGTGCTACGCATTGTTGTCTCCACTTATATTCATTTAATTACTACAGAAGTTGATATAAATAAACCATTGAATGTGTTTTGGAGTTAATATACCTCCAAAGAAGACTTTTACAAGCTTAAAGTGGGAAAATTGTATAGGACATTGAAATTTCAGTTATCAGAGAGAAACAGGGAAATAATGCATGTACATTATCGCTAAGATCAGAAAATAACTTAAATCTTATAACTAAAGATTGTAAATAACTAAATTTATGCTACCGATATGCACATGCAAACATGAATATCGATCATACAGATGCAGACAGGCAGAGATCTGTATCAGACAAATGCAAACTGCTATAAGAGGGATGGAGGAGTGGAGGTTGCCTTTCACTATCTTCATACAAGTCCAAATTCATCCTTAGGATTACATGCTCTTTTAAAGTCCTTTTTTAGATCATTTTTATGGAGGTTATATCTCTAACAAGTATCTTTTGTGCCAAATCATAAGTAGCCCTTACGTACGCTTATATCAGAGGAGGAACACTGTTGAGCGAAGAACTGAACAGTGAAGAGTAATGGTAGCATTATTGCTTTCAAACTGTCGTCATTATAGCGATTTCCTTCATTTGCAATATTACAATTTGTCCATTCTTTTCCAGGTGGATTGTATTTTACATGCAGCTAAAATAATGAATCTCCATAATTTCCATTGCGTTTCTTAGAATGTGAGTGCCTTACATTTCTTCTGCTCTCTTCAAGACCCGCTGGAGTCTCCTACTCACACTACTAACAAGGGCTTGGCACCATTTCTAGAAGTTCTCCCTCTGCAATCCACTGCCTTAATTGTTAATAAGAACTTTGTGTCTTCACAAGTGTGGTCCCACTTAATCCTAAAAAGTAAGTTCCTCATTTTCCTTACAATGAAAACAGGGTACCATTATCATTTTAGTGAGTGTTTACCAATCAATCCCTTTATTGTCATTCTTGGTTTCCAAGTATTAAAAAAAAAAAAAAAAACGGAGTTTGACCATGTTTCCAATAGAAATGTTATCTATTTGTAGGTTTTTTCATAAGGTCCAAAAAAGGATGAAAAATAAGTTTCTTTCCTGGATTAGCTATTGGATATGGCCTAGCAAAGGACTGGAAGGTCCATTGGGAGGAGTAATTCAGAAAGAAAACTCTGTGAGGTCAAGGTTGAGAAAGAAAAACTGGGAAGTAAAAAAGAAAAGAAAAAGTTTATCAAAATCTACTATGTGCTAGGTAACAAGACTATGGTTTTATATAAATCTACCAGTAATTCAATGTTCAATGTTAATTCTCCAGAGACCATAACATGAGCTACACTGTATACACACACACACACCCACACACCCCTAAGGGTTGTTTCTCCATAGGATGAACAATTTTTTTTAACTTTCCTATAATTCAACTGTAGTCTCTAATTTTTATATGGTAAACTTGTAAGAATATATTTTTAAATATTTCTTTTTAACAACGTTTGAGAAAGACATCTCTGGGTGGTACAGGGCCCCACGTTATTAACATCGCTTGAGCTGCAGAGAGAGGGACTCTTTCCGCATGCAAAGTTTCTAACTCTTCTGCTTTCCTATCTTCCACTCCATGGCCTGCCACCATAGGGACTTCTTATCTCTTCCCCTCCCTAAACTGCCCACCACTTTGATGTTCTTCATGTGGCAAACTGGTAGCCAACACTAACCGACCAGAGCTATCACCTCTATCTCTCTCTGAAAGAGGAATTCTTTCTCTAGATTTAGTTTGCTACTTACACCAGCTGTCTCTTCCCTCTCCCCACCCAACTACATGCCTCTCTTTCTCCCTAATCTTCAACCAGTTTTATGTTCTCCTTCCCATCTCATCTTCCACTCTTCCTTCCTGATATATTTTAACAGTCAGGGCGACCTGGAAACTGCCCTGCTATGTGTCACTTTTCCTTCCAACTAAACCCCAGGAATGATGCAAGCAAAATGGGGAACCTCCAAGAGTTTGTTCATTCTCTTACTTCACCCTTTCTCTTTCATCAAAATTTAACACTTACCTTTGGCCCCACTCTTCCCAGCCAAAAGGCAGGGGATTTGAAACTTAAATCCAGATTTAAGAGCCAATTAATATCATCCCTAGGAGCCAAGAAACTTCAACTCTGAAGAACACTGTGTGCATTGAAATAATTTACTCAACAAAGGAGGCTTCTAAAGGTTTTAGGAAAGTGTCGTATTTTATCTCTAATTTGCAGTGGACCTAAAGGTCAGTATTACAGCAAGGACACGGGAAAGGAAACTCAGCTGGAAAAGTTCTGCTCTATGAGTATCATAACTCATATTAGTTTTAATATGAACTATATGGTAAATTATAATTATCGTAAGACCTACTCGCCCAACTAGATTTGAAGTATAAAAATCTTTGAAATCCTGATTCTCCTAATACAAGCTTGGGGGACAGAGTTCTCCAACACTACATGACAGTATTTTAAGCATTTTTAAAAGTTTATTAAAACTTTCTGAGATGGGTCTTTTTGGGCCCTTGGAGTTCCTATCTGGGCAGATGCATCAGCTAATAAGTGTACAAATGAATGACACTTTAAGACACAGCTTGTCAAATCACATCAACTAATAGGTGGGTCTGTTAGCTGATGACTTTGCAAGAGAACATTATTGCCCAACCACATACCCTTGCATCTTCCTTAGAACAGGTTTGGCTTTAATTGGATTGTATCTTGTATAAGTTGTATATCAACTCCCAACCTTTACTCGAAGTTACTAAAATGCCCTTATGATTAAGTAATTCTGATTGACATCTACCTATGGGAGAAGGCTTCAGAAGGGTAATTGACAACATATATTAGCTGTTCCACTGGACGGAAGGAAGGGCTTTCTATTCCAGTTGTATGCTGCTTTAATTCCAACTCTCAGAAAGTAGGAGCCTTCTACAAGATAATCAATTCTTTGTGTACAAAACCTGCTACGCTTGGTGAAAAGCCCTGGCTGCATACAAGGACAGCTCGTATTCTGAAGAACGACCTAGGAATGTGCTCTGCCCCAAAAGCAGTGTTAAATTTAGTGTAAATTTAGTGGTCTTACTTCCTGAATTCAGGGTGTGTCAGGATTCTTATGCTGTTTTTATCCACGAATATGGGTGCTAACAACTAAATGGCAAAGTAATGACACCTATAGCATTTCACTGGCTAGTCAGAATTATAGAATTTTAGAAATGGGAAGAATTTCAGATATCGTCTAGACCGATTCTCTCACATGCAGATGAGAAATCTACATACAAAGACTCAGACTGACTCAGGTTCACACAATAAATCAGGAAATTTGAGCCTTAGTTCTGTATTAAGAAAATGAGCTTTTAAAAGGTAAACCATGGGACACCTGGGTGACTCAGTAGTTAAAGTGTCTGACTCAGCTCAGGACGTGATCTCGAGGTCTTGGGATTAAGTCCCCCATGGGAGCCTGCTTCTCTCTCTGCCTGTGTCTCTCCCTCTCTCTCTGTGTCTCTCATGAATAAATAGATAAATTATTTTTAAAAAATAAAAGGTAAATCATATTTTAAAATGCCCTCCCCAAAAGAGCCTTATTAGAGACATGTATTTCATAATTAGTTTCATAAAAATCAGGAAGTTACTATTTAAAAAAAAAAAAACCTAGAGTAGACTTCCCTGCAATGGACTTTTTCTCCCCCTACATTTTGTTTTTGTTTTTTGTTTTTTTTTTTTTTTTTGGTTCTTGTTCTATAAAATCTAATTAATTTTTAAACTTAATTATGAAAAATTTTAAATGTATACAAAAACAAGAACAAATAATGCAATGAACCCTATGTACACATAAAGTGTCGTCACTCGCCATCAATCCATGACCCATCTTCCACCTCATTATTTCTGAGGTAGACATCAGACCTTATATCATTTCATCTGTAAACATTGCAGAGTGTACCCACAAAAGATAAGGACTCTTTCTGTTTTTTTAAGATTTTATTTATTTATTTGAGAGAGAGCATGAGCAGAGGGAAGGGCAGAAAGAGAAATGGAGAAGCAGACTCCCCAATGACCAGCGGCTCCATCCCAGGACCCCAAAATAGTGATCTGAGCCAAAGGCCCACACTTAATGGATTGAACCACCCAGGTGCCCCCAGGACTACTTTTTTTTAAACGCATAACCACAATACTATTATCACTCATACAAATTTAGCAATAATCCTTTAATATAAATAGATTTGTAAACTTTACATAAGTTATCCTTTGCCTTCGAATTGTTCCATGCTTCTATACTTTGCTAAATACCATTTCATTGATTTATCCACTGAATGAAACACAAACCAAGCATTCAAATAAACATCCACGAATGTTTTGTTTGCATAGAAGGGGAGAAGGAAGCCCAGATTCTGACTCTATGAGAGGCGGCAGAGAAGCAAAAAGGGAGAAGAAATTCTGGAGCCAGACAGAATTGGTTTTAGAGCTCAGTCTCACTTCTTATTAAATGCACCAATTTCTTCATCTCTCAAAGGTTCAGTTTGTTGATCTGTAAAAGGGGGATAAGGAAGCCAATCTAAAAGAGGAAGGGTGCCAAACATGATAGGAGGCATAAAGTCACAGAGCCTGTGGCAAGTCAGCACTCAAAAAAAGAGCTATGTTTCTTTGTTTTGTTCAGTAATGTATAAATACTGAGGTGCTAGTGTCCATTTAACCAAACAGGCTTATTAGCTTTAATTAGCTAATGGGATATGTAAACATATGTTAAGGCTTCTTCTTCTCTTTCTGAGTTGTACAAACAATGCTTTTAAAAAGGGAGAGGTGTCTCTTTGGGCACAGATTCTGGAGAACTAAGAATTCAGAGACTTGTGTGGCAATTGTCAGTTCAACAAATGATATTTGATAAATTAATAATTGAATAAATAAATGAAAAGTGGAGACTCTCCCTTCTTTCCCCATATATTTTAAGATACATTTTCAACTTTTGACTGCGCACCTATCAAATCCATGCTCCTCTTACTCAGGGGGAAAGCTTCTATTCGCGGTAACTCTGGAAAGCAAGCCATGGTTCTGTGATTAAACCCACCAACATTGCCCAACTTGCTCTTGTCTTTGAGGAAGATGTAATTCTAGCTCATAACTCAGCACTAATCATTCGCAAATGCTTTTTAACATCTACTATTCAGCCACATTATTAGATCTGTCTCCCGACAGCCAGCTGGGGAAAGCCACTATGCTAGCCTCCTTTTGGAGATGAAGCAGCAGAGGCACAGGGGTAAATAATTCGTCCAGGGAAAGGAAATAAGGCGCTGGGGAGAAGGGCCTAGAACACCTGGGCCTGGGCAGAGCCCAGTGGCCGCAGGACTATCCTGAGGCCTGTCTCCTACCAGCCCAGGTTCCTGAATGGCGCCCCCTCTTTGCAGCCCCACTGCTAACACATGATGCACATGAGAGCATCAGCCCCGCTTCCCTTGGACGGCTCCTGCGGACTCTACTGCTGGACCCTCCCTTCCCCTTTCCTGCTGCATCCAGTCCCCACACCCCCTCCTCCCAGCCCCTTCCCAGGAGGCCCCCATTCCCATCCTTCCCCTGGATAGAAGTTTCCCAACCCTGCTGCTGCCCTGAGTCCAAATACAAAACCCCTGGCTATCGTCCAGTCCTCGACCCCTTGTCCGGCTCCCTCAGGCCCATCCCACCCCTTCCCTGTCTTCTTCCCCTTCGCTGGCCTCCTGCCGCTCTCCTTGGCCAGGCAATCCCTCTCTGCCAGGTGATTAAATGGTAAAGATTCTGAAAGATTCTGCTGAAGGCCCTTTCTCTTCTACTCCTTGGCTCTTTCCCTGAGCAAGCTCACCCCTGCCAGTGGGTTGTTCACCAGCCGAATCACTCATAGGTCCGTGGCTCCCTGAATTGCATCTGCAGCTTAGACCCTTCTGTAGGTTCTAGACTCATACTTCCAATTGCTTATTACCTCCCCCACACCTTCATGTCTCCAGCATCTGTCCCTTAAATGTCAAACTGTCCTCCCTGTCACAGGGAATATGGCAAAACAGTCCAAAAGGTTGCTAAAGTGGGAAAGGGAGGACTAACTTTGGTCCTTGTCTCCCCTTCCACTCACACCGGGGTCGCATCACCATCACTGCCCACAAACCCTCCTAGAGGCCCATCCTGTCCTCTCCACGGGTGTACCCTGGACTAACCACTCTTCCCACACCACTTCACGCTCCACACTGGAAACCACAACCTGATCTATAAGTCATGCATCATCCTTAAGCCTTCCCCCATCCTCCTGCTGCTCTGAGTATCAAAACCCAAATCTTCAGAATGACGTGCAGGATTGGCCTCAGTATCCACTGGCAGCTTCATTCTGCAGCACTTGCCCCCGGCCTGGGCTCCCTGCACCTGAGCCTCCCTCAGCCTCTTCCCTGCACAGTGTTCCCTTATCCTCAGAATATCTTCTTGCCTCCGTTGTACACCCCCCCCCAAAGGTCTTTCCTAACCACAACCTACCTTCAGCTAATAAGCAAATACTTCTAATCAAACCACACATTTCCTCAGGGAAGCCTTATATGATATGATCTCCCAGAGGAGAACAAGTGCTCATTCTAAAATATAATTGCTATCAACTCAACACCAAAATGTTTTTTATCTCTTTGCTATTTTTAAACATATCAAATGTACAAAAAATATGATAGATATCTTTGTTATATTTTTGCTGGATAAGCATTTATTACCCAGATACACAGGAGATACACATATGTTGTATACATATGAAGTTCAAGGTGAATATAAGATTTGAGTTGGCTTTTCTACCAACTCAATGGTTTGAAAATTCTAATAGGCAAGAATGGCAATTAAATACCATTTGATGATTTACTTTTATTATGAATAGTAGGAGTAAATTAGATATTCCTCAAATATGAATGATGTCTTGTTTAAGATGTTTATTTATTTGACAGGGGGAGAGAGAGAGAGAGAGAGAGAGAGAGACCACAAGCAGGGGGAGCAGCAGGCAGAGGGAGAGGGAGAAGCAGGCTCCTTGTGGAGCAGGGACCCCCATGTGGAACTCGATCCCAGGACCCTGGGATCATGACTTGAGCCAAAAGCAGATGCCTCACTGAGTGAGCCACAAAGGCACCTCTGAATGGTGTTTTCTAAAAATCAATTGATTCAAGCTCCCCAGTTGGTACAGAAATTCCAGACCTGCCTCTCACAACCAAGTCTCTTTCCCGAGTCAGTCATCCAGCATTGTACAAACCCAGAGAAAGAATCCTATTGGCTTGGCAGTTTCTCTGTGACATGGAATCTCTCCCCACCCCCCCAAGATGGAACCTACATGGCATTCCATTTCAATGACACACCAAGATTCCATTATAATTTTTTCTTCATGCCCAGGATTAGAATAATCAAATGTCATCACTGGAAGAGAGTTTAGAGAGTCTTCAATTCAACCTTATTCAGCCAGGATTCTGTAATGCTCTCATGATGAAAGCCTTGGAGCAAGAGTCCCATCACCAACCCTGAGGATTCCTTAACCTCTGCTTCATCTCTGTCTTTACTAGAAAACTCTTACTTTTATAAATTAGATTCCAAAAAGATTCTGCAGAAGGATACATGTCACCTGCTCAGAGGGGTTTGAAATACCATTGGGCTATTTTATGATCAAAATGAGGAGACTCGGGCCAACAAACAGAAAGTCCCAAAGCTCATTAATTGCAAAGCTAGGGGGAAAATCTCATCCATGGGGTCACATTCCTGAGAACCTGTGCAGAAGGGTCAACTTGCACCTGAAGAACAGAGCCACCAGGGCTCTCTGCCAGAAGTAAAAAGTGGGTGAGTTGTTCATTATCGAAGGACAACAAGTAGGCTGAGATACAGGGCGTGTTGCACATTGTGAAATAAAAGTCAGATATAAACAATTCTGGAGATGATATACGAATCTTATTTTACTGGCTGCCATTTTCAAGATTACAAAACCCCAAACTAATTTTCTCTTCAACCTCTGTTTATACAAAGATGTACAGATCTCAAGTATGTAGTCTAATCTCAATAACTACAATAAATATTGTGACAAGCAATGTAACAGCTTAACAGAATGTCTTTAGTCCTTCGTGCCAGCAAGGCCTCCTAGATCCAAGAAAGGCAGAGGAATTGGAAACCCAGAGTGATAAGGCGCTATCACTGATTACTTCAGATGGCCTGAGTAGAGTGTGAGTAGGGACAGTGCCTGTCTGGATCTGCCAACGCCTCTCTTCTCCATAGCTAGCTGTTTCCTACTCCTTGGCCAACAGAAAGATTGCTAGACCATGGACTACCCATCCTTCAAGGCCAATTCAAGCACCACCCCATGCATACCATCCTCTGTATGGTCCCTCCATCTGACTTCTTATAGGTTTAGTAGCCACAATATTCAGTCCACATTGATCCTAGGATGCTTTGAAATGTTATTTAATTTATGAGCATGCATGATCTTCCTAATTAAATTATAAACCTCTTCGCTCAAAAGATGCCTTAGGCTTATTCATCTCACCAAGGTTTGATACCTGCCCTGCTAGTGATAAGTGCTCCATCAGCGTTGATAATGACAATGATGGTGGTGAAGGCAATGACTACAGATGAAGAATCATGTGGTTCTTCTCATGAAGGCAGAATGAACTCGAATAATGAGAACAAACATGTGTGGTTGCTCTAGAACCTACATGCATTATCTTACACGATGGCTATATCATTTTCCCGTTTTTGTTTTTTTTTTTTGAGAAAATTGAAGAGCAGAAGAATTAGGCTTTCTTATGATTTTGAAGAGGTCTTTAAAAAGGTAGGAAAACGTATTCATATTGGCACAGATTCGTAGGACAAGAAAATCCATCACTGAGGTCATGTCTTTAAGCCAGTCAGAGAAAGACAAATACTATATGATATCACTCAGATGTGGAATTTAAAAAACAAAACAGATGAACATAGGGGAAGCAAGGGAAATATAAAATAAGATAAAAACAGAAAGGGTAACAAACCGTAAGAGCCTCTTAACTCTAGGGGACAAACTGAGAGTTGCTGGAGGGGAGGTGTGGAGAGGGGATGGGGTAACTGGAGGATGGGCATTAAGGAGGGCACGTGATGGAATGAGCACTGGGCGTTCTGTGCAACTGGTGAACCACTAAATTCTACCCCTGAAACCAACAATACACTCTATGTTAACTAAATTGAATTTAAATTTTTAAAAAAGAAAAGAAAAAAGAAGTCAAATAAATACTCATGGAGAAATGAGTTCCAAGTTGGGGCAAGCATGTCCTGATGAGACAAATTTTAAGGACAATATGATGGAGCCACACCATATATCACCATGCCTGAGATCCATATTAAACTAATATCTGAAAAGATATTCAAGTGCTGACATAAACACTTGAGTGAAGACACTTTTCTTTCCTAACCGTTGCTTAAGGATTGTTTTTTTTCTTGCAAATGATAGAAAACACACTGCTTCAGTTAATGCCACCTTTATCATCCCGAGCTTTCATTTCCCTCCTTATATGAACTCTGCACCCTCCCCCCCCAAAAGCCATTGTGAAAGAGTGAGCTGAGTGTGGGAGTGAGCAAGGAGAGAGAGGTCCCTCCTAAGGAATCTGATCTCTTTGAGGAACCTTTCTGTTTAGGCACAATATTCTTCTTTAAATGGTGAAAAATTAACTTATCTCAAGGGCTGCTGACCTTTTTTAGAAAACTTCAGTGATGTCCCAGTTTTCTTTTTTTTATGGTCCCACAGCATCACCTTGACTAGTGAAACAATCCAGTCTCTGGCTGCAGACCCATAGGTGCCCCATCAGAACCACGTCAGGCAGGTGCTCACTGGCCAATGGGTGCCAAAGTCTTCACTTTTGTTCTTTTGCTGCCCTGGATCCTCTGGCAAACATCTGGGCCTCTTGATACAGCAGATCTAAAGATGGTTTGTGCATGAGCTATTTGACACCTGTATTTTTTTAAGATTTATTTTTATTTATTTGAGAGACAAATTAGAGGGGAAGGACAGAGAGAGAGAGGAAGAAACAATATCAAGCAGATTCTGTGCTGAGTGCAGAGCCAGACCCAGGGCTCTTGATCCCACTACCCTGCAGATCATGACCTGAGCTGAAACCAAGAGTCAGACGCTTAACCAACTGTACTGCCCAGGTGCCTCCAAAATCTGTATTTTAAAAGCACACCAAACAAGTTGAGGTATTATGCTATCATTAATTCATTCAATGAATATTTATTAAGTGCCTGCTATGTGCCAGCATTGAGTGGAAATAGCTCCTGACTTCTAGACAAGAGGCCCAGGTTTAAGTCAGACTTTATTATGTAGCATACAGACTCTCTTTATCTTTTGCCTTAGTTTCTTTGCCTATAAAGTGGCAAATAATAAACAAACTGACCTCACAGGCTTATTCTAGACATGGAAAGATGAGTAAAACATGGCATCCAACTTGAAGGAGGTGATATCTCCAACCCAAACTTCACAAATAAGCTTCTTGATAATCACCACCCCCAAGACAGTTGCCATTGTTGTCCTGGCTGTTCAGTTAGAGGAAGCACAAGGACTGGGACACTAGATAGAAAAGACAGTGGTGATGTAGACTCAGAGAATTATAAAGCTGCAAGGAACAGTAGGCGTGATCTGGTCCAAGGGTCCCCACCATATTTGGAAGGAGATAGCACAGGCTTTGGAGACAGAGACTCTTGGGTTCAAATCTTAGCTCAGACACCTTGTAGTTGTACAATTTTGCATCGATGACAACCTCTTCTGGACTCTTTCTCTCTTTTCCAAAATAGGAATAGTAAGGATTCCAATACAACTGTTACATGGATTAAATAAAATAGGGGATGAGAATCACTTGGACTGTAGCAAGAATTTAACAAATGACTATTACCTTTATGATTTTATTATTACTTTATCTTTTTATTATCTGAGATCTTTTTTCCAGTTTTACTGAGATATAATTGTCAGATAGCATTGTATTCACTCAAATTGCCCAGCATAACAATCCAATATATGTACATATTGTGAAGTGGGCACCACAGTAGGTTTGGTTAGCGTCCATCACCATACATAGTCACAGATTTCTTTTTCCTAGTGATAAGGACTGTTAAGATCTCCTCTCTTAGCAACTTTCAAATATACAATACAGTACTATTAACGAGAGTCTCCATGCTGTTCATTACATCTCCAGGATGAGATGAACTTATTTATCTTATAACTGAAAGTTAAGATCTAATTATGCCTGGGTGGAGTGATGATGAGGCACACGGTAGCCAAAAAGAGAAGGGTTGGAGTTAGGAATGAAGTGTTTGGAATGGAGAGAAGATGCCAAACAGCTTCATTCCCCTTTCTGCTGGAAACTCCGACAAATACAGGAAAAGAAAGGAGCAAAAATGGCCCAGAAAACCAGCTCATAATGCTACTAGAAGACTATACTGTGTTTTACTAGAAATAGAGCCTACATTTGGGGTGAGGAGCCCCAGTCTGAGGCAGTGACAAAGAGGGATGCCTGAGTGGCTCAGTGCTTAAGCATCTGCCTTCAGCTCAGGACGTGATCCTGGGGTCCTGGGATCAAGTCCCACATCGGGCTCCATGCAGGGAGTCTGCTTCTCCCTCTGCCTATGTCTCTGCCTCTCTCTGTGTATCTCTCATGAATAAATCAGTAAAATCTTTAAAAAATGTGGGAGTCAGGCAGCCGGTTGTTGCTGAAGCCAGCATTAGCATGCACATCTTTTCACTCTCTCAAGCTTTTATAATCCGTTCATTCTTTCATTCAAAAATAAGTATTGGACGCCACCTCTATGCTTAGAATGATGATTATGGGGTAATGCAAAACTGTACTTATCAGAAATGTGTGGCGGCCAATGAAAGTTATCTCGACCTGGAAACCCAAGGAAAACATCAACAGGACCACCTCTCTTTACTCATCATTCAGTTTGTTTTTCACACCAGTTGGGAGAGATGTAGATGCTGAGCGCATGAGGAGCAGCTGGTAGCAGCAATCTCAGCTGGCCACCTCTGACTTCCTGCCCCACAGTCTACTGTGCTTCAGAAAGGGACTTTCCTAGGTGGTACGTAACCTACATTTTTCAAACAATTAGGTTCTTTTCAAACTGAAACCTGCAACAACCAAAGAAAAATTGTAACACAACTCATTTAAAGCAGCATATACTATTTTTTAAAAACGTGCAAATGTGAATCCTTTTTTTGTGACTTTGAATACTATTCTACTAAATCTCCTGTATAATTAAGTTGCCTGAGAAATGTTGGAGGCTACACAACAAGAACACCACATCCTAATGAGTAATAAAGATTACATAACAGTCGAGATAAGCAACAACACCCACAGATTTCATGTAAATGCTAATAGTGGGTTCTCAGCCACGGTGTGAAATAATAAAGCAAGGAATGCCACACAACTGAACTTCAAAATATTACTCCCAATGGTTACATAAAACCGCAACCAATTTTACACGAGTGTTTATTTCACTTTTCCTAATCATTGGCTCTTCATTTTAAAGACCAACTTTTTTTTTTCATTCACAAATCAGAGTCCTTAACTGCTTAAGAAAGCCGTGATTGCATGGGGACCCAAACAATGGTCCGTGGGCTGATGGGGCAAAGAAAAATCCCACAATTGTATTCAGCACCTATTGCATGGTTCTGCATGGAAAATTCTTTAGTACATCTAACCTGAACCTTCCCCTTGCTGACATACAAAGGGGACATCTCTTCTGGAGAGTAAGTGGAGATTAAAAGCATTGACTACTTAAGGCAATGTTTTCTCCAAACTGTCCTCCTCAGACACTAGTTGAGTTGCTTAAGATTATAATAATAATAATAATAATAATAATAATAATACGTTTGAGGGAGAGAAATGAATTCTATAATTAAACAAGTTCAGTAAATATTATATTCTGTATACCTACTTTATAAGCTCAAAATGTATTGTTAGTGCGTTAACAATTTTGAGAAGTCCAGTAATAACGATGCATGTTTAATCTAGTCTTTAAGCAGAGTCCTTTGCCCCCCATCCAAACGCTTATTATTAGTTCTTGAAACTTTTCTGTGAAATACACTATGGGAATTTCTGCTGGAGATCACCAATCCAATCTTTTTCTTTTATACTTGAAGAATCTAGCAACTTGCATTTTTTTTTTGGAAAGGGGAAGTTATAAACTCTGCCTCAAACTAAGTCAACAATTTTTTTATTCTTTGTTAATTGCAGATCAATTCATTCTTGTAGAGAAGAATCCCCTTATTTCATGAATCTTCCTAAAATACAGGTGCTGCGTAAAAATAGTTCATCTGGGGGGCTCAGTTGGTTAAGGATCTGACTCATGATTTCAGCTCAGGTCATGATCTCAGGTCATGGGAGGGAGCCCTGCTTTGGACTCTGCACTGGGCATGGAGCTTGCTTAAGAGTCCACCCACCCTCACTCTCTCGTTCTCTCTAAAAAAGAAAAGAAAGAAAGAAAGAAAGAAAGAAAGAAAGAAAGAAAGAAAGAAAGAAAGAAGAAAGAAAGAGAGAAAGAAAGAAAGAAGAAAGAAAGAGAGAAAGAAAGAAAGAAAGAAAGAAAGAAAGAAAGAAAGAAAAAAGAAAGAAAGAAAGAAAGAAAGAAAGAAAGAAAGAAAGAAAGAAAGAAAGAAAGAAAGAAAGAAAAAAAGAAAGAAAGAGAAAAGAAAGAAAGAACTCACCTGTGTTGGATGCACATGTTCCCAGGCCTTACTCAGGTTCAACTCCACTCATGCCCTCCAATCTGGGTGCCTGACTTCTGAATTAATATAAATTAATATCTGATTCCACCATTTAAACATCCTGTGGAGGAGTAGGGGTTGAGGGAGGGGCAGAGAGCAGTTGGCACATAGTCATGTCAGAGCTAAAAGAAGTTTAGAGTCATCTCATTGGATCCCTTCACTTTGCAGCCATAGGGAATTGTGGCCCAAAGAGAGAACTTGGCATTCCCTAAGGGATAGTCAGTGACAAAGCCAGAGTCTCACCTGGCTGCCTCCCATCCTTCATCCCCACATTTGCCTTCCTTAGGGTTACACAAGCCTGCTCCCTCACCTTCAGACTAGAAAACTGGTCTCCGTGGCAGAAGCACTTGTTTACCAAAGAGTATGCAGAAGCCAATGTATTAATGCAGGATTGCTTTTGTCACAGCACAAAGGTGAAAGATTTCCACTCCTAATAATTCCAGACGAACCATGGGAACATGAAGAAACTCTGGTTTTCTCTGTCTTCTCTTCTACACAGATCCATCAGGTTCCAAGTGATCTCTCCTAAAGTGTGTAGAAGGTTAAGAATTTGGCTGGAGATGAAATAGAAATCACTAAAAGGGAAATATAATGGAGAGGGCAAGCTATAAAGACTTCCAACATAAATGCCCAAAGAACTGTTCTATACAGCAGAAGAATTTAGAGTTGAAATTTGATTTTTTTTCACTTTGGAATTTTATTTTATATCTGTTGCTTGATAAGGAAATTGCTTCTCCTCATTCACCCCTGGGGACATTTCAATTATACTTTGTTCTTGAAAATGAGTGTTTTTACTTTTAACTATTGATTTCAGAACTCTATGAACTCTGCCTTGAAGTCATTTCCTTCAACCCTCTACATGCCGGGGCACTCCTACCCCTGCTCCAAAGAGGGTCACATTTCAACAGATCTTATGCCCTCCTGGTCCTCCTGGTGCCTGACCCCCAGGAAATAAAGGAGCACGTTGCATTGAGATGGCCATTATGTATCTCCACTCATCAGAATCACGGCAGCCAGGTGGCAAGGGTACAGGATGACAAGAAAACAATCCCATCTTTTATTTCCCAGCTTCTGTCACACACGACCCTTCAACCTGAAAACAGACAAGAAAAAATCCAGTGAGAAAAGGTTTGAAAGCCTCTGCACCAAGGTGACAAGGAATCACAGAGTCCAACTGTTATTTGTCTGGAGAGAAAGGGTGTGCAGAGAACTACAAAGGATTCAAATGTTTCTGTTGCTTATCAAGAGAAATAAAATAAATTGTACTCACCAAGCAAATGATTCATCTTGATTGTTTAGGGCAGTTTCCCTTTAATATTTACGTTGTCTCTAAGCTTGGCTTAGCTTTTTAAAAAAAGAAGAAAAAGAAGAACTGTCATTTCTATTCAATTAACTGCTTCCCCCTCTGACTTTAAATCAAGGGCAGTGTCTGTTCAATTTAATTACTTTCCAAGTAGCCTGCATGGTAAAGCAGCAGCCACTAAAGCAAAGAGCCATGTGGTGCTTTATAAGGCAAGAATTCGATATAATGTAAGGATGTTCTCCTAACAGAAAATGCAATAAAACTGATTTTCCCCCTGCTGTGTTTCTAGCCACTTGATATATAATATGTTCACAGATCAAGATTTTAGCTCAACAGTTTAAAGTAAGTAAAATGGGGAGAATGTCATTTACCCTCTGGAAAGTCTATGGAGGAAATTTTTGAAGGACTTGTCCCACCTGCTCTGATTACACAGGAAGTGTGACCTTCTTCAAAGAAGGTGGTTATTTTTATTATCTATTCGTGCAAGATTTTCCAGAACTAACTGCATTAATAATTGCATCAACATCAGTATATTCAATATTAGAAAGCAAGACTTAGTCAAAATTGTGAAGTTGTAGGGTAAAAACTGCAGAAATATATAGCACAGCCAAAACACCACGACCTGGATTGTTAAGCTTGACTCAGTCACCGATGAGCCATGGGGCACTGAATTACTTGCTTGACTTCACTGAGTCTGTTTTGATATCTGTAAATAAGGGTATTCCATAAAGTTGACAGGAGGACTCTTTGCCCCTAACACTCACTGAGACTATCAAATGACAGCAAAGCACCTACCAAAAAGCGGAACACTTCCATTCCCTCCAAATAGAAGAACCAACCCAAGGATAACTCCGATCAATAATGTAAACCTAAATTACCCACAAAGAAAAACTTAGGATGCAATGCAGGTAGAGAGGCAGTTGTCCTTTTTAATTAATAGTATCAGGTGGCCCAGAAAAATTCTGGCCAAAAGGAGAAATGAAATGTTAAAGCATGAGGAATTGTACATTTGACATTAATTTACAGAGTGCAATCAGATGCCCCAATACATTCTGTGGTTGTTAATATTTTTGTTTATTTTTAATGCATATTTTGCCTAAATGATCTACAATCTACAGATCTGTAGACTTATAAGTTTTTTTCTGTCTACAATAGATAACTGCATTAATATTATAGATAGCAAGTGAGAGTCAAAGATCTATACACACCTGTTTAGTGGAACAGGCTCCCTTTTGTACTCTATCAACCAAAGAGGGTGGATTCTCCAGTAAATCACAAATTAATGGATAGTCTTTAAATTATGCAGTATGTCTTTTGACATACCTTCATACACATGTAATTGCAAACAGATAAACGTAGCACCCTTTTATTCAAATGAGAGTGACAAGTATTGTGGCTTCAGTACAGAAATGATCCACTGCCCAGTTATAAGATCCTATGAGAGATTATGCTCTTCAGACTGATGTAAATCTGAATGATCCAAAAATTCTAGCATGTTTTGCATAATAAATGTTTACATTTAACATAAATTACTCAAGAAGACTTTAATCTATGGATTCTTAGTCTTTCCAGCTCTCAGATTCCGTACATTATCTTTTCTTTATGTTGGCATGTTATTGATTGAATTTTATTCAAAGGTCAAGGAAATCATCACAAAGCCCATTTTCTACTTTATATAGCTCTTTGTGTAACTTAGTTAAATGAGAAAGTAAGGATGGTAGCTAGTTAGAGAAGAATCTTTGTAGGGCAAATCAGTTAATATCACTGTCTTCCAACAGAACAAGTAATTCAAGACACGTATACATTTATCCTATATCCAACCACTTCCTGGGAAAGGGATTCTACTATCTGCTCCTCCAATTTTAAGCAATTTTGACAATATGAAACAAATTAGCAAACTTCCTGTATCTTTTGTACAATTATTTCCCATGAATGGTGAATAATTGTAATGTTTGTGTATATCTTTGCTCTAAATTCACTACATATACTCTAGTATCTACAAACCCAACATGGTTTTTTCACTGTCCAAATGTATTAGTTGAATGCTGGTGGAAAACAACAAACAAATACTTAATAAAAAAAAGTGTCTGCTAGGCACTGTTCTGAGTACTATCAAATTTATAATGAACACAGAAAGCATATTATCTGTTTGGGGACACAGGATTATCAAATAAGAAAAAATCACACATATTCTACTCATAATTGTATACATCTGTGACTTAGATTGTAAAAGATCAGAAGGTGAAAAAAGAATAAATATGTGTGAAAAAAGATCACATAATGTGTATTCCCATCATGGAGACTTCTTATCGTATATTAAATATGGTTGTATGTTTTCAGAGATCTCACTTGTAGATTTTTTTCAGTAATGATTCTCCTGCCAAATAGTCTAGATCCTTTAAGCCTTTTAAGGTGGATAATTAGCTACTTTGGAATGAAGGAGCCTCTTTCATTGGCTTAGTGAATAACATCAAAGAATAAGGACATATATGAGTAAGACCTTTCTTTAGAAGGTAACATTTGCAATAAATGAGTTTATTCTTTCAAGTAGTATACTTCCCAAATAATAACATCTTTTATTTATTTATTTTTCACCTCCATTTTTATAAGATCCATCTGCCAAAACCAGTGCTTTATCATCAGAGAATATGGTCTAATTGAACTGTGGTTCCAGGTAAAATGTAGGAAGCAACAGGACACTGCGCTAGCTGCAACAATTTACAAAAGCCAGTGAAATTACTAAAATTATGTTATCCAAGACACCATAAAGCTGTGGAAGCAAATAGAACTAATTGAACTCAACCTAAGACAAAAGAGTCCTTCCAAGATGAGTAGACTGGCACTGGCTGCTTTCTACCCTGGGACTGTTTGCCATTTCTAAGTGTAAGATGAGGTTTGAGCATGGGCTGGATACTATTAGAAAGAAAAAACACCATAGCTTGTGGAGCTGGAATGATAATTTGGAAACTTCAGGAGCCCTATAGGCACAAAGACCATTGTCCCCAATGGTTCATTTGCTAAGCCACAGGCCCTTGGAAGGTTAGGAACCTCCTATAAAATAACATACTGAAATGCACTGTAGTCTTGCAGTAGTGGGAAGTCTATCCCAAAGAGAAGCATCTGCTTCAAACACACAACTAGTTGGCTCCTTAAGATATTTGCCAAATTTGGGGGATCCCTGGGTGGCGCGGCAGTTTGGCGCCTGCCTTTGGCCCAGGGCGCGATCCTGGAGTCCCAGGATCGAGTCCCGCATCAGGCTCCCGGCATGGAGCCTGCTTCTCCCTCCTCCTGTGTCTCTGCCTCTCTCTCTCTCTCTGTGTCAATCTCTATCATAAATAAACAAACAAATAAATAAATAAATCTTTAAAAAAATAAATAGCTTGTTAAAAAAAAAGATATTTGCCAAATTTGGGGTGGAAACTAGAGAGCAAAGTTTAAAACTGTTGAAAGGTAGCCCATCAGCCCTGTAAGCTCTGTAAGTAAAATAGGGGAGAGAGACCTGCTAGGCTAGCAGTCAGACACCACAGAAGGTCTTCTCCACTCATAAACATTTGAAACCAGAGGTACACTGAATTTAACTACAGCTTCATTCCTGATTAAATCATCAAAGGACAAATTCTGAGTCAGAGCAATAAAACTTTAGTTTCTATTCTTCTTTTTTTGTAAGATTTTATTTATTTATTCATGAGAGACACACGGAGAGAGAGAGAGGCAGAGACACAGGCAGAGGGAGAAGCAGGCTCCATGCAGGGAGCCCAATGTGGGACTTGATCCCGGGACCACAGGATCATGCCCTGAGCTGAAGACAGGCACTAAACCACTAAGTGACCCAGGAATCCCCAGTCTCTATTCTTCTTTATGTAGAATGTCTAGCATAAAACAAAAAGCTACAAGACATAAGAAGAGGTGAAAGAAAAAAAAAAAAGCCATTTGAAGCAGAAAGATGACCTACATGCTAAAATTAGCAGACAAGGTATTTAAACAACTGTTATTAATATGTCAGAAAATAAAAGGAAAGATGGACATATCATTAAAATATGGGGGATTTTAACAGAGAATTGAAATCTATGAAGCAGAATCAAAGGACTCTGGAACTGAAAATTTTAAACATCTGAAAGTAAGAATGCATTGGGTGGTTTTAATGTCAGACTGGCAAGTCAGAAGCCAGGGTTAGGGAACTCAAGAAGTGAATTTAATATATTTAAAATAAAATACAGAGAGAAAAAAAAAAAACAGAAAAGACATGTAAGCCAAAGTCAAATGATCTAACAAAAGTATAATTGCAATCTCAGAGAGGAAAAAATGAGGAAGAAGCAATATGTGGACAAGTTACAGTTGAGAATTTTCTAAAACTGATGAAAGATGTTGATCCATAGATACAAAAAGCTCAGCAAATTCCAAAAAGGACAAAGATTAAAAAAAAAAAAAAAAGCCATACCTGATTTAATTGATCTGGATAAGAACTGAGCATTAATATTTTTTAAAAGTTTCCCAGGTAAATGATAATATATAGCCAGTGCCAAGAACCACTGGTCTGAAGGAGGTCATATTAAAAGAGTAATGTACAGTTAGTTTAGTCTTTTTATTTTTTCAAGTGTTCATAAAAAGGAGCAAGTACTCTAGGCTCTTTTTTTTTTTCCTTAATATCTCTTTGCGGAGTATCAGGGAACATGTCTGTATTTCAATTATCATCTCCATAACTCAACCCAACAGATTTTTCATTAACATACAGTGCAATATTGGTTTCATGAATAGAATAGAATAGAATAGAATAGAATAGAATAGAATAGAATAGAATGTAAGTGATTCGTCACTTACATTCAATCCCTAGTGCTCATCACCAGTGTCCTCCTTAATACCCATCACCCATTGTGTCCATTCCTCCCGCCCCCACCTCCCTCCATCAATCCTCAGTTTGTTCTCTATCACTAAAAGTCTCTTATGGTTTGCTTCAATTCCATAGTTCTTAAATGATGGCATCCATACCTGCTCTCTCCATAATCCTCTGAGGATCATGGATGGGGGGTGGGGATGAAATAATATAGATTCAATCTGTACAAGAAATGTTCCAATGCAGAAACACTATTGAGGAACAGATTACAAGACATACAAAATTAGCTGTCACACTCTTGGCCTCACTGCTGTAGATGCATCAAGAGAAAGGACCCCCAGAGATCAAAAGGAGGTAGACTTTCATCTATGGTAAGATACTCAAAAGTCAGAAGTGTGCCAGAGCAGTGGAGAGTCCAAGCCTGGGACATATACATGCCAGAAAGCAGGCAATGAATCCCCATGGGCTTGCCTGCTGGCATCCACTTCTGGCAAAAGAACATGGAGTTGAAAGAGAAAAGGATTATTCTTGGGCAGCCCCCGGGGGCTCAGTGGTTTAGCACCGCCTTTAGTCCAGGGTGTGATCCTGGAGACCCAGGATTGAGTCCCATATCAGGCTCCCTGTATGGAGCCTGCTTCTCCCTCTGCCTGTGTCTCTGCCTCTCTCTCTCTCTCTCTCTCTCTCTCTCTGTCTCTTATGAATAAATGAATAAAATCTTTAAAAAAAAAAAGGGCTGTTTTTGTCAAGTCTGAAGATGTGATTATACCATGACTGATAACCCTTCATAGTTGATGAGAAAATGTGCTTTTCTTTAACACTTATGTAGCAAAATCACTATATATTATGTGTATATGTACTTAAAGAAGGTACAGAAGCTATAGCATTAAATGCAGAATTAACCCTGACCTGGAGGCACCAGCAGCATCTCCCCAAAGCAGGAGCATGTGATCAAGAGCATCTCTGTGCTCCAGTGGTCTGCCAAGTTTGCCATAGGCAAGAGCGTCCACAAATACTGAACTTACCTACCTTTATAAAAGTGACCAGAATTGGGACTCCTGGGTGGCTCAGTGGTTGAGCATCTGCCTTTGGCTCAGGGTGTGATCCCAGAGTCCCAGGATCGAGTCCCGCATTGGGCTCCTTGCATGGAGCCGGCTTCTCCCTCTGCCCGTGTCTCTGCCTCTCTTTCTCTCTCTCTCTCGTAAAAAAATACATAAGATCTTTTTTTAAAAAGTGACCAAAATAAGCAGAGTTGTGTCCCCTTGGTTCCCAAATTTTAAGGGGCAAAGAATGAATTGGCACCAGATAGAGCATTTTCTCAGTATAAAGAGTTATAGACTATCTGCCAGGTAGACCCAAAAGGCTCCTGGCACCAGGCCCCTCGCTCCCCACCCACTTGTGTTCCAGCCAAGAACACAAGCTCGGGACTACACAGGAATGCTGTTGTCACAGAAACAGTTCTACCTTCTAGCTGACCACCTCTTCTACCCAATCTCATTAGGAGCTAGAGCATCGCTCCATTTCTCGTGGTGCATCAAATCCACATACGACAGAGTTGCTGCTGGTTCAGGGTTTTGTTACATTTCCCTTCCCAAGATTTGTCACCATTTTTCCTGGCTTGTAGATAGCCCTTCACTGATGTGCACACGACAGGAAATCAGTCTGTCCCACCTAGGTTATGTGTTTGCTGTTTACCCTTCCACGAGTCTTAGTATGATTATGTTTAATCCTGTCCTCGGGCCACAACTTCACATTTCCCCGCAAAATTCTCCAAGTGACACCAAGTTCACTGGTGCTCCCCACCTGGTAAGGCCAGAGTCTCCTTTGCCCTGGGTGCCAATTTTGGTATTACACTGCCACTCAATCCCTTTTTTACATACTGATTCAAATCATTTATCTGTAGATTAAGTCAAAAGACTCTAAAAATAGGGTTTGAGTCCCAAGGTTTCTATTGCTATTTATATATATTTTTTCCTGTTACCACTCACAACAAAGTGGAATCTCCATGGATTCCTTTTAATGCATTTCCTTGCTTCCTCATCTTACCTATATCAGCCTGGATACTAGCAGCCAAATGATTACAAATATAGTTGAATTTTATCCTTTGAAAGAAGTTTTTTTTTGACTCATCATATTTTTCTGGTGGCCAAGATACAGTAGAAAACTCCTCTATATGAGAAAAATCTGTTTACATATCCTTCTTCACCACGAGGCATGGCATGACTGGCCATGGTCCACAGTAGAGGAGTGGAGGCAGGAGTCTCGGATTACAGTCCCACTGCAGCCATCGAATGCTATGTGACCTCGAACCAGACACTTGACCTTTGAGTGACTCAGGGTCATCTTATGATGATCTTTGGCCCCTATATTTATGGGTTGGTTGATTGGGTTTTAAACTATAGAGAAACTAAGAGCTCCTTCATCTAAGCATTGTATGAAACTGAGGGATTAGTAGGAGAAGAACAGAAAGTTGGCTTTTTGGTTAAAACAACAACTTATGAAAGGAATCTTGGCCTGCATTTCTTCACAGAAAGTTGCAGCCTTGGAGTGAATATTTTCTACTAAATATATGCCCAGGGTGGCAGTCCTCTCTGACATGCACAATGTCTTGCATTCTGTCCTCAGGGGAAGACAAATTGAGGAAATCAGCACTGCTCTTCCAACTGGGCAATGGTCAGCGTGTGGCTATTTCTCACCATCCAGCACACATACAAAGCCACCGCTCCATAAAGTGGAATTACCCCTACTGATTGGTTCTAGAACCCTCCAGCTCTCTTGCTTTCCCTGAACCAAATTCACAGAAATATTTAGGCAGCTTTTCCCACAGGGTTCAGGTAATTGTAAGCACCAGGACAGTTGTGTGATTTGTACATTGCACAAGACAGCTGACCTGGGGGATAGACAGGCTGATATCCAGCTCATTTTTTGCTTGCCAAGCCCTGAGCCTTGGCACTGGCTTATGTCCATGTGAGAAGAGGTATATTTTCCTTCACACAAAGACATGGTCTGCTTGCCAGGCAATGTGTCTGTAGGCCCAAGGATGTCCAGAGATGGTACAAACAGAGGTTCACATGAAGGTTAAGTGCAGGCTAGTGGAAGCCCAAGATGATTGTCCAAAAGCGTGCAGTGTGTGTGCATGTGTGTGTGTGTGTGTTTGTGTCCCACAGTGGGAGAGATGGGTTGCCACAAAGGGCAGTGCATGCCTGACCTGGCTACTTCCTTCCTTTGCATGTCATGAAGGGAGCAGCTTCCCTGCCTTCGCCTTTGCTTAGCGGTCTCATGCAAATGTTCTCTAGATCATCAGAAAATATCCATTCCCTAACTCTCCTTCTCTTTAGCCCTACACCAACTCATTCCACTCCCAAGTGTACCAATCTTCCCTAAAGAGTAATAAAGTACCAATGTCCTGCTCCTTCCTTACATTTTACAGATTCCAAAGTCAAAGGCATATCCTGAGCACAAAGGTGTTTGCTGCTTTTGAGTAACTCATGATGTATTAGTAAAAAACAATCTTTTTTTAGTCTCATGACTAAAAAAAAAAAAAAAAAAAAAATTCATCATGAGACCAATACATCATGAGTTACTCAAAACTTAGGGGTTGAAAACAACAAACCATCTTTTCTCAACAAACGTTTTCTCTGTGGGTGCAAAATCCAGAAATGGCTTAGCCAGGGTCCCTCATGAGGTTGCAATTGCGCTGTTGGCCAAGGCTGCCATCATTGGACAAAACTGGGCAGAGACTTCCCAGCTCACACTCCCAGACCCCGGAAGGTCTGAGTTCCTCTCTAATGGTTGGTTGGTTCATTGGTTGGAGACCTCACCACAAAGGTTTCCCTCAGGGCTGCTGACAATGTGGCAACTTGCTTCCCCCAAAGCCAGTGATCTGGAGACAGAGAGCCAGCGGGTGTGAATGTGCCCATCTTTTATGACCTCGTCTTAGAAATGACATCACTTCTACCAAATGCTGCTCATTACACAGACCAAACTGGGGACAGTTGAGGGAGAGTGGCACCAGAGTCTGAATAGCAGGTGACAGGGACCACTGAGGACCTGTCCTTACTCCATCATAAAGGCTGGTTCCTATAGACACAGACCTCTGGTCAAGGTCCTCCAGGGAAGGCCATGCACTTGCACTATCTAGTTAGATGTTCACAACACTATAAAGTAGATCCTGCTTTTGGTCTCATTTTGAAGATGAGAAAACAGCTTTAGAGAGATTAGGCAATTCACCTGCAGTTCACAGAACTAATAGGTTCACAGAATCCATTCTATCCTCTCCCCTACTGCCAGGTAGGGGAGAGGATACTATTTACTATTTTATGTTCACAGTATTTTCCTCGGCCCTCCAATCCATCCTTTACACATTTCCCCATTATGTTCCTTCTCAAAGCATTCCAACATTTCTTCCCACTGAATGAAAGAATCGAATCCCATCTCCCCACAATGGCATTTAAACTCCTAGTCTTGCTGCGACCTGCCAGTAATAGTTAATTTTATGTGTCAACTTGACTGGGACATGGTGCCAGGAATTTGGCAAAATATCATTTTGGATGATTCTGTTGAAGGGGTTTGGGGTAAAGCAGACTGACTTCCCTAATGTGAGCAGGCCTTATCCAATCAGTTGAAATCTCAATAGAACAAAAGGTCGGCCTCTGAGCAAGAGGGAGTTCTCCAGGAGAAGGCCTTAGGACTTCATCACACACACACACACACACACACACACACACACACACACACACATCCTATTGGTTTCATTTCCACATTTTAACCCATCCACTCTGGCCGACTCTGCATCTCCCAAACATGCTCCATTTTCCCATCTCGATACATTTATTCAAAAACTATGACTTCTCTCCTAAATACCCTCTCTCTCCTACCCCCTACCCAATCTGTCCATCCTTCCCTGTAACATTTACCATTGGGTTATCTGGTGTAAAAATCAATGCTTTTCTCCAGTACTAGAGTAAGAGCTTCTGGATCGTGGGATTATGCCATTAATCTCTTCTCAGCTTATCCCAGTCACCAGTTCAGCACTTTGCTCACTGGGACTCAATGAGTTGATCTGAATCCTTCATCTATTTTTGGAAGATATTCACACCCTATAAAATCACAACTCACTATACCCAAGGTAAAGAAAAGCATATATATATATGTATGTATAAGCTATGATAGCTATGCTAAAAATATATACTTTTAAAATAATAGAACAAAGTCTGTATTTTCCCCTATTTAAAAACAAAACGGTGCACACTCTGGAAACCTGGTGTGCTGGTCTTATAAAACGACATTCCTATTGAAAACAACTAAAATTCTGGGGGAAAGTAAATGTGATCTCCTTAAAAGCATCAATGAGCTAGCAAAAATTTGAACAATAACCAAGCCAAGGACTCAGAGAAGTAGGGAACCAAGAGACAAGTGGAACAATGAGCCTGACTTTTGCCCTAAGGGTATGTGCCAAACTGACTGAACTTGAACTTCAGTTTTGTTTTTTCTCATGTAATAGCTGTATTTAAAATTCAAAATTTACAATAAGCCAGAAGTTATATTCTTTGCAACCATGTGAAAATTACAGTGTGAAATTTCTAATGCTAACTTTAAAATATGTGTGGGTGTACATAGCTTTTCCAAATTCTTTTGGCGGTTATGCAAGCAAAAATATGAAGAATCTGGGTATGGCATCTTATGGGGGCAGGGATGATAAAGAAGGCAATGATTTCTTTTTTTCCCTTAAAAACTGGTATTTCCAGTTAAAATACCTGGAAAGACTACTTGGTTGGGAATTTTTAAACCTTTTAGCAATATTTCAGCAAAAAAAGAGACAGTTGCCAAACTTTAATATGATGCCCCAAGATGCCAACACTTTCTAAGATCACTTAACTTTTCCATTCCTCTTCCTCTTTTTGGAACCTTCATCAATGCCAGCTTAATTTTAATTTCCTACATCGTACAGGCAGAGCTTGGAGATAGATACTGTGGATTTGGGTTCAGACCATCGCAGGAAAGCAAATATCGCAACAAAGTGAGTCAAATGAATTTTTGGGTTACTCAGTGCGTAGAAAAGTTATGTTTATACTCCACTGCAGTTCATTAAGTGTGCAATAGCATGTGTCTGAAAAAAATAATGGACATACCTTAAATTAAAAAGTACTTTATTGCTAAAAGTGCTAACCATTATTTGAGCTTTCAGCAAGTTGTAATCTTCCTGCCAGTGGAGGGTCTTGCCTCAGTGTTGATGGCTGCCGACATATCAGGGTGGTGGCTGCCAAAGGTGGGGGTGACTGTGGCAACTTCTTAAGATAGCAATGAAGTTTGCCACATTGATGGACTCTTCCTTTCATGAACAATTTCTCTGTAGCCTGTGATGCTGCTTGATAGCCTTTCACCCACAGAAGAACTTCTTTCAAAACTGGAGTCAATCTTCCCAAAACTTGCTGCTGCCTTATCAACTGAGTTCATGTCATATTCTAAATCCTTTGTTGTCATTTCAATAATCTTCACAGCATCTTCACCAGGTGTAGATTATATCGCAAGAAACCACTTTTTTTGCTTATCCAGAAGGAGCAATTCTTCATCTGTTCACAATGATCATGAGAATGGTGGCAATTCAGTCCCATCTTCAGACTCCACCTCTAAGTTTGGTTCTCTGGCTGTTTCCACCTCATCTACAGTGACTTCTTCCACTGAAGTCTTGAGCCCCTCAGAGTCTTCATCCATGAGGGCTGGAATCAACTTCTTCTGAACTGCCATTCATGTTGATATGTTGGTATTTGGAGAGGGAAGGAGATGGGAGAAGTCAGTGGAGCAATTAGTTAGAATACACACAATATTTATCAATGGGTTTACTGTCTCATATGGGCACAGCCTGTGGCTTCCCAAGACAATTGCAACAGTAACGTCAAAAATCATGGATCACAGATCACCATAACAGATATAAAAATAATGAAAAAGTGGGTACCCTGGCTGGCTCCGCGGATTAGCAACATCTTCGGCCCCGGGCATGATCCTGGAGACCCGGGATCGAGTCCCACGTTGGGCTCCCAGCATAGAGCCTGCTTCTCCTTCTGCCTGTGTCTCTGCCTCTCATGAATAAATAAATAAAATCTTAAAAAAAAAAAATGAAAAAGTTTAAAACATTGCTAGCTTCACCAAAATGTGACACAGAGACACAAAGCGAACAAATGCTGTTCGAAAAATTGCATCGAGAGATTTGCTTGGGGCAGGACTGCCACAAACCTTCAATTTGTAAAAAACACACACAAAAAAACAGAAAACAAAAAACCCCACAATATCTGCAAAGCACTATAAGAGGGGGCACGATAAAAGGAAGTATGAAATAATACCTACTTATATTAATATGTAATATGTAATACATAATAAAATACACACAGTCATTCATTATTTCCAGTTTTGGATTCTTCCTATCCTTGAACTTCAAAACCCATTTTTTAAAGTGCATCCTCCTTTACTTTTCTGTCTCCAACTTATGTTTCTACTCAGTTATTCTTCCATGCTGAAACTTGTGAGAATATACCAGGTTCATATTCCTGGATGCCCTTGGTTCTTTGGCAATGGGACTTGAAAGCTTCAACAATGATGAAAGTATCTTCACAGCAATCACAGAATAGTTGGTCCAAGTGACTGAACTCGAACATCAGATATAAAATCCTGAATCTAGTCTAGTTTATTCTTTATGTTGGGTTTTATTATTCTCATTCACTTTCTTGATGATTCAATGAATATCACTCCCTGTTAATGTTTGGTTCGATACTTAAATATGTTCAAGGCAATCAAAACATCCAGAGTGAGTAGCAGAGAATAAAGATAAGGTGCCTGAACACCATGAAACTCCCAAAATTATTCAAAGACTCTGAAGGAAGAAAGAAAAAGGAGGAACCCCAACTCAGCTGTTGAGATTTTCCTCCTTGCTTACCTGTTTAGCAACCACTTGATGGTGAACTTACTATCCGCCTTAATGCATATATGCATTTTAGGAAGATTATTCTTAAAAGTGGGCATTAATATCTGTCATTCAAGAAGACATCTCCTAAAAAAACAAAAACAAAAACAAAAAAAAAGAAGAAGACATCTCCTAGAAGTGCCCAGGGCGTTGATCCATGCCCTCCTTTCCTGCTCAACGACGCTCCTATTCCCAGAAAGTATTTTCTCAAACCAGCTTAGGGAGCCTGGCTGTGCCACCTTGACAAAAATATCCCTTTACCTTTAGGTGACCTTTCTCTGAGACTTGGAAATGGACGGTTTCAACTGTAGGTCAGGCAGTGGATGACTTTACTGGTGCTCCCTGAAAGACAAGGCTGATGAATGGCATTTGAACCCTGTTTCCCTAATCCTTCAGGCAGAATTAGAGGCTCTCCAGAAGGGTAATCCTGAATGATTCACGATGCCTGCTTCAGCACAGTCACACATCATATAAATACAAATTGACAGTTCGCACACACTGGCCTCATGATGGTATTTACTTAAAATCCTCTCAAGTCCACTCCCAATGGCCGCGGTGGGGACAGCTCTCTATTTAAGGCTGGCAAACAAAAAGGCACCAACTTGTCACATCCAGCCGCCAGATTTACAGGAACATGGGAAGCTTTTGAATATTCAGTTCTCATTTTGTGCCACCTGGCACTTACCTTCCATTGGGGAAGGCCATGGGTTTGTTAGTTGATTGCTAGGATAATCCTTGAACACAAACAAACCAAAAGGTAGTAAGCTGAGACCTTTGGATAACCCCTTTGGCTATCCTGAAGTTTCTAAGGAGGAATAACAAATCAACAACAGAGGAGGCAAAAAGATGGTCTTTGAATAACATGCCAAGAGAGAGTTTGAGATACTTGAGAACGCAAATATATCCCTGTTTGCAAGTGTAATGAGAAAATCCAATAGAGATCCCCAAGAAAACACTTACTTGCATTACGTTCCAAAGGGATTCTTGATAGATAATAATGAAAAGTCAATAAGCAGATACCAACAGTGATTGACCTTATTTGTGTTTGCAACATGGGAAACCCCACTGCCTCAAAAAAAAAAAAAAAAAAAAAAGTCAAAAACAGAAACGCTGATGGCTTGGAGCAATATCAAGGTCATCCATGCACTAGCCTCCTGACTGCTAACTCTGGACTCAGGAGGAGAAAATATGAAGCAGTACTTGGGAAAGGGCGGAATTCACATAAGTAAAAGCAGAACCTACTCAGAAGTCCCTCAATACCAGCTTTTACGCAGGCTCCTTTAGTAGTTAAACGTGGTGTGAAATAATCTTTTTAATGGTCATGGGGAGCCTTGATTCCCTTTGTATGTAAGCCCATTATGTGTTTACTTGAAAGGACTCTTCTCCTCTCTGGCTTTCTCTGACGTTCACCCTAATGTGTCCCCCTTTCATATCCAGAGCTTGAAGGCACCCTTTGGAGATTAAGGAGGAAAGGAAATGCCACCCGAGTAGATCAGGAGTGGCAAGGCTCTAGGCAAAAGGCCTCCAAGAGGGAAGTCACCTTTCTCAAGCCACCTGTTTTCACACTTTGCATATGACCTAGCATGCTTTTGCAGTAGGTACGGTATTAATTTATTACTATTATTCACTAGTAATCAATTCACTTTTACCATTTGGATAACCCCTTTGGTTTATATATCCTACCCTGAAGTTTAGCAGGTGCAACAAGAAAAAAATCAAGACTACAGAATGGTAACAGATGGGAAAGCATGAGTTATTAAAAACACACTAGAAAGAGTTGCAGATCAAGAGCATTAATAAAGCATCAATACATGTGGTTGATGCAGTGTAACATCAAGTCTCCATAATCTGTTTATTGTGTCTTGATTGATGTATAAACAAGCTTCTGAGTGACACAGATTATCAAGGCACCTCCATTTTCTGAGTTTTAGATTTGCATATGGCTCAATTAGTCGGAAGGTAGAAGTGTTCAATCATAAGAATATAGCTTATAATACAGGAAAAGTGAGCAAAGCTCTTTATTTCTTTTATTTTTATTATTTTATATTTATATTTTATCTCAAACATAATAATTTTACTTTTTCTAAGTGAGTATGTGCAATATCTAGTCCAACAGAGCCTATAGATAAAATATGCCCAAAACACAATATCTTTCTCTCTAAAAACAAAAGAAAAAGAAAAGAAAAGAAAGAAATCCTTAAGCGAATGGGAAGAAGCCACAGCCTGGGAAAAAATATTTGCAAGAAACTCTTAAGATTCAACAATAAGATGACAACCTGATTTAAAAATGGGGCAAAGGCCTTACAAGACACCTCACCCAAGAAGATAGACAGCAAATGAGCACATAGCAAGATGCTTCACATAGTATGTCATCAGAGAAGTGCAAACTAAAACGAAAATGAGCTACCACTACCCACCTTTAGGATCGCCAAAATCTGGAGCACGGACAACACCAAATGCTGGTGAGGCTGGGGAGCAACAGGAGCTCGCTCTCTCACTGCTGGTGGGAATGCAAAATGGTGCAGCCACTCTGGAAGACAGTCTGGCAGTTTCTAACAAAGCTAAACATACTCTTAACATATGATCCAGCAATCATGTTCCTTCGTATTTACCCAAGGCATTGAACACTTATGTACACACCATAAACTGCACGCAGATACCAAAGCACCTTTATACCAATTGCCAAAACTTAGAAACAACCAGGTCCATCCATCCAGTGAGCTGTCAAGCCAAGAAAGAAGAGTAAGAACCTTACATGCAGATTTAACTGAAAGAAGCCAATCTGAATAGGCTACATATTATATATGACTCCATTTGGAAAAGAAAACTATGGAGACAGTAAGATCAGTGGTTGCCAGACTTTGGGAGCGGAGAGAGAGGAGGCATGAATAAATGAAGTACCAGAGACAGGAGCATGGCCTGTCACATTTGGAAGGAATAGAAGTGAAAACAACAGGAGGGAACTCTGAGGACAGTGAGACACGAAAATATAATTGCTCACAACAGAGACCAGAGAGCAGAAACCAAGAGTTTCCCGCATCTTCACCTACTATCAGCGAGACAACCAACAAAAAAGACTTTGGAGCAGAGGGAATTTTGACTTATATGTGTCATTTCCTGACTTTGTTAATTTTACATACTTTTTTTTTTTTCTAGCAGGTGTTTCTAACAAGGCAACTAACAACAGAATGGAGCTAGCCAGCCTGTGTCCCAGGTCTCAGAGAGTCCTATGGGTACTGGGGCAAGAAAAGGAAAGGACGGCAAGGAAGTTTGCAGCGTTGGAAACACAGAACTAACACAAACACTAAAGTCAGTGTTTTTCTGGCTAGGATGGTGCCATGATTTTGTTCGACGATCTTGAGGCATCATAGACAAATTTGGCCACTCCGACTTTTTAGTGGTTTAAACCTTTGAGTTTGTTTTGGAAAAGCACCAACTCCCGCCATCCTCAAAGTGTCCATTACAACATTCCATAATTTAATTATAGTCCTTCACTCCTAGTCATTTGGGGTATTTATTTTTCAAGCAGGTAAAGCGTGATATGTGAAAATAGTCGAGTAATTTGCAGTTAAATAGAAGAGTCCAAATAATTAAACAATGTTTCAAAGTGCAGGAGGGAAAAAAATGCCACCATGGCAGCTGGAATGGTGTTTTCCTTCCTATAGATCATGGAATATGAGTCAACCCAGCCTAGAGGTTGACCTGAATTCTGGCATAATTACATGTATAAAAATTTGGATTTCAGCCCAATGTATAAGTTACCTTCCTGCTGCAGCTGCTACCCTTCAGGGCTGGGAGATCTCTAATTCCCAATCGAGAGACAGCCCTGGCAGGATTCGCAGCTGGTTGAAGTCACTCAGCGATGTGGAGTCACACCTGAGTCAGTCCTGCATGGGTGGGAAAGGACCAGGCTGCTGGTACGCCCAGGAGAGAGGTCTGCATCCACCAGGGCTCTTTGTTGCGAACCTCAAACCCACTCTAACTAGCCTGAACAGAAAAATTATTAAAGCCTATTAGGTAGCCCATCGTGCTGCCGGAGGGCCAGAGAACCAGGCTGGAAAGCTATCCAGCCAAGAACAGTCCCCAGGTTGCCCTTCCAAAGTCCTGCAGCTACGGTCCCAGAACCCTGGACTAGGGTGTATATTCTATGGAGGCAGCTTCCCACCAGCTGCTCAGGCTCCAGGGGCCTCACATCTCCACCATTCTTCACCACCCTGAAGCTAGCTCTTGTGCCTCATCTCTGGCTGCCTGAAGCTGGCCTCTGAATCTCAGCCTCCCGTGTGGCTATCAATGACCAACAGAACCTTACCTGAGAAAGGGGCTTGGAGGGCAATGCTGGATTCTGTGTTGAAGAAGCAAAACTCATAATGTGGGAAGAAATCTCCCTGCTAAAAATCAACAAGCTGGAACACCTAGTGGTTCAGTGGTTGAGCATTTACCTTCAGCTCAGGGCATGATCCTGAGGTCCTAGGATCGAGTCTTACATGGGACTCCTAACAGGGAGCCTGCTTCTTCCTCCGCCTAGGTCTCTGCCTCTCTCTCTGTGTCTCTCATAAATAAATAAATAAATAAATAAATAAATAAATAAATAAATAAATAAAATCTTTTTAAAAAACAAAAAGCAACAAGCTATGGAGCCATGAACAGATGTGGAGATGTGGGTGCATTTTCATTTTTGCAAATTCATGGTAACATTGTGAATAAGGGAAGGATCCTTCTCATCCCTCTGGAACTTCAACTTATACTCATCTATTAGTCATTCTTTACCGTGAGATGGTACATCGCTAGTGGGAAGGAATCTTTGTTTTGTTTGTGAATATATCCAGAGCAAATAAAATAAATCCTAGCACATAGCAGGTGCTCACTAAGTATGCATTGGATGAATGAATTCGTTTAATTCATTCATTCAGCTTACAAAAGTGAACAAAACACAGTGCCAGAATTCAGCCTGCTTTCAGCAGCTGCTGATCTCTGGGTCTGCAGGGAAGGAGAGCAATCCCAGTGGCCTGTGATAGTGTGCTTTAACAGAGAATGACCTCTCAGAGAGTTCCAAAGACATCCCTACTCTGGTTTGCAGAAGAGAGTTTCTGGAAGGACGCCCTGGAGAATAAGTATGAATTAGCCAGAATGCTTAGAATGGGTGAGCCCAGGAGGGAGGTAAAAAAGGAGGGTGTCCAGGCCAAAGGAGTAGCAGGTACAAAAGCCAGGACATGAAAAAGCCTGAGACTTGAAGCTCAATGCAGATGTCTTTTGGTCATAATCTGCCTCTGGGTTTCCAGTCACTTACAAGGTCACACTGGGGGTGGGGGTGGGTGGCAGGGAGAGAGAGAACCAGGTTGCAGCAGAAAACCAAAAATTAACTTTAAGTTGTCCCCAAAAACCTTACTGGGGAAGCTGTCATTTGTAGCAAATCAGTGATGGATAGTCACCTTTTCCTATATCAGCAACGGACAGTGTCATCTTTGTATCACCAAAACTAAAAAACATTGGAACTCGTGGCCCATCACACACATGGGCAGTGTGATCAAACGTGGTTCTTCAATAAGAAAACAAATAGCCAATTTAAAAATGGCCAAAAGAGCAGGACACTTCATCAAAGAAGATTCAGAGGTAGAAAATAAGCATATGGGAAGATGCTCCACACCATATGGTGTTGGGGAGTTACAAACTCAAATGAGAATGAAGGGCCACTAGACACTTATTAGGATAGCTAGCCATTTTTTTTAAAAGATTTTATTTCTTTGAGAGAGAGAGCAAGCACAAGCAGGAGGGGGCAGAGGGAAAGGGAGAAGCAGACTCCCTGCTGAGCAGGAAGCCCAATGAGGGGCTCATTCCCAGGACCCCAGGATTGTGACCTGAGCCAAAGGCAAGCCCTTAACCCATTGAGCCACCCAGGTGCCCCTAGGATAGCTAAAGATTTTTTAGTGACAGTGTAAAAAGCTGACAAGGTTGTGGAGCAAGAGGAACTCTCTTTCACTGCTGGTGGGAATGCAAGATGGCACGACCACTTTGGAAGACATTTTGGCAGTTTTTTATAAAACAAACCATATGCTCATGCTCTCTGGTATTTACCCAAATAAGCTGAAAACCTGTGTCCACACATGAATCTACACATGGGTGTTTATGGCAGTTTTATTTATAATTGCCAACAACTGGAAGCCACTAAGATGTCCTTTAGTAGGTGAATTGATACCCAAGGTGGTCCATCCAGACCGTGCGATATTATTCAGCACTAAAAAGAGATGAGCTCTCAAGCCAAGGCATGAGGGAACCTTAAGTGAATATTAGTTAGTGGAAGAAGCCAGTCTGAGAAGGCTCCATACTGTATGACCCCAACTCTATGATATTCTGAAAACGCAAAACCATAGAGACAGTAAACAGGTCAGTGGTTTTTAGGGGGTAGGAAAGAGGGAGGGATGAATGTGCAGAGCACAGAGGATCCTTATGGCAGCGAACGTCATCTGGATGATGCGACAATGGGGAATAACTGCCATGATACACTTGTCCAAACCCACAGATCATAAAACACGGAGAGCGAACCCTAATGCCAACAATGGGGAAAAGATAGTTCATTCATTTCTTTCACATTCATTCATTCAACAGCTCTGAAGACATCCATACACTCTCCTAAAGCAGCAGCATGGCTCACTAAATTTAATTCATGTCCTTTTTGATAATCTTGATTTTTAAAGTCCAAACAAATTTCATACCAAAGCCAAAAATAAACAGAAGCAATGGTTATTTTTTAACATGCTATTTTGAACCACCACAGGCCTGGCCCACCAGAGATTCTAACATACCTTCTAAGGAGCTTCCCCCTGCTTCCACCCCACCCCTGCCCCAGCACAGTGATCACTGGGACACAGAAAGTCTATGCCAGCTGTAGAAGAAGGCAGTGTCTGATGAGAAGTGTAAGAAATATACAAACAAGGGGCGCCTGGGTGGCTCAGTGGTTGAGCATCTGCCTTTGGCTCAGGCCATGATCCCAAAGTCCTGGGATCGAGTCCCACATCAGGGTCCCTGCAGGGAGCCTGCCTTTCCCTCTGCTTCTGTCTCTGCCTCTCTGTGTGTCTCTCATGAATACATAAATAAAATCTTAAAAAGAAAAAAAAAGAAACATACAAACAAGAATTACTCGGGGCGGGGGGGAACCATCACCAACTGGAACTAGAAGGTGGTATATAAGGTTGGAACTGAAGGATGGGGAGGATTTGAAAAGCAGAAATGGAAGAAAGAAGAGCCATAAAAAGAAAGTGGCATAGGAGAAAACAGAGTGAGCAATGAGTCATCACAGTTCACAAATGAAAAAAGCTGAATTGTCTAGTCTGACTGGAACCAACTCAGTAAGTCAGCACCTGGTGTCCTACACATAAGTAACAACTCATTAAATATTTGTGGATGAATAAATAAATTTTGCAAAGTCTGAGAGAAGAATACTAAATTGCTGCAAGACAGCCAAGAGCCTTCGATACACGCAGAGACGTCAGCCTCTATGCTGATGGTAACAGGAACGTATAGGTTTTGGAACAGAGATGGGGCAGGAGCATAGCTGTGTGCTTTAGAAAATGTATCTCGCCACTACCTATGGGATGGAGAAAAGCCCGAGGAAAAAGCAGTACAAGAGAAGTCTATGCAGTGACCCAGCCATGAAATAATGGAGAGTTTACACTATCTTTTATATGTAACCATCTCATACAATGGTTGTCTTGAATCTTTCATGAAAAGACATGGCGAGGGACACCTGGGTGGCTCAGTGGTTGCGTGTCTGCCTTTGGCTTTGGTCATGATCTTGGGGTCCTGGGATGGAGTCCCACATCGGGTTCCCTGCAGGGAGCCTGCTTCTCCCTCTGCCTCTGTCTCTCTCTCTGTGTCTCTCATGAATAGATAAATAAAAGCTTTAAAAAAGAAAAGAAGAAGAAGGAGAAGAAGAAGAAGAAGAAGAAGAAGAAGAAGAAGAAGAAGAAGAAGAAGAAGAAAGAAGAAGAAGAAGAAGAAGAAGAAGAAGAAGAAGAAGAAGAAGAAGAAGAAGAAGAAGGAGAAGGAGAAAAGACATGGTGAGAAAAAAACATTATTACACGTAATTTAAATACACTCTTTCTTCCATAGTTATTGATTCAACCTAGTGTAATTTGCCTTCTGATTTCAAAAAGAATAGGCACATGTTTACTGTGGAAAATGTGCAAGGAGACAAAAAAAGTATTTTGCTTCTGAAATTATATATCACATGTAGAAAATATAAACATATATTTATGTTCTGTATTCTATGAAGACACCCACGTGCACACATGTATTCAGATCACTTTCCACATACCTATTTTGTAACCTGGATTTTTCTTTCTGTGAAAACAAAATTGCTTTAATTTTTCTCTAATTATAAAAGTAATATCCTCTTATAAAAAGCAAAGATAGTGACACTGTAAAGAAGAAAAATAAAACCATGTGTAACCCCATCACTGAATGAAAACTGCTACTATCAATATTTTGTTAGTGTTTCTAGGTTTCCCTCCCTTTATATAAATGGGTTAGAGAGATAGATGATAGAGTCGTAGATAGAGTTCTTAATGTGATAATGCTTCATTCATGCTTTTGTAATCTTTTTATCTAAAGATGTGATGAAATACACATCCCCGATAGGGTTAGATATTCTTTTACAACGCGATTTTTTAATGACTGTACAGTGTTCTCAAACGATTGTTCTGTCATTTATTTAAGAAATTCTACTGTTGTCCTTAGGTAGTTTGCAAGTTTTTGCTGTCATAAACAACTCTATGCTGGGCATCATTGTCAATTCCTCTTGCCTAAATTCAAGATTAAGTTTCTTAGGATAAACTCACAAAGATAAAATTGTTCAATCGGAGTGTGACTCTGCTCTTGTCGCTCACTTAAAAACTTGTAAACACAGTGCCTGTCATCTGTTAAAAAGCTGTATATCAGATTTATTTTTGTGATCATCTCTCTCTTTCCTAAATGAGCCAATTGATCCACTCTTCTTCAGAGTACCGAGAAGGTATTAAATGAGGCAAAACCAAGAGCAGTACTTGAGTACGGAGGGGCAGTAACTGAAAACTGAATTGTTCACCACTACAATGCCAATGGAGTTGGGGTTGGACCACCATCAGCCACGACCAAGGACAGGAGAGACTGGGAAGCCATTGGTGCCCCTGGGCAGCCAAGATCTCGTAGCACACCCTGTGTGGCCACCATTATGCCCCCAGGGCAGATTTATCACCTCCCTCAACAGTCATCCCTGATACAAATGTCAATTCTCCCCCAACCTTTTTATCTTCTGTACTTTTCATCTTCCGGTAATCTCTGCTTTTAAATTTTTACTCATTGGAGCGAAAAAGAAAGAGTACATGTGTATGTGCATTTGTGTGTGTGTACATGAATGCACATGCGTGTACAGGCACACGTGATTATTGTGTGAACATTGCATGCCTTTCTTAGTCCAATGGGTGATAGAATTTACTAACACTTGAGAACATTCATTCCATGTGGTGAGTCTAAAACACTGAGTTTACAGACACGACCATGGGTTGCATAATTCGTGGTCATTTAGGATTCCTAAATACCACAGAATACAAATACTAACAAAACTATCACAGTAAGGATGCCAGTTTGTGTTGCTACATAGCTTTTATTTCATGAATATACAAAAATCAACTAAATATAACGTTGGAACTTTTTTTTTAATAGTAACTGCAAATATTTCAAATACTCCATAAGATGATATTAAAGTGAACTAGTAATCATCATTCCTGCCCCTGTGCGTCCAAGCCCCTGGTTTCTTCTCCAAGCTTCTTCAAGAAGATCTTGACACTGGACCCAGGTCTTATCCACAAATGTTATCCTCAGGTCTAAAGTAAAGAAAGAGCCAGGAATCTCTGATGTTTTGAAAGAAGAAAGCCAGGACCCAAAAGTACCTGTGTAGACAAAGTAGGGAGGAGGGGGTGGCAAAGGGATTGAGAAACCTCACTCAAGTTCAAAGAAACCACTGTATTAAAAATGATGAGGGAAGGCCACAGGCTTCTTCAAATCTGTATATAAATAGAAACCCATCAAAGTGAGAAGCTTATATCTTAATTCTAAATGCAGGATTCTGGTATTGTTTTTGGTTGGACTGCAAATTGCATTAAACACTCCACTCACCCCCACCCCCTCAGTAGCAAAATTCAAGGGAATGAAAAAAAAAAAAAAAAGCCCTAGTAATCAAGATCAAGAATATTTTGACCCAATATTTTTAAATAAGAATCAATGTAAAAAATGTATGGTGAACAAATTATGAAACATTTTAATAAAGACAAGGTCATTTGTTTTTTAATTTTTACCTATGAAAATTTGGATTGAAGTATTCTTTATCTCAATTATTGGGTTTGTGCCTGAGGTGTGGGCTTCACTCTCCTCACCCTGGTCCCAGCCTTAAAGGAAACCAAGTCTCAGGTGCAAGTTGAAATCTGGTCTGTTTGGGGTGAAGAGGAAGAGGGTGGGAAAAGGAGGCTTCTCCTGCATTCCTGAGAATGTCTCAGGCACAAAAGCCCTGCCTCTCACCCAGAGGAGACTCTGCGTCTGCCCAAATTTACCAAAAATAAAAATAAATGCAGGATGCCCAATTCAATGTGAATTTCAGGTAAGCAAGGAATGCTTTTTCAGTATAAGTATGTCCCATGCAATATTTGGGACATACTTATACTTTAAAAAAAAAAAAAAGCAAACAAACAAACAAAAAACTCTAAATCGTTGTTTGTCTGAAATTCTATTAAACCGGGCATCCTGTATTTTATCTGGCAACCCTACCTCCACTCCACTCCCACCCCTCCCCCAGGAAGCCTCCCCTAACCCCAACAAGAGTTTCTATCTACCCTGAGAGAGATGGTCACTCTGAAGGCCCATAGCAAGAACAAAAGAAATAAAAATAACAAACGAACTGAAAGCCAGCCCAACACGGAAAGAATGTTATTGCACTTTTGCTGACAGAGACCAACGGAGATTTCCAACATAAACAAGGAAATTTAATCTCTCATTTGCAAAAGCTTCCCCTGTGCTAATTTGTTAACTGCTCATGTAGAGACACAGAACCAAATACATTTTGTTGAGCTTCTTTTTTCTTATATGATGCAAATCAAAGCAATCCCTGCTGATAAGTGCAGCAAGAGATAGATGCCAGAAATGGTGGGGCTGGGCCGTACCCCCACAGTCTCCAAGCTGTTTGATGAACTGGTCAAGTCAATCAAACTTAACCTCTTTTTCCCAACCAAACGAATTATTTGGTCAACCAATGTCATGAGCCACTTCGGTCAAAAGTTATGTATTGTGCCATAGTTGTGAGGCTACAGATTACTTCAGATCTAAAATCAGTGTGGGTTTGCCTGTTAGTGTTTGTTTTTGTCCTACATTCAGCCTGTTCTCTGGCTCCCAGGTAGGAGGCAAATGTATCCTAAATCCCCAGGAAAAAAAGCTGCTCACACACTCTGCTGCTTACAAAGGAAGTCAGTGAGGGTTTTCTCCCCTTTTCACAATCAGAGAATATGCTATGTCATCTAGCTGAAGCTGAGAGAAGGCAGGTATGGTTTTTATTTAAAAATACTACTTGGGGGGGGTCTGGGTGGCTCAGTGGGTTTAGCATCTGTCTTTGGCTCACGTCATGATTCTGGAGTCCTGAGATCTAGCCCCATGTAGGACTCCCTGCTCAGGGGGGAGTCTGTTTCTCCCTCTGCTCTTCACCCCACTCATGCTCTCTCACTCTCTCTCTCCCAAATAAATAAATAAAATATATTTTTTAAAAATACTACTTTTTCAATCAAGGCTCTTTCTGCTCACCAAATCTAGGTTGCTGCTCCACATGGTATTGGGCACTTTTTCAGCTCTGTGCACTTGATCTACTTCCCAGAGATGTGCCTTGCTGATCGAGATTTCAGCTCAAGATCAGCTAGAAAAGGTCTCTGTCTGCCTCTGTTTATTTCTTTCGTCATTTTTTTCTATGTATTTTTCCTTTGCTACAAAACTGGATTCTATACAAATTTATCTTTTTCACATCTTTACCCTTTTACACTGAAAAAATAAGCAGAGCTCCATTTCCTTAACATAGAAAAAACAAGGATCTAAGCACTTTTCTCATAAAGGTTTTGATCATCCAACTCTCAGTCCTTAAAAATAAGTATAACTATTTCACTTCCACTTGCAACTACAATCAATATCTTGGATTCTAGTGTATGAACTTGGACAAATCCATTCACACTTTTGGCCTTTGTGTCTTCATCTATAAGTGTGAATTGACCCATCTTTATAAGCACTTCCAACTCTAAGATTCGAAGCTGAAGATGGATTTTTAGTGTTACTTTTTAAGAGTTCAAGAGGTTTGGCCAATATAGGGGTTATAAAGAGAATAACTACCTAGAAGAATGGCAGCAGTCTTGAATTGTTTGTTGAATTAACAGGAGCTTGAATTAATACATTGGACAAAGAGGTAAAGAGAAGAGTGACCATTTCCTTCCCTCAGCTGCACACTGCATGTTCACATCTTGAAGATAAGTCAACTTGCAGAGATTGCTTATACGTAGAACTACTCCTAGCACTCAAGAAACACTCAAGAGATATCATCATATAAAGGTGTGGATGGTACCATAGAATTATTAGCCCAATTAGTCATCAGCTTTGCTTTTAAGAGATTTAGATTAGACTTCTCAGTAAAAGTTACTCTTTTTAAAAAATATATTTTTTTAATTTATTTATTTGAGAGAGAGAGTAGAGTGAAAGAGTTAGCACCAGTGGGAGAGGGGCAGAGGGTGAGAATGAAGCAGACTCTCCACTGAGCAGGGAGCTCGATGGGCTCAGGAGCTGAGCTGAATGCAGATGCTTAACAGACTGAGCCACCCAGGCGCCCAAAAGTTACTCTTGAATAGGAATGGGACACTGCTCTAAGAAGCCAAAAATATAAACCCAGGCCCATTAAAGCAATGGTCTCATGTTGGTCCAGGTTTTTAAGAGAAAGTTTCATACTTTTAAGTTAGAATTTTTGTTTAATTTTAAACATATCCATGCCATTAACTGGGGGAATGTAATCTAGCAGAATGACCATGAGATGTGACTAAGTTACAAAACTTATCCTTGAGAAAAGAGGAAAAGAAACCTGTGCCTTCTGCACAGCCAAAGAAACAATCAGCATAATGAAAAGACAACCTACAGAATTGAAGAAAACATTCCAAAGCACATCTCTGACAGTGGGTTAATATCCAAAATATATAAGGAACTCATAGAACTCAAGAGCAAAAAACAAAACAAAACAAAAATCTCCAAATAATCCATTTTTTTTAAATGGGCAAAGGACCTGAATAGGCTTTTTTCCAAAGAAAATTTTCAAATGGCCAGCAGGTACATGAAGAATGTTTAGCATCACTAATCAGGAAAATGCAAATAAAAACCACAGTGATATATCACCTAATGCCCATTAAAATGGCTATCATCAAAAGTACAAGAGAGAACAAGTGTCAGCAAGGATGTGGGGAAAAGGGAAGCATGTGCACTGGTGGGCATGTAAATTGGTACGGTCACTGTGGAAGACAGTTTGGAGGTTTGTCAAAAAAGAAAAACAGAACTACCATATGATATAGCAATTCCACTTCTGAATATCCAAAAAAAAATGAAATTGATATCCTAAGAAGATATCTGTACCCCATGTTCATTGCAGCATCATTCACAACAGCCAAGACATTGAAGTAACCTAAGTGTCCATCAATAGATGGATGAATAAAGAAAATGTAATATGGATAGATTGATAGACAGATGGTAAATAGATACATAGATACATAGATAGAATGAAATACCATTAAGCCATAAAAAAGGAGATCCTGCCATTTGCAACGCCATGGATAGACTTGAGAACATTATGCTAAGCAAAGTAAGTCCAAGAAAGACAAATACTGTATGATCTCACTTATATGTGAAATCTAAAAAAACCAAACTTATAATCTAAATAAATACATACATACATACAATAAGAAAAACTTACAGAAACAGATATCAGATTGGCTGTTGCAAGAGGCAAGAAGAGGAGGTAGGTGAGAACGGTGGAAAGGTACAGACTTCCAGTTATAAGATAAATAATTTAAAGTATATAATGTATAATGTGATAGCTGGAGTTAACAACACTATATCATGTATTTGAAAGTTGTTAAGAGAGTGTAGCTTAAAAGTTCTCATCACGAGGGGAAAAAAATGTTTAACTACATGAGGTGATGGATGGGAACTAAATTTCGTAATGATCATTTCATGATCTATACATATATCAAATTATTATGTTGTACATCTTAAACCCATACAATGTTATATCAATTATATCTCAATACAACTGGGAGAAAAAGGGAAAGAAACACCTGTGCATATAGACACAACTTGATGTTGCTATTAGGAGACAATGAATTATTTCAATAATGATATTCTGGCTCAAAACACTACCAGTCAAAACTTCAGTCTTGAAAAATTGAGAAAAATGTCTTCCTCACTCTATACCATCCTCAAAAAATCAGTTTATGACTTGATTGTGGCCGTTACAGAATCATCAAGGTTTTTTTAATGAAAGTCAAAGTTTATCATGAACCCTTTTTGAGTCTAGTTTCCAGGTAACATTTTGGTGCTTCTAAAAATCAAATCCATCAAAAGACAAAATGTCTTACCTTTGCATAAGTTCAACAGAATATGGCTTGAGTTGTGAAGGCAATTGCAAAAGAAGATTCAGAAAAAGATGCTGACCAATGGCAGTTGACTTAAAATAAGAATATTGCCCACCGATGTAACCACTTAAAACAATACAAAGTCTACACTCATGTCAACATTCGAGATTTTGTTTCTCAAAAAAATCCTCAATCATGGTTTCCAAGTTATAAATGAGTTGAAAACATGCAGTTCTCTCCTGAAATCCCAATTTAAAAAATAACAGGAAAGAAGTTTATTCTAAGGAATAGATCCACAAGGACAAAATAGTTGGCTAGGAGAAAAACTTTGGAGGCTAGAAAATAAAAGGAGGATGGGTGTGGGATTAGCAGTTACAAGTAAGCTGAGTCATAAGCAGTGCCATCGTGTTACGAAATGCAGCAGCCTCATCCTAAACCACAGTCGGGGAATCCAAGAAACAAATTTTTACCATCCAAATCCCCAAAAGGCACAGATGCTACCATTAGGTGTCCCTGGAAGTGGGAGTAAAGATAAGGCTCCACATAGCAAGATGTGTTGACATTGCTTCAAAAGGGGAAACCCATATTGCCAAGTAACTGTCTTTTCCCCACCCTCAGAGAAATCTAAAGGTTCATTCCTGCAGAAGCTAAAATAGAGGGTCTCTAGACTACAGTACCGAAGGCACAGTTGAAATGAGGGGTGCACAAGAAAACAGATGGACTAAAATTAAAGTTTACCTTCTGCAAATTGAGATCCTTAGCCCTCTCTCCCACTCACCCAGAACATTGGCATCTGGGATTCTTCACCTAGACTAGGGACTAGAACAATATCCTCTAGATACCTTAACAAGCGTATGAAAAAATAACCTTAAAATTTGATGTGGGGCTTTCCTGAACAAATGGTCCAGCCAGATTACCTTATAGAAAAGTCTACTACAGTCAACGCCTCCTCCTCATGAACACAGAGCATCCAATTAGCCTTGTTCAGCTTCCCACCCTTGAAGTATCAGCAGATACTCAAGAAAAAAGCTTTTAACAGAAAAAAAAAAAAAGAAAGAAGGAAAAACCAGAAACAAAATAGAGAAAAACAACAAGGAGAAAGAGAAGCCATGCAGAAAGAGGAACACTTCAAAAAACCATCATCAATATATGAACTTATTTTCAAAAAAGGAAAGCCAAGAAAGAACTCTTGAAAATTAAAAATATGATATTATATGATATGTCAATTATTTTTCAATTAAAATCGATACCATGGGCAGCCCAGGTAGCTCAGTGGTTTAGCGACGCCTTCAGCCCAGGGTGTGATCTGGGGACCCGGAATGGAGTCCCGTGTCAGGCTTCCTGCATGGGAGCCTGTTTCTCCCTCTGCCTGTGTCTCTGCCTCTCTCTCTCTCTCTCTCTCTCTCTCTGTGTGTGTGTGTGTCTCGTGAATAAATAAATAAAATCTTTAAAAATAAATAAATAAAAATAAAATTGATACCAGAAACAAGAACTTCAATAAGTGTTATAAGTTAAGGCCAGAAAATGCCCCAGAACATAGTGCATAGAGATGAAAAATAGAAAAGAAAACAATGAAAGAAAATTGAGGTCTGTTCTGGAATTCCAGAAAGGAAGAAAAGACAAAAGGGAGGTAAAGGCATAATTATCAAATAAATTATTCAAGAAAATTTCCCAGAATTTAGGAACATGAGTTTCCAGATTTTAAAAGCCCTAATACCCAGCAGAGTAGATGAAAAGGCACATCTTTGTGAAGCTTCAATCACTGGAGACAAAAGATACTAAAATATTGAGGAGAGCAAAAAGAAACTCACATACAAAAGATTGAGAATCAAAACGGACTCAGGCCTCTCAACATCAGTGTTGAAAGCTAGGACCCAGGCAGATAATGTCTTACACTATGAGTTTTAACACTAAGAGAGTTTTATACTAAGCCTGTTGATTAAGTGTGAGGACATTTTCAGACATGTATGGTCTCAAATATTCATTGCCCATGCACACTTCCTAAAGAAGCTCCTAGAGGAAGCTCTCCAAAAATGAAGTGAAGAAAGAAGAGAAGACATGAAGACACAGGAACCAGGAAACGGGGTTTTACAAAGGGGCAAATGGATCCCTAGGATGAGGTGAAGGGAGCTGTCAAGGCTAGAGAGCACACTAAATTGGCAATCAGGAGACAATGTTCCAAAAAAAATAAAGAGCATACCTGAAAAATTTGAATATTGAAGAGAGATTATAACAAGTCAAAGGAAGTTTGGAGATCAGTGATAAGGAAACACAAAAAATACTAAGTGACAATAAGACAATTATTAACTATGGGAAGATTGGAAAGCTTAGTAAGAAAGCACGGTAATCATAGCATAACAAATGTCCCAGTTGTGATCAGCATTTACATAGTCAAAATAGCATAACTGCGTTTACTACATAAGTGTATTGGTAGAATGAGGAAAGTAGGAAGTAAAAGTTGAAAGAGGTATTAGAAAGTAGGTCAGGCATAAGTTTGGGGAAAAAGAAAGTTTTCATCTTCAAGAGTGAAAGGAAATAGAAAATGCCTGATATTGAATTCAAGAAAGAGCCCTCAAAAATATTATTTAGAGATAGTGGAACTTAATAGCAAAAGAAATAGTTAAAACAATTGAAAGTGGTTTCCCCTGGAAATCAAGAGAGTAAAGGGGGGTGTCCTACTCTGTTCAGGCTACTCTTACAAAATACTACAGTCTAGGTGGCTTATAAACAACACAAATCTATGTCTCACAGTTATGGAGGCTGGAAATCTGAGATCAGAGTGCCAGCATGGTTGGTAAGGGTCCAGTTCAGGGTCAGAGCCTTCTCCTTGTATCCTCATGTGGAGAAAGGAGTCTAGGGAGCTCTTTGGAGTCTCTTTAATAAAAGCACAAATCCCTTTCCTAAGGGCTCCACCAGCATGACCAAAGTTCCTCCCAATGGCCCCCTCTCCTAATATCATCACATTGGGAATTCGGGCTTCAACATATGAATCTGGGGAAGACACTAACATTCCAATCATAGTAGGAGTACTGAGGAAGAGGCTGCCATTTGTCGTAATAAATCTTATAATCTGACTCTTTGAAACCATGTGCATGTGGGGGCACCTGGGTGGCTCAGTGGTTGAGTGTCTGCCTTTGGCTTGGGTCATGATCCTGGGGTCCTGGGATCGAGTGCCGCATGAGGCTCCTGCTTATGACTCTGCCTCTCTGTGTGTGTGTGTGTGTGTCTCTCATGAATAAATAAATAAAATGTTTAAAAAAAAAAAACAACTATGTGAATTGAATTTCAAATTTAAAAAAAAGAAAAATAAATAAATAAATGAGGGAAAAATAAGAAAAATAAAACTATGTGCATGTGTGACTTTGGTAAAAAAAATATGAGATCTAAAATATTAAAACTCAGATGTGTTATTTTATATCTACATCATTGGGAGACCAAGGGCGGAATGTGTAGGGTAGAGAAAGAATAAAAAGAACACTGGTAGTCACAGAGAGAATACCACTAACTATTTGGTGGCAGCTCCTAGGAACATTAGCTGGAATTCCTCGAATCCACAATTGAATGAAAGCTGGTTTTAGATCATCTGTCTTTAAAACCAATATGGCCTTTTTCCAAAAATGTTTGACTGCCCATGTGCAACACATTAAAAGCAATAATAAAGCTAATCAGAGGGGCCTCCCACAAACATTTTTGCTACATAGACCAGACCACAACATTTTTCCTACACCTACTAATGTCAGCAATGTGTCGATGGTGGGAAGCTGTAATGACACGAAGAAGTCTACTGCTATAGTAGGGGTTGTATCTTACTAAAATCTGTAATAACCAAGAGCCATCAGGGCCGACAAGAAACTGCGTTTCTCTGGAACTCGGATTGTAAGCTCCACCAGAAGGTGAAATGAGTTGGATGGTGAATGACAACAGTTAACATTTATTGAATACTTACCTGCGTGCCAGGAACCACTTGTCGCTTTGTGTCTACAAAGTCCTCTCTTCCTCAATGGGAATTTACGAAGTATAGGTATGATTTCCCTCCTCACTTTAGAGATGAGAAGACGGGGGCACAAGAGAGGGGAGGTGACCGGCTGAAGATGGCACAACTGGTGAGTAACAGATCTAAAACAGACTAACACTCCTTGACCCCTACTGCAAGCCCATTTTGCCCCAACCTCACAGATGTGGGGAAAGATGCTCCCACTTCTCCTCCTAACAGCAGACCTCCTGGGTGAATCCCTTAAACAAGAACCAGATCCTTAACCCTATTTATTGAGTCCTTAACACATGCCAGGGCCTCTGCTAAGCATTTCACAAGCAATGTCTCCTTTAATCTTCCAGCAATCTCAAGAAGTAGGTAGTATCACTGCCACGTCCAGATGGGGCAAATGAAGTTCCCAGAGGATAAAACTCCCCTAGGTCCACGCGGAGCCAGGATACAAACCCAAACTATCACATCCCAAAGCCCCCTCTGCCTTTTAGAAACAAACAAACAAAAAATGCCTGATGGCAAAAAAGAAAAAAAAAATGATGAAACAGTGTTGAGAATCCAACAGGAAAGAGCCCAGGAGTTCTCCTCTGAGGGCAAGGATTGCAGGGCCCCCAATGCTCACAACGTATTACCTTGTTCCATCTTCTGTTGTTGTTGTTGACCCCGTGGTGGATGTTGCTATTCTTAAAAGAATATCTTTTCCCTAATTTTAACAGAAATGGTTAAGTTAATCATTAAAGTCTGATCATTTAAATTCAGATGACTTCATTTGCTTGAAGTTAAACTGCCAAGAAGTGACGGAGACAGAAGAGAAAGGCTGTGGATGCCATGCTCCAGCCTAAGGATCCGGACTTCCACGCTTGAGAATATGGATTTTCCACGTGCAATTTCTGATTTCTCCTTGGCAATGCCTAGAAATTGTCTATTTTGTAGTTAAGACTACATTGACTCAAGTGCATTCAGGGTAAATAATTCTATTTTCCAGCAGTCGTTGCAAGGAAAGAAAGGCAGGGTCGCGGGCAAAATTACTGTCTGTGCTTAGAAAGAACTGATGGACAAGATCCCACCTCTGGCCCTAATTAGTTAGTGGTGAACTTCTTACCCAACCTCCCCCGGTTCAACAATGCTCCTGGGGCAGTCGATCCATCCCGTAGGATTGCCATTTTTGTCTTCACTGAACCTGGACAGAAGCTTCTGCCTTTGCCCATTCATGGGGGCTCAGTACAAGTAGCGCTTTCTGGGCTCCCTTTGTCTGCGTCCCTCTCCTTGTGTGAGGACCTTACTTCCCACGGGGCACCTTGCTCTGTCCTTCTCTGTGTCCCCTTACTATGTCTTTAATACAGCACAAGCCTGTATACAGTCTGCAATCTGACAAATATTTGTTGGATTTACTTATTCTTGTGGGAGGGCGACAAATATTTGTTGGATTTACTTATTCTTGTGGGAGGGCAAAAGGAAAATGGGATGACAGAAAATGGGGGTGCTTAAGAGCACCCCCGGGACGGAGAAAGGGCTCAGAATAGCATATCTGCCAGCTATATTCCCTTCATTAGCGCTGCTAAAGAAATAGCCCTCTTGTCATCAAGGCACCAGAGGGGAAGGAGTGAGTCTCTAATCTCATATTTGCCGATCAAGCTTTGTGCACATTCCAATTGCCATCAGTGATCAAAAATACTTCTGTTTCGGATATCTCCCCCATCTCTTCAGCCCGACAGAGTGTTGTGGGGACCTGGTGCATAAATGTTTGCACGTTTGCAGTTGGAGCAGTAGGAGGAATCCCACCACCTGATTGTCGCCTTCGATCCAGAATGGGCATGGCACTGCTTGACTAGAAACCACATTGGCACTGAGGAGGGTACTTGCTGGGATGGGCGCTGGGTGTTAATACTGTATGTTGACAAATTGAATTTAAATTTTAAAAATGTGAAAAAAAAAACAAAAAAGAAATGATATTAGCAATCATGACTAATATCCTGCTATGAAGAGAATTGCCTTGCTTCTTTCTCCTTCAGTTTTAATCAGGATAGAGCCAATGGAGCCAACCAATGGAAAGGCCTCCCGAAAACACAGAGCTGGGGGATCCCCGCCAGATGTCTTAGCGGAAAACCCTTGTAGAGGCTCTGCTTTGCTGCATTTGTAACCTCCATGCACCCCTGAGTAACTTCTAAATGTTCCTCAGCCTCTGAAAGGGTACGAATAGGCATTTGTTCATAATCCCTTTCTCTGTGGCAGAATAAAGGTGGGTTTAATGATCTTTCAATAATCCCTATTGCTGTAGGATTTTAGAACATTTGGTAATTCTCCACATCAATTCATCCCCAAATAATTCATTTTTATATTAGGAATTGGAGAGGAATTATCTTCTTGCTCTTTATTTTCCCCTGACCACCCTCTCCAGATCAACTTCCTCTATCAAAACAAACAAGCAAATGGGCATACTGTGGGAGCCTGTGATCCTGAAGAGCCAGGTATAGTCAATGATGAGCCATGTCCGAAGCCTGTTACCATCGGTTCGGATCCCAGAAGCCAAAAACATCTACAGGCTGGAAGCCGATTTGAATGTTTTGCCCCAAGTCAACTGCACATGTTCATCTAGGACCTGTTTGCTGGAATCCTGATTCCTCGACTAGGGCCCCGGAGCTGGTGGGTACCATAGTGAAAGGGCACACAGGGATATCCCCGTGATTCATTTAAAAATGAAAACCTAGTTCTGGATGCCTTTTTGAATGTGGACTCTGGTGAGAGGCTGCTGGTAAGCTCAGAAAGGGTTTGCTTCCTGTGGTCAAATTTTAGTTTCACTTCCTGAAATGACCTACAAAAATATCCCTTGCTGATGTCATGGCTTACAGCCAAACATCAGATGAATGAGGCTGGACAGGAGATGTTGATATGTCATACTTCCATCAGCACCCAAGTAGATTGAAACCATTATGCCGACTGGTAGGTTCTCTAGGGAAGGAGGCTCCGCCCATCCATGGAAATATGCCTCAAAGGTGACCACACCATCAGCCAAAAGAAGTTCCACATTGGCTTCCCATCATCATGATCCCTCTATGCCACACATTTAGGACAGACTTCGGTGGTTAAGTTCCCCATAAGCCAATACCTGTGTTCTCTTGGACTCTGATCCTGATACTCATCTTGATACTAACATAGTAGGGACAGTCACCTAATAATGTAGCCTTTTGCCACATTCCTTCCAAAAAACAAAGTCTCAGGAGAAAATGTTGTCCATTCATTCTTATTCTTTTTATATTTTTTTAATTACCTTTTCTACATTGAGAGATTTGAAAATCACTAAATAAAAATGGTAGAAGGATGCTGTCACAGCAGATGATGGGATCTGATCCTCCAAAGATTTAGAAAAAAAAAATGCCTGTAAGTAATTGTTCTGAAAGGACTTAAGAGAAAGACCAAGATCTTTTTTGCAGACTGGGGGCAAACCTGAATCTCAGCTTCACCAGCAGCAGAAAATGATCGCACAGGTCCCTTCTAGCTCCAACCTTCCAGAGCACACAGGAACCCTTGTGTTTTCCTTTGCATGAAATTACCACCCAAAGGGTCCTGCAGACAAAACTTAGAGATCATTGCTGCTGCATCTCAAACCACTACTGGGAACCAAGTGGAAACAAGTGTGTAAAAAAATCGACTTGGCTCTCATCCGAAACAAGGGAAAGTTAGGCAGAGTGGGGGCGGGGGCAGGGGGCATTTTTTCAGAACTTGTTTGCCCATCCCTGGTTGCAACACCCACTTGCCTCTGCCATAAAGCTTTGCAACACTCCACCCCTGAAACTGACCTAGTTTGTGTCTGTGTCTTTAAGAAAGCGCCTCCTATGGCACAGGTGGCCCTCACTTAGGCCAGGTACAGTGAGTGGGGATCTGTGCCTAAACACTGGGATGGATTCTTTCTATCATTTGGTAACATGCTCCAGGTGAGGTGAAGGAAATGTGGGGTTGCTCTGCAAAAAACACAGGAACCCCGAGGAGAGGCTGGAGTTTGCGCCCCCCACCCCAGTCCCAACTGGCTCTTGATTCAAGAAGTGACTTGCCTGCCTTTTGGCTCTTCTGCTTGCCCCTTGTCACCTGTTCTGCAAGCCCTAGGACCCTAGAAGCACCTGTCAGCCCGGCCCAGGCCCTGCTGTGACCCAGTCCCATCATATGGAGCCCTACCTCCTCAGCCCCTTGGCCCTTGAGCTAGGGCACAGACCTGGGAGGGAGACAACCGGACTCCACCAGAGACGTGCAGCTGGTTTTAAGTCTCAAGAAGCAGAATGAGCTCCAGCTTTGGCACTCTTGGGCTCCCCTCTTCAAGACCCCACACTGCCTAACAAGCTGTTCAGAATAGGACGGCTCTTGGCTCTTGCCCACTCTTCACTTGTCCCAACTCCTTCCAGGGGCTTCTCCAACACACAGTGGCCCAAAGGGCAGCAGCAGCCTCACCCCTCTGCGGACGTGCTCTCCCAGCTCCTGGCCTCCAGGACACACCCAGCCTCCCACACCTCCCTGCCAGCACTGACCTGCTTTCCCACCCACCCCGGCTCCGAAGTGAGAACTTGGCTTTGGTTACCCTCCATGCTCTCCCACTCATAGGTTCCCCTTCTCCTGCCTTTTCTCCACCCAGACTCTCTCCCTCCTCAACTCCACTCAGTGCTGAACTCAAGACTTCACGGTCAACTCTGGTACAGCAACTGGCAAAACCCTAGCACCATCAGCTCCACTCAAGGTGGATCTGCCTTAATGGATTTCCTGTACTGGGTCCTACCTGCACCCTGCTCTTCTCATCCACCATTTCTTCAGGGGCCACCTGCAACAAGATGGCAGCCCAGAAAATCCCCTTCTTCCAAAGGAGTCTGCAGTATTTTCACCTTGGGGGGTGATAAAAGCTCTCTAGACACCAATAAGTCCCCCAAATAATTATTTCCTTATTCACTGTATAAATGGTATCAAGCAAATTAGAGCTTAGTCAGTACTGAATTCAACCTCAGATGTCACCAGGTTGGGATCAGTGAAGCATTCTGGTGGCCTTCAACCCTTCCCGTCCTTAGCTTGAGAATCTCCTTTCATCTTCTGCCTCCCTGGGAGGGCTGCACAGACCCTTTAAAGTGGCCAGCTGCAGGAGAACAAGGAGTGGAGTTCATATTTCTCTGCCTTTCTGTCACCAAGACCTAACACAATGTATGGTTGGAGCTCGTTGCACCTGTTTGCTGAGTTTCTAAGGAAAGCATTAGGGAAACGCAGACCCTAGGAGCAGGTCTTTTAAGTATTTCTTGGGATGAGGTCTTGTGTCCACCTGTGGCGGCATCTCCTATAGCTCTTGCACAAAATGCAGATTCCTCAGTATCCCCTCACTACCTGTTGACTCGGTGTCAGGGGTGGATCTGGGAATCAGCATCTTTTCATGAGCTTTTTAGGGAAGTCATCTACACTTTGGAGTCAATAAGCCACTGGTTCAACTCCATTTAATTTCCTAGAGACTTTTTTTTCAAAAATTTTATTTATTTACTTGAAAGAGAGAGAGAGAGAAAGAGAAAGTAAGAGAGAGAGCATGAGCAGGGGGAGAAGGGCAGATGGAGAGGGAGAAGCGACTCCCTGCTGAGCACAGAACCTGACATGGGGCTTGATCCCAGGACCCTGGGACCATGACCTGAGCCGAAGGCAGACTCTTAATGGACTGAGGCACCTAGGTGCCCCTTGAGATGTTTCTAGGTAGGAGAGAAGATGACTTCTAATTGGAGGAAGAATATGAGGACTATGAGTGGTCATAAGTCCTCAGCAACTATAGACATCTGTGTACATCAGAGGCCCCACTATTACCACGAGGTCACCTTGCCTGACCCCGCCCAACCTTTATAAATTGGTCACCCAGAGGCAAGTGGAAAGGCATCTCCCATCACATCTCCCATGTGCTATCTACCTGAGGCCCCAGCCAGAGGACAGCGGAGTCCCCAACCTGTGCTCAGGTGAGACAAACCACTCTGTGTGTGGATGGTGCAGCGTACTGGACCATATGGCTCCAGCCTTCTGTCATGTAAAGGGGAGGAATAAAGAGGCTGTGGGACATGACCTAGTTAGTCCAGCGTTAACAATCTATTGATTGCCGTGCTTTTTGTGGGACAGTCCATTTGGTCCACTTTTATTAGCCCAAAGAGCTGCTGACTAGTCAATTCTGTAAAATCTGTCAATTTCCGTAAAATCAGAGCTTTGTGACGAGGTGTAGAGGCCTTGGCTCCTCGCAGCTGAGAGTAGGTCTCATAGATCCACCTGCACAGGCATAGATCTTGCCTACAAAACATTTTGTGGTGAGAATGGGAAGTGCTACAAAGGACACAACATATACCCAGGAGGGACCACAGAGTTCCTGTCCAGTGGGTGAAGTACATGAAAAAACTTGAAAAGATGTGGACTGGAGCTTCAGGACCTAACAACTCATTCATTTCACTATTGTGGTAGAGTACGTACATTTCTCTTTTATAACCAGCCCTTCCTCACCACAAACTTTGTCCCTGGCCTAGTAGCCTACGAGCCCAAAGACCCCCCACTTAGAAATCCTCTATTCCTTCTGGAAAATCATTAAAAAGGTAGAACTATGGAGAGGCTAGGCTTAGGAGGCGCAGAGGAGGTAGGGATGAAAGAAGAGGGAGTGTGTGTGTATGTGTGTGTGTGTGAGTGTGTGTGTGTGTGTTTTCTCTTAAAGGGTAGGTGCTATTTCAGACTCTTTCACACAGAACTACAACAAAGGAGCCCAAAGCTCAGAGCCACAGCGTGCCCATCTGTCGACGGGCTATTCAATTAACTTATTGTTACCAGTGAAACACCAGCTCAGTGTGTCTGGAGAAGGAGGAAGGCCCAGGTGCTAAAGTGACAGCCATCAAACTGTTGGCAAACCAGAGAAGGCAAATTGTTCCTTCCGAGGCATGGCGTCCCTCTCCTCTTCCTCTGGTTCTCTTCCTTCCCTCTGCTTCTCACTTCCTCGTCTTTCCTCCTCCTGGGGCAAGCTTCTTTCCTCCCTTTCTTCTCTGGGCTCCTTCCCCCACCTGGGTATGTCTGCTGGGGCAGAGAGGAGGCTCCGCTCTCAACGTGAATCAAGCACTTACTCTGGAGGGAGAAGCCCTGATGGAGGAGAGATGGCTCAGTTCTGAGAACTTGGTGAACGAAGCTTCTAGTTACCCAACAAGAGTCAAGGTAGGGGACAGAGGGAAGACCGTTTTTGCCACCTCAGATGAACTTCAAACTATTCCCCACCCTTCCCTCACTAGGTGGGGTCTTATTATTTCCACTCCCCAGCCTCTCGCTGATTCGTCGCTCTCTCTGAAAGTCATTTCTTGGTTTCGCTCTCAAGGGGCAAAGAAGCTGAAAAGATGAGGCCGCTCAGCCAGGAAAGAGCCACGGTTCAAACTGCAAGGGTGCACACATCCCAGGGGCCGTCGTGTACACCAGGTGTGAGGGAACGTCATCGCCACAGGCACCCGGCTGGGGCCTCCTGACTCACAGCCATGACGAGTGCAAGTTCAAGGCCGTGTTTGAGATGGCTGCATTCATTTATCATCATATTTTCATGATCTAAGTAAGTCCACTGGCAACTGCTCAGAGGGGAAATTAATGTCCCTCAAAGGAGAAACGTTAATGTGATAGACAGGGATATATTCTGAGCATTATATCTAATTATAGGGAGTGAATCACAAATTTAAGCATCTTAAATATAGGCATAAAAAGAAATAATTAACCCTCAAACAGGAAGCTGCTGAACTATCAGATTGCATCGTTTCAGAACCAAGAAAAGCAAGTCAGCACACCGTAAGCCTGAGAAAAGCAGAGGTTAACCCTCTGGTGGGGTTTCAATGTTCTGCTCATTTCTATAGATGCGCTAAGGAAGGTCCTTAGGTGAGCAGAAGAGGCTATGCATGGGAGCACGGAGGTGCTGCTGTAGACTCAGCCCCTCCTTTCAGAAAGTGACATTCCTCAGAAGGTAGATCCAGCCTGAACCCTTCCCACTGGGGTGTTGATGCTTGTTCAGCATTTGTCATCATAAGGAAATTTCAACCTGAAAGCACACAAGCTCCACAGTTTTGTTAGGAAATTTCATGCAGGTTCTAGTTGCCCTTGGCTCAAGTAAGAAAGTCTCAAAAAAATAAATAAAAATAAATAAATAAATAAATAAATAAATAAGAATAAATTTTAAAAAAGAAAGCCTCACTGGTCATTCTCAGTCAAGAATTCCTCATTGGGGGCAGCCCCGGTGGCTCAGCGGTTTAGCGCTGCCTTGGGCCTAGGGTGTGATCCTGGAGACCCGGGATCGATTCCCACGTCAGGCTCCCTGCATGGAGCCTGCTTCTCCCTCTGCCTATGTCTCTGCCTCTCTCTCTCTCTCTCTCTCTCTCTCTCTCTCTGTGTCTCTCATGAATAAATAAATAAAATCTTAAAAAAAAAAAAAAGAATTCCTCATTGAATTGGTCCTCATTGGTCCTTCTCCACATAATCACAACCCTGCTTTGGTCTTGGATTAGAAGCTCCCAGAAATGAGAGATCATGGTCTCATCCAAGTAAGTCCCATTATTTTCCCATGTCGGCCCAGACCTATTCATTGAGATCAACCTGACCTTCACAGGTGACAGTGAAAGTGGGTCTCATGGCCCCCAATGAAGGACACCACGTCAGGAGCCAGAAGCTGTGGGTTCCAGGTTGTCACGTTAGCAGCATCCCTATTCCAAGCCGGGGCATCTGCCACAGGTTACCAAGAGTGGGAATCCGAACCCTTGATGCTCGGTGCATCCTGGCGCCACTGTCACCAAGGAAACACAGCACAACCAAGCACTGGATGGAAACACCCTTTCCTCACTGAGACAAGACAGGACAAGGCCACCCTCAGGGTGAGCTTCGCCCCCCCCCCCCCCCCCCCCGGCCAGCCTGTACCCAGCTGGAAGAGTTCCAGCCCCAAAGCCAGATTGTATGCAGCCTAGGAGGGATCAAAAGACTACATGGTCCAGACTGCCTTCCCAGCAACCGTGACCTCAGAAGAACCACTTCATCTGGCCACGTCTCAGGTTCCTGGTCCAGAAAATCAGATAACAGTGATGACCCTGCTTCTCCACAGAAGGCTGTGATGAGGTTCACATGAGATCGGTTCCTGAATAGAGCTTTGAAAAATTGGGAGCCCCTGAGGGACACAGGCATGTGGCAAATAACCGAAGACTGTCCTCTAAAACCAGGACAACTTGTTACCCCTCTTAAATTAACTTGTGAACACCCTATGATTAACATTTTGTGTCAACCCGAATGAAAATACATTTCTGGGTACTCTGAGTACCTGTGGGTCCTTCAACATCAAAATCTGGCAGTAAGAATCCTTTCTTTTGCCCCAATAACAGCATCTCAAACTTTTGTTCTCCTGATGTATTTCTCTTTCACTGCTCATCTTCCTCTCCAGACCTATCTTGACAATTTTCTTTATTCATCCACGTGCCTGTTTGCTTTCTAAAAGCGCTTACACTGATCACTGTTCTTCCATATTAAGGGCATTTTAGAAAAATGGTTAATGCTGTGGTTATTTGCAAAGAGCAGGTTACAAAATTATATGTAGTAACAATCCATTTAACACACACACACATCCCCTCCACACACACACACACACACACATACACACACATACACACCTCCCACACACATATCCTAAAGATAGGAAATATACATACATCAAAATATAGAAGTTATGGTTAGGTAGTGGGAACAAATTTTAACTATTTTTCATCCCTACCTATATTTTCTATGGTTTCTAAAATAAGCACACATTTCTACATTTCTTTTGGAAAAAGCAAAGAATTTTTTTTTTTTTTAGAAATTTATTTTAAGATGTTCTTTCATTCTTTCTGTAGAAAGGAACATAGGTGCTAAATAAATCAGGGCCAAAGCATACTCCTCTAACTGAAATCACTGGCTCTCATGATCTGGGTAGGAAGGAAGCAATCAACTATTGCAGTGGCTACAGCCTCTTTCCATAATGAGTTTACATCAACCCAATGTACACATACATATATGTGTGACTGAGTGAAAAATGTCAAGAAAGGATACACACCTCTATTCCATGAGATGCATTCCAATATTATATTCTATGCTATTCACCACCCACAGTTAGAAATGTTGCAAATTGGGATGCCTGGCTCAGCGGTTGAGCATCTGCCTTTGGCTCAGGGCGTGATCCTGGAGTCCTGGGATCAAGTCCCACATCAGGCTCCCTGAATGGAGCCTGCTTCTCCCTCTGCCTGTGTCTCTGCCTCTCTCTGTGTCTCTAATGAATAAATAAATAAAAATCTTTAAAAAAAAAAAAGAAATGTTTCAAATTCTTTGTTTTACAAAATTAGGAGCCTGACCATCAAGTTCAAGATTACCAAAAAAAAAAAAAAAAAGTTCAAGATTACCTTCAGGAACAGAACACCAAGCCATCCTAAAGAACTCCTTTGGCGAGATTTTTTTCCTCCACCTGTCACGTGAGTTCTCTCAGGAATTACACTTTGGTTCTCTGACCCAGATCTATATATTTTCAATGCCCCAATCAACTACCAAAAAGAATTTTCTTACCAAAAGAATTCCAAAAGAATGTTGAACTTCGGTGAGAAAGTTTGTACCAAATTCTTGATTTTAGACATGACAATGGTGGAAGCAGGTCTCCCTCTTGGAAATGAGGAAAAACTCCCTTGAGCTTGAAACCAGTATAAATTTTCACTGGTTTCATAAAAACCAGTGAAAATGGGCCCCAATTCAGTTATAATCTAGTACATTACACAGGAGCTTCTCACAGCTTCCTATCCTTGTCATCTTCATATCTTATTAATTAATAAGAGAATTGGATGCAAAAATATTCATAATCCTCTTCTTCAAGCTGGTAAGATCAAAGATACCACCCAAGTTATGATGAGCTAGGGAAAATCCACAATTTACAAGATAGTTTCTTTACAAGATAGTTTCCGTCCTGAGGCAGCATCACACACACAATGACACCCAAAATGCAAAGACAGGGGGTAAGCAGTAGTGATTGACTAGCACACTGAGAGGCCAGCCTTTGAGGACTCTGGTTCCCCCGCCAATCAGGATGGTGTTCACACACGGATGTGACCAACGAACACTAACAAATTCTTGTGGTGCCTTCCCATGGCCAGGTGGATGGATTTCTAAGCAGTGTGACTAGAAGGCATGGTCAGAATGCTTTCTAGAATGAGTCTGCCACTGAGAGTGTGGTTGTGGCCTGATGTCCCCGGGCTGAGGTTTCTGGAGTTTCCATCCGTGGTCTGAGCTGCAATGGTCTGATTAAGCTTCACATCTGCTAAGGGTTTGAGGCGGAGGAAAAAGGGAACTGGAATGCCTCTCACCTCATCAATTCTGACCACATCCTCCCTCTCCAATTACCCCCAAGAGGAGAGAAGAAAAAGAGAGCAGGAGTAGAATAAAAGAAATAAAACTGTAGGAAAAAAAAATAAAAGGAAGAGATAAGGAAGGGAAGAGGAAGAAAAAGCTAGAAGGAACCTCTGGACAGGTTTCTCCTTTCAGAAACAGAAGCTTGGACCCCAAGTTCCAAAGAACCAGAACTTTGCTTCCTTTTTGCTTCCTTTCTTTCCCTTCTTCTCCAATCTATCTACTAACTATGACATTCTATTTTATTTTTTCAAAAGATTTGTTTATTTTAGCAACAGAGTGTATGTGAGTGGTGAGTGGGGGAGGGCAAAGAAAGAAAGAGGGAGAGAAGCAGACGCCCCACTGATTGTGGAGCCCCACTCGGGGCTCAATCCCAGGACGCTGAGACCATGACCAAGGCCAAAACCCAGAGTCAGGCGCTCAACCCAATGACCAACAAGCCACTCAGGTACCCCCACCCCACTATGAAATTTTAAATGATAGTCATCTGTGAAGCTTCGTTTCATTAAATAAATGTCTGGACTTTCAAAATGGGGTCTTCATCAGCAATACCGTTATGCGAAACTATGTTTTGCGTGCACAGAATCCTGGTGCATTTGTTATAATGGTGGCATATTTGAAAATCAAAGCTTTCAAACACAGTATAAAGGATCCTCAAAAAATTAAAAATAGAGCTACTATAGGATCCAACGATTCCACTTTGAGGAATATATCCAAAGGAAATGAAAACACAAACTCAGAAAGATACCTGTGTGGGGGAAAGGGGTAGTTGGGTGATGGGCATTGAGAAAAGCTCTTGATGGGATGAGCACTGGGTGTTATACTATATGTTGGCAAATTGAATTTACATAAAATTTAAAAAATAAAAAATAAATTAAAAAAAGATACCTGTACTCCCCGTGTTCACAGCAGCATTATTTATTATTTCTAATAAATAGCCAAGACATAAGTGATCATCAATGGATGAATGCCTAAAGAAGCTGGGAGATATATGTATATACACAAAATGGAATATTATCCAGCCATTAAAAAAAAAAAAAACCCTAGGAAATCCTATACTATTTGCTACAGAATGGACCTTGAGGTCACTATGCTAAGTGAAACAAATCAGATGGAGAAAAAGACACATACCATATGATCTCACCTATATGTGGAATCTTTAACAAACAAAAACAAACTCACAGAAAAAGAGATCAGAGTTGTGGTTCCCAGAGGCCATGGGTGGGGGATGGGGGGACTGGGAAGAGCAAGGTGATCAAATTGGAGGAAGGTGATCAAAAGGTGCAAACTTCCAATTATAAGATAAATAAGTCCCAGGGATGGAATGTACAGCATGGTGAGCACAGCTAACACCGCCTATGATATACAGGGAAGGTGTGAAGACAGTAGAGCCTAAGGGTTCTTGTCACAAGAACTTTTTTTTCTTTACTCTTTTCTTCTTTCTTTTATCTATGAGAAGATGGATATGAGATGAACCTATTGTGGTGATCATTTCCCAACATATGTGAGTCCAGCCATCATGTTGCACACCATAAGCTTATACACTGATGCGTGTCAATTATTTCTTATTAAATGGGGCGGGGGCATAAATAATGACTTTTCTTTAGTTTCCTGACTACAATCATAATACCCCTCGATTGCATATATTATCTTTCAAATAAAGTTTATTTCTAAGTGCATTACACATCTCAGTGGCTCTGGAACCCTGTGGAAATAACAGGGGAATGAGGCACCTGGGTGGCTCAGTGGGTTGAGTGGCCAACTCTTGATTTCAGCTCAGGTCATGATCTCAGGGTCGGGCTCCACGCTCAGCACGGAGTATGCTTGTCCGTCTCCCTCTGCTCTTCCCCCTGTTCGCTCTCTTCCTCTCTAAAATAAATAAATAAAATCTTAAAAAAAAAAAAGGAAAGAAAAACTGACAGGTGGAGAGGAAAAAGCAAGAGCAACTCTAGGAGGAAAGATGTACTGAAACAGAACACTATTCCCTCCCCCAGTGCACAAGCCCTTCAAAGTGTGTCACCACCTCCCTGAGCAACAGGTACACGTTATACCCACAGCGGGGCCCAGATTCTCAGAATTATCGCTGCTATCCCATCCACGACTTCCCTTTTTTTATTTCAGGAAATACCTGACAGGGAAATTTGCGTAACTTGCCTAAGGCCACCCGGGGGCCTAGCTGGACATAGATTTCAAGCGTCCTCCTTGCCGTCTGAGCACCAGCCAGCGTTAGCCATTCTGACGCCACTCGAAGTCACACGGAGCCTGCCTGTACAGCAAAAATAAAACAACCAGCTCAGAAATGAAAATCTCAATGAACCCGTGTGCTTCATCGACCTCCATCCAAACAACTAGTTTGACTGCCCTGAGTCAGTCAAATGGACTCATTTTTTTCGACTCATGAAACTCAATAGCCTAAGTTTTTGGCACTGTAGAGACAAGTTCATAATGAGTCATTGGAACGGGAGTCATGGGACAATATTCAAAGTGGCAGATGACCAGAATGTTACTGTTTCAAGGGATAACTGGACCCTCACCCAGCCACCAACACGCTGCATGACTGAGAAACATAAGCAGAGTCTCTAACTGGATTCAGTGGAATATCCTGGGAAGTGAGATCTCTAAGCAGCTGCAGAGGGGTCATTGATAGTTGTTAGTTTGACTTACTCACTCCTCTACTCACTCATACCGCACACCTGTCCTGTGCCAGAAACTGAACGGGATGCTGTTTGGTATTGAAAAATAAACATGATCCTTGCCATCAAAGATTTTACAACATGAAATGAGAGATCAAGGTAAATATATTGATAGAATAAGGGTCACACAGAGGTTTTTAAGTGTCCCTAAGCACTGTGGGATTGCCGAAGAGGGCCTGACCCTAGAGTGAGCCTGCTGGAGGAGATAGAGCCTCATCAGGAAACCTGGGGTCAGACACTTGGAGTATGGGAAGGAAGACGTGGAGATCCGTGAAGGGGGATATAAGCCAATGTGAGCAACCAAATGAACTGGACCCATATAAGGAACAACCCAAGATAGGGACCCAATTGCAAATTCCAACTTCACTCATGGGTAAAAGGTGAGGCAAATGAGGGTTAAAAGAACAGCCTCAGAGTCTTGGATAGAAAAAAAAAGTGGGCTTGAGGGGGCAGGAAGGGCTGAGAAGCGCAACTGCATTTTGTTTATTGCAGCGCGTAAAGGAATATGCGAGGAGCCTTTCATAAGGTATCTCGTTTCATCTTTGCGACAACCCTACAAATTGGGGATCTTTATCCCTTTTTCACAGGCAGCTTTGGTGATTTCCATGGAGCTTTAACCACATAGCAAGGACTTTCACATGCACTGCATGATCTTAATCCTCACGTTTCTGCTCAATAAGTAGGACAGGAATCCCCATTTTATGAAAGAGGAAACTGAGGCTTGGGAAGCTAAGCAACTTTCCAAGGTCAGGGGCAGAGCTGCTATGATTTCCTTTCTGTTGACAGCCTTGCACACAGGACTATGCAGCCAACCCAGACGCTCACTTCTCCCCAGCCTGAGTTCGCTCGTTATCCACGTGACTAGGTATCAATCTGGTTATCTGAAATCCAGCTGACAGAAACCCAGATTTCTAACAGCAGCTTCCAAACAGCGCACGGCAGCTTTGGGAAATTCAGCTTGCCCATTCTAGGAGCGCCAAACAATGAGGGGCACCCTCACAGACCTTTTGGAGATACATTGTTATGCCCTGTTAACTTGAGAGAGAAGGCTCAGCCTGAATGTGTTGTCAGGTCCACACGACCCAGGTGATGAAACACAACCCAAAGAGCCTACAAAATTCTTTAGGGAGTATATTGTAGATCTGCCTGGGAAAAACCCAAATTCTGATTGCCCAAGTCTCAACAAAACTTTAAAAAAAAAAAAAAAAAAGCAAGTCTCGCTTGGCAACTGTATGAAGACCACACCTTACGGTACACATACCTGGGCCTCATCATTCTTGCACAAGGGAGTTTCAGAACGGCCAATAAAACATTTCAAGATAAAGCTCCTTTGACTCCAAGCACTGTTTTAAAAGTCCCCTGCCAAAGAAAGTCCTGAATTTCTCCAAAAGTATAATTTAGCAGCTATCGCCAACAAGATACTGGTTTGATAAACTCAAGCCTACTGTCAACAGAAATCCCAGGAACATGGATTTCCATTAAATATCTCATGTGGGTTTTCACCCTTTGAAATCCACTTCCACCCACCCACCCAAGGTGCTACCACTGGTCCAAGCACATAAAGATGCAAGGAACCACAAGTTGCAGATCCCAACAGTATCCAAGTCCAAGGCGATCCTATAAACAACTCTCCTGAAAAATAAACACCATCTACGGCAACTGGCCAAATACTACAAAAAAATCAGTATAAATCTAATGGGGGGAAAAAGGCAAAACAAACTCTGACATTCCTGTCTCTCTACATAGTTTTACCAAAAAAGACTATCCACCTAGGCAGTCAAAAGAACCTAACAATTGAATCAAAAATACTCATGGCTCCACTCCTAGCCCACTGCGTACTTGTAAAATGAAGCCAATCATTTAGCCTCCTTGAGGTGCCATTTCCTCCTGTGCAAAATGGAGTTAATAATAGCTGTGCCCTATTTATTCCGCGACAATGTATGGAAGATCCTCAAGATACTGTCTGTAAAAGTACTTTGATCTCCTCCGAGATAGGGCACTCTGTACATTTCAAGTGGTGTTATTACTGCATTTTGGCACACACGAAACCTGAATGGCCACTGACCAATGAAGAACTGGTGATCACAAGGCAAAAAACAGAGAGCAGGGAGCAGCACCAAGAGAATGGAAACCCAAGATAAATGAGTACAGTGAAGACAGAGGACTCACCTCTGATCAACAGAAGAGCTCAGTCAGGGAAGAGACATGCCTATCTAAAGAGAAAAAGTTGATGGCAAGACAACCTGACCCAATTCTTGGAAATCAGTTACCAAATCGGGAATTAAAGTAACGTGAACTGGATGTTTATTTAAGAAGCTCCTAAAACACCCAACTCCTTGAGGAAGAATTTAGGGAAAAGCTTGTAAACTGTCCCCATTTCCACCCTGTCTGTTCTGGGGGTTCTTCCAGAACTCACCATTATGCAGTTTGCACTTCCTGAATGTGAACTCTTTGCCTTAAATTTTTTTCAATTCCCTGATATATATTTTATGTGCATTTGTGCCATTTTCTGCTTTTCCCTCATATCGCTCTCTTACAATATTATATTTTCTAATATTTTCAGGCAAAGGCCTTCTCCGGATAAAATCATTTTGACCAACATAGCTTATTCATTAATCTACTCAACAAGTGGGGCGCCTGGGTGGCTCAGTGGTTGAGCATCTGCCTTCGGCTCAGGATGTGATCCCAGGGTCCTGGGATCGAATCCCACATCGGGCTCCCCTCAGGGAGCCTGCTTCTACCTCTGCCTCTCTCTGTGTGTCTCTCATGAGTAAATAAACAAAATCTTAAAAAAAAAAAAAAAGAGTACTGAGTACTTACTATACACCTGAAAGAAGCTAGCAAAATGAATTCGATGGACAAATAAATGCTTAACGATTTGATTCTAATAATGGTCTGTAGTTCTATATAGTAGTGTTCCATACTCCTTTGAAATAACAAAATATTTCCCCATTCATTAAAAGAAAAAAACAGCAACATATCTATAGAGTCACATCAGAACTACCCAAAACACAGCCCGAATACCTTAGTGCGATATCCCAAACTACATTTGAAAATCCCCATAATTAATGGAACAAATACAACCAAAATTCCACCTCAATATTTGTAGTTTTTTCATCTCTGGGCCTTCTCCAAAATCTCTCTTTTTTGGCAAAATGTGGATAATCATATCTATTTTGTTCTCAAGAGTCTTCTGGGGAAGCCTGGAAAGTCTTAACACCTGAACATCTACCAGTTACTCAATAAAAATCTGTGGGTTGATTATTTTATGATTCATGGCTGCAGCCATAGAACTAGATCACTTCCCAGGCTGGGAAGTGAGAGCTCAGGGGTCAAGGTTTCTCTCCATATGCCTTGGATTGTTTTCCCTGGTTCATTAACTTTCTCTTGCCCACACAGAAGCACAGCCGGCTGCTTTTCTGCCTGTTTACATTCTCTGGAGCTCTCCATGCTCTGCATTTCCATAGTCCTTTGCTACCTAAAAGAGTCCTTCACCATTAACAAAACTTAGAGACTTTATTATGTGTTTATGCTGACAGATGGGCTCTGAAGAGTTGGTGGAAGACTAGTGTGGGGCTTTGCTTTCCAAGTCTTGATCCTGGGGCCCCAGGAGTGGAAACCATTAAACTACTCAGAGAAGAAAATGTAAACCAGAGACGTTCTGGATGCTCTCCTCTTCTCTGCATCTCTTCCCAGGTGTCCTCACGCCGATCTGAAGTTTAAATATCATCTACATGGTGATGACCTCCAAACACAGATCTGTAACCCTCAAAATCTCCTAAGCTCCAGACCCATATATCCAACAGAAGCTTAACATTTCCACTTGGATGTCTCAAGGATGTCTCCAGCCATCTCATAAATGAAACTATCATCCACCCATTTGCTCAAGTGAGAAATCTAGGCATTTCCCTTGATCGTTCCCATTAGTATCCATTCATAGACAATTCCTGACCCATTTCCAATCCATACACCCACATCCAATCCATAGGCAAGTATCAACTTTTCTCAAAAATCCCAATTCCCTATCCTCTTTTCCTCACCCTAGAAGCCACCATTTTTCTCACCTTGATTACTGCAAGGACCTGTACCTGAATTTGCTTCTTCACTTAGCCTCCACTATCATCCTCTGTCTTCACAACAGCCAAAGTAAACTTAACAATATCTATCAAGTTTTGTTAGTCCCCTGTGCCAATCCCCAGTCATTTCCCATGGCACTTGAAGTAAAAATCCAAACACCCTTGGCCTACAAAACCCTCTATGATCAGCGGGCCCTCCCCTCTCCATCCTCATCTCCTATGCTATCACTGTCCCCACTGGCCTGCAGCAGGATGAGTTTGATGAACAAATAAATTTCAAGCACAAACACCCCAGCCTCCTTGCCTTCAGGACCTTTGCACTTGCTGACGCTCTGTCTAAAATGTTCTTCCCCTGGATGCACTTCCATTTGACCCCTTCTCAACACCCAGACTCAGTTCAAGTAATGCCTCCTCAGAGAATCCTCTGTCTGTTCTTTCTATACCAGCCACAACCCTTTTCCCCAAATATCTATCACATCACTCTCTCATTGTGTCATCCTGAAATCCCCTTATCTACATGTGCATTGATTGCCCCCATTTTGCAGTAGAATGCCAGTTCCATCAGAACAAGAATTTTGTCTTGTTCACTGTAAAATCCCCACAGCCTAGAATAGATGCCTAGCAGATAAATACTGGCTGTTGTGTATTCGTGGATAATTCCTTGGAGTATAAGTTTTACTTAAAGATGAGTAATTTAATATTCCACCTTCTGTATTAAAATAAACATGGGTATATTAAGGAATAGGCTGTACAAAATGTTAAGAGAAAACATGAGGCTGCAAAGAAAGTTCCCATTTGCTGAGGCTGCTTTGAGCTAAGCAACCAGACTCCCAGAGACTCAAGCTCATGATCTTCTACTAATAAGCGTTCTCTAGAAGAAAATTCTGACAAGCATATAGCTCATCATTGTTGTCCATAGCAACCCTCTGACTTGTAGGTTCCAATCTCTGAACCATTTCCCAGTATGAAGTCAACAGCCAATCCTCATACCCAAGTCTTCAGCTGCCTAATTACTTTAAATATAAATATGGATTTTTTTAAGATTTTACTTATTTGAGAGAGACAGAGAAAGAATCCCAATGTGGGGCTTGATCCCATGACCCTGAGCTCATGACCTGAACCAAAACCAGAGACAGGAGCACCTGGGTGGCTCAGTGGTTGAGCATCTGCTTTTGGGGAGCCTGCTTCTCCCTCTACCTATGTCTCTGCCTCTTTCTGTGTGTCTCTCATGAATAAATAAATAATTCTTAAAAAAAAAAAAAACAATAAAAAGATGCCCAACTGACTGAGCCACCTAGGCACCCCTAGATATGGACTTCTTAAACTAAATAATTACATGCATTGCTTCTCCCTTAACCAATAAATTATCTCACCCCCTCAAGTCAGTGTAGATTAGCCAAAAATAGATTCTACTTTGAGAAGGATGCCAGGTTTACTTGTCAATAGCAATTCTTCCCTTTATTATAGATTTACCCATCTTGTAAATATGGAATTGACTACTGCACATAAAAGTCCCAGAAAAATATTTGCCCCTAGCAAAATTCACTGAGGGTAGGACTTGACAGCAATAATTTTCTCCTCTAAAAATGACTACTTTGTTAAACAAACATGTATGTGGTGTTTATCATGAGCCCTTTCAGTCCTGAGGATTTTGGAAAGGTCTTCACACATTTAGTCCTTATGGCATGCCTATTACTATCTCTTACTTTTTAAATGGGAAAACTGAGGCATGAAAGAATTTAATAACTTGCCCAAAGTCATCCAGCCTGTAAATGACAGATGTGGAATTCAAACCCAAATGATATACTTCCAGAGCAGTACTGTCTGGTACATATAATACTAGCCACGTACATAATTTAAAATTTTCAGGGCGCCTGGATGGCTCAGTGGGTTAAATGTCTGCCTTCAGCTCAGATCATGACCTCAGGGTCCTGGGATCGACCCCTGTGTCTGGCTCCTTGCTCAGTAGGGAGTCCGTTTCTCCCTCTTCCTCTGCCTGCTGCTCCGCCTCTCTCTATGCTCTCTCTCTCTCTTTCTCTCTCTATCTCAAATAAATAAATAAAATCTTTCAAAAATAAAAATAAATAAACAAAATTTTCCATGAGCTAAATTTTTTTAAAAAGAGAGAAAAAAGGAAGCAGGGGAAATCAAGTTTAATAAATTATATTTTATTAAAAAATAATGTATTTTCTTTAACCCAGTAATACCAAGTATTATTATTTCAACACGTAATTGATGTAAAAATTATTAATGAGCTATTTTACACTCTTTTTGTTGTTCTAAGTCTAAAATCTGGATGTATTTTTTACTTACAGCACAGCTCAGTTCAGACGAGCTATATTTCTAGGGCTCGGTGGCCACATGCATCTGCTGAGTGTCTATGCTGCCTTTCCAATGATAGCTCTTGGGAGAGGGTAGAGTTGTAATCTGTGCAGTGTGATGGTGTTAATTTAATGACAGAGACTTGGAAGAAAGCCTCAAGCCTCATCTCAAATGGACCCCATCCCATCAGCTTCTCTACCAGCCCCATCCAATTAGGCCAATGTGCACCTTGCATGGCTTTGAGATGCGGAAGGCATGCGCACAACAGAACCACAGCAGTAGAAAATGGGATGGACTTTTCCACCCAAACTGGGAGGCTGAAGCCCGGGCTCCAGGTGTAGTGCTGGAAGGCTGACAAGCTGCATCGTCTCTCTGGCCACTCATTTCTCAGCATCTCCATGTTCTCGTGGGCATCAGGGTGGGACTGGTGATGGTGGAGATTCTTCTCAGTTCCCAAATGAGCCCGGTGGTAAAAGTATGTATGTTACAGCAGGAGAGTCCTGGGATTGAATCCTGACTTCTCCACTAGAAGCTGGCGGCCTTGGGCAAATGCTGGAGCTCCTCCAATCCCAGTCTTCTGGGTGTTGCAAGGTATGAATGAGCTGACGCATGTCCACCACTTAGCCCAGAGCATGTGGTGCTCATGAAACAAACAGACACTGTTCTTGATCATGTTATTCAATGATCGTCTAGATTAATTTTTTTTCTGTACCTATAAGCTAAAGAAATTGGGGCAATTTGCTAAAATTAAAAATAAAATGAGTATGTCTGAAATATCAAAAAAAATTTAGTAAACTGAAAATTGGAGCTGAGAAGTAGATTTCTTTGATCTCCTGGGTGCCTTCTTCCCTTTTATAGGTGTAGTATCAGTCTATTGAAGGAAAGCATGATAAATAAAAAGTTTCAGCAAGACTAGGAGACCAAAATTCCACATCAAATAGAATAAACTCTAAGATTTTCAATTATAAAAGATACAAACTCACACATGAGTCCCGTTTGGTTCCTTCAAAAACCTTGTAGCCAGGGTCACCTGGGTGGCTCGGTTAAGCATCTGACTCTTGATCTTGGCTCAGGTCTCCATGTCAGGGTCGTGAGTTCAAGCCCCATTTTGGGCTCCATGCTGGGCATAGAGCCTATTAAAAAAAAAAAAAAAAAAACCTACAAAAAAACTAACAAAAAAAAAAGAGAAAGTAGCGTGATCAAAGAGAAAATTTGGGACGCCTGGGTGGTGCAACGGTTGAGTATCTGCCTTTGGCTCAGCATGTGATCCTGGAGTCCTGGGATCGAGTCCCACATCGGGCTCCTTACGTGGAGCCTGCTTCTCCCTCTGCCTGTGTCTCTGCCTCTCTCTCTCTCTCTCTCTCTCTCTCTCTCTGTGCCTCTCATGAATGAATAAATAAAATCTTAAAAAAAAAAAAAACTTGTAGCCTCTCTCTTGTGTCATATAGAAGGGAATTTGCAATTTAGGCAAATAAGCATTTGTAGTTCATGCTGTGTCCCATTTAAAGCGATTTTTAAAAATTACTATGTAACATCCCCTGGTAGATCTTGTGAAAAATCAGGTTGTGATCCTCAAACTCCTTATTGCAATATATTGAATCTGTGGGCTTTGCCTCTCTCCACAGTCCCCATATCTTCTGACTGCACTGCAGGATTGACAGCCTCCAGATTGACGAGCAGTCCAACAATCCTATCATGTGGGGCCATTTGATTGGATCACTAAAACAAGTAACTTAAAGATGCTGACTGAAACACTGTAGAGCCACATCCTAGCAATGAGTCTGAATTAACGCAATTCCAATGTTCACGATGAGGGTTGGTATCCACGGAGACTGAGACTCCTGAGGTCTACTTTAGAGTAAAACTCACTCACACCTACTTACATACCCGTTAGGACAGAAAAACAAAAACCACCTGAAGCTGTCCCACAGCTTTGTATTAAAGACTTGGGTTGAATGACACACCATAGAAAATGCATATTTTCTGAGCACATGACCCAACTGATCTCACGCTGATGGAAACATGAGCAAGCGATGCCTGAACTACCTTCTTAGTGAATGTTGTTCATGCAAAACACTGCAAAGAAAAGGCAGTCTTCTTGAGTCCAGGGCCGGCTGGAAGACACGGACACAGAGGCCAAAAGCATTCTGGAATGGGGAGCCATTCGCTACAGCCCAAGACAACCCTACACAGCGTGCAAATGCCATCAAAACACATTGTTTCCATTAAAAGATCCAGCACTCCGTGCTCATATTTAATAATGGTCATTGGCTCCCTCATAGCATCTGCCTCTGGAGACCTGCTCACCATTTCGAAATCTCAGTTAGTGACCACAGAAATATTACCCAGAGCAGTGACTGGCAGTGGCGTAGGGGCGAAGGCAGCGTTCTTGTCTGGGGGCATGGCCCCAAGGGGAGCAAGCAAAGCCCACGTTTCTGCCCATGAACCAGAGAAGGAAAAGAGGCAAGATGGATTTGAGTGAGTTCTTTCCAAGATGTGGCAATACAAACCAGACACACTTAGAAGCCTGTGAAGAAGGGACTGAAGGAGAATCGTTTCCATCAAAATAGAGAGGAAGCAATTCAAATCACGCTGATTCCATATGCAAAGCAGGGTTGTTGTTTTTTTCTTTTTGGAAGAAGTCCAACCGGATCCTTATAAACTCGTTCTTCTCTTCCACAGTGTCTGTAGACACTGATTCAAGGTGCAGATGAAACCTTGCTCTCCCACAGTCCCAAAAACAGAAGCTGAGCAGCCCAACAGCACAACTCTTGGGAACATGTTCGTGAGCGCTAAACTATATAGAATATATGCATCAGAGACAGTTGGCAAAATACAACATGAGAAGAATCCCTGACTGTTTTTCTACAATGAAATACAATGCTAAATTCTTAATTCACTAATTTTGCAAACTTTCATCCACCACCATTATACTCCTTGCTCCATTGGAGGGCCTAGGGTTGAAAAGATATTCTTTGCTGTCAAAGAGCTTATGGTCTAGGGCGCCTGGGTGGCTCAGTAGGTTAAGCATCCAACTTTGGCTCAGGTCATGATCTCAGGGTCCTGGGATCGAGCCCCACGTGTCAGGCTTCCTGCTCAGCAGGGAGTCTGCTTCTCCCACTGCCTCTTGCCTTCTGCTCCCCCTGCCTGTGCTCTCTCTGTTCTCTCTCTCAAATAAATAAATAAAATAAAATAAAATTTTAAAAAAAAAACATAGCCCACAATCTAGGGGGGAAGCAAAGACACAATTACTGAGTTTGACAAAAGCGTTGATGCAGGTGAACCCAGGGTGCTGCGGGAGCAGATGAAAGGGGTCTTCCTTCATCTAGGTCCGGGTGGAGGCAGCAGTCCTAGGGAAGGTTTACTGGAGGAGGTGACATCTGAATCAGGCAGAGGGGTTGGCAAAGCCATATGATCACAAGAGAGAGCCAGAAGGGATGAAACACGGGCCACAAGCTGAGTGATGACAATTGGCGCTAAGGAGGCTGACACAGGCCAGATGACGCCCTACGCTGTGGCCTCCTATGAACCTGGATGCCAAGAAAACAATGGGGGAAGCCAGGGAACATGTGACAGGGGACAGAGGTGGTCATATTGGGGCTGTGGACCGCTCACTTTGGCAGCAACCTGGAGGTAACCATCGGGAGAGCTGAGATGAGACACAGAGAGACCTGTTGGGACACTAACAGGAAAAATCTAGGCAAAAAAAAAAAAAAAAAAATAGAATGAAGAGGGTTTGAATTAATGCCATGAGGACAGTTCTACAGGGAATATCAACAGGATTTTATGACCAATTAGAGGCGAATGAGGAGGAATTATGGACAACTGCCAGGCTCTAGTTCGGGTCGCAGGGTGGAACACGGTGCCATTTGCCAAAATAAGGAAACACAGTTCCTCCTGTGGCTCATTCTGACCTCTAGATGATCCCATATCTCCCAGCCTCAGCAAGCCACAGGGCAATCTGCCTCAGTAGCCCACTGCAGCCCCACTCCTCTCCGCCAATTCTTTCTCCAAAAGGTGGGAACCAGGCAGAAATTCTAACTGGGAGAGGCATAAACGGGGCATAAATCCACCAACCCACCAAACCATCATCCCGTTACATTAGCAGAAGGCTCTAAACTAAAGCAACATGAAACTCTGTGTCCAAAGGAAGGTTTTACTATGGAGACATCTGCCCTCATTCCAAGGATGCAAATGTTCATAGAGGATGGGTTCTAAATTCACTAATGTCTTTGCAGAGATGAAGACCAAGGTGCGTCTTTCCACTAGGTATGCAGGCAGGGAACATATAATGAAGAGAAAACAGGCCATGGAATAAACCTATTCAGTGAAAAATTATACACATCTTAGCAAATATGGTTAACTGTTCTCACCCAGAGAACAGTTTGATTATTTGAGGCTACAAACTCTTTCAAGATTTCCACGCATCAGTTTTTCTTATGCCAAGGACTTGTGGCTCCCTCTGTATTCATCTTGTTAAAATGTTAGATCCCCTCATATATTCTATCCTGGTTTGGGAATTGTCCATTTGAAATGATGACTACACTCCACACAAAGAACTATTTCCTGACATCATCACTTCCTTCTCAGTGGGAAGGAAGATACTAGCACCTAGCTGGCAGCAGCATTTGGAGGGATTTAATGAGTGTTTGTAGAGCACTCCCAGGACTGAAGATGAAAGACATCCCATGAGCACAGCCTCTAATTGATGTTTGTTATTTTGAATGTTTCACTAAAGAACTTTTCTCCATATAAATGAATTCTCATCCAGAAGCTTTGAGAAGGACATAAAATTGAAGAGTCTTAAGTGTGGTCTTCCACCAACATGATTTTTTTTTTCCAGCAGTAATTTCAACCATGGCAATTTCCCACTCAGTAGTGATTATCCTGCTAAGGTAAAGTATTGACTTCAGGTGTTGTGGTCCTACGTTGGAGTCTATTGACAGCCAAAACAACCACTTCTTTGGAAGTAAATTAAACACACAGATAAATAAATAAATAAATAAGCCAATGCTTTTGATGGGCTACATCATTTGCTTTTCAATCTATCCTTAAGCAATGTTGAACACTCATTTTGCTTCTCTTGTACATTGAAAATAAATAGACAATCAAACATTTGATGTTGAACTGTACATTTGGCTTAGCTTCATCTTCCAAGAAGTTGTTTTCATAATCCCAAGGTTCAAGGAAGAATCAAGTTGTCCCATTTCAGTCCCAATATTGGCACTATTTCACTTTGTAACTTAGCCATAAGTCATCAACCAGTACCCAACTCGTTGCCCCATTGGGTCAAATGCATATTCATCCCAGGTTAAGAAGAGAATTCAGGGCCATGGCAGACCTGGAGACTAAGGCAATGTACCTCCAATCTGATTCCTTTGCTAATGATGTGCTTTTCCCTGTCCTGAGTGATGTAATAATCTTCCTTCTCCATTCTTCCTTTTCTTCATTAACAACTCATATTGTTTACAACCAAAGAAGGAGATAATGAACTCAAACCCACCACATCCCCAGCTGAGCTAGAGTCTTGGGTTCCTAAACTGGCAGATAAAAAATAAAGAACAGGGGAACCTGGCTGGCTCAGTGTGTGGAGCATGCGACTCTTGATCTCGGAGTTTAGGTTCAAGCCCCACATTGGGTGCAGAGAGCACTTAAAAATAAAATGTAGGGATCCCTGGGCGGCGCAGCGGTTTGGCGCCTGCCTTTGGCCCAGGGCACGATCCTGGAGACCCGGGATCGAATCCCACATCGGGCTCTCGGTGCATGGAGCCTGCTTCTCCCTCTGCCTGTCTCTGCCTCTCTCTCTCTCTCTCTCTCTGTGACTATCATAAAAAAATAAAAAAATAAAAATAAATTTAAAAAAAGAATGTTTTAAAATAAAATAAAATGTAAAAAAATTAAAGGGCGGTTGTAATCACAAATTAACTGTGACATCTTTCCAGATTTCCTTGATGGTGCCAACAACTGAAGGAGCAGGAACACTCTAAGAATGCAACTCACCTACCATTACATAGATTTTTCCAAATCTAAGCCAAACTCAAGGAAGCCTTAGGCCAGCTCTCCCAGAGTTGACCATTTCTAAAGAGATTGTACTAGAGGAAATGTCCTTGGGGCATTCCTACAGATATATGACCCTATCTATCATATCTCTATCTCTGTCTCAAAAGAAAACACTTGAGATTTAGTTTTAACTTATGGCAGACACATCTCTAAGTTAACGCAAAAGGCCTGTCACCCTGTTTCCAATCTGGTGACCTAGTCTTTTATGAAGCCCATGATGCTTCACTTGCTGACGAGGGTTCCAAACATATATGGAAAATCTGGGCAAAGATTGGCCTGTTGTGTTGAAAACCATCTGAGGCTCATTCATATACACGGCCTTCATCTCTACACATGCCCTGCGATCCAGAAACCAGAGCACCCTTCAGGCCTTATCTGCTAGCCCTATGACCTTCAATGTTCCCTCTGGGTTTCCTTTAACATGAGTTTGTCTTTAAGAACAGACTTGGTGGAGGGGCGCCTGGGTGGCTCAGTGGTTGGGCGTGATCGCAGGGTCCTGGGATCGAGTCCTGCATCGTGCTCCCTGCAGGGACCCTGCTTCTCCCTCTGCCTGTGTCTCTGCTTTTCTCTGTGTCTGTCATGCATAAATAAATAAAATCTTAAAAAAAAAAAAAAAAGAAAGAACAGACTTGGTGGAGAGGATTGGAGCACAGCATAACATGCCTTCCCCTGGCCATCACACTAGCCCTGAAGATGGCCCTGAATTCTGCTCAAGACACAAAGTTCTCCTGAACTGGAGACAAGATGCAGAATGTCAAGCCGTGCGCAGCACTTAAGGTGTCCCAGCTAGACACGCCTATGACCCAGAAGAGACAGCTTGAGAAATCCAAGCAAATAGAGCCCCATCCTGAAATCAGATTTTTTTAAATAAAATTAAATGAACCACAGAGCAATCATCATCTGTTATAAAGGAGGCCAATGACAGTAAAAGCTTTGTTATCAGACCAGTCAGGGGAGTGGCTGCTGGTCAGCTAAAAATTCTGGTCAGTACTGCTCTATTCAAATCGCCCCAGGGGGTTTTGCCTCTTATCTCTTCTCTGGCTCCCCCTTTTATAAATGAAAGAAAGTGTATCTGGTTTGTGTGCAAGTCGCCATTTAAAGTCTATGGAGATGGAGAATTAACTTTGTTTTGCCAAAAGCAGTAGACAGAGTAGCTGCCACTCCCTCGCCACCCTGCCCTGCAGACAGACCTTGCGTTAGCCAGTTTTAGCTGGTTACCAGGGTGAACATGTTGGTTTGGGTTTGGGTTTGGGTTTGGGTTTTGTTTCTTTGTGTTTACTATTTCTAATACTTTGGGGTTGACGTTACTACCAACAATAGGGTTAACTTTTTTCTCAAATAATCTGAAAGTCATCAACTGTCAAGGGAACAAAAATGGAAAAAGTGAGCCCCAGGAAGCAGCCTGGATGGACAGTCCTCTGGGTTCCACGAGGCTCTCCTGTCTTTACCACTTATTGCCCTTCTGGATCTCAGCAGGTCACTTAGCGGCTTCGGCTCTCAGTTTTCTCACCTGTGAAATGAGCACATTAGACAAGGGACCCCTGAAGCCCCACCCAACCCAGGATTCTCAGTATATCTGCAAGAGAGAAATCCTCCAGAATGAGTCCCGTGCTGACCGTCCAGACCACCTGAAGACCTTACAGAAGTTACCAGAGCCAAAGACCCTGAAAAAGATAGCTGGTTTAAGTCAACCTAGTGCAAATTCTTTGAAAAAGCCCTCACACTCAAACCAGGACATCCAAGCTCCAAGAGTCTCCTCTTTGACAGTTTGGGAAGGCCACAGACAAAGCTTGGCCTTGGCCTCTTTGTCTGAAACCGAGACATCACCTGCTGGACTTGGAACAAATGGAGGTGGAATTGTGAACAGGCCAGCACTGTATGCCACTCCCAGGAAACGCAGATGTGAAGCCCCTGCTCACCAAACTAAGGGCTTTCCACAAATTAGAAGAGGGTAGAGATGCCACCAACTCAGCCACATGTGTCAGCGTGCCAGAGCATCATGGGAGGCACTTGCTCTGAAGCCAGAAGTCTTGGTTTTGAGGCCCAGTGTTTCACTGACAGTGTGATTTTCAGTAAATTAGTCTCTCTACTAATTTACTGAAAAAGAAGCTTTCTTTTGTAGATCATGAGAAGTCCCTTTCAGAATGATGGCAAGATTAAATGAATATAACACAACACAACGCCCAGTGCCTGGTCCATACTAGATACTCCACAAACCGTAGCTACGAATATTTCAGCCAAGGGATTGGGGATGTCGGGAGCGGTTTCTACAGATGCGTAAAAAAATGCTGGCAGGAAACCAGCCTGCATTGGCTGGGGAGATGGGCCCGAATTACCTATCTGGCCTCCTTCTTAGGATGGGAGGAAGGAATTTCTATTCCTCAGGGAAGATTAAGGAATAGAAGGGGGCCAGGTTCTCTTGTGAAGGGTCTAAACTGATGCTGGCTGGAGGGAAGGGAAGGACAGGACTGAGAAGAACTTCAGGAATGAAGGGAGTTAACTCATGAAGTGACAAAGCATTCTCCACGTGCTAATAACAACAGCGAGGCAGGAGAAGCATATGCACGGAAGGCCCAGAAGAAAACAAGGATCACTATCTATACTAGATGAGGCGGGCCAGCCAGAGGACACAAGGCCCATACTTGCCTTCAAAGTCATTTGTTTGTTTTCCTATATAAAAGGAAGCAGAATGGAAAGAAAACACACACAAGCACATACACACACACGCTGGAGACGGATCCAGTGACCATTGGTACCATATTGCCTGATGTTTAAGCCGCCATTGCCCAGCACCCAAACCAGAATGGTGGTGCCATCATGGTTTTTTCGTTAATGATGTCAACCTTTGTGAACAACATATTCTCTCTCAGGTCAAGCAACAGCCAAAAGAGAGGAGAAAAACCAGAAAGGCGGGTCCCTGTCAACTGTCCTCCGGTTGAGTCTCCAAGACTTCTGGACAGGATCCCACAGAAGATTCATCCTTTAATGATTCCATGGGCTTCACCTTTTTGGGGAACTCAAAGGAAGGAAAAGCCTGAAGAGCAAATGCTCTCTATACTTTGGTGCTGTCTTGTCTGTATGACCGCCTATCATTAAAGATAATGGATTAAAGGATCATATCATTAAGTTGGAAAGAGAGGTTATTATCTGTTACACCATGTCACCTTAAAGAGAATACTTGGAACACAGAGCAATGAGTAAAAGTAATTAGACTGGAGACTCAGTGCAGCATACTTGCTGCCCGTGACCCCATGCTATGCTGCAGAGCAGGGCCAGTTCCCGGTAGGGGGCAAGCAAAATCAGTTTTCTTTTTGGCTTTTCTTTCTTTCTTTTTTTTTTTTTTTTAAGATTTTATTTATTTACTTGAGAGAGAGAGCATGAGCAAGGGAAGGGCAGCAAGAGAGGGAGAGAGAGAATCTCACACTGAATGTAGAACCCCATGCGGGGCTCAATCCCAAAGCCCTGAGATCGTGACCTGACCTAAAACCAAGAGCTGGATGCTTAACCGACTACACCACCCAGGCACCCCAAAAAATGGATTTTTCTATCATCAAAACTATGAAAGTAGTAGTCAAGCACTCCCAGCGAGGTAGAAACTTTGCAGTGAGACTGGGAAAAGCTGCTCATTTCTCGGGGCCCTGGTGGCTTCATCCAAACAATAATGAGGCTGGGCTATGGTGACTTTCTGGACTCCAAGTTAGTGGTGTCCCAGGCCATGGGCTGTGGGGTCCCAGACAGGTCTCTATCCCCTGATGGTTGTATGACCTTGACAATCTTCTATAAAATGAGATAACAAAAGCATCTACCTCACAGAACTTGGGGGGAAATAAATAAGTGAGCGCATTAAACACTGAGCACCAAGATGATAGAAAGGAGAGAGGGTCCCTGTCTTCAATGGGCTTTCAATCCGTAAGTGGAATTGGAATGAGCACATTCAGTAGATACAAATCTCCACTAAAGGAATAAGATAGGTTTGTGCAAATCCATGACTTGTGTCAACACGTCTCTTTATAAGAACGGATTTCTAACTGACAATAACTGTAGTGTCCTAGGAGACCCCACCATTAATAATTACGTGAAAGCAAGTACCTGAGCATCTGCCCCTGAGTGGGCCCTCGAATAAGTAGGTCAGATGTGAACACATCCGAGCTGAGCGCTTAAGAAAGGCAAAGATTGCAGGGACTGGGGCCAGCCGGTGCCAGCTTGAAAAGACAGCAAGGGAGACAAATAGGAAAGACAAGAGGAAATAATTCGGAGCAAGGTGAACAGAATCGGGGGCAGTAAAATGGCAGTGGGAGATAAGGGAATGTGAGGGCTTTCGCCCAGGTGGGGTCCAAAACATACACGAAAGGAGGGCAGTTCAGGCTTCATCTCCAGGACCAGCTCCAGAGGACGGGCCGGGACTGCCCGGAGGCCCGTCCCAGGGACATTCTGCAGGGCCCCTCGGGGCTCTGGGAAGGGAGCAGGGATGCACCAGCAATGTTGCCCATAAGCAGCAGTCTTGCCACCGGGGCAGCCGCCTGGGCCGGGGATCAGCTGTAGAGGAATGTTCTCTGGGCAGATGAGCACTCAAGGGTCACAGGGATGGAGAGAAAGAGACGAAAGGGGTTCTAGAGGTGCACGGTGCTGATGGTGACACCACATTGGAAATGTCTTTAATGCCACTGAACCGCACACCTCAGAATGGTTAGGACGGTGTATTTTCTGTTAAGTATGTTTTAGCACAATTTTAAAAAATTGGGCAGCCTGGGTGGCTCAGCGGTTTAGGCCTGCCTCCTGGAGACCTGGGATCGAGTCCCACATCGGGCTCCCACAGAGAGCCTGCTTCTCCCTCTGCCTGTGTCTCTGCATCTCTCTCTCTCTCTCTCTCTCTCTCTCTCTGTGTGTGTGTGTGTGTGTCTCATGTATGAATAAATAAAATCTTTTTTAAAAAAATAAAATTAAAATTAAAAAACTTTTTAAAAGCTAGGGTAGGGGGACCCTCCACCCCAGGCCTGGAAAAGCAGCACAACAAGGCACACAGAACCCCAGGAAGCCCGCCACTCTTCCCCGGCACCTGTGGTGGCCACGGGACAAGCGCTCCATGGAAGCCGCGGTGGGGACAGGAGACGAGGCCATGGAAGGGACAGGCGTCGACTTACACTGGAAACTTCTGACCCAAATGGCAAAAGAAAAACAAACCAAGAGACAATGTATCCAAATCTTGACAATGATTCTATCATAGGAGCCAAATTAGGGGGGATTTTCTTTTTTTTTTTTCCTCTGTAGTTTTTATATTTCTTAGAGAAACCTGTACCACTCTTGCCATAAGAAACAAAGTTATTTAAAAGCCTTTTAAAGCCTGTGGCTACCATTCTCCAGCTTCCCAGTCAACCTCCGCCTCAGTGGCAAGAAGTCCTGGACAAGGACTTCACAGCAGGTGACAGCAAAGCAATGGGGAAACATCACTGTAATGTCTCATCTCTGTTATGGATGCTTGTACCCCCTCCCTGACTTCTTTTTTTTTTTTTTTTAATCTATTTATTCATGAGACACAGAGAGAGAGGCAGAGACACAGGCAGAGGGAGAAGCAGGCTCCCCGCGGGGAGCCCGATGGGGGACCTGAGCCCAGGACCCCGGGATCACGACCTGGGCCAAAGGCAGAGGCTCAACCCCTGAGCCCCCCAGGTACCCCCCATCCCTGACTTCTGAGAGCCATCCAGAGTTTGGAACGTTTGCAAAGAAATCCTCGGGTTTTGTTGTTTTAACATCCTCAGGAATTTTCTGCCTCTAAAAATCCTTTCTTTCTTTCTTTCTTTCTTTCTTTCTTTCTTTCTTCTTTCTTTCTTTCTTTCTTTCTTTCTTTCTTTCTTTCTTTCTTTCTTTCTTTCTTTCTTCTTTCTTTTCTTTTCTTTTCCTCCTTTCCCTAGGTCTCTGTATCTCTGACATCAAACCCGACTGTAAATTCCTTGAGGGCAGAAACTAGGTCTTATTCCCCTTGCAAGCACCCTTGGAATGTAGCACAAAGGAAAGGATCTCATCAACGCGTGTTGAATGATGGCTGTTGACGCTCATCCACGTGGTCTTTCCCCTCCCGTCCCCTGCCCTGTGCCTGGCCCCTGCTTTCCCCTTGTGTCCCATGCACTTGCCAGGATGCAGCTCCATTTCTTGCTGTCCCAGAAAGAGAGGAGCGCATTCTGCTGATGTCTTGCCCGGGGGCCATTGTGCGTCACTCACCCGGGGCCCTGGTACTTTGGAGCATAGCCTCTGCGAATGTCAAGGGATGACTCCTAACCCATGGTTAGTCTCCCCAGGGCTGGCTGCCGGATGGTGTGATCCATTTAATAATAATACTTAACACTTAAACGGCAGCTTCTACGAGCCTCTTCAAAGCCTTTTATGATCATTAGCTAATTAAGGCACAGCCCTGCCCTGGTGACTACAGTTATAATTCCCACTTTACAAATGGGGAAACTGAGGCAGGTGTTAAGCGAGCTGCCGCAGGCCAGCGTCAACATCTGAGCCAGGATTTGAAGTTGTAGATACCTAAATTCGGTGTTGAAGCTGACATACACCCCCGCCCACCCTCCTTATTCTAAATCAATGGCTCCTGAGTAAGGGGGAGACAGGCCTCTCCGTCGGACCTGTGTCCTCAATGTTGGAGGCATGCATCTGATTCGTTCATTCAATACTTTTGTATCTTTCCAGGTCCAAGTTCAGTATCTCTCCAAGCTCAAGTTCCTGCTGGGATAACCAACAAAAAGGACAGACAATGGACTTGTTGTGGGGTTTTCCATTCTTCAGAACCCTTTACTAGTGCACATGTGAAATGCATATGGCAGGCGAGAGCCAACTCAATGCTGTTACCCACGTCAGGCCCCCTTGCCCACTTCCTCCTAGAATGAGATTTCAGAGAGAGAAAGAAAGAGACATGAGACACAATGACACTGGCAGCTGTGGGAGTCCTCGGTTGATGACAGAAATAATAACTAGTCACAGTCAGGTAACAGATTGTAGTATATGATTAGGGGGATTAATACTTCCGGTCTCAGACATTAAGGCGCTCAGTAGGAAATTGTGATTGATTTGTTTGGCAGAAAGCTAACTGACTCAAACTATCCCAAAGAGAACCCAAGACTCTTAACTACTAAACACAGATTCCAACTATTAGCACAGACTAGAGCCATGCACCTCCTGCAGCATGGTGGGTTTGCAGCCTGTCCACCCACTTACTCAGGAGCCATTTATTTAGCATGAGCAGATTTGAGGGGTATGTCAGCTGCGACATAGAATTAGGCATCTACAACTTCAAATCCTGGCTCAGATGCTGACTCTGGCCTGTGGCAGCTTGCTTAACAACTGCCTCAGTTTCCCCATCTGTGAAGTGGGGATTGCAACTGTAGTCATCAGTGCAGAGCTGAAAACAAATATTTGAGATTCTTATTAAAATGAGTCACGTATCTCCAGGCCCTCTGGCCTATGGAAATAGACTGAATACCAAAGCCAGGGGCAGCCAGAGTACAGGAAAGATGTGGGGGGAGGTCCTGAAAGACACATTCTGGAAGGTATTGCTAGCTCGGGCTCTGGAAGGACCACGGGGACTGGGTCACTGTGAGGGCGTGGCGAGGACATTCCACACTCAGCACGCAGGAAGACACAGAGATAAGAAGGAAGAAAGAGTCAGGGGACCTGACCAAAGGGAAGGACATGAGTTGAAGGAAAGAATGCTTATTGACTTTTAAGTAGTAGAATTTTCTGTTGTTTTGAATCCCAGTGACCATACACGGTTCTTCGGGGGAAAGGGCAATCCAGGATAAAAGCAGGCAATCCCACCCTGGAAAGTAGATATTTCTTGTGTTCCAAAACAGAGAACATTCATTTTTGTGCAGGAAGAAACTCTTCAAGGTGAACACTAAGCACTTAATGTTTGCAGCTTATAAATGCTTCCATTTATAACTCTCTGAGAAGTTGAACCAAATTCATCCCAGGCTCATGAACACCATGGTTGAAAACTCCAAACGGACAACGTATCGCAGGACAAAATTACGGTCTTCCTATTAGGGGATGGTATAAATTGGTTCCCAAAGCAAATGCCAGGGGGGGGGGAAATCATAAATATTTAACTCACAAATTTTCTCCTGAGGCATAAATGAGAGGCGTTCATGCAGAATCAGGAGTTGGGGGGGGGGGGTTGTTTGTTTTGTTTTTATGGAATTAACTATTGGAATTAAAGTAATTAAGTGCTATTAACTTAACAATCTTGAGCCAGAGAGACTCACAAAGTGGATTTCAGATCCCACAATTTTTTTGGCCTTAAACTCTGTTTCATTTCTTGCAGAGGTAAAAGGAGCTAAGGAATAAATACCCGGGGACTTGAAAAAGGGGAAGATACAGCCCTTTGCCAGCAAAGGGACACTGGCCACACAAGTATGCTCATGGCCTCTGCGCTTGGCCTTTCGCATCCCAAAGCCCCTGAGTAAAGATAAAAGGAGATGAGACCAGAGATTTGAGGTGATGGGACAGAGGAGGAATATAGAAGAAGACCATTTTCCTAGGATCCTTCCCTACAGAAAATAGCTATGAGCCATAGCAGGAGCAGTCAGCTGTCTGTGCAAAAATTACAATGTTCTCTATCACAGCTAGGGTTGGCAGGTCACATACAGAACACCCGGATAAACTTGGAATTTCAGATAAGCAACAAATAACCATTTGGTATAAGTATATCCCACATATCACATGGGACATACTTATACCTCCATAGCACTCGTCATTTCAATTTACCTGAAATCCACATTGAATAAATGGGCATCCCATATTCTCTTTGCTGGACCTGACAACCCTAACAACGAAAGTTTGCCACATACAAGAGTGAAACATCAGGAAAGAGGAATGAACGTAGGCCATTGTTTTGAGATATGAAGGCAACCATCCCAAGGAGCAGCTAAAAGAGTTTAAGTGGGTCCCTCTGGGAGACAGGAATTGAAATCTGGGAACGTGCAGGTCAGGGGAACTGCTGTTCTTCTTAGAGCTTCATGGGAGCGTTTGGATTCTCATCCACGCCCTTGTATAACCTTGACAAAAATTAAAACTTTGTTTAGAAAAGGAAAGGATGGCCCTTTCACGAAGATGACGCCAAAGGCGAAGAAGGAAGCCCCTGCCCCTCCCAAAGCCAAAGCTAAAGCAAAGGCTTTGAAAGCTGAGAAAGCGGTGTTGAAAGGTGTGCACAGTCACAAAAAAAAAAAAAAAAAAAAAAGAAGAAGATCCGTACGTCACCCACATTCCAAGGACCCAAGACCCTGCGTCTCCGAAGGCAGCCCAAATATCCTTGAAAGAGCGCCACCAGGAGAAACAAGCTTGATCACTATGCCATCGTCAAGGTCCCCCTGACTACTGAGTCAGCCCTCAGTAGAAAATAGAAGACAACAACACACGTGTGTTCATTGTGGATGTCAAGGCCAATACGCACCAGATCAAACAGGCTGCGAAGAAGCTCTATGACATTGATGTGGCCAAGGTCAACACCTTGGCCAGATTGGGATCATCTAAACTGAGTCCAGCTGGCTAAAAGCTAAATATAAATTTTATCACCATAAGGAAGGAAGGAAGGAAGGAAGGAAGGAAGGAAGGAAGGAAGGAAGGAAGAAAGAAAGAAAGAAAGAAAGAAAGAAAGAAAGAAAGAAAGAAAGAAAGAAAGAAAGAAAGAAAGAAAGAAGAGAAAAGGATGGGCAGCCCGGGTGGCTCAGCGGTTTAGCGCTGCCTTCAGCCCAGGGCATGATCCCAGGGTCCTGGGATCGAGGCCCACGTCAGGCTCCCTGCATGGAGCCTGCTTTTCCCTCTGCCTGTGTCTCTGCCTCTCTCTCTCTCTCTCTCTCTCTGTGTGTCTTTCATGAATAAATAAAATCTTAAAAAAAAAAAAAGGAAAGGATGACCAATGATTTTATTTTAGCTCCCTTTCCCCCACCGTGATGGGTGAACGCAGACCTCCAGCCTAGAAACGCCCACGGCAGCACTCACGGCTGGCTGACAAAGGAGGCGGGAGGCCGGTGGCTTTTGCTATGGTGGGTGAGGGTTAAGGCTTTAGCTACCAACTCTTGAGCGCTTACTAAATGCCAAGCGCTGCATTTAGACCCAGACTACATGATCTCCTTCCACCTTCCTGCCGCCCTGGGGGACATTGTTATCCTCACTTTCAGATGAGGGGTGGAAGCCGACTGAGGCCAGGGGACTTGCCAGAGGTCACCTGCAGCTGCAACTGGAACACACACCTGTCTGGCCCCCCGAGCCCTGCACTCAACCAGAGTGGTACATCATTTCAGAAGTGTGATGTGGGGTACAAGACTCTGGTCACAGCCCTGCCTGGACTCAGGAAGCCAAAGCTCTCTGGGATCACCTAAATTCGGTGCCACGGAGAAGGGCCTGGCACTCTGATACCTTCTCCAGTGCCAACACGGTGCACTGTTGTCATGGGAGAGGGGCCGGTCGGGCTTGTGACGGCCCCACATTCCTGGTGCTGTCTCAGAGGCTGCAGGGGACCCACCCAGGAAGAGGGCGCATACTCTGTGCCGTCTCCTCAAGGCTGTGCCCACACTGAGCTTCTCTCTGCATTGTTGTGCTGCGTGCCTCCAGCAATCGATACGGGCACCTAGGGGTCCTCCAAGAGTTGTCATGGGACACTTCAAGGCCGGTTTGGAAAACGTGGTAGGAAGGCACGACATGCCACGTGCCTGTTTGTTTTCCTCTGGAGAGCACAGGGCTGGTGGGGGGTGTTGGGGAGAGAAGGTATGACCATGGCCAGAGAGTGAGGAGGGGGTTGCCCTCAGAGCACTCACTGCACCCCCTCAGAGCCTTGGATGCAGTTCCAAGTCAGGAGGAGAGAAGGCCGGGCCTTCTTCTGTGCCTGGGTGCTTGCAGGCTCCTGCTTCTGGAACAAACAGGCCTAGGACAGCCGAAGCTATGGTGACAACACAGGGACCTAAAAGCTGCCACTCAAATGAACACTTCTGTCCCAGCTTTGATTCCTTCCAAGTCACACCTGAGCACAATGAACCCATGCCATCATCTCACCAGATTTGAGTTTTGGGGAACAAAGTTCTGCTTCCTTCCTCTGCATGGTACAAATCCGGGGTTGGAGAGAGAAAGAGTTTTATGACCCAGCGACAGTGGCGGCCGCTGTTCGTCGTTATGATTATTATTTGCAGAAAGCCCAAGTGCGCACTCAGCACAGTTGGAAATGCCCAGAACGTGGGGAATGCCCCCTGGTCATTTTCAGGTAAGTCGGCGCGGCTCCCCTCTGCTACCATCAGATAATGGCTCAGATGATAAGTTTCGGCTACCTGGGCTGGAGCCTCTTCCAGTATTTGATCCCAGTAAGAGATCTCTTTGATGTCTGCGATTCTCCTGGGGATAAGGGGCTTGACTCCCTGCTCCAGGCCTGACTCAGTGGTGACTTCCCTCCGGCTCTTGGGAATAACTCCCCTGCTGGAAGCCTCCACCACAGGAAGTCTGCTTCCCAGGGACTGCAGAGAAGCTCATGCTGCCATTTGTTAAAACAAATATCTAGTAGAGACTCCCTATTTTTAGATGCTAAGGACACAAGTCTCTGCCAGTGCAGGAGTCAGTGTTTTAAGAAGTCAGAGTGAGGGACCCCTGGGTGGCTCAGCAGTTGAGCGTCCACCTTAGGTTTAGGTCGTGATCCCGGGGTCCCGGGATCGAGTCCCACATCGAACTCCTACAGGGAGCCTGCTTCTCCCTCTGCCTGTGTCTCTGCCTCTCTCTCTCTCTCTCTCTCTCATGAATAAATAAGTAAAATTTTTAAAAAATAAGTCAGAGTGAAATGGTTAAGGTCCTGGCTTCTGAGAAGCTCTGTGGGCCCTCCTCACTCTTCTCTGCCACTGAACAAAGTTTCTGGGTGGTTCTCTGACCACCTGGGGCATAGTGTGGCCCAGGGGGTAAACTCAATGCTCTATTTAACATTGGATCACAAATATGTGTGAGACCGCCAGCCTGGGGGCCTCCATCACCCTCTCTGGCAGGTGAGGGGGAGCTGGCTAGGCCTCCTGGGAAGGATGGTGATCACTGTGGGGGTGCTGAGCCCCAGCTTGGGAAGCTCTGCCTCCCAGCCTGTCTTCTTGCCAGTTGAGTCACTGAAAATCCCCAAACTGTCAAGGTGGGCTGGGAGCGACGAGAAACAAGACCTTAGGGGAGTTAACCCATTGCATCTTCAACTGGCATTTGAGACTGGTCAACTGCATGATCATTGTCATGGGGTGGAAAGGACTTTATTCCAAGTTCTTAACTTGTGGACTGGGAAAATACTCCCATATCCATCAAATTCTCACACACACACACACACACACACACACACCCTCCCCTACGAAGAACTGATAGCTTGCACATGAAAACGAGATCAGATCACAGGGCCTGACAACCCAAGGTGGGGTTCATTGTAAAGATGGAACACCAAGAACCATGCACAGAAGCCATCCTGCAGAGATGAGCTGTCCTCCCCACAATAGAAAGGGGAGGACTCTCCTCCATCTAGTGACCTGGCTTCCCAACTGGGTAGGTCGCTGCCTTTGGAAAGGTCAGGAAGGTTAGAGACCACGCAGCGGGTGTCTCCTCTCCCGCTGAGAATGAGGCAGGGGTGGGGAGAGAGAACACGCTGGACCAGGCCACAAACTCTGACGGGTCTGAATCCACCCTCGAAGATGATCTGTGCCAAGGATGATCCTCTATCCCTAGTTCCTCCTTCCAAAACCACATAATTCCAGACTTAACTTCTAAGAGTTCAGGGGGCAACTCCCAAGGCCTCCACAATTCTGGACAAAGCTCTCCGAGGAAACACCACCCACCCTGAGATCTGTTCCCCACTTCTCCGAACCCCTGCCAGCATCTCCCGTCTCCCACGTCTCTCCCTGGGGCATGCAGCAGCAGCTCCAGAGAGAAGCTCCCCTCCCTCTCTCTCCCAGGGAGGGAGGGAGCCAGGGCTGAAGTCCCAGCAGGTGTCTCTGCCTCGCCTTTTCTCTCAGGGCAAGAGGCAAATGCAGGTGCCTCCTGCCACTCCCTCTTTCCTCCTAGTGGGAGTGGGCGGCTAGGGAGGTGTCCCAGCCACTCCCTCCGGCCCCCCAGGGCTGGTGGTTTAGGGAGGTACCTCTGCTACTAACTCCTTTCTCGGAGCACAAGGCTGGAGCCCATAATCTAAGCCTCCCCGCCGCCACTTCTTCCCCACCCTCCCCACCACCTCCAAGCAGCTTTAGGGACCCATGAATTCTGCTTTCAACAGGATCCTGAGACTCTTTACTCAAATCTGCTCTCATTAATTGCCCCCAGTGCTGGGCCAACTCCAAAGAAATGTAAGAAGCAGTCCTGGCCTCAAGGAGTTTAGAGTCCGCCCCCGGGAGATGGCGATTTGGCTCCTTAGATTTACATGCCCATCCTAAAGCTCCGGCTTGATACAATCTCCTTGTCCCTGCTTCTGGATCTCCTCTGAGCCCTGACAGAAGAGGACTTTGGGAGAACATACCTCGTCTCACCCGTATCTGATTCCCACATTGGAAAGGAGGGGAAAGGAAAATTCTTCAAGAATAGGAAGGTGGAGGGTGGAGGGTGGTAATCGGACCTTCTGTCGATGCTCTGCACACAGAACTGCAGCTGCACGCTAGACGTGCATGGCTGTGCTGGAGAGGGTTCCCGCAGGAGAACGAAAGAAGCAGGTGGGGGCCCTTCCAGGAAATGGTCACCGAGTGTATACTCGGTCCCGCCTTGGCCTTGCCGGCATTCGGGGCTGCTGGGAGCAATCCCAGGACTGAGGTTAACCCATCACAGGCTGGTCTACCACCCCCAACCCATCCCTACCCCTCCAGAGAAGGGCCGCTGCCTTATGATGCAGTGGGTTCCTCCACCCTGCAGGGAGCTATTGGGAAATGGTACTCTATGGAAATAATGGGAACCCCCAAAGATCCGAGTCTGCCATGTTAGCCTTCCAGAAGGAATCCTAGGGAAAAGGTGAGTGGGAGGGAGAAAGTGACCCAAGGAAGCCCAGCTGGAGGCCAGCAGCAACACGCAGGTAGAAGAACGCAGATGGGAAGGTAAGAAGTGGCCCCCAGGGGTGACAAAGGTAGTCCAGCCTAGGAAGACCACCCCAAAAAGGTCCCGAGCTTGACATATAACTGATTTTTGACCAAGAGAGTTCACTGTTCCAACCCAGGGATCAGGGATTTTTTTTTTCCACCTTAACCCCTGGGAGGAAACTGAGGCTGGGCCTGGATCCTGCCTGGCCAGACAAAGAAGCTGAAGAGAAGGAAAAGGGAAGACTGAGATGTGGAAAAGAAAGCCAGTGACCAGGACAGGATGGGTTGAGCGTGATGGAGAAGAAATATGGAACAACAGAAAATGTGCAGGAGATGTGGTAAGAGGCGGGCGCCCTTCCGTTGTTCAGGGTCCGTTGTGCTCGGACCCCTCGGAAGGCCTGTGTCCACTGCGTTCTGGACAAGGACGAGCTCAGACTCTACTCAGGCCCCCAGCTCCTCTCTGCTAAAAATCCAGCCACTGGGTGCTTGGGTTGAGGGAACCTTTTCCCAGAAGCAGTCAACCAGGATTAGGGGATTACCTGATGGCAATCATTTCTTTTTAAGTGTCTGGCTACACCTCTTCTTCCAAGATCTGCTGGGGAAGCAGCAAGAACTTCTACATCAAAAAGGTGGAAGGGAAAAAAAAAAAAGCTGGAAGGGGAATCCCTGGGTGGCTCAGGGGTTTGGCACCTGCCTTCGGCCCAGGGTGTGATCCTGGAGACCCGGGATCGAGTCCCACATCCGGCTCCCTGCATGGAACCTGCTTCTCCCTCCTCCTGTGTCTCTGCCTCTCTCTGTATGTCTCTCATGAATAAATAAATAAATAAATCTTTAAAAAAATAAAAGGTGGAAGGTCCTGGGTATTTTTCTTGTTCTGATCAGAAGCATCTTCCCAGTCCAGTATACTTGATTAGCAGTCTTCCACTTCTCTCAAATGTTCCATGGATCGAGCTGAGAACTAACAAATCCACTGTTTGACAGACAGGGAAACTGAGGCACTGCAAAGGGACGTGTTGAGCCTCAGGGGTAATGGTGCCATAGCAAAGAAAACCCCCATCTCCAGCAGCCTGCATGTGACCCAGAGTCTTTAGAGCCCAGTGCTTGAGATACAATAACCTCAACTTCCCTGTTGTTGCTGCAGGGAGAATGAGAATGTCTGTGATGTTGAGTCAAGCCAAGCTAAGTTTTGAACATCCTCCCCGAAAAGTACGTATCAAACAGCACCGCCTTCTAGAAATGTGTCTTGTCTCCATCTTTCCCACAGAATTCCTCAAGAGCAATAGAACTACAACGAGATAAAATAGGATCCCGAGATCACGTGTGGAATTGCAGAATAGGGTCCTCTCTGCTCATCCACACAGCTCGGTGTGATGAAAAACTAAATGAATTAGATCTAGAAAGGTCTACAGAGACCACACATCCAGGCCACACCAAAGGACTGTGTGACTAGCCCAAGAACGCATTAGGAATTGGCTAAACTGCCATTAGAAAGGACGAACACCCACCATTTGCTTCGACGTGGATGGAACTGGAAGGTATTACACTGAGTGAAGTAAGTCAGTCGGAGAAGGACAATCATCATATGGTCTCACTCATACGGGGAATATAAGAAATATGAAAGGGATTATAGCGGAAAGGAGAGAAAATGAGTGGGAAAAATTAGAAAGGGTGACAAAACATGAGAGATTCCTAACCCTGGGAAATGAACAAAGGGGTAGTAGTGGAAGGAGAGGCGGGCAGGGGGATGGGGTAACTGGGTAACGGGCACCGAGGGGGGCACTTGATAGGATGAGCACTGGGTGTTATACTATATGTTGTCAAATCGAACTTCAATTTAAAAAAATATATAAAATAAAAATAATGCTAATAAAATAATTAAATTAAAATATGTTTTTTTTTTTTAAAAAAAAAAAGGAATTGGCTTCACACTGGCCCTAGAATCCTGGTCTCACGACCTCTAGTTAATAATGACAAGAAGGACTTAGCATTACCATAATTAGGTGGCACCCCTGTGCTAGCCTGTATGCAAAATACTGCCATGGGCATGTTGCTTACTAGTTTAACATCACTCCTAGACACGATTTAAATTATAAATACCAGCAACAATGTCACCTTTGGGGTAAAAAGACAGCGGTCCCAAAGTCTCAAAAAAAAAAAAAAAAAAAGGAAGAAAGACCACAACATTGGGGTTCATAACAGTATAGAAAGTACAGGTGTGTCCTACTTCCCCCAAATTCTACCCTATTGTATTTATGTTGAATTTTTGGAGTGAGAGCCTTTGAATGCGCTGGGAAGTTGGCTACTGAAAGTAATCCTATGGTGAATCCTTTTCATTAGCTCAAGCATCTTTTTGCAAGGCCAATAATTCCTCTTGATGTTCCTAAGTCAGTTTTACTTAAACTGAAGTGTATATCTGTACGGAAAGCTAATCCCCAAATTATTCCGAGCACAGCTCGGATTCCACAGAGTGTTACTCCGGGAGCAGCTTGGAGAGAAAGCGTTTGAGTGGGAGTGGATCCTGGAGATAATTTGTACGGATTCGCCTCTTCCCTAATTTCTCCCATCTTCATCAGCAGAGCAAAGCCCCGACCTTTGTGCCCTGAATAAAGGTTTGGGGGGAATTCTATGAAAGAAAAATAATCATTAACGGTGTAGACAAAGAAGCTTATGTTTCAGTGAAGAATAAACAGTGTCAAAAGGCAGGTGTCCACTAAGTCTCAGCAGCACCATTCCAAAGGAGGGACACGAGAGGGCACATCTGGGACGGACAGAGAAACGATGAAAAGAAATTGATGAAGGGGTTAAATCCATCATAGATGCCCAACAGATATTTTCAGGTTGATTGTTGTTGTTGTTGTTGTTATTTTCGTGGAAACTGTAAAGAAAACTTTAAGGTTTCTTCAAGGGTAAACTGAGGTAGGGACCATTCAGAGGGAGGGGATGGCCGGTTTTTCCACCTCCCCCAGAGAAGCATAGTGTGAGATCTGGGCAAGCTCAAAGGGTGGCTGACGTGATGCTAGAGTTTTCCTCGTGTTCTCTGGTCATTAAAGTAGTTCATGCTCATTATGGAAAATCTGGAAGATAAAGAACAAAGGGGCAGGAGCACCTGTAATCCCACCACACAGGTAACCACTGGGACTCGGGGACATGGTTCTGGAACTTTCTAAAGATAGAACATTGGGATGCCTGGGGGGCTCAGTGGTTGAGCATCTGCCTTCGGCTCAGATCATGATCCCCAGGTCCCGGGATCGAGTCCCTGCATGGAGCCTACTTCTCCCTCTGCCTGTGTCTCTGCCCCTCTGTGTGTCTCTCAGGAATAAATAAATAAATAAAATATTTTAAAAATAATAATAAAATAAAATAAAGACAGAGCATGGTCTGCTTTCTGTGTGAAAGAGGCATATTAGAGGGCAGGACATGAATCCCACATAAAGGCCGTGGTTCCTGCCGTCTTAGAGGCCAACCCGCCGAGCAAGGCGAGGGATGCTTGGGGGCCTCGGGATCACCAACCGCGACCTTCCCGGGGCCCCTTCCTGCCGCCCGGAGCGTGGGGCGCTGCCGCCTGGCCCGGTCCCCACCTGGCCCTGTGTGCAATGCCAGCCGCCCGTCCAGGTGAGGGTGGAGCTCTCCCCGTCCTGACAAATGGGGAAGCATCACCCTGGGGCACTTGCTGCTCCTAAATCGAGCTCTCCGTTCAGGGAAAAAAAAAATAAACCGAGAGAGAAATTTTCCACTGCCCTATTAATCATGAGAGCAGCAGTCTGGGAGCAGGAAATACTGTGTGGCAAGCATCCCAGGTCGTAGGGGCCACCCAGCGCCGCCACCGCTCACCGTCCTTCCGGCATATCCCCCTTACTGGACGTTCACTGGTGGGAAAAGCTTGCCAGCGTCTCTAACCTAATAGGGGAGGTGGGTGGTGGGCTGGTGGCCTTATCTCTGTGCGCAGCTCTGGGAGGAGACAGCCTGGGGGGCTGTCAGAGGGAAGCTCCTGACCTGACCAGGTATCTCCCCATCTCGAGTTCACAGTGTCTGATACACCCCAAGATTCAATCTCCTGGACGTAAGTATTTCCCTGCCCCTGCGTCTCTCTCTCTCTCTCTCTCTCTCTTCCTGCTCAGAATCATGGCCAGGAGGTCACCCCCCCCCCCCAACAGGCTGTGTGAACCCAAATCACATAATCCCTGTGAGCCTAGGCACCCTCTTTGGGAAACATCATAATAGTAATTCCCTCCTAAAGTTGCCGTGGCCATTCCCTAAGGAATGAATCTGGAATGAATCTGGTACACGAGCCAGTCCCCGGCCAGCGGCTCGCCCGCTCAGCGAAGATTTACTGAGCCCTGGTGGGCCCCGAGGACATGTGGCTTCTGCCTTCAAGGACGTCATCATCCGATGGGGAGATAGGGGTGAAAATCAACGACCCTGACGTCACACGACGAACCCCGTGACCATCGTCCTTTTGCAGACCATCCCATGTTCCTGCCCCGTGAGGCCACAAGGTCGATATCCAGGGTGCCCGCTTTACCCGTGATGGGGCTGAGGTCCAGAGGTCACCAGTTGCTTGGTGGACACTTGTGGACTTGAACCCAGATCTTCTGAGTCCAACCAACCCTAGTGCGTGGGAGCCCTATTCAGCACTCCCTTTCATCCTCCGCGATCGGGATCCCTCAGAGCTTCAGGTGGACTTCCCAGGGGTAACTCGGAACACCACTTGATGCTGAACACAGCTTGCGGTGTGAACCTGAGCGCATTCACCCACGGGCGATCCACTCTTCCCGGTTGATGCAAAATCTCCCGCGGATTTCCACCGGCCATGGTCCGCCGCGTTGTAGCTGCCGCTGTTGTTTGTCATGATGGAATTGCAACCCTGAATGTCACCCTGGGACATATGGCCCCGGGACTATAAACTGCCACCAGGCCATTGCTGCTGAAGGCTGCCCTTCAGTGCCTGACAGCGATGATTAAACATCGCCTATTAAAGGGGCCATAAAGAAGCCAGACATCCTGCACGGATGAGCAGAGGAGGGCGCAAACAATGAGCCAGATTTTCCTGTCCCTCGGGGGAGTCACTCACGTCTTGCAGAAAAGAAAAAAGGACTCGTGCAAATGCGAGTCACCCACAGGAGGCCCCGGGGAGGGCAGGGGTCAGAAGAGGTAGTCTGGACAGAGGCCCACCCAGTTGCCCACGTCCCTACGTCCAGCTGAGAAGTACAAAGTAACTTTATTTCTTCTGAATTCTCATTGTCTATCTCCTTCATTTGCGTGACCTCCCCTCCCCTCCTTGGTGTGGCCCCACTCGGTCTCAGGACGGCTGGCCTGGCACGCCAGCCCGCTCACAGCCTCAGCTGGATCTCCCCACTCCGGTCCCCAGACCTCTGAGCGTCATGGCAGAAGGGCCCAGACTTCACGGGGCCTGCCCGACTGCATGGCAATCCTTGAGTCACCTGACTCCATGCCACCAGACCCACCAGCTCCCTGGCCCTCCGGTCCTCCCTGCCCACAACCCGGCCTCCTGCCCCGCTGAGAACGTGGTCATCAGCATGATGTCCCTCAAGTACCCACCATCAGCCTCAACCGACTGGAGGTGTGACATCGTGTAGCGATCCCCCTCTCTGGCCGCTCCCGAACTTCTGAATCTCTTTCCATCTCTTCGCCTTTTTTTAGTAGAATATTGAATCTACCTCTTCTTACAAGGCCTTTGCTGCTACCCCTTCCTCTCCCACCTCCGTGTGGCCTGCTCTGTTGTGCATCTGGAATCTTGTCTTTTCTCCAATTTCTCCTTCCCTTCCGCTCAACAGCCTGCTTGGCCTGTGACCCTCTCCGCCCCATCTTTTCCTGGTCAGAGATCTCCAGGGAGGAGTCTGAGTGTCTTGGCCTCTTCTTCCTCCTCACCTTTTTTACCTTTTTTTTACCTATAGTCCTGCAGCCACTACAGCCATCTATAGGCCTTGTTTTCCAGCTCAAAATAGCTACCTAACTCAAAAGCTGATGGCCTCTTCTCAGTTCTTAACCCTTGATTTCTATGGCTCTTGGCTTTTCTGTCTTTTTTTTTTTTTAGCGGGTTGGGGTGGGTACCATGCACAAGATGAGGACGGTGGGGGTCAGAGGGAAAGGGAGAGAGAGGATCCCAAGCAGACAATGCTCAGCATGGAGCCCAACATGGGGCTCAAGATTATCACCCTGAGATCATGACCTGAGCCGAAATCAAGAGTCAGGTGCTCGACCAACTGAGCCACTCAGGCACACTTTGGCTTTTCTTCTTGAAGTATCTCTTCCCTTAGGCTTACAGGACGCAGCTCTTCCCTGGTTCTGCTCTTGCCACTTAGCCAGCTGTCCCTATTCACCTAGCCGGCCCCTCCTCTTAAGTGTGGGTGATCCTCAAATTTATGTCCCCATTCATTTATCTGTATTCTCTACCCTCAAGCTCTCTTGTGATCTCATAGTCTTAACATGATTGCAAGGATCATTCCACACAAGCCACCCCCCCAAAACCCCCCTCTTCCACAAATCAGTTCCATATATCAAACTACCTGTTGGACCATTTGATGAGGATACGTCCCACCAACAACTGAAGATATTTGAGGGTGAGGTTAATTGTTTTTCTGGATTCCCTGCCTCCTCAGGACTTGATATGCTCTTCTAAGAGGCAGTGAGGGTGTTTGGGAGGCAGAGCAAGTGAGAATGGTGTGTCCATTTTCTTTTTTTTATTTTTTTTTATTTTTTTAAAGATTTTATTTATTTATTCATGATAGTCACAGAGAGAGAGAGAGGCAGAGACACAGGCAGAGGGAGAAGCAGGCTCCATGCACCGGGAGCCCGATGTGGGATTCGATCCCGGGTCTCCAGGATCGCGCCCTGGGCCAAAGGCAGGCGCCAAACCGCTGCGCCACCCAGGGATCCCGGTGTGTCCATTTTCACTGACACCTGGTGCGAGCTCACTTGACCCCGCCTGCTTCACCTAATCAGTTCCCAGGTTCTACTGATTTTTCCTTCAGAATATCTCTCTCATCCATCCCCACCTTTCAAGTTGTGACCCTGAATCCGATAGCATCTATTACCTTCTACTTGGGAGCCTGCCATGGTTTCCTGGCTGGTTTCTCTTCTGCTCATCTTTTGCCCTCAACCCATCCTCTACTTGTTGGCACACTTGCCAAAGTGTGTGACCACAACTGGGCCACATTTCTGCTTAGACATCTTTTGCCTCCATATTGAGTGCTGAAGAAGGCCCCAACTCTTTGATCTGCTATTCATAATATGGCCCCAACTTCTCTTTCCAGCTTTTACATGTCCTCTATACTCTTAAGAACCCAGGCAACTCCAGGTGAGGGTCTCCTCATCTCCAAGCAGAGTTCTCATCCTTACATTTGCACAAAATACCTTTGCTCTTCACACCACTGTGCTTGATGAAATCCAACCAACCTTCCAACCCAGCTCAGATGACGATGACTCTCCAAATCCTCCTTGGTCTCACTCTTTGTAATCCACCTCTTGGTTTGCACCTTCCTTATCATATTTAACAGTATTGTTACTTATTACATGATTCCTATTCCCCCTTAGATCATAGATCCTAAGCTCTTCAAGGGAAGGGTCATGCCTTCCTGTTCCTGACGTCATCCCTGCAGCCAGCATTGTGTCTCGCACAAAGCCCACTCTCAATGAGCACTTGTTGATTCCTCAGCTGGAAAGTGCCTTGATCATGGATGTGGTCTACAGAGTCCTTGCAAACTCGAGCATCTCAGCCTCAGACACCTTTGTTTTGAAAGATGTCTGCACAGCAGCAAGCTGTAGTGTTTTCTTTTCTTTCTGCAAAATTTCTTCTCTGATTTTTAAAAATTTCATTTTATTGTGATAAGAACTCAACACAAGATCTACCCTCTTAGCAAATATTTAAGCGTACAATGAATGCAGTACTATTGACTATAGGCACTGGGTTGTACAGCAGAGCTCATTCATCTTGCTCAACTAAAACGATATGCTCATTGATTAGTCACTCCCATGTCTCCCCCTCCCCCAGCTCTTTACAGCCATCATTCCCCTGTGTGGCTCTATGATTCTGACTATTTTAGCTACTTTGTATAAGTGGAATCATGCAGTCCTTCTATGATGGCTTATTTCACTTAGCACAGCACCTTCCAGGTTCATTCCCATTCTCGTATATTGAAGAATTGTCTTGTTTTTTAAGGCTAAGTAGTATTCCCCTGTATATATATCCCACATTTTCTTTACCCATGCCTCTGCCGCTGGACATTTAGACTGTCTTTACACCTTGGTTATTTGAAATAATGCTGCAATGAATGTAAGAGTGCTAATGTCTTTCAAAATCTTGATTTTGGTTCTTTTGGAAAAATGCCCCAAAGCGGATCAGATGGCCATTCTATTTTTAATTTTTTGATGTACAAAAGTTCCAATTTCTTTACATCCTCACCAACACTTTTAGCATCATTTTCAAAGGCATTAAACATACTGATGGCCGGACCCTTCTAATAATATTACTGGTCACCCTTTGTTGAATACCTTTCTATGCCATGCTCTAGACTAAATGCCATGTTTTATCTCATCAAATCTTCATAGAAATCCCTATTTTACAGATAACAAAATGTGTTTTCTACAATCTACAAATGTGTAAGTCAGTGATTCTGCCCCTGGGAACTTCACTTAAGCTCTGGAGCCTGGGAGGTAACTGGGACTTCGTGTTGGTGCCTAACTAAGAATATCTGAGTCTGTGTAGCCACTAATTCTCTTTATGAAGAGCCACTCATATGGAATTTGCCACTGCTATTAATCAGCCCTAGCCACGAGTCAGTATGATACCAGAGACAGAAGAAGTAGTCAAACCTGTTTGTCTTAATGTGTTTGAAGCACTTTTTTTTTCAGTTTTGAATTTTTATGCATCTTTTATACCCCTGGATCACCACTAAAGGCATAGCCCAATATCTGAGACATAGAGGGCACTTAATACCTTTACTAAAATTTTCTTTTCCTTTCTAGAATGTAATCGAAACATTGTGTATATACCGTCGTAATACATAACCAGGCATATGTGCCTTTTTCACATGGAAACACATCTTCCAAAAATACAAAGGAGAAAGAACAGGCCTCCTCATCCCCTCTAGGGTTCTAAGACTCTTCCATATATTGGAGAGTCAGACTCCTGAGCATATGACAGTTGATCGCGGACCTTGCGTGAATGTTTTGGGAAAAGTTTGGTGGGATAAGAATTCAGATAGTTGATTAACCTTAAACAGAGTCCAAGGACTCTTCCCAACCTCTGTGCTCCATGAGAAGCACAAGGCCAGCAACTACACACAAAAGAGAAGCCAGCCTACAGAGGAGACAGCACAACCCCCTGTGCCTGCCTCCCCGAGGAAGTATGGGAACTCTGAGTTCCTGCCAAGTCGGTAGCCAATCTCAGCATCAGAGAATCAGAGTGGATCTCACCAACGTTTTCCTCCAGTAAATATAGTCCTACATAAAGAGAAGGCAACCATGCAAAATATCTGCTTTCCTACCCAAATATTGAGCTTCTGCTCTCTGCTCTAATGGCAGAGGGGAAAAAACACAGGCATTTCATGATAACAAATAAACCTAAACTAATTTATGTTTAGACTGGGAATAACAAGATGGACCACACAAACAGGAAAATTCCTGCACATCCATGGCTAAACACATACACACATGCTCTCAGACATAAGCACCCACTTTTGTGATCCACTCTGCCTGACTTGACTCTGACCCTACAATCGGAGGCTAATGTCTCGATTAGTGTTAAGTTTTATTCACTCTTTGTCTTTTCTGAGGATTCCCCTGAATATACATAGGGCTGACATTCTGTTTTATATCAACATCACCAATAGTTTACCCTGGATGTCAAAAATATTTTATACATTGGGTTAAACAGCATGTTGCATCATAACATCTTTCAATGTTGTCCAACTACTTGACCTCAGTAACAGAATAGGCCACAATGGAGCTGACGACACTTTCTTATTGATTCACCCTTCACCAAAGGACTCACCGAAGCTTTAATTACCATGACATCTCATGGTCTTGAAGTGACAAAACTGGAACATGAGGAAAGTAAGCCTCTTGTCAAGTATCACATAACAAGTGAAGGTTAAGGCAAAGGCCAAGAATCTCCAGCATTCTGGATAATTTTCATCTCTTGCTATCATAAATCTACTGATTCCAAGAGGTAGAAGAGAGAAGTTGAAGAATCAGCTCCCAGCCCTTGGTAGACACCCATTTCTCTCCATACCAATGACTTGAGTTCTTGCCTTTTCATCATAACAGACAGAGAAAGAAAACAAATGAGAACCTGAATTGTACTTACCCTTGCTCTACCAATCCTTCAAAAAGGGAATTCCAGACTGACATTTAGAAATCTGACTCTGTTGGACATTTCCTGGTGAGTAGCAGCCTCCATATTCCTGCTTATTGCCTTTGTAAAGCAAATGCTTTCAATTGTCCAATAGATGCCCTTAAAGTCCAGTAGCCAGCCACCTCTTGGAAAGTAAGTCATTTTGATTTTCATTTAGTTCTGGCTCATTATAAATGTTCCCAGTTATTCCACCGATCCTTGATGGATATCATTTGAGGTATGCCAATGTTGACTTCCCTATTTAACACAACATGGAATTATTTGGTTTCTGGGGTGCTCTGGCCTCAGTAGTAAAGCACAAGAGTAGATCATAGTACCAGCCTTATCCTAGATAACACAGATAGTAAATAGCCACCTTCACAGCCCCTGAAAAAGAAAAAGGTTGGCCACCCTGAGATGCAAGACCAACCTTCATTAAGGCTTCTTATATGAGTTTTGTTCTCTTGAACATACCTAGGAACAGAAATGCACTAGAGCAGCCCTCTCCAAGAGCATTATCCCATTTCTGGGACTTCCTCAAGTGTCCCTTCCAGCACATGTCTGGATAGCCATCCTCCATGATTCCACTTTCCATGCTGACTCCAGAAGATTCTCTCAATCTGGGATGTCTATCCTGAATAAATTATTTGGAAACATTTTCCAAAGCATTGGATTTGGGGCCACTTAGCATGTCACCCACACCAGGCCCCTTTTGCCCACAAATGTCCTAGAGAGGCAGTTTTAAGTCCACTGTTCAAGGATCATTGGAAGGTTCCAAGTAGGATTCTGAATGGCAGAGAGAGAACAAGGAAAGTATATCTCTACAGTCCTCTTCTCTCCCTATCCAAATGAGTCTTGATTGTCTAAGATACCTCTCCTGTGACCCTGTCACAAACTGATCCTTGCCAGGTAATTCACCGATATATATATACACACACATATATATATATATACACACATATATATATATATACACACACACACACACACACACACTCTGGAAAGATTTCAGTAGTTAAAGAGATAATAATAACTCTTCAACACTATGGGCTGAATTCATGCCCAGTGTAGTTCTAAGGACATTATATACAATGTTTCACTCAACCCCCACAATAACTAAAAACATAGAATATTCTCTTATGACAGACAAAGCAACTAACACCTAGAGAGGTTAAGTAATTTGCTATTGGGTGACAGAGCCAAAATTTGCAGCCAGGCCACCTGGCTCCAGAATCTACTTTTTACCGCTCTGCTAAAGCTAGACAATCAAAGGGACAGAGTGCTGCCTGTTACAGGGCCAACCCTGGCCTTGGCAGCCTGGTCTATAAATCAAGGAATCTATCTGGGACCTTCTATCCTGCTTGTTCCCAAATCTTCCATCCAATTGCTGGCTCTGGAAAGGGTGTCCCTCAGGCTGTAACCTTTCCACCCCAAACTCACGGGGTCCTCCCTCTTACCTTCATTCCTTCTTCCAAAGCAATAGCGTCAGTGATCCGGGTCCTTGGGACCAATTTCAATCACTAACCAAACCTGCTTCTTGGCCAAGCCCAGCAAGCCTGGGAATAGAAACCAAACATACCCAGAGGCGAAGTACACAGCATCACAAATTGAAAACAGTCTTCTAAAATTCTGTCCTTATGGGGCAGCCCGGGTGGCTCAGTGGTTTGGCGCCGCCTTCGGCCCAGGGCCTGATCCTGGAGACCCCGGATCGAGTCCCATGTCGGGCTCCCTGCGTGGAGCCTGCTTCTCCCTCTGCCTATGTCTCTGCCTCTCTCTGTGTGTGTCTCATGAATAAATAAATACAATCTTTAAAAAAAATAAAATAATAAAATAAAATTCCTTATGGTAACTCTGTTCAAACCCCAAAGGGGGAAGTGCATCTCATAAAGCCCACCATCTCCTTCCCCCAACACTCTCCAAAAGAAAGCAAGACTGGACCCCTATATCATAGGAAGTCAGTGACAAGGAGACCTGACAATTTGAGGGGAGTCTGGAATCTCAATCCTGGGAATTTACCACTTCCTCTCAATACACAACTTTGGAATGCCTTTCCGGTCCTTGGACAAACGCTCCAGTTGCCTCTCCATCTTCATTTTGACCACGCCAAAGGGCGCCATTCACTAAAAACAAACAAAATCCCTGCTTCTTTTTCTAGATCCATACATCGTTCTGACAGGGCAAGTCATATTAATTAGCATTAGCCAGTCACTCTCAGATCCAGGATGAAAGGCAGGAGGCCCTGTACAGCGTACCACTATTAGTAATATTATTATTATAATTATATTTTATGGCAGTTTCCCTAACCTTTACTGCTCAACACTGGTTAATTTCTCCATTATAAAAAGTGGGTTCTTTTATTGGACTGAGTGTTTTGTGATTAGTTTGGTTGAGTTTTACCAGCTATGTATAATTAAAGGCGGCAAGTCTCCAAGTGGTGCCTGAAAACCCGTTATTCACTCCAGCGTATGGGCAAGCAAGCAATTCGAAAGAAAATGACCACCCTTCCTGGGTCATCCAATAGGAAACCACGTCTTCCTTCCATCTTCCAGGGGATTTTAAAACCAGAGCTTCCAGGTTGTTGATGGTGCTGAGCTCCTGAAGGCCACCAATGACCAACACGAAATGCAATCTAAACACAACGTGCCTCTGCCAAGAACATTCCCGCAGGATGCCAGCCCTGACCACCCTAGCTGTGAGTCTTTATTCCAGCTTTGACCATCACCTGCCATGAGGTGCAGGACAAGTAACTTCACCTCTTGGGAGAGAGGGCTAAATGAGTAGTCTTCCCCGATGAGAGAGAAACTGCAAGACAGTTGGTCCACCCAAAGAACCAATGGAAAGCACTCTCAGGAAAAAAGAGAGCCTGCGGCCAAGGCAGCACAGAGGCCTTCCCTCAACTCTTGATTTGGGTAGGGGAGCTGTGGCTGCTCACAATGGAGAGCAGAAGGCAGCAACAGAGCTCTGGAGTCTGACAAGTTGTAAGTTTGGTTACTCAATGTAGCTTCTCTAACTAAGCCTCTTTGTCTTCCTGGGTAAAATGGGCATGATAAATAATAATATCTATACCCTCAGGCCGTTGGGATGATGAAGTGAGAAAACATGGGAAGTAAGTAGTAAGTGCTCAATAGGCAGCGTGGCCACCAAGTCTAGAAATGTAGGCAAACACATCAGTGATTTACTGATATTAATTTCCTTATATGATAAAGGAATTGCTATGTTCCCAGACTTGGAGGCCACCTTACAGAGCTGATATTATTATTCAATACATTGCACTCTTAGGTGTTGAAAGACACCAACAGGCCCCTTTGCCCAAAAATATCACATTGTCAATAGCACTTAGGAGTCCCGTGGGACTCAAGGAGTTGGTTTAAGTTAAGGCATTAAAGTCTTCTTTTGCATGCAAAGCTCAAAAAAAAAAAAAAAAGATAACTTTAAGCCGTTAAGAGCCATCTACACCTTTGCTTAAAAGAGTGTGTCAGCTCTGACTAGCTACTAGCTCAGAGTCCGGAGGGAAGATTAGTTGACGTGGCCTGGGCACTTCTAAATGAGGGACAGTGCCAGGAGCTCAGCATCGTGGTGACAGGTACCAAAAGACAGTAGGTGAGATTCCGCTAGGACCAATGGAAGCGGATCCAAGGCAAACTACACCTTCTTAAATCAGTCACTTATTCCTTATCCATAACCCATCTCCCAGCAAAACTCATTGTTCTTGAAACCAATATCCCGCAAAATAAATGCCTACTCTGCACCATCAGTCCCCAAGAAAATAAACCTTTTTTGTTTTGTTTTGTTTTGTTTTTTATCATAGTTCACCTCTCCCTTAGATGGCAGTCAGTTTCGACAGTGACATTCTCAGGTCAGCTTTGGTGGGATTTCTACATGGTGGCAAAGAGGTAAGGGGACTCTCCCCTCCTACACACAGCCTAAAATAAGCTATGGGCTGTCGAGCATTCCATTTTGTTTTACTACCTATAAGCCTTCTTTAAACATTCTCTAAAAATAAAAAATAAACATCCTCTAGAGGTAGTGGTCCATAAATTCAGGGAGGCCGTGCCTACCCTAGAGCCACAGGCAGGGTGGTATCCAACAGGACGCCGGGGCCATGTTAATTATAGGGCAAAATGTTGGGCTGAGGGGCTTCATGGGGCTCCTGTATCAGATATTCCATATTTCATGTGGACGAGTTTGATCCTTTAAGCTCTGAAAACACCAGAGGGCAAACTGTCAGCACCACGCACAAGAATTTTGCCCTGAACAAAATGACCTTTGAGTCCTTAACTGGTTTCATATTCTTCAGGCTTCTGCGGACTTCTTCCTCTTGGGTCAGTCTCCAACATCTTACACCCATTTATTTCGCTGGGAGGGTTGGCCCTCCCTGGCCAACAGCCACTGATTAACATCTAGTCCGCAAACTATGTAGAAACGTAATCCTTAACAAAATGGGGAAGTTCTGAGCAAGCCAACATATTGTATTGATTTGCAAACATCAGCCCGTCGTGAGCATCTTTTCTCACTGCATTACGGCCGTCAGTCTTCACTGAAAATCCATGGAGACTCCAAGATCAAGCTGGGACTCTCTTGTCACATCGCCGCAGACATGAAATTCAGTGGTTGATGGGTGCAAAGCACAGTTCTAGGACATCGGGTGGGACATCCATTGACAAAATTGGGACTTTTTTTTTTAAGACGTGCGGCCAAGGTGACATCTTTCATTAGGGCTACCTTCATCTACGTAGTTCTCAATGGTAAACCAAAGCAGCATTTCCCTGAAGTTTGAGACTTACACTGTAGACTTCTCTTTTATACTGTGAACACTGAGGACAGATATACCAGCTCTCACACGGTCTAGGACAGGCCCTCGGGGACAGGCCTTTCTGTATCTTTGGGTAACGCAGATACACCTCTAGAGCTTCAGTTTCCCGGGTCATGACAGAGAGGGAGCACAGGCCAGCAGTGCACCTTAGAGGACCAGGGTGATGGAAAAAACGGATTGATACATGCCTCTTTCTTTCCTCCTCTCCTTTCACCTTTGTCCAGCCAGCTGGCTATGGGGGCGGACACCTCGCCAGCTCTTCTATCTGTGGTAATGGAAAGCAGAGACACCTAATCCCCAAGCTTCGTCTTCGGCACCGCCGTAGCTGAAAACCTCTACCTTCATCAGAGCCGTTGGTGATTAGGAAAGCAGGCTGGCATAGAGGTTGCCGTCTCTCCTTCCCCATCCTTGGATGGACACGCTAAGCGGCAGAGGGGTGGGCTGGATCTGGAGTCTAGAAGGAAAAGCTGCAGAAGGAAAGGGCCTATCTAGTCCATAAAATGGAGATTCAGCCCCTGACGGACCCCGAGGGGTGTGATGTGGGCAGTGCAGAGAGTCAGGCTTCAAGCTCCACCGCTTTGGGCCACCAGTCACAGGGATAGAGCCCAAGGGGCCCTCTGGTCTTCTCTGTTGTGAGCATGGGCTGGTGCATCACAACGTGCTCAACAGTGAGCCAGATCCGCAGTCACAATTTGTTCTCAGGCACAGAGGTGGTAAGCCACTGAAGGAGGGGTCGAGCCCATACGGAGTTGCATTGGATTCTCACTTGCAGGCATAATTTATTAAGGGCTAAGAGAAGGCTGTTCCCTGGCCGGGTATGTCCTGCCTCTCACCCACCAGAGTCTCTGACATTCCATTCTAAAATCACTTTTGTGTGGGTGATATGCCCTTACTTATTATACACAATTAACACCGAATAACAGGGTTCTTGATCATTCTATTACACTCACCATTACGGAAAAATCCCGAATAGCGAGAAGACACAGAAAGAGGGTTTCCTCCCTGGGCTTCCTGCACAAAGCCATCCCCTCCGGGTGTCTCGAGATGTGCACGTGAAGTGAAAAAGATCACCCTCTCACCTCATCTTGGGGTCCAAGGAAGCTGAGTCACCCTGTGAGAGGTGATGAATACAACTGCCCCGGGCTCGGGTCAAGGAATATCTTCGGCACCTTGCTATCCAAGTGGGTAGCAGCCAGTGGAACCAACTTCAGTGGCCAATGCCCGATGCTGATGAAATCAAGATCAGGCCCCGGCTCCAGCTGGGGCTTGCTCACTTTGCGGAGTGGAGGTGGGGGGACTCCCCAGCTGCACACTGCATGCCCCACGGGAGCAGGAGGAGAAGGGGAGGGGGTCCTCTAAGCGACTTCCTTCTCCCTTTAGATGCAGTAAGAATAGGAGATGGGAGGGTGGAAGCCAGAGGCCGGAGTGGCTCAAGGAAGGGCCCCGAGTTGAGGATGCAGGGAGCCCCCGAAGCCAGCAGAGGCAAGGAGACAGACCATCCCCACCCAGGGCCTCCAGGCGCGGGAAGAGAATACGTTAGTGCTGTGTAGGCCATCACGGTTGGGTCATTTGTCACAGCAGCGGTAGGAAACTAATACGGATTTTGGCTTCACGGCAGCATTGGACTTGATGCTCGCAGAGTTCACCTGGAAGCCAAAGATTTAGGTGTTCCTGGGGCTCTCTGACCAGGCATCTGAGGAACTCGGAGACATCCTGACCGTCTCACACGCACCCAACTACTGCTGGCTGAACAGAAGGCGGTCTGATTGGAAGCCAGCCTGTCTAATGAGCGACTTCAATCTCTCCTCTGAGAAAGGGACTGATCCATGTGCAAAGCAGCACAGATTAGTCCTTCGTGTCTCCAACAACACGCTCGGTGTGGTGCACGTGCCAGGCCCCTGCCCCTGCTCTCGGGGTTGCCCATGAGCCCAGTACACCCGGCTGCTCCTTCACGTGGCGGGCTCACCAGGTGTGTGGCTTTGAGCACGTTAACTCGCCCTCTCTGCCCCACAGTGTTCTAATCCATAAAACGAGGTAATAATCTTCCCACTCAACAGGGCTTTTCTGGCGAGTGAGTGGGAAGATCCCGCACCTTGCCTTCCTCCCAGGATGCCTCCGTGGGAAGGATTCTGGGTTATGAGCTTTGTCTGGCAGCCCACGTGCACTGAATGGCCACCTCCCTGCCCATTTCCCCACTGATTCCAAATTGTCTAGTATCCCCATCCCAAGAGTCAGATGGAACAAACGACCAGTCCCCTCGTCTTTCCAGGAGGTCCCTGCAGGTCCAGGCAGGTGTCAGGAGTCGTGGGGTCCTCAGAAGACTGAACCCAACCAGATGACCACTGGAAATCTGGAATTATCTGCGGGATAAGCAGATAAGCCCAGCTTGCTGCAACGAGGTGGGTGTGAAGACGCTCAAGGTGAGGAAGAGCACGGCTTCACACACTCAGGTTCTCAGGTTCATCTGACACATGTCAGCTCACAAGCCCAGCACAGGATTCCAGGCCCGTGGGAGAGAATTCGAATTTTGGCCTCAGCATTGCGGGGACTGTCGCTGGAGGGAATTCCAGGTGGCTTCAGCGCGGCAGCGGTGAGGGTGGCCAGGGGCTGAGGCTGGAGCCGCTGGTGTGTTCAGAGAGGCTCCTTGGTGCTGGAGCAATGCACCGACTCCTCTCTCCTCCCCACGGTCCCGAAATGGAAGTCCCAGCATGGGGGGCGGGGGGGTGACCACAGGAAAGGTGAGGGTGGCCACTTCTTACCAGGTGGATTTTACTTAATGATCCCATCCGGTTCGTGAAATGGAGTTTTAATGACGCTCAAAAAGCAAATATCCTACCCAAACCCAAGCCCCTCCTACCCCCACCCCTACCTCCACCCCCACCGTGGCCCCAACAAATTCATTAAGGCATTCGAGAGAATCTATGCAAACACCAGAATGCACATGGCCGATTTCACAGCAACCCCGTCAAAGGTCCTCAGTTTCTTCCACTTCTTTTATTTAAAAAAATTTGGGGGGGATCCCTGGGTGGCTCAGTGGTTTAGCGCCTGCCTTAGGCCTAGGGCGTGATCCTAGAGACCTGGGATTGAGTCCCACGTCGGGCTCCCTGCATGGAGCCTACTTCTCCCTCTGCCTGTGTCTCTGCCTCTGTCTCTACGTCTATCTTGAATAAATAAATAAAATCTTTAAAAAAAATTTTTTAAGTTGTGTGTGTGTATGTGTGTTTGCAAATGTGCTTTACAAATTTGCTCACTAACATCTTAATGAATTTGACAGTCAGAAAAAAAAAAAAGCAAAGGGAGAAAACAAAACTTTTGTTTTTTAGAAGATTTTTATGCCAAAGGCCAAAAATAAAGGAAAACCCAGGTGGGCTGATTTCTGAGCCGACTACCCAGTGGTTTGGGCCTCCTGCAGACACCATCCAATCTTTCTGCAGCCGGGTCCCCTGCAGACCGTGTCACAGAACTGGGACCCCACGTTCCAGGAGCTGATTGCCTTGCCCGCATCCACACACATCACTAAGCTGCACAATTCTCAGCCCAGAGCTGCTTCCATCGGAACACAAACTCCCCTCCAGGTGTTTGCACGTCTCTGGGGCTGGGGCTGGGGCTTTATAAAGCAGGCCTTGTGTTGTTGAGCCTGAGACCTGTGCGGGGTGGGGGGGGAGAGGGCAGGGGGCACGGGGGTGGGGTGGGGTGGGGAGGGGCAGCGGGCCGGCTCTCCAAATCCCCACTCCAATGCGCAGCCTGCCAAACTGCACACAGACATGACAGGGAATTGTAAAAACGCACCACAAACAATGTGGCTAATGTACCGGGATCCCCTGCAAAGGAGCTGGAGAGGGAGCAAGGAAGGGCCTGGAGATAGCAGAGCCCTCACAGAGCACCCTAAAAGGAACTGCTTTGGGTGGGGGGGTGGGGGGGGACATTGATCCACTTCCTCTGCTTCTCCCCTCAGAGAAGGGGCACTGGGAAAATGAAACACTGGGCTCTGGCTATCTCCCTAGAATAGCCTGTAAGCAATTCAGGCAGAGTTTCTTTACACAATGGATGACTGAAATATGAACCGAGCTGCCAACATCAGCAGGACAAGCAAGTCTTGTTGTGTATTCCACTCAAGAGGGGCCTGGACACATTTCAGAAAGAGGGAATCTGCAGACTGGGACACTCACTCCCGTCCTGGGTTGATGGTCACAAAATACAAGTTAATTTGTGTCTTTGCAAGATAGCACCCAGGACAGATGGGAGCGGAATGACCCACGTAATGACCCATGTGGAGTCTTAGGACCTACCATCCCTCGAGGCTTTTATAATCCCCTGCTCTAAACTCTGATGGTGGCTGTGAGGACGTATTTCCTAAAAAAGGGTATTCTCCAAAAAAAACCAAACAAACAAACAAACAAAAAACAAAAGAAAAAGATCCAATGAAATAAATCATCATATTTGTCTCCTCCGGTGGGTCTCAGAGATCACCTCGTCCAATTAGATCAAGAGCTGATTCCCAGGGAAATCAAACAAATGGCCTCAGAATATTCCGGTCATCGGTGGAAGAGCCCGGGATGAAACCGAAGCTTTCAGACTCCACGGCAGTTGTCGCCACACGTTCAAGGGATCAGTGAATTTCTCTGAGGTCCCAACTTGCCACTGTACTGCGCTTCCGCCAACGGTGTGGACACGTCCAATCTGAGGGTGTCCTCACACTGTTTGAGCAAGATGGAAACGTGTTTCAGAAGTTCATTTGAAAGTGCAAGAGAGGGGCGCCTGGGGGGCTCCATCGGTGAAGCTCAGGTCATGATCCCAGGGTTCTGGGGTCGAGCCCTACCTCGGGCTCCCTGCTCTGTGGGAAGCCTGCTTCCCCATCTGCTCCTCCCCCTACTCATGCTCTCTCTTTCTCTCTCTCTCTTGTTCTCTCACTCTTTCTCTCAAATAAATACATTTTAAAAATCCTTAAAGAAAAAAAAAGTGCAGGGAAGGGGTCGGCGTGTCAATCAGCTGTCTCAGATAATAGTTGCAATGTTTGCTTCAGGGTAAAAACTGTATATAAGATGCTATGGTCCCAAAGTTCTCTTTCGGACTTTCTATCATTTTAAATAATAATAATTATTATTATTACTATTATTATTATTTCTTATCTCTGCTGACCCCTGTCCAAGAGAGATGAGAAAAATGACTCTACATTTGGGGGTTAAGTGGAGGATGGAGGAGGGTGTGAAACCAAAGAGAGCCTGGAATAACAATGCTTCGAGACCCCTGGGACGCAAATGGGACAATTCACTGCTGCGAGGAGAATACGGAGGGGTGGGGTAGGAAGGCTGGCATCTGCGTTCCCGTGTTTGAATTTTGGGAGCAGATCTCTTTTACTAAATCCAGGTCAGGCACGCAGTACCTGGGAAGGCTGGGCCTCCTCCACACGGCTCTTGATTGGGAAACACTAAAACTGAAGTCCTGTGATGAGGACAAGCCTTGAAAACCAATTCTGAAACCAGAGGGAGGTTCAGAAAAGAGACACAGATCTCAGAAGCCGGGCTCCGGGTGTCCCCACCTCTGGGGGCCTCCTGTCTGCCTGGCGAGGACCAAGGCAGAGGCCCGGCTGGGAGTGTCACCACAGGGCGCAGCGTCCCTGAAGGGGAATAACATGTGAATGTCACACTCGAAGAAGACACGGGAGGCTGGGTTTCTCTATTTCCTGGTCTGCTTTAAGAAAAAAAAAAAAAGTGGTTTGAAACGGACTTCAGTCTAGACACTCACTGTAGGTGTTTGTTGACAGAAGCACCTACATCCCAAGTGTTTACCCATGAATTTCCACCATCCTAGAGAGGGGCTCTAAACAGCAAAAGCTCCCCGTGACCCTCTGTCACTGAGTGTTTTTCGATTGGGTTGGCTTTTTAAACTGTTTTTCAAGAAATCATCCAAATGTGCACGTAGAGATCACAACCAAACCTCCTTGGGATAAGCTAATCCAACTATCTCCAAAGAGAGGCGCAACAGGTTGAAAACTGGGGCTCCTGGGTGGCTCAGTCGGTTAAGAATCTGCTTTCAGCCCAGGTCACGGTCTTGGGCCCGAGTTGGGGTGGGAGGGGGTGAGGGCTCCCTGCTCAGTGGAGAGTCTGCTTCTCCCTCTCCCTCTGCCCCTTCCCCTCCCGCTCGTGCTCTCTCTCCCTCTCTCCCTAAAATAAATCTTCTTTAAAAAAAAAAAACAGGATACAGTTTCCTCAAAAACATTTGAAGCAATATTTTAGATCTACAACCTCTGTCTGTTTTTTCCTAAGAGTAAAACCCTCTCCTGTTGCTCTTCTAGCGTCTTCTATTTAAGTGAAGTCAAAAGAAGAAGAAGAAAAAAAAAAAAAAAACATGGAAACACGTGATAATGCCCTAACGAAGAAACAGAATCATTGTTATCATGTGTAGTGTAGATCTTTTGCACCATCTTCTAGAAATATCTTAGCGAGCCGAATCAACGGCCAGAATGATAAAATGACACTTCCCTGGAGGAGGAAGAGGAGGAGGAGGAGGAGGAGGAGGACGAGGGTGGGGGCGGACCAGAGGTGCCAGTGTCGCCCACGGTACCTAAAACACATTGTAGCTCGAGTACTGAGTTTAGGATTTTTGTACGTGTGCAACCCCCCCCCCCCCAAGAATGTCAAGAATTTGAACTCCCTGTTCTTAAGGTGAAAGAGCACGGTCTCAAATCTGTTCCCCGAAGAAAAGTGGTGGCGGATCCTGAGACACTGGAACCACACCAGAAAAATCTCCCGAACCGAATTCGGCAACAGACGAGGACGAGTCTGACCTTCGGAGCTTTGGAAGGGGCTGAAAACAACATTCCCAGCGCAGGTCATTAATTAGCAGCCAGTAAGATCTCCGCGTGCATCTCAGTTAAGTCTCTAACTCCTTTATTTCAACATTTAGCTTTAGGTTTAAAATATTTGCTAAGAAAGCAGAGAGGCGATTTAACAGAGATTTTTCAAATGTGTGCCATAGTTACACATTCTGTCAACAGAGTCAAAGGAAACTATACAGCGTTTAAGTTACAAAAAACGGTTATTTCGTGTGTCGCAAACATGCCAAGAAAGCCTCCACTGCGGTGTTATTCAATTCGACAGTAGAAAAGTAAAACAGAGATGAACTCAAGCACCAGCCCAGCTCCTTCACATCTTGCAGAGACCCGCGGGGTCCGTCAGCTGCATCCGCCCGCCAGTCTCCGCGAGGAAATCCTCCCTCTTGCTCCTGCTGCCAGCAGGAGGGGCTGCGGCTCACTGGGGGTGGGGGGGACGCAGAAGGTCCCCCAGCCGCCCACCCTGGAACGGGGTGGCGGAGAAAAAGCCTCTGGGCTGCAGCAGAGTGAGAGCTCCAAAGATGCCCGGCTTCCCAAAGCAATCAATGTTTGCATTACCTCCTAGCGAATAACTGAACAGGTTTGGGGTTTGCTTTCCCATTAGCTAGAGCTACCAGATTCTAGAAGAGCTTGGCCACCAACCACTTCGATACGATGTTATTTGGTTGTTTTTTAAAATGCTTTAACTTTATTTTTATATTATTATTCCAACAGACTGTATGGGAGAGGCAGTGATCACTAAACACAGAACACAGCAAGACCTAACAATCAGCCAGGCTGCTCTCGGGACCCGGTCTGTCCGGCCGAGGTCGCGGGCATGCACGTCGGTAGCTCATACATTGCTACCCTGACAGCGCAGGCTGCGGAAGGAGTGAGGGAGGGGACAGATGCTGCTGTACCCTTAGAAGCTAGTTAATAAATATCATCAAAAAACAAAATGGAAAAGAAGCCCTCCGGAGCACAGCCACCTTAGTTTATTCAACCAAAAAAAAAAAAAAAAAAATGGAGAAAGAAGGAAAATATTAAAACAAAAAAAGTAGTTCTTAACACTAGCAGTAAATAAATTTATACAACAATTCAGTCTGTATAATATGATGAAATAAATCTACATCTTTTCTTATTTTGGTGCTTTTGAATTATACATACAGACAACAATTACAGGGACTTGTTCACAAAGCGGGTAGGGCCTGGACGGGGGCTCCCTGAACCCCCGGATGGCAACGTGCAAGTGGCCACACTGGCTGCCCAGGACGGAGAGACCTTCCTAGACAGCGGCCCACCGCTTGGAACGAATGATTTGCCTACGACTTTTTTCTTTTTTTTTTTTTTTCCTTTTTTTTTTTTTTTCCTTTTAATGCATCGAACAACTGTGACCAGTGAAAGGAATCAACACTGGCGGTTTGTCCGTTTGAATAGCAGACCTAGTTTCTTCTTAATTTCCGTTCGTTATCTGCCCCGTATTCCTTAAAATCCTTGGCGTCCTTGATGCCTTTCTTATGGCTACCCAGATGCGATAACGTCTTCTTCAAATGTACAGTATTTCTTACAATATAAGTTATATGCAAAGTTCGCCATGGTTTGTTTTTTGTGTTTTGTTGGGGTGTTGTTTTTTTTTTTTTTCACAGCACTAGAGAGACCCTGATAAATAGGGAATGAGAGTCTGAATGGCTTATTCACAAATGGGATCCAGATTATTCAGTGATCGAGAACGCAGACACCACAGTGAGCTCCTCTGCAAAAGTGGCAAACGTCATTTTGCTTTTCTGCCTTCAAAAACATAGATCCATCGGTTTTCGGCTTCATGATACTGCTCCTGCAAAAATGCACGTAGAAAGGGCTGGAGGGACTCTCGCCGGGAGGCCTAGAAGCATCGAGCAGGGGCTCTAACCCATGGCGGTGACCATACTGGAAGGATGGTGAGGTCCGAAGGAGAGGCTGGACGGGGGGTGCATCGGCGTTGGAGTGGTCAGCATGTGGCTGGAGTGGCTGAAAGGGGAAATGTGGCCGAGGGAGGACATGTGTCTGGAGAGGGCGGCAGGGTTGAACGAGCTGCTCTTGGGGAAGTCCTCCAGCGTGTCATGCACCTTTTTGCACTTTTTGGATTTGCTAGACATTTTTCGGTTTCTGGTCTGGATGCCTTCCTTCTTCATGGTCAGGGGTCTGTTGATCTAAACAAAGATCAATTTTTTTTTTTTTTTTACTTTTTGGCTGGCTCTGAAAGGGCACAGGCTTTCACACCTCACCACGGTGCCTCTGACCGCCCCGCACCAGGGATCTGCTTCTGGGGAGGGGGGCCCTTCCTCCCACCCTTTCCTGTCTCCTTGCAGGGGACCCGGGGTCCTGCAGACTCAGCCTGCGGCGGGGTTCCTACTGTCAGCCTCTCTCGGTGTCAGGCACAGAGAGATCCCAGGTGAGCTGGTCCAGGCACAGGGTGTCATTGATGCTCAGCAACATCAATCACTTCAGGGAAAATGTGCCTCGGGAAACCCTGCGTCCCCAAGGACCCTATTCTAGAGACCCACCCTGCACGACTGCGTTTCTCTGGGAGCTAAAATATAACGACTCGTGTTACTTCCTTAGAACCTCCTTAGAACAACAGCTCATGGAAAGGGAGGCAATAAGGAATCTCTAAGGGAAATAACATTTTGTCTCTTCGTGGGAAATCCACGCATCGCCAAGGCGACCAAGCTGAGGGGTTCCAGCCCCTGTGCCTGGAGGGATGAGGGCTGCACCCCTCTCCAAAGTAACGTCCAGAGGCCTCCCTCCTGCCCGAGCTTCGCACACTTAGGGGCGCTGTAGAAATCCTCCCCTGGAATTTCTGGGGTCGTGTTTGAATGAGGTGTCTCTTGCCCCCATCACAGCAGCCCCAACCAACAAAAGGCCTAGTTCTGACTCTGCACTTCTACCTAGAGAAGTGGCCAAGCGACCCATCCCCACCAACTTGCTAAGCACCGTGGGGTGCGCCGAACCACGCAGGCCCGAAAGCACCCTCGTCCGGAAAATTTCAGAGCAGGAGTGAGCTCCAGGAAGGCAAGCAAGGTCCTCCTCTGAACATCATCAACTAGTCTTCAGCATCCGAGACAGCACACCACCTCCCTCTTTTGGAGAAGCCTCTAAGATACACGGGCTGGGGGCAGAGGGCCGGGGGTAGGATCAAGAGAGGGGCCTTGACAAGGCAAGCAGAGCTCACTCCCCACAACGAGTCAGAATCCGAGTCACCTCAACGGCACACATCTGCCCCGTACGGCAAACCACACAACATCTGGCCATGCGTCAGGCAAGACATCTGGAGGAGGGAAGGTCAGGGTCCCTCCCAGTCATTCTGACTCCTTAGGGAAAAGCATCCTCTTCCACCTGGGTCCTCAGGGGTGGAGGAAGAGAAGAGGCTCTCCGGTCTCCAGGACCTACCAGTCTGATCCACAAGCTAGAACAGGAGAGTTAAGGAGGAAGACAGAGGGGCGCCTGGGAGGCTCCGTGGCTGAGCATCTGCCTTCGGCTCAGGTCTTGATCCCGGGGTCCTGGGATCGAGTCCTGCATCGGGCTCCCTGTTTGGAGCCTGCTTCTCCTTCTGCCTGTGTCTCTGCCTCTCTCTCTGTGACTCTCATGAATAAATAAATAAAATCTTTTAAAAGAAGAAAAAAGGAGGAAGATAGAACCCAACAGCCAAGAGCAAAAGGCTGCCAACAGCACTTCTGGGAGCAGCAGACCACAGCTTCCCGGGGTGGAGCTGAGAGAGGCCGCCCCAAAGAGGGGTACCGAACCCCATGCCAGAGCTGAGACCCAGGTCCCCCTGGTGCCAGGAAAGCAGAAGAGCTAAAAGATCACTGCCAAAAGAACATCTCAGGGTTCCTCCTTCAAAGTGACAATCAAGATAAAGATGCAGCCTGCAGAGGTGATAGGAATCTACTGTCACATCAAATCTCCCCCCAAGATAATGTCTAGACACACAGCTCTTTACGCGGATATCTAGATATACACAGCCAGATATCTAAATATAATATCTAGTTACACAGATAGCAGCACAACCCCAGATAACTAGTCTCAACACCACCTAGATACACTGATCCTGCGATAGGTAGTTATCGAAACACCTAGATAAGGAGGAAGGAACTAACTCCCAGCGTGGGCACACGGGTACCCCGGTGGGCATAACACACACGACGCCACGAGACCGTTCGCAGGTTATAAGCTCCTGTCGCCAAGCACACAGAAGTCGCCTCCTTCTGCAAAGCCTCGCTAAAGCAGGGAAGGTGGAAAGACCACTTGTTGGGGAGCAAGGTTCCCCGCCAGCCACGAAGTCAGGAGCCCATTAAGGATGGGGTGGGAGAGAGAAAGAGCAGTGAAGACTTGAGAAAAACTGGTATCCTCTAGAACTTTCCCTCTTTCCTTTTTTTTTTAGATGGGACACAACCAAGACCCTATGTCGTCATGGCTAAGGAGCCCCTGAAATTGAGGGCTGGTTCGTTTCCCCCGCACTCCTATGCACAGAGGAAAGAAAGATCTATATGCGGCCAATTCATTACTTTGAATGGAACCCGGGTACATCCTGAAGGGGGAACGGGTTTACTTTCCACTGGTCCCTAGCAGCCCTCACACCCCCGACCTCCCCGGAAGGCCTGGGCCACTCTCAGGCCAGTCTCGGCTCTTCTGCTCCACTGGCCAAGTTGGTTTGCACAAGACACTCGATTGTCTGAGTCATAACCTCTTCAAGTAAAACGGAAATCAACTTCTGTCCTGTCGGCATCATGGGGCGATCTGAGGCTCAAATGTAATCAAGCAACCCGAAAGTTCTTTGAAAACCAGAAATTACAGCCAAAAACAATCAGGAGAGGCTGTGGCAATGGCCAGGTAGCCCGTAAAACTCGGATGCCCCAAATCTTCCAGATTTTGATCACAAATCTGACTGCACAGCGACGAGGGAGTCAACTCCCCAAAGTGAAAACAGAACTCAGGTTGCACTGCTGACAAACAGGTGGAGGCTGCCGTCCATCCCAGGGTCCCAGAGACAGTGACTGGTAAGACCAGTTCCGTTAGGGACCAGGAGGGGATGTGTCAGGAGGGGATGACCCCAGAGGCAGGGCCATGAGTGTCACGGGGGTCCCTGGACCTGGCAGCAATGTATTCCCAAAAGGTAAAGAGGGAAGAGGGTGGTAGGATCACCCTGAGAAATGCTCCTGCACCTCAAAAAAAAAAAAAAAATCTAAGCAGGAAAGCTTCCTCTCGATTCCCAGGTATGCCTGAGTAAGATGAGCTCGCTGCCAGAATGGCCCTGAGCAAAAAGCCCTGCCTCTTCCCCATTCAGCCCCAGACTTTGCCAGAGTCAGATTGGCAAGGAGACTGTAGGAGAAAGAAAGAGAAATGGCAATTTTTTTCTTCGTTGGAATTAATTAAACTGCAGGCCTCAGGAGGTCATGGCCTGTCAGCCAGAGTTATTTCAGGAAAACAAAAAACACCCAATTTTTTTTTTTTATATAAAGATATTACAAAATGGGAGGACCCCCAAGTAAAAGATTGGAAACGACACAGCTAAACCCTGGCTGGGAATTCTCAATCTGCGAAAAGATGATAGAGAAGAGGAGACAAGAGTTTCTTTTCCCTGGTATGGACAACCGCACTCGGCTGCTGTCATCCCTTCTCTGCTGGGGAGGACCAAGACGTCTGATGAAATCGGCCAGACGTTTCGTCTCACGTCTTGTACACAGAGAGTCCATTTAAAATTCACAACACGGCCTAAGCGAGCCTCCTGCCTGCCCCCCAGTGACAGAGCCATCCTGTCCCAGCACTCCGGGGGCCCCGCACACCATTCCACCCAATTCTCTCCACCTTTCCCCTCCACTCCCTTGCTTGCTCTCTTTCCCTCTTTTGCAAAAAGTTTCAACTGCAAGGAAACATTGAAACAGAATGGTTTTCCAAAGGGAAGACAGGAGAGCCCAGGCCAGGCCCACCTCAGGCCATTGGATGGTGGCATCGTGGTGTTTTCCACACGGACCTGGGGCCATGGGGTCCCTCCTTGCCCTACACTCTCTGGGCTCAGCACAGCCATGGGGTACAGAGCACTTGGCCCAAAGGAGGGCGATCGAATGGAGAAGGGGACCTGGAGTAGGAAACACTATCTCCCGGGCATCCCCAAGAAAGGAGCCGGGCCTGGGCCCAGGACACTTACATTATGCAGCTTGTAGTACAGCCCACAGGCATTACAGACGGGGTCTCCGTTGGCATTTCTTCTCCAGAGGGTAGTAGTGGTGGTTTGACAGTTCGCACAGGACGTCCCTGCCCTTCTTGCTGCCGACTGGGAGTGGGGAGAGAGGGTAAAATCAAAGCAAATGTTAAATGTGTTTTCAGAACTACGGGGACACACTTTAAAAAAAAAAAAAAAGGAAAAGGAAAAAAGAAAAAATTATCATTGAAATCAAAACTAGCAAGTGGCCCACATGAAAGTAATAAAGATCCCCAAAAGCTGCCTCAAGAAGAAAAATTCAGCCAATCCACTGGCATAGGAGCCTGTCAGACTGTCGTCAAGGGGTTCAGAATTCAGCCTGCCGTCCTATGGGGCAGCAAGGGATAGGTCAGAGAGCCAGTGCCACCTCCCCGAGCTAATGACCCCCCTGCCCGAGCCTCACCCAGCAAAGTTCTCCAGATGCATAATGTGTATGGGTAGTGACCCTGAATTAACCACGTTCGTTAGGGACCCGGCTCCCAGTACCCCTGGTCCACCAGACTCACAGGAGGCCTCTTTCAAGGGCAACTGCCCAGCTCAATCCTCGAGGAGGCTACCGGCCATCACGACACACTGACAGCGGAGGAAGAGCAAGCCCAAACACGGGGAGCGCTTGACAGCTCCCAAATAAAGAAATGCTGGATCAGAAAGAGAAGAGAGGGCCAGCTCGGTCCAAGAGCACCCGTGCCTGTGTCGGAGGTGGGGGGCCGTGCACCCCCAGGACGTGCCATCCGGGAAGCACCAGGTAGGACATCCCTCGTGAGCAAGACTCCAGCAAACGTGCAGCGGCCCTACAGTTGCACGGCCCGTCCCTTCCAGGCTCGGTCACTCCTGGTGACCGCCACCCTCATTCTCTCTAGGTGGCTTTCAGTTCATGAGACAAACTGAAAAGAATGAAGAATTCTGCTAATCAACAGGAACCCACCCGCCCCGTCCTGCTCTCATCTCATTTCACCTTCGTGAAATTAGGTATTTCCTATTTGCTGTTCACAGAGAGCACAAGAGTTGCAGGTCAGATGTCAGGCTCAGCTTGAATTTTAATTATCGGATTGTGTCATTGCCTTCATTTCCTTTAAGAGGGAGATTTTTTTTCTTTCGCTTTTTGACGCACTTAAATTTACGAGGGTACGAGTCCCTATGTCCATGCTTTAAAAAAAAAAAATTTAAACTCAAACACTTTCCACAGAAAATGAAGTTGGGTCCCTTTTAACGTATACCCCTGTCAATCCGTCACCCCCTCCCCCAACATAAAAAGGCAATTTTAACTGAGAAAGTAGGCCCCTGCTCTGGACTCAAATATCTTACCAAAGTCAAGAGAGAGAGAGAGAGAGATACCGGCTATCTGTGATCTAGAAAATTCTGGCATGTTTATGAAAGAGCCCGAGATAAAACTATAGGGATTGTGCTGTGCTTTTTCTTTTTTCCTTTTTTTTCCATCAATATTTCATCAAGCAAAAAGTTAGGCCAAACACCCAAAGCTGCCAGATATGGGAAAAACCTGGTAGTTATTCCGAATTAAGCAGACTGCTTCTGTTCCCTTCAAACCACTAAACCGTCCCACAGATATGCTTCTCTTTCCTACAAGCTTAAATAGCAGAGCTATGGCTTCTCCCACACACACCCCATGATTATTTTCTGCATTCTGGGAAAAAAAAAAAAAAAAAAAACACCTAGAAGTCAAAACAGCTCTTCTCTGTCATGACTGAGAAAGCTCTAACTTTCTGGCCGTCCCTTCTGGAAACAGTTCACCACAATCCCGGAGGCACCGCCGCCTCTGGCACCGCACGTTTGCGCCCACCTGCCTTCAAGAACCTCACTGAGCTGCATCTGACCTACCTGTCACTCGTATCCTCTAGGGAAGAAACTGCTACATAAAATCAGGCCTTAATGATTCTGACAACGATGTTATCATGTGATCATTTTTCTCTTCCTGTACTTTTTTTCTTTAGAACAGATACTCAGATGCAGTCGATGAATATCTACGCGGGCACCAGATTTCCCAGCTCAGCAACTTCTAATGTGTACTATGAGCCCAGAATGCCAGCGGGTAAAATCCGAGCCCCAAGCGATGAGGTTCCTGGTACAGTCCCTCCCAGTAATATTGACAGTAACATAAATACGTAAAGCGGCCTCAGCATACATCTCCGGTCCCCAGACTTGATGCGAATTTATACAGAACCTCTAAAAGCCACACTGTTTGGTTCTCTAGCAGGAGACAAAGTACATTAATAAAGCAGGCTCTCCTCAGCTAGCCATCAGACATACGGAAACCCTGGCAACACTCGGAAAAAAATATTCTATTTTATGGCTCTTCTCTCCAGTCATTTCTTCTATTTCCTGCATGAGTTTATTCAGTGTTAGATATGCATCTTTCGGAAGAGCTAGCCACATTCTGGGCTGGGTGGTCTTTGGTGAATCTGCAAACGTGCACAGCCAAGAGAGCAAAGTGGGGAGGCGGAGCTGGCCCGAAGGAGCAGGAAATATAGAGGGAAGAAAAAGAAAGTTCTAGGTAACTCAGAAGTCAAACGCGTCTAAGGGCTAAAAAAATATATACACGATATCCTGACTGTGCTCTGAGTCGGTCTCTGGAGCATATGAATTCCATGGAACTAAAAACATAAAACCACTCAGAACGGATGAGTAAGAAAGAAAAGACAGCTTAAAATGTGACAGCCAATGAACACCAGAATTAAAAGCAATTATTACTCAGAGTTCTAGAGATTTCTTATGAAAGGAGAATAAAGACAAACTTATATAAAATGCAAGTAGAGCCCTCTTATGCAACAATCTGCCCAGACAGAAGAAACCCCAAGAAAATGTCAAATGCACTCTTGCTCATCAACCAGCCCATACTCTCAGACTTTATACCCTCTTTGTTCTTATTCTTTTTTACCTTAAAAAAAAAAGTCCAATTATCAGGATGGTACCATGACTTATTTTAAGAATTAAGTTTTTGTTGTTAGTTTTGTTTCTTTCCCTCTCCTTCTTTCCTTTTTCTTTTCTTTCTTTTTCTTTTTCTTTTTTTTTTCTTTTCTTTTCTTTTTTTTTTTTTTTTTTTTTTTTTTTTTTTTTACTAAGGCCAGGTTTTGAATGATTCAGAGCATTCTTTTGTGGTGCGATCATATTCATTCTGTGCTAACACCTCCAGCCATTTTTTTTTCAAACACGTCTTGTTCTGATACGTTCAAACATCTTGATGTTTAGGTTGGGGAAGCTGGGTTGTTGTTTATGAGTTATCTCCAGTGCTCAGATATCCGGCAGCTTTTTCCTAGGAAGTTAGCTTTGCACATGAGAGAAGGGAAAAAAAAAATACCCAAGTGCATGGAGACTGAGTGGGGGGAGGTTGAGAACGGCTGAGAAGGGGGCAAAGATCAGAAGGAATAAAGCCGGGAGAGGGAGAGGATTGCCAAAAAAATTAAAGTCACGTGGGCACTTCCATCCCTAGAAAGTTTTTCCTTCTTCTGAAAAGGATGTGAAAGGTGTTGAGTTGCGCTAAAATCTGATGGAGATGACAAATAATTCTTTAAAAAGAACACAGAGGATTTGTTTCTCCCACACACAACACACACACACTTAGAATTTGATGGATGCTGCTTTATCCATTAATCTGCATGAGGAAACTCACCTCCTCCCCTCTCTACTTGGTGAATGTCATCACCACAAAAAGCATTTTGATCTCTTGACTGTGGTTAGGGTTATCATTTGCCAAGCCTGCTTTTATTTGTCTGCTACATACACTTGCTACTCAATCCGAGCCCGAGGTTCCTAAGACAAGTTCACAAATGAACTTCTCCCGCTAGTTTCCCTTCTAAATAGCTCAGAGTACTCCTGAGGCTTGAGAGAAGTCTAAAGAAAAAAGGAAGGAGGGGATTACAAACCATCACCCTCCCAAGCAGTAGTTCAAAGGGAAAATACGACCAAATGTTACAGGAGACCAAGAGGCAAGGCAGGAATCACACGGTTTCCCCCACACCCCACCCCCCAAAGTCATGAGCTGCAGAAAGCCCTCAACCCTGAGGACCAGGAAAGAAGAAAACCTCAGCCAGATCCAGTGGCTGCTGTCTGTGGGATTCAGCTAATTGGCCCCATCAGTCATACAGCCTGGGCACACGAGACCCCTCCGTGGCACAAAGTGTGCTCACTTCCTCAGGGACCTGCCACTTAGGGACCTGTCCTGGAAGGTGCCCGGCCCGTTCCATCTCCATCCATGGCACAGTGATCACACCCACGAATCTGAACTCGGTTGCCCTGGTCCTAGTCCAGCTCTCCTTCTATTTGCAGATACATCAGAGATTTGCTAACCAAAAAGCCAGCTTAGAAATGGGGCGAGCGACTTAGGAAATGGCAAGGGGGAAAAAAGAGAGAGAAGAGGGAGAAGCAGAGAGAACTTTCTTTGCTGTCTATCTAATTTGAGAAAAGAAAAAAGGCGGGGGGGTGGGGGGGAATGATCCCAAGCAAGCTGACATGATTTTGAGCTGTCCTGCCAATTTCCTGCAGAAAGCTCTCCTTCCTGAGGAGAGGAAATTAAAAACACACAATGGTCAGTGTTGGATCAGTGTTCCTCGAACTCACCAGCCTTCGCTTGGGCTTGATAAGGGGTCGGTTCTGTCCATTCATTTTGTGATAGAGCCCACAGGCGTTGCACAGGTAGTGCCCGGTGCCATCCCGTCGCCACAGCGGGGTTGAGGTGGCCCCGCAGTTCACGCACTCCCTGCCTTCTGGAAACAAGATCACACATAAGTCACTTATGGAAGCAAAACCGACAGCCCGCAGAAGGAGGGAATGAAAGTAACCTTGGGAACTTTTTTCTTCCCCCCTCTCTGCTCCCTCCATTGGGGAACTTCCAGCACCACCGCCACCACCACCGGCACCACCACCACCACCACCACTGCTGCAGCTGCCGCCCCCCACTTCCCTTAAGGTGGCTCCCAGGTGGGAAAGAGTCACCGTCTGGCCCTGTCATGGCTTAACCATTGCCTTAAACGTTCAGCTCCCGCCCCAAGAAGTGGCTCATGAATAACCAGCAGCAGAACTTTGCTCTGGGCCTGCCTGACTCGATGGGGAAGATCCTGCGCAGCCAAGGAGGAAGGCAAATTGCAACTTGAAATAGTTCCCTGAGAAAATCCTAAATCCGGACGGGACCATGACCCGGCAAGACATCCCCCTCGGCCTCCTCCCTCGCAGGAAAACAAAAGGGGCCCCATTATCATCCCGGGGTCTGTCTATAGGGATCGATGGGATCCTGAAGATTAGGACCGGGAGGAAAGGAAAGATGAATCGATGGCTAGATAGATAAACAGATAATAAATAGATGAATAGATTCATCAATTGGCTGATTGATTTTCAGGACCTGAGGCTTTAGATTTTACTTCCAATACAACTGGAGGTGTCCCCGGCTGGCAAATAATAGACAAGACCCGGTGGGGTCCACTCATTCCCCTCCCCACCCCTACCACCTTTTTCCTCTCTTAGAAAAGAACAAGGTTTTCTATGATGTGCCAGCCCCGTGGTGACGACGCAGAAGGCGAAGGAGGACCCCAGCTGGAGCAGGCCAGAAGGTGCTGGAGGGAACCCCCTGGAGATGTTGGCGGGTGAAAAGGAGAAGGAGGGCATGTCTGGAAGGAGCAGCATGAGGAGCAGATCAGGAGAAAAGGCCAATTAAAGGAAGGGGGGGGGCGGCCTCTGGGTCAGCTCATTAACCAAGGCCTTCCTGCAGTTGCTCTTTTTCCAAAAAAACAAACAAACAAAATAAACAAAAAAACCGGCCAGGCCGGTTCACTCCAGGGGCGGGAGAGTGACCCAGACCCATCTCCGGAGGGAAAGCTCCTGGAGAGAATCCCTCAAAATACCATTTTAGGACCACGGTGGGGGGAGTTTGCTCACTGATTTCTTTCCAACTTCTGTGGGAGAACCTGCCCACCTCTGGGGGGGGGCTCACCGTCCTGGTGGGCATGTACCAGCATCTCTGCCAACAGAGCCAGACTGGGAGGGGCTCACCCCCACCCCGCCCCTACTCCCCCACCCACAGGCGACCCTGAGAGAGCCAGGGGCTTCAGTGGAGCTGGTCTCCCAAGAGGAGGAGTCCGGAGACAGTTTCGGTTTCCCTGGGGGGTGCCAGGAGGGAGGTCTGGGAGGGTGGCAGGGGGCAGAGATGAGCCCCTAAGGGTTAATGTGTTTTCTGAGATTCATGGGCTAATTCCAAAGTACCAGGAAGACAGGGCGGGCGGAGGAAGGGAACGGGCAGGCTACCTGGAAATCTGGATGATGCCCTCTGGCTTGGGGGCCCCAGGACCCGTCTGGCCTTGGGAAACCCCTCGACCAAGAATGAAGGACGAGGGGGGGTTCACACCTGTAAGCCTGTTCTTTTCTCTAGGGACAGGTTCTGGGGAAGAAAAAGACTTTCAGAAATGGAGGGCTTTGCCTGACACTGGAGTTCATAATAGTGCTGGGTAGTTTTTGTCTACTTTCCTCTTTAAAAAAAAAAAAAAAGTATGTAAGGAGTTAAGAGAAATGATATATATATTTTTCCCCCCAAATTCCAAAAAGCTGTTCAACCCAGGGTCTACAGAGAGCCTCCCACGAGTCACTGGCATTATTCACAAACCCGAGCCGAGCCAGGAGCACATGTCCAGGTACCCAACAGTATCTAACAGTCTTCAAAAAAGGCTGGGGACTCAGTTACATCCAGGCCCCCTCCACTGGGGGGTCAGAAGCCTGCGGCCTGGGCCCAGAGGAAGAGGCAAGGGCGAGGGGGGGAGGCGGGGGCTGCTGCAGCCCAGCCAGGGGGCGGGCAGGTCCTGCGGCCCCAGTGCCCCAAGCAGGCCCCGGGGCAGCCCCTTCTGGGGGGGCAGCGACACCGGGGCTCCAGGCCCCCTCCCCATCCGCCGAGGCGGGGCCTCTGGGGTCCCTGGTCACCGCGTCCCTCTCCTGCGGGGCTGGCCCCTGCCTCCCCCACTGGCTGCCGCAGCTCCGGTGGGGTGGATCCCCGGCCGGTCCCCACCGAAGCTGGAAGCTGGCGTGGGGCTGGCAGCCTTCCCCCCGGGCACCCGGGGCTGGGGGATCTCCCGGCCCTGACGTGATGAGACTGATTTCCTTTCCTTTGTCAGGCAGCAGGGAGGATGACAGCTTCCTTTTCAGAGGGACCTTCAGAACTCGCCACGCTTGCCTCTCCCGCGAGGCTCTGCACACTAGAGCAATTTTCTATCTTGATTCACTCCGCAAGTTTGCGCGATTGCCTCGTCTGGCTTTTGCTGATTTTTCCCCCCCTTTTCTCATTGTTGCCTCTAGTCTGTGACTTCAGCAAGCCACCCATTTTCCTAACGGAGGCCCTGGCTGCCTCCTGCCCCCTCTCCGCGTCCCCGCTCTCTGCCCGCGGGAGCGGCTCACACAGGCACCTCTGTCTTAGGTGACAGGAGAGCCACCGCGCCGCGGGGCCTCCCGACACCCGACAGCCACGTTCAAGCACCCCCCTGGGCCTCCAGCTGAAATCCTGGGGCCCGGCTGGAAGGGGCAGGGGAGGAGCAGGGCCGGAGGCTGCGGAGGGGAAGGTGGGCCGAGGTGCCCATGTCCCAGGAGGCCGAGGGCAGCCACAGAAGGGCCCTTGGCTAAAAGGCTTTTCTCTTTTGTTTGCAGAGGGACCCGGGCACCGGCAGCCCGGCGGCGGCCTCAGAGAGGCACTAGGTGCCCTAACCACCGCCTCAACCGTTTCTCCAAAACGCGACGACGACAGCCCTCTCTCCTCCTGCCTCCAGCTTCGGCAAGTGCATTTGCACAGAGTTCAAAAAAAAAAAAAAAAAAAAAAAAGGCAGCAACCACTAAACCTCTAAACCCCAGAGAACTCCCTGAAGAACTGTGCCATTTCCACCGTCTCCACCCAGAAGGGTCTAGAAACCCTCCTCCCCACTCCCACACTCCCGAAAGTCCCAGCTCCCTGGCTGCCCAGGTGTGCTGCTTTGGGGTTTCTGATTGTGAGAAAGGAATAAGAAGGAGGAAGTAAAGAGCCAAATGGCAATGTCTGCCCTCCGCTCCCCACCTACCAAAAAATAAAAATAAAGAAATAATAATAAAAAAAATACAATAGATGAGGTCCGTAGGCAGCTTCTGGTTCCGGCGCAGGGGGAGTGCAGCTCCTCTCTCCTCCCTCCCCGCCCCCCGCCCCCAACTGCTCTGGGGCTGAAGGAAAGAGTGAGAGAAAGGGAAAGACCAGCCCAAGGTGTGTGCACCCGGAGGGGAGAGAAACCAGAAAAGTCGTCCTGTCCCCTCCCCCACACTAACCACCACTCCGGCCTCGGCCACCACGATCTTCCCCCCAAAACTCTGCGCTGCCAGAAAAGAGAACTTTAAAATACAAAAACCAAAGAAAAAAAAAAAAGTACAAAAATTCCCATCGCTACCTCAACGTGCATCGGTTTGCTCTCTTGGCAAAGCAGTCCTCCAGGCCTGATCTGGGCCCGGGTCCCCCACCCCCACCCCAGGGGCAGCTGAACCCCATTTCCCTGGGACCCTGCCCCCCAGCCCGGGCCCAGCCCCCGGCCAGGCGGCGCGGCCGTGGCTCTCTCCGCCTGTGCTCCCTTCCCCTCGCTTTCTCTTTGACTCCACCAGCTAGCCTACCTCCCTCTCCCTCTGCCGACTTTCATGTACTGAACACGCAGGTCTGAGTTTCTCTGTCAGCCTAACCGCATCCGGACTCTATTAAAGTTCCTGGCGCGGGATAAACAATGCAACTGTCGCGTGCAGCAGTCTGAAAATAATTGGATTAGCTAAAACATATCAACTAAATAGAGACAGTCCTGCCCAGGCAGTTGGAGTGAATGTCACCCTGGAAAAAAAAAAAAAAAAAAAAAAAAAAAAACCCTGCAAACTGATCTCATGGTCACTGGGCTCCCAGAGCCCTCCCTCGGAAGTTTTTTCAACCCGGGTTTTTTGCAAACCCGGTTTCAAGACGGCTCGGCCCACCCATCCAAGACAAGTGATTTTCACCACTGCTTTGTATGTAGGATCTCTATAGGTAGAGGGCAGAGGTGACACGTTGGAATGAGCCGGGACAGACACCCCCCCCCCCCGCCCCCCGCAAATGGACCCACCCAGGGAGACAGAACAATCTTCGAAAAACCACCTTTTAAAATACAGCTGAATCACAGGGAGAGAATCCCCAGGTCTGTCCACCACTCTGGTTAGGAGGAAGATTGGCGATGACCTGTTTTATTTTGAAAGCCAAGATGTATTCCATGTGGGTTTGGTGTTTGGTTCTAAAGCGTGTGCACCCAGGGAAGAAAGATGCAGCGCGCTTTTAGGCAGGGGGTGCTTTTTTTGAGGGAGGATGAGCAGAGGAAGCGGAGACCCACACCTGGGGAACGTCGTGCAGTCCTCCCTCCCTCCTCTGGCTGCGGCTCGGTCGAGGAATAGGTCCTAAGACGTCCTCCTGCCCCTGCCTGTGCCGTCACCACAGGTGACCGGCCCACTGGACTGCTTGTTTCCATTCCAGTCGCCCCTGGGGGGACAGAGCCTACCTCTCTCCCACAAGTTAGGGCGACGGTCCCCCTCTTCCACGCAAAGAATACATACGCCTGCTGCTTTTGCCAGGGTCCTGCCTGCACCACCACCCACCACCCCCCCAACCCTCCACAAAAACAGACACACGCTTTATTTATCCCTGTCTGTGCACAGCGCTGTCCTGTGTTGCCTGCATGACCCCCTCCGAGCTGAGCCCGGAGGAACAGACGGCCGGCCGCAGAGGCCAGGGGGGTCATAGGAGGGACCTGTGTTTGTTTAGGTTCCAGGAGGTTTCGTTTTAGCATTAAACACTAAAGATTTATTCCCTGGGCTTTCCATTTGGTCTTGGAAACTGGCTAAAGGTTACTGGAAGAACCCAAAGGTCCCGAAGCAGGCAGGACAGGGTATTTGTTTTTGTTTGTCTCTTTCCTTCCCAGCTCACGGTGGTGGTGGTGGTGGGGGGGGTAAATTAGATCCCACTTCCCCTCTGCTCCCAGGACTGCAGTGAGATAGGACACACCTCATTCTTGCCCCCCTCCCCTCCCCACCCCGCTGGAAGAAAGGGAAGAAAGCAAATCTCGCAAGGAAAGGTCTGCAACACCAGCCAGCTCCCTCCTCCCTGCCCCGGATTGAGGAGGAGAGGTGGGAGGAGGCCAGAGGCACCCCCTCCCGGGCCCCCTGCCCCAGGGGGTTGAGGGGGGGCAGAGAAGGTTCCTACCTGTGCTGGATCTCGCCTTGGGCCTCGACTTACACCCGAAGCCGGTCGGGGAGCCCCCCAGCAGGCTGCTGGGCGGGAAGAGTCCGGAGCTGTATTCGGGGACGTAGGGCGGGTACGTGGTGATGGGGTGGTGGGCCGAGGACGCGGCGCCCCCCAGGGTGGTCATGCTGCCCCGCGAGTGCGTGGACTCGAGCTTCATGCTGTCGGGCAGCGGCACCTGGTACTTGATGCACTCCTTCTCGTCCTGCCGGGCCGAGCCGGCCGAGCCCGGGGTGGACAGGGACGGGTCCGGGGAGACGTCCTTCGGCGGGGTGGGCGGGAAGGTGAAGAGGTGCGGGCTGGAGTGGCCCGCGGACAGCGAGGACGACGAGGCCGGGGGGTAGACGGAGAGGGGCCCCGGGGAGCCGTGGTGGATGGACGTCTTGGAGAAGGGGCTGAGGTTCCAGGGCGAAGCGGTGTGGTGGCTGCCCAGAGCTTTGCCACCGTCCAGCCAGGGCAGGGATCCGTGCAGCAGAGGCGGGCGGCACACCTGGCTCCCTGCGCGGGGAGGGGGGCGGGGAGGCAGGAGAGAGAAATGCCCGTGAGAGCAGCTCCCCAGGACCTCGGCCACCCCGGCGGCTCTCCCCCTTGCACCCGGCCGGGAGGCCGGGGCAGCCCTGACACTCGCTGCACCTGGCCGCAGGCCCACGCCTCAGTCCAGGCCGGCCCTCCCCTACCTTGGCCAGCACACCCCGTATACCCCTCCCTCCCACCCCACCGTCCCATGCAATCCAGCAGCATCAAGGGCCTGGGCCCGACACCCAGGAGGTGCCCGCTGGCAGTGGGGAGAGCCCCTGGGCTTATTCGGTTTCCCCAGATAGACTTTCTAAATGGCATCCCCTGAGGTCCCTCTCTGGAACCTGACTTGATTTATTGGTTTCCTTCAATGGCCCAGCGGCCCCCATCCCAGACCTAATCCCAGCCGACCCGATAAGAGTCGGCTGTGAATAATGAGGCCTGATGGGGTGAGCCTGGCCGCACAACTGCTCCACACCAGGAAAATACACGGACCCCAGAGAGAGGCCCAGCTCCCGAGGCCCAGCGCCAGGAAGGAGGGTGGCTTGCAAGGGAAGAGAGGGAGCATTTGGGGGTTACCTTCAAGTAACCCTGCCTGGGCGCTCGCTCATAACTGGCAAGGCCTGAAATGGGATTTGCAAGGGCATTTTAACCGCCCAAACTGTTGGAGGAACTTTCCAAGGCAGGACCCTGCCTCTCTGACCCTCCCAGATCCTAGAGAAGAAAAACAGAGTAAACCCCATCTTGCCCTCAAAGTTGTGATTCCACCGGTGCCAAGCATGGGTTTTCACCTGAGCCCCTGCGACACAAAAGTCCTGTGTCTGTACAGATCTCCCTTATTCACGGAGCCTATTTAAAATTCCTGCATGCGAAATTCACAGTTTTAGGACTGGCCATCCCTCCGGCAAGTCCATACACCCTGAGAGGGGCAAATGCAAACTGCGGGCGCAAATCCACACACTTATTGATCTTTTTAATCCACTACCTGCCTCAGCATTTGACATTCTATTTAACCATTAAGAACAATACTGAAACTAAAATCTTGAGAGAGGAAGGGGAGGGGAGGGGGAAGGAGAGTTCTCTGAACGCCAAGGGTCAAGATTCATGTTATGCAGGAAGTAGTATAGTAAATAATATTAAGTCTGCATCTACCACATTTCCACTTAACTGCTGATCTGCACAGAACGAGGGCAAAGAGCGCCCCATCCGCAGAAACGATTGTTTAAAACCTGGTGACAGCAGGGCGGACGACGCCTGCTGCCGGAGGGGCTCTGTCATTGGCGCCGAGTCAGGCTCCGAGTCGGGGGACCAGGGAAGACCTCGGTCGCCCGGACTAAGAGCAACTCACGTTTTCTCCGCCTGGAAGGGTGCCTCTATTTCTCCTTTAGGAACCCACTCCCGCTGCAAAGCTTAGAGCTTTTATCCACACACACACACACCTCCCAACCCTCTATCTACGCAGGGCTGGATTTCTTAATGTTTCGGAGCCCGGCTAAACTTTTCAAGGTGAAAGAGAAAGAAAAAAAAAAAAAAAGGAAAGGAAAGGAAAAGAGAAGACAGCTGAAATCGCCCCCATGTAAAATGAAACCCTGGTGGATCCTAAATCTTCTTGGGGAGCCTACTGGGGCTGTTGTAGGCCGGAGGACAGAGTAAGGCAAGAGTTGCCGGGAGCAGGCAATGAGGCAACCTAAAAGCAAAGACGCAGGAAAATTCTGTGCAGCCGGGAATCCAGTTAGCTTCAAACGTGTCCAATTTAAGGCAGCAGCCCCTCCACCAAACCCTGTCAAGTACCAGAATTCAAAATTCCAGCCCTCAGAGCCGAGGGGCCAGCAGACCTGCCTAGGAACCGAATGCACTAGCTCTGGGGGAAAGGTCAAAACACAAGGCATGTGAATCAAAAATTTTTTCTGGCCTTTCCGAAAAATGTGCCGGGGGGGAAAAAAGAAACTGAGGCACGCCGGCAGAGACCCCCTCCTCCCCCACCCCCGCCCCGCCTGGTGCGCCCCCAGAAGCAACTACAGGATCCCTGGGGGAGCGGAGCCCTTTGAGGGGACCAGGTCGGGGGCGGGTCTGGCCGGCGCGGGGCCCGGGACCCCCCGGAGCTGCGGCCGCACCTGGAGCGGGGGCTGCCGCGGGGCGCCCGCCAGGTGAGCGCCAGGCCCGGGCGCCCCGGCCGCGGGGGGACGCCTGCTGCGACTTTTTTTAAAAAACACACTCTCGCGGCGACCGAGACTGCTTCCTTGCCCATTTCCGGGCCCCAATCTTTTTAGGTTGTAGCAGGAACGGCGCTCGGGGGCTTTCGCTGGGTCTCCCCAGCCGCCCCGGTCGGTCCCCGAGCTCCCCCTGCTCCCGCCTCCCGGGGGCGCGGCGGGGGTCCCCGCACCCGGGGCGCACTCACCGTGGTGGGTCGGAGGGTACCTCTGCACCGTGGCCCTCACCGAGTTCCCATAGTACGAAGGGACGTGGTTGCCTTGACCGTCGATGTTAAAAAGTACATCCACCTCCTCGGGCAGCGGGTACTGCGCCGGGTCCATGTAGGAGTGGCCGAGGCCCGGGTGGTGCGTGTCCGGGTGCTGCCCGTTGAGGACCGCGGGGTGGTGGTGGCTCACCCAGCGCGGCTGGTCCGCCGTCACCTCCATGGCCCCGGCTGCGCTCGCGCCTCTCGCCCGGCCCGGAACCCGCGCGCGGAGAGGGAGGGCGGCGGTCGGGCTGGGGCGGGGCGGGGAGGGGTCGGGGGGCTCCGAGGCCCTGCAGGTGCTCCTGCCGTCGGAGGGGCGGGGGGGGGGGTGTCGAGTGATCTGTTTGCAGTGGGGCAAAGGGAGAGCTGGGGAGGAAAGGTGAGCGAAGGAGATTTAAAAATATATATTTGAGCAGTAGTTTGGCAAAGAGGAGAAGAGGAAGGAGAAGCAAATTCCCCCCACTCCAAAAAAAAAAAAATATATATATATATATATAGGCACGGGAAGATAAAGGGGAGGGGGCACCAAATTCTAAAAGAGGGGAGGGCGAGCGAAGGTGGCTGGAATTTTTGCAGAGGAGGCTCTTCTGCACCGGGGCTGGCTCAGCGGCTCCGAGGCTGAGGCTCTCCGCGGGTCACCTGCGAAGGAGAGAAGGGGGAGACCTGGATGAGCTCCTAAGTACTCGAGCACCTGAGTTTATCAAGTGGCACCACCTCCCCGCGAGCCGCCCGGCCCCGCGCCCGCGCACCCAGGACACGCGCACACACGCGCGCTCGCGCACGCCTCCTCCCGAGCGAGGCCAACCGGGACGCGGCCGCCCGGGGACCAGGGCCCTGCACCCACTGCGCGGTGGCACCGGCCCGACAGCTCCCTCCCTCGCCCCCCGCCGCCGCCACCTCCACCACCTCCACCACCACCAGCATCCCACCTCCCTCCCCCACCCCCCCTCCGCGGGGACAGCGATCCCCGGACCTTCCTTCCAGGCCTCGAGAAACTCTCCCAAGGAGGACGGCAGGGTTTAAAGTGTGTTAAAGTCCTCCCACATGGGGCGAGGAGGGGAAAAAAATAAAAAATTTAAAAAAAGAAAGAAAAAGAAAAAAAAAAGAAGAAAGAAGGAAAAAAAATCAAACTTAAAAAAAAAAAAAGTTGCTAGTACCAACCTGGGTAGCGAGCAGTGAGGAGGAGGAGGAGGAGGAGGAGGAGGAGGAGGAGGAGGAGGAGGAGGAGGCGTGTGACCTGGGAGACCAGAAACTGCTCGGTCAGGTTGCGTGGCTCGCTCTGTCGCGCGCGCTCTCCGTCTCTCTCTCTTTTCCTCTCTCTCTCAGTCTCTTTCTCCCTCTCTCAGTATTTTTTTTTTTTTTTTTTTTACAGGGAATGCATTCTTTCTGAAAGTATCAAGACGGCGCCAGGCAGCTCAGTGTTCGCAGACAGCTGTGGCGCGACAGAACTTAAGGAGGTTCTAGTGTCATCCGCGCCGAGGGGGAGGAGCCTGGCGCTGGCGAGGAGGGGACAGTTTCACCAGCACAAGGAAACTGCAACCCAAACCCGCTGCAGGACCTCACCGCCCCCCCCGCCGCCCCCCTGCCTTGCACCCCTCCGCCCCAGCTCCCGCCCCTGCACTGACCGGAAGGGGGGCGCCGCGGAGGGCGGCCCGGGGGCGCAGGGGCGGCGGCCCGGGTGGGCCAGGCCCGCGGGGTTTGGGGCGGAGGGGGCGGGCTGGAGGGAATTTGCGCTCTGGCCCTTTAACTGTGGCTCCCGCTCCTGCCAATTCATTCCGGCTCGGTGGATTATTCCGTGCCGGGGAAGCCGGCCTGCCCCATTCATAAAGTACATTTCTACAGGCCGCCTTTCTTTTTCAGACTTTTTTTTTTTTTTTCTCTTAATGACCAAACTTGGTTTTAAATTCAATGCAGGGTTTTGGGGAGGTGATTGCTTTTTTTTGTTTGTTTCTTTTTTCTTTTTCTTTTCTTTTTTTTTTTTTTTTTTTGGAGCTCTGTGCATGTACCACGGATCAGAAAGTATTATTATTATTTTTTTAATGCCGAAGTCCTTTGAGGTTTGCCTCTGGAGAGAATTGCCTAAGAGGCTTGAGGAGTGGGGCAAGAGGAGTAACCCTTACTGGGATGTCCCGGTGACCCTGGTGGTCGTTGTCAACGTTTCCCCCCCAGCCTTTTGTGCTCGCGAGCCCCACGCAAGGAGGTCCCCGCTGTTGCAGCTGTCCCGTCTAGACCTGATATTTGGGGTCGGTGCGTGCTTCTCACTTGAGTGGCAGGAGTGATGGGAGAAAATGAAAGGGAGAGGGAGACAGAGAGAGAGGGAGACGCTAAGGAGCCCCCTAAGAGCGGCGGGAGTGGTTGCAAAGAAAGAACTCCAGTCTGTTTTCCAGTGGCCTAACTTGTCCCTCCTCCCCGCCCAGCGCCCCGGGGTCTTGCCCCAGCCGAGGGACCGGCCCCTTCCACCTACCCCCGTCCCGGCCGGCGGGCAGGACTGCGGCGACCTTCCCCGGCCTCGCGCTGCGCGGCCCCGCAGCCCCGGGCGGAGGGGGTGCGGCTCCAGAAGCCCCGGTGGGGGGCGGGGCCTCGAGGGGGCGGGGCCGCGCGGGGCCCAATCAGCGGGCGAGGCTCCGGCCGGGCCGGGATTGGCCGGCCCCGCGGGCTCCAACCTCCCCGGCCTCGCCTGGTCCTTTGAGCCACTGCATCCCCTAGCGGCGCCCCGGCTTCTGCAGCCGCCCGTCCCGAAAACGCGGTCGGGGCGAGCAGGGGTCAGGCGGGGAGGGGAAGACTCAGGTTCCACCTCCTGCTCACCCCAGGGCCCTGTGTGCGAGGAGAGTGTGGGTGCCCCCCCCCCCGCAGGCTTCCCCACGGACGGCACTAAGAGCTGAATTTGGGGTCTCATCTGAATGAAAGCCATTATTCCCTCTTTGCTCCTCTACAAATTACCAAAAAAATTCGAAATAGAAGAGACCGTCCCTAAAAGTAAGTTCTGGAGGATTCGTTCCATCAGGTCAAGGAAAATCATCAATATTCAGCCTTCGGCTGGTGTGTGTGTTGGGGTAGGGGCGAGCGAGAGATGCCTCGTTTTTATGCACAATCCGTGTTTAGAAAGATTAGTGACATTTATTTGAGTGGTGGAAACGCGGGTCCTGCCCATCTTGGGTTTGGAGGCTCCGTCTTCTTAACTCTGATGTTTGTTAAAAAATCAGGGTTGAGTTTCAAGATACGGGACGGAAGAAGATTCCTAAATGGAACACACAGCGCCCCGCCCGCGACGGGTTTCTCCGGAGCCCATTTAGTTCCCGTTTATTAGGGCGGCCCAGTAAAGCAGCATCGATTTTCCCCTCACTCTGACCACTTCCCTCTAGAGCCAGCCAAGCTGCCAGCCTCTACTGCTCGCGGTGCTCTCCGAACCTTTTAATTATTTAGTTTCTGTCTAACATTCACCGGAAACCGCTTCATAAACAAGGGCAGGCCAGCGCGCACACATTTTTGCTCAAACTCCCCGAGATTAAGATTAAGGATGGGAGCAGACAGGGAGAAAAAAAAAATTTTAATTAAAAAAATAAAATAAAATAAACATGAAAAGCGCTTCTCGGCGCATCAATCAGCCCCGGGTCGAGGCGATGCCAGACCGGACCCCGGTTCAAAGTCCACGCGGGGAGTCCCAAAGGTGGCCTTTTGGGGCGAGACCTGGGAGCCAGGGGAAAAAAAGAGAAAAAAAGGGAGCCATCCCGGGGGAGGGGGGAGGAGGGGGAGGGCTGCTGACGCCAGGACTCGAAAATGTGAACTTGTGAGCTTAGCACAATTTTAAAAGACAAAGGGAAAATATTTGGGAGAAGGAGGCCTTCCGGCGCGGCGCCTCTCCGGGAACGCGCAGAACTTGGGGGGCGGGCGTCGTCCGGTTTAATTCAAAGCGCCGGGTCGGGCCGCCCCGCGGAGGAGAGGCCGCCCGCCCCCACCCCGGCCCCCACCCCCGCCCCCGCCCCCACCTCCTCCCCACACCTTGGAAAAATAAAAGATGTCGAAGGCCCTAGGTCTGGGTGGTTTGCAGCGGGCCGAGAGGCGTGGGGGGCTGCGGCGGGATGCCCGGTGTAATGGAGCCAGCCTGTAGGGGGTATTTAACATTTAATTCCCAGCCGGTCCGCCCCTGTTCCCGGACTGACAGTGGGTAATTGGGAAAGAGGACGTTGCTCTTTTGATGGCCCGCGCCGGCCAGTCTCGCCGACGCCACACTGGGTTTGACGTCACGGGCCCAGCCCCAGAGCCGGGAGCGCAGGGAAGGGGGGTGGGCAGGGAAGAGGAGGGGAGGGGGATGCCCGGGGGGAGGGCCGAGGTCGGCCCCGGGAGCCGCCGGCCAGCAGCGGGGGGCGGGGAGCGAGGCCGGGGCGCGGCTGCAGCGCGTGGCCCGAGGCGCAGAGCCGGGCTGCGGGGGTCTGAGCCAGGCCCGGCGCCGGCCTGACCCGCCTCGCCGGCACGGGCAGGCCGGGCTTCCTCCTCCCGGCGCGGGCGGGGGAGCGGAGGGGGCTCGAGGCCCGGGGGCGGGGGCGGGGGCGGGGGGGGAGGTGGTCCAGGCTCCCCCGCCGCGGGAACCCGCGAGGCCGGCATCCTGGCCTCCTGCAGAGGCGCCTCTGCGCCCTCCCGCAGGCCTGCCGGCCCCTCCGCACCCAGGCACCCAGGCACCCAGGCACCCCGGCCCTGGCCCGGGCTAGCGAGCCCCCCTCCACCCCGCCCTCGCCGCCCCCTCCTCCTCCCCGGGAGCAGCCGGCCGAGCGCCGGTGGAGGAAGCGAGGAGACCCAGGAGGAGGATGCCGCCGCCGCCGCCGCCGCCGCCGCCGCCGCAGGGCCCCGGGCTCCTGCAGGGCGCGAGGCCTCCCTCACCAGGGTAAGGGGCGGTCGGCGAGCGGCCTGCAGGCCTGGGGCCCTGGGGGCAAGCATCCCCGAGCCGGGCGAGCGACGGCCGGACACCCCCCCCCCCACCCCCCAGGAGCGCGGGGCGGCGGGGGCCAGGTCGGCCCGTCTCCATCGCCAGGCCTCGAGGCGGCTGCTTTAGGCGTCAAGTTGAGTGGGGTGTGTGTGCCCTCTTGGGGAAAGGGTAAGAAATGGAGCCTGGCTTGCTGTCCCCGGTGGCGGCGAGCTGGGGCCCCCACACACACACACCCCCAAGCACATGCCCGCGTACAGGTCCCTCCCACCCGCCCTCCCGGGACGGCAGGGGCTCCGTGCCTGGAACTGGGCCACCCCGTCCCCGCCCGGGAACCCGAGCCCGCGGCGGCGCCCCGGGCAGGCGCGTGCCCCCAGCTCACCCCTGCGGCCGCGGGACCCAGAGAGCCGAGGCCCACGCGGGCCGGCGGCCCCCACCCGAGCCTGGCGCCCCGCGCATCCAGGCGAGCTCCGCGGGGCCGAGGTGCCCGCGCGCTGCCCGCGGCCGGGACCCGGGAGCCCAGCCTCGGGGGCCCCGCGCACGGGGAGCGGGCGTGCCGCGGGCCGCCCGGGGCGGTCGTTGGAGCGTGTTTGCTTAAGGAACTTTGCCAGCGGAGCGCGCGCGAAAATAGTCGGATTTCCCAGCGAGGCAGCAAATATTTGCAGGCGGGAGCAAGAAGCGGAGCCGGGCCGCGACGCCGCGTCCCTCCCCCCGGAGCCGCGGCGCCGGCCTGGGCGGACCCGGCCGCGATGCTCGAGACAGACGCGAAGCCGGGGACCTGCGGGGCTGGGGGCAGGGAGGGCGCGGGGCTGCGGCGGGGCCAGCAACCGGAGCGCGGCCGCGAGGCCCGGGCGAGCCGGGGCTGGGGCGGGAGCGGCCCTTCCCGGGGCAGCTCGGTCAATCTTCCCTGCCTGCGACCGGTCGACAAAAACGGTGTGAGGCGGCCGCGCTCGCTGCACGTCTGGGGAGGAAGCGGGAGCCCGAGGGGGGCCGAGGCCGCGCCCTGCACCCGCCCGGCCCGCGGCCCCGCGCTCTGCAAGCCTCGGGCTGGCGGCCGGCTCGCGCCCCGAGCCCAGCGCTGCCCGGCGGGGCCTTTAATGGGGTGTCTCCCTTTTAATAGTGGCCATTGTCGGAGCAATTAGCGAGAGACAATAACCGCCAAGAGGCTTTTAATTCGATTCCTTGCGCTGGCAGCGCGCGGCACCGGGGCGCTCCGCACGGCGGGAGGCCGGCGGGGAGGATCCGGCCCGGTGCGGGCCCCTGCCCCGGGGGTGCGGCCCCAGGGGCGGGAGTTCGGGCGGGGGCCAGCTGCAAGCGGGGGAGGGCGCCCTGGTCCTGCTCCCGGGACCGCGAAACCAGCCCTGGGCCTCGCCGGCCCTGCAGGCAGCGCGCGTCCCGGTCCCCGGTGCCTGCTAGAGGGAGAGAAGCGGACGGGGCGCGGCCGTGGAAGACAGGCCTCCTTCCTCCGGGGCCCGAGGGCCCCCGCCTCCATCACCCAATTCCCTTCCCAATCGGGAAGGGAGAAGAAGCCCCTTCTGGCGCGCACACACCTCCCCCCTCCGCGGCCTCGGCCCTCGGATTAGGTTACCGCGGCCAGGCGAGGGTTTTGACTGGTTACAGAAGAGCGCAGGTAAAGCTGTATAAACAGCTCGCAGGCTGCAGGGCTGGAGGGTTACGCCGGGGACACGGCCCCAGGCGCCACCGCCGGGCGAGCGCCGCACCCGGGAGGGGGGAGCCCGCTGGCACGCAGCGCGTCCCCATCTCTGCAGCCCGCACCCGAGCCCCCGCTCTCTTTCCCGCATGAACTGAAAACGCAGGGAATGGGGAGGAAAGCAGAGGTGATGAGAAAGCAGCGAGGCGGTGGGCAGGGCCCCGGCTGTTCTTTGCAAATGAAAGGCGGCGAGCAGGGGACTTGGGGGATGAAGAGAGAAGGGGGGGACCCCAAACTCACTGAGTGCAGATGCTGGAGGTGGAAACGTCCGAGGGGGGAGCCCCACGGGTACTCAAGCGAAAAGAGTTCCGCGCGCGCAGCTCGGCTCCCGGTTCCCACGCCCACCCGCCTCAGGCCTAGGGTCTACCTGCCACCTGCCCTGGGAAATGAGCCATCGCTTTGGAGGGGGTAGATGGTTTGATTCACCTTTTTTTTTTTTTTTGCTTATTCATCTATCATCGTTTAAAACTCGGAAGGAAACCCGCCCAGGCCAGGAGGAGCAGCGAGAGATGGGGAGAGTCATAGAGAGAGGAGATGCGCTCACAGATTACCCCCTCCTGCTCTGCTCCCGACCGCTAGGTTGGGCCCTGCAGCTTGGGGGATCCTGGCCCTCACTCTGCCGCTACCCTCTTCTCCTCCGGTGAGAAAAAAAAAAAAAAAAAAGATTGTATCGAGATAAAAAAAAAATTAGGTAGGGGCGCAGCGGAAAGGGGGAGAGAGAGAGGGAGAAGACAGGGGATTTCTGTTTTCGAGGGTAACAGTGCACAGGTTGGTGGCATTTGGGGGGAGCCCCAGTGTTGGGCAGGAGAGAAAGATTCCCCTGGAGGACCATTCGGAAGGAAAGCCAGTCACCCTGCAGGAAGGTCGCACCTCCCCTGCAGTCCTTCCTTCCTGGCCTTGGAGGTCTAGGGGGACAGTGGGAGCCCCATGAGAGGAAGAAGGGACTGGGGACAGAGGGGCTCCAGCGGGTCGGGTCGTCCCTCCCGGGCCACAGGCCGTTGATTCAGCTCCCAGCAGTACCACCGGCCCTCAGGTAGAGGCTGGCCGAGTGTAGACTCAGGCTCTCCTCCTGGGGGGTTCTCAGGCCACCCGCTGAAACATTCGGGATTCCCGGGGAAGTTGTCAGCAGTGTGGGATTCACCCACGGGAACTCCAGGGCCCTGTATTTTTCTGGCAAGAAGGGATGCACTTGGGCCACCTGCTGCACCCCCCTTGCTCCCCGGGTGCTCCCCGATCGACCCGGCCACCTCACTGCCCCTGGCCGGCCCCAGCTCCCAGCCTCAAGCGCTCACCTTACCCGACTCTCTGGCCACGAAAATTTGTCATTACAGGAGGAGGGCTTTATCCCGGAGCTATTGTGTTTGTACCTCTCTGGATTAGCCGGGACCCTGGGGTGTGTTTGTTCCCGGACCTTCGACAGCGCGCTTCAAGGGAAAGGAGAGCTCACAACACGGAGAGGAGCGAGGGAAGATCATTTCCTCCAAATCGGCAGACAAGAGGCGAGCTTCCAAAAGCACCAAGTGTTCTCTGTTCCTCCCCACCCGCTGGACACCCCCCCACCGGGGAAAGTGTGCGAGCGCCCGGGGCCCAGAGCGGGCAAGAGGCCTCCCCGCGTGCCTGCGCCCCGCCGGCCCTCACCCCGCCGGCCCTCGCTCCCCGGCCGGGCCCACCGTGCCGCCCCGGCTCACGCTCGCTTCTCCGCCGTCTGCCACCTCGTGGACCTCAAGCAATTTGTTACATAAAACAAAACAGCCACCACACACATGTGCCTGCAGCCCCGCAGCGACGGACACCCAGGGAGGCCTCGTCCCCTTCTCCTCCTCCCGCCACCACCGCCAGGCCAGTCTGCCCAGCGACCAGGAGCGAAGCGGGGTTGGCACTTGCAACCCCTTCCCCTTCCCCGATCGCCTCGCCGCGCTGGTTAAAAAAACCTCCCTCCGGTTACCCCCACCATGAAGGAAGGGGTGATCGGAAATACTCGGTTCATGCACAAAGACGTACCACAAAACGAATGCACATTTCTGTGTGAAAAGGCTCAGAGGCGGAGGAGACAACGTCTTAGTGGAGCCCAGAAGTGATGGGAATGAGCGGGCGCTAGAGAACACTGGGCTTTGGGGCTCTGGCCCCACACACCTCACCAGGACTCCTAATTCCCCGCCACCTCCGGCGGGTCCCCGGACACAAATCGCCTTAAATTCCAAAAGAGGGGTTCTCAGCCACCCGCCTCCCACATACCTGCCCCTTCCTGAGGCTCTCTCTCTGTGTGGCCCTGAGCTGCTGGGCGGCCCAACAGGAAGCTCCACCAATGAGTGCCCAGGGGCGCCCACTCCCATCCACTCACTGCACCCCCGACTTACCCCCACCTCATATATCAGCTGCGAAAAGGCAGGGTGGAAAGAGCAATAAAAGGCAAATGCAGCTTCCCCTGTCTCTGGGCTTTTGGCAGGATGGACTAACCAGTGTCCGAGTACCCCGCCTCCTCCACCCCATCCCCGGTGGGGTGGGGGTGGGGTGCTGGCAGAGACAGCTCCTATAGTACGGAGGGTGGGCCTGGGGAGATGATGTACCAGGCGCCACTCACCCGCATCCTCTGAATGCAGCTGGGCTCTCAAACCAGGAGCCTTAGGCCTGCCAGGGCTGCCGGCTGGAAGCTGGAGGCTGGCCCTCCTCCTCGGTCCCCCAAGGGAGTCGGTAATGGGAGCCCAGGGGAGCTGACACCCACCTGGGGCTTGGTCCCGCTGACCTGGTCGCCACACCCCGTCCCCATCCGAACGAGCAGCCAACTATTCTCTTCTCCCAAATCACACACATGTTTAAAAGGGTTAATGGTAAGCTCCCTCCTCGCTGGGCCCTGCAAGCATCTCGCATCCAGGCACCTGGATTGCCTTGAGGGGCCTGACCGGGTCTCCTTGCCTCGGAAGGCAGTGGGGGGGGGGGGGGGACCACCAGCGTCCCTTCCCCCTGCCCGCGCCCCCCAACACGCACACCTTTTCTGCCACAACCGCGAAGGGTGGAGGGCTGCCAATGCTACTTTATTAGTTGCCACTTTCAAGTTCATAAGCTCCTGTCCATTGCCCCAGTGTCCTAGTGAACGCAGGCAAGAAGGGAAGGAGAAAATAGCCAAGAAACAGGGGAAGGAAACCCGAGGGAGGATCCGGGGGTGGGGATCGACTCCCTTCCATCCACGGCCCCGGGACAGAATCGCCCAGGGCCGGTTCCTCGGGCGCCGGCGGGGGGTCTCCGGGAAGAAGAAGAGGTGGACCAGAGCCCCTCTCCTGTCCGGATTCACTCAACTTCCGATGCCTTTTCACGATTCCTCCGTCGGGAACTGCCTCCGACTGAGGGACTGCTGGGAGGTCTGTTGGTCCGATGTCCCAGGAGAAAGTAGAGTCCTCGCCCCTGCTGCCCATCCTGCTCCCCCACGACCCTGGGCACCCTCTCTTACAGGTCGTGGTTTTCTCGCTCAACTCAGGGTGCTCCTGGAAGCAGGGGTGCCTCGGGGCCACTAGCTCTCCAGGGATGCCAGATGCCCTCACATCTGGACTCCCAACTTTTATCTCACAGCGCACAGCTGTTTCCCTAATTATATGCAGAGACAATGAGCCCAAGCTCACACTCGTAAGCAGAGGAAAATAAACACGCAATTGACACTCCCATCCCGCGGCCACCTTTGGGAGAAGGCTGAGCTGCTTCTCCTCGGCGGGCTCTCTCCCCGGGTCCCCGGCCCTCCCTGCACTGGAAGACGTGTGTCCAGCCCTCCCCCGGCATTCCGACCGTCTCTCACACTTCTGTCTAGTTTGTCTCCACATGCCTCACTCCGTAGCTCGCTCTCCACCAAGGGCGTACACACATGCACCCACCATGCTCGCCCAAGGTCACTGCAGAAAGCCAAAGACTGCCCGTGCCCGCGGAAGAAAAAAAAAAGTAATAATAAAGCCTGGGGTCTAGTTCATTTTCTTCCAGGGGCAGCTGTCCCCTTGGCGTCTAGACCGCCCCTTAATTCTCTCCACGTGGAGCCGGGAAAGCGAGGGCAGAGTTAGAGAGAAAACGATAGTCACTGACCTGGGTATTTTGCTCCCGCGGGCCAGCTGTGTTTTATTTTATTTTATTATTATTATTATTTTCCTGACTTGCCAGAGATCCGAAGGCAGAAATGACAGGCAGCCTTGGCCACTCCGGTCGCCGCTGCGGTCCTAACCGCCCCAGCTGCTTACGGCATCTCACGCGGGCTTCCAGCGAGCAGTAAAACCTGGGTGATGTGCATCCTTCCTAGGAGCCCCCTCCCTCCGCCTCCTCTGCTCACTGTAGAGAGCGGAGCTCTTCCGGGTTGCGCAGGGGGAGAGGGAGGGAGGAAAGAAGACTGAGCGGGGAATGGATTTCACCCCCTTGTGCAAACACGCAAACCACACATCTGGGGTGTGTGAGGCCAGAGGAGCTGGGCCGGTGGGGCGGGGGGAGACTGCCTGCAACGTGAGCAGCCCCTGGCGCCTACAGGCCCACCGGCTCTGCCAGGGGTGGAATCACCACTGCAAATGTCATCGCCAGTGTTGACTGGGTCATTACCCCCCCCCCCCTCAAGATATAAAAGCTTTTGCAGAGTCTCTTCGTCCCATTTTTTTGGAGCGAGTGGGGACCCAGTGGGAGCGTCTAGAGGTACAGTCCGCGCCACCATTAGCAGGGTCTCTGCCCCTCAGGGCTGTCCCTCTGCCTTCTGGTTCCTCCTCCAGTTTGTGTCTGCTGACGCCTCCAAAATGCCTGTGCTGGGCTTTCCTGTGCCTTGGGTGCGGCTGTCCGGCACAAGGTAGGGAGGGCAGACCCACGGGCCACCAGGCTCCGGGCTCGCTGGTCCACCTTGGCCCTCCTCCCGGTGGCACAGGAACGGCCGGAGGGAGGCCCGGCCCTGCAGACACTGAGTAGAGGTTTGGGGACGAGGCTCTCTCTCGGGGTCCCAACTCTTTTCAAGAAGAAAAGAAGGAAATTTAGCATCCAGGGCCCCTGAGGTGAGGGAGCGAGAACCAGAGGTAGCTGGAGGAGGTGGGGGGGGGGGCTGAAGGAGAATCTTCTGTTGGGTGCCCAGCCAGGAGCTCCCGCCCTGCCCCGTGGCATCTCTACTCCGGCCCAGGGGGATCGAATCCTCCAGGGAGGAGATCGGCATGAATAAATTTCTGCAGGAGTAAAATGAAACCCCGTGAACACTGGGGGAGAAAGGTCAGGGTCCATTCGTTTTGACAGGTAGCGTTTCCCCCTCACAATATTTATGCAACAAGAATATGGAGACTGACTTTAAAAATAAATACATCTTGGGGGAGAAATAAAACCAAATGTATCCACCGCCGGCCCAGGACGCTAAGAACCTCCTTGCGTGGGACCCAGCTGGGTAGTAAGGAGTCGCCCCGGCTTGGTGCCGCCAAGGGTTTAGGGGTGATCGTTCTTGGGGGGCATCGTGGGGGGGACGGCCACCGGCCAGCGAGGGCAGAAGGAGCGGTGCAGGGGCGCGCCGACCTGAGGAGGGGTGCGGGGAGGGTCACGGGGTGCGATGGGAGAGGAGGTCAGGATGGTGCCCGCTGGGGGGCTGGGGACGCCCCGTTCCGAGCACCCAGGGGCCCCGCGGCCTGGCCCCCTGGACCGCGCCCCCCCAGCTCCGCACCGTCGGGGCTCCGGGCCCAGGCCGAGGGGGAGGGCTGCTCCCGGGAGCGGAAGGGGCTCTCCCAGGCCCAGAGGGAGCCCCGAGCCCCCCTCCCCACCGCCCTCTCCGCCGGCTCCCTCCCGCCTGCCGCCACCCAGCGGCCGAGCCGCGGACAGGAGGCCGCTCGCTCCACAGCTCCCCCCACCTGTTGCCCCGGGCCCTGGCAGGGGGCTGCGGGTGGGGGTGGGGGGGGGCGGGGTGGGGGCCGTGCCGGGAGGACCCGGGGTTGCGGAGCAGGCGCCCCCCGCCCGCCTTGGCCCCCTGGAGCGCGGCCTCGTGGGGGAGTCGCGCCGCGGGGGCCCCGGGAGTGAGCCGGACCCCGCCTGTCTCCGCGTCTCCCCTCCCCTCCCCTCCCCTCCCCTGCAGCCCCGCTGCCCACCGGGGAGCCTCTCCAGCTCGGTCCCCGGAGACCCGCCGAAGGCCCCCGCCCCCCCCCCCCCGCACCTCCTTCCCCTCCCCTCCCTTTCCCTCCGCTCCCTTCCCCTCCCCTCTCCTCCCTCCTCTCTCCTCCCCTCCTCTGTGTCCGCGCTGCCCACCGGGGAGCCTCTCCAACTCCGCATCCCGGGGACCCGCCGCAGGCCCCCGCCCCCGGGTCCCTCCCCGCCTCCTGGGCCCCCTCCCCTCCTCGCCCTCCCCTCTCCTCCTCGCCCTCCCCTCCCCTCCCCTCCTCGCCCTCCCCTCTCCTCCTCGCCCTCCCCTCTCCTCCCCTCCCCTCCCCTGCAGCCGCGCTGCCCACCGGGGAGCCTCTCCAGCTCCTCATTCCCGGGGACCCGCCGCAGGCCCCCTCCCCGGGTCCCTCCCCGCCCACTGGGTCCCCTCCTCGCCCTCCCCTCCCCTCCCCTCCCCTCCCCTCCCCTGCAGCCGCGCTGCCCACCGGGGAGCCTCTCCAGCTCCGCGTCCCCGGTCCCTCCCGCCCCCTGGGTACCCTCCGCCCCCCTCCCGGGTCACCCCCCTCGCCCCCCGCTGCCGCCCGGAGCTGCCGGCCTGACCGCCCCTCTCCCCGGTTCCCTTTTCTGCTGACGCGGGCACTCGCCAGACTCCAGGTCTAAAGTGTCGCCCGGCCAGGGACGGAGAAATCCGACCGCGTCCACCGCTCGCCCGTCACCCCAATACCACCTTTAGCAAAGGAGGGCTTAACTGAAGGAAATTCGGCCGCCAAGGACACTCAGGGCTTAGGACTTGGTGGAAGCGAGCGGTGTGCGGGGCAGCGCCGGGCGGAGCGGGGTTCCGAGGAGCCACCGGCCTTGCGTGTGGCCGCGAGGGGCCCGGGGCGGGGGGAGCCGCTGCTGGGGGGGACCCCGGGGCGCGGCATCCCGGGGGCCGCGGGCGATGGGAGGGCGGGGGGGGGGGGACCCGGCAGTGGGTGAAGAGAGGAGGTCTCCCCAGAAGTGAACAGTGGGGGGAAAGGCGCTGGTGGCCCAGTGAGACCCCCAAGATTTATTCTTGGTTGGTGGACACCGGCCCCTGCACACTGTAAAGATGCTGCTTTAATGAAGCGACAAGTCGCTTTCTGAATTTTAAAAGCTACCACTCTGGCTCGCTGATTCGCGGTTCAGGTCTCTGTGCGTGTGTATATACCTGTGTGTGTGTGAGAGAGAGAGAGAGAGAGAGAGGGAGGGAGAGCACCCTCGGTTATTCAGGGGTGCTGTGGGCGATCAGTGCTGAGGACCAGCAGGCCCGGGTGCTCAAGAGCCCGCCCTGGGTTAGCAGGTCTGAGGGGCCTGGGTGGCCCCACTGCCCAGACCTCAGGACTCTGCAGTGAGCCTCTCCCCTGGGGAGTGCTTGTGTGGTACGCACCTGAGCAGCAGAGCCAGGAGGCAAGGACCCAGCTCTCTGCCACCCAGTCATCCTGGTGGGGGGGCTCCTCACCTATTGCCTGCCCCCCCCCCTTGCACACATCCCCTGCTGCTGGCTTCCCCCGCTCCCTTTCCCCTCCCTGGAGCACCTACCCCCTGGCTTCTTAACCCCTTAACCCTGGGCAGGCGAGCATCCTTCCCTGGGCTAGGATTCAGAGGCTGAACTCAGTAGAGAAATGTTGGGAGGCTCCTGGGCCTGGGGACAGAGCTGGGGTTGGGATTCCTCCTGGAGGCAATCCCGACAGCCCGATTGGCACCAGCATCGATGGCTTTAAATCCCGTGGCTCTGTTGGGCCACATTCCTACAAGCTAAGGCATTTGATTGGATTTTAAATATAAAAGGAAGTCACTGGGCAGGTGGAGGTAGAAGATGGGTCAGTAAATGACTAATGATAATAGAAACAGTGTGTCCCAGATCTCTGCGATGGCCGCGCAGATAGGAAGTTCACCTGTTGGATAAAGAAAAAGGGGACCCTGTAGGGAGAAATAATCGCTGGCACAATCTCCAATCTTTCTAAGAATGTGTGGCCACTTTGAGTTGTTCGAAGCAGGGCTGGGGAACCGTATATTTAATCTTCCAGGTTTTCAACATCCCATTTCTTTCCCTTAAAACACAGGTAATATTTTTCTTCCTGCCTGTAGGTCTTCAGCCTCCGTCCCCCTCTCAATTTTTCTAACCTTCCCGGCTATCCCCTCAGGTTGCTTTTAATTCTTTCGCATGCGGCTCTCCACCAGATGAAAACACACACTTTAAATACCAGCCTGGGTTTAAAAGTTCTAATCTTTCAATTCCACCCATTGGGATGTGTTCTATTATAAATGTGGAGGGTGGGGGGAGTTGGGAGGGTGTGAAGGAGTCTGGCGTGAGAAAATCCAGTTCTTTGATTTTCCTTTTCTTTTTTTTTTTTGCTTTTTTTCTTTTTTCTTTTTTTTTTTTTTTTCTAATGGAACATTTTTATTAAACTCAACTTCTAGGTCTGTGACTGCCTAGGTTTCCATGACCGAGATTTGCCTGGCTGGGGGGTGGGTGGTGGTAGAGCACTGCGTGGTGGGGGTCTGGGTGGTGTGGAACCGTGGACATCTCACATGGAAGTTTCACAAAGCAGTGACTGGAAATTAAAAAAAAAAAAATCAGACCTATTCCACCCAGGCGCCCTAAATAAATAGCCCCGTTTGCAAATTCCTATCAATTATTACGTGATGGGAAAAAATCCTATCTGAAAATAAAGCACGTGGACGTGGAGAATTTTAATTAAATCTTACTGTGGATATAATAACATGGAAGTGATTTTTCATTCGGCGCTTGCCTGCTCACCAGTGTTTTATGGCGTTTTCTTGCCTCTGACTTTATTTTAAAATATTAGACGAGGTGGAGAATTATAAACGACTCTTTCCTTATCTGTACTGCTCACATATCCAGGATCAGAGGAGCTGATTAAGAAAGAAGTCAGAGGCAACGTTGGATTCATAATGATTTGGAATAATGAATCCTTATCTCTGCTTTCCAGATTATCTGCCTTTCAGCTCCCAATGTTTTGTTACATGGGATAATTTATTGCATCTAATACATCACAATGAATCTGATGGTAGAAAGTGATGGCCAGCGTTGTGAAAAGGGGGCCCTTATTTTTTATCCCGGGGCAATGAAACTGCTTTTTGCAGTTTTTAATTGGGAAAATATAAGGTAGATCTGATAAAAAGAGAGAGAGAGAGAGAGAGAGAGAGCGCGAGCGCTGGGTATAATCTTGCCTGCTCGTGCCTTACCACGCGGCTCTTTAATTAGTGTGTCAATTTCAGGCTGAAATTAACAAGATCGACCTGAAACCAGCGCTTAGTTTCTCCCCAGCACCGAGATCCTAATTTTTAACATGATTTATTTTTATGAAAAAGGAGATAATTAATCATAAACACCGACTAAAGCTCAGAGCCAAGTTAAGATAAAATGCCATTTGCATCTTTATATAGAAAGATACCAATAATGTTAATTTTCCTGAGATTTCCTCTCCGCTCACCCCGTGTCCTGTCCCCCACCCCCCACGCGAGGTTCCCACCCTGACCGCTGCCCACTCTGGCCCCATTCCAAGTAAACAAGAAAAAAGAAAACAAAACAGCAATCCTAGGTTTCTCTTATTCATTGCTTTCTTTTAAAAAGTGCATATATATATATTTATATATTCAGCTCTTCTGGCTTTGTCTGTCAACAAGCAGAATGAGCATAGGGTTTGTTGTGGGATCCCCCCCTCCTCCAGCAGAGTGGTGGATGGATCTGCCTGTTTTCCCAGATCCCCCCCGCCCTGCACCGACCCTCATCATCTTCCCTGGGTTTCAGAGTTGGAGAGAAGAGGACACACATCTCATTTAATGGTTAATTAGTTACGATAATTGGCATTTTTGTTTCTTTTGTATTTTGCCCTAACGCCAAAGGAACAAAAGCCATCTAAACGCAACAGGCTTTCCTCTCTGCCTCTTTCAGGATGGATTTCCGAATCCCAGGCTGTACCCGGAGTCCCCTCCCAACAACTGACAACACTAGCAACCTCCCAGCTTCAGGAAGTAGAAGGGGCAGGAGTCACCGGTAATTTGCTTTTTAAGCTCGTGCCTGTTGATTACTTTCTGGTTGCTTGGATCAAACAATCGTTGCAAATATGCAAACCAGCAAGAGGAGATTCATACATATCCACTCTCCAATTGTTCCTCCTGACGTCAGATCATAATTTCTTGGTAATTGGATGGCTTGCACCCGAATAACGCGCATCTGAAATTCTCTACGTTTCTCTAGGTTGCAGTAGATTTTGTACTGGGAGTGTAGGGTGGAGTTGGGGGCAGGATTTGGGTTGTTTGGTTTTTGTGTGTTTTTTTTTTTAAGAATACTTTCCAGTTCACCATAGTCCTATTTTTTTTTTTTTTTTTAAGATTTATCTATTTGACAGAGAGAGAGTGAGCACAAACAGGGAGAGTGTCAGGCAGAGGGTGAAGCAGGCTCCCTGGATGTGGGGCTTGATCCCAGGACCCCGGGATCATTACCTGAGCTGAAGGCAGAGGCTCAACTGACTGAGCCACCCAGGCGCCCCACCATAGTCCTATTGTCTCCCTTCCTCCCCGCACTTGGGAACCTTTACTTCTCAAGTGCGGAGACGAGGTTTGTTTCCTGAGCATGTCATCTCCCCGACAGTTCTAGAGCGGGTTGGACAATGTTGAACGCAGGTGATCAAGATGACGGAAGTGGGGGGTGCAGTTGGGTCTGAAGCAGGGGTGAGGTTCTGTAGAGCCAAATCCGCGGTTCCTCTGCTTAGACCTACAAGGGCCCCCACCACTGGGCTTTCCTCTCCTAGGATCACCCGAGGTTCCCAGCCTTCTGCAGTTCCAGTGTCAGTTCCTGATCCCGCCCCACACCCTTAAAGGTATCCAAATAGTTACAGATTTTAAAAACTTGGCTCTTGATGCCGATAAAGACACTTGAGGTCGTTCATGGCCCGAGGGAGGGAGAGACCTGGTTTTCTGGGATGCTCTCCTTGTAGCTTTCGGTTCAACGTTGGCCTCACGCCGGTGGATATCAGATGCCGAGTTCCAATTTCGTATTAAATACCGCATGAATTCCCTCTCCTGCCCGTCTGCCTCTCCCTCTCCTTCTCTTCTTCACCCCTGCCCCGGTTCCTCTCTTCCCTCTCTTTAGGACACATCACTCCAAGAATTTCAAGTATCAATTATAAGTAATATTAATTTCTCAGCCCCAACCAGTGAAGTGCGGATGATCTGATAGGAGTATAAAAACGGTGCTTCCCTAGATGAAACAGACCAGTGGAGCCTACTGGGCCATTTCCCATGCCCAGATGAACATTCAATTTTCCGGCATTATCTCCGCACTTAAACTCGCGTGCTCCATTTCTGTGCCAAGATAAATTTGCATAATATTTGCAGCTGTAATTAGCTGATGAGCATCTCCCAGCCTCCCCCTTTTGTCTCTCTCTGCATTTGGTCTTCCACTGATGCCACATTTGATCTTTAATATTACAGGATTCCCGATAGAGGATTGCATATCTTATCTTCTCGGCTCCAAAATCTTCTAAGGAGGGAGAGAGGGAGCGAGGGGGTTTGGGGAGAAGCGTGAGGGAGGGGAATGAAGCTTCAGTAATCAGGGTTTGAACAGGTTAGGATGGGGAGAAGGTAGAGGGAGCGACAGAACAAATGAGAGCCACTGAGAATCTGTGGTGGCTGGGGTGGGGAGCGGTGGGACCAGCCTCTTGGAAAGGAGAATCTGGAATCCACCCGTTACTACTGAGAGAACTGGGGAGTGGGGTCATGGGAGGTCGGGCTGGAGATCTGGAACCTGGCTGAGGTGGGGGGAGAGAGGTGAGTAGCCAGCCTTCACGTTGTGGCCCTTCCTCCCTTCTGGGAAAACAAACAAACAAACAAACAAACGCAAACAACAACAATAACAACAACAACAACAACAAAAAACCAAACGGTCCAATCTGCGGCTCCAAGGAAGGCGCTCCGGCGGGTAGCTCCCCTCCAGCAGAAACTGGAACTTTTGAAACCAGGCGACTGTCTTATCTGCTCATCTGGTCGCCTCTCCTTAATAGAGAGCACAGCGCTCCTGAATCTCTAATGTGCCACGGTTTCGTTCTGCGCGTTTCTGGTTAGAAGAAATAAGAGTCCCCCTCTAAGAAAAGAGGGAAAAGAAAGTGAAGAAAGGGGGGTGGGGGAGGAAAAGCAGAAAGACACAAGAGTTTAGAAAAAGAGGAGACCCGGGGTGGTCCTCCCAGCAAACTGGGTCGCCTCCAGAAGGGGAGCAAACCCGGCCAAGTGTCCCCCAGCCTCGTCTGGGTTGTTACTATTGGGCTACTTTTCTCCAGTGAAGTTTCCTGACCCGGCTGGGGTCCGGGTGGGGGGTGGAGGGTGGGGGACGCTGGGTGGAAGGAAGGCGGATTAGAGGAGCCACTGGTTGAATTAGTATCTGTGGGAATCCAGAGGAGTAGAGAGAGAAAGGAAAGGCAAGAGGGAGAAGGAGGTAAAAAAGAAGAAAGAGTCGACTTTCATGCCAATCATTGGAACAAATAGCTAACATTTAACGTTTACACGCGCTCTGGCGACGCCCTGGCGCTCCGAGGACCCGGGGCAGGGCTAAAATGTCCCGAAAGCCTTTGGAGAAAACGAGTTTCCAGCTATCAGGTTCTCCCCATCTCCCCCCTTCCACAGGGCTTCGGTTTCAGGCTGGACTTGTCCAATGTCTGCGTTGCCGCTGCGAGCTCCTAAATGAGTGTCAAGGAGGCAAATATCAAATAGCGCCGGGGTCAAGGCGGTTTGGTTAACCGTGCAGGGCGCTCGGGACCCAGACCTGTGCGGGACGCGCAGGGGGGAGGGAGGCGGCCGGGAGGGGGCGGGGAGGGGGGACCGAGGGAGGGACGCTGGGCGGATGGAGGGGCGGGGGGGGGGGCGCCCACCGTGCACAGGGGGGCTGAGCCCCCCACGCACCTCCTCGCCCCCCGCCAAGCAAGGAAAGGCGCCTGTTGGCTCAGCGGGAGAGGAGTCCCTTGGAACTTTGCTCTTCTGTTTTAACGAGGCCAACGTTGCGCAGCCAAGATCAGAAGTGCGCCTTTAGGGACTGGGGAGCTCCAGGCCTGCTTCCCCACCTGCTGCCCGAGGGTGTCGGACGAGGAGTTGGCCAAGGTCCCCTCGTGCTGGGGAAGGGTGCAGGGCGTGGGCCCAGCGCGGTTAACCGGGAGCGCAGGGGCCCGGGTGACAGGCTCTGCCCGGTGCACCCAATGCGCCCCACGGAATCCAGAGCTGTGAGCCCCAGTCCTCCTCCACCAGAGCCCCGAGCTCGGTGGCCGCGAGCAGCAGCAGCAGCGACTGTCGGGGGGAGGTCTCCGTCCAGGGAAGTCCACCCCCACCCCCGCACCGCCCCTGCAGCCCAGGTTCCCGCGCTGTCCCTGCTCCAGGGCTCGGGCTCCGAAGTGCTTGCAAAGGAGAACACTTCTGCTGGTGGGGGGGGGGGGGAGGGCGCCCTGGGGCTGCCGGGCAGGGCAGAGGCGGGGACCCAGCGATTGCCCAAGGCCCGCTGCATGCGCTCCGCGGAGCCTGCGTCCCAGGTTCTGGACCCGGCTCTCCGCGCTCGCGGAGGTGGGGGGTGGGGCGGGGAGACACGTGCACGGGGGGGAGCGTGCGTGGGGGGTTCAGCCCCCTCCCCCCTCGGCCCTGTGGGGTGGGGGTGCCTGGGGCTGATTTCCCCCGGAGGCAGGAGGCTGCGGGCCAGAGGTGGCTTTGCAGGGCGGAGCTCAGGCTGCCCCCTCCAGGGCTGGGCCCCAGGTCCGCGCTGTGCACCCCGCCCCCAGCGTCCCCCCTTGGGGTGTATCCCAGGCCGAGCACCGGACCCCAGGCCTCTCCTGCGGAGCTGGGGTGGGAGGATGGGGGGGCCTGAGCTCCAGGCCTGGGGGGTGCAGCGGGGTGAGGACCGAGGTACAGGGGTGGCCCCCCCGCCCCCCCCCCGGACACGACAGCGGGGTGCCCGGACCTCGCGCAGGGTGGGCTGGGGCCCTGCCTTCTTAAATAACCCTCTTTGGGTGAGTTTTTCCCTTCCCTCTGTGTAATTCTCAATGACAGTCATGAAGACTCATCACGATGTTACTTTTCCCCTTCTTTCTCAAATTTAAAAAAAAAAAAAGAGGAAAAAAAATACGCACCCGACTCCACTAGCGTTCGGGTTCCGGAGAAATTCTCAAATAGAGCAGTGTAATTTCTCAGTTGATTTTGATTGACATACTGTCCCTGGGATCATGTGTTAATCCCTTCTTCACTCAAGCCTTTTCATAACTCATTTCTCTCTTGCTAGATGGGGGCTCTGATGGTTACCGAGGCAACGACGATAGCACTAAGCTATTTCCCTCTCTGCAAGGAGACCATTATTCCGCATGCATAGGCCATCTGCAGCAGAGGTCGTCGCAAAGTCATTCACAACACAGCACACGTTTATTAAACTTTTATTCTCTTTTTTCCCCCAACACGGAAACTAGTTTGCACTTGTACGGGGCTGGGGGGTGGGTGGCAAGTGCCCCTCAGTGTCGGCCCGCAAGGACAGTCCTCTGGGCGGTGGCGGCTGGTGGCCTGCGCTGGGCCAGAGGTCCCTTCACGTCCCCATTGGCCAGAGGGGCTTTGGTCGCCGCCTCTGGGGCCTTGAGAATAGGATGGAGGGGTTGCATCTAAAGGGTAGGTGGGAGCGGGCCTCCATCCTCAGTCACCTTTGTTCCTGCCTGGGCATCATCTCCTCTTCCTGTCCTGCCCGGAGCGGCCTCTCCCCAGGGTACCTGCAGACACCCCCCGGGGAGCCACCTGCCGGGGCACTGGGGTCCTGGGCTTCTTTTCCCATCACGCAGCCTGCTGGTGGCACAGAGTCCTGCCCCCGTGGCCCTTGATGGGAGGTGCTGGAGAAAGCATGGGTTTGGGTGTCAGCCTTCTCCAGCAGTGGGGGGGGGGGGGGTGAGCCCAAGACCGGGCCGCCTGGGCCCGTCAGTCAGTCAAGGACATGACCTGGACAGGGCCCCAGGTTCCGCATGCAGTGCCAGACTCAAGGCACCCAAACCAAAGGGCACCTGCGAGGCCTGCTGATGGCCACTGCCTCGGTTTCCCTCACCTTCTCCCAGTTCCTCCCTCTCTCCCTTTCTTTTTCTTCACTTTCAGCCTCCAAGCCTTTGTCCTTTCTTTCTTTGTTTTTATTTTTTTTAAGATTTTATTTATTTATTCATGAGAGACGCACAGAGAGAGGCAGAGACACAGGCAGAGGGAGAAGCAGGCTCCATGCAGGGAGCCTGACCTGGGACTCGATCCGGGGACTCCAGGATCAAGCCCTGGGCCAAAGGCGGCGCTAAACCACTGAGCCACCCGGGCTGCCCTCTTTCTTTTTCTTGTAATGGGAGTGGTGGACCCACTTGGGGCCCCAGGGCGGGCATCTTGGGCTGCAAGGGCCTCTATGAGCCCAGCCCCAGAAGACGGGCTCCTGCCAGCCTCCTGCCCCAGGGCTCCTGCGGCCCCCCGAGAGCCTGCCTCCCACCACCTCGCTGTGGGAGCCTGCCCCAGCCACGGCCAGGGCCATGACCCAAAGGAGGGCTGTCCAGGCCACCGTGCCGCCAGCCGTTGGGGGCACCGGTGGTCAGGCCCGAGCCGCAGCGGGGCTGGCTGGCAGCTCTGCACACACTCTGGGGGCCCTGAGCAGGCCGGACAGACGGCAGTGGGGTAAAGGTGAGGGGCTCCTAGCTCAGCAGGTACAAGGGCCTCCAAAGGCCTCCAAGGGCCTCCAAGGGTCAAGCTCCTCCCCCTAGCCCATGATTGCCTGTGGTCTGTCTACACCCGCGGGCGGTGATGAAGGCCAGAGGGGGCGCTGTTGGAAGCCCCCCCACTCCACCGTCCTATTCCTAGAACTGGTGCTGCTCTGCTCAACCCCAGGGGTGACGATGCCTGCCCGGCGGCAGGCCTGTGCCCAGGAACACACCTGGCTCAAGGCCAACTAGGACCAAAAGATCCAGGGATGGGTCCTCACAGCCCCGACCAGCACCCCCACTCGAGGGGCACTGGGTCCCCCAGTGCCAGGGAGACCCTGAAAGAAAAGGAGGAGGGAACTTTCTGAGCAAATCAGCCGGCTTTTCCGGGGCTCTGTGCTTCACACACCTACACCTACCCCGGGAACACGATTAGAGCACTGAACCCTCAGGCCGGCTGGCCCTCCTGCAAGGCCTGTGCCCAGGGGGGTCAGGAGGCTGGGATCTAGAGCGACCTGACTGTGGCTGGGGGGCTGCTGAGAGGGGACCGGGGCTCGGGGTGAGCTGTGGTGGCCCCAGTAGGGATCCTACGTGTCGATGTGTGTCGTCGGTGTCTGACCCGGCTTCCCGGGGGCCTGGGATCGAGTCCCCCATGGGAGCCTGCTTCTCCCTCTGCCTGCGTCTCTGCCCCACCCCCCATGAATAAGTTAAATCTTAAGAAAAAATAAAATAAAAAAAAAAGCAGGTTCCATCTGCAGGGAGCGGGTCGAGGGTGGCAGAAGCAGAAAGAGGCCCTGGCCTCTCCACTGCGAGGGTCAGAGGGTCACATCGCGGGCCCCTCCCGCCTGTGCGGGGTGCTGGCTGGAAGGGGGACGGTGTCGGGCCGGGGTGGGGTGAGCGGTAGGAGAAAGGCCACAGCTCTCCGGGGTGCCGGGGGCAAGGTCACAGCAGTCGCCACCCAACTGACTTATGGGGCGGGGTGGGGGAACTGCACTGCTGGAAATCCCGCTCTGGGACTCTGGGAGAGGTGTCGTGTCCCCCCCCCCCACACTAAGGCTTAGGCACCTGCACCCAAGCCCCTAAGGGTATTACTGTGTAATAATAGTGGCCGCATCCACGGGCTGCGGGCTGCTCCTTAAATACTTAGCACGTCATCCTCTAAGGTAGGTTTGTCCCTTCTCTATAGGTTTGTCCCTTCTCTACAGGTGCCAGCCGCCTGGCCTGACCCCAGCTCTCATCGCCTCCAGGAGGACGCTTTCTCTGGTGCGAACTTTGACGGCGGGAGTGTCAAGAAAGACAAGCAGATAGATCATGACAGAAGCGATCAATACTCAATACTCGGGGAAATGCAGGACCTGTCGCTGTGTGAGCCTGGAGGACGGGATGCCGGGGGCGTCTCCAGAGGCTTCCTTACCAAACTGCCCGCGCTCCTTCTGGATCTCAGGGGGCAGGGGGGGATGCTCGGGAGATGGTGGAGCAGGGCAGGGGGCAAGGGACATTCCAGAGGGGAACAGGCAAGGGTCGAGGACGGGGTACAGGGAGGTCAAGGAGCCCTGGGAAATGTCACCTGCCCTGAATGGAGAGAAGTGACAGGGGTCGGCACACGTGACCACGAGAGCCTTGAAGGTCAAGCCAGCCGGCTTTATGTGGTGGGCGCTGGGCCCGGGGAGGGGAGTCTCTAAGCTGAGACACAGAGTGATGCGGAGTTAAGTGGTAGATTCTAGAAGCCCTTCTGGTGAGCAGCTTCCTCCCTAGACATCGCTGTACAAGGTGAGTGGCCCGTAACATTGGGTTTTTTGCTTCTCAAGATGCTGGGGCAAAATCAACGTGCACCGAGGCCTGCGCTTCTCCGGGCGCTTTCCCAATATTGCTGCGCGGGGACCTCCGTGCCCCAGGGCCGTGCAGGTGTCCCCAGAAGAGCAGCCCGGGGTAGGGGGGCCCTGACGCAGCCAAGGCCGGAGGGGAGAGAAGTGCCACCACCTGGAGAGCGGGCCGGAGGAGCGCGCTGGGGGATATATGGCAGGTATCTACAAACCCTCACGCTAATTGATGGGCTCCCCATATATCATCCCAGATAAAGGGCCCCGTGCAGTAAATGCTGATGTTTAGAACATCCTGATAGGGCTTTGTTAACAAGAAGATAACAGAAGAGCAAGATATGTTTGTTTAGCTGCCTATAGATAAACCCAATAGGTCTTTGTTAACTTTTCATGACGGATGGCAACTACTAACCATGATAAATAATCCGGGAGCGGGCAACTTTCTTCAAAGTGCTGGGATCGGCCCAGATTTTTAGGCCTTTGGAGGGAGGAGGGAGCACTCTGCGCGCGAGGACACCCGGGTCGTTGCGCTACTGGGCTTGACGTCTGCGAAATGATTTTAAGGAAGCCTGGAACCAGGCCGCCCCGCGATGCGTGTTCGGGCCTCCGGAAACCTGGCAAGTTGAGGAGCAGGATTTCTCGGACGAGCCTGCACAGCCGGGCAGAGCCCTGAGAGATCCGCGGGGATATGCTTCTAGCAGCGACGAACAGGTGAGAATAGGCTTTTCAATACTTGGAACACGGTGGCCAGAGACGCTCCTCCCGGCCACTCGTTGCAAGTCTTATCCCAAGTGGATGGCAGCATCAGAATTTCTTTCGCGGCATCTAGGAGGCTCAGGGGTTGACCTGACCTTCGGCCCAGGGCGTGACCCCGAGGTCCTGGGATCGAGTCCTGCACCAGGCTCCCGCAGGGAGCCTGCTTCTCTCCCTGCCTGTGTCTCTGCCTCTCTCTGTATCTCTCAGGAATAAATAAAATATTAAAAAAAAATTCTAGGGCAGCCCGAGTGGCTCAGCAGTTTAGCGTGATCCAGCCCAGGACAGGAGATCGAGTCTCGGGATCGAGTCCCACGTCGGGCTCCCTGCCTGGAGCCTGCTTCTCCGTCTGCCTGTCTCTCTCTCTCTCTCTCTCATTAATAAATAAATTTTAAAAAAATCTTAAAAAAAAATTCTAAGAGCCATGGGGGTAAGTTTTGTCACTGTGTTTAAATAAGTCTTGCCCACTGACGGTCAGCATGGTGTTAACCAGACGGAGCCACAAGTAACACTTTGCCCAGAACTCACCCAAAACAAAAGCCTCAAAGTACACCCAAGGCAGCCGTTTCATGCATCCAGTTACAAAAGACCAAACTTTTGGGCCGTTGAAGAAAATCATCATCCCACTGTTACCGTAAATGCAATATTTTAAAAGAAGGCCATCATCTTTTTTTTTTTTTTTTTTTACTGAAAACATCATTTGAATTTTATCTTTGCTAAAATGCTGGGGAGGAGGGGTGGAGCCTGAGCTGACCGCATCATCTCCCCCAACCTGAAGACTAATCAAGTTTGATGGCCGTGGTGATGCTGGGTCTCGGAAGTGAACCAGACTTGCCACCGGCACGTGGAGGTCCTGGGTGAGACGCTGTTTCCATTAATAAAGGAGGATATTAACAGGAATTCATTCTTACCTTAGGAAATTAGGGAACAAAATAAGCCAAAGCCACAGGTGAGCCGGGCGGGGAAGTTCTGGGCAAGCTTCCCTCCCCCTGCGGCTGCTTCTCTTTTTGTTGGGTTGTAACTAAGAAGGAGCTGTTGTCACTCTGTTCCCGTCCTGGTCCCAAGAGAAGAGTCCGGCTGGGGTCCCCCTCTGGGGCAGCACGGGCCTGAAAGCAAGAGATTCGCTTCCCCAGACTCCCTGGAGCCGCAGGTTCACATCCCGGGGGCTGCGCTCAGCCCTTCCTCCTCCCTAGGCAATAAATAGCATGGAAAGCAGGTCATCTGTGCGGCCAACTTCCAGGAAAGACCTTGAAGGCAGAGCCGGGGTGGACCTTGGCCATGACGCGGTGCTCCCCGTTTCCCGTGAGGCCTTCCTGCGGGGCGCCGGGGTGCCACACTGCCCCCGGGGGATGCTGCAGCTGGGGTTTTCTGATGGAAGTCGGCTGACTCCCTCGCATGGGCTTGGGGGAGCCCTGGGCTCTATCAGAGGAGGGGAAGAGGGGCAGGGCAGGGAGTTCGGGATGCTCACTCCCAGGTTCGCTCTCTGGCCGCATTTCCAGGGCGCCTCAACACCTTAGCACCGCATTTGTATTCCTGGTGAGTGGGTTGGCTCAGGTACAATGTGGTTAACGTTTTCTTTTTTGGCTCAAAGAGCTCGTGCCTGCCTGAGTCTAAACAATCAAGTGGCTGAAACTCTAGCACACTTTTTCGACCTGTGCTGCTTCTTCACAAAAGGGGTGCTGTTCCCACCTGTCTTTGCACACACAGTGTACCCGGTTTTCGGCCATGACTCCACTTAATATGAAAGACCAGCTTTTCTTGTGGGGGAGAAAAGAAATCAGGTCATGCCAGCCAAGCCCGGTGACAGGCCTGTTGGCGGGTCCAGGTTTGTTTGTTTTAAGGATGTGGGCTGTCATCAGGCCTGAGCAGGGACTGCATGAGCCAGTTCACCCGGACCTTTCCTTACTGTTGCTCCAAACCTTCTATTTCTCTTCTAATCTTTGAGCACAAAAGCAACATGATTTTTTTTTTAAGATTTTATTTATTTATTCATGAGAGACACAGAGAGAGGCAGAGACACAGGCAGAGGGAGAAGCAGTCTCCATGCAGGGAGCCCGATGTGGGACTCCACCCCAGGGCCCTGGGATCACGCCCTGAGCTGAAGGCGGACACCCAACCACTGAGCCACCCAGGTGCTCCAACGTAATTTTTTTTAAAGGGAGAGAGAGAGAGAGAGAGAGAGAGAGAGCAAACATGAATGGGAGAAGGGGCAGAAGGAGAAGCAGACTCCCCGCTGAGCAGAGAGCCCGAAGCAGGACTCGATCCCAGGACCCTGAGATCATGACCTGATCCAAAGGCAGATGCTTCACTGACTGAGTCACCCAGGTGCCCCCGGAAAGCAACATGATTAACAGGAGCTTGCAAATGCTTGTTTTGTTCCCAAGTGCATGACTCCCGTTAAAATCGGTAGCTGCTTAGTGTGACTTTTGTGTCACACTAAATTGGAAACTTTCAAAATTATGTACAAATGTACGTATGAAGTGTTGTGAGGTGTAGGAATGACACTGTGTGGCTTTATATAGACGTCCTTCAGAGGAATCTGTGTCCACAAGCTTTGATACATGTCTCAGAGACAAAGTGTGTGACTGTCTGACATCAACACAAACCAGTCGCTTGGGAAAGGAGGTGAATAACCAACCTCTTCTGGCAGAAATACCATCTATCTTTCGAATCCGGTCAGGATTTCTGCTGCATTAAATTGCTGTATTGTCCGTGACTACAAACTGAAACGTGGGCCAGCTTTGTTTGGTGGTCTGGTAATCTGAAGCCCTCACATAGGGCCGGGTATTTTGTAATCAATAAGTGGGACTTCCCTCTTGTTTTTCGTGATTTGAAACAAAGCTCAGTGACCATGATCTGTACATTAAAAAGGTCCGAAAAAATACCTAGCCTTCCAAGAAATGAAATAGGCCATTTAAAAAAAAATAAGATTTTATTTATTTATTTATTCACAAGAGACAGAGAGAGAGAGGCAGAGACACAGGCAGAGGGAGAAGCAGGCTCCCTGTGGGGAGCCCGATGCAGAACTCGATCCCAGGACCCCGGGATCACGCCCTGGGCCCAAGGCAGATGCTCAACCACGAGCCACCCGGGCATCCCAGAAATGAAGTGGACCTTGAAACACTATTACCTACATGCTTTGAACCTCATGGAAGCCGCGAGGGTGTCCCTAGATTGAATGAATGACTAGGAACAAGCACATCTTGTGTTCACATTAATGGTTCAGTCGATGCAACACAAAATTTTCCCTCAAGTCTGCTACAAACCCCTGACAACTGGTATTTTGTATGTAGGTTCAGAGTCCTGGATACACAAAGTACGTACTTAGTGAAGAATTGTTGGTAAGTTGAAACCAAAGTCTTCAACTTGCCTTTTTCCATTTTATGGACAATAAGGAATATAAATGTTGCTTTCTCCAGCCTTCTGTAATTAAAGACACTGTCTGTGCAGGAGATGATAGTCCACACACTCGCTCCACCTGCCCGGCCACGGCCATTCTGCGTGCTGGAGAAACTGTCCTTCTGCTCTTCTTTTTGAAATTTGCCCTTGCGAGAGGTGAACAGCTTCTGTGCCTACTTTTTGTATCCTAATTTGATTTCGCTTTTTGCTGTTGTTGTTTTTAACTTGGAGCTTATTCTTTGATATTTTCTTTTTTTCTTTTTTTGCTATTTTCAAACACACCCACACTGTAGAAGGGTCGGGGGTAAGTGGTTTCCAATTGGGTTCCATTACACAACACACACACCCCTTCCCCATGGATTTCACATCATGACAGGCATTGGCTACGTTTCTCGTGTCACTGCCTCTTACACAGAACTTCTAACGTTTGACACCTCAGGCAGAGAATGGCAGAGCTACAAGGGTATACGGACCTCGCGTGGCATCTTTGTCTCATGATCAAAGTTCTGAGAACGGCACAGAGTTAGGAAGCGTGGCTATGGCGTTGCTGCCTCTCCTGCAGCGTCCTGGCGCACGTGGAGGCTTGGAGCTTTGGTGCGGTGGCAAGAAGGGTCTATGTGTGTGCATGTTCTAGAGGTGCGGCAGCTCCTGGCCACCTGTGGTTATTTATACTTCAAGGAGTTAAAATGCAACAAAAGTTGGGTTTCTTAGTTGTAGCGGCCACATGTTGAGTGTCAAAGGCCACGTGGCCTCGGCTGCCGTCTTGGATGGTGCAAGGATGATAGAGGATTTCCATCATTGTGGAAAATCCTGCTCAGCAGCCGTGGCCCCGACGTGGAGCACAGCAGCTAAGGGACTCGGGTCGGCGTGCACTGAGCAGGGTCCCTGACGCGGAGAGGGTGCTCCCTAACTCAGCGTGTCGTGCAGCTGGACCACGCTGCCGAGGCTGGAGAAAGCTCTCTTCCTTTTGAGTGTGAGTTGGGTACGCTTACCTGATACACTTACTGCACTAAAGCCTGAGGTTGTCCAGAAACCGCGCAGCCACAGGCTGGCTGAATGTAAGGGAGGAACGTGCTGTGTCCTCCGTGATTTCCTGCTCCGTTTCGTTCCCCGAGATTGTTGAGCCGCGTGACTTAGAGACACCACGGCCGCGTCAGCTGCGTCGCACGACATACTGACATTGGTCTTACAGTCCTGCTAATGGGTGCACTTGGGTCTGCGACCGGGGCCTAGGCCTCTGTTTACTGTCCAGGCACCACATCAAGTGGCACTTGCCCATTCTGGAGAAAAGGGGCGCTGGGAGGAAGCCTCTCTCTCCCAGTGATCATCTATGTCCAATAATCAAATGATTTTGGGTGCCTGCGTGGCTCAGTTAAGCATCTGCCTTCGGCTCAGGTCATGATCTCAGGTCCTGGGATCAAGTCCCACGTCAGGGCTCTCTGCTCAGTGGAGAGTCTGCTTCTCCCTCTCCCGCTGACCCTTGCTTGTGCTCTGTCACATAAACGAATAAAATCTTCAAAAAAAAATTGCCTAGTTACTGCCTTGTCCAACTTTTCAAGCCTTGATTATATTAAGATCACTCTTTTGTGGGGGTGTTGAAACCCATAATCTTAGGCTCGTAGAACATCCAGAATTCGTAGGGCACCGAAAAATTACTGAAAGAGCAAGATAATACATATTAATGGAGTAAGCTAAAAAATAAAGCCACAATAGACACTATAGCTGTCATTTATTGAGCTTTTAACGTGCAAAGTGGTATACGATTTCGTTAAATGTCATGACTGTCCAAAGCAGGTGTTCTTACTCCTCCTTTACAGAGGAGGGGATGGAGACTTAGAGATGGGACTTGTTCAAGTTTATTCAGCAGCTGAGCAACAGAGCCAGGATTTGAATCTGTACTCTTGGCTGCTATCATCCTAGAGTCAGTTAAAAATCTAAATGCAATCTGAAAAGATGTGCGAAGCAGAGCATCAATTTAATGTGTGAAGCTCGCCAAAAACAGCCTACGCACCTTGGTGGGTCCAGACTCGGTTGAGGGCGTGCAGGAGGGTCATCTTACTGTGAACTTTCGGCGGGGATCCATTCTGAGGTGCAGAACATGTTGCCAACGCGACTGCCGGTGACAGCTCTCTACAGCCCCGGGGACGCGTCTCATTTCACCTTTGTACTCCCATGGCACATCACGTGCCTGCCTAGAGAGATGACGGGCGAAGATTTTTTTTTTTTTTTTTGAGACGTGTGAGGATTATGGCTCAGTCTAAGACATCCTGGGCCTGTTATTTATTATTTGTTTTTGCGCATGTTGCAAATAGCTATGTCAAAACTAACAGAGGACAGGAAAGGTGGGGAACTGGTTATTTAGAAGTCCACTTACAGAGAATTCACTTTCTAAAAGCTAGCAAATGAAGCTTAACCCACATTCCAAGCAGTATAGGAGAAATAATCAGAATATATAACCTGATAATATTTTCGGACTGTTTGAACTCCCTCTGGTAAGAACCTTGAGCTAACTAGAAGCAGCACAAACGTTTTCTTCAGAGCATCTAACTTGGCTAGAGTTGGCTCATTAAGGGACAGGACAATGAATTTCTGCCTATGATAATCCCATTTTAAATGTTCCGTTAGTCAAAACTAAGACCAAACTCAAAACCCCGACAAAACTTCAGAAGGTTACCAGGACGCCGACTGGGTTTCCAGGATACAGTAGGAAATTATGGTTTAGGACAAAGTACCGAGAAGATGCTGCTTCTGTTCTGAAAGCCTCACACAGTCACATCTCGTGGAGGGTATAGTGTGTTCATAGGATGTCAGCTCGGCTGTCGTTCCTACCATGACGTGACCACTTGCTAAGCTTTGAAATCTTTTGTTGTAAACATAAACATTTCCACATGTAAAGCTATATTAACATCAAAACTGCCTGTGGTCTCGGGTAGATAAAGGTTATGATAGAGAAATGGCACCAAGGGCAGCAAGGAAGGTTCTCAGGACTTGATGACATACATTTCCGTACCTACTATATCGTGGCAGCAGCCTGGAGAGAACGAGAAAGGACGCGCACACCTCGCAAGCCAGAGCCCGGGAAACACCCAGCTCAGTTCTAAGCCTGCATTTGCTGATCTGGCTTGAAAGGTGCCCAGCAAATGTTCAATCAATAGATGCAAGTGTTTGCAACTGTTCTAGAAAAGAAACTAACGACCAGGTTGTCCAGGATGAAAAGGCAGTTAACTGCAGTCGTTCTGGTAACGGACACCTCAAGCAAACGTTCAAACGATGGGAAGCATGAACTGCTCCGCTGTCCATCTAAGGATCTAATTTCCAGCCTCATCCTTTGGCCTGCACGTGTGGATTAATGGTGACTTTATACTTTTTCGCTACGACTAATGCGAGATTCTCAAAGAAATCCTTCCCTCGTGGAATGGCTGATACGGCTGCGGAGAGACCTCATTCAGAACAGTTTATCTGTCTCGCTCTTCAGTCAGGGGAACTCATCTACTTTTAGACTTAAACCTTCTAAAGAAAACTGCTGTGATCTAGAGACATTGGCCACTGGGCTGTTTGTATTGAAAACTTAGCCAGCACGCCTTTCGTGGACTTCGTTCATTAGCATTCTTACTGGCGACGTTTCCATATCTCAGTGTTCAGTTTAGACTTTAATTTGGTTAGTAGGCCTTTGTTTAACCATCCTATTGAAAAGGGAACAAAGCCAGTTTAGGTGACACAGTGGAGAGAGGCACTATATTTTATCTCTGAGAAGGAGCCCGACAAAGCCGGAATGCTCTGATACCCTCTGATTTTCTTCGGGACGTTTGGAACCATAAACCAGCTGGAGGATAAAGATCCTCACTGTACTTTGCTGCAGACATGCTCAGAAGAGAGACCCGGTTGGCCACGCACAGAAAGCCCGCTTTGCTGGCCTCGTAGGGCTGTGCGCGCAGATGATCCCATCAGAAGTTTGTTTTCCGGGCGTGGGAGTGTTGCTCTCCTTTTAAAACACTGCTTCCTCCGATGAAATCACTAGCCAGGGTGCTGTGTGTGCGTGTGTCCTCCTGCTGCCCACTTCACAGAGTGTGGTCTGCCCAGAGCAGGTGACAGTGGCGATTCGGATGGGGACAGCCAGGTCGGTGGACACCGCTGCCAAGGCCAGGTCCTGTCTGTCCCTTGGTGTCCAGGGCTGGGCCCGGGCCCCCCTCACGTCGCTGCCGCTCGCTCTGATGTTTCCTCCGTCAAAAGTCAAAACCCACTTTCTTCTTAGGGGTTCTTGAGTCCCCTAAAGCCTTGCTCTGGATTACATCATCTTTCCCCTCCCATCCGGGACGGGCCTCCCCTTGGCTGACTTTGTTGACTGCATGAAGCAAAGCGAATCGTGTCCGCTCTTTCTACACTCTTTTTCTAAGTTACAGACCTGTTGTTCTCCACGCGACTTTATGGAGAACGGCTCTGGCCAACTTGCTCACTTTGCTCTGTGACACAGGTGTTGTATCTTCCGGTCCACGTTTCTTTGTGCAGTTTCTCGAGCTTCCTTTGGCTGGTGCAAGGACAGCCGTCGGGCAGAGAGGCTGACACCACCAGGCCGGTGCATGCAGGCCGCTGAGCGGTCGGAAGAGGGTAGCCGCTTTGGGTCTCCAGTGACCTGGACTGGATTCACCTCACTGACCTAGAGGTGAAAGGCTCTGTATTCCATTACTAATCCCTTGAGCTATCCAGCCCCCTGAAAATGATTCTTTGGTTTTATTATTGCAAAGGCCATTTATAAAATCATGAACTGGATTTAGGAAAGCAACCATGAAATAGCAAGGGACAACAACTGATTGAAATTCCTTCAATGTATTATGGGCTGAAGTCTCTCGACAGTAGGACTGGGGGAAAGTCATATAGAGGCACCTCCATTCTTATTTCAGAAGTGTGACCGGCTCACTTAAACGTGGCAACTTTAGATCCACTGACCATGCCTCAAGGAACTAAATCCTGAATAAAGAAAATGGAAAAGCAAACTATGAAATAGCCAATAATCTTTATTTTGTACTTCCCCACCCCCATCCCTCTCCAAAAAGCACTAATGGGTATATCTGTGCATGTGAAAATACTGTATAAAGTATTTAGGATGATCTCAAATTAATAAAACAAACAAAAAAAAACCCCCACACATAGCTCGACATAGATGTTTCGTTTCTTTGTAGGGATAGAAACATTTTGGCTTCTAGAACAAGGAGGGCAGTGAAATACTGCACCCTTAAAAGGTCGGCTCCATTTCCACTGATTTGCAATTTAACATTCATGGCAGAAAACCTCATTTCTCTGACCACATAATAAGTCTTAAAATATGACTAATTCACACACTAATATCAATTTACTTGGCGTTAAAAAAATTCACAATTTCTATTAATATATTTGTTTTAGGTTCAAAGCCCATATTGTAGCATTCAAGATATCCATTACACTGGCCCAAATTGGGATTATTTCAAAATCAAGTAAAAGTCCATATTTATTCCAAAGTTGCTAAAATATGCTAATAAAGTTAAATTTGATGTTTTACATTAAAAATAAAATATTTGGTTTATCTCTCAGACATCTATAACATATAATAAATAGTGGGCAGTATAGTAATATAATAAAGTTTTGTGATACCCTGAAATTTGATGAGTTTTCTTTAAAAAAAAATCATAATATACTTCATTTCAGCCTTTTAAACCACAATCTCAATGAACAGATTTGCAGAAATAAAACAATATAAACACAAAATGCTACAGTCTATGTTTTTTCGTTTCCTGTTTTTTGTAGTTTTTTTTTTTTTTTTTTTTAACTTTGGGGAATCTACATGTCCGTTTCATAAAAGTAAGTCAAAGAAACTTAGAGATAACAAAACAATTTCAAATCATAAAGAATGGATTTAAATTGCCTTGTTTTCCTTCCAACTGCTAGGGCCCTCCTCCCCACAGCGACCAGGGCACCGGGCGGGTTCAGCTCAAGGTAGATTACTTGGAACTATGGCTCTGTTTCTAGCCTTCTTCGCTTATGTACAGCAGTAATTACAGACATGGCTGAAATCACCGTGGATTTCAGAGAAAGCCAGAATTAAACACGATAAAAATTTAAAAAATAACTACTTCATAAATATTTATTATTTACATTAGGGGGGAGATCTGCTAGTCGGGGGAGTTTTTGTACAAGTCGATGAAATGTAGAAGCAAGTGAGAACGCCAGCAGTTTAGAGAAGGGCATGGGGACGATGGCCACGAACGTAGAAAACACGTGCGAGTCAACAAAAATAATCTGCGCAAAAAGCAAACAGGACATGATAGAAACCTTTTTCTTAAAAAATAGAAGGTATTTCACAAAGGCCTGAACATTTTACATGTTAGTACTAAAAATGGGGGGCGGGGGCAGGGAAGCTTCATATATTTTCATCACAAAAATATTTACCGGCACTCCAAGTGGAGTGTTCTCTTCTGTCATTATGATTATCTTACTAGAGAGGGGAAGAGGTGGCAAACTGTACAGACTATTGACGTCCAGGAGTTACAGTAGAGGCAGCTGACACATATCTTCTCATCTAATACCTTAACGAAAAGGCCCTGGAGAGAATAAAGAAAATCAGAAGGGAAGATTACGGTCTTTTTATTAATAATACTTGTCACTGGTAATAGAAAAGTGGGGCGTGGCGGTCCTGGGCCACGCCTCGACTCGAGTCTCTCTGCAGTCACACTGCCGGGTGGTCCCGGGGCACAATCCAGGGTGGCCGCTGCGTTCTTGTCCCCGGTCACCAGAGGTTCGCTCTCTGCAGGGATCCGGGCGGTGGACAGGCCGCCAGACCTGCACCAACTCCCCTCTGAGGCCACGCCGCAGGACGTGTCAGTGGGCCCGGTGCTTTCGCTTTTTGTGCTTTTTGTCCTTCTTCTTGTTGGCACACTTGGGGCAGAACCACTGCATCTCTTCTGGTGGTGCAGCCATTATTCCGACACACGGCCTACACAGGTAGGGAACAAACAAGATTTTGGATGAAGAAGCTTTATTTATGGACATATTCCTTCCCTGTGTGTATAATTTTAAATAATTAGATCATCTTTAGGTCTGGAGCATGTCTAGCAGGGTCCAGGCTGAACAGCTCCGACTTGGGAGGTGTGGTGGCTGGGCAGGGGGGTGACTGTGCCTGGGTGGCCCTTCCTGCCACCATGCTGCAGGAATTAGCTATCATTCCCCTTTTTAGACAGAAGCAGGCTGGTTCTTCTTTTATCTTATAGGTACATCCTATATCATGTGGCTGAGTGGATTTCTATCTTTTTATATCTTATTTTTAAACTGTAAAATGAGGAGATTATTCACATACATTCTGGCAGCGTTTGCTTAGTTTGGGGGCGCTGTTGGAGAGGTCGGACAGGCAGACAAGCCATGTCTTCCTGCACCTTGTGACTTGCTTACCAAGGGCATCCCTCAAGGCTACTGTCAAGTGCTGAGGCTTATAGAATATTACTGGGAAAAAAGGAAAGGGAAACCCCTTATCTCCTTTTTTTTTTTCCTTTAAAGATTTTATTCATTTGAGAGAGAATGAGAGAGAGCACAAATGGAGGTAAGGCAGAGGGAAAAGCAGATTCCCCACTGAGCAGGGAGCTGGATGAGACTCAATCCCAGGACCCGGAGATTGTGACCTGAGCCCAAGGCAGATGCTCAACTGACTGAGCCACCCAGGTGCCCTTCCATTTTTTTTTTTTTTTTTTAATAAGAAGGATATATAGGCTAGGCAAAATATTTGGAATTTAGGTTGAAGAACAACACTTCAAAGATTGTCGATTTTTACAATTAATAGTAATTACATGTTATTCTTACTGTGATTTTGCTCCCTGCACTGCCCTAGGATGGTAGTGGAACGGAGAGAGTGTCCAGGATGGATCGTGGTCACCGCTGTGCCCTGAGGAGCCCCCACCTTGCAGCCAGCCTGGCCCGGCCCACAGCACTCACCAGTGATACCAGTCGTCACAGTCGTCACAGCCGATCATGGGACTCCCGTCGTCGGGCTTGTTGCATCCAGGACAGATCCAGATCTGATTCCCCCATTCATCTCGGATCTGAGGATTTTTAAATGGGAGGATGGGAAAAGGGGGACAAAGACAGACGGAATGTGAAAAAAGAACCAAAAAGAGAGCAGGGTAAGAATGATTAGCGCTTTATCCTGTGAGCCTCATAAACAAGCAAGCGGTTTAACAATTCACTGAAGCCATGATCGCGATCATCCCTACCCCGGGATCACATGAAGAAGAGAGAGCTACTACGTACTCAGTGAGAAGACACTTCTAATGAGTATTTTATACTCTCTTTTGTAAGTCATAAAAACAAAGCATTTTATCACCAGTTCTATGCACTGTATGACCTGTAGCCACTTTGATCTAAAAGCTACCACAGACATGTAAGTCGGTGCTAATCACGGTCATCGTGGCAGTGACGGATATTTCTGAAAGCTACAAACCTCGATCGTATGCAGCTTTCTCAGTCACATTCACGGGCATGGAATTAATACATGCAGCCCAATGTGAGTGTATCACCTTATTACTTATTAGCCAAGCCCTTCTCCTGAACTAGCTGATAAGATCAAGGATATAAAAGAGCTGTTACTAAGTAACTTTCCATTCCCTTTATGACATTTTCAGTAAAGCACAATCAACTAAAGGGCAAATAGAATAAGGGGCGCAGGAGGCCAACGAGGTACACATTTTAACATCATTTTGTTATGAATGTGGTGAGCTCTGGCGTTTGCTTTCCCTAACCTCGCAGTTCCAAATAAGAAGCATCCGTAAGTCGCTTCCTCAAATTCCACATTAACAAAACCAATCTGGAAGAAGCAAATCTAGGACGGGCCTCCTGAACACAGTAATGACTACAAGCTGATTTTCAAAAGTTTTTACAGTCACACGGCAAATGGTCTCATTCAGTTTGTTTTGCAAAGTATAGTTGGTTCCTAGCTTTTCGGATACAACACTGACTAGATATTCAGAAAAGAAGGGCTCTCTTTGAGTGTGGTGGGTATACTGGGGACACAGATGCTTCATTCCACTGATGTGCTATTTTAAGGCTGACCATTTTTGGAAGGGTCTCTACCAAAGGCAAGCTACACTGATCTGAAAGCTTCCTGAAGAAGCCTGTGGGCAGCTACGTGTCTGGTTTCACCCTCTGCTTCTCAGGGCAGAGAACCACCAGTTCTCTGGTGCCAGCTGTCTAGGGTTAAGACTGGTCCAGCATCCTATGCCCTGCAGCGGCCACGCATGGCCAGCCCTGCTGCTGGTTGACCTCTCTTGAAATGAGAAGGCCATAACTCTGTTGCTACAAGAGAAATTGGCCATAGCATCCTTAATAACTAACATCTAACCAGTGTACTGAGCTCTTCAAACATCTGACTTTGTTTACTCATCCTGAAACAACCCTTGGATACGTGAAGAATGGGGAAGCTGGAGCTGGGGGAACGTGAGCAACACTACAGTGGTCACTATAAAGTCCCACTATCAGGCAGTGACAAAATCAGCCTTTTTGCTCAATAGCCTATGTTGCTCAATAGCCCAAAACGCACATTTTGTTCTCTGTCTACAAAGTGTCTCTGAGGAGATACAAGGCATTCCATCCATGTTGCCTATGCCAATTGGATCCATCACCAGGGAGTTAGCCCTAAAGTCCTCTGGAGAATCAGAAGGATAGAACACATTGTATTGATCATCTAGTCTAATTACAGATGAAGCAACGGAGGTAGAAGAAGTTATATATGAAATCAAGGGGTGATGTGACCTCAATTTAAACACCCAGGACAGGGATCCCTGGGTGGTGCAGCGGTTTAGCACCTGCCTTTGGCCCAGGGCATGATCCTGGAGACTTGGGATCGAATCCCACGTCGGGCTCCCAGTGCATGGAGCCTACTTCTCCCTCTGCCTATGTCTCTGCCTCTCTCTCTCTCTCTCTCTCTGTGTGTGTGACTATCATAAAAAAAACAAAAACAAAAAAAAACCAAAAAAAAACCCCCAAAAAAAACCCACCCAGGACAACTGGTCCTTGAATGGGCTAGTTCGATGATCACAGATTTTTTTTTTAAAAGACAGAGAGAGCGAGAGAGCGACTATGCGTATGAGTGGGGTGGGGCAGAGGGAGATGGAGAATCTCAAGCAGGTTCTACACTCGGCACAGAGCTTAAAAAGCTGGGCTTGATCTCATGACCCTGAGATCACTGACCTGAGCAGAAACCAAGAGGATGCTTAACTGACTGAGCTGCCCAGGTGCCTCGATGATCACAAATTTTAGCGCATCTTCTATTTTTGCCTTGAATTGCCAATTTAATATTTTTCTGTTAATTTTTCATGTCTTTATATCCTCCCTCAGTACTTTTGAGATTTTCTTTTTATCCTTTATATCATTAGAATTCCTCAAAAGTGTAATGATTTATTGAAATTTCTATTGAAATTGCCTAAAAGAGAAAATATTTATCTGATTTATAATAACTGTCAGAGTCCTACTTCCCAATCCTATCTAGTCAGACAGATCTGTGCATCAGGAGGCTGACAGGTCACAGTCTACATATTTGGTGGCACAGCAGTATCAGTATATGTAGTGCCTCTGTGCGCCTAAAATCTTTGTGTTGTATATACGTATGTCATTCCACACTTATACAAAGGATGCATTTATAAACACACTTCATTACTAGCCTGACTTTAGGGCTTGAGTAAGACCTGATATATTAAGTATGGGGAAAATACCTGACAACAGTCCCATGACAACAATGTGAACTCATTAAGAAGCTGAGTTTTACCATCTGAAGACATGCTTAGATACTTAAGAAGCCCTGTGGTTTGAAAGTTCATTTCCTTAACATGAAGGTCCTGAAGGTCTAGAGTATCCTAGACCTTCACCAGTGAAATACTATAAATTAGCACCTTTACCTAGAAACAGCATCTGGCCCATATGATCTGTGTACATTATGTAACTTATACTTTTTTAAAAATTTTTATTTATTTATGATAGTCACACACACACACACACACAGAGGCAGAGAAACAGGCAGAGGGAGAAGCAGGCTCCATGCACTGGGAGCCCGATGTGGGATTCGATCCCAGGTCTCCAGGATCACGCCCTGGGCCAAAGGCAGGCGTCAAACTGCTGCGCCACCCAGGGATCCCCGTAACTTATACTCTTAAGTGAATAATTGGTTGAACGAGAAATTCAATGTGGGATTTGAATATCACTATTCATCCCTATATTTATACGTTGTCATTGTTGCATATACATATAAAACAATACAAACTAAAGAAAAACAATGCTGTGATACTGATTTGACATATGATTGACAATGATTTGATTATTTATGTATACTAAATATGCAAATACCTTAATACAATACTTTACAGCCCAAAGCTTGAAAATGCAGTGGAAATACCTTTCTGGTCATAAAGAATTGCCTCTGAAATTCGGTAGTGACACATAAGACACCGCTTGGTAACTGAAAACATTTTCACGGTGGAAGAGCAAGCTCGGAGGTGCCTCCTGCTTAGCTACGACAGAAATAAAAGGCAGCGTACCACGTAAGTGCTGACGGTCTCCGTGACCACACTTCGGACCGGGGCTTTGGAGGTTCCGGCTCCAGATATGGCTGGGGATGAGGCCGGCATCAAAGCTGGGGCCGCGGCGGACTGCGTGAGGAGCGGCGAAGGCACCGGGGCAGGGGCGACGTGCATAGGGACAGGGGCAGGGGCTGCTGCAGGCGGTGGGGTCTTGGGTCTACTCAGAGAAGGGGCTGGTTTAGCTTCAGGGGCTGGGACCACTTTGCTGATGACACTGTCAACAAGAGAGAAAGGGAGAAGTCACAACAGATGGTACAGTCAAATCAGGCATTTCAAACATTATTACAGAAGAACTTTCTTCTTCTAGGAGCAAAATACTCTTCTAAGCAAGCAGCTGGGGACAGCCACAGAGGCCCCTGTTCCCCTCTTAGCTTGGTCAGAGTCAGGCCTGGGGAGAAGGGTGAGTACCAGTGGTGAGGGACGCTCCCTGGGAGGCAAGAGTAGCCACGGCTCCCTTCCTACTGTTTTCAGCTGGCAGGTCTCCGGAGTGTGCATCCTTGGGACTCACACAGGGCAGACCTGAGCTCAAACCCCAGGTCTGCCCCATGCTAGTCCCGTGAGACTGTGGAAACCACTTTGAAATACTGGGCCTGAGCACCAAGGCAGGTATAATCCTGGGCACTTTACACATATCACCTCACCCAGTCTTCACAACAGCTTCAAAGAAGTTACCGTGATCCCATTTCATTGATGAGAAAACAGGATTAGAGAGAGGAATAGGGGTACATGGGTGGCAGATTTTGGACCAAGGTCTATTCGATTCCAAATTCTTTCTTCATGTTTTTTAAAAAAATTCCTTATTTGAAAGAAAAAAGTTATACACAATTTTGAGCAGAAAGAAAACAGTATCACAGATAGTTCAGGAAAAGGAGATACACAGACATACGCCCTTTGCCACATTCCCTCCTGATCACCCTTCCTCCTCCCCAAGTAACCACTGTCCTCAAGCTTCCAAGTATGTTCTGTATTTCTGCTGTTTGTAGAGACCTACAAACAATATATACCATTTTATGTTTTCCAACTATATAAACAATGTTGCACTATATTTATCCTTTGCAATTAGCTTTTCCTTCATTTTCTTTTATTGAGATATAGTTGACATATAACCTTGTATAAGTTTGAGGTGTACAATGTGTTAGATTGATACATGGCAATGATTATTATAGTAATAATATGATTATTATAGTAGGGTCAGCGAATACCTTTATCATGTTACACAATTATTTCTTTTTTGTGTTGAGAACATTTAAGGTCTAATCTCTTAGTAACTTAGAAGTTTATAATATAGTAATGTTGACTATAGTCTCCTTGCTCTCTGCATTAGATTTCCAGAACTTACTTGTCTACCGACTGTCTACTTAGTTTTAGGTCTCTTGATTTATCCGTGGTGATATATACATATAGATCTATATAATATATAGATCTATATTATTAATCTTAATTGTTATATAGTATTCTGTGGTATGAGTAAGTCCAAGGGTTTGTGCCCACCGCCCTACTGAAGGTAAAATATGCTACTTTGTAAGTGTTTTAACTTGGAAACATGGTGAAGAATTTCCCCAGGCTATCTTCCCAGGAATAAAGTTGCTGGGTTACAGGGCATGCACATTCTCATCTCTATCAGGAATCCCAAGCTGTTCCTAAAGTGACTGCACCAACTTATCTCCTCTTTATACCATCCTGCACTGAACTTTCCAAGTCCTGCTTGCTGATCAACAAAGTGTGAATATAGACAGCAGCCTCTGAGGGTTACAGTGAGTACCTGGATATAGAGAAACATGCCAAACACCTTTAAATATGAAGTGTGAACACCAGCATTATATTGATGGCTGCTGCTCATGACAATCCCTGACATCACCATTATCAGACTGTATCTTTCCACCTTCTTAAAGTCTTAGTTTAGAAAGCACCTCCACTAAAAAGCACTAATTCTTTGCTACTCTCATTAGAAGTTTATAAAACATTAAATTACTTTAAAAGTTACGTGATGTAAGCAAGATGGTCCTAACAACTCTAACAACCTCTGGTCCTAACAACTACACAATACCATCTCTCTCACTGCTCACTGAATGCGTTTTGCCTTACTTATAGGGGGAGAGTTCAAAGACTTGACTATGGGCATATTTATATCCATAGTGCAAGCACTCCTTATGTTTATAGTTACACTAAAATGTTACACACTATTTTTGGAGGCAATTTCCCATAATGGTTTGAAATATAGGTGCTGGAACCAAAACTAAAGGAAAAGCAGGAACCCAGAGAAATAAGTAGAACACAGATGTTTTGCCCCGAGGGCGAGTGTGCATACCGCAAATCTGATCTTTGGCTTTGATAAAGAGGACAGGTTTCAAAGCCTAGGCCTGCCAAAGTGGAAAGTCTAATAGAACTCCCATCCCACATTAAAAACTCCCAACTGGCTACACTGATTAAGTAAGAATGAGTCAGAGCCTTGTGAATTCTTAGCTCTGCTGGTCTGGGACACTGTATTTAAAGTGCTCTGGACTTATAATGTGCCTAGGTACCCAGCACTAATCATCTCGAGAGGAAGTAACTTAAAATCTAAGCCTTCTATTATCAATACAGATAATTATTAAGGAAAAAAAAAGCAGCACACAATCAAAGAAAACCAAACGTAAGAGAAGGCAAGATAGCATCAGGGAGAACAAGAAGCTAACAGATAGAATAAAGAGACCCTTAAAGACCACACAGTAGAATTATCAACTACAACAACTCTGCCTACAACATTAAAAATAAATAAAAGGCAAAGTGTGACATTACCTGCAGGTAATATAAAGATTGATTAGCAGATTTGAAAAGAAACGAACTGACTTAGAAATGAAAAATACAGCGACAAATTTACTCTCAGCAGAATGAGAGAACTATAAACTCAGTAAGAAGATAGAAGAAATCATGTAGAATGTAGCTTGGAGGGGCAAGGAGAGAATATGATAAATTGCTGCATGTTTAATAATTACTATACATTTAATCATAATTCTAGAGAAAGAATGGGGCAGAGACAAAATGTTAATAAGAATATCTGGGGACTTTTATGGAATGGATACCAATCCATAGACTTGGTGAAGCCCAGAGTCCCAATCAAGATAGAGAAAGGAAAATCTTGGGACGCCTGGGTGGCTCAGCAGTTTAGTGCAAGCCTTCGGTCCAGGGTGTGATCCTGGGGTCCCGGGATCTAGTCCCACATCGGGCTCCCTGCATAATAAATGCTTCTCCTCCTGCCTATGTCTCTGTCTCTCTCTGTTTCTGTCATGAATAAATAAAATCTTAAAAAAAAAAAAAAGAAAGGGAAATCTGCACCTAGACACATCAGAGTGAAACTATAAAATATCACAAAGAGGAAAGTCTGAGGAATGGTCATAGGGGAAGAAGAATACTACTTTCAAAGAAACAGATGACAGCTGACTTCTCCACAGCAACAATGCAACTGGAAGAACAGTGGAATCCCATCTTCCCTGTGCTGGGGAAACCTGCATTTTGTCTTTGTAAACTCCCAAAATAAGGATCAAATAAAAGACATCTTCAGGCAAGGAAAATCTAAGGCCTTGCCAACAGTGGATCCTTACTAAAAGAAATTCTAAAGGAGTGATTCTCAAATGTTTTGAAAGTCTTAGCGACCACTTCACATTCTTAAAATGACTGAAAAACCCAAGGAACTATTGCTTACGTGTAGCGCATCTGTCAGTATTTGCCATATTATTATTATTATTTAAAATTTTATTTATTCGTGTGCGCACGAGAGAGAGAGAGAGAGAGAGAGGGGCAGACACACAAGCAGAGGGAGAAGCAGGCTCCATGCAGGGAGCCCAATGTGGGACTCAATCCCAGGACTCCAGGATCATGCCCTGGGCTGAAGGCAGATGTTCAACTGCTGAGCCACCCAGGCGTCCCTTATTTGCCATATTAAAAACCAAAACTGAGATTTTAAGAAAATATGTAGTTACTAAATCATTTAAAAGTAAGAATAAGAAACTCATTACATATTAATAGACAGCATTTTTTTAAAAACAATTTTCGGAGAAGACTAGCACTAGCTTCATAGTTTTGCAAATCTCCTTAATGTAATTGGAGAGGGGAGGAACATGTTAAAGGCCTTTATAGATAATTGTGTAAAATTTTCCATACTGCACCAAAATACAATGAGTGATAGTTTCTTAAGGTAGTTGCTATGTGAAACCTGAAATCATATTGGTAAGCTTTTCATATTGTGTTACATTAAAATTCATTGAACTGCTAAGCACTTTGAAAAGTTATTTTACCCACACATTTCAATATACAATATTAAAATATCACACTTGTTGGTGTTACCATCATCTCGTCAAAAATGCCTTGGAGCACCGAGTAGCTGTCAAATTTTAATATGTTTTCCAAGACTCTAGACTCTAATTTTTACTTAAAAGCTGCTATTTTATCATTTATTACACATAATCATAGGTATTTTCCATGAAATAACAGTCTTCCTTTGTTCATTTTTGAGGAAATGTTGGCCAGGTATCCAAGTCTGAATAGCCATTGTCTGTCAGTTACTCTTTCAAGTAAAAATGGTATCTTGAAAAAAGATGCCAGCTGAGTTTGCAACTTAAATACTCAAGACAACTATCACATTTTAGTATGGAGGGAAAGTGTTTTATGAGCATTTCCTATTTCATCACTGTCCACTTCACCACACAAACCATTCAAAAGCTGTATATTCTGAGGGCCTATGCACCACTCTGAGCACCTCTGCTCTAAAAGATGTACTCCGGGAAAAGGAAAGTGATCCCATTAGAAGGTCTGAGATGCGAGGAAGAATGATAAACGTGTTGGTAAAGTTAAATAGACACTGACTAAAGTAAACAATAATAATATATTATGGCATTATTTAAAAAAGATAAAATACATGGAAATGGTAATACATAAATCAGCAGGGTTGAATACAGCTAAAGCATACTAATGTACTTCTATTATTTGAAAGGAGGTATAAAGGTATTCAATTTAAAATTTCTAGGTAACCATGTAAAGATTAGGAATGAAGTATAACTTCTAAACTAGTATGGAGGGATCCCTGGGTGGCGCAGCGGTTTGGCGCCTGCCTTTGGCCCAGGGCGCGATCCTGGAGACCCGGGATCGAATCCCACATCGGGCTCCCGGTGCATGGAGCCTGCTTCTCCCTCTGCCTATGTCTCTGCCTCTCTCTCTCTATCTCTGTGTGACTATCATAAATAAATAAAAATTAAAAAAAAAAAAAGTTAAAAAAAAAAAAAAAAAAAAAAACTAGTATGGAGAAAAATGAAATGTTAAAAAAAATAACCAATATGATAGAAGGAAAGGAGAAACCTAGAACAGTAAGACAAACAGAAAACCCCAAGTAAGGTGGACTATAACTTTAAAGATCGGTAATTATATCATGTAAATAAATGGCCTAAACAATTTACTGCTCAGATTGTGTAAAACAGTGAAACCTAACAGTATGCTATTTATAAGAGGCACATCTAACAGTGGAGCAATGGAAAGGCTGAAGGAAATGGCCAGCAAAAGAGGCATGTGGACACAAGGAAATATGACAGTACACAAAATACTTTGTAAGGCAACAACTACCGTGGTAAGGAAGGTTTCTTCATAATGGTAAAAGGTTTCAATGTGCCAGGAAAATACAATTTAAAACTTGAATGCACCTAGAAACATTTCCTTAAAACATACAAAGCAGAACCAATAGAACTGTAAGAAACAGACAAATCCACAAGTATAACTGGGGATTTTAGGATATCTATCTGGAACTGACAGAATAAATAGTTCAAAACCAGTAAAGAGGGGTCCCTGGGTGGTCCAGTCGTTGCAGCGTCTGCCTTCAGCTCAGGTCATGATCCTGTGGCCCTGGAATCAAGTCCCACATCAGGCTCCCTGCTCAGTGAAGTCTGTTCCTCCCTCTCCCTTGGCTCCTCCCTTTGCCTCTGCCCCTCCCCTGGCCTGTGTTCTCTTCTCTCTCACTCTCTCACAAACAAATAAAATCTTAACAAAACAAAACAAAACAAAACAATAAAGGTATATAAAGTTTGAACAAAATAAAAGAAATAATAAAACTGACCCAATGGACATTTAAAAAACTCTGTATTCAAACAAATAGACTATTTATTCTTTTCAAGAACACACTGAAAAAAACTGAACAAAGAATTCCCATACGGCTGAAGAATCATTTGAATGGTATGTACACATACCTGTTACCTGGGCTATGCTAGTAGATCCTCAAAGGAATGTAAAGCCTTTTTTATTTTTATTTCTGTGTCCCTGGCACCTAACATGGTAACAGGCATTTGTAGGCACCTCATAAACCTGTTTATGTTTAATTTTACTAATCAAACAAACAAAAGCTTGTCCTGCAAGTAGAGGTTTCCTGGAAGAAATGATACATTTAGGATATTTTTCTAGTCATCAAAAATCACAGGAAAAAATTGTATAGTCATATGCACTATGATGTGGGAAGAAAGATGGATAAAGGACAGGAGAGGAAAATATGGGTGTCAATAAAGTGAGAAGAGAAGCGAAGAAATACCAGACAAGTTAGGAGAGTGGAAGAGAACCCAGGCACCTGCGGTTGTGGGTTCCACAGAGTTAATGGGTGGGGGTGGGGGGTGGGGAGGACAGGAAGAAGAAACAGTCTTGTGATCTGTGAGGACCAGAGGTGGAAATATGCCCCCAAATCTAAGTTATCGACAAGAGGAGGGTATTGGAGGGAAGGATATTTTCTATCTCCTACCTACTCATAGATGATGGGTGGGGATTTTCAAAAGGACATGTAAAGAATTTGTTCCTCTGATTATCACTTTGTTTCAACTTTACAATTAGCTATTCTAGTGGAAAATGTTTGCTGGAGGTAACAACCGAACCTGTTATCTAAAATGCTTTTTAGATAATTCATGTGATCTAATGGACAATGATCATACAAAATTGAGAATTAGCTTTGTTTGAGTTGTAAGATGGTGTAGTTAATTTGGAAAAAAGATGACTCAAATTACAGGGTATATCGCAAACCATAAATTCTAAAGGGATTAAATATTTGGTAAAAGAAAACAGAAAACCATTAAAGTACCCCAACAAATGAGTAAACATATGTTTTTAATCTTGGGGTAGAGGAGGATTTTCTAAGTATCTCCGCAAAAGTAGATACCATAAAAGGAAACCCTGATTTGACTGTGCAAAAACTATAAATATCATAAGCAAAGGCAAAGACAAAATGGAGGAAAATTATTTGCAAAATACATGATAGAGAATTCAGTCCCTATTATAGAAAGAGTTGTTTCAAATTGAAACCAAAAAGACTAACATTCTTAATAAAACAGGAGCAAAGGACACAAACAGGTGATATAGAGTGAAAGAAACAAAAACCGCCAACAGGGAAAAAAAAAAGGTTCTATATTCATGATAATCAAAGACATGACCATGAAAACAACAATAAAATACTTTTTTTTTGGTACAGATTAAAAAGATGTCAAGAGTCAAGATGGGGAATGGGAGGAATGGTCGGTTATAGCACTTCTGAATGGTTACCAAAACCTTAAAAAGGTACTAATCTTGACCAGCAATTCCATGTGTAGAAATTAATCCTAAGGAAATAATTAGACAACTAAGTAAAGATATGGGGAAAAGAATATTATTTATAGCATTGTTTATGATTGCCAAAAACCCGCAAACTACAATGACTGTAATTTAAAATACCCCCAAATAGGGGATTGTTTAAATAAATGAAGATAAACAAAAGACTAGTAATCTGAGATATCGCCCTCTCTCTCTCTCTCTCTCTCTCTCTCTCTCTCTCTCTCTCTCACACACACACACACACACACACAAAGTTATGGATAGTCTGCATCAGAATCCAATTTTTGTAAGAAAAAAAGCAAATAAGAATGTATGAAAGAAGTAAAAAAGAATATAAATGTAAGGACATTCACACCAAAATTTCCTGAAATTGGCTCTGCATGGTGGGGTTGTAGATGGTTCCTTTTTCTTTTTTTAATTTTAAAAATGTTAATACTAGTATAGTCAATACACATGCTATATTAGTTTCGGGTTATGATACAGTGGTAGGTTTTTTTCTTCCTTCCCGTTTATCTGTAATTATCATATGTATCTTGTGTAATAAAAAATTAAGTTAAAAACACTTGCCACAGTATACACATCTGAAATGTTGCTGGGAATTGTGAATAATGGTTTGAATTGCACATTTATGACTTATCCACTTTTCTGTATATATGTTACAGTTTATTTAATAAACTACTGGGAAAACACAACGGCTTGGCTAAAGCCTTCCAGCCAACTGCTGACCATGTTCTGGTCGTAGAAGTCCCAAGCTCAATTCAAAAGCTGCTCAATTTAGTGTATTTAAACTGAGTGTATTATCATTAACAGAGATAACAAGAAAAGGGTCAAGGGAGGAGAACCCCATAAAGCTAGGTTATTCTGGTACATAATTAAAATCATACATTTGAACAGCTTTGAGGTATTTTTTAATTTTTTTTTTTTTAATAGCTTTGAGGTATTAAGGTGGGTTCACAGTCTTGGGTCTTGTCTTTTCAAAGGAATACAATGTCCGCAGCTGCTCTGTATCTATATTACGTGCATATCTGTCTCCATCATTCACAGCAGCAGTACATTTCTTAGGAGTAATGTGGGTATCTTGTCTTTGAATTATTTGCAGTATAAAAGTGTCTTAATACATATTTATCAACTTTATTTTTTTAAATTTTATTTATTTATTCATGAGAGACAGAGAGAAAGGCAGAGACACAGAGGAAGAAGCAGGCCCCATACAGGAAGCCTGATGTGGGACTTGATCCCGGGTCTCCAGGATCACGCCCTGAGCCAAAGGCAGGTGCTTAACCGCTGAGCCACCCAAGCGTCCCTATTTATCAGCTTTAATAAGTGTAGTGCCTAATGTTGGGTCGAGAACTCTTAGAAATAAATATCTTATTCTTCAATATTTTTGCCTGTTTAAAATATTTTAGACTGGGCTAATTTCCTCTTTCCCTTCCTTCCTGTGTATCTTCCTACCATATCACACTTAAAGAGTTCCAACACTGAGATTTCTATTTGCCAACATGGATTTGGATTCCTCACCTATGTCCTCACCCTCAGACCAAGAATGATGATGACATCAATGCCAGGACCAAGCACATCTTGAAGGTTTCAATCTAACTATTATCTGGAAATGCTTTTCAATTGCTTTCAGCTCTACCAAACACATAATGAATATTATCTACTCTGCCTCACTCTTTCCAATCCCCTTTCATTTTCTTTCATTTCTCTTAGATTTCTCTTACCTAGAAGGATTGTAAATGGTGCCCCTGAGAATGGCTTAGTATTAGCCAAAGGGTATAGAGACCGGTGAGATCATTTCATGGGGCAGTGCCTGAAATCTCAGATATATTTGCTCCTGTCTTCTTATTTTTCAATTTAGACAGATGGCATTTTGGTTAAAATCACTAATAATAATAATAATAATCTTTCCAAAATGCCTGATATTCCCTTCCAGTTCAACTGAATTTTCAACTGAATTATTTCTCTTAAAGATATATATGTTCGTGTGTGCGTGTTTCTTATTCAAATTTCCTAAGTGGCAAAAGGAAAAAAACGTTAAAGTGGGTACTCAGTGTTGCTGCGACAAGACATGTCCTAATCTGTTTCCAAGAGATTAGACTGGCCACTAAAGTGACTAAAGTGACTTGCTTTTCCTGATTCCTTTGCATCTTATGAGAAAATATATGAGTGTTTGAGAGTTATTTTTTATTTTAGCTGCTAGGTGACTTTTGCGGTAATCGGATACATAGCTTTAATTATCTCTTTCATTAGCTCTTCAGTTTTGCACATTCTAGAAAAATAAACCGCATAACGTGATATAATTTCTAATTGCTTGTGAGATATTTTATCATCACTTAGCTTCATTAGATCACTGTAAAAATAACTTTGGATTCCTATTGGCCTTCACTGCCAATCTTTATTGTTCCATACTTCTAAACAGTGTTTTTCACTTCTTTAGATTTTTCTCCCTGAAGTATCATTGTTTCCCCCTGACTTAACTGCACAGCAAGTTCTCCTCCAGCGCTTTCTGTTGAATAAGCAATGGCGCGCAGAGTAACCAACACCGCCCACAGCTGTGTCCCACAATGGCTCCATGCTGCTAACGTTACATCTTTGGAGGATTTGATCAGAGTGCCCTAACTGCTATAAACACTGGAGTTATTCATAAAAACGTGTAGAAGGAGGGATTTTCAGTGGGATTTCTTTACCTGTTTCCCCACCACAAAACAGTGAAATAAATAGAATGGGTCATGGGCTGCTTGGCCTGTAATGCAAACTCACAGCTTGACAAGTCAATAAAGAACCAATCCTCACCCCTCCAGCCACACAGAGCCTCCAAAGTGAGAGGCAAACACAATTTGGATATGTCTGCCCAGGGCGTTTAATGATCCTTATTGTTCAACTATTGTGTGCAAACACTATGAAGCCAGTAGTCTGAATTATCTAAGTCTGAATAACTGGCTACTAACCTGCATACAAAGTTCAAAAGTTCCCTCACGATGGCTCACTTATTCACCCTTAAAAGTGAACAGCCATTTTTAAGTGTAACAAAATGAAGCCATAGGTAAAAACTCTTGTAATCACCTCTAGGAATTTAACGTAAACCCTGGAACAGGAAATTTTTCATTGTTTGGAAGAAAAACCACTTTGATAAAAAAAATATGTTCCTTAAGCCATGACTCTCTTCTCAGATTTAACATTTTAGTCAATCTCAGAAATACCATGTACCTTTTGAAATAACATATAAAACAAATTCCCACATTGCATTTTAAACTAACTCCATACAACACATACCAAAGGACCACTGAGGGGCACCTGAGTGGCTCAGTTGGTAAAGCATCTGCCTTTTAGCTCAGGTCATGATCTCAGGGTCCTGGGATGGAGCCCCGAGTTGGGCTCCCTGCTAAGCAGGGAGTCTGCTTCTCCCTCTGCCCCTCCCCCTGCTTGTGCTGTCTCTCTCTCTCACACAAATAAATAAAATCTTTAAAAAAAGATCCCTGAGGATTTCACTATGATATTACTATATAACTGCATAGTTGGGTCACAGTGGTTTTTATTTTTTAAAAAATATTTTATTATTTGAGAGAGAGACAGAGATAGCCACAGAGATAGCAAGAGAGAGCATGAACTAGGGAAAAGAGGGAGAGGCAGACTTCCTGCTGAGCAGGGAGCCAGACATGGGGTTTGATCCCAGGATCCTGGGATCATGACTCGAGCTGAAGGCAGACACTTAACTGACTGAGCGACCCAGGTGCCCCATCACAGTGGTTTTATAAAACATCACGGTTTTGTTTTCTTTTTTCATTCTTTTTTTTTTTAATTTTTATTTATTTATGATAGTCACAGAGAGAGAGAGAGAGAGAGAGAGAGAGAGAGAGAGGCAGAGACATAGGCAGAGGGAGAAGCAGGCTCCATGCACCGGGAGCCTGATGTGGGATTCGATCCCGGGTCTCCAGGATCGCCCCTTGGGCCAAAGGCAGGCGCCAAACCACTACGCCACCCAGGGATCCCCTTTTTTTCATTCTTAAAGTCCTAGAAATGCTACACTGAAGTGTAGCAGTCAGCCACCCAGGCCCTTCTCGTCGACTCCCAGTCTCCCTACACTGTGTTGCCTTCACAGGACAGCTGGCTAACTTGTAGGACTAACATGCTCTGTGAAAACAATGCTGGGCAGTATCCATGCTATGTCATAAGAGATACTGAAGCTTCTGATTTGCTGTTTCCTGGATCACATGCTCTGGGGAAGTCAGCTGCTACATTACAAGGATGCTGAAGCTGCCTTTGGACGCAGCCCATGTGACTGGCAATGGAAGCCTCCTGCCAACAGCCATGCATGCGAGCTCCCAGCACATGCTCCAGCCGAGGCTTTCCTATGACTGCCGCCCTGGGCAGCAGCTAGGAGAGAGATGTGAGTCAGAACCCCCCAGATTCCTGACCCACAGGAAACCAGGAAGTAACAAATGTCTATTGCTTTAAGTTGCTAAATTTTAAGGTCATTGGTTATATGGAAATAAGAAATATACCAAGTATCCATCTCATTTAGATATATAAGTAGATATTCAGAATTTAGGAGAAATTATGTTTCAGATTATCAGTGCTTAAAATGCCAAATTGTAACAGTGTCATTTCCATATTTCACATTTGATCAAAAGTAACAAATACCCAAAGACAATTATGAGGATCAGTTTTATGTTGATTCTTCAAATCAATCATCACTCCTTATTCTTCTTGATCCTCACAGCTCAACTTTAGCATTCATATAATTAACACAAATGTAAATGGATTTAATTCCTCAAGCTCATGGCTTGCCTCTTGAATATTTACATCATCTCATAAAACGAATATTTTATCTTGTCATAGCCCAAGAACATATCAAGTAGGAAACATTTTATCTTTTAATTCAGGCATGACCTATTTGAAAAATGAAACAAATTGCATGAAGTAATTAGAGGAAAACATAGCCATTGTAGAATCTTCATTTCCAAAGGAGATACCCAAATTGATACTTCTATTGTCAAATGCTCAAAATCTGTAAAAATAACCTAAAAGGTTACTAATATTCAGATAAACAATAAATAATGCATGTTTCACTTTTGCAAAAAGATATAGTAGAAGGATAATTAAAAAAAAAGTGAAACAAAAGTGGTCACTATTTATAGGGAAAGGAAGAGGAAGGGTAGAGCAAAGACATGAAAGCAGGACCTCTCCAGAGAGATCTTACTATAGCTTCAACTTCGGAGTCAAGTGACTTTTTCACATATTCAGGAAACAGAATTATAAAATTGCCTACAACTAGAAAGTAAATGGAAATAAAGGAATTGCAATGTAGATCATGCTGGTTAATACAACCACACAGAAAAAAAACCCCTAAAAACAAAAAGACAATTTCAGGTGACTTTAAGAGGACAGCATTTTGGTTACACACTCATCGGGGATTTATTTTAAGAGCAAATAGAATGAATAAAACAATATATTTTTTTAAGAGCAAATAGAATGAATAAAACAATATTTAACTTTATTCAGCAGTTTTATTAAAGGAAAAATGGTGGTATTGTTGCTTATAGTAACAATTATTACTAAAAGGATATTAAAGGATGCCTGGGTCGCTCAGTGGTTGAGGATCTGCCTTCGGCTCAGGGCGTGATCCCAGGATCTAGGATCGAGTCCTGCATTGGGGTCCCTGTGAGAAGCCTGCTTCTCCCTCTGCCTATCTCTGCCTCTCTCTCTCTGTGTCTCTCATAAATAATTTTTTTAAAAAAGATTATTTATTTATTTATGAGAGAGAGAGAGAAACAGACAGAGGGAGAAGCAGGCTCCATGCAGGGAGCCCGACGTGGGACTCGATCCCAGATCTCCAGGATCACGCCCTGGGCTGAAGGTGGCACTAAGCCGCTGAGCCACCGGGGCTGCCCTCTCATAAATAATTAAATAAATCTTTAAAAAAAGAAGGATATTACTTTTTCAGATAGTTCTTGTAGAATAAAGCAAATAAATAATTATGTTAATGCTGTTAACCATCAAGACTTCAATGTTAAAGAAAAGATGCAGAAATAAATTCAAAGAAATAACACTAGTGTTAAATCTCAACTGGAAAAAACAGCATAACTTTATAATTTGTTTCTGTTGTAAAGGCCCAGAAAAAAGGATATCCCAGTAGCAATGAGTACCTCTAGCACGAGATTGTGAGTCCTGAAATCCATTCTGCACAAAAAGGAACCAGTATTCCTTGTAGGAATGACTGATTTCAGGTCTGTGGCAGAAAATATGTAAGATAAACTGGGAACATTTCTTTCTCTTTTTTTTTTTAAAGCTTTATTTATTTATTCATGAGAGACAGAGAGTCAGAAACACAGTCAGAGGGAGAAGCAGGCTCCCTGCGGGGATCCCGATTTGGCACTTGATCCCAGATCCTGTGAGCCAAAGGCAGATGCTCAACCGCTAAGCCACCCAGGTGTCCCAAACCGGGAACATTTCATATCAGGAAATGAAAAAACTATCAAAGGTCAATGGGGTTGTGATAAATTTCAGAAGACCACATGAAGACCCATCAGTGAAGCTGTGACCATCTGGATATTAAGAGGAATAGGGGGAAGAAGGGGGAGAGAGAGAGACAGAAAGAGAGGAAGTGGAGAGAGGGAGAATTGGGAAGAGGGAGAGAGAGGGGATTTAAAGGTATTTTTTAAAAAGTATTTTACTTATTTATTAATGAGAGACACAGAGAGAGAGGCAGAGACACAGGTAGAGGGAGAAGCAGGTTCCCTGCAGGGAGCCCGATGTGGGACTCAATCCCAGGACCCGGGATCATGCCCTGAGCTACCCAGATGCCCCTATCCCACCTTTATATGAGCTATATTTCAGGGTAACCGAAATGCCCTAGTTGATGAAGAAATATTTGTCTTTACTGAAGGATTTCAGCTAATAAATGTGAAAGGAATGACTTAATTAAAAAGAAATCTACCACTTTACAACTCCTAATGAGGTGGCTGGTCCAGCATTAATGGCAACAAGAGAGCCAGCCATGTGCCTGCTGATGGCAGTAAGAAATACAGAGCAGCAAAATACCCTTGTTAAACAAAAGTTGAACTTGGATCTAATCAAATCTTTAGAACTCTGTCTTTAGTGCTAAATGCCTGTTACAGGGACAGAATAGCAATTTAAATGACACTACAAGGGAGTAAGCAGAGACATCTAGAAAGTGAGGCATTTTTACTGGACAAATGATCTGGTTTATTCAAGGAATGAAATGTATGGCAAAAAGGACAGAGAGTGAGAGCTCTGGATTAAAAGGTACTTAGTCTGGTTTGGATCCTGATTCAAAAAAGGAACTGTCAAAATATATTTTTGCAACAAAGGGAGACGACTGGATACAGGCCGGGTATTAAATAGCAAGAGAATGTTCACCTACTTGATGTGTTGTGGTAATGGCATTGTGGTTATACAAAAAAATAACCTTAGAGTTGCATATTAAAGTGCGTGGATATAAGGTGATCTGGCGCCTGGATTTGCTTGGTCAGGACTTAGGCAGGAAAGAGAAGAAAAGGATTCCATCAAGCAAGTGTGGCAGCATTTTGATAACTGTTAAATCTAACAGGTGATGGGGACATGAAAGTTTATCATCTTATTCTGTTATGTTCGAAAATGTTCACAATAAATTCTTTAAAAATATTGGTAATATGCATTCTATCCAGAATGACTTAGGTTTATAAAACATGATAAAGCCAGGGCATGGGTACACTCCTGTATCAACAGAATAATTAAATTTTCTTAAGGTGCATGTGCTTTGGTTATTTGCTTTAATGCATCTTTGCTTTTTTTTCTTTTCCCCCTTCATATTTTTCCATCTCCAAATTTTACTCACCCTGTAGGGCTCTATTCAAATTCCCCTCTCCCCCAAGGCTTTTCGAACTCTTCCTAGCTGGAAGTAATCATCTTGAACTTCTATATAATTTTAGACATACCTCTTCTGGCCTTTAACACTTTCTCCCTCCCATTATGATTATTTCTATCTATAATGTTCCTGAGAGGAGAACTAACATCTGATTCCAATTTACCATTTGCACAAGTGTTATCTCCTTCAACACAGTTGAACTATGTATATAATCAACGTTAAAATTTGTTGAATGCAGATCAATTTTTAAAAAATATGTAAACTCATGAAGGTGTTCTCTAGAGTACTGTCAGCGTTCTTTTCAAACACTAAATTCTCTTGAGTCAGAGCTTCTATAAGATTTTGTGATTTCAAAAGGCTTCTGCTTTTCTCCAGCAAATAAGAGGGTGCCTTTGGTAAGGAAAAGCAAAGCCAAATGCAACTAACATTCAACACAGTGAGACTTTACTATTAATACTCCTCTCTGAGGAGGTTGCTTAATTGCTTAGAAAAACATACTTTTACATGAAAATATGCTAAAGTTGCAAGTTAACCATAAAAAATAAGAAATTCATTTCTTCATTCACTTATTCATTTTTGGATTAAAGAACATCTCAGTTATTTGAAAACATTAAAAGCAATATGATATTCAGTGAACTTGAAAAATGAACAAGATTGTGATTGAGATTTGTATCTCACTGGAGTGTTATAAAATTCAGTTATTACTGCAGTCATGCTCAGAAAATCCAACACCACTACTTTAGAAGTATTAAAATCTGATAATGGCTGCTGTGTCTTCACCAAAAATCACCATGCTTCCCATGAATTCTTATCTTCCTCTGTAAACAGGGAATTTCTATTTCCCATAGAAATATTTACAGATATACACACATATGTACATATATATAATGTGTATATATGGACAAATACATGTGCATATATATATTCACACATACATATCCTAAACTTCCAACAGTTACATGCACATGTATTTTTTCACTTATATACTACACTTCATTTATATACTATGGTATGTATCCTACTCCTACTTGACAGAGAGAAAGATGGGGAGCAGAAGAGGGAAAAGCAGGCTTCCTGCTGAGCAGGGAGCCTGATGAGGGGCTCAATCCTAGGACCCTGAGATCATAACCTGAGCTGAAGGCAGATGATTAACTGAGCCACCCAGGAGCCTCTGATCTTATATCTTTGATAGTAAAGATGATCTTCCAAAATGAGAGCAAAGGGGATTTTAACAATTTGTTTGGAAAAGAACTTGTCCAATTGTTAAACTGTAAAACAGGAGAAATGAGATAAAATTCCCACACTCCAAAGAAATAAATTAGCTACAATGAACACTGATAAAATATTTAATGGGCAATCATTTTGGCTGCTTTAGTGTTAAAAGGATTTTTGTGAATAAGAAAATCCATTTAAAAAAGTCCAAGAGAGTTTAAAGCAGTAAGTAAATAGAGTAAAATAAAATAAAATGAAATGAAGTGATGTTTCTAAAATTTTCTCTGAGGCAGGAGAGGACTTTTGGAATTATTCCACTGACTTTAGAGCTGTGCTCAACGTGAAGATCATTCTAACAGAAGGAAAGAAAAAGAATACCAAAAGGAAGAAATGATAAGGTTGTGCAGTATCTACATCTTTCACAGCTTCAATACAGAAGAATTCAGCTGTGAGTTAGAGGCTCTGTCAGAGTTTGGTCCTCTTGTCTCCTCAAAGTTCTTCCTCGTGTCCTGTCATATCATGAATGGGCTGGAACAGGGAGCAAGGTTACAAACCTTGGCCTGACAGACATGGCAAGAAAGGATGGATGTCAGGCTGGTTACACACATAGAATAACCCACCAGCTTCCCCAGGGTCTCTCAGAACTTCAGAACCATCAGGTTTAACGAATCCTTCATATATATGGTCATTTCATTCTCATTTCTGCTGGTGGGAACTTTAATAGGTATGACTTTTGGCTGATAATCTGGCATTACAATCTCTTAGAAATAATTTAAGATTTCCTCATCAACTTTACTCTAAGTTTAGGCACCTGGTGGCTCAGTCAGTGAAGCGTCTGCCTTCGCCTCAGGTCATGATCTCAGGGTCCTGGAATTGAGCCCCGAGTCAGGCTTCTGTTCAATAAGGAATCTGCTTCTCCTTCTTGCTGTGCCTGCCCCTATGCCTACTACTCTGCCTACTGTGTGCTCTCTCTCTCAAATAAATAAATAAACAAACAAGTATCTTCTTTAAAAAAGAAAATCTTAAATGTTCATACTTTTGGACCACACAATATTGGAATAGATGAAGGTTTATATATAAAGATGTTGTCCATTTGTTATAGCAAAATCTGGAACAACTGAAATAAATGTCTTCAAATTGGCAATTAGTAAAATTGGCAACACAGTAAAATAAGATACCAGGTCATGAGGACCCGGGAAAAAGTCTATGATGTGCTGTTATGTTAAAGAGGGGCCAGGTGTAAAATTGCATGTGTAAGATAATCCGGTCTTGTGTTTCAAAAATTGCTGAAATACCCAGCAAACAGCCAGCAATGAGCATTATGGGAAGGATGGGTTTAGGAGAGGGTTGATGTCCTAAGCCACATGTTTCTAGACAGTTTATCTTAAAAAATTCAAAACCAAAAACCACTAACCATGTATTATTTTTATAATCAGAAAAAAAGATTTAAGACACAGAGCCTAGCAGCACTTATTCAAAATATGTTTTGAAAAGCCCTTTAGCTTTTTACACCTGGTTGTACCCAAAGGATGCAAAAGACTATACATAACATCTTTGTGAAAAGTACTTTTCTTTAAAACAAATGTCCAGTCAGCTTATTAAAAGGAAGAAACATATAACCAACATTTATTAAAGCCCTTTTAGGGGATCCCTGGGTGGCTCAGGGGTTTGGTGCCTGCCTTAGGCCCTGGGTGTGATCCTGGGGTCCCGGGATCGAGTCCCACATCGGGCTCTCTGCATGGAGCCTGCTTCCCTCTCTGCCTGTGTCTCTGTGTCTCTGTGTCTCTGTCTCTGTCTCTCAAGAATAAATAAATAAAATCTTAAAAAAAATAAAATCTGAACTATATATGGCATAGAGAGCCAAAGATAGGCAATCGGTGTATCCTGGAAGAAAAGCTACTCTAATAATTTCATTTTCAAATTATGGGTGTCCTTTTTTTGGGGGGTGTCCTTTTTCATCTATTCATAGAGTGGTGCATCTGTTATTAGAAAGATAATACAAGTCTTAAAAAGAAAGATCCACATTTCCCTTTTACATAGACTATAGAGTGACCGACTTTATATTATTTAAAACAAATTTGGAAATTTTAGTCACTCCACCTGTAAGACCTGCCAATTCCTTTAAGCAACTTATTTTCAGCATCTTCTTATTACTCAAATTACCTCTAATATTAAGTAAAATACCAAGAGCAATAGGTAGGAAGGAAAAGTAATCTTTGACAAAAAACTTACACACCAAATGCAGTTTTTAAAAAAAATCTTATTGTAGGGCTAAGATTAAGCTTCCTCATCAACTATACTCAAATAAGAAAGCAAATAAAAGAGCAAACTTCTTGTAGGTTCCTTTAGCCCTCTTATTTTAAGGTGGTTTTTTGTTTGTTGTTTTACTTGATAAAAACACAGTTGCTCCTAATGTGAAAGCAAGTCTCTAAAAGTAACTCAATTAAACTCTATTTGGATACTACTCCAAATCTAGAAAAGCTTGCTCCAACAGAGTAAATGTCAGTTCCATGGTTGAAAAGCTAAGACATCATCTGAATCCTTGAATATATCTGAAGAGGTCTTTATTTTCAGTCTACTATGTCTCCTGTTCTTTGGCAGTCGAGATAAAAGATGAATGGGACACACACGCTAATTTCCAAGGAACTCCTGGTCTTGGGAGAAGACAGAGACAGATAGATATATAAAGCATACTGAGGGCATTGACAGGGATGAAAACAGTGTATTCTGGGCCCTTGGAAGAGGGATGACTGGATCGGGGCAGGGATGGAGACGTGGGCTATGGCTGCTCCTTCCAGTAACAAATGGTAATTTTAAAAGGTGAATATGAATTTGCCTCTGATGAAGAGGCAAGGAGGTGGGAAGGCATGGCAAGGCAGATGGTACCACCTGAGAAAAGAAATAAAGATGAAAAACAGCCTGCTTTGGCCATATGGGAAAGTGCAAGCAGTGTGGTAGTGCTAAATGTACAAAGCAAACCACCAAACACTTTCAAGGGTTCTGGCTGGAGCTCCGGGGCAAGCAAGGCCAGAGAATAGTTCTAAGCAGTAGCAGGACCAGGTTAGTGGGTAAACCTGACAGGGGTGGGGAACTGTCGGGCTGCTGAGGAGTATGGGTATGAGGTAGGGAAAGAGATCTCTATCCTCCTTGGGTTTCATGCTTCTGTGACTGTGGCTCGGAATGCTGGAGCTCATTGTGAGGATGGAGCTCAGAACTCAGCCTGAGATGGTATGTCCTGGGTGCTAAAGAATAAAAATTTCAAAAATAATCACTTCATCTTTCCGGGAAGCAAAATATCTGTGTAACTCATGGCTTTTCTGTTTCCTGGCTAACAGTATCTCTCCTTGGAGCCGGTTCCAGATGTCTGTGTACGAGGATGTAGACATCCTTCCTTTATCTGGTACTGTTGGCCACTTGCGTGTAGCCAAGGAGGAGATCCACAATTGTAGATGCTGCCCAGAAGTTACTTTTGAGTTGAGAGCTCAAATGAAGATTGAGGAGACTTCTTTGGACAGAGTCTTTCTCTCTCCCTAAGTTTTGTTCAAAACAACACTTTCGGAGCTACGGAAACCTTTAGAGCTTAGTTTTCAAGATGCCCAGGCTGGTGTGATGGCGAATAAAATCTCCTGATTCCACTAGTCAGTCTTTGCCTTCTTTCAGGTTACCCTGGAGAATGGAGGCTCTGGACTCATCATCGACAGGTTAAGAAACAGAAGAAGAACCAGGATGGGAGATATAATGGTATGTTCAATTTTGGAAATACTAGGTCTTTGCTGCCTCTGTGCATCCAGGCGCAACTTGGGCAGCAGGGAACTGGGAAGGCTGGTCCACGTCCTGGGGAAGAAATCTGAGATGGAAACCATCACTGTGTATCCAAAATCTAAGGAGTGAGCAGGAGGATTTGGGCAGAAAGAACAAAGTAAAGTGGCCATGGGCAAGAAGAAGGAGGGAGTCCATGGAACGGAAAACAGGAATGACAGAGAATGAGAGAGAATCAGTCAAGTGCAGGATCAAGAGAAAAAAAAAGAATAGAATGTTCAGAAAGAGCCTGGGGGGAAGCAGCAGGTCTACCGCAGCAGAAGGCATACGTGTTGCAGGGCTACAGTGTGTTCCCTGGATGCAGCTAAGGATCTTAGCGAGGAGCTCCAGAGAATTTTCTAGGGCAGAAACCAGAATGCAGTGGGTTTAGGAATGAGGCATCAGAAGGGAGTCCATCTGGAGACGTCAGAAGAAGAAGTCAGGTAGCTTTTCTTGCATCTAACAGGGACTCGGGGAACCAGTGAGTGGTTTTAGATGGAGCCTCTCAGCCACAGGGAGGACAGGAGGGGAAGATACAGAGCAGAGGGGATGGTGAGGGGGAGGCACAATGGGGGAGGGGCAGGGGCGGGGAAAGGTGGGAACATAGGAGGGCACAAGAGGAAGGGCCTATCCCACAAATGAGAGAGGATGCTGTACTCCAGGGAGCCTGGCCAAGGAGCCGTGAGGACCTATACCTTTTGGGAACCCAAAGAGTAAATCCAAACAGACAGGGTAACACGGCCAGTCAGCCCCACAGAGTGACATATCCTTCAACCCATGGGTTAAGACTTTGGCAACCACGTTTTTTTTTTCTTTTTTAAAGATTTTATTTATTTATTCATGAGAGACACACAGAGAGAGGCAGAGGCATAGGCGGAAGGAGAAGTAGGCTCCCCATGGGGAGCCAACCGCATTTTTTTTCAAAGCTGCAATTTTCTAAGTCACAGAAGTCCTGCAGTGACATGATTATCCATCTTATAAACCTCACAGGCGGGAGCGGAGAAAGAGAAGAAACATTACACTATGCCTCTAAAGTCTTTATGTAAGTACTTTGATACTATGGCCCCATAAAATAACAGGAAAAAACAGAATGCAAATAACTTAAATTTTCTATGTTGTTGTCAATAATGGTAAAATCGCCTCAGTATTTCTATCAGCAGGTGCGTATTCTTTTTAAACACTAGAAGTGTGAGTAGTTTGATCTGTAGGGAAAATTATAGTCAGATAGTATCCAAAAGGTTACCATGATATAGCTAAATTATCTCTGCCTGTCACAGGTTAAAGAACATTTAAATTCTGGAAGTTCACATCAGCTTTTTCTAGATAACAAATCTTAAGTACCTTCCTATATTCACTCAATTAGTGATCTTGGGCCTTGATAACACTGCAGAGAGAAACTTTCCAACTATCATTCAAATCATATCTAAAAAGGTGGTCATAAATATTTTAAAACCTAAGTGAACTAATAAGACCTAGACCCATTAAGGATAAGATCTTTTACAACAAATTAAATAAAACAATTTATTGAAGTCTGGACTCAAGATAAGCTAGATTTACTAGCTGACCTTTTATTCATTTAAAGAACAAAATTAGCTCTAATTGCATTAGAATGGAATCCAGTAAATTTCCCCAAGTCTTCTAATGTGGCATCCGTGTAAGAACGGCTGTAATTGTTTACAAGTAAGATGGAAATGCTTTGATTATAATCTTTCCACTTGTTTTACTGTGTAGTAAAAGCATTTCCCCAAACCTAAAGCCAGTTTTCCGGACAGCATGCTATTTTTTTCCTTACACACACTGCGTGTTTGGTGTTAATGAACAAACTACAACTTGCCAGGGGAGGAAATTAAACTTGCAGATTTCATCATAAGTTTAGGTCAATAAAAACGAGAGAGTAAGAGATGGAGCCCAAGAACGCCTTGTCTGCAAAAGTCAGAAAAGAGCCAAAGACCCAAATAGGAAAAATTTTAACTACTTGCTTCCCCTCGGAAGTACGGTTGAGACATATAGGTTTGGCTCTGTTGACTTTATAAGTACGATAAGGGAGCAAGAATAATGTATACAGCCCACCGCTTGTGCTCCAGTTGTTTAGTGGCTAGGAAACTTCATTTATAATGTTACCACTTGTCACTAGCATTACAAGTAAGTCATTTGGCACACATTTTAAAATATAGTTATTCTTAGGATTTTTTTTTGGGGGGGTCATTGTTTCTGTTATTTGACTTCTGATATAGGTAAAATACCTATGAGATGTTTTAGTCTCAGTGGCAAGTTAACCAGGGCAAAAGAAAACTATTAACATGTTTCAATCTTTTTTTTTTTTTTTAATCACAGGCAATTTTATTGGAAAGGCAACAAATTAAAAATAGAAAAGCAAAAGGCCTTCTAAGTCTGACAGGATGATGCTCTGAAATGTTTCTGAGCTTTACTTCTAAAGGATCATGTTTTAAGCCAACAGGCTTGGCTTGGCCTCCTCAGCATGCTTTTATAAAAATATGAAATATGACTGTCTTTTCCTAAATAAAATCTGTCTGTTGTTTCTGCCTGCCCCTTGTCCCTTAATCCAGTAAGAGTCTTCCTTTCCTTCTGGGACTACCATTGCCCCTTCTGACAGGGTGTCTCCCCGACCACGGGTGCTGGGAGACGGGGTGGGGGGTCAGTCACTGGAGATGTGGAGGACTGGGAACCATAGCAGCCCTGGGTGACTCAGACCATGTTGGCCAAGCCGTTGTAAAAGAGAGTGAGCAGAGGCCCAATGATACGTTTCGAACCCTGGATACTGCCTCCCCTGAAGTCAAAGAAACCTCTTTGACTTTGCCCCTTTCAGCTAGTTTGATTCAGGCTTCTGTCACTTGGAACTAAGAGTCTTGATTAACACAAATAGAAAACATGAGCGCTTCGACTAGAGACAAGAAGATTCTTTACAGAGTCTTCTTCACTGAGGGTGCTACTACACTAGACCCTTGGATTAGAGGTTGCTGCGAGAAACCATCCAACAAAAACCGCCTTCGTATCTGCTGTAAAAGCTGCGATTGAAGACAGTGTTTTGTTGTCTGGTTCTATATGGAAATCAAGTTTTAAATTTGGTGCCCTGAGAAATTTTGTTTCTCCTAAGAAACTCAGAGGTAACTTCCTTTTTAAAAATATATTTCACTGTTTGCCCTTCTGGCTAAGAAGCCATAATCATATCTGACATGCAATCATTCGCTATTTTTTCCTTTTTTTGTATTAGTTTATTTCTTTTTTCTTATAACTATATTGTTCTCTCTTTAAGCTACTGTAAATTTGTTTACAGTGGAAAAAAGTTATATGAACAAAGAATGTTTCACATAAAGAGGGAAAATGCAGAAAGTAGGATAAAAATCATTTGCTATTATTTCTCTAAAGAACTTATCACTAAAAACCATGACACACGTTTCATCCTGTTAAATGTCTTTCAGCTAAACCTGGTTACCTTTTAAAATATAAAATGCTTATTTTCTTTAAAAATATTGTAAATGATTATTCTTGTAATTGCACTTGATTATTCTCTACTTCTAGCTGTACTGTCAAAAAGCATTACTCGGGAAAATTTGGATCTTAAAAAGACAAATATCTATAAATATTTTATTTTTAAAGATTAAAACTTTTATGTTCTTCAAGAATAATGAACAAACTTTTAGCTCCCATTTTCATAGTACATATAATTTAGAAATTCCAATCATTAAAAAGCCCCTTCCCAGAAATAACTAAATTCTGTACACAGCAACAAGAAACTGAATTACTTACACAGAAAGGAAAGCATCTAATTTTTAGCACCTCTGTTAAGAGAAGTCTGATTAGTGAAAGAGTTTCCAGAATCATAAGGAATCTGATAATACTTAAGGCAGTGTTGACAGTGGAAACCAAAATGTTGGCAGAAAGAAAACTATAATTGCCAGCAGTAAAGTGGTCATTGAAAAATATCTCAGTATAATTTGCATATTTTGGAAAAAGGGTTACATCTATAGAAAGACAATCCATTGTAACCTCTTAGTCAAAATAAAATTTAGAATTATCATTGACAATAATATTGTTCTCTGAAAGGCATCATAAATGATTCTGGGTCACCTGATCAAATATACTATGAGAGAGTAATTGGAAAAAATGACCAACCATTACTAGCTGTTTGGGAGGGGGGCTCAATTAATTATCCCGTCTCTGGTGAGCTCACTGCATAAAGGCACTGGCGTCCTGAGGCTTGCAGAAGCACCAGTGCACAATTTCTCCAAAACAGTAACCCCCATTAACCAGCCCAAATAATACAGCTGGCAGGTGGTGGGGGCTTCACCAGGGAAGAACTCCACTCAAGGACAAGAGTGGAGCACTGGATGATGAAAAGGACAGAGACTTCCTCCCCAGTGCTGGCAGAGGGCAGCTAGGAAGGGGCATCTGAGAAATGCAAGAGAGGCATGCTTAACCCTCTATCTGCCACTCTTATGCATCCAAGTTAAAGTTTTCTTACACACAGTTAAATTTTTCTTAATACTTAACCATTTATTTATTTATTTATTTATTTATTTATTTATTTGAGAGAGAGTGGGGGGAGAGAGAACAAGCAGAGTGGGAAGAAGGAGAAGCTGACCCCCTGCTGAGCAAGAAGCCATACTGGGGGCTCAATCCCAGGACTCTGGGATCGTGACCTGGGCTGAAGGTGGACCGAGTCACCCAGGCACCCCTATTTATTTTTCATACTTAAACAATATTTAAAATTGTCTTTCTTTTTAATGAGAAGCTCCTTTAATAGAACTTTCAGCCTTAAAAATCGAGCCACACACATTTAAACACAGAAGAGTGGCAGGTCCTGTCCTGCCAGCTCCTTCCTGACTGTCTTGTCTCACAGCCCTGTCCCTGACACCCCCCCACCACATTACTTTGCTGCATCTTCTCCATAGAATGAACAGACGAATGAATGCCGTACATCAGCTCACTTCTCCTAACTTGCTCAAAATACGCTGTCAGTAAACGGTAGGACTGGGATGGCAAACAACCTGGCAACTGTGTTGCCTCTGGCCCACCTCCTGGTGTTGGGCACTCTACTCACCCTGCTCTGTGTCCCCAAGCACAAGGGTGACCACGATCCTCATCACTACAGCTACAGGCAGCTGCTCCTGGCCAAGCGGCGACCTACCAGACAGTTTCCTTCAGTGTGCTTCCCACTCACACTACTCACGAACGTCACAGGTGCTGAGACTGTAATTTCAGGGTGACTATTCCACTGTTCTCTATTCATCTTCATTACTGCCTAAGGGCAACCCTGGAAGCCCATTACTGGGGGGCATGGCACAAGAATCTGAGGTCCCTGCAAAGTCATCTGGGATTTTAACATTCATCTGGTGGAGGTGCTTGACTTCCTACACACCCTTTCAAATACAGATTCCAGGCATGTTAAGTGAAGACAAAAACAAGGTGTCTGTCTTGCTACGAGGACTAACATCAGAGAACAGAGGAAATAATCTAACCTCAAAGTACTTTTCCAGATCAAGGGCAGAAGACCTTCTTTATTTAGGAAAATTTAGAAACTAAATATTGTCTTAAAGATCTTCCAATGAGAGGGTATAATTTGAACCCTGTAAAGCTTTTCCTTTTTCCCATAATTTCAAAAGACTCTAATCCTCTGCTTGTTCTTTAGCAATAAACAACCCCTTCCCCCGGACGATTCAGACCCCCCTTTCTGAATCCCACTCTGCTCATTAATTTCACTTCAAAAGAGTCCTGTAGCACCAAGTGTGTACAAACTAAGTAAAGGCACATTTATATGAATCTGCCCCCTCTTTTCCATTATTACCGCTGTGGAATAAGCCATGCATCTTTATGTTACGACAATAGAAGATTACTTTTAATTTCATATAATTCACATGTGTCATAAACTATTCTTTTAATTTTTTTCAACCATTCTTGGCTTGTGAGCCATACAAAAACTGGCTATTTTGGCTCATGGGCCATAGTGTGCTGATCCTTGATTTAAATTAAAAAAACAAAAAACAAAAAAGTCTTTACTGATTAAGATATATTTTACATAAAATCCTATTACTATGTGACTTGGACCTCTTTTTCACTCTTATTTTAATTTAAAATGTAATCTATTTCACTTAATTTATTCCTTTGTTCATTATAAGTATTTCCTTGTGCCTGACTTTGGTCAAGTGATTAATTATTCATATAACATGGGGGTTATTTACCTAAATATTTGAAAGTTCACATATTATATAATGTTATACTTTCATGGTCAATTTGTCTAGAATGTCTGAGCATTATAATTTCCCTAATACTGGACAGTCTGTTCCAGGATAATAGGATATATATATTTTTTTAAGATTTTATTTATTTATTCACAAAAGACAGAGAGAGAGAGAGGCAGAGACACAGGCAGAGGGAGGAGAAGCAGGCTCCATGCAGAGAGCCTGATACGGGACTCGATCTCATGGCCCGAGCCAAAGGCAGATGCTCAATCACTGAGCCACCCAGGCGTCCCGATAACAGGATCTATTTCTCATGTTTCCCAGTGTCTCAGGTGTATGAGTGATTTATTGAGAGGAGAAAGATAGTCAAGAGAATGAATGGAAGATGCTTAAAGGTGGATGAGATGCATATAATTATCAAAGTTTTTTAAAAAAACAAAAAACAAAGTCTTTTCACAGACCTTTTTTTCTCCAAAGGGAATGAGTAAGCCAAACTCTTTTGTGGAAGTAAGGATTAAGTAATAGTGAGTTACTGAGAAAACAGTAATAAATGTGAACTAGTAAGAGAAAAGCATTTGTTGAATGATAAATAATATCTTCTCTTTAGAGGAATGAGCCCAGGTACAGAATTTCCAAAAAGATGGTATCAATAGCTGCTCTGGCTAGGTCTCCCTGCTAATCAGCCTTCTGTCCTCTATTGGTGGAGGGAGGTGGACATTATTAAATTTTTTGTAGGTAAAATAGATTGAGGGCCTGGGTCAAACCGGTATCTGCATAAAATGAGCTGAATTTACAGTATTTTTGTTACACTGTCTAAGCTTGTCAGTAACACTACCACCCATTGTCTAGGTTTTTACTGATAAAACCAAAAAAAGTAATGTGGAAATTATGTGAATAATTTGGGTAAAAAAAGGATGAACTATCTGGATTTTCTTTCAATCTTCAGAAGAACATACATTTTCCTGGAACCATGTTTGCCTCTACAGCACCATTCATCATAATGATATTAGACCTTTTCATTGTGTTGTTTGGAGTTAGCACAAGCAGCAGCATAAAATACAAACTTTATTAAGATGTAATGAACCACTGAGAACACAAGGTATGTTTTCTGTTGTCTACCTACTATATAAGTGCATGGCTCCTACTGCCATCATTACAGTAAAATCTGAATGAAAACTCAGTGCCCTGTAAGCCCATTTTCTACATAATATTTGACTGTTTACAATGTAAACAAATCCATTTTCAGGCTTACTGGTGAAAAATAAGTTGTATAAGCCAGTACTTTCAGCCTATGGGATTCATTTAAATGATAAACAGTATGACTTATACAAGAAGGATTTTTAACATAATTTACAAAGAAATCACTGTTTTATCACCTTATTAAAATCACATAAGAGTACTGTAGGCCTTAATTTGTAGCTCCAAAATGAATAAAAGAAACAAAGGCAACTAACTCACTTTAAAGCAGGGTGGGCTGATGATAGGATGATTCTGTGAAAATTAAGAACAGTGAACACAGGGTTTACATTTCTAGTCCTCTCTTGAATGAACGAATGGGCAGATAATTAAGACTTTGGTTGTTACTATTATATACTGTTTCACTAAACCTTTGGCAGTCTCTTTGTTTTCAGGTACAGAATAAAACCATGAGAATCTCCATTCTTTGTCATGGTGAGTAGAGAATACATACTTGAGAAGGTATAACATTACATCCACCCGGATGGAATACGGCAGTCAGTCTACTCAACATATAGTTTCTTCCTTTTCAGATAACCAGGACATTCAGAATTACTCAGACACCATGTCATGTGTTTAAAGAAGAGAGAGAAAATAAGAAAGAAGGGATCCTCTAGGTCAAAGAAAGCAGTAAGCATTTACTCTGAGGAAAGAAACCGATACAATTTGAAAATGAAGAATTCTCAAAGGAAAGCTTGATCCTCCGTGTTCATCTCTGGAAAAGGTGAGATTCTAAACCCATTAGGAAAGAGCAGGGAAGGTTATGTTCAATTTCTTTCACTCTAATTGAAAACGTTTATACTTACATCTTGTCTTGGCCAGCACCAACTCTGAGAGTCAATCGGGGGATGACTGGACTTGGGGCTGGAACAATTGGCTCCACTTTTATCTGTTGAAGTTATTACATTAGAGTTAAATGTGGTTTCGACAAAATTCCTCCTACTCCTTCTTCTACTTCCTCATCTCCACAAACCTGATAAGCCAGTTTAAGCCCTGAATGTGGCTAAAATGCTAGATCCAAGGACCATCTGGGCTATTTTGTTTTTTTAACAACCAAAGGCTACCTGGCTTCGTGAGAAATTCTACAAACTTGAATTACATCGTGAAAGTTATGGGAGTTATTTCTGTATTTTCTTAGTTCTGGTTAATTTCTTGGATTTTATGGTTAGAATTTTTAAACAAAAACTCCTCCAGATCATTTGGTGAACATTAATTTCCAGACTTAATAAAGTAGAAAAAAATGCACTGATATCTGCACCTATAAGCTAAAATGTATTTGTTTATTGAACTTGAAAAACATAAACTCATCCTAAGTTTGCATCATCATATAAGAAAATGGAAACACCAAGTGTAACTGCAGCATTAAACTGCTCTGTTTTTAGCTTGTGGTCAACAGATCTGCAAAAGAAAAAATAGACCTTTATAGAAGGATTTGTAGTGAAGGCAACATCTGCTGAATAAACTGAAGACCTTTGCAAATATTTGAGCTAATGGTCAAATATCAAGTATGACTTTAAAGGGGTTCTTCACACGTGTTGGTGTGAAGAGTTCACGGTATAATATTTTGAATGAACAAACTGAACAAAAGCTCTGTAGCTCCAAATATCATCAATGTCAGAGATTTTCAACAGGTGTTTGACTGGCATTTTTGGTGGGACAGTCCTTTGTTGAATGGAACGGTGCAGGCATGGCCAGATGTTCAACATCCTTGGCCTTGGGCCCTGCCATATGCCAACAGTCGCTGCTAGTTACTGTGATGATTAGCTGCAAGCCACTGACTTAAAATATGTCAAGCCCAAGAATTAAATCCTAATAGGACAGTGTGGTAGTTCTAAAGGGGAATGAATCTATAACATAATGCTCAATATATTATATCATCTAGTTAATACATTGCACATAGATCAAATTTACCTTTTTTTTTCATATATTTTTAACTATTTCCTTTGAGTTTTTTTTTTTTTTTTTTTTTTTAAATCCATCATCATGTCAATACCTGTGGTTTCGACCATTCTCTTGAACAGTGGCATGTGGGAGGCACTCAAATACTTACTGAATTAATAGCTCAAACACCTTCAACTCTCTGTCTCTGGGTTGTTTTGCCGTCTGTCCAGAACCAATTCAAAATCATCCTCAAGGCCCTCAAGTAATTCCAAAGAAAATTTTAAAGATCATGTAAACTTAGCAGAAATTCCAATTCCGTCTCTGCCTTCAACACTGTGTATCTGGATCACCTGCCAAGCCAGGTAAGCACAGAGACCACCTCGGTTTAGCTTACTGCTACTTTGTTGTGCCTATCATAGGGGCTGACACACAGTCAGTGCATGAGACACAATCAAAGAAGTTGTCTGAAGCAACAATTTCAAACTCTTACCTCTTTCAAGACCTATCCTGTGATTTCCTTTCTACTTTTGTCCCTCCAGCTCCACCGGAGAAAGCACTGAGGCCACCAGGCAGAACTTCTTCAGCCCATGCAGATCTACAGACTTCTCTGCACCTGATACTGTACCAGAGTCCCGCTTCTCTGGTCTCTTAAGGAGACGTCCTCCTTATGTAGGCATCTTCAACCTCATAGTGCCACGATTTTCCACTAGTTTTTAAATATGCTCAACGATCTTAAAAAACCTGCCTGCCCTTCAGCCTTCTACTGACCACCTCTCCTATATCAGACTCTTGTCAATTGTCTCCTTCTTCACTTACTCATTCTTCAATCTGCTCCAATCTACTTTCTCTCCCAACCAGGCCACTGAAACCTGGAAATCAGTCATTTCCTGATGTCCTAGTATGCTTTCCACTGGGGGTCTCACTGGCCCCCTTTCCTTCTCCTCTACTAAGTCCTCTGCTTGACCACGTCCTCTTGGCCTTCTACACTTTCTTCAGTGGGTGTATTATCCATGTTCATGGTTTCAATGGTAGGTTTTACAATATGCCATGACTTCAAAATTTCCATCTCTAGACTAGCACTGATTGAGCCCAAGACCACAATAGAATATTACCTACTCAACATTTTCAACTCAATATCCTTTAAGCGTTTCATCTCACCACATCTAAACTTTAACTTGTCAACTTTCTCATGAAAGCCTGCTCCTCCAAATGGTCACTTTTGATGCATGTCTCATCCACTTGCCCAGTTCTTTGGACAGTATATCCCAGTGGTTTTCCTTAAGGCTCTAGGGGACCAAGGGCCACGGAGGGTGGGGGCGGGGCAATAAGAGCAAGACCCATGGATAACTAGCTAGGGTTTGTACCCACTTCCTCCAACTCTTTTAACAGAGGGTTCCGTATCTAAACAAATCTGAAAAACCAATAGTTTGGTCTATTTTGTAAACTATTAAGATTTCTCTACTTTTCTCACCTTTCTGTATTATCTGTAGGAGAACAGACAAATATATCCAGAACAAACATTTTAAACTGCCTGCTGCTTGCCAGGCATTGTGATTGGATATTTTTTAGATGTTCTCATAGAGTTTTTTTTTTTTTTTTTAAACAAACATGAGGGGGTAGGCATTATGGTTTCTGTTTTACAGGGAAAGGTATCATATATGAAGCAATCATTTTTCCTTTTCCTTTTTCTGTTCTAAGGTCACACAAAGAGCAAAACTAGGATTGGATTCGGTTGTTTTGTTTCAGAGAATGGAAAATTACATACAGTTCCTATATTTCCTTAATTCTAAAAAACTTTAGGGTAATATGGTTATAAATTATGAGTAATATTCCACATTCCTTCAGCCTGCAATATTATTTAATCACTTAACCCTTCCTTAAGCTTTATTTAAAAATAAAGCTGCTCTACCTTGAAAAAGATCTTTACCATTACCATATTTCACACTGTCGTTTGGTCCATATCACACTACACAATAATCATAACTCACACCTGCATAGCACCAAGTGTGTTCCATATATGTGATCCAGTTTGCTCTTTGAACTCTGTTTAGTAAGTAAATGATCTACCTGTAGGTCTCCTGACACTAAGTTCACTCTCACCTCTACCATGTTGCCGAGTCCTTTGTTCCGGTAATGGTGGTGTCTTACATGGAGCTGGCTACTCACTTTCTTGTAAATGTCTTTTATGATGAATGACATATATTTGTGAAATGGCTAGTGTTGGTTGTTGTTGTTTTTAGAAAGGGAGAGAGAGAGGCAGGAGAGGTGAGGGGCAGAGGGAAGGAGAGAGAGGATCTTAAGCAGACCCATGTCCAAAGCAGAGCCAGACTAGGGCTCAATCTCATGACCCTGAGATCATGACCTTAGCCAAAATCAAGAGTCAGATTCTTAACTAACTGACCCACTCACGTGCCCCCAGGGTTGGTTGTAAAATCATTTTTCTCTATGTAAGGCTAACTAGTTTATATGGAAATTGTGATTGACTTTGGCCTCACCTCCATTCAACTAAACTGGCTTTTTTTTTTTCTTTTTAAGATGTAAATAGAGGTGCTTATTAAACTGGCTGGGTTGTTGATGCCATCTTAAATAACTTGTCAAGGTAAAAGAATCAAGACATGGTTATTTATGTTATACTATTTAAAAAGTTTAAATGATACTATATGTAAAAAAAGAAGCAAACAAAAACAGAGATACATCTTGTAAGTCCAATTAAAAATGGTATATATGTGCCCTGAAGAAAAAAGATATTTTGTAAACGTGTGGAATTAATGAATGATTCAGAACCCTGTTACCTTAGCTCCAAACTTTTCCTTGGGTAAAATTAGGGTGACCACATCATCCAGAGACATCTTTGAGAGTGAGAGTAGGAGCTATTATTTACGCCAAAAAAGTGTGTAAACTGGGATTGTCCTAGGCAAACCAGGACAGAGAGTAGCCCTCCCAACAAATACTTAAAACATCAATTTCATTCTTAAAGAAGCTAAATAGGATTTAACCTACGGATAATATTCAAAAATATTAATGAGGATGCTAATAATACAGATACACAAAATATCATTTCTAAATTAGAATTTACCAGACTTCTGTTTACATTAACTTTATCCAAAATGCCTACCAAAATAAAAACAAAGACATTTCCTGCATTCATAAAGTAACTTCTCACATGTCCTTCTCAGAAATCACTAAACAAATGACAATTATTTGGAATTACTTAAAACCATTCGACTAATGCCACATTTTAATGGCATGAAGCCAAACTCTGGGGACAACATGAGCTTCTAAGGGTTAAAATAAAAGCACTGCACTTGAGAGTGAGCTGAGAATTGGGGCGCGCAGAGCATTTACAGTGGATTACTAAGCTTCCCAATCCACCAAAGAGCAAAGTCCAGTAATAGAAGACTCCTTTGTAGCTAACTAAAAATACATTGTCAGTGGATTTGTCCAGTTTTATGTATAAGCAATACTGCTTTCACCTGAACTAATACTAGTAGTCATATAAGCCCCTTATTGCCATGTGCTGCATTTTTTTTGCTAATCTTCAAGGATTTAGCTTCTTTGCCACATACCTCAGGGCACCAACTGATAAAGCTCTAACTCTCCATTTTTCCAGGACACCAGCAGTGCGGCCTTGCAAAAAATGAAAATCGCTCAAGAGATTTAAAGGGGAAATTTATTTTTAAAATCCTGACTTGAAGCAAAGAGGTGGATTTTTAAAAAGCTTATCTATAAAGAATCAGTTTAAATTTAAATTCTATCTTGGAACTCTTTCATGCATTCCAGCTTTAAAGTTTATCTTCTGACAGGGACTTTCTGCAAAGGTAATGGGCAGCTTTGTCAATATAATCTGGCCAAGTTTTTATTTTCTATTTTTTTTTAACGTTAAACTTCTTTCACTTAAAAAAATGTGTGCTAGATAGAGGAATAGCAAGTTCAGCGAATGCTAGTTCAGATTCCCATCTATGCTAATATGTCAGCAAAATATCCAGAAATAGTACTGATGAAGAGCTATTTTTAATAAGCTAACATTTTGGATGTGGAATTATGATGACTGGCGAGCATCGTATTGTCTTTCTTAGCAATTAAGGTCTTTACATTGGTTCAATTTAGAAGCGTGGTCTCAGTACTGATAAACTGTTTAAGACATTAAAAAGACAGTCAGAAGGAAATTCTACAGTGTGGTCAAGTATGACAAGTGGAATCCAGCAAGGAAAACTGAAACAGAAGGCAGGATTCTGCTTTCGCTCAAGTTCATTCACACCCAGACCTGGAGATGGTCTCTGGTAAATGGCTACTGATTCCAACACACTCAAGAAAATGTTAGGTGACTGGCTTCCCCTTGGGACAGAGAGTTGTAAGAAACAGGAAGAGAGTATCTTCCTCTTTTTACTGGGCTACTGGATTGAGTAAAAATCCTTCATTTCACTAGTTAATGATGAGAGCTGATGAGAAAAAACTGGAAAGGAAAGTACTTTGTTCTAAACAGATGGAGGAACAATGGCAACCTTTTGTCCAACCTTTATCCAACCAGTAGGACTCTTTGGTGTTCTCTAAAGAACAAATTGTTTAAGTTCAATAAAAGATTATTTGAGGGCAAATGCTAAGGGAGTTGGAGCTAGATTAAAGAACCATGAACCATTGTAATTGTTCTGATTACTGAAGTCATTAAAGCGCAAAAGATCGCCATCGCCCATACTCTGAAATATAGTGGTTGAAGAGGAGTTCTCTAAGGTCTCTCCAGGGACTACAATTTTCTCAACTCAAAATGTTCACCTAATTTCTGAGTGTGAAACTATGGTTAGCCTTCTCATCAGCTCCTCTCATCTGAGGTGACTAACTGAGAAGGGTGTTGTGGGTGACAAAGAACACAGACACCACTCATGCAGACCTGGGGCCAAGTCCTGGCTCTTCCACCCATCAGCTACAGCAAGCTACTTGACCTTTCTATGCAGTTTGCTCAACTCAAAATAGCAGTAACAGCACCAAACCCTCCAAGCTTTTGGGAGGATTAATTCATAGAATTCTGGCCAGGTCTGGTGCTCATATGCACTCACTAAGCAGCTTAGTGATGGTATCATATACCAGCAGATGGTATCATTTACCATCTGGATTAGTTCATCCAGTAGCTGATTTTGGCTCAAAATAACATTCATCAATATATAGGATAAAAATTGGGGGAATCCTTTACAGAATTTACGACCTTTCCATTTAGCAAATATCAATTATCTGTGGGTTGATCATCAATATAATTGACTTGTTTTAAGGAAATACTGAAGAGTCATCTTAAATGACACCAGCTGGTCTTCACTTGGAGTCTTCAATGAGAGGGGAAAAGAGAAGGCCTCTATAAGCCAAAATATTCTTGGAGAAGGTATGAAACTCATTTCTAAGCAGAGGTTATACTTTATGATGATGCCATCTCTTCTTGGTATTGACTGGGAAGGAGACAGAGGGAAGGGAGCAGAGGGTCAGAGAGGTTTGAAGAGGCTGGTGAATAACTAATAAGTGGTAGAGCCAGAATTCATAGTTAAGTAGGTCTGACTGGCAAAGCCCATGATCTTCGGTGGGCCAGCACTGGGCCTATTTATCTGCAGGTTGTGACATCATCATTGTTTGGATGACATTCTACTGTGCCTTCTCAGATCAAGGGCATAAAAACATATTTTCAAATTTGACAGGTGGATTTTGGTTTACATTCTGTATCAGGTTATATGGACAACTGTTCAGTTCCAGTAACAAATGAGATATTTCTTATTTAATTTTTTCACAGTAATCCTCCTTCTAAAAAACACTTAAAAATACCAAAAGTCAATTTGAACTAAAGTAGTCCTGTAACATTCCTCTAAACTTCAAAAATCCAAGTCATGTGGTACACACACTGACACAAGCACAAACAGAGAATTTTAACTGCTCTGAAATATACCATCAGGTTTATCACTGCCGAAGCTATCATGTTATGCTTGTGACTGCACAGCATAATTGCTCTTGATATGTTTTCCATAAAAAGTTAGTTTGGTTCTATTTTAAAGAGCTGAAAGATCAGACTCCTAACCTTGACTAGTGTATATTACTGCACATGAGGAACACAAATTGTGCATGAATCATTACACTGTGGATTATTACCACTACTAGAAAAACAATTTTTTCTCCTGATGATGCACCACTGAGCCAGGTGCCTTACATAATTTCAATTAATCCATTTTTAATTTAATGTAGGAAAGCGTAGTGGTTAAGAACATCAATTATATAGCATCTGACAGCCTGGGTTGACATGGTGGCTCATGTTCTATCACTTCTGAGGTGTATGATCATGGGCCACCGGCCACCTTATTAATCTCTCCAAGCCTCAATTTCTCATCTTAAGGTGATAATGATTATGGTATCTACCTTATAGAATTGTGGTAAGAAGTTAAACTTACATGTAGTGCTTGCATGATGTTTAGCATGTAGTAATTACTCAATAAATATTAAGAATTAGTGTTTTGCTGCCTTTCTTCTTTTTTTTTTTTTTCTTTTTTTTTTTTGCTGCCTTTCATTGAATGTCACCACATCCCTGCTTTAAAGATGGAGCACCTAAGGAGTAAAGAAACTACAAAACATGCCCTGGATCTTAAGTCAGATTTGCTGGATTCCAGAGCCCATGCCTCCTTCAACTTACCATGCAGATCTCCATCTAATTAATGGTACCTTTACTGGTTTTTGTGTTGATAATGTGGATGTGGCTGGTAAAAACTTTATAGGCAGGTTAAATAAATACGGGGAGATGTTTTTCTTTTATTAAAACAATGCCCTTGCTTGCTGATCTGGGTCAACATCTGTGAGTTGCTCTTGTGAGCTGGTCAGGATGGGAAGGAAGGACGACACTGTGGCCCTCATTTTTGTGACAAAAGACATTTTCTCAGGGCAGCTAAAATGTGCCTTATTTTGATCTGCGGATATGTAAAGGAATTCTTCAATGCTATGTATACTTTCATTTACTTGTATGTCTTGATGCTCGGGGAGGAACATGTAGAGTTGAAAAAGGAGAAGTCAAGGTTTACGTTCATGTCTCAATTTCTGCACCTTGTCAGTGGCATCTGCATGGGCTGCCCTGGCCTTTATCCTCTCCTACCTCCATCAAGAGCTAAACTTTAAAAGGATGCCAGGGAAGGAGAGATCATTTTTCAACAGTGCTAAGCACAGCTGACGCCCCCTTCCCCCCCGGCCCATCAAATGTAAGTTAGCTAGTCTGGTCCAGTGAAGTAGCAAACATGTTACTATATTTTATGGGTTGATTCAAAAATGAAATAATATTAGTTGCCTCCATCTTCAGTATGATCCACACTGACTGGGCATTTACTTACGTATGTGCCAGATACAGTACTGAGCACATCTCAGATGTACTCTCATTTATTATAAAAGTAACTTGCCCAGTGTCATACAGCTAAAAATGTCAAGCTGTGAACTCAGGTTTAACTCTAGAGACAAGACTATTTATTATTTTGAAAGCCTTATATGATAGCCAACTTTTATAAATTTTTATCTTTTGTCATTCATCTGAGCCTTAACCCATCAAATGTGATACAAGGACTTGTTTTCTTCTGTTACGGTAAAGTCTAGCAAACTTGTAACTGAGCCTTTACCTCCAACCAAGTTAGTCTGAGGGACTTTTCTTTCCCAAAGTCAGGTGGAAAGGCAAGGATTGCTGTTACAAACCTAATCTGATGGGCTTTACTCAAAGTCATAATGGCCGTTGAAACAACTCCATTGACTTTCCAAAGTTAAGATGGTGATGAAAGCAACAGTACCCTGTTTGATCTACTGAGGGCTCAGCTGCCAAGGTGCTAGGTACATGACAGGTAAGTGATAACTGCTGCTGGGCAAGATCTCCAGCAATAAACATTTCGAGACCATGAAGAAAATATCTCTGTGTCAGTGACCTGGCTTTTGCTGGTTGTGTGACCTTGATCTTGGACAAGTCACCCCCTCAGACTTACTTTCTTGTCCACAAATATTGGTAACGATACCTGCTGGACATCAGGCACAGGTATGTTAGAAGGAGAAAATAAGGTACGTGCAAGTGCCAGGTGCCACATGAAAATATCAGAATGATAAGATGATTTTGAAAATGGAAACAAGAGTTGGATTTCTGTGTCTTGTTAACTTGATGTTCAGTTTTTAGTATCAGGATTTCCATTCTACTTCTTCATATTTTGGAATAGCCAAGGGGGACAGAAAAAGCATAAAGGTAGGCAGAAAGATGTGAGAGCTGCCATTAGTGCTTGTCAGCTAAACTAACTTTTCTAGGTAAGTATGAATTTTGAAATATTGCAAAAATGCTGGTAATAGATCTGCTGTGTGTTAAATACATCTTAGTTTATTATGTGGAAAAAATTACTATGTATTCTTTCTGGCCAACCTCCAAGAAGACTGCTTTTCAAGAGGCAGGGAAAGGGTTTCTGAGAATTTGTGTGAGACACCGTGAATAGTTAGACTTTTTAAGAAAATTTAAAAGAAATTTTCAGACCAACCAACCACTGTAATCCAAGGAACCATGGACTGAAGAGCAAAACTATAAAAGCAGAGGTCACATCCTGGGTCCAATGGCTTGAGGTCTCAGTTTCTACAGACCTGCAGGATATGCATCAGTCTCCTTGGCTGTACTCTATGAAAGACTGACTTACTTATGTTGTAAAATACCTGGAATTATTCTCTGCTCACCAGCCAGGCTGCCCGATCAGCCTAGATACTCGGAAACATGTCCTAATCTTATAAAAGCAGAAAAGAGGAGGACAAGAGATGCTACAGAAAGTAGTAGACAGTCATAACCCCAAACACTTGCCAACCCAGCTCACCCTCCTTCAGGAGGGACTCCATGGGCCTAGCTCTGTCCTCTGAAAACACTGCCCTCTGTCAAATGGATGCTGTCTTTTTTTGGGTACCTGATATTTGGGTACAAAGCAGTGTATGCTACACTTGATAATTATAAAAATATTATTTACAGGTGAAGATGATGGATTTTTTTTTTGTAACTGCCAGAGATTAGTCTGTTTACGAGAGGGCTTATAGTCTTTGATTAGCTCCCTCTTGGGCTATGAATCTGTAACATTTTCAGCACAGAGGGGCTTGGTTACAAGTTTAGGGGTCTTAAGAATTAACATGAAATCTCACAAGCACATGATTCGCCCTCTGGTTCACTGGAGGGCAGTGCACAGCCAGAACACGGACACCACCGTGGCCTTCGTCTACCTGCCTCTCTCAGCGGGACTGTTTCTGGACCGAGCCGGCCAAGGCCGGATGCTTACTTTTTCATGCCTGTGCTTCTCCTTCTCCTTTTCTCTCTTCTCTCTCTCCCTCTTCTCTCTCTCCCTCTCCTTGTCTTTTTTCTCCTTCTCCTTCTCTTTCTCTTTCTTTTTCTTCTTTTCCTTTTTGTCCTTTTTCCTTTCCTTCTCCTTGGGCTTCTCCTTGTCTTCAAACAGTTTGTCAGGGAGCACTGAGGACAAGGCGGGCAGGGTAGCGGGGACCCTGGCGGTGGCAGCGGGGCTGAACAGGGGCAGCGGCGCGTCCTTCGGGGGCAGCACCAGGGGCGCCGGTGCCGCTCGGGGCCTCTCCTCCCGCCCCTTCTCCTTAGCCTTCTCCCGCTCTCTCTTCTCTTTATCCCTTCTGCCTTTGTCTCGGTCTTTCTTCTTATCTTTATGCTTCTCTCTCTCCTTTCTCACCATGCCGTCTTTCAACCTCACTTTTGGATCAACATCTTCAAATTCTTTTATTTTAAACTTATAGGGATCTGGCTCTTCGTCTTTAAGAAATTCCCTCCAGGGGTACTTGGTTTCCTTGGTGCTCTCCTTCTCCTTCTCTTTTTCTTTCACTTTGTCTTTCTCTTTACTCTTCTCCTTGCTTTTGTCCCTTTCCCTTTCCTTATCTCTCTGCTTCTCCTTCTTCTTCATTTTGGTCTTCAGTTCCTTTTTCAACTTCTTTTTGACTTCCACGGATGAGGGCAGTTTGGTTTTTTCCTCGTACACCTTGTGCAGAGGTTCTGGGGTGGGAGGAGACACCGAAGGAGAAGAGATGTAGGGAAAGCCGGGAGGCACGGCTGGAGGGGCTCCCATTTTTGCTTTACGCACGACCTCATCAATGGATGCGTCCATTGTCCATGAGTTGTCGGAACTTGAAGTTCCACCCGAAAGAGGCAGAGGAGTGGATCCTGACTTAGTGAAATTGTTGGAGGATGTGGAGGCTTTTGGAGTAGTACATTCTGAACCTGAAATTCTCTTAGGGCTGGTAAAGAGGTCTCCTTCTGATTCTGATCCAGAAGAAAACTCGAAAGGGTCTGGCTCTCGTTCAGCACAAGCCCGTGCAATCACAGCATTGATAGAGTCATCGATCGTCTTATCTGTCACAATGGCCTTCTTCGGCTGATTCTCATTGTTGAGTTTCCCAGCATCTGGAGGGGTCTGTATTTGTTTTACCTGAATGGTCTCTTTATTGAGTTTTTCACTTATCGTAGCTGAAGGAGTCCTATTTGGTGTTTCAGGTCTGACAGGTGCTTGGGGAATATGAGTCATAACCTTGGGACTCTTGGGGCTCTTGGGGCTCTTAGAGCGTCCGGGAGATTTCTTCTCTTTGGATATAGTTTTTGGTGACCGAATAGGACTTCCGACCATTGCTGGTGACTGGGTAGTTTTAGGCGATTTAGTCTTCTGTCCTGGGGAACTACTTTTAGTCTTTGTTTTAGGCGTAAATGACTTTGTTTCTAATGGTTTTGTGATTGGCATTTGTGATTTTGCAACTGGAGCCAACATTGGTGGCTCTGGTGATGGTGGTGCTAGGTCTGTACTGTCCTGTACGTGGACTGGAGAGAGCATTGGAGGAATCTTTTGGGTATTTATTGAGCTGAGGGGTTCTCGAGCTTCCAATACTACTATATCCAGCGTGTCCCCTTTAGTGCTTAATAGCCGTGGTCGCTTGATGGCAGGCATTTCTTCAGCTTCGGGACTATCCAACGGTCTCTTACCCAAGAAATTCTCATCATTAATAATTTCCTCCTCTTCCAATTCATCCTCCTCCTCCAAGGGAACTTGCATGGCTTCTGCTGACGTACCACCATCAGTGGGCACCTGCTCTTCTTCTTCTTCTGGTAAAGGAAAAGAAAAGAGGTATTAGTGGAATATTTAGAAAACCCTAACAAATAAAAATGATGTTTAAAATATGATTCCTAGGCAAGAAAGGGAATTATTCATAGTGTTTAGAGAGTAGTAAAGTGGTAAATCTTCAAGGATCTTCTAAACTTGCACATCATCGCTCTTTGAAGAGTGGTGACTGGATATCCAGACTGATTATTTTCTTTTCAAGTGATTTGGCCTACTTTCAAGATCTGGAGTTTGCTAAGTAGTTCCTGTTTGCTTCCTTAACTGTATTCCTAACCTGACTAAATATGGTCTTTCTCTTCCTTCTTCTTCTTGTGTACAGGTGTGCATACATGTGCACCCCTGCCCCCTGCCACCACATACATACTTCTAAAGATCAGGAGATGGGTTATTTTATGACTACTATCCTCAGAAATGACAAAAAAAGCATAGTTTTTTTAAGGACTCTTATAACAAATGTTGATTCTTGGGAGTTTAGAAAATGCAAGCATCCAACCTGGATATGATTCATAAGCTGTTATGTCTTCTGTTTTGTTTGCTTGATGTTGGCCACTTTCAGAGACAGCATGGTGCAATGGCATACATACTGGCTTGGGCATTAGAGAGAGAGTGTTTCTGCTAGCATTCTGGCACCACAGAGCAACAGGCTGTAGGCAATCTCTTAACTCCTTCAGCCTGTTTCATGACCTTTCAAAAGAGGCTAATGTTACTTGCCCTGCCTACTTGAGTAAGTTGCTTTAAGATCACTTTCTTTCTTTCTACACATATTAACTAAGCATATTACAGTTTAGCACAGGGACAAAATGTGGATTGCACATAGAAAGTGGTTTGTACTATAAGACAGATAAAGAGCTACAGCAGTTCAAAGCAGAAACAGATTACTGTGATATTAAAGATCTAAGGAAGATTTTTACTTATTAGGTAAGTGCTTTAGATATTTAGAGACTAGGAATGGTGATGTATAGGGAGAGGGAATAGATGCCTAAGAGATGGAGGTGGAACACAGGGAGCCAGGGATTAATTCATCTGGCAAGTAGGATGCAAGATGGGGAGTAGTACAAAGTAAGCTTACTAAGGTGGCATCCAGATCTTAGAAGCTTTGAATTCCAGAAAAAAAAAACAAAGTAGATCTTTGTTCTACTGGTAGTTTGGACCTGGTGAAGATTTTTAGACAAGGAAGAAAAATCACAGGGTATATGTTAGCAAATTATTCTGGCAAGAACATACATGACAAATGGGAGGTAACCTAATAATGGAGAGGTGACAAGTTAGGGGTCACTGAATTGATGTAGGTAAGTTACAACCGGGTCTGAACTAGAATAGTGGTAACAACAGGAAGCAATAGAGGTAGATGACATTTTTGAACACAGAATGAATGGAATCTAATAAATGATTAGGTCTAAGAATGGAGGAAAGAGTCAAGCACCATCTCAAGGCTCTGAGTCCTGGTGAGTGAGCATGCAGTCATTAAGAGAAATAAGCAGAGAAGGAAGATGACTATTAATCAGCTCAAGCCCTAGACACAGAGTTGGGTGAACAGGTAAAGATGACCAGCACAAGACAAATTTGGACATAAGGACTGTTAGCAGGACTTGAGAATGACACTATCACCCGTTCACAACCCTAAGTCAGAAACATCCTTCCAGACTACTTCTTTGTTTCTCCATTTTCACATTGTGAACACAGTTTTCTACTTTCCTATAGCACACTCTCCCCATCGCTATTACTGTTAGTTTGAATCCTTAGCACTTTTCCTCTGTCTTCTAAATAGTCTCTCTGCCTCCAGTTCCTGTCTTTCACATTGCCTACGCTGATCTTCTGAAACCACAAATCCAAGCCTATCACATTCCCTGTCCTAAGAACGTTTCATAGGTCCCTACAGCACTACTTTGCCAGAGGAGTTCCCTGAAGCCTGAGGGTTCTGTGGAGCCCCTTCAGAGCACCACACAGTACAGACTGGGTCCCCTAGTCTCTATCAAATGGAATGGTTACCCCTAAGATGATCTATTTCACATACTGAGCTTCTACAAAGGCTTTTGTTTTTTTGTTTCAGCAGGTTGAAAAGCAGTATTCTAAAATGTAAAATGAACCCAATTTCCCCAGCACTACCTATATGGTGCTCCATCATCTGATTCCATAATTAACCTCACCTTGCACTGCGTCCCAAACACTCTGCCATTCCAGCCACGCGACTGACAGTTTCTCTAGGCCTCCCCTCAGCAACTCTGCACATGCAGCTCCCTCTGCCTGGAACGCTCTGCCCCCCACACTTTGGTGACTATCTCTTCTTAGCATCCAATCAGGTGTTCTCGCTCCCATGACACTTTTTTTGAGCAACTAGAAATGATCACCCTCCCGCTTTGGATTCTGCTGTGCTCTGGTTACATAAGCAACAAGCAAGTCTAGGACATTTACCATCTGGTCTTTTACAGAGGAGTTTTCAGATTCCTGTCCTGGATCTACACAACTCAGAAAAATTGAATAGCCCTTTCCAGCCCTATCTTTATTAGAATGACAAGATGGACCTCAAATCTGCTCAAACTGCTAATAGGCAAACATGAAAAAATGAGAAAGAAGACAGTGTTATGATATTCTCCAAGTGAACGAATAAAACATTTTAGAGTACTTATTACTGTAATATTTCTAAATTCCAAAGACCCTCCTTCTACCTCACAGAAGTTCATAAATCCCAATGATGCCAAAGCAGGAAGAGGAAGGTTTGGCTTAGGCAGGGCCCTTTAGAATATGTTAAAGTATATCTTACTCTTCTAATTCTAGATCTAGATCAGCTCTAGGAGGTGAGTCCCCCAGACAGGGCCTTTGAGGGAAGCCCTTGGACCAACACAAAGAGAGTCAGTTACAGGTTCTCCAGATGAAAGGTCTGGTTTGTTTTTGCTTTTTTAGCTAGAACAATTAGTTAGAGTTCACTATTCAAACTACTAAATAATAATGCTGGTCAATAACAGAGCTATACATTATAAAGTTAACTCTGCAATCCTTTTTTTTTTTTTTTTTAAGATTTTATTTATTTATTCACAAGAGACAGAGAGAGAGAGAGAGAGAGAGAGAGGCAGAGACACAGGCAGAAGGAGAAGGAGGCTCCATGCAGTGAGCCCGACATGGAACTCAATCCCAGGTCTCCAGGATCGGGCCCTAGGCCGAAGTGGGGCGCCAAACCCCTGAGCCACCCGGGCTGCCCTCTGCAATCCTTTTTGAGAAGATTAGAAACAACAACAACAACCCAACCCTCTTCACTATAATCTCTCAAAAACCACATAACAGCGTAAGTCCAGAGTTAGCATCTGCAGGTCAAGTGGATATCACCTCCTCTATCTGGCCTAATAACTATCCTCCAATGAAAGCAGTCCAGAGCTGCTAGGGACACTGTTTAAGGATAATAGATATTTTAGTAAGGGAAGCTACTTCTGGACAAGTGTTAATGTTGATGCTGCTAAAGGTATATTAAGGAATTCTTAACAAAGCTGATATTTTCTATTCTACTTGTGTTAAAGTTTGGCTAACGTTAATAGGGATAAGACTTTTGATTTGACTATCCTTTGTGTGTGAGAACTTGTTTGAAACTGTGGTATCTGTTGTAATTGATCATTACTACTATCATTCTTCAAAGAATACTATAAATTATAACTCCCACGCTTTTAGGAAAAAAAATACGACAATAAGAAAAGAGACACATTAAGAACCACACTTAAAGCAGTATAGGAACCTTTATTTAAAAAAAAAAAAGTCAAGTCTCTGGTAAAGGCTCATGCTCGCTATCTACAACCCTGTTCTTCATATAAATTCACTACAATTTACATACATATATATATGCATATATATATGCTATACTTCAATCTACAATTATAAATGATATAAATGCTATAGTTCAATCTAAGGAAACCCTGTCATATTAATAAATAAGCAACGTTTCATTCTGCCAGAGTTTTGCACATATATGTGGGATGCTTTCTTGTTTGTCAAAAAAAGGAAATGAGGAGAAATAATGTGAATGACTCAGTGCAAATTTATCACCATGGTGAGAAATACAATTTGAAAGATACTTAACTGGCTAGCAAATTCTGTATCTTATCATAAGATGTGGAAAAAGAATGAGATAGAGATGATCTCTTAGGTGTCTTCTCATTTAGACAATCCATGATTCCAGGTCAATATCTGATCGCAAAATTACATTTTAACCTTTTAATTTGAAATAATTTCAAACTTACAGAAAAGTTGTAAGAACACTACGAAGTCATGAATACCCTTCACCCAGTTTCACCCAATTAACATTTTCCTTCAGTGTGTGACTGCGAACAACTACCAAGTTCCCTTCTACTTGCATATCAGAAATAGGACGGGTCTGTGGTAATGTCCATCTTTTTAAAACTTTCACAGATGTTGATGCGGATCGGGGAGTCCCTACAAACTCCACTCCAATTTTCCCTCATTAATGACACAAATAAATAATCCACACTTGCTACATTTCCCAGATGAGTAATGAAAAAAACATACTTCTTTACCAAACTTCTCAAACAAAAGACAAAACAAGACAATGAGGCCTGAACACACCAAAAGGCTTTTTAATGGGTTAATTCTAAGCTACTATAAATATTGACTTAGAACAAAATATCTTTTTAAGTAGAATAATAAATGCCTTTAAAGAAACACTATAATCTAAAAAGCTCATGGACTTTGGGGGGGGGGGAGAAGGAAATTGTTTTCATATGGCACTGAAAGCTTTTTATCTCATTAACTACACAGATGCATGCAACTTTAAAATTTAGTGGCATGATCTCAAAATAGGCAGAAACTATACTTGCATTTCTAAACTTTACATATACGGACAATAAAATGCTATCTGCATGTATTTCACCAAAAGTTAAATGTATTTAAAATCAGATTTCTTGTGATTTTTCTTAGAAATATACATGCAAAAATTTCTAGCAATTACGACAGAAACTTAACTTATTCTCTTATTAGTTTACACATCCTGTTTTTATAATAGATTCCTCTTTTATTAACAAATATGAAAGGATTCATTTAGAATGCATATTTTTTCAAAAAACCCCTTGCTGTCTATCTGGATATTGTGGCTATTTATTGTCGCCAGTTCTTCGAAGGGACTCACTCTTGCTATTATTCATTCACTCACTCATCTACTGGATGTCTTCTGAAGACCCCTGTGGCAAGTACTCTGTTCAATCCTATATGAAGTAAAAAAGGACATGATTTCTCATCCTTAAGAATCAACCACATTTTGTGTCCATCAGCTCAAGCGCCATGGCAGGGATTGGTACAAGATACACACAGCCACAGCCGGGGATATGAGGACATGGCCAGGGGCAGGGTGGGGGGGGGGGGGTGTTAAGACCAAAACCACGTGTACCATCTGTTACCAGGTGCCATGAGTCTACCTCACACAGCTTGCTGAGTTCTCCTACATCTAAGTTTTCTCATCTGCAAAACCTCAGTAATAACATCTGACCACCTACTTCTAAGAGTTGAGGATCTTTTTATTGGGGCCATCTCTACATGCAGTCGATGGTACATGTGGGATGATCTACAGGACAGGACAGAGCTATTTCTGCCTCTACACATTTCATGGACTACATGCAATAGTGCTTGGCATTCTGACCACTTCATTTATGCCTCGGATAAAGGCAGTGTCTTTCAAAATGTTGCCACCAAAATATTTTTAAGGCTGTAAAGCTAACAAATGAACAACTCTCTTCTACTTTTTGAGGTAAGGAGACTGAGAAAATGGGACATAACTGAAGTAACCTGATGGAACACTGGGGACGAAGAAGGTTTAGAACACAAGTACTGCCAGGGGGTAAGGTTCGGGTAGGAGCCTGTTGTGAGCAGGGTCTGGGGTCACTGGAAAATGGTGGGTAGACATTGGATGCCTGGGAAAGGCAAGAAGAGCAGTGATACAAAAACAATCCATAGCGACATTTTATTTGTGGTTCCAAATGAGGCTAAAAAATTTTTCTAAAATCCCATCCACATCCCCACATAAAATATTTTTCAAATTGTGCTGTCTATAATGTAACAGAAATTAGGCCCTTAAAACACAACTCAGTGTGTGTAAGTGGGTAGGTATTTTTTAAATAAACCTATTGACAAAAAAAAACAACAACAAACAAACAGAAATTACTAGCAAAGACAAGACAATTAGGCAGTGACAATTCATATGGTACGATCAATCAATAACACAATAAATTAATAGCAGAGTGAAGATGATGTGTTATAAATACTTATACACACACTGACCTGTAAAAAAGCACTATTTCTCTAACATTCTGCACAATAAAAAACTAAAATGCTATATAAGCAAGCCAACCTGAAATGACACCTAGTATTATAAATGGCCTAATCTATATGTTAATGCTGTTGTATCACATAACTGCAGCAAGACTAAGATAACAATATGACTTTGGGGTTTCTATGGCTACATCCTGGGCTAACGGGCCTGAAGGGGCTGGCTGCTGACACCACACAAGCATTCTGAGTGCTTCTTTTTCGTTATTTATGATATGATTTATGATAACGACAACATCTCCTATTTTCTCTCCTCCTCAGGTACAATAAATTGCTATCGTTAATCACCCTTCTTGGTTCAACTATGATTACAATAGCATAATAGGGCCTAGCTATGGTAATATTGTGGATTTTTTTTTTTAAAAGAAATAAATACAAGATCTCTCCAGACAACGTCAATATCTCTAATATTTTAATCAACTTCCTTTAAGTCCTCTGAAATAAATTCTATTATAACTGAGATTCCATACCGAGGATGTAGGCCCTTCATGCAGATCAAGCACCACAAATTTGCAAATCACTGCTGCCCTGATTTTCTTGAACTCACTATACTAGTAAGACTATGCACACTATGTTATAATAGTGACAAGTTTCTTTTCCAAGACAATGTGTGGCAGTTTTTTTCGTTCCTACATTGATGAAACTAATCTTACTGCTGTTTTTTTCTACCCAGGACCAAACAAATTAGGCAAATTAACCATTCATCTATCAGAAGGCAAACAGAGACAGAATAAAAACTTTGCAATCGTTCAGACACGTGTGACCTGCCTTTGCTAGTTACTGGCTATGGAGTTGCTTCATCTTTCTGAACTTCAATTTCCTTTTGCGCCAATTAGGGTTGACACAAAGTACTACCTCTTTGGCTTGTAAGTAACAATAAAAGTATGTGAAGAATCCAGCAAAGTGTGTAATAAATGAGTTACAGTATAAAAACAGAAGATAAATTCTTCCCCTCTCCACATCGATCCCTTTTTGATGGGCTCCTCATCAAGAGGGGGAGCATATGTGCTTTGGCCAGTGGCTGAGAGCTGGCAAATGAGACATAAACAGAGGTTTGAAAACCACTCATGTACCGGGGCTTGCCCTTGTACTGCTCCTGGGAAACTTGCAACCACCCCCATAAGAACAAGCCGAGGTTAGCTTGCTGGAAGGTACATGCGTGGCTTAGAGCCCCAGCCAAATCCTCAGACATGTGAGTGAGGCCATCAATGACCAGCTGATGGCAAATGGACAACTAAGCCCAGCCACATCCAGCAAAAGAACTGCATAGCTGAGCCAAACCACAGACTTTAGGAGCTAATGAACAGTCGCTATTTTAAGCCATTCAATTTTGGGGTGGCTTGCTACACAGCAACACGTTAATCATGTATTCACATACACATGTACAATGGATTCGTGTCATCTGCGGTGCTTATGTTCTACAAAGGTGCTGTGAACACTAAATTAGCAAAAACTGAAATGTCGCTCCCAGGGGAAATATAAGGTTAGGTTCCTGTGAGGCTCTTGTCACTATGTATTTGTCAGCAGATCAATACATAACCTTGTTTTATGTCATTTAATATATACTGTTGGTTCATTAACACTGAACTTGTTTTTCTTTTTTACAGCCAGCACTGTAATTCACACCTGAATGAAGCTGATGTAACACACGTATTATTTCCATAAGGCATATCCTAGCCTTCTGACACTTGGGAACACTGCCCACACTTCAGCATCAGGCCTGGAGGCCATTTAAAACAGCATAATCACTAAAGGGGCACCTTGGTGGCACAGTCGGTTGAGTGTCTGCCTTCAGCTCAAGTCTTGATCCTGGGAGTCCCACACTGGGCTCCCTGCTCAGCGGGGAGTCTGCTTCTTCCTCTCCCCACTCGTGCTTTCTCTCTCTAAGAAATTAAAAAAAAAAAAACAAAAAAAACCCCCAGCATAACCACCAAAAAAAAAAAAAGCAAAAAATTTGAGAAACACGGTACAAACAGACCATGGAAATGACATTGTTTACAGCATGAGAGCTAAAGCAACAAGGCAGAGTGTCACCTTGTGTGGACTCAGCTAGAAACTACATGCCAAGCAGCTTGGATTCTTTGCCATACTTTGCGTGTCTGTGAGTGGCTGTGAAAGCATCAAGTGCGCTCAATGTGGGGCCACACGGTCACTTTAGTGAGAGCGCAGAATTGGAGATACAGAATCCATGCATAACGAGAATCAGCTTTATATAATTATATGGCTATAAATTCATCAGCATTGAATACTTCTATGGACTATGGATTTATTTATTTATTTTTAAAGATTTTATGTATTTATTCATAAGAGACAGAGAGAGAGAGAGAGAGAGAGAGAGAGAGAGAGGTGCAGAGACACAGGCAGAGGGAGAAGCAGGCTCCATTCAGGAAGCCTGATGTGGGACTTGATCCTGGGTCTCCAGGATCATGCCCTGGGCTGAAGGCGGCGCTAAACCGCTGAGCCACCAGGGCTGCCCTGGACTATGGATTTAAATAAAAGATTTTATTGGAAGGTAATTCCAGTCCTCAGGAGGCATTTAGTGAAAAGATTAAATATGCCTTAAGAACTGCAACATCGTGACCATATCTGACAAGGCATTTATTTTTCCAAACCCAAACTGGGACATATTTTGGTTTAAAGAGGTCAAAGTACTAGCTATGCACAAACTTTTCTGCTCACGTCACACTACCATTGTTGGGATTTCTGGAATCTACCAAGCTCTTTCCCTTTTCGGCGTCTTTATAGCCACATGTTCTATTCTTCTCTGCTAGGAACACTCTCCCCTTTGTTATTTCCACACTTGTTTCTCTTTCTCACCCTTTATATTTTAAGCTTATGTACTGCCTTCTCAAAGGAGTATTCTTTGGTCATTCCCTATCTCCAAAATAAAGAGTCATACACAACTTGTGACTGATTATTAGCGCAGTTCTTATCTGTTTTCCCAACTAAACTCCACCAGGACAGGAACCACATTTGCCTGTAGCTGTTAAGCAATCATCCCAGGCTGACAACAAATGTTTTTTTCAGAAATTATTTGAAAAATAATACAACAATTTTACCATGTTTTATTGATTCTAAGTTGTTAAAATATAAAAAAGTGTATAGCTCTGAAGATGCAAAGTACCTTGTCTCTGATGGACAAGTAATCATAGTGATGCAGGTCATCACCAACCTGTGGGTGAACTTGTCATTCTTGGTAAAATGACAGGATGCTGCAACTCCTAGGTGTTTCAGACAACGAACTATTTAAAAATTTGAAAAAGAAATATTTGTTCTATGCAGTTAAAAAGTAATGTTTTATATGATAAGAAAGAATTGTTTCTTAGTCCAAAAACTGTGGTTTTTTTATTAGTGGTACATTAAGAATGGTGCTTCTTAGTGTGGATGATGTCTTAGGATCAAACATGACAGTCGTTCCAAATGATAATTGAATGCTTGCTATATTCCGTCTCTAGAACACAGAGAAACAACAGTAAACTGGACAAACCTAAAGCCCAAGGACCCAAGAAGGGAGGACGTTCTCACTGTGACTCAGTGAGAAAAGCTCAGATAAAACAGTGGCTTGGCTGTTGCCCTATGACCTTCATTTTCTTCATTTTTCTCTCCCTCCCTGTACTCACTCACGTAAGACAGCCCTTCGTCACTTAGATCTTGGATACAGTCCTTTGTACTAGACCGACTGGGCACATGACCTCTGTGTTTAGAAGCATGCTCTTTATTTCCAGTCCATACTTTATTTATTATTAAGGCAGTGTTTCATTATAGTGGAAATGGCAATGAACTAGATAGAAGACAACCCTGGTTTATGGAACCAGCCCTTTCCTATCCTTTGTGTTGATGGGCACAAGATTTTTCAACTGTACGCACGCAAAAATACTGTTGGCCCTACTTGCTTCACAGGATTATCATGCACGGACAGCAAAACTCAGTGGGAAATCCTGCTGAAAACTATCCCAGTGGCCGTGGATGTCAGGGATGGCAGATCCTTTGCTGCCACCTCCCCATTCCCCCGCCCCAATCAGGAGCCAGCCCCAGCCAGGAGCCACTCCTGCACTTGCTCTTACTCCTCTTCCCCCAACTATACGGGTACAATCCCAGATATTTCAACAAAATCCTGAAAAAAGGTAGGCTTGTGATAATTACACAATGACTGTTAAAAAGCAAGATTAGGAAGAAGACTAAATTCGGGATGACTCCAGTTTGAAATGGTGAATGATCAGTTTAGTAACAAGTGATAAATTTGATGGGGAAAGAAAATTACTATTTAAGCTTCTGATGTTTACTGTCTCATCCCATCAACGCCAAAGATCCTTATATTTAGGAGACAGCCTATAACATCTGCTGCTGGTCTCTCAAATTTGGTGATTCAGAACCAGCAAAAAACACCCCAAGAAGCCATCCATTATTACAAGCCACAAAAATAAGCAAATCACAATGGTATAAAAATTACTAGAAAAATGTATTAAATTATAATCAGCTCTCTCCTGGCATGGATGAAAGGTAGGGAAGGGGAGCCAAGAGGTTGTTAATCAACTTGTGAGTAACAGAAAGTTACCATCTACCTCAACTACAGATTAAAAGTTCTCAAAAATCTGAATCAAAGGTACTGTATTTAACACTAAAACTACTTGGAACTTCATGTCATCTTTGATAAAAGGTATGTCAGGAAGTCACAATGTCTCAGGGATGAACATCTTGATACTGTACTTGTGCGACTTTGCAAATAAATAGTTTTGACTGCAAAAAGCTAACTGTGACCACACTCACCATTAAGGCCACAGGATGGGTGAGGTTCTCCAACTCTAAATGCAGAACTGCATCATCTCCCTGCTCAAAGACCTCCAATCACTTGGCATCACAATTAGATTAAAATCCTAATCCTTACTGTGGCCTATAATATCCTGTCATGACCTGTCCCACCCTGACCTTCTCTTCTCCAACCACACTTGCTTCTTTGGCACTGGCCACACTGGTTCCCGGGGCTCTCCCGATGGCCCAGAATGTTCTTCCTCCAGGTATTCTCATGGCTGCTTCTCTCATTTTATCCAGGTCCCCAGTATCACATCCTCACAGGTCTTCTCTGATCACCTTCCCTCTATGACCTACTTGCCTCCCAAGCACTTTCATGCCCTGCTTTATGTCTACTGCAGTCACTCCCGCTTACATTATTTATTTGCTCACTATTTCTGTCTCATCCACTAAAATGTAAGCCTTCTGAGAGCAGGGGCTATGTCTTCTAGCCTGTATTCCCAGTGTCTAAGATAGTAGCTAACCCAGAGGAGGCCCTTAATACGTGTTGAGCAAAAGCTCATGACCATGCGGTATTTCTCACTGGTGTGGTTGACACTGGGGGCTAAGGAAGGTCACCTGAGGCAATACATAGTGTGTGAAGAGCAGAGAACCAGGGGCAGACATCCTGGGACTAGTGGCAGGAGAGGCTCATGAAAAGGGAATAAGATGAAGATGGGATGGCAAATAAGTTGGAAGAAAACCAGAGGGAAAATGTGAGTATAAGAAAAGGTTTCAACAAGAAAGGAATATTTGATTGTGCCAAAGATCACAAAAGTATCAAGCACACCACTCGCCTCCCTATAAAAGTTATTACACTCCACGCTAAGTGCTATGAAATAAACAGGATAAAATAATAGAGGATAGCAACTAATGAGGCAGTAGTGAGAAAGAGTGCCATCTCCTTAGTAGAATGAAGACACTATCTTAGTATCAATGAAACACAGAGCTGAATAATCAGAACAGTTAGTCAGGAAAAGTATTCTTGGCACAGGGAATAGCACGGAGAACAGCCACATGTATAACGAGGTTGTGTGCCTGAGGCATTGAAGGGAAGTCAACATGGCCAGAATAGTGTAAAAGTACAATCAATGAATGTGATTGGCTAGACACATAGATAGGGATTCATGGGTCATGGTGAATAGTTTGTTTTAAAAGTTTGAGCTGTTTTTTTTTTTCTTTTAAAGATGTATTGATTTATTTTTGGGGGGGGGGGCAAAGAGAGAGGGGGAAAGGGAATATCAAGTGGATTCTATGCTGAGCATGGAGCCCGACTTGGGGCTCGATGTTACCACCCTGAGATCACGACCTGAGCTGAAATCAAGAGTTGGATGCTCAACTGACTGAGCCACTCAGGCACCCTCAATCTGTTGTAAAAAGGTTACTTCAGCAGCTGTGAAAAGAATGTGAAGTAGGTCACTGGTGACCTGAGTGAACAGCTTCAGTCTGGTGGTGGAGGCAAAAGCCAGAGGGCAAGTTGTAAATCACACAATAAAGCACTCTCATCCATTCATTCACCCAACAAATACTTATGACAATCTGTACAACAGGCAATACAGATGTAAGTAAACAAAAGGCAAGGTTTCTCCCCTCATGGACTTTACCTGCTAGTGGGGCAGATAGGCAACTAATAAACACAAAAGAAATTCATGGTGATTAAGTGCTAAGAAGACAATAAAACAGGATCATGTGTTGGCGGGGGGAGGTTACTTTAGAAAGAACTGTCACTGAGGAAAAGACATTTTAGTTGAGACCAGATTTCTAAGAAAACTGTGGCCATAGAATGATCTTTTGCAGAAGCAGTTTCAGGGAGGACAGAAAGCAAGGCAAGGCCCTGCTCTTGGAACAGACTTCATGTTCAGCAAATGGAAGATAGGCAGTATGGCCAGAGGTGAAGCCCGTGGAGAGTCTGGCATGTGGGAATCAGAGCATGCCCTGTCTTCTGTGCCTAGGGATCCAGAGTGTGTCTGAGCACAGTGGGAAACCACTGGCCAGCTGTAAGCAAGGAAGCTTGATTAAAACAAAGGAAAAGATTGAGAAAGGCAGGCAGAGGCAGCTGAGGAAAGGTTTAAAAATGTTCTTTGTGCAGATCAACAAGATAAACTATTAGATAAGACATAACAAAAGAACCAGAAGATAACATATCCCACAAATGGGAGGTAAAAGAATGAACAGTAATAATGAAGCTTAAAATAACTGATCTGACTGAAAACTGCCATACCCAGTAGGAAATCGATTATTATATGCTTTATATTATATACAAAGAAAAAAAAAAGGCAAAACAAAACCCCACTAAGCATGCATGATCAGCATTGCTACCCAACATTTCCACCGTAAGGCAAATAGACATATATGCTGGAGGCCAATGCACTTAAGGAAGGCTGTTTATCTTTGGGATAATATCTTACTCTATTTTGACACTCTACTACAATAAAAATGAAAATGAAGTAAAAACTTACAACTACATTTAAGAGGTTTGATGCTACATCTTTATGTTGCAGACATTCCTAGGTACAGGGTAATGTGCACTGTTAACCAACTAATGAAAGGCTGTCCTGGCACTCTAAATGACCTTGACAAAATTCTAGAAAAAAGATCTCAAGACCTGGGGCTCTCAAGCTATTTTAGAATTAGCTCGGAATAATTGTCCCACAATATGAGTTTTTTGATTAATTGCTTAAGATAAGGCCTCCTTTTCCTTGCTGGCCTCCAGTGGTTCCCTCTAGTTCCCATAATCACTATTGTCTCATTCTTCTAAACCCTGGAACACTAAGGGAAAAATCAGAGATACACCAATTCCATTACTTGAGGATTAGCTAAGAGATAACCCTTTGTATTCCATTACTGACCATTATTTAGGTAATTATTCAATAAGTATCGTACGTTTGAAAGATGCACTAATTGTTTTCTGAGGCTCACTCCTGCTCTGTATCAGACAAGTTACAAATGCTATGTTCTTTAACACTGTAAATCTACATTTGGGTCATGTGAGAAAAATGACTAGTAACTTTTACTGCATTTCATTTTTCTTTGATTTCTTTTCCTACACAAAAAATAAAAGCTGAAACAAGAATAATTAGTCTGTTGAAGGTCTTACTGACTAACTAGAAAATTAGGACTCTATTTTTGACCAGATTTATGTCTTGCAAGAGTCAAATTTTTGCATAATTTAGACAGAAAATTGGCAGGGGATGGCTGTTCCATCTAATTTCAGCAGAATTAGTATTCAGCCACCTGAATTTTTGGCAGTAGTCCAGTATGTTTATCCAAAGCAATAAGTTGATAGAAAATAAAAAGCAAATTGACAATCGTGCCTAAATAAGTTACATTCTCTCCCTCTCACATGCATGTGCACACACATTTTTTTAAAATGAGCAAATAATTTTAAAAGTATATTTCATAAATAGTTATGGTTTTGTATTCTTTTCTTAATATCAATTGCAGATAGAGTAAGAAAATCCATCCTATTTTCAAAATACAAAGAACCCTATAACAGGAAACTGACTCAAACATGGTCTACAAAAGGGTAGAGTTGTTTTTAATTACTTATCCTCCAAATAAAGCAAGTCAGATACATCACTTCTTGACTATCTCTGTTAATAGATGAACATGATAGGGCAATGATTCTAAGTTCATTAGTAACTGCTGTGGAATGCATGCTAATAGAATGCTGAAAGCCCTGTAACTAATTCTTGCTTGCCTTTAGTTCCTCCTAGAACTTCAGTTTGGCACAGAAGAAAAAAAGCTAAGAGGCACACACATTTAATGTTTACTGGGCACCTACCATCTGTAAGCCTTCAACTCAAAAGAAAACTGAAAAGTATTCATCAAGGCCATATTAACTTTGTGTCTGGCAGTGTCCAAGTTTGGTGGCACTGAGACACTCCTGGCAGCTAGGATGGAATTGGCAATGAAAGCGAAGAATAGTATGTAGCTTGGAAGCCATGCAGACAAGGTCCGCCAAAGAGAGGCTTCCATTCGGTAAGCATTTGTGCTGGGTACCAGGTGCTAAGAACTCAAATAAGTTGAAGATCTTCAAAATGCTCATCCACATGAAATCTGCAAACTGAGAAACAAATATTTAAAATGAGGTAGTTTGCAATAAGAAAAGTAAACACAGTACTAAGGAATCTCAGAAATAATAATAGCACCATCCAATAGAAATATAATGCAAACCACATAATGTAAAGATTGTTCAGTAGCTACATTAAAATATTGAAAAGAACAGGTAAAACCAATTTTTATTTTAACTTGATATATCAAAATTATTATTTCAACTGTAATCAATATGAAAATAATTAATGAGATAGTTTAGCTTCTTTTTGTACTAAGCTTTCTTTTTTTTTTTTTTTAAAGATTTATTTATTTACTTATTCATGATAGACACAGAGAAAGAGAGAGAGAGAGGCAGAGACACAGGAGGAGGGAGAAGCAGGCTCCAAGCCAGGAGCCCGATGCGGGACTCGATCCCGGGACTCCAGGATCGCGCCCTGGGCCAAAGGCAGGCGCTAAACCGCTCAGCCACCAGGGATCCCCTACGCTTTTAACATAAGGTGTATTCTATACTTACAGCACCCACTGATTCAGATGCTATATTTTCACTGGAAATACTTGATCTGAGTGAGGTTATATAAAATTTACTGTTGAAAAAGTAGATGCACATACCTGAGTTGTTCCAAACATACCTAGAAATTTTTTAATAGTGAATAAATCATCAGTTTCTAAATTTAAATTAGGTAAAACTAAATAAGTACTAAATATATAATAAAATAAAATAAAAACTAAATAAAACTAAAAACTCAGTCTTCAGTCAGGTGAGCCACATTTCCAGTGCTCTATGGCTAGTGGCCATCATGCTGGATGTGCATGTCTAGAACTCCAACAGGACAAGTTGAGTTGGAGCTTAGAAGTTTTTAAGGTCTGGATTAAGAGGTAACTGAGAAGCAGAGAGAAAAAGACTGACTATGTGGTTGACTATGTGCAATTAAAAGAAAACTAGAGAAGCAGTATCAGAAATAGCTGCAGAATAATCACAGTTTATAAAGAAGGGGGGGAACCAAAAAGGAGCAAACACTCACTAATGGCCTATAGTGGACTGTGTCCTAACAAGGAGATGCTGGGGTCTGAGTTACATAGAAACCTGGTACTCTAGAACTGGAATCTGTGGTTCCCTTGGATAGCAGCGTGTTCAGTTTGAAATAAGAGCAGATTTTAAACCCCCTATACTCATGTAACCACTGGTCAAATTAGCTAACTTTGCTCCATTCCTCTGGTTGCTAAAATACAATATAAGGCAGTAGTTAAGCACTTGGGGTTGGGAGCCTGATAGCTTGACTTCACAACCTGTCTTTACTGCTTGCTACCTGTGTAAACCTGGGGAGGTCTGTCTCCAACCCTCATCTATAAAATAGAATAATCTGGTAATATCTATGTCAAAGGGTTTGTGTAAGGGTATAGCTAGTTAATGTCACAAAGGCCTTGGTGTGGCACCTTCTGCATACAAAGTGGCCAATAGAAGGTAGTTGTTACAATTAGTCCAACAGCCCAGATCTTTGCCATCTTTTGCCTGGATTATTAAAATGAAAACTAGCTGGACTTTTGGTTTCCAATTTCTTGCTACCTCCAGTCCAACATCTACTTTGCCATCAGAATTACCTTTTGAAATCAAGGATGTTAATCATGCCTATTCTTTAGCTAAAAAATCTTCAAAGACTTTCAGACTTCTGCATCTGACTGTATAACTCTTCCTACATTTCTAATATAGAAGAAAATTTCAATACTCTTATTGTAGAAGACTTTTTTTTTTTTTTTTTTTTTTTAAAGACGACAGTAGGGATGCCTGGGTAGTTCAGTGGTTGAGTGTCTGCTTTGGCTCAGGTCGTGAACCCGGGGTCCTGGGATCGAGTCCTGCATCAGGCTCCCCGTGGGGAGCCTGCCTTTCTCTCTGTGTCTCTCATGAATAAATAAAATCTTAAAAAAAAAAAAAGAAAAAAGACACTTATCATACATCTTAAGAATTCAGAAAAACCCTGACTCAACCGTCACTCCTTGGAGAATGATCCCTTTTGTCTTCTTCCCATAGAGCACAAAAATGAAAAAGAGTCCTGGAATCAGACTGATCCAGGTTAGAAGTGTGATTCTGACAAGTATTAGCTCTGGACTTTAGACAAAACAGTTAAACTAAGTTGCATGTTCTCCTCTAACATGTACTTTGCAGGGTTGTTGTGAAAACCCTAACATTGTACCTAACAAATGGAGGGCACCTGATGATCAGTTTCTTTCCTTTTCTTTCTGAGCAATAATTCCCTCCTCTGTGAGTAAGAGACATTTGTTTCTATCATTGTTTATCTTCTTAGCCTGTGAGTCAGAAAACCTGACTTACTCACTCTGGAGTCCTAATAAATATTACAGTGCCTGAGACATCATAGGCACTAGGTTTAACAAGTCTTTGTTGAATTAAAATGAATCACACTTTTCTAGAATGTACAACATCCAGTCATGTTTATTCTAGATTAACACGAAACTTACATGGTCTTCGCTGAGACTACACTAGAAAACAGACTGGGGATAGAGTGGGCGTGGTCAGAAATATGCTCTGTAGTTGGGGATATCAACTTAGGAGTATGATATTTGCTATTAACAACTCATTCACTATTGGATAAAGTGTAGCATGTTCATACAACAGAATATTATTTGGCAACAGAAAGGAATGAAGTTCAGATATATCCCACAACATGGATGGACCCTGAAAACACTACGATAAGTGAAAGAAGCCAGCGAGATCACATATTACAGTATTCTATTTATATGAAATGTCCAGAGCAGGCAAATCTATAGTGGTAGAAAGTAGATTAGCAGCTGGCTAGGACTGGCAGGAGTTGGGGGAGATGGGGAATGACTGGTAATGGGTATGGGGTTTATCTGTGGGGAGGATGAAAATGGTCTAAAACTGACCCTAGTGATGGTGATACGACTCTATGAATATACTGAAAACCAGTGAGCTGTGTATGCTTACTGCTGGTGAGGGGTACAGTATGTGAATTGTATCTCAATGAAGTTGTTGTATTACAGCAATCATTCAATGACGATGTGGATGTCTACTGGGTTGGAGGCAATTCTCTTGGCCCTGGGGGTACAGTAGTGATCAAAACAGAGAGCTCCTAACTCCATTGGGATAAGAAGCAAAAATCGCACATATATGCTATGGAAAAAAAAAAGATAGGATTAAGGGGCAGAGCGGGATGGGTGTGCTACTACAAATGGGGAAGGGGGCATGGGATATTTTTAGATGGCAGTGCAGAATGGGAATCCAGAGATCCCTTCTTCCATAATGGTTGCTTCCATCTCAGACTTAACCCAGTGAACTAAAGAGCACTGCTGTAAAAAGATATCTTTCTCTTCCTGTCATTTTATGACTGATTTTGATTATAAATATTTAAAAAATCATTACCATATGGACTTGATATTCTCAACACTGCTTTGGCTAAACAGCAGAGTAAAAATTCAACCAGGGAGAGAGAGAGAGAAAAAGAAGAAAGACAATTAGCCCATCAATGATCAACTGGCTTGACTATCTTCTACTCTGAATTTGCTGTTTTCTCCTTTCACATGGTCTGTTTTACCTGGCGAGCCTGCTAGCAAGGGAAATGTCTTTTCTGTGAAATGCCTTAAGTATTTCGAGGCATTCAATACACGTCAAGAAGTCAGTGAGATCTTATTTGCTGAGTAAGTGATACCCTCACTATAGTTAATTTGAGCACTTTAGAAGGGACATTAAGTGGCGTTTCTGTATGTGACAATGTAATCCTCACATTGAATGCTTGTCATTCTGGTAGCTTTTCAAGCTTCTCCCCTCTCAGACTTTCTTGCTCTCCTTTTTTAGAGGGAGGACATTTTAATTCTCACCACCTTTTCTTTACCTTCATTAACATCCCTTTTACACTTGCTTATGTCTAGATATCAACATTTTATTTTGCTATTTCTTATATCTGCATCTTCTTCCAGTTTCTCTCTCCTGCAGAAAGTCACTAGGTTATGGAAGGAAGACTTCTGTCACAATACGGACCACCCAGAGCAGTTCTGCTGCCAGCACTGGCTGACCAGGCTGCTCCAGATGAAGCCAAAGTGGAGAACAGCTAGAAAAATCTGTGAGCGAGCTCTCTCCTTCTCTCCCTCCCTCTCTCCCCTTCTCCCTTCCTCTCTCCCCCTCCCTCCCTCCCTCTTCTTTCTCTCATCTCTTTGAAGGCCTCAGAGAGTCACCAAGGAACCTGTATTTGTAGGACCTGGATCCAGAAGAAGAATAGATCCAGAAGGGTGAGGCTAACATGAGCCTGTTTCTTTTACCTCCAGGTGACTACAAGAGCAGTGCTGACAGCCTGCACGTGGCTGTCTAGTCTCAGGGAACAGAAAGAAATGACAGGACTGACTGACCCTTAGTTTGAGCAGAATCAAAACAGCTGCTATGTTGAGAACAGATGTTGGGGGCACAAACAATCACATAGGGAAGCTGTGAGGTGACTGCAGCAGTCCAAGAGAGAGGTGACAGGGCTTGACCCCAAGGCAGTGGAGATCATGACTGGAGGTCAAATTCCTGTTGGGATGAGAAGATACCAATAATAGTCAATCCCAGGGCCTGTAAGCAGCTTTTTTGAGGGGAGGCGGGTGGTGTATGATGTTTTTAAATATTTTTCACTGGCTGCCAAGTTTAAGAACCCAGAAACATCCCCCTTCGTCCCAAATCTAAATGTTCTTAAAAAAAAAAAAAAAGTCCTACCCTCACTAAAAAGGTCATAAGACCAAGAATTCTATGGGTATATACCCCCATACCATGGGGGCATTGTAAGGATGTTCACCTGAGATGGGGCATATGTACTTTATTGTCATGGTATCTCCCAGCTCCTCTTGGGCTTACAACCCCACTGGAAAGCCTGAAATGGACCTATCCCAGGATCCTCTCAGATGGCAATGACTTAGGTCTTAGATAGATCCTCTAAAGTTTTCCCTGGAACTCTGTTTCACTAAGAAAGGCCAAACTTATGGTTTTAAAGGCCCATTGACAAGAATATTTTATAGTATTATTACCTCCATGAAGAAGTGTCATATAAATATGAAAATACATTTTTAAAAATGTTTCTGGATGGAGAAAAAAAGTATTATAATTCTCAGCTGAAAAAACTCCTGAACTACCAGAGACAAGTCCTATAAAAATGCCAAAGAAATTTAATTAAAAAAGATAGGCTAGAAATATATTTGATAAAATATTTACCATAAGTATCTTCTTTTCAGATAAGTAATATTTATACAGTATACTCATTCTGTATGGAAAGCTCTACTGAGAACTATAAAAGGCAATTTATGTATCACCATGGACGTCTGCCACATAGACTCTCCTTTTCCCTGGACTCTCACAGAAAGACTTCTTCCAAATCAGAATTATGAATTACAAGAACATAACTAATAGAGCATTACAGAACTTAGCAAAAATGTTAACCTGTCACCTTCTGAAATAGAACTAAAGTAGAACCACAGGTTACAACCCCATTTGCAAAGAAAGTGACCTCAGAACAAATATTCCTGACTCCTTGAGCTACTGTAGTCAATTTGATGCTTTTGGGAAAAATGATTGGTAACTGAGATGGGCCTATTAAAAACAAACAATATTCAGAAGTAAAAGTAGGGACATAGTACCAGATCCCACATACACTTCTTTCTCCTTCATTGCCTAAAAATAGGTTCAATGCTTCTCTATTAATGACAGCCAAGACTGTAAAAACTCCACTCTTTAAACCTTTCTACTTTTGCTCAACACTGCTATCTAGTTCCAGTTAATGCTTTCTTTTATCTACTTGTGATTCCTTGAGAACGTACTGCTTTCCAGATCTAATGTAAACAGTCAGCAGAAAAGGTATTTCCTAACCCCAAGAAATTCAGTGTAGCAGGGAAGATACACACAAAAAATCAGAATACAGTGAGGCAAGGGTACTGCCGAATCAAAAAAGAGGGTTCTTGGTCCTCTGTCAAATTGCTCAGAAATTTTTACCTGACTACTCCCCTTCACCACTCATTTACTCTTAAACTGTTAACTGACTGACAAACCACTCACTGGAAATGCTTTCCCATGGTCCCTTGTGACTTTCTCACTACAAATAATCCTCATCCTGCCTGACCTCTATATAATAAGGACCGCTTACCGCTCTTTCTTGAAATTCTCTCTCGTTACATTCATTTAAATTTTAGTTCAACAAATCTTTATTGCATATTGAATCAATGCCAAGAGGTAAGGAAAGTACTGGACATAGAAAGACTTTCAACCTGGCAATGAGCTCTATCTAGCAGGCAAAACATGACAAATTTGCTGGATTAACTGTCCCGAAAGACAGCACTCCAGATGGAAATCTTTCAATGATTCCTATTTTGCCTACTAAACTGAAGATGACCCTTTTAACCTTCAGCTAGATTTCTGTGGCTCTCTATAATATGGTTTGACCTTGACTTTCATTTTTTTCCTCCACTAACTTTCCTTCATTCCAGCAACACTGAACTACTTTCAACAAGTCATGAGCTTTCCATTTCTGTGCTTGTTATATTGTTTCTGCCTGAAAGCTTTTTTCCCCATACTTGCTTATCAAAACCTCATCTATTTTATAAGAACTGTCTCCAGTAATAACTTCCTTCATAAAACCCTTCTTCCAATCTGATTTGAGCTCTTCATTCCCCAAATCCCCATAGCAGTTTCTAACTTTCTGGGAATACTTGTGCTTATTGTATTTTATACAGTTATTTACCTGCGTTACTCAGGATTTGAAAACTCGAAGCTTGTCAAAGATATAAACTATGCCTTAAATCACCTTTGCTTCTTGAATCTTTTCATGCAGATCTATAAATATTCATAAGATATTTATATGCATGACATCACGCTAAAAGACATGGTGAGGGCTCAAATATCTATTATATTTCATTGAATTTAGACCAAATCATCTGGTGGTTTCCCGATAAGAGCTGTGTGAGAAGCAAATGTTTTCAGACCATGCATGCCTAAGATGCTCCTGTTCTACACCTATCACTTGATTGCTGGACTGTAGACAGAAGCTAAGGTTGAAATGATTTCATTCTCAATTTCAATGACACATACCACTGTCAGACTGTGTGTATTTTGTGTGCATTTTTAAATCATTCACTGTTTATGTACCATTTAGGCCCTTTAATATAGAGATTCAAAACCTTTATTTCTGGGAAATTTTCTTGTATTATTTCTTTGATAGTTTTATTTCCTTTCTTTTCATATTATTCTCTCTTCCTGGAATTCCTCTCAGTAGGCTCTAGGACTTTCCAATGGGCTCTGTAGGTGTCTAATTTTTGCCTCTCTTGATTTAACTTTAGATTTCCCTGACTTTATCTTTAAACCCCTCTGTACAATATTTTATTCTGAATACTATCCTCTCAGGTTCCAACAACTTCCTCTTATACTGTGATTGTTTATCACAGTATAACACTCTTTGACAGTTTCTGTTCTTATCTCTTTGAAGGGGTGTATGTACATGTGTGCAACACATGTTCCACACATGTGTAGTTCTCTCCCATTTACTGTCTCTATTTCCAATGGTTTTGTTTCCTGTTTTTCATGTTGGTTATTTCCCCCCCAATGTCTGGCAGTTACTGGCTGACTTTCTATTGACTTAAGAGTAAAAGTCGTGAAATAGTAAATAGGAAGCTTGCTGGAAGCTCTATATGGCATAGCTGGGACTCTGGACTGGTGGGCTTCATTTTAAGACAAGTTAGCACTAATGTTAATGGTATGATCAGGAGGCAATTTCTCTGAGATGATTTGGTGTCTTAAGAGAAGGCTCCTCTCATTTTCTGTAGGAATGCAGACTTGTACCTCGACTCCACGTTCAGTAGTGAGTATCAACCCTGTGCTCTGCTGAGCTCAGTCACTCACTGTTGCCAATAAACAAACATAAGCAGATGAGCTACTCATCTTGTGCAGAACAATGGGGAAATGGTCAGTCCTCAGGAGTGAGTAACTGAGGGTCACTGCTCCTTGCAGACTTTCAAATAATTCCTGTTTTCAGCTCCTGAACCCTTTGAGGGAAGGATAGACAGAAGCAGCACAAAGAATTTTTAGGATAACAAAACTTTATGATACTATAATGGTGGATACATATCATTACACATTTGTCAAAACCTATAAAATGTATAATACCAAGACTGAAACCTAATGTAAACCAAAGACTTTGGAAGATAATGGCATATCATTGTAGATTCAATGATTATAACAAATGTGCCACTCTGGTGGGGGATGCTAATAGCAGAGGAGGCTGTATGGGACAAGGGGGAGGCGAGTGTATGACAGTCTTGGTACTTTCCGGCCAATTTTGCTGTACAGCTAAAACTGTTCTAAAAAGTCAATTCTAAAAAAAAATAAAAAAAAAAATAAAAAGTCAATTCTATTAAAAAAAAAAAGGTACAGTTCAAATCTTACTTCTTCTTGAAGTAAAGTAAAAAGCTTTGTGAAGCTTTTCAGAGAATTTTATTCTCTACTCTAAAAGAAACAGCTAACATATGATCCTTAAGCATATACTACTTTAAACTATTACTGAAATTCTGTTTTATCTTAACTAGAAGCTCCTAGAAATGACATTTTATAGCATTTGATAGACCCCACGATGCCCATTAAATTATTTTTTTTAGTTTTTAAATTTATTTTATTTTTTAAAAGATGTTATTGAGAGAAAGAACAGAAGCAGGGGAAACAGCAGGCAGTGGGAGCACATAACTAATATTTTGTTTACCAGAATCCATCTTAATTCACTGCCCATTGTTTGGCTTTATTTACAATTTCAAAACCATAGCTAGAATCACATCACCTCTCTATTTTAATACATGACCAGCTCACTGATCCTAGATGTCACTCACTGTCTCTCTTGGATGAATCCTACCACTCTGAATAGGTCTTGCTGCCTCCATCCTTGTGCCCTTGATGGTTAGCAGCCAGAGTGAGATTCCAGATCATTTCACTCCTCTGGTCCAGAGCTTCCTCAGGCTTCCCACCTCACAACACTAGCTCAAGCCCTTGTCACAGTCCACAAACACCCTCCTTGCTAGACCTCTTATTACTCCTTTCCTGCTTACTCAGTTCTAGTCACACTTGTCTCCCCCCTGTTCCTGAATGAACTAAGTGCTTTCAACCATGAGGCCGTTGAATCTGCTCCGTCTGGAATGTCTCCACTATGTGACCACATGGCCTGTTCGCTTACCTCTTTCCAGTCTTATGGAATTACTACTTCTTTGAGAGACTTCCCCTCAATTACTTATCTAAAGTAGTAAGCCCCGCCACTCTATCCCTCCGCCTATCTTTATTTTTCTTCTTAGTACTTATCACTTGACACTAACATTTACTGCTTAATGTATGCTGTATACCCTAGAACATATGCTTCATGACAGCAGACTTTAGTTCTGTTCACTACTGTGTTTCCAGCTTCTAGAACAGTGCCTGCCTCATAGTAAAGGCACAATGACTATTTTTGAAATGAATGAGTGGACCACTTAACAAACTGCTAGCATTTGGTGTTTAATAGCAGTTACTACTTCTCAAAAAAAACATAGTACGTTTTAGTATTAACAAAGTGGAAGTAGATAAAGATCTTTATATAAGGAACGAATAACTACTGTATTCTTTGAATTAAGATGCCAATTATAAGACAGACTCATGTTATGTACAATTAAAAAAAACCTGGCAATTAAATTATGAGGATGCATTTTCATCACTTTGAAATTTTATTCTAGACTGATTGAACAAGCTGCTCTAGATGTATTTAGATAGAGTCTAATATATCACTCATCCACATGTTAAAAAAAAAAAAGTAAAATAAGTTTAACGTAGCCCTAAAACTTCTTTAGTTAGTGTCTGATTCTTCTGAATTACTTTTCAATCCCGAGTTGTCAAAATCCATGCTCTTCCACAAAATATCAATCTCTATGCCATTGAGAGTGTGAGAAATACAGCATTCTGTGTTCAATGAGCATCTCTGAGATTTTCTCAGAAGCCATGATGCTCATTTTGTAAGTGTTGGTGCATGTGTGCAGGTGATGACAACTGTGTCAGGACAGCTGCCAGGCAGTGACCATAAGATGCATCTGGACTGCAGAAATGCTAAAATATGAAAAGATGTGCATCTCAGAATCCAGAAAATGTGTCTTTTCCCCTAATACATAATTGCAAAGAAATAGTCTCAGGATGTTTTCCATAGCTTTGTTGTTAGTCTTATATACTTTATGTTGATCTTTTTCTTTCCCTTTTTCCCCACTGAAGATTATAACACAAAGACTCATCTTGAGAGATTGCTAAAAGATAGCACTGATGTGTGTGTGCGCGCGCGCGTGTACCTGTGCGCGCATGCACCTGTGTGAGAATGCTGAGGAAGTTTTTACTATCGCTTTATCACTGAGAATAGTGTCCTACTTTCTTTCTACTTGGATTTAAGGAGGGGGAGGTGGAGGGAAGAGGACAGAACGGAGAAGAGAAGGAACCCAGCACAGAAATTTCCCTTAGAGATGTTATCACTACTGGAAAAGTTATTTTCGGTAATAGATCTTCTCTCCAATGGCCCAAGCGGGGTTTCATCTGAGCTTGCATCAGAACCTGCAACGCGGCCCTTGGCTCTACACCGGGGATTTCCATTCCATAGGTGGGTTCCACAGAGCTGCTCCACTGAGAACATTATAATGTGAGCATGATGAGATAAACTCTTTCCATTGTGTATCTCTGATCTGGAATTTATTTCATGTAACCACTTGTATTTTCAGTGAAATGACATTTTAAAAAAGCAAAATGCCATAGTGTTTGTGCTCTTTAGACCAAATTTCAGTGTATGTTTTAAGTAACTGTATGTCAGTAACATGAAATATATAATAGAGATGAAAGAAATCTTAAGACAATATAATACCTACTCATTTCAGAGTAACCAGCTATTTTTTTGGTTTCCTTTATATGACTTTTTAAATTTATTTATTTATTTATTTGAGAGAGAGAGCATGAGCAGGAGGAGGGGAAGAAGCAGACTTTCTGCTGAGCAGGGAGCCCAACCTGGGGCTTGATCCCAGGACCCCGAGATCATGACCTGAGCCGAAGGTAGCCGCTTAACCGACTGAGCCACCCAGGTGCCCTAACTTTTTTTTTTTTTTTTTAAAGCAGCAAGACTCAAACCGAAACTACGTGGATTTAAGCAGAATTGGGTTTCATAGTACTGTTCATTTAATATTAAGTATAACATAAATCAACATCAGTTAAACATTTGTATTTTGGGCTAAGAAAAGAGGCTAACACAACTGGTGTTTACATTTGGGATTACCTTAAGTCAGAGAATATAAAGATGTTTTAGTTTTACTGGTGATTCCGACTGTACATTTAAATTCTGGTTCCACACATAATCAAGCCATCAAGCAGTCATCCTCCCCCACCTCTCACTCTGCCCTTCTGGATATTTGCTGCAGAAAACATTGAACCAGTACTTCCAGGGTTTGTGCTATCTGATGGAATACTGACTAGCAGAGATGCCATTCTCTGTACTGGACTGAATGCAAATGTGGCCAGTATATTCCATATTCAGTGAGCTTTTGTGTTTTCTAAGATGGGGGGAGAAAGAGGGTAAATTATTGGTGTAGGTGACAACCGTATCACTTTAGTGTCCAGATCTACCCCTTACACTATTTTAAATAGGACCAACTGTCCTATTGATTGGAACAGGTCATTTTTCCTTTCTAAGAATGTAAAGAAATGGTAGGAAGGAGAAGGTAAGAGATGTAGAGTCAAGGGAAAATGAGATCAATGAGAAAAGCAAGTAAAAACTGGGTTAATGGTCATCTTGTTTTACTTTCTAAAAAATAGACTATATTCCCAGTACCACATATGGCCTTAGTTAAATTTCTGATACTCATTTTCCTCCAAAAGCAACTAATACACAATTCCATACAGGATCTTTTATTTATTTTTTATTTTTTTAAAGATTTTATTTATTTATTCATGAGAGACAGAGAGAGAGAGAGGCAGAGGGAGAAGCAGGCTCCATGCAGGGAGCCTGATGTGGGACTCGATCCTGGGGCTCCAGGATCATGCCCTGGGCTGAAGGTGACGCTAAACCGCTGAGCCACCTGGGCTGCCCCATACAGGATCTTTTAGTTTCTGCATCTCCACATAGGATAATAGAATAATATTCTTGACTAACAATAACATATGGAAAATCTATCCTGGCAGAGTGCCATTTCGATAGCGCCCTATTCTCCTCAAACACCTAGTGCATGTCTGTCGTTTTCACCTGTTCACACTGTATGATAAACAATCTGCTCATGTGTTCGTCTTATTCAGAAGACTAGAGACAACACAATACTACTCCTGAGAGGGTAGGAACTATCATAATCATTTCTGTGTGTCCAATACCTGGCCCAGAGTAACTGGCTACAAATATCACTCGAACAAAGGAAATAAACACTCAGGACTTACTGCCTGATTGTCCAGAATCAATTTACACAATCAAGCTGCAGAATATAAAATGTTATCATAATCTAAGATTTGAAAATATGGGCTTTTTATCTTCCATTTTGAAATCTTCAGGCCATAATTACCATCTTCATACATTTTAGAACCTTCAGGGAAGTCTGTGTTCCGTTTATTTACAAAATCATATTGTATCAGAGATATAAAATAAATGGAGGCTTGTCCCTGTGGTCTATCAGAGTTCTAACTTATGGGCTTCAATTCCCTGGGACCAAAGCCCATAGTTAACCACAATTTCAAGTATCCATGGCAGATCTAGTCCAGGGTGAAAAAGTAAGGGAGCTCAGTCTTAAACCAAATTCAGGAACAAGAAAAATAGAAACATAGTTTAGTAATTAGGAACTGTTGGTTGTACCATGTACCATGGTACATATTAAATACTCAATATATTTTAACTGTTATAGGGGTTATGTGATGGATTAATCAAGCATAATATTAGATAAAGCAAAAACCAAATGAAAGTAAAAAACAACTAGAAAGAGCAGGCAATGCCACTAATTGAATTAGCCGCACTTACTGGCATCAGATGGCAATAGACTTAGTTGGTGATGTACGTTCATATTATGTTCTTCTTGCTATACTTATAGTGTATACCACAGATTTGGTGGATGCAATTTTGGAAAGGGAGAGCTGTGGGATTTCTGAGATAAAGATCCTTTTCTCCTGGAAAGATATTAGCATATTACATGTGCTATAAAAATAGAGCCCCAGTATTTTCCTATGCTAATCTTCTGGCAGTGAGAGAAAAAACTGAACACCAGCATTAAGTACATTTATAGTAATCGCTGACTACAAAAACTAATTCTCCAAAATTACTTTTTCAGATGGTCTCCATTTCTTAGGGAACACATGACCTTAATAACCTACTCATGGATGATTAATAATCAGTTACAAGTTATTAAAAAAGGTATATATTTGTCCATCTTTTTCTCCTTTCTTACCTACCCACCTGTCACCTAAAAATATATCTTGCCTATGTAATTGTTAGCCTTTTAGGACCTCTCTAAAGCTGAATCCTTCACATTTTCACAGATACTTATTTGGGTTCATTCATTCTGACTTATTTTTATCTTTTCTTTTCACTTCTGGACATGTTTTATTATTGTTGTTATTGTTTGCATACTTTAGGACTACTGTAGATTAAAGCCCAACTCTTAAGTAAACATAAAAAGTATTCTACAGTTTTCTTATTTATTGGTAATGTATTGTTTGAACAATAGAGATTTATTATTTTTAAAAAGTAGAAAATGCAGAAAAGCAATGTGGAACATCAACAAACAGAGACAAACAAAACAAACAAAAACCAAACATGATCTTTACTCCAGGAGGTACTACAACCTGGTCCTCATCTCAATTCACACAATCCTCCTTAACTGGAAAGGATGGAATTGGTAACAGTAATAGAGATTTTAGAAAATTGTTATTGTAAATAGAAGAAAAAAATTACTTCTCTTAATTAATATTAATTAATAGAAACATAGTATAGTAATTAGGAACTGTTGGTTGTACCATGTACCATGGTATATATTAAATACTCAATATATTTTAACTGTTATAGGGGTTATGTGATGGATTAATCAAGCATAATATTTATATTATAATAAATAAAGCATAATATTTATATGTTTTGGTTTTTTGCATTAATATTAATGAAGGGATTCTTGTATTTCTAGTTATAGTCAGTAAGACCTGCCTCTCTATAATACACTTTATAAAATTTGTAAATTAAATTCTCTGAGTGGAATAAAAAGCAGAAAGAAAACAATCTGGAAGGCAAAAAAACCTTCTTAAAACAGAACTACGTACCACAGAACAAATATAGTTACTACATTATATTCAAGTTTATGCAAAGAGTAAATATTCTCAACATGCCATTTTGAACAGTACAAATACAGAATACTAAAAAAGTAATTCTGCTTTAGAGGTGAAAATTTTATCATAAGCGCATGCCTTCAACTACACAGTATAACCTATTTTATATATAATATGCCTACCTCTCTAAGGTCAGGCATTATAAAATCTTGATATTCCAGAATATAACTCTCTAAACCTAAAAACAATAGCTACTAAAATAGTAACTATCTGCCAAAAAGATCACCTGCATTACTTGAATAAGTGGACAGGAGCCAGTTGTAGGCCACTGCCTCGATAATAGCAAGTATTATTCATAATGACATACTCGCATCAGTGGATAAATTATGTTTACAGTACTCCAGATAAGAAATTAATAAAACATGATACAACTTGAAAATATCCATAAATATATTAAAATGGCATTTTTGACACAAAAGGTAAAGTTTCATGGAAAATCTACTTATATAACTCCTCCAATTACCTAAAGATGCAGGATAAATGTACTTCTATTGTGTTGTAACTTTTTGATAAACTCATCCAACAATTAATTGAGTACTTCCTATGTGCTAGGCACTGTTCATGGCAGTGGATAAAACAGACAAAATGTTTGCCCATGTCGAATTTACATCCCAGCGCAGATTGATTAAACAGTATGAGTAGTTTCTATTTATTTCTGTCCTTTTACTGTGTAAAACGTCAAAGGTATTTAAATCACTTCATACATCTAAAACCATAACAAATAAATTGAGCTCTTAATCTTTAATCTTTTGTTTCAAAATCAAATTTTGACCAGTCTCTTTAAAAAAATAAAGTCCTAGGGGCACCTGGATGGTTCAGCTGATTAAACACCTGACTCTTGATTTCTACTCAGGTCATGATCTCAGGGTGGTGAGATCAAGCCCTATGTGGGGCTCCAAAATCAGGGGGGAGTCTACTTGGGATTCTCTACCCCTGCTTCTACCCCTTGCTAAAAAATAAGGTAAAATAAAATAAAATACCACATTTTTACTAAAATGTAGTAAAAACAAATAATTCTTCATCAACAATTCAGAATTCCACAAAGAAAACGCCAAGAAAACACTGTCTAGATTAGAGGAAGACAGGATGGAACTGGAGGGTATTATGCTGAGTGAAATAAGTCAGTTGGAGGAAGACAATTATCATGTGGTTTCATTCATATGTGGAATATAAGAAATAGTGAAAGGGACCATAATGGAAGGTGGGGAAGCTGAGTGGGGAAAAATTAGAGAGGAAGACAAACCATGAGAGACTCCTGACTCTGGGAAACACATAAAGGGTTGCAGAAGGGGAGAAGAGTGGAGGGATGGGGTGACTGGGTGATGGGCACTAAGGAAGGCACATGATGAGGTGAGCACTGGGTATTATACTATATGTTGGCAAATTGAATTTAAATAAAATATTAAAAAATAAATAGATCAGAGGAAGACGTACCTTCCCTGTGTATACAAGGTAGATCACATTTTTTTTTAAACATTTTATTTATTTATGCATGATAGTCACACAGAGACAGAGGCAGAGACACAGGCAGAGGGAGAAGCAGGCTCCATGCAGGGAGCCCGATGTGGGATTCGATCCCCGGTTTCCAGGATTGCGCCCTGGGCCAAAGGCAGGCGCCAAACCGCTGCGCCACCCAGGGATCCCGGTAGATCACATTTTACATATACACACATCACTATTTTCACAACTCTCTGGTTACTCACCATGATTAATGAAAAGGGAATGACAATTCTTCATTAGCAAACCACTATCATAATTGTTATTTCATTAGCATAATTTTAATAGTTTTTTATAAAGCTGGTTAAGTGATACATATTATATTACCAATTATATATATGAGCATTTACTTGATACCACCATTTGGCCAAAAAGGGATGGGGTTATAATGGACTTTTAAAAGCAAAATCTAAAGCAATTCTGAACATTCATTATCTGCTGTTAAAATTCAGAATAGTCATTTTGTAAATTAGTTACTGGTCAACTCATGAAAGATTCTAATTCCACATTATTTAAAGCTGGTACCAAGGAACTTAGTAGATACTGGTAGAGAAGAGAAAAAAGAACCCTGGTGCGTGGGGGGACTCAAGGGAGTACAAAGAGGGATGGAAGAGAAAAACAGATTCTTGAGCTAACAGTTCTTTAAAACTGAAAGACCACTAGCAAGGACTGTTTTAATGACTCTCACCCACCAGCGTGTTGGAAGATGTCCAGAAGATATGGAAAAATGGAAATGCGAGAGGAGAGTACGGACAACTGAAGTTGTGTGGCCAGCACGTATCAGCAGGGTCAAAAGAATCTGTGTTCATTATCTTCTCCTTGGCACACTTGACTTCAATACCATTTAAAATTAATGCTAACCTCGTGGATTTGAAAGGTTAAGTATATACCAGGAATTCAGAAAAACTCTGAAAATAGACTCCCATAAATACAGTCAATTGATCTTTGATATGGGAGCAAAAGCAGTATGATGGAGCAGAGACTGTCTTAACATAGCAGTGTTGGCACAAATGGACATCCATGTGCAAAAAGTGAATTGGATACAGACTCACACCCATTCAAAAATTAACTCCAATGTTCACAGACTTAAATATAAGACACAAAACCATAAACACCCAGATGATCAAATAGGAGAAAACCCACATGACCTTGGACACAGTGATGACTTTTTAGATACCACACCAAAGGCAGGATCCATGACAGAAAGAGAACTGACACATCAGACTTCCTTAAAACCGTCTCTAAATCTTCAGTTTGAACAAGTACCCCTCTACATTACTTACAAATAACCTATGCATTTTTTTAAATTTATTTATTTATTCATGAGAGACACAGAGAGAGAGAGGCAGAGACACACCAGGGGGAGAAGCAGGCTCCCTGCAGGGAGCCCAACATGGGACTTGATCTGGGGGCTCCAGGATCACGCTCTGGGCCGAAGACAGGCGCTAAACTGCTGAGCCACCCAGGCTGCCCTAAACTATGCATTTTGTCTCCATCATCTGATAAGGCACATTATCATTCGTTAAAAAAATAAGACAACAGGACCAAAACGGAGTTGCTTATGCTTAAGCCCCATGTCACCAAATTGAGACTTAATTACTGGATAGCTCTTCCAGAAATAGAATCTTCAACCAGTCTATTGGGAATCTCCTGATCAGCACTAGCTAGGTCATCTGCCTGATAGACCCCTGCCACCTCCTAAGGGAAAGTAACCTTGCAGTAACCAACACTTCTTTTTGCCTAGAATAATTTCTTTGTTTCTATTTTCTTTTTTCTTTTTTTTTAAGTTTTTTATTTATTTATGATAGGCACACAGTGAGAGAGAGAGAGGCAGAGACACAGGCAGAGGGAGAAGCAGGCTCCATGCACCGGGAGCCTGACGTGGGATTCGATCCCAGGTCTCCAGGATCGCGCCCTGGGCCAAAGGCAGGCGCCAAACCGCTGCGCCACCCAGGTTGGCTACAGCATTCTGTACAGTTCCTCAGAGTTCCTTTCTACTTGCTAGATAAAAGATGCTGCCCAAGTTGAATCAAGTTTTGCTTGAGTGAACTCTTAAAAATTTTTAATAGGCCTCAGTTTATCTTTCAACACATGTTATGATGTGTTTGTCTTTTTCTTTCTCTGTCCCCTTTCTCTGTAATAATTTCAATGGTAGGGCATTTTTTGCCTGTGGACCTCAATATCTAACTTACTGCCATCAATAATATTAAACCAAATAGGAAATGATCGTTAATTCTCTCTCTGAGGATGTTAGTATCAAAGTATTGCAATTAGTAGACAAAATAAAATTAACATACTAATGATTAAAAAGAAGTTTTAAAAATGCCACTTATTAGTCTTTTACTTCACAAAGAACTGAAATAATTTTTGACATAATGAGCTCAAATTCAGAGACTAAAAAGGAAGCAGGCATAGAATTAATAAAGTAAATGTAAGAGTAAAGACAGTGTTCGTTTAATTTTCAAATGACCAGAGTAATTGTACAGAAATTTTTAAAAAGATTATTTATTTATTTATTTATTTATTTATTCATTCATTCATGACAGACACACACAGAGAGAGAGGCAGAGACACAGGCAGAGGGAGAAGCAGGCTCCATGCAGGGAGCCTGACGTGGGACTCGATCCCAGGTCTCCAGGATCACACCACTGGCTGAAGGCGGCACTAAACCGCTGAGCCATCGGGGCTGCCCTCATTGTACAGAATTTAAAAGATCTTAGGTAGACATGATGCTGAACCTACCTCATAAATAGAATAACTCATATATAGTAATCAGCAATGATTACTCACGTATGAAATATTAGTATCGTAAAGTCTTTTAAAAATAGTTTTTTAAGGGCAGCCCGGGTGGCTTAACGGTTTAGCACATGCCTTCAGCCCAGGGTGTGATCCTAGAGACCCGGGATTGAGTCCCACGTCGGGCTCCTTGCATGGGGCCTGTTTCTCCCTCTGCCTGTGTCGCTGCGCCTCTCTCTTTCTCTGTGTCTCTCATGAATAAATAAATAAAATCTTAAAAAAAAATAGTTTTTAAAAAAATTGGCAACATACAAGTGCTCTGCAATTCTGTTTGTAATTTAGTGTACCCAGAAATACTTTTCCTAATTAGGGTGGTGGAAGAATCATTTTCAGCCCAGATCAATCATCAAAATTTTGAATGAAGTTTAACTTTTACTCAGTCAAGGAAGATGGCACTTACTGAACATCCACAGGACATATAATGCTATGGTAGCTAACCCACTTTTTCCTTGCTTTAATAAAAGAAAGGAACCTTGATATATTACAAAATAAATTAGTGACCCACTGAGGTCATAAGAGGGACGATACCCTAAAATTATTTCGATCACACACAGAATGGCAATAAAGTAAATCACTGTTTCTCACTCAAATCAGTAACACCTATCACTGATTTTGTTGGTTTGTTTAAAATATTATTACTACAGGACAAATAATTCTTGAAATCAAAGGGATATCTATGTTTATCATTTCTTTTTTATATATCAGAGATTTTTAATACTTATGAACAATAAAATCCTTTTTGAAGCAAAAATTTATACATACCTATAGAAGGCATTACCAAAAAGTTTTAACAGCTTACTTTGTAAACTCAGGATATTCTTCAATTAAACTAATCAAGATACTGAAATAATAATAAGTTTGGGTTTTCAAAGAAAACTTTGTTATCACAACTATTACTTGTTTTTTTTTTTTAATTTTTATTTATTTATTTATGATAGTCACAGAGAGAGAGAGAGAGAGAGGCAGAGTCACAGGCAGAGGGAGAAGCAGGCTCCATGCACCGGGAGCCCAATGTGGGATTTGATCCTGGGTCTCCAGGATCGCGCCCTGGGCCAAAGGCAGGCGCCAAACCGCTGCGCCACCCAGGGATCCCTCACAACTATTACTCGTAATGACATAATATGAATCAGGTCAAACAAAGCATTCTGTATTTATAAGAGAAGCTGAAACCTCCATGTTCCAAGGTCATCCTGACAAAATATATTCAGATGCATTTACTTGATACTTTACAAGGACTCCAGGATGACCACTAAGCAAGAAGCAAAGTCTCTGCTGAGGTGACATGCCAGCACCTTGGCTGGCCTGCAACTGAGGGTGTCACATGCACCCTTGCTCACTTTTATGGGAGTAAACGTGTAAGGAACACAATTCCTCAAAGGGTCAATAAAGGACTACAATTCTAGTCAATTACCCATTTGTGGAATTTAAAACTAATCAAAAATAACAAGAGCTTTATCCCAAGGTTCACAGGAAACATGTTAGGTTGTCAGTATTAGTTAATATCTTGGTGGTCCCCTGAGGGTTAAAATTTGGTGCCCTACTCATTTGAACAAATGAATTTTGAAAAAAATTATTGCAGTTTGAACATTATGACTCTAGGGTATTTCTCACTCTCATATGCATGAAATAGTAGTAAGATAAGGTATCAGGAAACTAAATTGACATGATTATCCAAAAGCAGAATCTTTAGCAACCTCTAATTTCTGAATAGCTTATCTTTTAAATGAGATTTAGACACACTTGTGTCCTATGATAGAATGAAACTAATATGACAACTAGAGAACTAGGGATTCTCCTCTAAATTTTAAAATCGATCTCCCTTGTCCCTCTCTCTGTCTCTGTTTCTCTCTCTCTCTCTCTCACACACACACACACACAAGCACAGATAATGATGGAGTGGTGATGTTATAGGTGTTTTTCTTTTCCATTTTCCAATTTTTCTGTAACGTTATACTTATTTTAAGAGAAAAAGAGAATAGATTTTTAAAGAACACTTCATCTTACGTAATGTGGCCACCACCAAGATAGTGAACTCTTTTTTTTTTTTTTTTTAAGATAGTGAACTCTTCAAGAGAAACGAGTTTAGTGTTGAAAAAAGCTCAAGAGAAAATGGCAGACATACCCCATAAAGATGTGTAAATGACCTACATGCTTGACTCCTAGTTTGTTATTGTTTGGTAGGCAGGCCATTGGACTTAACAAGCAAGGCTCCCAGGGAATTTCAAACTCCTAAATGATAAATGATGCACAGATACTAAGTCAAACCAGCTACATTAACAGGACAAAAAGCTCAGACTCCGAAGTACTTCAAAATTGAAACATGCTAGCAGAGAACTATTGCTTTCTTTAATGTTATTGTACCAATCAATATATTTTCTCATCAGGTTAGCACAAAATAAAACAAACTTGGTGTACTCTACCAAAAAATCAGCTTTGGCTTTCTATTTCTACCTCAACTCTCAAATACCCTGGCAGGGAATACAGCAGAACAGTAAATAATAAACACTGTCTAAGAATGACATATTCAAACTTATTCATGTTGACAGTAAAGACATTGAATGCTTTCTTTTTAATGGCATGAGGGTACTCAACATTTTTTTAAATGAAATTATAGTCTAAATATTGTCAACTGCATATTTGAACTGTCTTTGTTTTCCTGTTTCTATCAACATTTATAAAATTCAAGTATGAAACATACTTTATACCTTGAGGTGTCCCTTTATTTTTAAAATGAAAATAAGCAGTTTCAGTATTATGCTATAGCAAATGTTAGTTCTACACAAATTTCTTATTCAAGATATCTAACCTCAGTTTTTATATAAAAAGCCAATCATGTGTTCAAAACTTCAATTCTTTCCCCATTTATTCAGATACCTCAGACTACCAACTACAGCAGTATTTGTATAGGAATCCAAAAAATTGGGGAAGGGAATCTGTATTTTGATTGTACTTAAAGCAGAAAGGTATCCTTTAAAAAAAATTATAATCATGCCTCAAAAAAAAAAAAATCATGCCTCAACTATTGTGTTTAATTCAGTATGGACACCAGAGCAACTAGAAACTGATGTGACAACTAGGTTGGAGGGTGAAAGGGTTTTTTTGCTATATAGCAAACACAATAACACTAACTTCAAAAATAAAGTCAGAAAAAATAATTAAGATCCTTTTTGAGCATTTTAAACATAAAGATATGGCAAAACTGGAATAATAACAAACATTAGTTTTCATGCAAGTAATATTACAATTACAGATAATACACAATCCCCCCCTCCAAAGTACACAGGAGTCCCATTTTCATGACATGTGCATATAAAACCTCTAACAAAAAGGTTAATAAAAAGCCAAACTATGTATCATTATTTAAGATGTGACACAAAGCAATTTTCAATTATATCTGATACCCTGCTCTTATGATTATTTTTGTTCACATGCCATGAATCAAGGATATAGAATATCAGCCTTCACGCTGAACTCTTACTGTTGGAGAGGTCTGTCATAATCGTAATAGGATTTAAACACAGTTGCTCATTCTAATGACTTCTGTTTACTCACATAGAAAGCAAAACTTTAGTTACTAAAGATATGGTGAGGAAATTTACTGTTCAGTGGGCAGACCAGAAATCTTACACAGAAAGTTCATACACATTCAGAGAAACCAGTGTTACTAAGTGGCTCAAATGTGTAAGCTGGGAGATCCAAGTTCTCTAAATAAACCTACTGTTTATGACAGGCCAACACACCATTCCAATTACGCACTGTAATCCCCTCTTGTTTCCTCTAAAGTGATATATGAACTCTGGGTGATTTCTAAATGTTCCAAGGAGGAGCATCATTGTTCTGTAACACTGCTTGAAAACGGATGCCTTTTATATGTTCTTGGATGTACCACTGTGCTGAAACACTAGTAACTAAGTAGTAAACTAGGAGGGAGGGACTACTAGCCACCTGCTTTAAAACCAATGACTTAAGTGAGGACAGAGGATAACCACCTCTAGGTAGTAATCTCAGTTATGCAGGACTGTTATCCACACTGTACTGACCACAAAACACTGTGATCTATATTATAAATCAGCACATTATAATTTGTAATGTCTTTGGGATTTGAGTATTGTATTATTTTAAATTAGATACTGAGGCACCTATTTGATATTTGGAGTTTGACTTGATTATCATCGATGTTGTACAGAAGAGGAAAAGAGAGAGGTTTGGGAACATTAAGGGATGGGATTAAGACAATGCAGATATCCCACTGGAAAACCCTTTGTGTTTAAAACTCACAAACTGGTTCCCACCTGATTCCAGAAAAAGTAGTTAGAATAGCCACCAAATTAGGACCCAAAACAAATGAATACAAAACTTTTTAACGATTAACACTGATTCAATGATAGTTTATTTAATAAGCAGAAAAAAATCTGAGTAGGAAGAAATACTCAATTAGAGCCATGACAAAATTCCAGAGGCAAATATTTCTTCTTAAAAATCCTAAGAGTTTAGATACTGAGAGTCAATGTATTATATAAACGGGCCATCATTTTTAAGGAGAAGAAATTTAAAACAAATATGAACATATGTATTTCAATATTTGTTTGACAAAAATTTGATTGTGACTTCTTGGAGATGGGAAATTGTACCTTACATAGTTCAACATACTTAATCATGAACGTAAGAGCCGTAATAAATGTTTCTTAAATTAAGAGAAGCATGATTTTGGGGTAGCTTTTGCATTTCAGCTTTTGATCATATGATAATGTCAGAATTAAAAACTAAAAAAATCACTTTTTCAAAAAATGTGTTAGTTTAAAAAAAATTCACTGTCTTTTTCTTCTAAAATATCAACTAACAATAGTATTGGCCATATAGCTGAGCATTCAATATTTTAAAATGTAAACTTGTAAAAAAAGACAATGAAACCTTTACCTGAAATATCCTTTATAGCAACAATTTTCAAATTTTGAAGGTGACTTACAGTATAAAGTACATATACTTTTTCATACTTCTATATAGACACACCTCCTACATGTAATAAATACAACAAAAGTGTCATGAGACAATTTCCATTCCTTACTGTGAGTGATGTATTCTAGTTATTTTTTTTTTAATGTTGATTTCCAACCACTAAACTGATTTAACAACCATTATTGGGTCATGCCCTGAAGTTCGAAAACACTGCTCAGTACATCTCAGGACAGGGGTGTCAGAGGGAGCTGTAACAGTCTTTAGTTCAGTTTTAAGCAAAATATTTTGGATAAGTAATAGAATACTGAGAAGTAAGAATTTTTAAAGGCAGTAAGGCAATAAGCTCCAGCCCAGTATCCTGAATGTTACATCGAATTTTTTTACAACTACATAAAGTGGAAAGAGTAGAAAAGCTATCCCCCAACCCCCCCATTCTTACTTCCTACTTCAAAGTAAAGGTAATTATATCTTTTACTAATTAGATTTCTAAGAGAAATAGTACGCATTGTTAACAAGGCCGAGGAAGAATTAAGAAATATATAATGTTTAAGACAGCTTCTGACCTAAGAAAGAGCTCCTGAGAATTATCTAGGGATTCTAATTTCCCTCAAACAGAACACCACTAATATCCTCCAGACTGACTAGCCCAACCCCTCCCTGGCTCAAGAGAATGTTTACATTACATCTGGGTTCAAATGCAAGGTCAGTTAGGTTTAAGATTTGGGAAACTTGTGACAGCTTTTTAGCTCCAGTATAAATCACTGTTAACAAAATTATTAACTTTCTAAATTGATGAAAACAATTTCATTCTATTTCAATGCTACCAAATTTCCTTAAAATGTTTGGTAAAAAGATAAGGTTTTTACCTGCAAATCAAAAAGCTCTTTAGGTTTAGTCACATTATGTTAAAGAAGGACAACAATTAACTCGGGTTCTTATCTCCATTCTGACTTCAAAAACGCCAGTTTCTATCAAGTAAACAAGATAAGGCATTTATATTGTACAAATGCAGACCTGTTCTTTAGAAATTGTTTCTGTGAATAATACAGAATAGACACCAGGAGATTATTTTCTATTTCATTATATGCAACGCAAAAATCAATATGACTTTATTTGGTATAAGATGGCTAGAAATACATTTTATCATTTATATCTCAGAACAAAATGGACAGCATGAAAAGCTCAACATTATAAACAAAGATTGGGATCACACAATTCACACACAGCATTCATCTAGTTGAGGAGAAAACCCAACAAATAAACTGTGCATGCACGTGTGTGTGGGTCTATTTTTGAGGATAACAGCAACAAATGAATGAAGGATCGTAGAATATAAGCAAAGACTAGAAATGTATAAAGTACATACATAGGGAAAAACGTCATTGAGCATCTAATATAACCCTAGTCTCCTACCGGGGATCTATATACACATTATCTCTTAAATAATTGCAAGACTGGACTTTATCTGTATTTTACAAGTGAAAACACTGAGGCTTGGATGGGCCACATGAGTTGCTCACACGTATAGTTAATCTAAGTAACACTAGGGCAGGACACTCCACACAACGGAAGCAAGGACTACTAAGTCCTTGTCAGGGCCACCACTCCCCTGGGCTGAACGCTGTCCACCTTACTGTCACGCACTGCAGAAGAGACCAAACCAGAAGGGGCCTAGAGTAAAGCAGATTATCACCTCCTTCTAAGAGAAAATCAAGATGGAGATCATACTTGATATCCCCTGGAACCTCAGTCATGTCATCCCAGATGCTAAACCTTCCAGGCCATCCATCCATCATCACCTGGATTCTGATTCCCGTATGATTTTCCATCTCCCATCTTGCCTAGACTCTGTGCCCTCTGAAACACACAATCTATCATTAGCAGAACCTCCCATGTGCCCAGGGTCTTCTCCAAATGCTTCCCTCGCCTTTCTGTTAAATCTCTTAGGACACTTTCTATCACAGCCCCCTAAACTGGAGGCATGTTTTTCTCCCACATGCCACGTATCGCAGTGCGCCAAGGTGAGGTATGTCCCTCTTTGCTCCTTGTTTGGCTAGACTACCCCCTCCTGTCCTTCTACCACTCGGTAATCTCACTTGCTTCTCCCGCTTGCAGCAGTCACCTTTATTTAGTACCTGGTTTACCATCTTTCCACCCCTACTCTAGCGAACACAGGCAATGTAATGGAATGGTTTCAAAGGCCACATCCCTACTTCACTCCTTACTAGTGGGCAGACTGCCTTACCTCCCTGAGCTTTTGTTTCCTCATCTGTAATGGGAGGAAAATTATGCAATGTGACCTAACTATGAACTCAGTATCCAATCCTCCCCTCATGTTCTTAGGTCCCTCTTTTCCCAGGCTAGACACCACAGACCAAACCTGAATCCATCTTGGGAATCAGTCTTTGGGGTCTGTCAAGTGTCTTGTTCCTCTTTCCTATCATCACACTTAACTGGCCCAATCCTAATCCCAGTTAAACCCCACTCTTAAAAAATAAATAAATAAAATGAATAAACCCCACTCTTCACTTATTCTAGGCCTCTACCCAGCCAGCTAACTCACAACTCTGTTTGAACACAGAAATGTGTATTTTAAATCAGCCCCCAGCACTGCCTGGCAACTCCACATTTCTCTATAGATATTTCTGTCTCCCATCTTTCTTTCTTTCCTTCTTCCTTTATTTGAGGGAGAGAGAAAGGAAGGGGAAGGGCAGACGGAGAGAGAGAAACCCAAGTAGGCTCCATACCCAGCATGGAGCCCAACATGGGGCTCGATCTCACAACCCTAAGATTGTGACCTGAGACGAAATTAAGAATCGGATGCTTAACCCACTGAGCCACTCAGGTGCCCCTTTCTCTCCCATCGTTTTCAAAGATTATTTCATACCTTCTCCTCTCTATTCAAACTTTCAACATTCCCTTCTCTTTCCTTCATTCTCAGTTGTTAAATGTCTCTTATTTCGCTCATCTTACTGGTAGAAGCAACCAGAACTACCTCTTTTTCCCAAATCTGACAATTTCTTCAAAGACTTTACTTCTCCACTTGTGCTTTGTCTTAACCATCAACTGACCCCTCTCAACCAGGTCTTTCCCTTTAGGATACACCCATGCTGTACTATCTCCAATCCTACCTGCAAAAAAACAAACAAACAAGACTTCCTTTGATCCAGCTACTTTCCCATGTGTCTAGTCTTCATTATGTCTAAATGCTCTAAAATCGCCTCTCGTCTCTGCTTCCTTACCTCTTGTTCCCCCTCCAGCTTCCTTCAATCAGACTTTCATCCCGACCCTCCACTGAAATTGCTCCTGTCAAGGTCAACACTAGCATCTACCTTGCCAAACCCAACCGTCCACTTACAGTCTTCATCTTATATAACTTCTCCAAAGCATTTCCTTCTTAGTTGCCTTTCTCCTCATTGGCTTCCAGGTTGACCTCTTTCCTCATCCCCCATATCCATCTGATCCATGAGCAAATCCACTTGTCAGCCCCTCCACTGCCACCTTTGAGTGCGAACCAAGTTTCCCACATGCCTGTTAACAGCCTCCCAACCTGACCCCCACCTTCTCATCTCCAAACATAATCCAGAGAGATCTTGTTAAAACATAGATGAGATCATGCCACTTGCTTATCAAAACTCCTTTCAGATGGAAACAAATCCAGACTCTACTCCACACTCTTGCCCCAGGCCCTGAGTGGACTGACTCCTGCCTGCCTCTCACACTCATCAACCTTCTACATCTGTTTCCTTCCATTTGCTCCAGGTTCTTTCTGCCACAGATTGCTTTGTTCTTCTTAGAAAGCATAAAACTTGTTTCTATGGGAGAATGGGGGTACCTGCTGCTTCAAATAGTTTTACCTACATAATCCGCAAGGTTGAGGGAAAAAAGACATCCATGTGAATGTGTCATTAGGTTTGCTCCGAGGACCACTCCCTCAGAAGGAACTCCTCTCCCAGCTCCTTGCCTTCACTCCCTTTCCTTCCATGCTTTCTTTTCCTCACAGAACCCACTGCCATCTGCAATTTTATCAAATATTTTTTAAGTTACTTTTTAAAAAAAGATTTTATTTATTTATGAGAGAGAGAGAGAGAGAGAGGCAGAGGGAGAATCAGGCTCCATGCAGGGAGCCCAAGTGGGACTCGATCCCGGGTCTCCAGGAACATACCCTAGGCCGAGGGCAGGTGCTAAACTGCTGAGCCACCCAAGGATTCCTTAAGTTATTTTTTTTTTAAAGATTTTATTTATTTATTCATGAGAGATGAGAGAGAGAGAGAGAGAGAGAGAGGCAGACAAAGGCAGAGGGAGAAGCAGGCTCCATGCAGGGAGCCTGATGCAGCACTCGATCCCAGGTCTCCAGGATCACGTCCTGGGCTGAAGGCGGGTCCAAACTGCTGAGCCCCCCGGGCTGCTCCTTAAGTTACTTTTTTATATGGTCTGTCTCCCCACGCAGAGTGTGGTACCACCAGGGGAAGAACTTTGTTTGTTCTGTTCACGGACGTATCTCCCACTTATGAGTTGAGCGGATAGGGACGGATACTCAGTGAATACCTGCTGGCCAAGAGAACTTAAGAGTGAGCCGTGGTGAGCCTTCACACCCAGGTCTCCACCATTCCAAAGTCTGAGTTTTCTCTAGGACACAACAAACTGCCTGTGTTACTCAAGAGAATTAGATAAATGAGTATAAGCTCAAGGAAGTTACTTTTTATCAGCCAATTAACTTACTTCAAAACTTTATTATGTTCTAAGATAAAGCAAATGCCTCAAAGAATAAACAAAATTTATTAGAAGAAGAAAGCTACATATACTCCTGGGTTGGCTTAAGGCAACAAGATTCAGGACAGTTGAAATTTATAAACACAAACATAAAAACTGAATTAAAAAAAAATCCTTTAAATAAATTACACTAGAGCCGTTAAACTGGGGTTTGATCTATAAATTAAATTAAATTTTTAAAATCTTACTGGTTTTGAAGACATGCTTTATAAGTCTTATAAGTTTAGCTATCTGTAAAGTTATGTTAAATAGCAAAGTGTATACCAGATGTGGTGTTATTAAAACAGATCTTAATGAACTGAGATACATGTACATATGACAGATATACTGAAACAGTTCTAGAATTAATTCAGTTGTTATATTCTTTTTTTTTTTTTTTTTTTTTAAGATTTTATTTATTGGGACACCTGGGTAGCTTAGTGGTTGAGTGTCTGCCTTTGTCTCAGGGTATGATCTGGGAGTTCAGGGATTGAGTCCTGCATTAGGCTCCCTGAGGGGAGCCTGCTTCTCCCTCTGCCTGTGTCTCTGCCTCTCTCTGTGTGTCTCTCATGAATAAATAAATAAAATCTTAAAAAAAAAAAAAAGATTTTATTTATTTATTTGAGAGAGAGGGAGAGTAGGGAGCCTGAGCTGGAACTTGATCCCAGGATGCTGAGATCATGACCTGAGCCAAAGGCAGACACTTAACCGATGGAGCCACCTAGGTGTCCCTCTTGTATTCTTAAAATTAACTGACTTCTTATATTTATCACATCTTACAGTTGAGATCTACATATGAAGTGGATGGTTTGAAGCTGAGTGATGGGTACATGAAGATAATTATATTATTCTACTTTCTTATATGATTGAAGTTTTCCATAAAAAAAAAATCTTTCTAAAAAATTCTGATAATCCACACTTTAGTTTCTACATGTGTCTGCAACTTAAAAACAAGGTCAAAATAGGAATACTTACATTAATTACCTGAAGAAGATTAAGACAGAGACATAATGTAATAATGTGTTTATAAAGGACAATATCTAGCTGGCTGAAGGCAAGGTTTTGATTTTGTAGAGTACCTTAACAATTACTACTGGGTAGCATCCAAACTAAACACTTTTGGGTGAAGTAAAAGAACCATACTGAAACAATTTACAAACCAACCATTCATTCTGACACAACAGACAGGGCAGACTGACAGACCACGAAGACTCTAAGGAGACCAGGGCTTTAAAAGCTCCATGGTTTTAGGCAGCCCGGGTAGCTCAGCGGTTTAGTGCCGCCTTCAGCCCGGGCCTGATCCTGGAGTCCCGGGATCGAGTCCCATGTCGGGCTTCCTGCATGGAGCCTGCTTCTCCCTCTACCTGCTTCTCCCTTTGCCATGTGTCTCTGCCTCTCTCTCTCTCTCTCTGATGAATGAATAAATAAAATCTTTAAAAATAAATAAAAAAAAAAATAAATAAATAAAAGCTCCATGGTTTAAATGCTGTTCTTCAGCAGCCTAAGAAGTCCACATCCTAAACTCTTAGCAAGGATTCATGCACCTATAAGAAAGTAAGAGCAAAGATAAGAGCAACAGGTTTTTCAGGAAAGCACTGAGGAGCAGGGAAAGTGTGTGTAAGCATACAGGTGGAACAGGTACATGTTGTAAGTATGTGTTCACTGCCCATGAGGAAAGGCCTGATGGGTCAGTGACTTAACAAGGTTTTTACTCTACCTTTGGTACTAATAACAAAGTGCCAACTATTAAAGAAGCTACTATTTAAGATGTCCTTTCTTATCTCATATTTGAATTCTCAAGTACAAAAGTGTAGGCAGGATTTCCTGTCTCTCCCGATTCCGGCCAAACAAAAGTAAGCAAAGAAGCTTCAGACATTTATAACAGATGATAACAACTGACAATGCAAGTCCAAATTTGGAAATAGTAAAATGCAAATGTTATGTGAAATCAGATTTTGTCACTTTTTTTTTTGATATATATTTTCTGAAAGCCTACCTCATGCTGTACAGTGTGCAAGGTTCTGAGTATAAAGTGGTGACCAGGGGTAGTCCCTGGTCTTCTCTTGACTAGAGTCTGAGGTAATAAGAAAGACAATAAACAAATAGATATACATGCTTAATTACAGCTTATGACAAATGCTGTGAGATAAATATGATGAAATGAATGGCAAACTCCTGCTTTGGCCAAAGACCCTGCAAGGAAAGGACATTAAATTAGATCTGAAGGAGCAACTATCTCTCTCTTTTGTTCCCATCCTATCTTAACACAAATCGCAGACATCATTTCACCAGGAAATACTTCCATACATATCTTTAAAAGAAAAGACATTTAAAGGATATATATAACCAACCACACTGCCATTATCACACCTCACAAAATTAGTAAAAATTTTAATATACAGTTCCTATTCAAATTTCCTCAAAAACTGCAAAAAACTGTCTTCTTATAGTTGGGTTCCTTGGAGTTGACATCTAAAATAGGACAAAACATGGCAACTAGTTGAACTGTCACGTTAAGTCTCTTTTGAGTAGTAACAGTCCCCTGCCCGCTCCTTTTTCATACCACTAATTAGTTGGGTCACTTGTTTTGCAGAATATCATATTCCAGATGTAGTTCTTTGCAGCCTCGTGGTGCCATTCCACTTGTTCCTCGATCCTTTATGCTTCCTATAAGCTTGTAGCTGGATCTAAGGTCTTGATTACACTCAAGTTCAATCTATTTGGCCAGAACACTTCATAGGTGATGTGGTGTACTTTGTATTAGGCCACACTAGTTGTCCCATTTTTAGCACTGCCTTGATTCATCCATGGGATGATTTGAAGGGAGGGTGGAAGAATGTCTCTGACACAGGGTACGACAGTGTTTCCTGAGGCAGGAGGGACTACTCTCTGGGAGATAAAGGCTATCAATGAAGCTGGTGAAGATGTTCATACACAGGCTTGTACACTGGGCAGGGAGTTCCTCATAAAAAAAAAAAATCGAAATGCTCATCTGAAAATACTATGGCCTAAATGGGTCAGCAAACTTTCAGAAGTGGGGAGCATGCTTCGGATTTCTCTATTACCATTATTTATTAGATAAAGAGGTAGAAACAGGATACCAGGAATTGTCCGGAGCAAACAGGGACAAAGAGGTGAAGTAGCTGCTGTGCGACATTCTCATGCTATTCCGGCATTCAAAAGAAACCCATTCTTCACTCATTTCACTTGTATCTAAAAAAACATGATAGGTGGAAAAAACTAGCAGAGGGCATCCTGAGGTCCAATTTGGAAAGAAAAAGAAAAGTACCATGGCTACAGCTTACTCCCCAGAGAGTGCTCCCACAGCCACAGGGACCTGAGCTGACAGAGATAGCTCCGGCAAGGAACTGTTGGGTTACATTTGGTTTGGGGGAAGATATCAACTGATCTATTTGTATAAACACTATTGTCTGCTCAAGTTTCTGACTGGTAGCCTTGCCAATTCCCAAAGATTTCTGCAAGTTTCTACCTTCTGGGTCGCTACATAGTTCCAGAAATTAAGAAAATGTTAACATTCATACCTAGAAAGGTTAGGTCATTCGGTCTTAATTTTGCAGATAAAACCAAGATCAACTGAAGTTACTGAAATCATAAAACCAGACGTGTAGCTGGTCCCAGAACAAAAGAATCCCCAACTGTTGTTTCTTTCACTATACTATACCATGTTATTTCTTAGAAAAATTATCATTTAAAAATTTTTTCCTAATTGACTTGGTTTAGTTATCATAGATAGTGCCAAGTTCACATTTTATTGTATCTACTGGCTGTTTATTTTTCCATTTCAATTCCTCAAAGACATGTTTCTGAATGTGAAATAATGAGCATAATGTTTTCTATTAATATAAGAAAATCTGTCCCCAAGCAAATGTACATATAAATAATAAACAAATCATTAATAATTAGGATTTCAGAGTTCTAGATGACAAAATTATTAAGGTGAATGTGACTTCCTGTGACAGCATGGGTCCCAACCCCAATGCCCTCATGGACCATAAATATGGTCAAGAAGTAGAAGTAAACAGTGGAAATACATCAAGAAGGAGAGCCAGCGGGCAGCCTGGGTGGCTCAGCAGTTTAGTGCCGACTTTGGCCCAAGGTGTGATCCTAGAGGCGTGGGATTGAGTCCCGCGTCAGGCTCCCTGCATGGAGCCTGCTTCTCCCTCTGCCTATGTCTCTTTCTCTCTCTCTCTTTCTCATGAATAAATAAAATCTTAAAAAAAAAAAAAAAGGAAGGAGAGCCAGCTGAATAGGTTACAGAAAGGAATCCCGGCCACCTCACAAACTAGAGACAGCAAGTTTCAGCTCTAGAGAATTGTGTTCATTACTGGAATAGAAGCTGAATGTTCCCAAATCCTCTCAGTTTTTAGGGCAAGATCTAGAAACTAGTTGTTTGGTATGTAAAATTTATCCAAGTTAAAAATGTTGGCAGTGAGAGAAAAAATTTTTAAAATACACTGAGTCAACCTAAACACATCTATGGGATGAATGAAAATTATACCCCATGTCCTAATTCCCTTGCAGCTTCTGGTAAATGTCTTGCTGTTTGCCAGCCACTGAAATCTATAAAATCAAGCTAAAGGATCTACTGTGTAGTAGTTTCATAGAATAATACAGGTCTGTACTGTCACACTAAGTACAACAAAGGCATTTGTTAAAATACATTATTTTACTTTGGATCTACTTCTCTGACAGTTGGCAGAGAACTTATAATCGGTGTTTTCTGCAAAATTCGAGAAAATATCATTTTTATTTACAAATAATTTCAGTAACCTATTTTTTTAAAATCTGAATTTACTTCCTTAAATAAGAGAAATTACCATTCCAGATTAGGCTAGATTTCATTTGTCAAGTCAAGATAATCAAAGTGACTCATGGATTTGAATATTCAAGCCTTTCCCCATATTTGCTTGTTATGATTTCTACTTTCTATAGAAATGTGTTTTGATCATATCAATAATTAACACATTTTCCATCAAAGCACCTTCTTAGAAAGATCTACATAGTAAGACTAAACTTTCAAATCAAAGGCTTTTTACTCATTCACAGAATCAAAATCAAAATACCATATCAAACCCTCAAAAGATATCAGATATCAGTTAGCACTGAGGCTGTGGCAAATAATAAAAAAATCAAAGATCCTTAAAGCTAAAGTCAACTGGCTATCTGACCAAGATCAGGAGCTCTACATAACAAGTAAAATATTATTTTGGGTCAGACACTATTTGCTCCAGTTTTGTTCTTATTCAACAACTTAAGTATGCATATTTCTGGTTTGAACTTATTGATATACTTTTTAAAGAATTTGACCTGGTTCATGATTCTGTGTAAAATCAATATTTAAATTCAGTTTAGAATTCACCAAGCTATTTCTAGCTTTTGGTCAGTAGTTGGGTTAATGTCCCTGAAAAATTAATTTTAGTTTAATACAATTAAACCTGTTTAAAATTTAGAAGGTACAGAATTAATTTCAAAAGCCCTGATATTTAGTAGTTTTTATACTGCAACAGTTAGTGTTGCCTATTGCTACACATCATACTATACAATATATTTTTATTAGACACTTTACAGCTAAATAAGCAGGAAAAAACTGCTGTTTACAAATCTTAAGCGCTCAACATAAGGAGGAGATCAAAGGACTCTAAGAGCTCAGAGAAATAATTACTACCGTGGAGTGGAGAGCACAGGTTTGAGTATCATACAGACCCAGGTTCAAATCCTGACTCTGCCAATTCCTAGTTGGTTCCTATTCTACTATGCAGTGGTTATTCTCTTTGTTGTTATGAAAATTAAAGGGGCCCACAAAAGAATCTGGCATACTTAGCAGACTAATAGCGTTCAACAGTTTAATACATTGGACAATATTAGTTTGCTTTTGCTCTGGATTTATGACCATCAACCACAAATAATATTTCTAAAATTTAATTCATCATCCCTCATACACAATGGCTCATCTTCCCATCTTATTTCCTGTAACTTGAACCACTTTTGAAATTAAGCAGTTAATTGGTGCAGCCATTTATCTAATAATACCAGCAAAGTCGAAGGCCACGGAAGCTTCTATTAGAACTATGGCCTTTCATTTCGCAGAAATGCTATTTGGAGGGGTAGACAGTGGTGGTCAAGTCCTGAGAGTGGCGATCAGTTCTACTTGTGGGGAGTTTCTAAGGCCACCCCCAACTTCGGAGTAGGACCAGCAGTTCTCAAACTTCAGGATGTATAAGAATCAATCAGAGAGCTTTTTAAAAAGACAGATCCTGGGTTCTCAAGAGATTCTGACTCAAGAGGTCTAGACTGGGGCTCAGGTACTTGTATACACACAAAGCTCCAGGCGATGCTACTGCTGCTTGCTGGTCAGTGGATCACATTTAGTCTAAGCCACTAAACACAGACTGCCAAGAAGGAAGAGTCCCAGCTGGGGCTGGGGAGTAACCATCCTCCTTAGGTTCTTTTCCTTTCAAAGCAAGGCTTTTTTTTTTTTTTTTTAAAGATTTTATTTATTTATTTATTCATGAGAGACAGAGGGGGGACGGGCAGGGACATAGGCTAAGGGAGAAGCAGGCTCCATGCGGGGAGCCCAATGCAGGACTTGATCCCAGGACCCTGGGATCACGACCTGAGCCAAAGACAGATGCTCAACCACTGAGCCACTCAGGTGCTCCTCAAAGCAGGGCTCTTAATATATAGAGAACTGTAACCTCTAACCAACTGTGGCCTCAGTCCCCTAAAGAATAACAGCAGCCCTAGCACTTGGGAGCTTGTGAGAAATAAAAATTCTTAGGCCCATCCCAGATCCACTACCTCAGAAACTCTGTGGTTAGGGCCCAGAAATCTGTGCTTTACAGCCTCCTGAGTGGTTCTGCAGCAAGTGGAAGTTTGAGAACTGTTGCTCTATTCAACTTTTCCATAACTGCTTCAAACAGAGCACAGCTAACTTAATCCCCCCTCCGTAGCAGGTTTCCATGTAAGCACTGGTTGAAGAAAGGGATCTGCGGCTTGAAAAATGTTTGATACTAGCTTCTGTCTCATTATGTGCTTTGTGACTCTGGCAGCATGGAGGAACCCGGACGCTTTCGAGGGAGACAGCTCTGCTGTTTTCCTTCAGCAGCTCTCAGTAATGCAGCCGTGGAAGGAGAGAAGGTGGACGGAAGGTGGGGATGAAGACAGTGATGCAGCCAGCTTGTGACAGAGATGCCTCCAAGATGCGAGGCCCTGGCCTCAGACCTTCGCATTTACTAGCCCATTTTATCTTCATAGCCATCCCATGCAAGAACTCTTGTCAGAATTTAAAGTAACTGACATTTAAAAATCAGGGGATCTCAATTAATAGTCTGAATTTCCAGTTTCTATTTTTAAAATAGAAAAACCTGGCAAAAAAAAACAAAACAAAAAAAAAACACCTGGCAACACAGGCCGTGCACTTTAGAGAGAAAAAGCACCCTTCAGTGGAAGGTTCTGACCCCCACCCCCAGGACCCTTGGTCATTTTCACTAATTTCATTCTGGAAGGCATTTGGGTTTGTGGCCTTGCTTGGGGTGGGGGAAGTATCTATGTATTTATACACCGAGGCAACAGGGAAGAAAGGGACCAGCAGAATGAAAGCAGGCTGGAAATGCCGAAGAAAGGCTGTGGTGGGCAATCCGCTCTATGTGTGGGTCCGGGGCAGGTTCTTCACGCTACACTGTACATTGTTATTTCTAATGCCTCAGTACCTTTTGAACCCAGCTCCTTCTTTCCATTCCTCCTGCAGTGAGTTTAAGTCTGTACCAACATGTGCTGATGATTACAGAGCTCACTTTCCCAGCTTTGGTCCAACCTCTGTAGGTGCTCTTTCCAAAATACGCACACGATCATTCCGCCCTCTGGCCAAAACCCTTTCACAGTCCCACACGACTGTGACTTGGGCTTTCAAACACACCACAGAACCTTCTCTTTCCTTCATGGGAACACTTCCCTGGGATGTAAATATACTAAGGAGATGAACATGGGCCAGCTCTGGTTGGCCCTTACAATCCATTTGTTGCCTTCCTCCTGGGCACCGTGGTTGTCCAGCCAGGGAATTCAGTCTGCAGCCTTCTTGAGGCTAGGGATGGCCATGAGACTAACTAGGGCTTGCCTGGGCACACACGGCGGCATGTTAGTTCTGAATGATCTCCCAGTTATAATTAAGCCGTTCTGGATTTGGGGACACCCAGCTGGCAGGCAGTCAGCTTCTACCATGTAGACTGAGACAATTCTTTTAGGGACAGCTAAGCAACACAGGGCAAGAACTGAGTCCCTGCAGTACTTCATGGAACACAGCTGTCCTGCAAGCCTAGACCAGCCACATTGTCAACTGGGCAATTAGACGCTTGTCCTATTTAAGCTACTGTTTTATTTGGCCTTTTAATTACTGCAGCTTAACCTCACCCTTAACTAATACAATTTGGTTTATTATTTTTTTTAATGTAGTCTTTTAACCTTTTTAGAAAGCAAGCCAATGATAAACTAAAGGTCCTAAGCTCTGAGAAAATTCTGTGCTCCCTAAAATAACAAAAAAAAAAATATAAACAACCACCTACACAGTTACCACACTAGCCTAGGAATTAGCAAACAGCACATTCTGGAAAGGGTTGGTAGGGAGAAGATATGCACCCCACATCCTAGGGGTAAGGCTGGTAGCAATCTGTTTTTTACTTTTAAAAAGTAGAGCAAAGCGGAATACTACAACATGTAGCAAGTATGGGGAATGGAAAACTAGCATTCTTTTTATGAAATGACAGAGGGAAACCTGACAGGCAGTCCGAAACAGCAGCCTGAAAAAACAGGCAGGACGAAGTGACTTACTGTAGATTTTTCTCCTGAGGTGTAAGCAGTGAACAGAATGCAATGTGATAGAGTGGACAGGACGATGGGTCAGGCACTGTAAAGTTCAATTACAAATCACCTGTCTAACTTTGAGAAAGTCGTTTAACTTTTAGTTTTTATTTACCTGTAGTTCAACTAGGTCTGTATTTTCCAAATTTCTGGCATTTGCATACTACCTTTATAATTTTTTTTTCAGTACTAGCATAAGTCTGAATTACCATCCCTTTATCTCTCCTAACATTCAGCTAATTTTAAGCTTACACACCTACCTGGCCCTTGTGTTAAACACATTTTTCTATTTTATTATACATTAAAATAAAAAAAACTGAAATGTTCATTTGTTTGTCACCCAAAATCACCTCGTTTGCCAGCATCTCCCATTTTAGCCTTAAAAGATCTCACTGGTATTACAATCCTACAATACCTCCTGAAGGGCTGTTGGTTCATTGGTGCTCTAAGTATGCCTGGGCTTTGAACTCTGAGAGATACTCTAAGAGACTCTGTCTGCACTGCTGGTACTCTGCATGTGCCAGAACCTAGGTTTGATTCTACAAAAGTTGCTAAAAATTATTTAAGCTACTTAAGTCTACAGTAAGCTAAATCATCTGGCCACAAGAACACCGTTCACCCAACAAGAGTCACCGAAGTTACAGCCCAAAATGCATGGGAGAACGGAAAGACTCATGGAAAGGCTAATGTTTACAGATAAAGTCCTGGATAAGAAACACGCTATTAGGTTGGGGGTGGGGGGAGGGCAAGAGGCTACAAGGGACCCACAGAATACAATGTCTTTGCTCATAATGCACTTGTTCCATATGGCCAATGAACAGGAAATCTTTAAGCTTTCATAAAACAGCCACCTTTCTAAATCTTTCTATATTTTGCTGTTCCCCCCCCCCCCCCCAAAATTCAAAGTTTAACTCTGAAAAAAGAGAGCTTCCGCATATAATCTTAATCAGCAAATTGACCCCTTCTCTGATCAAACGTAAGACTTCTCCTTTGAGTTGGACTCATGTAGCTGTAGTCACCACCCATTTCTTAGAGCCTGGTCAAGATGGATATTCTATGATGCAGTCCTGCTCTGTTTAATATGGGCTTTATCACCTACCTTATTTGTTCTACTTCTTGGTTAGGATGATTCCTATAATAAGAGGAGTGCTACTTTCCAGTATGGAGATTCAATTTTAGTATATGTGCTGCCGAAGCGAGCAATCCAGTATGGAGATTCAAGATAGGGTACTATGAAGGAAAAGTTAGGGGAGAAAGTAGGGAGGCAAGAGAAGACACCTACATATTCGAAAGGAATCAAGCCACAGAAGAAGTGTTTTCATAGCATCAACTCCTACCCTCTGAGAAGCACCTCAACCACCCCTGATGAAATTCACTAAGCCACATTTGAGGAAATCTCCTCTTGCCTGGTTGGTGGTTGTCAAAAAGCTTTTGGAACGTAACTTTCTGTCTCAAATTGGTGCATTCACATCTTTTTAGAAGTATAAACTATATAAGGTAGAGTTTTTCCCTAATTTTAAGTTCCCAAAGGAATATTGTAATATTTTTACCCCCTGAGTTGTAAACTTCATAAAAAATACTCAAGAATAGGCTGTGTAATACAGGCATCTCTAGCTACCTAAACTCTTGCTAATATTTTTTTTTAATTTTTAAAAAGATTTTATTTATTTATTCATGAGAGACACAGAGAGAGAGAGAGAGGCAGAGACACAGGCAGAGGGAGAAGCAGGCTCTGTGTAGGGAGCCCGATGCAGGATTTGATCCCAGGACTCTAGGATCATGCCCTGAGCCATAGGCAAATGCTTAACTGCTGAGCCACCCAGGTGTCCCGCTAACCAATTCTTAATGTAAATAAAGTTGGATCACAAGAAAATACATGCTCACTGTATATAAGAATAAACCAGTTTTATACAAAAGAGGGAAAACACTTAACCAATCTTTTAAAGATTTTATTTATTCATGAGAGACACAGAAAGAGAAAGAGAGAGAGAGAAAGAGAGAGAGAGAGAGACCCATAGACACAGAGGGAGAAGCAGGCTTCATGCAAGGAGCCTGATGTGGGACTCGATCCTGGATCCTGGGATCACTCCCTGAGCCAAAGGTAGATGCTCAACCGCTGAGCCACCCAGGCATCCCTTAACCAATCATTTATTTGAATTAAAATTAGGGAAGATGCTATGAGCACTGGGTGTTACACTATATGCTGGCAAATCAAACTTCAATAATAAAAAATAAAAAAAAAATTAAGGAGATGCACAACTCAAATGTCAAAAATGACTAAATCCCCTTACAAGCACACGCTTCTCATGATTCTCCTATTTCTGGGAGAGGCAGCACTCACTCACCAGCTGTTTTCTCTTCTGTCCACTATTACGGCCATCGTCAGGTTCTATACAGTGTACCTCAGAGGTTTCAAACTCAAATGGTTACACAGGCAGTCTCTGGGATTTGTTCTGTAAACAGCCCCTTGGATTGCATTCTTTCAATACAGATGGGTCCTGTTTGCGTATTAAAGATGAAGAACACTCTTCATATCCACAAAGATGCTCCCATCTTTCTTCTAACACACTGCCTTTCATTCTTTGTTTTTTGTTTTTCACTTTTAAAAGACATGGATACAAGAAATACTTTACTTTCCTCTTAACTCTACCAAACAAACAAAAAAATCAAGGAAAGCACAAGCGAAAGTATAGTACAAGGGGAGTGCAATGATACAATGACAAACAGCAACTCCCAGAGGAGTTACAGGGGGGTTGGGGGGCCCGGGGAGCTGCAGTGAACTGGGCCGGGCACAGCTAACCGGAAATGTGGAGAGCCTGGGTTGATCTAGCTTCAGCCAATGAATGCATGCCCAGTCTCATCAGATCTTCCAGCTTTCCAAGAGAAGCCAGAAAAATCTCAAGTTTTGAGTGCTGGCAGCGATTTCAAATTTCCTAAAAAGATCATGAAGGCCAACACTGAGGACTGAATAGATCCAGTATACCATGCCAGCTTCTGCTCAGGCCTTCTCTCTTCTTCCAGCTTGCCCTGTCGCTACCACGTGCAGTTGGTTCACCTGTCCATTCCTTTGTGCCTTCACTCTGTTGTTACTTATTCTCTGACCCGTTCAAGTATCCAACAAACATGGGATACACACTTACTGTGTGTCAGGCACTATGCTAGGGAGAGAATACTCAATCATGAACAAGACAGGTGTGGTCTCTTCAGGTGGCATTTACATGCATTAAAATAATAGGGGCAACAGATATTGGAGGAAAGACATATCAAAGATGATTTAATTTCACTTGTGTTAGGGCTACAGAGCATAACTGAAACATAGCCTACTTTTCCCGGGTTATGGAAGACTCTTATTGTGGGATCCCTATCATTTCACTCAAAGTAGTCTCCACTGAGATTCATTCACCCAGTAGCTCTGAAGAATATGTCCAAACATCACTACTCAAGAATGAATAGTCCCTCATCATCTACTGGATTCAGAACAAATTTAGCCTAAAATGTAAGGCCCCAGAAGGTGATTTTGATCTTATTTTTAGCCATTTCTACCAGTTCCCTCTTTGTGGCCTGTGGCAAATTGGACTCTGCTCTAACTCAAACATTCCATGAAACTCTTCCGATACCCTAAATCAGATCCCATCTCTATTTTCTCAATCTGCATGACAACTTAAAATACTTTGTGATGCTTATTGTAGTTATCTCATATTAGAGATCTCTGAATAAAGATCTCATGACATAAATCTCATGAACATAGATCTCTGATTATTAGATCTCTGAATATTCAGATTGTAACCTCCTCAAGGGTAAAATCTGTGTCCCCCTCACCTTAATACTTATGAACCTATCTAGTACAATAATAAATACCTCTTAAATAAACACATGCTAAATAAAAAACTAATTTTGTCTTCCTGAAAAAAGATATATTTTTTTCTGAGCCAAAGGCAGATGTTTAGCCACCTGAGCCATGTAGGTGCCCCTACAATTAATTCTAATGTCACATATATTAAACAGAACTATACTCTGGATCATCTAAGTAATTTCAAATACCAACTAATCATAACACCTCCTGCTTCATAGATAAGAAATTACTCCCTAAGATAAGGGCATATTAAACCACAGATTCATAATGCAGTTGAGCACTTCCGACCTTATTAAAAATCATAAATTTTGCTGCCTGTCATTTCCCCACTAAAAGGAGCAGGGGGCTCATGAGACATGGCTGCTTCCAAGGCTGAGACATGGAGAGGACAGCACAGCGAGCCCAGAAATGTGGAGCCACGAAGGAAAAAAGTGTGAAGTTGATGGGCGCATGTCAGAAGGCAGCTTCCAGGGACATTCATTGGCTAACTCTGGAGAAATTACAGCAGCAAGGTTTGTAACACCTTAATGACATGAAGAAAGGATTACAAATTGAATACAGAAAGAATCCCGAGTCTAATAACTTGCAAAGGAGATGAGGGACAGAATCAGAAGAATTTCCATGAAGAAGAAATGAAAGCAACGGAAATCAACATTTACAGTCAACATCATAACTGATTTAAGCAAGAATCATCAGTTAAAGCTAAATGAATGTTGAGGAATACAGTGTTCACACAGGCTCAACTAACCCCTAACGTGAACCACACATTAATTACAAACGGGAAAAGTACCTTTACAATTAAAAAAAAAAAAAAAAAAAAAAAGCTGACAGATACCACCTTAATTTAATGATTGTTACCAAAAAACCAAACTGAATGAGCTGACATTATGTGCCTCCTGAAGAAACCAGCATCACCTAAGAAGTATGCCTGGCACAATGTTTTCACCAGAATTTAATCACACACATCCATATTGAGTTGGGCTCTTCAATAATAGCACTGTAATAAAAGATGGGGGGAAAAAAGGTAAGAGATTGTTAGAGACTAAAAATGCAGAGAACTTAAATGCAGTGTATGATCTTTGACTGGATCCTGCACTGAGGGGTAAAAAAAGAGCCACAAATAACATCACTGGAAAAAGAGGGGGAAACTAAATACTGAACAAGAATATAGTGGCAATGTTAACTTTCTTAACTGTGTTAGTTTGTGGGTATACAGGAGAAATGTTTTTTCAGGAAAAATATGCTGAAATATATAGGGGTGAAGTGTACCATATCTGCAATTATTCTCAAATGGTTCAGAAAATAAAGTTTGGGTGCGCACGTGCACGCGTGTGTGTTCAAAGAGAAAGAAAGCTAATGTAGCAAATTGTTAAAATCATCATTAAAATCATACCTTTCAATTACAATACACCTCCAAAAACACAAATTCAGTTATCAATAATACCTTTCATCTCCAATATACCTTCCAGAGTACAAAAGATATGGATCAGTGAAAATATCAAAAAGAAGAGCAATGCAAGCACTTATTTTCTGGGGGAAAAAAGGTCTTAAAAATACATATATTTAAAAAATTTTATTCATTTATTCATGAGTGACACAGAGAGAGAGATGCAGAGACACAGGCAGAGGAAGAAGCAGATGCAGAAGGGAGCCTGATGCAGGACTCGATCCCAGGACTCTGGGATCACGACCTGAGCCAAAGGCAGACCCTCAACCACTGAGACACTCAGACGCCCCTAAAAAATATTTATTTATTTGTTTGTTTGTTTGTTTGTTTATGGGGGGGAGAGAGAGAGAGAGAGAGAGAATGCATGCATGCTGGAGTGAGGTAGGGGAAGAAGCAAAGGGAGAGGGAGAGAGAATCCTCAAGCCGAGTCCCTGCTGAGCAATGAGCCTGATGCAGAGCTCAATCTTAGAACCCTGAGCCAAAATCAAGCATCAGACGCGTATCCGACTGAGTCACCCAAGCTCCCCTCCCAGAATAAAAAAATAATAATAAAATAAAAAAAATAATATATACATATACATATATATATATATGTATATATTATTTATTTATTCATGAGAGACACAGAGAGAGGCAGAGACACAGGCAGAGGGAGAAGAAGGCTTCCTGTGGGGAGCCCTACCGGGACTGGATCCCAGGACCCTGGGGTCACACCCTGAGCTGTAGGCAGAGACTCAACCACTGAGATACCCAGGGGCCCCTCCCCCCAGATTTTTAAAAATTTAACATTCACAGGCCTTAGTTGATCAGGCAGGAAATTTTCTCGATGCTAGGACATTTTTGAGACGTTTTAATGTTAAATACTAATTTAAGATTTTTTACTTCTTTCTTTCCAATAGATTCTAGAGATGAACTCTGTTAAGCACAAACACACAGAATAACTGCTCAATGCAAACTTCACAGTGAGTCTAAGACATAACGAGCTGTTGAATTCAAAGATCATAAGAGAGAAGTTGCCAGTCAAATGCAACTGGCCATCTAAATAGCTACAAACATGGTTTTCCACTCAAGCCCAAATTCAAAGGAAAGTAGTTTTCAATGGTTGGTTGGTCAAAAACAACATTAAATGGCAAGCACTAAAAAGTTAATTGAATGTTTGCCAGAAAGAGTATGACTTGTTTTTATCCTGGATAATTAATTTCTTTGTTTTTATAAGAATTTTAAAGAGTGACCAACATGCTCCCTGTGGGTAATTAACTTCATTCAAGAAAGACTACTTTTGTGGTATGGACTATGCTTAGGTTTGGAAACACTCCAAGAATGTTTTTGTTTGTTTTAAAATCTTACTTCTTTTAGTATTTTTTTTTTTTAATCTTAAGGATATATACATCATGGTGCTACAGCATTTAAACTCCATTACAAAAAGCTTTCATAACATTATTGACAGTACATGCCTAAATAAAGCTCCATAAAGAAAATAGGTTTATAATATGAAGCATTCTTAAGTAAATTATAATCAAATGCAATGGATCTTAGTAACTTTAAATGTGTAACCTCAATGCTGGTTTTGGGATTATGAATCTATGTTTAAAAAAAAAATGTGAACAACTGGAAAGCTGCCTTAACCATGCTGAAAGAAAAAAAAATTTTTTTTACATACACCCTACTTCATGAAGTATGACTTAAAAATGATTTGAAAATTATTTTATGATCTTTAAAATGGCATCCTAATGTGAATTATTTTGTGATGAATTTGTTGATTAAAACAATTTTTTAAATCTCTTGTTAATTTAGGATAAATTTCACACATTTCTAATCAAAATCTTAATTTTCTTAATATGAATCCTAAACAGAAAAACATTTTATGAAACACAGTAACTTAAAAATAAACAGTATCTTAAGATTTACAGATGTACCTTTCTTATGCAATCTTGCTAAGAGTTGGGGGAATTGTTACTTAAATGTATCTCATGAATGATACTTTTTATAAAACAAGTTTTTCTGATGCAGTAATTCAGACTCTAAATCATTTCATAGCCCTCTACCTTCTATTTTCTGAGACTGGATTTCACAGTCCACATGATAGAGGCGCACGAGTTTTCAATGATACTAGCTCACCATGTCTGTGCTTGTTTTCTTGGTTCTTTTCAGAATCACCAAGTAGTAGTTGTCTGGCTCGCTTACGGCTCAGCCACCCACCTGGCAACAGTAGCTATACATAAACGCAAAAATGAACTACAGGGACCCCATCAAGATAAAAAGCTTCTGCACAGTGTAGGAAACAATTAACAAAAGTAAAGGCAGCCTTTGGAATGGGAGAAGATATTTGTAAATGACCTACTGGATAAAGCGTTAGTATCCAAAATATATAAAGAACTTACCAAACTCAACAACCAAAAACTGATCCAGTTAAGAAATGGGGAGAAGACATGAATAGATATTTTTCCAAAGGGGACATACAGATGGCCAACAGACACATGAAAAGATGCTCAACATCACTAGTTATCAGGGAAATACAAATCAAAACTACAGTGAGATGTTACATCATACCTGTCAGAATGGCGAAGACTAACAACACAGGAAACAACAGGTGTTGGTTAGAATGTGCAGAAAGGGGAACCTTCTTACAGTGGGAACGTAAACTGATGCAGCCACTTTGGAAACTAGTATGGAGGTTCCTCAAAAAGTTAAAAATAGAGCTTACCCTATGACCCAGCAATTGCACTATTAGGTATTTACCCAAAGGATACAAAAATACAGATTTGAAGGGGCACTTGCACCCCAAAGTTCATAATAGCATTATCAACAATAGCCAAAATATGGAAAGAGCCCAAGTGTCCATTGACTGGTGAATGGATAAAGAAGAGGTAGTGTGTATATAAACACACACACACACACACACACACACACACACACACACACTGGAATATTACTCAGCCATCAGAAAGAATGAAATCTTGCTATTTGCAAGGACATGAATAGAACTAGAGAGTATAATGCTAAGTGAAATAAACCAGCCAGAGAAATACAAATATCATATGATTTCACTCATATGTGGAATTTAAGAAACAAAACAGATGAACAAAGGGGACAGGAAAAAGGAGAGGGAGGAAAAGCATAAGAGAGACTCTTAACTATACAGAACAAACTGCAGGTTGCTGGAGGGAAGTGGGGGAGGGGATGGGTTAGATAGGTGATGGGTATTAAGGAGGACATTTGTTGTGATGAGCACTAGGTGTTATATGTAAGTGACAGATCACTAAGTTCTACTCCTGAAAAAATTACACTTATATGTTAACTAACTAGAATTTAAATAAAAACTTGAAACATAAAAAAATGGTGGAAGTAGATTAAATAAATCCTGGATGTTACTGCTGAAGTAAAAATGTCTTTATTTTGGAAAAAACAAAAGCTAGCTATTTTATCTGTAACATTCTACCAAAACCAATCAAAATCCCAAGAAATGACACAGTATTCTATTTCTTCATTAACATGATTTTGAGATAAACACCCTATTAAAAGTATAATTTAGCAATAATTGCTACAAAAGACTACTTGCATACTTCATTGAGTCTTGACTTCTGTTAAAGACTTATTCTGGCAAAAAATAACATAGGAAAAATGGTAAGCAGTTGTTAAACTGATGGTACTAAAATAGAAGCCTTAAGGTAAAGGCAAAAGTGATGTTATAATCGGCCATACTAAGCTATACTAGTCAGCGCATTTTACTGGTGTAAGCTTTACACCATTACAGAAATATCTACTCCTTTCCAAAGTATTCTAATAGACAAGTAATGAGGAGGCAAATAAAAAAGTGCTGATATAAGTAGATGCTAGTTAATAAAGCAATGAAAGAAAACGAGGAAAGGTAATCCTAACTACAGATCAAAAACATATTTTTCTTTAAAAATCATCATAATTCTGCAATCTAGAAAAAAAATCACTGTTAATATGAGGGTCTTTATTTTCATTTAATATTTTTCTACACTTTTTCCTGTATTTTTCCCCTATGTAACTGAAATCATACTAACAGTTTACATCCTATTTTCAGTTCGCATTATAAAGAGCATATCCCTAATTCATCTTCAAAAACATTATATAATAAGCACTCAACAGTCTATCTTATAAATAAATTATTCTGTTCAGTAACATTGCTACTGTTGAACATTTAGGTTTTCCCCTCCATTTTTTTTCCTTTATGTCTCTTTGTGCTCTTCAACATTGACAGGACTGAAAGCTTCCTGAGGACACAAACGACATTCTTCTTGTCTGATGCCCTCCTCTTTAACACATTGCTGTAATCAGAATATACATTCAAATGTTAGTTGACTTAGGAAGGAATCATGCCATAATTTGGTCTGTGTCACAAAATGGCAAAAGTGAAACCAAGATTAAATCATCATGATTAAACTATCAAAGAAGGAGATCTTCTGGCTCAACACGGTAGAATGAGAGAGGGATTTATCTCTGCTCCCATCCAACCCTCCTGCCCACTCCCCCAAAAAAGGTTTTTAAAGGAACTTAAAACTGTGTTAAATCTACAATGATAAAGAAAATAGGACAGGAGGGACACCTGAGTGGTTCAGTGGTTGAGCATCTGCCTTTGGCCCAAGTCAGGATCCCGGGGTCCTGGGATCGAGTCCCACATTGGGCTCCCTGAGAGGAGCCTGCTTCTCCCTCTGCCTGTGTCTCTGCCTCTCTCTGTGTATCTATTATGAATAAATAAATAAAATCTTAAAAAAAAAAAAAAAGAAAACAGGACAGTAGAACATAGTGGATGGTAATGTCAATGTTTTTAGAAGATGGAGAGGGGGTGAATGAGTGGGTGTATCTAACTTTGAAGGGAAAGGAAAAGCTGATATGAAAAGCACCCTGCAAAGAGAAATGCAAATGAGTAAATCAACTGCTTCTCTGGATAGGTCACAGTAAAATTCAAGAATCAGAGGCACTGGGTCCCCGGGAAGGTGGAGCACAGGGCTAACAAAAGGGGAACTGGTTGAATACACTAGAATTCAGCTATGAGATGACCTTCCCAACCTGAAGCAGCTAGGCAAACTATTCCTTCTTTACTCTGGCAAAAGACCTGAGGGTTTTCATCAGTGAAGGGGATCAAAGGTACCCAAGTGCCCAGTAGCATAAAAGGAAAAAAAGAGAGAGAGAGAGAGAGAGAGAAACCCATACAAAGGCAAATCAGAGAAATTTTAAAATATACTTATAAAGACAAGAATCTAAATTTGCTAGAGAAAAAAAAACACTAATATAATTGGGATTCAGAATGGCACAGGCTATCTCAACTCTATTTCTAAATCCTAAGATGATGGAGTAATTCCTTTAAAAATTCTATAGGAAAATAAATATCAATTTTGAATTTTGAATTCAGCCAAATGATTGGTGGCAGGCAGAGCTCTACACATGATTCTTGCTTGAGTATAGTCTCCTCCCTTCTGAGTGTGGGGGTACCCGTGAATGTGATGAGATATCACCCCTGTGATTATGCAAAAATGAGATTAGCACACAGGACCTAGCTTAATCAAGCAAGTCCTTTAAGAAGAGAGAGAGAAAGAAAAATCAGGGATTCAAAGCATGACAAGAATTCAATGGGCCCTTATTGGCTTGAGGATAAAGAGAATATGTGGGCAGCCTCTGCGCAGCCAGCTGCTAGGAGGAAACAGGGACCTCAGTTCTACAGCTATAAAGAAATGAAACCTGCCAAAGAAGAATTTTCTCACAAAGAGAAATGATCTAAAATACAATGTTGTAAGAGTCCTTCTTTGCCCGCCCCCTAGTATTAGGCTCCCCTCCTTGGGAGCAGTCACACAGGATAGTATTAGAGAACGGTACCCAGAACAAGGCTTTGCTCTTCATCCCCCTCCTGCCCATTCACCAGAATACAATATTAAAAGATCTGACAAAAATAATATAAAGTTATTACTTTATATATATATGTTATTACTTTCTTAGAAAATTGGAAAGTTGACATACACTTGCTTTGTACCTAGCTTTATATTAGAACAGAGCAGAGGTCCAATATTCTATTTCATGGCTGGGTAACCTAAGGCACAGGACCAATTAGCAGCAACAGATGTAACCTCCTCTGAACTGTCATCAGCAACCCATGCCTCTTCTCTTCTTGCCCAATGCTCCTGCTCCTCCAGCTCTACTCCTCACCACCCAAGTATAATCTCTCCTTTACCAGCATAGTTACTGCCCAATTTAACATTTCTACCTCCACATGCTTAGGCTGGCATCTGCTAAAGACACTGTGGACTCTTATCATGTTATAACTAGGAGCAGCGGTGGGGACCAAGCAACACCAGCATTGTGAATGTCCACTATTTGCTGGAGAAACTGTATAAATGATCCCATGTTACCTTCTGGTGAACCCTATAGAGTAGCTTTGTCACCTCTGTATTAAGGATGAGAAAGCACAGGCTCTCTAACTCGTGCGAGTCATACAATTAGCGAAAAGATGTGTCAAGTCTTACTCCAAAGCCCATGCATTTTTTTTTCCCAGTTAGAATCACATCCCAATCTACCAAGACCCAACCAATAGCCCTGCACTTTTACTCTCTATTCCCTTTTACTGTAAATGGGACTCTTATACTAGTCACCTAAAGCCATATATACAGCGCCCTAGCAGATTAGAAGCGGTTGGACAAGGTAACAGGCCAATGATGGCAATAAGAAATGTGATGCACTGATTCTAAGAAAAGTATTGCCTCTCTTCAAAAAGCTGAAGATAGAGCCACGCCATGTCAAAGGAATAAGTAGGAATTGTCTGCTACCTTCAGGAGAGAAATCATTGTCACACAATCTAAATTTGCAGGAAACTGAAACCATTAGAGATCCATCAGAGAATTTTCCAGAAAAGTTGGTATCACTGAAAAAGGCGGCACAAATATTCTAGGCAGATATCTAATGGGCCAATGGACAAGCGAGGGCTCACTGAAATAATCCACAAAGAAACTGCCCCTTACTTAGTATTTATCATTTGAAGAAAGGCAGAGGGTTAAAACAAGTATGTCAAAGAAAAAAAAAAATGTTTTAAGAGCAAAAGACTCTAATTTGAATTCAGCCTGAAGGTTACTAGAGCAAGAAAGACTCCTGTAGAGCAAATGTAAGTTCATCAAAACAGCATCAGACTTATATTTAAGTAAAGTCTTGGCTAGCCTATCAAGAAAAACTCTCTAGGAGAAATATGTATTAAAGTAGTTCTGTATTAAATACAGATGACCCTTGAACAATATGGAGGTTAGAGGCAAAACAGTCAAAAATCTGAGTCTAGTTTTTAATTTCTCACAAACTTAACTACTAATAGCCTACTGTTGACCTGAAGCCTTACCAGTAACATAAACCATCGATTAACACATATGTTGTATGTTGTATGTATTATATATGGTATTTTTATAATAAAGTAACCTAGAGAAAAGAAAATGTCATTAAGAACATCATAAGGAAGACAGAAGATATTTATACTGTACTGTCTTTATCCAAAAAAATCAGATCTGTACCATTCAAACCTGTGTTGTTCAAGGATCGACTGTATTTGATTATATATATTCAACAAATGTATGTAACATTTTCAAAGATGATTTTGACACTTTTAAATGAGTGGGAAATAAATACTAAATGACTGAGTAAATAAATAGAAAATAGGTTTTCAGGAAATAAACTCCGATTTAAAACTCTGACCAAGGGATCCCTGGGTGGCGCAGCGGTTTGGCGCCTGCCTTTGGCCCAGGGCGTGATCCTGGAGACCCGGGATCGAATCCCACGTCGGGCTCCCGGTGCATGGAGCCTGCTTCTCCCTCTGCCTGTGTCTCTGCCTCTCTCTCTCTCTCTTTCTCTCTCTCTCTGTGACTATCATAAATAAATAAAAATTTAAAAAAAAAAAAAAAAGCTAAAACTCTGACCAAGGGGCGCCTGGGTGGCTCAATTGGTTATGTGGCCAACTCTTGGTTTCAACTCAGGTCATGATCTCAGGGTCGTGAGATTGAGCCTCGCTTTGGGCTCCGCGCTGGGGTTGGGGGGGGGGGAGTCTGCTTGGGATTTTCTCTCTCACTCTGCCCCTCCCCCTGCTCACAGGTGCTCTTTCTCTCTCTCTCTAATAAATAAATAAATCTTTAAAAAATAATTTAAAAATACAACACTGACTGATAGTAAATCATTATTCTACTTTCAATTGTTCAGTGTCAGTCATCATCAGGGAACGAACTCACTTACACAACGCAGTGTGCTTGCTAGGATGAATGAGACATCCTCTCTACTTTAGAGACCTACATTCGAAACCAGAGAGCACTGAAATAATGCTCCATGCAACGAGTTTTGGTTGTTTCTCTTTTTCTACATTATCATTTTTTACTCTATGTGGTCATTTTCTTATTTGCTCTGTGGCCAAATGTGTTTTTTGAGGACTAACATTCCCTGCTGTTAGTAGGGACAGTAATTATATCACCAAAGAATGTGTACTGATTGGAGAAGGCACAGTTTTTAAAATGTGTGATGTTCCAAAGTCAAATACAAAGAGTAGCTACGACTCTAGGGTAGACTTCATAGCTTTCAGTAAAATAGCTAATTGTCAATTGAGAGTTTACTCTAAGACAACAGAAGCATAAAAAAGAGAAGGATAATTTTAGGCTTAGTAAAAAAATGTGCAATTCCCTTGCTGATACGGGGCAGAAGATTTCAGTTGGGAAGAAGAAATGTATTTTGAGTTTTGCGCCTTCTCTGCTGGTGAAAGCATCAGGTTAAAGATCAGGGAAGAGAAAGTAACAGAGACTGACCCTATCTCTTTCTGTTTTTCTTAAGAGTTCCTTTGAGAAGGATGATTAAATAGATACGGGGGTACTGAAATATAAAAAGAAGTGGTACTTTAATTATGAGGGTGGATTTATATAAGAAAGCACCTAACAAGGATTGAGAATATCTGATAGAAGGTTGATAACAGGAAAACAGAGGTAAGAAGCTGCAGCTGGAAGAGCAGGAGGAAAAGATAACCTTAGTGAACACACGTCAGATACGTGAGGATGATGCTAGCAGCATGTGGCAACAGTCAAAGCAGAAGATGACCAGGACAGATCTGGCTCCAGGAATGAAAAAGAAGTGACAAATATAACCAACAATATGAAGGAAAGTGAGCAGTGAAGGCCTACAGCCACCTGAGATCTGAGCACAGAGGAAAACGCTCTAAGATGGGGCAAGTTCAGTAAACAATCCCTGGCTCAGCACAGTTCCTGACAGGTCACCATGCAGGACAGACTCGAAGGACTTACCCACTGCACAGCTCCTTTCTACTTCTTACCTGCATATCTGATCTTAAACAGCAACACTGTTTAAGTGGTAATCTTACCAAATTTAAAATCACAGATAAAACATTTCTTCCTGTCAGGCCTGTACTAATTCATTTTTTAAAAGCAAAGCTTTCTTTCAGAAATTAGGCCTTTTGGGATCCCTGGGTGGTGCAGCGGTTTAGCGCCTGCCTTTGGCCCAGGGCACGATCCTGGAGACCCGGGATCGAATCCCACGTCGGGCTCCGGGTGCATGGAGCCTGCTTCTCCCTCTGCCTGTGTCTCTGCCTCTCTCTCTCTCTCTGTGACTATCATAAATAAATAAAAATTAAAAAAAAATTGTTAAAAAAAAAAGAAATTAGGCCTTTTATTATTCTCTTAAAAGACAGCAAGTTCAGGGCTCCTGGGTGGCTCAGTGATTGAGCATCTGCCTTTGGCTCAGGTCATGATCCCGGGGTCCTGAGATTGAGTTCCACATAGGGCTCCCTGCGGGGAGCCTGCTTCTCCCTTTGCCTATGTCTCTGCCTCTCTCTGTGTCTCTTGAGAATAAATAAATAAAATCTTAAAAAAAAAAAAATAAAAAAGAGCAAGTTCAAGAAACAATTACCCAAAAACTGTATTTTATTTTTTATTTTATTTTTTAAAGATTTTATTAATGAGAGACAGAGAGAGAGGGAGAGAGAGAAAGAGAAAGAGAGAGAGAGAGAGAGAGAGGGAGAGCAAGCTGCAGAGAGTGAAACAGGCTCTATTTAGGGAGCCCAACATGGGATTCGATCCTGGGTCTCCAGGCCCTAGGCTGAAGGCGGCACTAAACCGCTGAGCCATCCGGGCTGCCCCCCAAAACTATTTTATTATCATTATATTATTACTGGATAATAGCTGGCATACAATGTTCTATGAACCTCAGGTGTACAGCAAAGTGTTTCAAGTATATATTGCACAGTGCTCGCTCAGGACAGTAAGTGGTTATCATCCATCACAATATAATGTTATTATAATATTATTGAGTACTTTTCATCTGTAACTTATTTATTTTCGTTATTTTAAATTTATTTTTATTTGTTTATTTAAGATTTTATTTATTTATTTATGAGAGACACACAGAGTTATTTTATAACTGGAAACAGATTACATTTTAATTCCTATTTACAAATTATTAGAAAATATATTGAAATAATGAAAAGTTATTTCCAATTCAGATTCCTTGAGATTTCAAAGTAAAGATGAGCAGACAGACAACTGACCAATTGATGGGCCAACATACACAAATACTGTTGGGATTCTGTAAGAAATGATGTATTTCAAAAACCAACCTTAGCTTCACAGAACTAATAATTAGGGATAACAAACATTTTCATTTCAATAATCTGATAATATATTCTATTTTAGCAGGGTAATATTTAATATTTTAAAATACTTAAAGAAATTATAAAATATGTGCTGCTTTTAAAATACAATCTTTTTTTTATAGCAAGATAAATAAGAGCAATCGAATTTTCGTCTGTTTTTTCATCTTGGTGTTTGCAAAAATGTTCCAATCAAGTAGAACAAAGAAAAGAAAACTATGATACTTTCTCATGAAATTTGTATTTGTAAAAGGAAGGAAGAGTCCCCCACGTTAAGAGCTCAGGAACCCACACACACGAGTCCATGCTACAGTCCCTGACACAGAGTATACACAGAACCTGCTGATTGATATGTTTAGTTCAGTTCAATTATTTCTTAATCAAACCCTTCTGAAACAGATAAAGTACACAGAAAATCCAAAATCTTCCAGAGAAAAGGGGCAAAAAGCATTTACAATGTATATGTGAATTTCATAATACATAAAGTTGTATGCACAATAACTTATGAATGAGTTAAATAAATGAATGAACATCTGGGTTTTGAAATTAAATTTTTAAAAGAGGAAAATTTCTTATTTGTTAATATGAAAAGTGGTTATAAGTTAACTATCAGCAAAAGTCATTCACTGTTACAATTTATACACATATTGTAATACCACATAACACTATTGTGCTTGAGTTAACAAGCAAAGTAGATATTCCATTTATATTGGCAATGTTCCACAAACAACAAAGCTAAGTCCAGTAGATACAACATTTTCAAAATGCATGTAAACTATTTAGATGAATTCTTTCTGCTGACAATCCCAGGGGAGAGAAGAGAAAATGATGTGTTTTACCCTAAGAGCTCAAGGCTCTCTTGGGAGGTAATTCAATTGAAATTTTACATTCAGTCTAGCCAGGCAGTGATAAACAGATGCTTAAATTAGCTGCCTCATGCCATAATCAAATATCTTAAGAAAAAAAGTTTCTAACAAAAACAGAGAGAAGAGGGTAAAGAAAAAAAAGAGGAGAAAGAAAATACTTTTTAAAAGCTTACTGATATTTTTACAGAAAAATGTTTTTCTAACTTCCTCTGTAAGTAGTATACCATAAGAATCAATAATGCCTTTCAATACATTTATTGGTTGCTCAGTACCATAGGGCCAGTTAGCACACAAATAATCACTTAAAGTAGCCGAATTCTTACATTTAAGTTTTTTGAAATTGATATAATTTGCAGAATTTTTTAATGGTGCATGTACAAAATTTAACTTGTATCTGCATCTTTTACTATAAGCATCTTCAAGTCTTTTTTGAAAGTAGCGAGGCAAATAATAATATCCATAAAAGATGAAAGATTAAAACTGATTCATAATGTATTCCTATATATCAAAATGGGCAGAACCATAACAGCAGCTAAAAATAATTAAGACCAGCAACCAAACAAAGGCAGATAACTTAATCTACATAAAAAACCTGCAACCTTCATTTAACTGACTCACTAGATTGAGTAATATTAATCCTCCATCCTTTCTCTGAACTGTACCTACTGACACAGTCTGTGGAAAGCATGCAGCTAGTAAAGATCCACTAGTTGAGCTATATGCTTTAAAAATCAGTTGTGTGGGGGCGCCGGGGTGGCTCAATCGGTAAGCATCCGACTCTTGGTTTTGGCTCAGGTAATGATCTCAGGATTGTGAGATTAAGCCCAGTGTTGGGCTCCCCACTCAGGGAGGAGTTTACTTGCAATTCTCTCTCCTTCTCCCTTCGTCCCTCCCCACCAAGCTCACTCTTTCTCTCTCTCTCAAATAAATAAAGCATTAAAAAAAAAAATCAGTTCTGCTGTTCTCAAACTCATTTTTGCCAGTTGCACTGGTTAATGTTGCCAGGTTACTTAATTAAATATTAACCAAGGAAATATGAGTGCAAAAAGAGACTTGTTTCTAATGAAAACTAAATTGAATGCTTCAGAAAGACTCCATATAGAGTAATCACTGGGGGGAAATATCTGTTGATTTAAGTGTGGGCAAAGATTTAAAAAATAAACCAGAGGGATTAAAAGTTAAAATCTAGAAGGATTCTGCACTGATTACTTTGCAAGTTTTTAAAGTTCTAACTCCACCGAAACTGGAGATCTCAGGTGATACACTAGAGTGTGGTTTATACAAGAAAAGCAATGTTAAATTCCAATCAGAGAAGCAACACTCAAAGAGCCCTGATCCCACTTAAAAAGGTAGGTGAATGTACATTTCTGTATCTTAACTGGAAATACAGTGTTTAAGGTTTTCATGTAAGATTTAAAAAAAAAAAAACAATTCTCTGCATTAACTTCTTTTCTGTGTTTAATTGACCAACTGTGAAAGGATAAGGGTTCTCTACTGTGTTGGAACCTGAAACACAGACAGGAGCTCACTAACTGGTGGGAGAGATAATTCGTGATGATAAAATACCTCAGCGGAAATAGGAATAGGATGCTAAGAGCATCCAGGGAGGCCTGGACAGCCGGGAGAGGTTAAAGGGAAGCTGACATGAGTTAATGTGAAAAGGGAAACAGAAATTCAGCAGGCAGATAAGAAGAGGAGGGCTCTGAGGCAGAGGAAACAAGGCAGGCAGGTGAGAGGCATTCAGATGGCAGCAGTGAGGGCCTGCGAGTAAGGGCAAAGGGGAACCGGCCGGAAGTAAGGCTGGTCTTACCTGCTATGGCCAAGAGTTTGATTTTAATTGGGAAGGCAAAGCAAAGTGAAGGATTACGTTAGACTGCTAACCAGATTTCTGTTTCAGAAATACTGCTCTGGTATAGTATGGGAAACAGAGGAGGAAGGAGACTATAAATTGGAAGCCAACTGTAAAATCAGAAATCCAAATCAGAACAGAGCCCCCAGGACCAAAAAAGAATATCATTTCTATTTTTAGGAGGTAGCACTGATAAGAATTAGAGAGAACTGATGAGAAGAGTACAGAGGGGAAGCGTCTGAGAAGACCGGCAAGCTATGAGCATGGGAAACGAGTCAGATGGTAGAGGCCAGTGGCCAAGATGTGAACACGGGGAGACCCAGATCAATGGAAGAAATCACTGACCCGGTGTTAGAGATACTGAACGGGAGGGGAGGCTTGTCCAGGAAGCCACTGCATGCATGGGTATGACCTCACAGAAGAGGCGAGGGCATGAGGAAGAGAAATACATTAGCAGTATCTGTGAATGGTGAAAAGCACGGTTCTGGGAGCCAGGCTCAATGTGCATCCTGGCTCTACCACTTACTAGCTCTGCCACTGTGGGCAAATCACTCTACCTCTAAGTGCCTTTGCTTCGTCATCTGTAAAAAACAGGGTTAATAATAGTACTTCCTTCCCAGGGTTGTTGTGATGATTGAATGAGTGTGTATGAAGTGTTTACAAGAGTGCCTGGCAGGTAGTAAGTGCTACTGGGTATTAGGTTTTGTTGCTCCTGTTGTTATTACGACCAAAGCTATTTGTATGGCTGAGATCAGCCTCCAAATGCAGAGAGCCGCAAGAGACCAAAGAGGAAATCCCAGAAACACTGCCATTTAAGAGAGAGAACAAGCAGCAGAGGAGAAGCAGAAGAGGCCAGGGTATTGTCAGAGGAGCCAAAAAAGCCTACAGTTGAGAGAAGGGAAAACTCTGCAATATGGAGGCCACAGAGATATGAAGTAAAGTTGTGAAAAAAGTTAAGTGGATTCAGGAATTAAAAAGTCATGGGAGATTTGAATAAAAGCAGCAGCAATAGTTTGATCCGAAACTTTTACAATTATATATATGCTCCATATATAAAAAAAAACCCATTCATACAACAATTATTTTATCTATAGTTATAATGACATCCTTATTCTACTAACACTGATTAATCTCTCAAGGCATAATATATGCTTGATGACATTTTCAAACACCAATGATGCAAGAGATCAAACCTAATTCAAATAGTTTAAGAACTTCCAATTTAGGGGGACAATTTCTTGCTAGATCAGCTTTGATGGTGACTTTTAAAGTACAACATAGTTAACAACAAGCACATACCAGGAGTAGACATGCAAGCATTGACACACTCTCACTGTTCAATTGTGCCTACATAATATTGGTACAGCATATGCAATCAAAGTCTTTTAAGTGTCTTCTTTTTTTTTTAAGATTTTATTTATTTAATTATTTATTTGAGAATGGGAATGGGAGTAGGGGAAGGGGTAGAGAGAGAAGCAGACCCCCTTCCAAGTGGGGAGCCCAATGTGGGGCTCAATCCCAGGACCCCGATATCATGACCTGAACCGAAGTCAGATGCTTGAAAGACTGAGCCACCTAGGGGCCCCATGGTGAATGTCTTCTTAAGATACTTCTCCATTTGGTGAGAGCAGGCTCAGCTAAAATTAGGTGGTATTTGTCTGAACTATATGAAATCATCATTTTTGTAGGTAAAATATGGTCAAATATTGGCAATTTCATCTGCATAATTCCAATTTCAACCTACATAATCCATAAATGCACCTAACTGGGCACATATAAACTGTTACACATTGCTACGTACTGAAAACAAGTGAGTGAATGACCCCAGTCAACCCTTCAACACTGAAGAACTGAGTAAGAGTATTAATGTTTAAATATATGAAATGTAAAAAAGTTATATGTATCAAATATTAATAAAGTTTTTAAAAAATAAATTTAGATATGCCTTCAGCTCAGGTTGTGATCCCAGAGTCCTGGGATTGAGTCCTGCATCAGGCTCCCTGCTCTGCACCACCTCCCTCTCTCATGAATAAGTAAAAAGTCTTAAAAAAAAAAAAAAAACCAACAACCCTAAATTTAGATAAAAATAAATGGAAATTAAACATGATTCCCAATGAGTGCACTCTATTCTGGAACCACTTTTGCAAATGTGAAAATATTGAGGAAGTAAAGAAAACGCACTTGAGCACTTTGGGGAAAGGTTGGCTGTGAAAGAAAGAAGGGCTGTTGATTGTGGCTTTGACGAAGATGGAGTTAAAGAAAGGCTTTAAATGTTTTTCTTAAGAGGAGAGTAATGTGTAGTGATGTGTGGGCTGCCTGATGAAGCTCAGGGAGACCACGTGATGGGAGGAGAGAGATGTTGGCGCCTTAGCTAGAAGGTGGGTCCTGTCACTATGAACACAGGGACATTTTAAAATATAGACTCAGGGGCCCAGAAATCTGATATAGCTGCTCCATGACATGGAGCTGGAACTGCTGAGCTAGAGCTCAGATTTAAAATGCTTCATTTTTCCAACTCTAATTTACATTGGCGTCTGTTTTAAACAGTCAATTAAAATTACAAAGACTTTCAATAACCTAAAAGTACAATCAGGTATCTTCCTCTGTAATCCTTAACTTTTATCACCTCCAATTTTAGCTTAGATGGAAAAGCCTTTCTTTAGGTTTGTTCTCAGACTTCAGATGATTCAGCATCAAAACACTCCTGGGGTTCTTACCTGTCTCAGTCACAGGCTGTCAGTCCATCCTGCCTAAACTGTTTGCGGTTATCACTGGTAAAGTCTTAGGTTGCATTTTTCATCTACTCTGCTCTCTGATCTCCTGTTTCCTTTCCCTCTAAGTAGAAATGGGGAAAGAAAAAGAAGAGAAGAGAAAAAGAGGGAAGAGCTACTACGTATGGAGTCTTTTTCATTGTGAGGATAGAGCCTTTCTTGATTCTGTTAGATCACTGCAATCACAAAAAGTTCTCTCTATGCCTGCAAGAATTTTGCAAGCAAAATTCCAAGCCTGGTTCATAACTACACTATTTTACATAAAGTGGCAAGTCCCCAAGTAACTTCATTTTCCTTAGCAACCCCTTTAATGATGGTATCATCCCACAAACTGCTTTAGATTCCTCTTCCTTAACCAGTTTGTATCCCCTGTATAAGAGAGAACATTCAAACAGAATTTAAAGATAATCTTAAAGAAGGTATTTAAAGTAGGTGCAATATAAGATTACTCCAGTCTATATTATTTTTATTAGTGTCATGAGTATAAGTTTCACTTCCTAAATAAGACTCATGGAAGTTACTTGAGAGCAGAGATCTGGTTGTTAAGTATGAAAGTAAAATGAGTGTTAGTATTAAGATGGGGAAATGGGAAAGGGATTAACATTTATTGGATATCTGCTATGTGCTATGATGTATATATGTTATTTCATCTAATTTTTACAACATCTCCATGAGATACTACCCTCATTTTGCTGATAAGGAAACTTCAGTTCACAGGGGTTGAGAGTCATATAGGTATCAGTGGAGAAGCCAATTTTAAGCCAGATCTATGAATGCAAAGCCCATACTTTCCCTTGGTTACTACATATTGTGAGTAAAGAAAAAAACAACAGTAGTTACATATTTATGATACAAAAAATTAAAGGAGAATATGGAAGGAAAAAAGTAGGAGAAAGGAAACAAAGAATATACTTAAGAAACAGAAGAGGGACAGGAAGGGAATCCAGATGAGGCCACTACTTCAGAAGGTGACAAACAGCTGGTACAAGGTGAGGGGTGGCTAGCTTCATCACATGTGGCTGGCTCATCTGTAAGTATCAACACAGGGCAGATTTTGCCTAACCAGGGTTCTTCAAACTTAAAACTCTAATGAAAGGTAATCAAACAGGGCACCTGGGTGACTCAGTCAGTTAAGTGTCTACCTTCAGCTCAGGTCGTGATCTCAGGGTCCTGGGATCAAGCCCCAGATTGGGTTCCCTGCTCAGTGAGGGGTCTGCTTCTCCTTTCCTCTCCTGCTGCCCTCCTCTTGTACTCAAACTCTCTGTCTCTCAAATAAATCAATCAAACTTTTTCTTTAAAAGGTAATAAAAAAGTAATCTGGAGGCAAGCATCCATGAGAAGGTTCAGCTCAAGAGCTTCCATTTAGACAAAAGATGGTAATGCATCTTTGCATTACCTAATAAGGCATTTGCTAATAAGAAAGAACATATGCATATTTGTCCTTGTTGGGGAGGAAAGGTCGATTAGTTGGGGGACGGTGAACACCATGTAGGAAGTACTGAGATCAAAGGCACACAAAGAAATATTTGAATTAGAAACGCTTATAATCAAATATAGGCACAAGAGATAAAATGAATATAAAAGAGACATGAGGGATAAAGCAGAATCTACAGAGGTGGGTGGGAATGAGTGGAAGGGATGAGGGAGGGTGGCAATGCAGTGACACTGGTCTGAGTATACATCTCATTTTTGGAACCATGTTAATATTTTACATAGGAAAAAATCCTCAATGGAGGGGCCAAGCTGAAAAAAGGAATATAAATAGAAAACAGATAATCTATCTATATTTCAAATGCATCTCATAACTATACTGGAGGTGGGGGTGGGGTGGGGAGAGGAAACTAACCCGAGTTAACTGTTTTGTGTGTGTGGTAAAATATATAATAACGCAGAATTTGCCAATTAAAGCATCTGTAAATGTGGCATTCAGAGGCATTAATTGCGTTTACCATGTTGTGCAAGTATCACCACTATTTCCAAACTGTTTTCAGCATCCTAGGCAGAAACTGTAGTCAGGAAGCAGTAACGCTCCATCTGCTAGCCCTTCCACGTAACTTCTGGGTACAAAACTTTGACTACATACCTTCAAGTTAAACATGAAAACAAAACAAAACAGAAAACAACGATGAACAAAAACTGAAGTCTAGTTAGTGGGTTTGTTTTTCATATTGCCAAGGATTAGTAATTCTGAAGCTGCTTTCTGTATATTCTGGAATTAAGCAAATAAAAGAATAAACTCTGTGCTCTGAATTAGATTTGGAGCTATCAGTAGGAACGCATGCTTTTACTCTATATGGAGAAATAATTGTGGAAATACACACAGATGTGTTTTTGTATACACATAAATGTACTTCCTAGCTCCGTCTGCTAAGAGCATCTAAAAGCAAGGGCAGTGTAGAGCAATGATCTTCTAATGTCCTGCTCTCGGATTTTAAGCTCTGTTCTTCAAAAACAGGAAGAAAGGGATGATTCCACGATGAGAGCTGAGAAGTATAAAAAGAAATCATCTCATTGGGACAGAAAGTAATGAATTGCTCAAATGATAAAAACAAGTTAAAGAGCACAAGAGACTGGTTAACAGGTTCCTAAGAGCCAAATCAGGGGCAATTTGTGCACCAAAATTAATGATGACATTAATGGAGTATAATATATTGATTAAATAAAAATCCACAAGTGAATCTTCACATAAATATACAAATAAATAAGCAGAAGAGAATGGAAAATACTCTGTAAAGTAGAATGTGAACTAATAAATGTAGATAGAAGGACAGATGGAATAGACATTTACCATCCAGCAACTAGGACAGTAGTAACTCATCCAAGTAAAGGTCATCAATGGATATTAAAATTTGGTAAAATGTGATGAGAAACAGTATTTACGTCATCTCCAACTATCCACCCACCAGTTAACAATATCAAAGAGCAAACTAGTTAGTTGACAGTGGATAAACCTGGCAGACACCACCTTAACCAAGTACAAGTAACAAGAAATCAACACCACGGGAGTCTTCACATGATGCTCATGAGAAGAACACGAGACCACTGGTATGGAGCTTGCTATGGGACTATGGGACCAAAATACATAACCTCAATTTCATGAGTAAATATCAGACAAACCCAGGTTGAGGGACACCCTACAAAGTAACTGACTTGTTCTCTCCAAACACTTCAAAGTCATGAAAGGCAGGCAGCCAGAAGAAGGGTTCTAGAACAAAGGAACTAAACAGACATGATAACTGAAACAGTGTGTGACTCGAGACTGGATCCCAGAGCAGACACATTCCTGTCTCCTTCTGCTATGCAGGCTATTACCAGGACAACCGATGAAACTGGAATAAGGTCTATAGATTACTTACTAGCATTATTTCAATGTTAATTTCTTGATTGTGATAACTGTACTATGGTTACATATGAGAAACTTCTTGTTTTTAGAAATACACATAAATAGTTAAGGACAAAGGGACATCCTGTCCTGAACTTACCTTCAAACAATTCAGAAACAAAACAAAACAAAACAAAACAAAACATGTATATATACCAAAATAGAATGATAAGCAAATAAGATATTAATGTTTGGGGAATCCAAATAATGAATATATGGGAACTCTATGTGCTATTATTGCAGCCTTTTCTCTAAGTCTAAAATTATTTTAATGTAAAAAGTAAAAAAAAACCATCTACTGTATTAAACCAGCTGTTGCTTAATATTTTTGCAAGAACCTCATCAAGTGATTACCTAGGCAGTGTTTGAGTACCACCAATGCCCATCTCGCTGCTCTGACCGCCTGATATGAACAACTGCATCTTTAGACTGCTGTGGTTGTTAGAGAATTCTTCCTTACATGGAGTCCAAATCTACCCCTGTGTATTTTTCATCTATCAAATCTTATGTGGTCAGAATGTTACTTCCCTAAATCTCTTCAAAAGTTTTCTGTCATCCTTTTTAGATTTAATGGTAACATGTTCCTTTTTCAAAGGCCAAACTTCTCACTCTCATTTCTTGCTCTTCAAGATGCCATTCCTCATCCCCTTAATAATATTGTCTCCTCTGCTATAAAATAAAGTATATGGACTAGTGGCCTCTGAGATCCTAACTACTGGACTGTGTTTATTAGAGGCAAGGGCTGTGGGGTAACTGTAGGGCCAACATTAACATGTGTAAATGAGGAATTCAGGTTTTGAACTGATGAAACCGCCAAATCTAATATGCTAAATAAGTAAGATCCATGATTCTTTGACAACCTCCAATAAGCAGATCTCTGCACTATGCCACAGATTATATATAACCTCCCAAAATCCAAATAAGAAAATGCCTTTAAGTTTCTGTTCCCCTGTAATTCAGTAAAATATATAATGCATTCTTAGAAAGTAACTGTTCACAAAACGGCCTGATTTACAGTCTGGAACCCTCTGTAGGTACCGAATACCTAATCGGTATCTGTTCAACTGAACTTACTAATTCTGTACTCACTTAATGACACACCTGTTAATTTACAAGAAGAGACTACATGGAAGCCGATCCACATCTACTAGAAACAGTCTCTAAGTGACGTTATCTCTGCTGAAGAATCACAAAACACAGTTCCATAATTTTTTTTTTTTAAAGCCAATGAGGTCAGAGGAGGTAAGTAACTGATCCAAAGTTACACAGTGAATTAGGTTTAAAGTTGGAACCAGAACTCCAGCCTCAGGCTCCCCAGCACCACTCTGCCAGCCCGACCTGAAAACACTGCCTCTAGGGTAACTGTTTCATTACATTTAAACCTACGACTCACTCTATCACGTTTGGAGGGGCTCTTGAGAAACTGTGTCCTGCTCTCTGTTTGTAAAACATATACAAACATATATTCAATGTAAAAACAAATTATTCCTAAAGTTCATGCATTATTACAAAATTTTGTACTAAATCTGCTGTCCATTTTGTGTGTTTGAGAGACACAAGTCTTTTGTTTATCTCCTTCCTAATTGAATTAGATAACCCTGTCTTATACCATATGGTCCTTTTAAAGGGAATTCTGGAATTTTGATATAGTGCTGACATGGAAGTATTAATTAAAGGCAGCTCTCGAAGGTTAAGGCCCAGGATATCAAAATATAACTGAACAGTTAAGATATACCAACATACGACAACACATGGTGGGTAAATAGTATATTAAAAGAACGAACCTTTTGAGGGAATCCTTTTGTGATGTGAATTTCTAATTTTTTCTCTTTGTCCCTTTGAACACTGTTTCTTCTATTTGCAGAACATCAGATATGCTAATGTTAATAGGCTGTGTAGTTTAAATAGTATACATTCTATAATACTCAGGATCAAAAATGATGTTTGCCACACTATAAATAGCTTAGTAAATACAGCTAAGTGATGAACAGTAAGTTGATTCTGCTAACCCTGGTGGTCAGAATAGAAACCATTCAGAAAATACACACAGGTGAGAAACTTAAAGCCTGGAAAGATAGAACTTGTTCTATAGATTCTAGTTTCTTCTAGGAATGCGAATGCATTTATGAAATTGACCTCAAAGAAACAACAGCAGTGAGATAAGACATCCTATAATCTGAGAGTGGGAGTGACATAAGAACATTCTGTTACACCAGTGTTTACAATCTTCAATACTCCTCAGCACTGTTGTGCAGTGTGGGGATACTGGTAAAAATCACTGTGTATTTTTGATTTCTCACATGCACTAATTTCCTCCAGACTTTCACCTAATCTAATATATGACATTTCATGACAGATGATCTCACTAATCAAAAAAAATTTTTTTTTCAAATGTACAAAGATGTCTCAAATGAATGCATGCTCCTAGGTGAACGTTTTATTTCCCCCAAAAGTCTAAGGAATGAGTTTTAATATTCCAAGTGTATATTTTTCTTTACATGCATCATAATCTTTAATGATATAGGTTGATAGGACTAAGACTAAAAAGACAAAACTCAAATCAACCCAATATTTTTAAAGCTAGAAACATAAGTAACTGTGGACCACTAGGTAGACAAAGTGACTTGCCCAACAGGTAGAAGAAGAAAGCTAATATCCTAAAAACAACTCACATTATTTCAAATGCTCTCTGAATTATCTTACTAAAAGAACCTGTGGTTACATTTTATATTTCTTTTAGGAGTCCATTTTGGGGCTTCTTATAAATATATAACATTTTAATTTTAAAATTATAAATACATAAAATTTCTAAATGTCATCTAAAATAATACTATGCCATTTTCCAAAGAAAACAGTTCCTTGTCACTCAAGCAATGCAATTTGATTAAATAGTCATTTGGAAACTTTTTTTTTTTTTTTTGTCATTTGGAAACTTAAAGAAAAGTCAATTTGTTGTTCATTTTAATCTGTGACAAAATGAGGGTATCTTGTTTTGTTTAATATATACTGAAAGTCGTTCTGACTCAAAACCATACAAAATAAAATAACCAAGTGTGTAGCAGCATGTTACTAGCTGTGATGCAAAACTGCCTTTCATTAATAGTATATAGTTCCAAAAATCTTTCATAGGCAAGTTTGCAATTATCTATCATAGTTTAATACTTAAACTTGGTGATGAAAATTTAAAAAAAAATTTTTTTTTTTAGATTTTACTTATTTATTCATGATAGAGAGAGAGAGAGAGAGGGAGAGACACAGGCAGAGGGAGAAGCAGGCTCCATGCCGGGAGCCCAACGTGGGACTCGATCCCGGGACTCCAGGATCGCGCCCTGGGCCGAAGGCAGGCGCTAAACCACTGAGCCACCCAGGGATCCTTGGTGATGAAAATTTTATACAAAGGTACAACCTTTTAAATAAAGTGTGAAAAGAGAAAAGAAAATATAAGAGCCCTTGTTACTCTACTACTAGAAAACAGGACTTAAAAAAACCAAACATGGGCATATTAAACATTTCATAAAATTATAAATTCATAAACTTTCAGCTTCAGGGGATACCTATACTAAAACCAGTGTGTGTTAAAAAGTAGTAAACCAAATTTATTATGGTATATATGGAGAGGGATTTACCATGAATCCAATAGCCTTTGGGTTCCTTACACGAGCCCCTCCTAAGGTTGTATATCTGATTTTTAAAAATGTCTTATTAAGACATAACAAGTATATACAAAGTACAAATATTATAAGCATAAAGCTTGATGAATTTTCATAACCAAACACACTCAGATCAAGAGAAAAACCTTAGCAGCACTCCATTGCTCCTCTCTCCCTCCCCCACCTTCACTCCCCACTGCTCCTCTCCCCCTCCCCCATCTTCACTCTCCACTGTTCCTCTCTCCTCCCCCCAACCACTCCCACCACCTCCAGTCACCATTATATGGTCCTCTGACAGTATAAGCAGTACTGGGTGTGTCTGGCTTCTTTTACTCAATTTGTGTTTGAGAGATCTTTCTGCACTGTGTACAGCTGGGCATCCCTTTTCATTGCTATATAATACTCCACAAGTGATTTTATTCATTCTACAGTTGCTAGGCCTTTGAATCTGCTCTGGTGTTTGTCATTTTATACTGCTTTCTTCACAAAGGCTCCCACAATTGTATAAGCTTTTGGCCTCACAAAACCAGGATCTGTTCCTGCATGCATCCATATGATGAAATATCTTGTATTATTTTTGAAAGTCATCCTTTTGAATGACTAAAAGCATAGGAAGGTCAAGATGCATATTATCTGTGAGCTACCATTTGGCATGCCAGTGTCTACTGAATAAATGCCACACTGGAAAGTACAATAAAAGTTAGCCACAGGAAACCATGACAGGTAAGGTGACAGAAACATTAGCTCAAATGTATTTTAGATCTGAATTGTCATTACACTACAGATACCTCTCTAGCTAGACCTTTCTGAAAACAACATAAATTGTGCATAAGGGACACTCAAAGTGGATGTAGGGATGCTGAGTTCATATATCGTTTTTAAAAAATGGAGTACGAATCAAGAAACCTTTTTCTATCTCTACCCCTATCACTCAGTAGCTTTTAAACCCTGGTCAAGTCACTTGTCACTCTGGCCTGAGTTGCCTTATCTTTTAGATAGAAGAACCTGAAATATGATAGGTCTCTTCAGCTCTGCAATTCTCAGATTCTCTTACCCTAAGATAATATGATAAAAGAAGAGCATTTCTATTTTTTGTTTTGTTGAAAGAGTATTTGAAAATTTGAAAATCATGCCATATTCTCATTCATATCCTAATACCTAGGAATTAAATAAACAGGTAGTTTGTTGTTGTTGTTATTGTTTTGTTTGTTTTGTTGTTGTTGTTTTAAGAGTTTATTTATTTGACAGAGAGGGAGAGTACAGCAGGGAAGCAGCAGAGGGAGAGGGAGGAGACTCCCCGCTGAGCAGGGAACCCCATACAGAGGATACAGGGGATACAGGGCTCTCTCCCACAACCCTGAGATCATGACCCAAGCTGAAAGCAGACGCTCATCTGACAGCCACACAAGAACTCCAAACAGGTAGTTTTTACAATACTTTTTTTTTTCCTATGTGTCATAAAGAACTGAGCAAGAGATTTTAACTTTTTTTTTTTTTGACTTTTATTGACAATTCTGGGCTAAGAAGTTGTCTACCTATTTTACTCAATGCTTTTATCATACTAAGAAATTAACTATGTGAAATACATTCAGATATAAAAGGCAAAAACATTCCTAGGTACCCAAAATGTTACTACCACTACCTCAGTCCCTACTGATGATTCCCAAAGTTATAAATTCAAGTTATCTTTAACAAAATTTATAGTTAGTATTAATTACTCTTAAAGATTCTTGGAGACTGACAATTTTCTCATTTATTCTGTAAGATTCTCAACTAAATCTGTCATTATAGAAAGGGAGTAACAAGTAATAGTAAAAAGTATTTTTAAAAATCCAAAAAGTACAGTAACAGTAAAAAATAAACATCAGATGTGGAATCTCCATTAAAAAAAGAAAAAGGTAGGAGCAGAGAGGAAAGTGAGCAATTTGAGTAAAGGAAGTTCAAAGACAGATTTGAAAATCAGGATGACAGTTTTATTTAGATTTGCAAAAGATAAAGGAAGCAAATCAAAGTAAAAGTGATAGGTTTGGCACTGCCCTATTTCCAGTACAAGAAAAAAGTCCAGAGGAAGAATCATGCACTTTCCGAAGTTTAAGCAATCTGTCTGTGGAGGTGAAAAAGTAGTTTTAATAGGTGGCAGAGAATTCGAAGCCTAGATGGAGACTTCTGTAAAACAATGGATTTTGACTATACCAGAAAAATAAAGAAAATAAATAAGTTTTATGACTTTCAGGACAATACTTTAATATTTTCTAATAAGCTAATTAAAAACAAACGCACAGAATGTGACATAACAATTAATACCCACAATTTTGCACACAGCTCTCACATATATGAATATGTAAAACTGCCATTCCCTTCCTTCTCCTCTGTGGACAATAAAATCATTCCTAATGATAGCATTCTGGTAGCTACTGTGAAAATAAATAAGTTGTCCTTTCAAATTTACTTTTTACAAAACCAACAGGAAAACTTTTAGAAAATAGTCTGTACTTCAAAATACCTGCACATGGCCCATCTAATTCAAAATGGAATACCTCTTTACAATATCATAATTAAATTTAGAGGCTACAGCGTCCACAGTCAGAAATGGAGGCCTTAACCGTTGTTTTTGGTAACCATCTTTTTGAACTAAAAACAAAAACAAAACACCCACCTTCATTTTAGAAAGAAAATGTTTTAGAAAATTAACACTAAATAGTCTCATCTTTCTCTTATTAGTCTCTTCTATTTTATGACTGACTACTCAGGGACAAAGGAAAAACATAAAAATCCCTGCACACACTAATTTATATACATGTAACACTTTTCTTTTGGTCATTAGGTGTCTCCCTTTATTATACAGAAGAGACAAACGTAAGAAAGAAGGGAAAACTTTCTCTTTTTTTGGAAATAGAAATTTTAAACCTTAATAGTAATACGAGATTGCTATCACTTGGAGTTTGATGGTTTCTGTCAATAAAATCAGTCCTATGGGGAGAAAAAAATGAATATTTAAAAAATCTGCCTGCTTTTGAAACCAAGTTAGTTCTTAGATGCCTTCCTGGTTAAAGCAGAATGAAAATGTTCTCTGTGAAGAAAAGTAAAATCTTGCCACTTTTGTAGCGTACTTTTTTTCTGTCAGTAGATAAGGATTTCTCCTTTTTCTCTTTTGTTTTGAGTAATGAGACACCAGACATTTGGGGAGGTAAATTCACTAAACTAGATCTATTTTAAAAAGGACCATTGTTCTATTTTTCAAGGTCTAATTTTCTGAAAATTGCATTAAGGACCACCACGCAGAGATAACTTTCGAAGACAGAGTCAACTTCTATTTCAAACTCCTTTGCACCGACAGCCAGCGGCACCTTCATGCCTGCTGACTCCATCCAGAACAGTGCCTGTCTCCACTGGGGTTTTCCATACTGGCTGCACACTCCCTGCACACCTCCGGATTTTCTCTTTGTTACAGCACAACCTATCTACTCCAGCAAAAAATAAACCGACCTAATGTTAAGGAGAAACTGTCATGCTTCAGCCAGAAGGAGAACCAGCTAAGTAGATGAAAATGTAGACCCGTATTATGAAGATTAGTAAACGTTAAGGCTCAAAGACCATCCTTTATAAGAACTTTCAAAGAAAACAGTTACAATTTCCAGAAACGGTGCCAGGTGTTTATATTACCTTCAATTTAAATGGTCAAATAAACAATGTATGAAGTACAGAGAGAGGGGGCAAAAAAATTAGAAGGGTCAGTTATGACAGCACAGTCTTTTTACTCACTACCATATAAATAATGACCAATAAATAATACCTAAACGCAACATGAAGGAGACTGGCTTCAGTCTCCTTATTTCAATTAACAGCCAAGACAAGCAAGCTTCACTGAAAACAAGGAAAAGCTACAAACTGGTATCTTTAAATGAGTGTCAAAGGAACAACAGCGCAGTTGAGGAAATTAACAAAGCATAAACACGGGCAGGCACCGTGTAATTCCAAATGATAAACCCATGGAGTTTAGAAAGGCTTTTTTAACAGCAATACTGGAGAAGGGGAAGAACCAAAGTTCAATACATAATACATAATTTCTTTAGTACAAGTGTTCTGAATAGTTCGTTGGTATCTGTAGGTAAGTAAATCCATGGACAACTTTTCCACCTACCTAATTAGCACCTACAGAGAAAATTAATTCAATCGCTATTTCTATTTTGTGTTCATGTGTCCCACAAAAAAACTGGAAAAAAATGAGGATAAAACATGTTCTTTTAGCATCTATATTTTTTAATACGTTCATGAATAGAAGCCATAGAAGTATTCCTCCAAAAAAGGAAAAAAAAAGCAAACCCCAAAACAACGAAAATCCTTTTTGTCTTTATAGACAAAGAGCTTATTTATATATTTTTATATATTTAGGTTAGAACAGAAATTCTAAAATCATGAAATACTCACCATCAGCTCTTGGTAAGTATAAGAGGTTCTTTTTCCCTCCACTATCCCCCCAAACAAGAAAGCAGAAATCTGATTTACACAGAAAAGCAATGGGTAAGGTACATATAACTTCATAAAAATGATGATCTTAACAAGCAAACTCAAGTTATGCATGTAATATATAAGTGTCTTATAATATTTATTCTTTTGCATTTCTTTTCTTTAAAAAAATTAGCTTCCAAAACTTCATCAGTACAGGTCTAAATCTAGAGCAATTAAGGATTTCTAAAAAGGTTACGTTAATTTGTTCCTAAGTTTCTTTTCTTTAAAATGTCTGTAAAATTAATTGCACTCCTGAGCTCCATGCATATAAATAAAAACAATATAAAAGATATATTTTATGACAAGCTCACAGCTTTAAAAATTCATTAAGAGCTTGGCAATATTTTCAGTGCATTTTACTATTATCTATTGATCCTAATGCACTTGACTTATCTGTAGAGATAAAACTTATCTTGACCTTGCTGAATACAAATGGCCTAGACTAAAACCTGGGATGGCCTCTCTGGGGAAAACACAGCGATAATCATTACCAAGATGATAGAAGGAACTGTAAGGACTCAATACAAATGCTACAACAAAATAAAAACTTGTTTTATTCTCACTTTGGTAATAGGAAATGAGGAAACAATAGTTTTAGATCTATGGATAAATAGCATTAAGTTTTTCTCTCATTGACCTAACACATTTTAGTTTCCTAACAAGAAACTAGTGTAGTTTCTAAAATATTCTTCTTCTGTTATTTGTCTACTATTTCAAAACACCTGGCCCCATCTATCTCAGAAGGCCCCATAAAGCACTGGAGTGTGGGGCTACTAATATGAGGGAGTGACAAAAGCAGAATGTTTTCCTCTGGGGACGTCCAAAACATCCTAACACGAGAAAAAAGAGTGACAGAGAGCTTTTTAAAGGTGTACTTAAATTTTCAGATCATGCTTTACTCCAACCCAACTAAAATATTCTAAAATTACACTTACAGTGACTACTGCATAATGGACATTTCTAAGTTGTTTTTTTTTTTTTTTAATTACATGGGAGCTTCCTTCAACAGTCTTACTCCTCATATTTTACCCCTGCATTTTTATTGTTAGAGTAAATAAGTCAACACGACATTATCTATTCAGCTTTTCAAAGTCTATGATATACAAAGTAAGCCAAAGCAGGCCCTTCTTCCCCTTTGAAAATAAAGGCCTGTTTTGAGACAAACACAATTTCAACAGTCAATTAGACCCTTAACTGGGACATTTCATAAAGTCAAAAAACCCCCAAAACCAAAAACCTTCTTGCAGAAAATACTAGTTAATTTTATACTTTCATGTGGCTATCAAGTAAAGATAAAAAAATAAAGACTTTTTTAACTTTCAAATTCTTTTCTTTTACAAATACTAAAGCAGAGAAACAAATTAATCTCAAATATATTAAATTATTACTTAAATTTTTAAAAGTGTCTGAAAATCATACAGCTAATAATCTATAATTTGATTTGAAACAAGATTTCTGTTTGGCCTTAAACTACTTATGGGGGCTCTGGGACTTATGGATAAATTACAACTTTATGAATCACACCTCTGACAACTTAAAAATTCAGGCTTGGATTTCTCCTCTGACCTCTCTGCCCCCAAACATTTCCCAAGGTAGCCAGGAAATAAATGCATATTTACTGTTATTTTATATGACATTTATGTTCCTTTAAGAAAGAGAGGTATAACTTTAATTGTGCTTTAATATTCACTATTTAGTAGTTAAGTATCTGTATCAATATTGTATGATTTCAAAGAAGCACAAAAAAGAAATTATACAGGGAATTTGCTAAGTAGATCACTGTTTTTTTAAAGCAGTACACTAATGCTGGTACATTTTTAAAAACCCTGCAAGAATTCGTTGTCCTCTATTATTATTCAGGGCACCTGAACACAAGATATTACTATGGCACATTAACTCTGCTATTTCTCAAGATAGAACCAGGAATTTTAAACGTTCTCTATCAAATAATTTGCTCAGAGCACCTAAATGAAACATACTGTAATTTTATATATTCCATCTACAATATTGCTTAGTGCTGATAAACCACAATACAACTTTCTATATTTTAATAGGCGACAGTTTTTGGCATTGGCTATAGAAGAGAACAGACTAAAAAAAATAACACCATCCACAAACTGCCACAAAGAATAAGGCTCCATTGCTAATTATACAGGGAACTGATTTTAATTACACAGAGAACACTGCTTTTAAAAACACTTTCCAAACTGCAAAGGCAGTTGGGGGAGTTAGTGAATCAGTAAAATGCTTCTATCACGTTCCAACAGTGCCCTCTACTGATAAGTGTAGAACTTTGCAGGGAAAAAATGACATTTTACTTAGAAACCAAAGCCAGGAAGAACAAAGTTTAATTATGAAAATCTTGCTGCCTTCCTTTAATATAAATAATGAAATCCAACTTGTGTCACTTTAAACCTAAGTCAATATTTAACTTTATATTTGAAAAGCTTCTTGATGAAATTTATAGTTTTGAAAATTAAATTCTAGAAATATGGCTTCCAACTGTACACCATCTGGCCAGAAGACAAACTATGTTTTTTAAAATGATGAATAAATATTAGAAATGTTTGGATAATTCATCAATACTATTTCTTAATCTAAAATTTGCATATTTAATAATAGAAGCTAGAATTCCATTCATTAAATGAATTTCATCCATTAAATGGATTTTTATCTACCTCTCTCTCAACCCATCATGCACACAATGTCATAATGTCACAATAGCAATACATATTTCAAACCAACTTAGATTCAGAGAGAATTTATTTCTCCAATTTATTTCTCTTAGCCAGCAAATATTTCTTTAAATCAGTAAGTAGTTCTGTAAGAATACTCTTGGTCTCAGCAACAATTAGCAATCTATGCTTAGCATATGGGCCCCAATAACAAAATAACCATCATTACCATATAGTTCCTTTGTTTCAAGTAAAAACTCCACCACATATGAAAGTCTGACTTATAAGAAATCACAATAGGAGACTTAAAATTATATGTATTTTAAAATCTTTGAATCTTACACATAGGAAACTTTTAAAAAGTGAACAAATAAAGTTTAGAAACAAGTATATTCAAATGACCTCCACATCCTATGATTTTTAAATCTCAAGCCAGAAGAAACTATTCCTTATCCCTAGAATATGGAAGAGAATTACATAGATTATTTCTGTTGCAGATCCATTCAATCTAAGTTTTGGAAATTGTACTTTAAAAAGTAGTAGCAGAATTTCATGACTATATTAGGAAAGCAGTTTGTTTTACAGAACATGAACCTCTGGGCTTCAAGAATGGTGATGCCCAGAATACAGTCTTTCAGCAACTTAAATATGGGGTGGGGAGGAGTGGGAGGAACGAGACCAAGGAGTGAGATCTCTTCTTCCATTGAAGGGATCAAGAACAAAGCAGCCGTGAGCAGGAGACAGGCTGGAGTGTAAAGTCAGACGGGCTGTTGAGAGGTTCTAGGAACAGATCCAGAGAAAGAAGGAAGTAGAAATGGGTCCAGGTTGGCTGCTAGGTCAGGGTTGAAGCTCTCAAGTGAGAACAGTTTTGCTGATGACAGTTTAACCAGTTGCAATCAGGGATAGGCTTCAACAGAGGCCTCCAACAGCTAATTCTCAATTTTGCAACAGACCACCAGAAAATATCTTCAATTAAGAAAGAAATTATATTCAAACTGACCACTGGGAAAGAAGAAACAAGAATAAATAGGGCAGGGCAGCCCGGGTAGCTCGGTGGTTTAGCACCACCTTCAGCCCAGGGCCTGATCTTGGAGACCCGGGATTGAGTCCCACATCAGGCTCCCTGCATGGAGCCTGCTTCTCCCTCTGCCTGTGTCTCTGCTTCTCTTTCTCTGTATGTCCCTCATGAATAAATAAATAAAATCTTAAAAAAAAAAAAAAAAGAATAAATAGGGCGCCAGCAGAGAATTACAATGGAGTAAAAACGGAAAGGAGAGAACCCAATGGATGTGAAAGTGTTTTTTTTTTCCAAGGACATACTTCCTTAAAAAGTCTAAGTAGTTCCAAAGTATAATAATGACTGATAGAATTTCAGAATTAAAGGAGGAATTATGGATTACAAGAAAGAAAGGATCCACTTGATCATTTTTGGGATCAGAATTTTATTATTTCCTAATTTTATTAGTTTTATTATTTTTTATTATTTCCTAATGATTAAGCTAACACAGAAGGAAAGAAGACAAATCCTTTGTGTATTACAGACCATCTTTCATTTCTCATGATCTTAAAAAAAAAGAGGAAATTTACAATGGAAAAATGACACATGGTTCACAAACGTATTTACTGGTAATCAAAGGCATGTAAGATATAACCATGCTTTGTCAGTATGGCAAAGATAAAAAACTAATACGCACTACAGATGCAAGTTTTGGGAAAGAGGTGGTCTCGTGCTGCCACAGGGGAGCACAGTGAGATGACCTTCCTGGAGGGCAATCTGGAATATGTATCCTTACAAGTTCCTTAAAAACAAGGGCACCTGGGTGGCTCAGTCAGTTAAGTGTCTGCCTTTGGCTCAGGTCATGATCTCAGAGGTCCTGGGATCAAGCCCCAAAGTCAAAGTCTGGCTCCCTGCTCAGGGTAGTCTGTTTCTCCCTCTCCCCCTGCTCTTCTCTCTGGCTAGTGTTCATGTGTGCGTACTCTGTCTCACATAAATGAATAAAATACTTTTAAAGAATGTGGCAACAACCTTTTAATCAATGCAGTTCTACAACTAAGACTTTCTTTTAAGGAAATTATTAGAAAGTACAAACAGATAGGTGACCATGGACGTTCATGAATGCATTGCTAAAGTGGCAAAAATGCTAAACAACCTAATTGGTACAACGATGAATGAGGTAAATGAACTATGGCACACCTATATAATGTAATACTCAGCTGCCGTTAGGCTAAGGTATTAAACACCTTAGGAGAGGGAAACCAAATCTGAACATACACATATGGTGTGATCTCATTTGAAAAAAAAAAACAAAACAAAACCAGAACTACATACATATACACAGGAGAAAACAATTAGGAAGGATATATCCCATTATGTCGTGAGGTCATTAAGAAATGTCTTTGATCATATATGTATTTCTAAATTTTTCTAAAGTTAGTATCTTTCTTATGTGATAAAGTTTTTATTTTTAAAATAGGAGTCGGACATGAGAATACAGCATAAAACCTTCAGAGTAACAGACAAATTAGGGTGACTGGTCTATTCGAACAATCATTCTCTCTAAACTTTGAATTCCGATGATCTGCGTTCCGATCTTAGAAGTGCCTTTTTTAGAAGATGCTACATAGTTCTGATTAAAAGCATGAATTCTAGAGTCAGATCATCTTGAGCAGAAGACCTCCCTCTGCATTCGCTAGCTGTGTGATCTTGGGAAAATTTCAAAAAGTTCTCTAAGTGGTTTTTCATCTGAAAAATGGGAGTATTAATACTTGCCTTATGGGATATGAGTAAAACAGGTAATAAAATTATAATAATTATTATATTAGTTAATACAACTGTTGCTTACCCAGCACTTTCTAGTTGCCAGAAGACAGGGCACTGAGACCTTGCCCAGATTATCACTGCACCTCCTCTGCTACCCCCATGATGTAGTTAGCTCTTTACTAAGTATATACTTCTGGAAGAAGGGAGTGACCAAGTACTAATTCTTGAAAACATAAAATGCCTTTTAAATGTATACTTGAAATCACATCTTTAAAAATGCTTTTCTCTACTGGGAATTTAAACTGTATGCTGATCTAAAATTTAATTTATCTTTTGAATCTGGAGTTATCGTTTCAGGTAGATTAGATTTTAGAGTGCACCATAAAAACAAATCAATAAACCTCTTTTTGGTCCTCAACCTAAAAACATCCATCTGATGTATTTAACACTGCAGGGGTTTCTTGAGACTCACTTCTAACTTGGCTTTCTAGATTCCCTTTTGACTCATCTGTTGACTGTGGCCTTTTCTAAGATCCGTTTTCTTTCTAATAACTTAAACTCTTCGATGGTTTTCCACTGTAGTTAAAAGAAAATCCTCATCCTCCTCCCTGATTACCAGATAAGAACCATCCTCTGCTTCATCTTATACCACTCTCCCTATGGAAGGTTCTAGACAGACTAGCCTTATTTGTATTTCTTGAAAATACCGCATTTAATTTTACTTTAGAGCTCTGGCACCTGGCTCACTGTCTTGCCTAGCACGCTCTTCTTCCCAGATCATGACCAGCTTTGTTGTCACTGCCCTCACCACCTAAACTCACCTCCTGAAGGAGGCTTTCCCTGAAATCCCACCGTTGCTCACAATCACACCCCTGCTATATTGAATTTCTCTATACACAGACACCCCTCCCCCCCCAGACACATTTCCTCTTTTCTTATTTGGTGACTATTATCCTATAGAATACAGGTGCCCTGAAGCAGAATCCTGCAGGTTTTATTTACTGCTACATCCCCAGTGTTTAGAAAACAGTGAGGGCACAAAGTATACATCTGTTAACAGAACTAAATTTAACATTTCAAATTGACTAATCATAAAAGTAACATATGCACAATTAAGGAACTTAGAGACTATGGGAAAACGTTTTAAAACTCTTTTACATTCCAAATAAAACTGCTATTAATATTTTGACACATTCATCGCTAAGATGACTCAAAAGTTCTTAACTGCTAACAGGGGAAAATCAATAGGATTTGGTGTTAGGTACGATTAAAAAAGAAAGGTGCAAAAGAGTGTACGGTGAAGCTCCAATTGGTGTAAGAACAGGGAGGAGGGGAGTAAAATACAGTCACGGTTGCTTTCATCTGTATAAATCAACTGCAAAGAGAAACATAAAAGTGAGTACCCATAGAAAGCAGGAGGAGGAAGTAAAATAGAGGGGGAAAGCCTGGGCAGAAACCTCAGTGTTGTGCTGATTTTCAAACTAAGTGAAAGTACCACCTATTCAAGAAAAATAAACTAACCTTTCCATTTCTTTCTCTCTGGCCTGTGAGAAGCCTTAAATCTAGATGAATCCAATGGCCACTTTCCCCACACCTGCTTCCAGACTGCTAGACACTGAGAGCTGAAGAGCACAAGCAGCCCCGTCACTCTTACCAACCTCAGAGGAAGGAGGCCCTCAACGCAACTCCCCAACCACACTGGCTCTTCCCTACCTTCCCAATCTTCTCCGTCCTCTCCGCTCCGGACTCAACGCCCACTGACTGCTCTCCACTCAACACACCTGTCTCAGAGCCAAAGGCTGCCAACTCCCCCCAACCACCTCACCAAATCTACCCTATTTCTGCCAGAATCCTCCCATTATGATGGACAAATGTCTTATCAAAGACAGTTGTTCCACGTATAATTGGTCAACTAATTTTCAACAAAGGATTCAAGGCAAGTCAATGAAGAATATGCTGCTTTTCAACAAATGGTGCAAAAAACAACTGTACACCCATACGCACCAAAACCCCGAAAATGAAGCTTAGACTTCTCTTACATCATACACACAGATTAACTCAAAGTGGATCATAGCCCTAAATGTAAAAGCTACAACTATAAAGCTTCTAGAAGAAAACATATGAGAAAATCTGTGATCTTAGGTTAGGCAAGGATTTCACAGGATGCAAAAAGTACAAATTAAAAAAAAGGTAAAATACTTTATCAAACAAATGCCTGCTCCTTGAAAGACACTGTTAATAAAATGTAAAGACAAAGCACAGGCTGAGAGAAAATATTTGCAAAACACACATGTGATAAAGGTCTGGTGACCTGAAAATACAAATTTTGACAGCTCAATAATAATAAAAAACCAAACAAGCCATATGACCTGGACGTCGTACTCCTAGACATTTACCCAAGAAAGGTGAAAATACATGCCTACACATAAACCAGCACATGAGTTCATACCAGCTCTATCACAATCACCAGAAATTCCTTAAACAGCGTCCAACAGCTGGTGAATGGATAACTAAATTGTGACACATTCATAATATGGGATAGTAATGGTACATACTATACGGGTGAATCTTAAAAACACTTATGCTAAGCAGAAGACAGACTCTAAGGTTATGTACTGAATTATTTCTTTTATGACAATCTAGAAAAGGCAAAATCACAGGGATAGAATTGACCAGTGGTTGCCGGGGAGGAAGTATAAGGATAGGAAGATGACTAAGGGCACAGGAGACTTATTGGGGTGAGGCATGCTTTTAAAAAGTACTTTGAAAACTCTGGGAAAATAATGGTAGCGGTAGCAGCATAATATTTGGATCTAAAGCTCCACATGAAGACAGAAGAACAATGAGATGGCAAAGTCCAAACCCCACTGATCGGGGATCCCTGGGTGGCTCAGTGGTTTAGTGCCTGCCTTCGGCCCGGGGCGTGATCCTGGAGTCCCGGGATCGAGTCCCACATTAGGCTCCCTGCATGGAGCCTGCTTCTCCCTCTGCCTGTGTCTCTGCCTGTCTTTCTCTCTCTGTGTCTCTCATGAATAAATAAAAAATCTGTAAAAAAAAACCAAAAAACAAACCCCACTGATCATCTTATAACAAACTACGGGATACAGTATCCTCAACAAGCTCAAAAGACAAGCAGATGTAAACAAAATACCAAGAGCCAAAAGATCCACCTGCTTTCAGCATGTTAGGGAAAAAGTCAAGGAAAGCAACAGATCCTCTGACCTACCCTGAGAACAAAAGGAACCCCACAATAACCAACAGACACACAATGGAAAGCACAGGGACCACTCTGAGAACCATGGCTAACCCTGGGGAGGTTCTGGCCATTCCAAACCAGAGTCCTGAGCCCTGCGGTCAAGTCTGAAGGGGCTGGTGAAGTCCAGCCTCTGTGAGCTCTCAGAAGAGATGTGCCAGGGCACCCTTCCAGAAACGTCCCCCCGCCCCCCCCCCACACACACTGATGAGAAACTCCTGGCATGGGAATCCAACCAGAGAAGGATATGTACCCCAGAGATGAAAGAAAGACGACGTCCTATAAAGGAAGTAGGCAAGAGGCTCACTGCCAGCTAATCTCAGAATTCAAACTGCCGGATTTTTCAACACTGTGTGTAAAGACCAAGAGAGGGAGCTCTGGGAAGCTAGAAAGACTATCTGAACCCAGCCTTCTAAGCAATCAAGAAAATTAATCTCGAGGAAGACGAACATCAGAAAAGTATCAAGGTCAAAACCCAAACAAAGATACTATACAACAAAAGCAGCAGATTAACATCCTATCAAAAATGGAAGCAAAACTGAAACCATAAAAAAAGTTGAAAAAACAGAAACAGCTCAACACTGAAACATACTATTTCAGAACAAGCTAGGGAGGAACATATTAAAAATTATATAAGCTATAAAAATAACAGAATTAGAAAAACTCAGAAATGAGGTGATAAAAGCAAAATAATCAGACATGTTAAAAACAGTATTTCAGTATTTCTGGCTAGACCAGAAAACACAAAAGTCAAATAAGCACAAAAATGCCTGGAGGGAAAGAGGGGTACAAAGGAGGAAATTCTGAAAATCGAAATTAGAAGATTAGAAGGAATTAAAAAGGAAAGAATATTGATAAAAGGCCAAAATAGCCCTGACACATGGCTAATAGAAGTCCTGAAAAAAGAAAAACCAACGTAAAGGAACAGAAGAAACACTAAGGCAATACTTGAAGACAATTTTCCTCAAGAAAGATTTTTTTAACTTTGTATTGAAAGAGGACACAATGTACCTGAGGATATCAATCCAGAGCAACAAATGCCAAGATATTCTGGTAAAGTCAACAGACATTTTAGAAAAAGGAACAAAAAAAAAATTCCTTTGGGCATTGAAGCAAAAAGAACAAGTGATTCATAGGGGCAGAGAAAGACCCAGAAATGACAGGCTAAGCCAATGGCAGCAAGCAGCTCAATGGCTCTGAAATATCGTTTCCCAAAAGAACAACTGGTGATTGGAGCTTGGTTTCCAGTAACGGCAGAACTGTCCAGGTCAGACCAAGCCTTCCCCAGATAACGATTAGGAACTCTGGACAAAATATTAAAAGCAATTATCAGAAGGCACTGGAGAGCAACCAAAAGCAGAATCTGAAAGGGTGTCACTTGGAAATAGGGAGAGGCACTGAATACTTTCCTGGTCCTACAGCTCTCTGCTTGAGGGAAGGCCCCAGCCTGGGCTTTGCGAGAGGACTGGAGCGAGAGCACTTCCAGAACTCAGCAGCCTGCAGTTTTACTGGGCAAGGTTTGGAGTTATAATAACTGGCAAGTAAGGGGAGAATCCTACAAAGGAGAGGGCCAAAGATGGGAGCCCTCATTCCTGCTTATAAATTCTGCCCCAAATTTCTGACCTCGGAACTATGCGTGTCCAGGGCAGACTCCAAGCAGATCAGATAATGATAAAAAGAAAACCAAACCAAAACAAACCAAAAACCAAAACAAACAAACAGTTACCTAGATGAGCTGAAAATTTATGTCCACACAAAAACCTGCACATAGGGACGCCTGGGTGGCTCAGCGGTTGAGCATCGACCTTCGGATCAGGGCGTGATCCCAGGATCCAGGATCGAGTCCCACATCGGGCTTCCTGTGAGGAGCCTGCTTCTCCCTCTGCCTATGTCTCTGCCTCTCTCTCTGTATGTCTCTCATGAATAAATAAATCTTAAAAAAAAATCTGCACATAGATATTTATGGCAGCTTTACTCATAATTGCCAAAATTTGGAAGCAACCAAGATGTCCTCCAGGGGGTGAATGGATAGAGTGGTATATCCAGACAATGGACTATTACTTGGTTCTGAAAAGAAATGAACTATCAAGCTACGAAAAGACATGGAAGATTTTTAAATGAATCTTACCAAGTGTAAGAAGCCAATCTGGAAAGACCAAATATTGTACGATTCTAGCTCTGTGACATTCTGGAGAAGGCGGAACTACGAAGACACCAAAAGGATCACTGGTTGCCAGGAGTTAGTGCAAAGTGGGGGATGAAGAGGTAGAGCACAAGTGAGTTTTAGGGTAGTGAAACCACTCTGTATGACCCTGTAATGGTATCATATATGCTATATATCAGTATACATTTATCAAAACCCACAGGATATCCAACTCTCAGAATGAACCCTAATGTGTAAGCTATGGATTTTGGGTGATAATGATTTGTCAATATAGGTTCATCAATTTTAACAAATGTATCACTCTGATTTGGGCTGCTGATAGTGGAGAGTACAGAGCATGTGGTGGGAAGGGATATATGGGAATTCTGAATTTTCTGATCAATTTTGATGTGAATATAAAACTGTTCTAAAAAATAAACTCTATTTTTTTAAATGCTATGCAAAACAGCAAAAATATGAAATACTTATGGATACAGTTACAAAATATATATGAGCTGTACACTGAAGACTACAAAACATTGCTGAGAACAATTAAAGACCTAAATAAATGTAGATATTCCACATTCAGTGATTGCAAGGTTCCAGTGTTAAGATGTCATTCTCTCCAAACTGGTCTATAAATTCAGTGCCATCTCAATACAAATTCCAACAGTTTTTCTTACAGAAATTGATCAATTGATTCTAAATTTTATATAGAAATGCAAAGGACTTATTGACAAGAACTTAAAGTGTCTGAAACTCTATGGTCTTGCAAGGTAGGAAGTCAGTCTGTCACAGTTTCATGGATTCTGGTAGAAGATACCAGACACCTGACTCAGATAAATAATAGTTTCTTACTCACAGCCATCCCACTCCTGGGTACTTATCCAAGAAAACCGAAAGCATAAATGCCCATAGATTTTTTTAATTTGAAATAGTCCAAGAGAGGAAACAAGCCAAATGTCTATGAATAAGTGAATGGGTAAACAAATTGTGATATATCCACATAATAGAATACTACTCAGCAATAAAAATAAAATAAAGTGTATTTGTGACAACATGAATGAATCTCAAAATAATTATCCTACATGAAAAAAGTCAGGCAGAAAAATAGAATATACTATGGTTTCCTTTATATAAAATTCAAGAAAATGCAATAATCTATAGCAACAGAAAGCAGGTCAGCACTTGCCTGGAAAAGGACTCAAGTAGGAGAGAAGAAGAGATGGATTACAAAGGGCTTGAGCAAACTTTTGAGGGTGACAGACATGGTTCATTATTTTAACTGTGACGATGATTTCACAAGTATATACATATGTAAAAACTCATCAAACTGTATATTTTAAACATGTGGATATCAATTATGCCTCAATTAAGCTGGAGAGAAATTTAAGACAATAGTACAGGAAAAAAAAAATCAAACATTACTCAAATTATAGCAGCTGCCCAACATATGAGAGGCACAGTTTGAAGTCTGATTGGAGCCAAATTAGCTTCCTGCTGAAATGAAAAATCAATACTCTTCAGAGGAATATAACAGAATCCATAGTTTCTATAAACTTTCATTTACAGTATCGAGAACATAATAAAAATTACTTGACATATGAAGAAACAGGAAAATCTGATTCATCCTCAAAGAAAAGGCAATCACCTGAAACCATCCCTAAGAATCTGTAACAACCTGACACATCAGATAGCAAGAAATCTATCAAAGACCAGTTGCACCAAGTCAATAAATAAGGAGCAAACAGTAAATGGCTTCTGCTAGCAAAAGACGGGGCAAGTGGGTTCCAATTAGGATAAAAACTGAAATGGATTAAAATCCATTGTATATGCTTTCGTCAATGAGTCACTTGAAAACTGAGTATATACTATAAGTCAAGCACTTGTCCTGCCTTTTGTTTTATATGAACTATCCTACTGGGTAACCAAGTAGTTCCTGAAAGGAACTTATAAAAGCATTTCAATGTGTAATCAAAAGTTAATGTACAAATTTCTTTTGGAGGGAAGAATAGGCTGTGATTGGTAAGGGGCAAAATAACCTAAAAGATCACTTCAGTTTCTCAGTTCTAAACTTCTAACACTTCTTTCAAAATAGAAGAACCTTTCCTTTTTTTTTTTTTTAAAACATTTTATTTATTTATTCATGTGAGACACACACACACAGAGAGGGAGAGACATAGGCAGAGGGAGAAGCAGGCTCCCTCTGGGGAGCCTGATGTGGGACTTCATCCCAGGACTCCAGGATCATGCCCTGAGCCGAAGGCAGACGCTTAACTGCTGAGCCACCCAGGTGTCCTTAGAAGAATCTTTCCAATTTAAAAACATCAGCTTCAGCAATGCCTTATCTGGGATACGGAAATTTGAGTGCTGGATCAGAACAAAACCTTTCTGAAGACAAAAACACTTCCATTAGTGACCTAAAAATCTACATGGCTTTCATATGTTTACTAACTATAAATGATTCTGGAAGAGTTCTTTTTTTTTTTTTTTTAAAGATTTTATTTATTTATTCATGATAGAGAGAGAGAGAGAGAGAGAGAGAGAGGCAGAGACACAGGCAGAGGGAGAAGCAGGCTCCATGCTGGGAGCCTGACGCGGGACATGATCCTGGGTCTCCAGGATCGCACCTTGGGCCAAAGGCAGGCGCCAAACCGCTGAGCCACCCAGGGATCCCCTGGTTCTGGAAAAGTTCTAATGTAAAATTTATTGAAGAAAGTTCACTAAGCAACATAAGATTTATATCTTAATTAATTCATGTATATATAATGTTCCCTGAACTATAGATACTAGAGTTGATAGGGACTGCTGATTAAATCTAGTCCATTATTTAAATTCCTTGAGTTTGTTATGTATCTCTTGACTGCTTCCTATACACCTCCTCCCACACAAAAAACATGTTGGTGATGGCACCATTACCTCTTACTAGCCAACTTCAGAGGTACCCAAACTATTTCAGTTCCACAGAGGCCTTAGCAAGTATCAGTAATTTTTTTCATGGTCCACCGGGGCCAAAAGAAGTATCTCACAGTTCCATTTATTCAGTAATAGAAGCAAACAACTCAGCACTTCTGTCCTAACAACCCGACAACTGTTTAAATTAAATAACATATATACTTTTTTTTTAAATAACGTTGTGTTTTTGGTCTTAGACAACCCAATTACTTACTCATAGAACATGTGCAGCTGTCTGCACCACACGACTTCTCTACTCCTACAGCCAGATTGGACGCAAGCATCATCTCCTGTTCTATCGTGTTTTTCACACTTCTTATTCTTAATGACAGCAACCACTAAAAATCTAGTTTTAAAAACATATGACATCACCAAAATATATTTAGTGGGATTCAGTGCTGTTACCATAAACTACCCTGAGCTAGTATTTGCGAGTGTCTGGAAGATGTTAAGTACTGGTGTTTTCTGCTGGAAAATTAAAATATCTTATGGCACCCATGTCAGTTCACTGTGTCACCCCAGAACACCTCAGCATAGCTTGGCAACACTATGACTAGTCACTGTGTACTTGTTCATACTAGGTAATTAGTTATATGAATTATATATTTTTAAGGTAATAAATCAAATGCACTTATAAAAAAGCACTATTTTATTGCATATGGAACATATCTCCCTATTACACCAACCATTTTTAAAAATCCTAAACACCTTAGAATTCATTTCTTGAATAAAATTTCAAAGCATGAATTTCAACTGAAATAACAGCCATCAGTAACCATATTTAGAGTCAAATGAATTGGGAGATACAAAACAAGGATGGAGGGGGACAGTATATATCACCAGAAGCTTGGAATAAATTCTCCAGGAAATAGCCACTTGTTCAACAAACATTTACGGAGTACCCACTAGAGGCTATGCACTGTGTAAGTGTGGGGAACCAAACAGTTAATAAAATGGACCTTCTCATGGATTCTGTTTTAGTAGAGAAAGACAGATAAATGAAATTAATAAATTATAGTAAAGTGTAGCCATTAATGCATCATGGGGGAGAAATGGAATATAACACAATTGGCAGATGAATCCCTTTCTGTTTCCTTACCTCAGTCTCAAATGAAGGGTGTTCTGAAGTTCTTTTCTTTATCTAGCATAAAGACGTGACGATAGAAATGAAGGAGGTAAGATGAGGCCATAAACAGTAGGCAACTGTATCCTGGGCATGACTTGAGGAGTTAGGAAAGTTGGAACATGGGTTGCCATCATTCCCTTTGCCCAATCTGGAATGTGCTGAAGAACAAGCCTATGTCAGGTGACTTCAGAAATGACTGCTGCCCTCCTGGAACCCAGAATCCACACAGCAGGAGCTGAAGATTGATTATGTGTGTTCAGAACAGGGGTTACAATTCTCAAGGTATTCAAGAAAGGCCTTGGTGAGAAGATGGCATGAATAAAGACCTGCAGAAGGTAAGGAAGCAAGCAGTAAGGCAGGACACACACACACACACTTTCTCTCCCACACAGACCTACTCTGGCACACACACTCACATAGACACACATACTATAGATAGCAAAGCCTCTGACATCATCCCCACCAACAAGTCTCTAGCTTCAATAGGAAAGGGACAACACCAATTTTGAGAATCCCTATGCATCCTAATTTTCTTTCACACTTGTGTGATACAAGACTAAGAAACAACAGAAACTTAAAAAAAAAAAAAAGAAAGAAAAAAGAGAAACAACAGAAACTTATACACGGACAGTCCTGCAAATCTGACTCTGTAACTTGGCTTTGCCACGTAGGAAATGCAGGACCTCAGACAATTATGTAACTTGCCTAGGCCTCAGCTGTTCTTCAAAAGTGAGGATGACAATAGCTACTTCCCAGCGTGGCTGTGAGGATGAAATAAATGATGTATTTGAAGCAATAAGCAGACTGTAACACATGGTGGATGCTCAAAATAAGCTAGTTCATTCCTAAACGTCCAAACAGAAACTCCACTTTAAGCTCCACTCAAAAGCAGATACCAAGTGCTGCAAACAACAGTGTCAGCTGCTGTGTGTTTGAAATTTGAGAACAGCAAGCCTTTAAAATTAAGTGCTATCTGAAGGCACACTAAGTCCAAGTTTTATTACAACAAACCGTAAGAGATTATCTACATTTTGTGCTGACACTGGCATTTTGCGGCATCTAATTTCTCGATACAAGTGGGCCGGAGGGGCTTGGTCATTTGGGGTCAGACAGCACTGTCCATAAAAGACACACCAAAGGGAAAGAACTGTTCCTCTATAAAGTCGTTATTTGCGGAGGTAGAGGAGTCAGCTGTTTGGTTTTTACTCCTTTCCTATGTGAAGATAACCAGTTCCCTACCTCACTGCATTCTGAAGGGAACTGGCTTCAGATCAACAGCAGAGGCATGGGCTGGACTCTGAAAGCACTTTCTCATGTTTCTGTTCCACAAGTAGAGTAGTACCTTGGATGAACTAAACAAATGAACAAACAAAAACAAGAAAAATCTGTAATACCAAGGATCCAGCAATGATGCCATTCACAGGAAAACCATCAATAGGTGGGAACACGTACTGGGTACTTGACTATATTTCAAGCACTGCTCTAAGTGTGTGATGTGTATTAACTTCAAATTCCTAAAGTGAGTTCCAGTTAACAACAGATATATCTTTGAAGGTCAAAACAAAAAAGAGACAGAACTCAGTCATAAGCTAAGATGTCATTCAACATGATAGAGCAGAGAGTTCTGGGATCCATGTTGAGCCTCTGACTCAGGCTCAGTGCTCTGGTTTGCAGCCCCACTTGAATTCGAAAGCCAAAGGGTTCCCAACTAATTGGTAATGATCAGAACCTGTGACAAACTAGTTAAGGAGTTTTTTATTCTCCAAGAATAAATCAACTCTGTCAGTGATAATAACTGGAGCATAGCTGACATAAGTTAGGAGGTCATGCAGGGGGTTCTAAAGCACCAAGTGCCAAGAAGAAAAACTAAATGTGTGATTTAGCAACATGAACCAGAATCCAAGTCCAAATTATACAAAATTACTGGAAATCGCTTGTATATCACTCATCTTTGATGAAATTAGTGGCTTTAGAATGAAGATTCTATTTTCTACCGTTACAATTGTTTGGGAAAGATCTTTTTTAACAACCAGATCAGTCACTATTTTGAAAGAGTTATTTTTTTTTTACCACGGGATATAAGAGAGAGTAGTATAATTTCATGTCCCCATTTATACTAAAATAGAGCTCAAAAGTTAACGTGCTACCAATGCCATTCAAACCTATTTGTAAGCTGTTAACCCTATAATACTCTAATTCCACTCTTCCCTACTTTTGCCCGCACCCCCCCAAACAATTCAACTGACAAATGCTAAAGTTTCTGAGAAACCCCTGAGGTTGGTAGAAAAAAAAAATGTCAGAAATGTTGCAAAGAACCCTGGAGTGTGGTAGATCTGAAAAGCAGAGTTCCACCCTAATGAATTTAGAAAGCTAATAGTTTCATAACTTCTCTGATTTTCTCCTACCTTTTCTTTCTTAAGCTTAACAAAACATCACTTAAGATTCTGAGGTAAATAATCATGTAAAAAAGCTAAGAGAAAGCTAAGAGCTTGGATGATATTTATACCCGTGTGAAAGAAAAAAGTCATTATTTCCCCTCAAATCAAAATACAATCACCCTTTCATGAAATAACTCACAAATAGGATGAAGAATTCAAGCAACATAAAATCAAAATGCCTTTTAAAACTTGAGAACAAGTCTGAGTAGAGTCCTGTGACAGTCTACCAAATAATACACTATCCAGTATCTACTTTAATTCCCAAAGACTTTCCGGCACCAACTCTGACTCTCTGGGAGTACCTATTGCTATTCCGCAGGCACCCAGCCAATTTCTCCTCCAATTCCAAAGAACTTTCTCCTAGACATATAGTCTGAGAGAGCAGTGGCGAGAAACAGTTCTTACTTACTAATGGGATAAAACGATGTACCTGTGATAGGAAAGACACGGTTTCAGAAAAAAAGGTTTGTATGGCTTGCTGATGATCCTGCATTTTTTACTCAATTAATCTTTGTTTTGTCCTTCTTCTTCCTTACTTTTACATTCCTTTATTTTAGGCGTCAGAGTGACCATCCAAATAATAGCACCTTAGAAACTAAATTAAATGCTTACTGGCGCTGATCGTTACTCAAATAAAAAGAGGAGATTTGATTCCATTAAGAAGTAAACTTGAAAGAAATTTTAGAACATTAACCAGAAAATTTATAGTCTTCAAGGCGCTCTTTTATGATGGAATATAATATCGTTCTCATAATATTCTAAACACAAAGTACCACCTACCTTCTCTCTAGTGAGCAGAAGGATCGAGCTTGTTCTCTTGGGTTTTATGATCTTACTCGTGTAAGTGTAGATAGGTGTTTCTCAAAACACTAATCTGAAACTCAGATCACTACTTGTTTTACAGGATTCAACACTTTACAAAGGATTTGGGGCAAGTAATTTTCAAGTAGGGAGCATTTGTCTTTACTTTAAATTCTGTTTTAAAAATTTTGAGTCACATCAATTTTTCCAGATACACAGCTTCTGCAAAAAAGGAGATTTGCCTAGTGAGGTGCTGGAGTAGGTCTAAGATTCAGAGTTAAATCCTATACTCTTACAATTAATTAAATTATACAAAAAGAAAAAGTAATAAATGCTTAGAATTCGTCATTCCTGATTACCATATTCTTTTGGTTATTTTTATCTACTGTAATTGTATGATGAGAATACTGTATGATAATGTAAGCCACCAGTTCTCCTCCAACTGCATTCAGGGATCTTACGTTGGTGCCTGCAATTGACCAATGGGGAGAGGATTTTACATCATGGAAATGGGTAAATGCTACAAAACACAATGATTTACTATTTTGTTGAATGTCTAGGCTTAAGAAAGTGAGAAAATGTTGAAAATGCAGATTAAATTTAAAAGTGTTTTGTGCCTGTGGTCATTTCATTGTAAATAGCACACACACACACAAAAAAGAGGGGATCCCTGGGTGGCGCAGCGGTTTAGCACCTGCCTTTGGCCCAGGGCGCGATCCTGGAGACCCAGGATCGAATCCCACGTCGGGCTCCCGGTGGATGGAGCCTGCTTCTCCCTCTGCTTCTCCCTCTGCCTATGTCTCTGCCTCTCTCTCTCTCTCTCTCTCTCTCTCTGTGACTATCATAAATAAATAAAAAAAATTAAAAACAAAAAAGAAAAACATATTCTTCCAGAATTTAAAAACCAATATTCAACTCAGCAAAGAAGTCCCGCATATTATCGACGAATGAGTGAGTTTTCAACATATATATTTGTTGTTTCACTTTTGTTTTCCTCATTGACGTAAGAGAAGATACCAACCACCCTTTAGGTTGGCACTATACCTATTTGTCAGCTGTATCTATAGTTTGGTCATAGACATAAGAGGTTAGCATGCTGTAAGAATTGGTTGTCTATATGGAATCTACAAGAGAGAGTAGTGTTTATTATTTGTAAATTATGTACCACACATTTTTATATTGGTAAAATTCATAAAAAATGCATGAATGTATTTTCTTTCTTCTTTGGGGGGAGAGGGGAGCAGCTGTGAAACACCAGAACACCCGTGAATGGGATCCTCTTTAAACTGGCATCTGAGTCCTTTCAATACTACCCTCACAGTCTTTGATCACTTTCCTATCTGGTATGACAAGATGTTCTAGAATACTTTGTAGATATCCTGCACAAACTTGGAAATGGCCATTTTTCTGAGGAGTCTTGGTTCCTTTTAGAGAGAAATAAATTCAAGACAACACTCTGGCTCTGACAGTGCTCAAGGCTACTGGTTGGCCACTGTTTCTAGGCTTCTTCCTTAGACTGGTTATTCAGACAGTGGGCCTCCTGGATGGGTTAATGTTTAAAAAATCTTTTCCCTTTTAAAAGCTTTTTTTGTTCTCCTTTCTATACCTATACCATCTAATTCTCTACTGGACTTTTTATTTCTGCTGCCATGATTTTTAATTTTTTTTTAATTTTTATTATTTATGATAGTCACAGAGAGAGAGAGAGAGAGAGAGAGAGAAAGAGAGAGGCAGAGACACAGGCAGAGGGAGAAGCAGGCTCCATGCACCGGGAGCCCGACGTGGGATTCGATCCCGGATCTCCAGGATCGCGCCCTGGGCCAAAGGCAGGCGCTAAACTGCTGCGCCACCCAGGGATCCCTGATTTTTAATTTCTGAGGGTTCTTTTGGTCTTGGAATGAATGCTTTTCCTGCTGCTTCTCTTCCTCCATCTCCTTTTTAAAACAGTGTCCTGTTCTTGCTTCATGATTATAATATTTTCTTTTAATTCTCTGAGGATATTAGTAAAAAATGAAGTTCTTTCCCCTTGCATGATTCTGTTTCTTCCAGGTTGCTTTTTTTGTTTTATTTTCCTTCACAGTAACAGCTTTTTCAATTGTCTGGTAATCCTTGGTTATGTTCTGTTTCAGAGTGAAATTAAAAAGCCAGTTGGGAACTCTGAGTAAGTCATGGGGTTTGGGGCTTTGGGCTTGTGGAGAGGGGACTTCATGTTAGAGAGCTACATAGTTGGAACATGTCTGATGGTACCATCTTAGGTATATTTCATCTTGGTCTGGACAAATGGGCATTGCTATCCAATTAAGTTTTATTTATTAAATCAGGCTGCTGGCCAGAATTGGTTTAAACTACAGTAAAACCAGGAAAGCTCATGTCAGGACTTCACTTGATTGTGAACTATGTGAGCAACCTCTTAGCTAAGTCATATACAACAGTTTTAGAATAATGGACAAAATATTCCTTCATTTTTGGGTACAATTTATAAGGGAACAGTTACAGGACTTATATATTTTAAAGTTAATCTATATTTCCAACATTTTCCACTGTTACTTTCTAAAGTCTAGATAATCAACAAAATAGCATTTGCCGATTTCTGTGATGTAAATACTTTTGCCATGACTGGTTTCAAACTGCTAATGTCACGTCTTTGAGCGCAGAGTTGGGAGGCCACATGCAGGGACACACAGTTACACAGGATGCTCCACATATGCAGTAAACTTAACCTCAAGGACAAAATAACTAGGATGTGATGAGTTTTGAGTACCTTTGCACTAAATGTTTATGTAGGGCAGCCCCGGTGGCGCAGCGGTTTATCGCTGCCTGCAGCCTAGGGCGTGATCCTGGAGACCCTGGATCGAGTCCCACGTCAGGCTCTCTGCATGGTGCCTGCATCTCCCTCTGCCTGTGTCTCTGCCTCTTTCCCTTTCTGTGTGTCTCTATGAATAAATAAATTAAAAAAAAAGTCTAAATGTTTATGTAACTGTAAGTTTATATGATTTAATTTTTTTTTAAGTATATGTGTTGCCGAAGTGAGCACATGATTTAATTTTTAATAAAGGCTGTGTTTAACAACCAACCCACAAATTTCTGGAATAATTAACAGTTGGTTGCCAGAGAAGGGTCTGAGCCAGGTCCAGCATATCACTAGTTCCAAAAACCAAAGAGTGGACAATCTGAACATCATTAAGAATAATAACTGCAATGGATCAACACCCATCAGATCTATTGAAATTCATGAGTTCACAATGATACTTAGGGGGAAAAGACACATACACACAGCTAGTTAATGACTGTTGGAAGAAGCTAGGGAATCAACTTGTTACCTGGAAAACTGATGAATGAATAAAAGAGATCAAAGATTTATGCAGCCTTTCATTTATAAACTGTACTATTAAGTAACCAAATAGTGGATGAGGGAAATTTTTCTTTTTGGAAATGTTTCTTTATAGAAGAAATCCAGCTGATAAAAATTAGAAGAAGGATAGGATTAGACTTCACCATTTTACAACTTCCATTGACTGGTTCAGTCACACACACACACACACACACACACACACACACACACACACAATGACATTATATGTCTCCAGATAGAATTACACATCTCTAACTATGAAATGGTGTTGCCAAAACAATCAAACCTGACAGTGACCAAACTTTTAGAGCCAATTATACTTAGAGGATATACAGAAGATCATATAAAAACAAAGCTATTAGTGCAGTCAACAAATATGCAAATACAAAAGGGAAAGGGAAAGAGAGTAAAGGAGGGACACACACATACACAGAGATGTCAACAAACGACAATGTGTTACTTGGATCCTGATTTTTAAAAATAGTAAATACTAAATTTATGAAACAATTTAAAATTTGAAAAAAGACTGGTTATTTGATGATGTTAGAGAATTGTTAATTGTGAGGGTGTGATAATATGTAGTAACATTGTAGTTATGCTAAAAAGTCATTTTTATGTTTTAGAGAAGCAGACAGAAGTGTTCATGGGCAAATTAATATAATGTCAAGGACTTTCTTCAAAATAAGATGAAAGGGAGAGAAGCATACAGACAGAATAAGACTGGCCATGAGAAGAGATTGTTGAATCTGGGTAACTGATATGTAGAAGTGAATTCTAGTCTGTTCACTTTTGTGTGTTGAAATTTTTCTAGAATACCTCTTCAAAAATATTAAAACGCTTCAATAGCTATCTCACTGAAAGCACATCTCACTCCAACTGCAAGGCCTCTCATGATGACCCCTTCTGGTGTTACCTCCTGAGCACCCTTCCTAACACTCTGCCCCTCTATCACCATTCTGCACTAGCCATACTGACCCACATGTCAAATGCACCAGCCATGTGCCCTTTTTTTGGGTTGCTTCATTTTCTCTGAACATTCTTTCTCCAGATGTCTCCCCTGACCGCCTTTTAATCTGTGCTCAGATGCTCCTTTCTCAACAACTACATGACTCTGCCATATTTTTCATTGCAACTATCTCCCCTATCCCTAGCATTTCATTTCCCCTTATAATGCTCTATTTTCTTTCTCATAGTATCCTCCCCAGTAATACTATACAAAATATGATAGAGTATGTTTATGTTTATTGTTATGTATGGCATGAACTTTGCCTCCCACATATGACTTCCCCAAATTGATGGCATGAGTTGTTCTATCAATTCCAAAATAAAAGGAATGCACTCATTCATGAGAGGAAATCAATGAACGGAGTAGTAACTGTCAACTGTGCTTAATTAAAATACAGCAAAGATGTAATCTACAGGTATAGCACTGAAAAGAAAAAATAGCATTGAGTTTCACTGTTGTTAGCTAAGCCATTTACCCTGGCCTGGACAGAGGGTTTATCAGGAGATGGGAATCCATATGTTGGGCAAATCTTGTCATCTGTCACTTATTGGGTCCCAACTATTACTATTTCTAATAAATACCCCCTTTTTATAACATCAAAAGATTTCATGAACCTTAACAATACAGATGTAATTTTACTGTATGTTAATTAGGGAAATATGTCATAACAGGAAGTTCTGAACTAAACTATACTACTTGAATTTGTATGTTATGAGCCACAACAACCGTTGTACACATTTAAAATAGCTATGTACATATATGTACGTATATATACACTTTATATATTTTTTACTTAGTCTACACGCAATGCTCTATGCAATATAAATTCACACATTGCTTGCAATAACCAGAAGTCTAAAATCTACTGGATGAAACCAGTGGCATACTGTATCTAAAAACCTTCCTAATGAATTTTTCAGCCTTATAAATAGGAATATCACTTATAGAAATAGAACTTTTGTTTATTTACTTGAGAGAGAGAGCGGGGATCCCTGGGTGGCGCAGCGGTTTGGCGCCTGCCTTTGGCCCAGGGCGCGATCCTGGAGACCCGGGATCGAATCCCACGTCGGGCTCCCGGTGCATGGAGCCTGCTTCTCCCTCTGCCTGTGTCTCTGCCTCTCTCTCTCTCTCTCTCTCTCTCTCTCTCTCCGTGTGACTATCATAAATAATAAATAAAAAAAAAAAAAAAGAGAGAGAGAGCGCAAGAGGACACAAGCGCATGTGAGTAGAGGGAGAGAGAGAGAGAGAGAGAGAGAGACAGAGACAGAGAATCCCAAGAGACTCCCAGCTGAGCATGGAGCCTGACTCAGGGCTCGATCTCACCACCCATAAGATCGATCTCACCACCCATGAGATCATGACCTGAGCCGACATCAGGAGTAAGTCACTCAACCAACTGAGCCACCCAGGCACCCCTAGAAATAGAATTTAAGTACAAAAATTATTCAAAAAAAAATAAGCAACTAGTTCTCTAGAGTCAAGTTGCCTGGATTCAAATCCTCGATTCCACAGCTACTAGTGTGTGATCTTATTTATCATCCTTAGTCCTCAGTTTTCTCATCTTCAGAATGAGGACAGGAACAGTCTGTAAGGCGCAGTGTTATGACAAGGAGTAAATTAGTCAGTGTGGGTAATGCCTGAAGAAGAGTGTGCCGCACCCACGTCAGGCTACCCACGTGTCACAGGTGTCTACCAAGTTTCACCAAATTCAAAATTTGGCCTCTTGACCCTCAAGCTGTTAAAAACTCACCATGTGTTATTTCTTTTTGTCATTAAGGTTTGGAAAGACAAAGCTGGAACAACAAAGTCTCCAAACAACCCTACCATGAAGCATTTGTTGAAACATTTAACATTTGTTAAACTATAAATACATGTTTGCTGATAGGCTCTCGGGCCACAGTCCATTAAATATCACTCTGGCAGGCTTGACAACTGCCCAGTACCAGTGAAGAGACCTATGACAGGCGCCATCCAGGTATGTTCAGGTATGGCAGGTACGCGACTCAGTGTACTCTCCCAGAGCATCCTCTGTCCTGACGTGGAGCACACTACTAGCTAGCCCTGCCTTCCCAACAAAGTCAGAGTTAATATAAGTGAGCGCACCGACGACCTCATTCAGAGCTAAACTTTAAGAAATCCTTTCAATGCGAACCTGTGTCTCCCTGTTTCATACTTAACTTGCAACAGGATATCCAGCAGCTATCAAGGGACGGGGAAAGGTCTGTCAGCCGAGGACGAGGGGCCTGCTGAGGCGGGCTCCACACACAGGTAACACTCAACTGCAGACAAAGTCTCCGACCTACAGCCCGGCTCCTTTAAAGTTAATCTGAACACACTGTACGTGAGAGGAAATGAAAAGTGAGTTTTTCTCCTTTACCATGGCCCTGGGACTTCCTGAGTTTTTCATTCCACTGCTGATTGGTCCAAAACTACTCTTTCCTTCTAACTATTCCCAATTGTGTCTGTCAGACATAATTAGGGTTACACACTAAAGAGAAGTGTTAAAATGCAATAGTGCCATTAAATCTGACAAATACTTTTTTACTTTAACCCTCAGTACATCAGGAAAAATAGCTATTATCATTTGACATCTGGGTCCAACGGAACCTTTATATTTTTAAGCCATTTTATACATAATTGACAGAAGTCAGAATAAAAGGATAGCGAAAACTTGTTTATCAGAAATTGTACTAAGAATTTAAACACAGCACACCCTTTGTAGCATGTAAATTTCTGAGTCTAAGAGCATGAAATATGGAAAAATACTGTCATACATCCTCTTAGCAAAAACAAAATGGTCTCAGTTTTTGTTACAAAAATATTGCATCATGAAGCCCTCCTTGATAAACAACTGGATAAGAAAACCATATCTATTTGTCCTAAGAAACACTGGTTGTCCATGTTAAGTTGAAAATTCATCTAGCCCATTGTCATCTGAAGACCAAACAGAATCTTTTATACGATCAACTGCTTTCTCTTCTCCTCCTCCTTCTTCCTCTTCCTCTTTTCCTTCTTCATCATCATCATCAGCCAGAAATGTTGCTAGCTCTTTGCATTCATTTCTCATTTGTCCACAATGTAAAACATGCCATTTTTTCTCTTTTCCATTATACATGGAAAATGAAAAATTCCACATTTTCAACTATATTCAATGAAATCTAAAAGTAGACTAAAATGATGGTGTTTCCAGGCACCTCTCTAATACATTCTTGAGGTAGAATATAATACGCTGGCCCCACAATTAGAAAATAAAGGATGACAATTTATTTCACTATTGGATCATCCATATCCAGGCAATTCCAACATTCTTTTAATGTTAGCATAGTTATTCCCATAACTGATGAGCAATGATGAGTCATAATATAAGAATTATTTTCTTAAAATTATTTATTTATTTATTTGAGAGACTGAAAGCATGAGTGGGGGGAGTGGGGGGAGAAGCAGAAGGAGACACAGACTCCCTGCTGAGAAGGGAGCCAGACCTTGGGCTTGATCCCAGGTCCTTGAGACTATGACCTGAGCTGAAGGCAGACGCTTAACCATCTGAGCCACCAAGGTGCCCCTAAAATAATTCTTATGATGATAAATAAGCAAAATGTTTCAAGATACAGGAAAATATAATCCATAAAATGGCACAATGTAACTTAGATTTATAGAAGAGCTCAATGGAACCATATGGTAATGGCAGGATAGAATGGGTTTTATTCGATTTTTTTAAAAAAGCAAATTTCCTCTTTTTTCTTTTGAAAGCCTCTAAGAAACAATAAATATCATGAGATGCCAATGCTTTCAAAGAAGAGAACTGCTCAAGGAAAACACACAACAAAATTTAAAAAACAATGCAAATAATGTTGAATAAAAAGAGTAAAAGAAAATTGTATTAATGATTTCAACTAAACAAATATTCTCTTTAAAACTAAAAAAAAGTGATTGGTACATTGAAAAATCAGGAAAACTGTTAAGTCAGGGAAAATGTATTTATTTATTTATTTGTTTATTTATTTAAAGATTTTATTTATTTATTCATGAGAGACACAGAAAGAGAGAGAGAGGCAGAGACATAGGCAGACATAGGCAGAGACTCCATGCAGGGAGTCCGATGTGGGACTCGATCCCAGGTCTCCAGGATTACGCCCTGGGCCGAAGGCAGATGCCCAACCGCTAAGCCACCCAGGCGTCCCAAAGTGTATTTATTTTTAAAGTGAGTATCCTTTAATGGGACTCTGAAGATAATTTTTAAAAATCAAAACATGGAAGGAAAATAGATATTAATGGATAATAGTTTCAAATTTTTAAAAAGAAAATCTCATTTCAGAAAGGATAGCATTAAGACTTTTGCTAAATGCTAAAAGAATTTTTCTCTGGATACAAGTTTCCTTGAAGAAAGTAAATATTAAACATATTCATATGTAACTGCTCTAACAAAGTTGCACAGGAGCTAAATCATTAACAAAATTGTTATTTTTCTTTCTAAAACAAGCCAGCGATGGTTTAAGTTATATGGTTTTTCTTAAGACTGAAAATTTTTTGGTCATTTAATTGGTTAGTCATTAGCACTAAGAGGAAAGGAAAGAGTGCCACCTACTGAACTGCAATCACTTTTGCATTAAAAAAAAATCAATATTCTTTATTTAGGCTGCAGAATTTGAAGTCTCCAGCAAGAAAAAAAATGGATAATTGAATATTTCTGAGTATATTTAAACATTACATTTTTACTAATACTTGATAAAAATGTATTACAACTTTAAATCAGTCTGATTACATGAATGAGAAATAATAATTAGTGGCAGTCAACTGTGCCCATGGTAATGTATTAACACAAAACAACAACAACTAACCAACAATATCACAGAACATCATCATGCTCACAACAAAAAAGGCAGAGGGGTAAATTACTGCTTTTCTCCTGTGGTAAAATTAGATGCAAATTAACTGTTCCAATGACCTAAAATGAAATTCTCAAATATGTCTAAGGGTTAGAAAAGTCGGCTCAAAGTTCCTAAAAGTAGATCAAATTAGTCTATCACTAAAAAAACAATGGAAGAGGGGTGCTTGAGTGGCTCAGCCAGTTAAGCATCTGCCTCAGGCTCAGGTCATGATCTCAGGGTCTCCTTGGGATCAAGCCCCACATCAGACTCCCTGCTGGGGGCAGAGGAGTATGCCCTCCCCCTGCTTGTGCTTTTTCTTGCTCACTTACTCTCTCAAATAAATAAATAAGACTTTTAAAAAAAATTTTAAAATTGAAAAACGGGATCCCTGGGTGGCTCAGCTGTTTGGCGCCTGCCTTTGGCCCAGGGCGCGATCCTGGAGTCCCAGGATCGAGTCCTGCATCGGGCTCCCAGCATGGAGCCTGCTTCTCCCTCTGCCTGTGTCTCTGCCTCTCTCTCTCTCTCTCTGTGTCCATCATAAATAAATAAATAAATAAATCTTTGAAAAAAAATTGAAAAACAATGGAAGAGACATACGGAAATTTAAGAGATCCGGCCAATACCAACTGCATATCTGCATGTGTCATTTTATTTCTCTCAAAGCTAACCAATCATATAAGGTTTTGAGTTATGCTATGGTCTTCAGGGTCAAGGAATCCATGCCAGCTGGAACACTATCTCACTTCACCAGAAGGCAGGGAAGTTCCCCCAGGAGAGGAGAACTGAGCCTACTCTATGCCACAGTACTCCACACACCAGGTCAGGATTTCCACATTAGAAAGAACCAAAGTGTTATGGGATGCCTGGGTGGCTCAGGGGTTGAGCATCTGTCTTGGTCCTGGGCATGATCCCGGATCAGGGATTAAGTCCCACATTGGGATTCTTGCAGGGAGCCTGCTTCTTTCTCCCTCTGCCTATGTCTCTGCCTCTCTCGCTCTCCCTGCATCCCTCAGGAGTAAATAAATAAATAAATCTTAAAAAAAGAGAGAGAGAGAAAGAACGAAGTGGACAGTGTCACAAATGTGTATACTGACTGTACTGTGTTTTTTTCTGGATATCATGGTATGACAACCATTATACTTGGTGCTGAGATCTTCAGGAACAAAAAGGAAATGTGGCAGGTTGGAACAAGACTGTATTGAAGATCTACCACAGTATATAACATTTTTCTCATTCATTTATAACAATCTGATGGAGGCTATTATTCCCATTTTATAAGTGTGTCAACTAGGAGAGAGGAAAAAGTAAGTAGGCATACTGTACTTGGGAGACAGTAAAACAATGGCTTTGAATTGTCATACTTCAATGAAATACCAAGTTATAGATTTTTGGCAGTCAAAGTCCTAAACTAATAAACTAAAACTTAATATTTAATCTCTTAATTAAGAAAAAAAAAAAAAAACTGGGCAGCCCGGGTGGCTCAGCGGTTTAGCATCTGCCTTCAGCCCAGGGCCTGATCCTGGAGACCCGGGATTGAGTCCCACATTGGGCTCCCTGCATGGAGCCTGCTTCTCCCTCTGTCTATAGAGAGCCTCTCTCTCTCTCTCTCTCTCTCTCTCTCTCTCTTGTCTGTCATGAATAAATAAATAAAATCTTACAAAAAAAAATCTTAAAAAAAAAATAATGTTAGGTGTTTTCCAGCAATTTCTGTTCTAAGAACTTAAAGAACGCTAATTCAGTGTCCTACAATGACAAGCTGGGCCATGGTTAAATACACTCACTGCGCCTGAGGTCAACGAAGGGCAAGCCTTTGCATCTGTGAAAGGCACTTGGCAGTGCCTGGCATAGAGCGAGAATTCTATAAGTAAACTAGTAATAATAACACTAAGAACAATAAGTAGACCTGGTCTTTTTTTTTTTAAGATTTTATTTATTCATTCATAGAGACAGAGAGAGAGGCAGAGACACAGGCAGAGGGAGAAGCAGGCATCATACAGAGAGCCCGACGTAGGACACGATCCAGGGTCTCCAGGATCACACCCTGGGCTGCAGGCGGCGCTAAACCGCTGCGACACCGCGTCTGCTGTAGACCTGGTCTTTTTAAAAGCAAGTGTATCCACTGCCCTTAACAAGCAACAAAGTCTGCACTGTGTCTCAGGTTCAAGACAGACTACACAGTCTTGAACTCTACCTGGTTTCTCTTTTTCAAAATAAATACATGGTTATGTTAGATCACTGCCTGTGAGAGGCATGTGAGAGCTATTCTAAATTTTAACTCTAGATCAGGCCCTCTCCTTAAGATCTGGAATTTATATTACCTACACAGTCTTCCAAACCTTGGCTCTTCTATCATATTCTCTACGATCTGTCACTGAATCCTGTGCATCCAATATCTCTTACATCTGGCCCTTCCTCTGCACCTCTTCTTTGCCACACTCAGGATGCAGGCCCCATCATCTCTGCCCTGGATGGCTACTACAAGAATCTCTATCAACACTTTTCCCACAGCCTTCTCTCTCTTGAGTTTATCCTTCTCATTGGTACCAGAATTCACAATCTACACAGCTTGTCCAGCTTCTTAAAAATATCCATGGATTCCCTCCTTCCTCATAGAATACTGAGTAGATTATATGATAAATTAAAATCACATAAATATTAGTCTAATTTCTCTTTCTCCATATAGACTGGAAATTCTAGGAGGGAAAAGGAGTCCCTTCCTTTATTGTTCACCTCTGTATCTCCAGAAATAAACAGCATGCCTGGCATACAGTAAGTTCACCACAATGACATGAATGAATGACAAAGTGATTCTGATTCCCCTTTAGCTCTGCTGGCACAAGCTCAGTATGTAAGCACTGTAAAGGAAGCAAATAATTTTGTATTGCTTTATCAGAAACAGGAAAGGTCTAGGTTAGAGCAGGTAATTAGTTAAATAAAATGCAATTACTGCACTGAAGAGATTCAAATCCAGAAAAGCAAGACAGAATAAATCCTAACTTCTAGAAAAGCATTAACTTTGGGGTCTTATACCATCAGCCATATAACATCTATTGCCCTACACCTGCTTGAACTCCCTCCTTTAACACACATGTGCATGCATTGTAACGTGCGAAATTTTCCAAAAAATGTAACTGGAGAAGAGAGATATAAAATTTCTGGAGATTTTAAGATTGAGAGAAAAAAATAACAAAATCTTCTTTTGTTGTGGTTCTGGATGCCTGCAAGGGGAAAACAGTAAGTAAAATATCAAAATACTAAATTTTTCTAAGATATTTTATATGATTACTTTGTTGATTTAGAAACACAAATACTATCTGACTATAACATTGGAAATGTGTACTTATTTTTATAAATCCAGAGAGATTAAAGGAAAAAATTGAGTACAGAAGAGAATTTTGACCAAGTCTGCTATAAGTTATGGTCTATCATATCCAGGTATGATGGTACTTTTACTCTCTATCTGGAAATGTATACACCTCTACTTCAGGGCTAATTTTGCTAGTTTGAATGCAAAGGCAGATAACCCTCCCACCCACCCACCCCGCTTTTTTTTTTAAAGCTACTGTAATCCTCATGCTGTAGATAAAAACTACTTCTTCAAAAGATAACAATAATAAGGAAAAGTAACATGAGTAAAAGAATCAAATCAGATGTTATCAAAACATGATTTTCCCCCCTAAGTAACTAGATTCAAGAGGGCAATGTGAAAAGAAAAGAAAAAAACTTCAAGAGTCGCAGGATAAACCTTTCTGCTTTTATACCTATATTCTGAGAATAACACCAGGGCAATAAATGGCACAAAGGTACAGTGGGCTAAGACTAAGAAATCCAGGACTTGACTGTCACCTCTGCACTTAATAGCTGTGTGAATTTGGACAAGTTATTTTTTTGAGACAGCTTCCCCAACATTCTGAAGAAATTCTCCTAAAGATAGCAGGAATTTTGTCCGTGCTTGAGTTTACCTCTCAGGCAGTCTAAAAGGGCTTCAGTTTTGTGCAATAAAAAGTGGGATACAGAATCAGTGCAGGTGAAAGAGGGGCAAGAGCAGTGTAAGCTCTTGAGAAAAATAAAACTAACAATTAAAAGTACATCCAGTATGAGGTAGAGATACATATTATATGGCACCCAAGCGTGGTGAGGGAGGGGAGCTCCACATCAGCCTGAGTAAAGATATGGAGGCCACAGTTCCTTTTGGGAAACAAAAGCAAGTTTGTGATTCTGGAGATTAAAGCCTGAAGCAATGAGGGGGAGAAAACTAGTACGTAAAGTAGGCAGAAGTCTGGTTTTCAAGGGCCCTAACATCCTCGGAGAGATCTGTGATTGGAACATCACAGGCAAGCCACATCTCAGCCCTTGACATCCTTTAGGTGCAACCTTTCGGCTCGGATGCTGCAGAAATAAGAAAAACAAACATGATGTATCCAGGAAACTATCCTGGATACAGGGAATAAACCTGGTCCAGACCCTTGCACTCTAGCCCTGCTGTGTAACAGAGGGAAAGTATCCGAACATCAAGGGCAAGGCAGGGACATGCTCATGGAGTGGGTAGGAGTGAGGCTGGACTTTGGGGCCAGAAGAAATTCTGCAAGCCTGCCCACTGAGAAAACTGGCTTGACGATGACACCTCTCCACTTAGGAATGTAATATCCAAGCAGAGAATTCCAATAATCCCAGGAAGAAAGGCCTAAAGTGAGCAGGGAGGGACATCTTATCCATCTACTTTCAATTCCAGTTCCTTGTTTAGGACTCAACACATTGTGGGCACCTACAAAGGCAGCACTGAGTGTCATAGACTAAATCTTCACCCAGCTCTGCTCCCAATTCACAACGTAACTCAAGATGAGTTAACGTGACTTTTTTTTGAACTTCTATTTTTCCTCTGTAAAGTGGGAATGATGCTAGCTAGCATCTGCCTTTAGGGGTTATTTCAAGATTCAATGAGATAATGCTTATGAATACACCATGTGATATCTAATATAAATTATCTGAAGGCTGCTTTTATGCTTCTATTTTCAAATAAACACAAATATTACTATTTTGGTGTTTGAAATGCAGTACAAAATTCCTCATTAACATTCTTCTATTCATTTAGTAAGTAATCCAAATTGTAAGAATAAGCATCTTTTCTGTACATGATTAAAGCTATTTTCATTTTGAAAGCAAAAAATTCAATTGCTCCCCATAGACATTACTGGTTTTCCTTAGAAAAAACGGGCTGCTCATTTTAACTGTATGCAGTGGGAAGCTAATAAAGTGTTTTACGCTGTAGAATATACTCACTCTTTGTTCAACAGTTTATTGCGGAAGGGAACGATAGTTCAAACAAAAGATAAAGGCTTAAACAAACATAGTATTTTAGAAATTTTTGTGAAATAAAATTAGCAGAATTGTTTGTGGGGAATGAGGGAACAGAATGAGGGAAGGGGTCAAAGACACAATTCCAGCTTGAGTGACTAGGTATTCCATGATGCCACCAATTGAGATCAATGATACAAATGTATTCACAGGGAGATACTGTGTGTAGCTTTTGGCATACAGATTTGAGGTGCCTGTGGGAAATGTGGAAATGGCCAACTGCCAACTGGATATAGAGTCTGAAAGGTGCAGTATGGAGAGGAAGTTTGGGGAGTCATCATACATAGTTGGTTGTTGACATCATGAAAGTAGATTAGATCACACACTTGAAACTATGTCAAGTGAGGAGAGCAATAGGTCAAGAAAAAATTTTAGGGCTACCCACATTTCAGAGGTAGGAGAGCCATGGAAGATGAGCCCATGAAAGGCACAAAGAATGAATTAATAACAGATGGAGCACTGAAGAGTATTTTGTCTCTGAAGAAAAGTAGTTTCAAAAAGTGCCCAACAGTGCTAAATTCAGCAAAAAGGTTCAATAAAGGAAATCCTGGGAAGAAAGCAGCAGGGTGGCAATGATCTTCTCAAACTGCTACATAAAAATACAGCAACATAACAGGGTGACAAAGCTTACCCATGGACACCAAAATACAAGGGGTGAGGGCCAACCACCAGGAGACAAAAAAGCCAAGTATTACCAATCTGTATAGGGGCAAATGGTGAGAAACCATGGGGAGACGGGCCTGAAAGAGCAGAACCTCAAAAAGCCAGGAGGTACTCCCTAAAAGCCTGGCAGACCAGCATGAAGAAGAATGGCCCAGAAGCTGCAATGGGCTTGTCTTCATCCAGGATGGGACAGGAAGGGGGAGAGGGGGCTGAACAGGAGCCCAAGAAAACGTCTACAGAGGCTCCAGAGTCCAGCTCCTGACTTTCAAATCTAACTCTCCACTGTTCTCCCCAGCACAGGGCCCACTGAGAAGACACTTGTTAGGACCACATCATGACTGAGTAGAAGAGGAAAGCCAGCATCATGGAAGAGATAATCTAAATAGAAGCAGTTCAAGAAAACAGAAAATCTCAGGGAGCCAGCCACCTTTTCTGAGCATTACACCTAACAACAGGAGAGGGAGCATTGTGAGCTTCCGTCTAGATGTTCAGAAGCACTACATTCACACACACGCAATTTCTGTAAGAAAATGCGGAGATTAAATACCGAAACAACACCCCTACAGACACTCAAAATTGAGAAACACATACTCAAAAACCAGATGAAAATGCTGCTGCACTATTTTGAAACAGTATAAAAGATACAAATCAACTTTAGGGAAAAACTAAGAAATGTGATGACAGAGCTCAGGAAAGTGGCCACATGGCCCGACTGAGTATATGATGAGATCACAGAGAACTAGGATGAGTAATAGGACAGCAAAAGGGTACAAAACTACCCTGCTTCAGTAATCATGATGGACAGTACCAGTATTACCACTGAGTGTGTCATGTAGGATCCAGCAAAGGAATAATGATGGAATGTTCTAATTGTATCTTCCTGTTTATCCCCAGGAACCAGAATTCTTAGATATGGACAAAAGTATCTACTGATATAACGATAAGAAACTCTATAGTCCTGAATTTGAATTGGAAATCTCTGTATGAATTCGTGAGATACCCCGCCTCTTACCTATCTATTTACATACACGTATACGCATATTTTTGAGTATAAACATTTACTTACTGCCTAGAAACGACGGCCAGTTCTAACAAATATCCCTATTGCCCAGATCATGGACTTGATTTCCCTGGAAGCCAGGGCTCCATGGGGAAGGATTCCAAGTGTGGGACAAGACCATACAAGATAAACCTACAACATCTTGATACACCACTTGTAAGGATGCTATCAAAGACTACTAGTGTTGTGTTGACAGGATTCAGAGGCCAGACTGAAGAGGTTCCATTGGTCAGAAATGGGACAATACGAGTTGCAATAAGGTAAATACTGTAATGAAACGAATCTGTCAAGTATGCTTAAGTCTATGAGTTTATAATGTAATTCAAAAAAATAACTAGTCACCTGTGGATGATAAGGAACCAATTCATTATCTTGAAAACTGTGTGTATAACATGAAGGAGCGTTTACCTTTGTTTCCCTGTCTGAACTGTACCACTGAGTAACTAAATAGCATATGAGCGAAAGGCTTTCCTGATAAATTATTCTAAAAGAATGAAATAAAAACCTTGCAACTCCAAGGGATTAATGCCTCTATGCCTTAAGTATCATCAAAAAAGCAAGAATTGGACATCATCAGCCTCCTGACGAAGGAACACAACAGTACATACATCTTGCCAAAGGTTTTGAATCAGAGTCTGATTAAGCCTCAGATTCTTGCTGCCAATGTGCAAAAACACACTGAATTGTACTATGAGTACACAATCAGCAAAATCCACTGTGAGAAATTGTTCCAGTCAAATGACCCAGATTCCCCAACAAATAAATGGTAGGAAAAAGACAGGGATTGGGCACGGGTGTGGGAGCCTGTACAGGAAACGAGCCTCAGAAGACACATAATATTTAAAGTGAGGCAGGGGTTAAACAAAAGGGTCTAGGGATACACATTTGACTGACAAAACTAAAGACAAGGAAGCAGTAATCCTTGGAAGGTAGGATGGGGGTTACTTTGGAGGGACAGACGGAAGGACTGTGGCTGGGCACATGGGACTGGAGGAGCTTCTGGGGTAGCCGGTAAAGTTCATGTCTTCAACTGAGATGTGGTTTAAAAGTTACTTGCCTTAGAATAATTCACAAAACTACATTTCCCCCAAAGAAGAGCAGTTTAGGATACAAATTTCATCTAGGTCAGCCAGTTAGGTAGGAATTGGTGATCTGAGTGGGAGCTGTTTCAAGAAAGAGTGGGGATGGAAGTCAGATTGCACGACTTGAGAAGTGAATGGCAGGCTTTGGAGTGGACTCAGGAGTCCCAATGTCTCACGTGAGAATATCTAGAAAGATTCACACCTTTGAAACAAGGTTACTCTTGGGAAATGGGAGTTTAAGGAAAGTGAGGAGAACCCTTCATTTTATACCTCATATACTTGGGCAATATTTTATTTTTCAACGTTTGTGTTACTTTTGTTAGTTATTTTAAATTCGTAAATGTCTAATTTTTAAAGGGGCTTCATTATAAAAATAGGAACCCCGGGGGGAGAAGAGACACATCAAAGGAGTTCTAAATAATTTCTGCAGAGGAGTTTAATTTACCGAGGTACTTACTCCATATTTGGGGAGGGACGTCTAACAACCGACTCTTTAGGTGTGGGCTGTGCACAGCGACTTCTCTCCAAAGAGGACAGCGTGGGAAGGGGGGAGAGAGTGATTTCCAGGGGAGAAACCGCACAGACACTACCTCAGGCAGGTAAGCAAGGTCAACATCAACAGTGGTAAACCATATTCATAATGTGAGGACAGTGGAGCTTTCCCTCTGTACTCTTCCTCCCCAAAACTAGTAACCCCAGTCTGCTCAAATTCCAGGAGAGGGACATTCTGTAATATATCTGACAAGCACTCCTCAAAACTGTCAAGGTCATCGAAAACAAGGGCAGTCTAAGAAATCACAGACAACAAAAGCCAAGAGGGCATGACAATAAAATAATGGGCCTCCTGGATGGGATCTTGAAACATAAAAAGGACATTAGGTAAACACTAAGGATAATAGATTTTAGTTAATAATAATGTGTCAATAGTGGTTCATTGATTATATTGAATGCAGCATACTAATGTAAGATTAATAATAAGGGAAACTGGATATAGGCCATAAGGGAACTCTGTACTTCTCAATTTTTAGGTGAAGCTAAAACTATTCCAAAAAATAAAGTCTATTTGGAAATTTTTTAAAAAACAGAAACCCTAAAGGTAGCAATGTCGCAATATCTTTACCAAGTGCAAGTGAAGGTGGGCTAACTTTCTTATAGTAAGTGAAGCCGAGTAAATAGCTTCCGTTTCTTTTTCTCACACAGAAAGGTTGGACCAGTCAACAGACCACCTAGAAAACTCTCACAGACCAGAGATCTAGTGACCACACTCCAAACCAAACCATGACTGGCAGAGTATACTATTTTCAGACATTCCTCAGCACAACAAAACAGGGAGCAAAAAATATGTTATTCATGTGAATCTGAAAATATGTATGGCAAGCTGAGGAGAGAATGTTCTTGGATAAAACACACCGGGTGCCAGCCATCAGAACTGCAACAGTCTAAGCAAAATGTGCATTTATAAAACATTTTCAGGGAGGTCTCATTTCTAAACATACAACTGGATACAAGAGGCAAAAAATTCCTTCTATATCATCTCCTCCATCACTCCCATGAGGCGGAGAGTCACCTTGCTCCTTCGTCATGCACCTGCTATAGTCCAGCTAGTAGGTGCACACTCTTTCAGCCCCTGAGTGTGTGATCACCACCATTCGGATCTATTCTCATTGCAGAGTCACTTCACAAATGTATATTGTATTTCAACTGAAATGCAAATTCCTTAAGAGCGAGGAAGGGGATATGGGCTGAGAACTAACATTCACTGTTCTGTGTCTCATGTGTGAGACGCGGTCCGATTCTATACAAATGTCTCATAAAACCCTCTCACTGAATCCTCACGGACATCCACATGGTAGGTATTACTAAAACTATTTTACAGATGATGCATATGAAGGTCAGAAAGGCAAAGCAACTTGGTAAGACGTTAAACTCAGTAACCCGTCGAGACCCAACTGAATGGAGCCATGGGGCCCATGTCTTCTCTACGACTGCCTGTTTCTCCACCCTCAGCAGTGTTCCCAGTGCTACAAGCAGACAAGTCATTCTGGTGCTCTTCTGACACGAACCAAGCTGAAGGATCAATAAGTGGGTAGTCTCATGATCATACTTTGTTAATGATATTTTATGACCAAAGCCTGGCCCTGTCTGTGGCTCTTAAGGAAATAAAAGGAAAAGAAATCTGTGAACAAGTATTACTATCACAGGTATATCACCCTCTGCAACACTAACCAGAATACTAGGAATTTTCTAACATGGGACCAGGGGGGAAAAAAGATTTCAGATTGTAAATGATTTATTAAATTGACTTGGGAGGCTATATTAAAAAATGGTAACCATGGGACTGTATTTATTTTATATCCTTTTCCCTGAACAGGAGGAAGAGGTTTGATAAACATCTTATTGTACTGCCTATCACTTATTGCACCCTTCGGAACCATATGCGTACCTCATGAATCAGCAGAATTTCTGCTCCTGAGAGAATCTATAACTGTTAGCTGAAAAAAAGAAGTGTTCAGGTTTATGTTATTTTCCTTTTAAGAGGTTTATAATTTATATTGTCTGAAACTTCAAAAAAAAAAAAAAAACCATGATTCTTTTTGCCTCAAATGATTCAGGAGACTCAAAAATTTATTGTAGTTAATTTCAAACTGAAGTCAGTATTAAAATCCCTAAACTGTTTTTTATACCCCTTTACTGATATCTTAGTTACATTTCCATGGCGGTATTTACAAATGCTAACCATGAATTTCCTTGTGTATCATTTTCATGCTATAAAAATAAAATGAGAGGGACTAAGTGGTTAAGTGTTGATTATTATCAAAGTCCTGAGCTTAATTTTCAATAGTGAGTTTGGTAGGGCTTACTATGTTATTACAAATGATTCAATAAACTCTCTAAGTGAATAAATGCAGGTTATAGATGGACCAATGATGAGCTATATATGAATTACGGGTTAAGATTAATCAAATGTCAGAGTCCAAATTTTTTAAAAGGCCAGAAAAAAAATTAAGCAATTCATTAAGCAGAAGGTAGAAAAGGAGACAAAAAAACAGGTAAACCACAAAATAGAATTAGAAAGCTCAAAAAGCACAGAGTACATGGACTAAAATGTTTTAAATGGAGAAGATAGTAGTTCTGGTTCAAAAACACACCAACCGATAATGCACAGAAGTCCTGGCTAGTAACCGTTACCTAATTCACTAATATAAAACTCACCATCACTTATTATCCAGAGAATCGCTGACACGCCAGTTACTTACATTAGTGTGGCTCCTTTAGTGTCGTCCTATATAACATCTTAAGTTCTCTCCCAAAATTTTAAAGATTTTATTTATTTATTTATTTATTTATTTATTTATTTATTTATTTATTTATTTATTTATTTCAGAGAGAGAGAGAGAGAGAGAGAGGGAGAGAGAGAATGCATGCACAAGCATAAGTGGGGGTGGAGCAGGGTGCCCAATGTGGGGCTCGATCCCAGTACCCTGGGATCACGACCTCAGCCGAATGCAGACACTTAACCAACTGAGCCACCCGGGAACCCCCTTCATGTTTTCTTAGCACAATTTCAAATTCTGTACTCCTTGTACTTTTAAGTGGCCTTTCAACTAAAAATTTCAGAGCCACTCAAAGATTACTCTTAGAGCACACTTAGTACTGCTTTCATGAGGACATCTAGGATGCTTAATAAATCATATTGAGTGACAACAGCAAAGAAGGAAATTCCAGGCCTGCTTGATATTCATGACCTGTCTATAAGAAAAGATGAATTCTTTGCAATCCAGCTACTAAGCAGGCTTCTGCCCAAGAAACCCTCCTTTGAGAATTCTGATACTGAAATGCATTGGTTATGTTTTTAAAGCAAACAAATATATGTTTAGAGAAGTTGTGAGAAATATACATTTCTAAGGTCAAAGACACTGACATTAGGGAATGAGGGGTTTACAGAGACAGACCTCACACAGGGGCTATAAGGAGGAAGATTTCCTCAAAGGTACCACAGGCTACAGATACACAATCTCAATGGTGAGGAAGAGACGAATTTTAAGTAGTTGCTACAGGAAGTTGGGATAACTGAGATACATCTGTAGATTTCTAAGTCCTGCTGTTAATAATATAAAAGTGGGCCCGGAAAGGAGGAGAAACAATGAACTTCCATTAACAAGCCCCTACAAACAGCATTTCACTCAGTTCCAGAACGTTTACCCAAGGCACATTTTGTGTGAAGCACTGGTGATACCAGTTCTTGTCAGTTTTGTCATTATTAAGTCCCCAAGCAGAGAAGTTTGTCATTATTAAGTTCTCAGCAGAGAAGTGCTAACCTGACAAGCTTCCCAAGCCACTCAACTCAGAAAACTCTGGTACCTACCTATCTGAACCTCCATACCTACACAGCTACCAACAAGCACAGGTACAGTGCTGCATTCTCAGCATGTTAATGACAGCACCAGCCCTCTGTGGGAGGGCCCACTGCACCCAAGACACAGAGTGTCTGAGGATACACTAACCCATAGTAAGTCTCCACGACGTAGGGCCAGTTTTTACCCGGTTTTTCAAATGAGGCAACACTGATACGCAGATTGTAAAACTACTATTCCAAATCTAAAGCGAGTCAATGAAAGAAATGGGTAGCATCCCAAGATGCTATTGAAGTGGAACAGGAGATTACAAGAAATGAATTACAAGAAACTGGAAACGTGGGGCATTGCTGGTGGAAGGTAGAAAGGTGCAAATATAAAGGTACAAGGAAATGAATTGGAACTTTTCCATTTTTACAAGAAAATATACTGTGTACCTGCATGAGAGACCACAAATTACTATGTATCTCTTAGAACCTTAGTGAACCTAAAGGATCAACACGTAAAATCATGCAGGGAGAAGGAACTCTGTAATGTTTGACTACTGAGCCTGATTTGCTATTATTTTTTAATCAAAAATGCTGCCATGGCCAAACAATAAACATTTCTACTCATCATTTAAAAAATGGAGATAAATCTGCAAAACACTAGTAAATATTACTCACTCACTGTTCCTGGTATCATCCAACTCACATTTACAACACAGAGGAGAGGCAGAGAGTGACCCCGATTTTCCTTTATGTTGCAAAGATTTTCTAATTTATTTAATGTCCCGTTCCCACATGATACATCTATGGGAAGTCTTCTCTCTGGGATCACATTCTGTTCTCCCCTACTTAAACTTTAGAAAGGAAATAGATGCCCCATCAGACAACCCTGACTGTGCCATGGCTCTGACTGGTGACGCCAGTGTAAGTTTGCTGGCTTAAAGGTTAGACTGATTTGAAAATAATATTAGAATATCTTGATTGCATTTCTAGAATTTATACGTTGGCACAGCGTTTTATACAATTCAGTTAGGAAAATTAAGATTAAGAACGCATTAAAATACTTACAGACGTATGAGTAAAAACAAACAAAGAAGTCACAAACCTTCTTGTGAAGACACAATGGGTGGCATGTAATCAGGAATGTATTCTTTTCTTTCCTCTGCATCTTTACTTCCAGGTTGAGGAAATTGAAGGACATTGTTCTTACTAACAGGAAATGAAGGAATTTGATGTGGGAAAGTCACAGGTTCAATATTGTGAATATAGTCTTCTAATTCATGAAGACTAACCCCCATAAGCTGGAAAGCTTCACCAACATCATCCAAAATTGGGTCTGTTCGGCCATCTGAAACAAAGTCAAAAGCCAAGCAAATTATTTTAAGGAAGTCCCATAAATACTTTTTTAAAATATGAAGAAACATTAGGTTCACATGTAGTTCAGAATCTAATATAATAATTATACATACTTCAGACCAAGTTATTTGGAAGAATTTAATGGATTTTATTTTATTTATTTATTTATTTTTAAATCCAAGCATTTTTTTTTAATTTTTATTTATTTATGATAGTCACAGAGAGAGAGAGAGAGAGAGAGAGGCAGAGACACAGACAGAGGGAGAAGCAGGCTCCATGCACCGAGAGCCCGATGTGGGATTCGATCCTGGGTCTCCAGGATCGCGCCCTGGGCCAAAGGCAGGCGCCAAACCACTGCACCACCCAGGGATCCCGAATTTAATGGATTTTAAATAAAACATCATACTATTTAAATATTAGAAAGCGGATTCCTGAAGTCGATTTGAAACATGATCTGAGAACCAGACAATTCACACTAACAATCAGCTAGTGCTGAGTACATATCAGAAGTAGTTTATGGACGGACAGTGACCAACAAAAGGTAAGTGCCCAGTTAATATAACTATTACTGTTCTTTATCAAATAACCAGAAGGCTGTGCTAAGTAAATGTCCATTACATTTTTACCATTGTTCAATGGTGTAGCTCTGAAACCTAAAACAGTGGCTGGCATGTAGTTGGCACTCAACAAATACTGGTTGAACGACCTCCCGTACTTCTTTCCCTGCCATCCCAGATTTCACTTTGTCTGGTTTCAGTTATGAGCAGTCAACGTGGTGAAGAAGCAGACAACTGTCCTTCTGACTTATCATCAGAGGGTCAACAGTAGCCTAACCCTAAGTCACAATGCCTACGTCATTCATCTCCTCATGCAGGAATTTTGTCATCTCACATCATCACAAGGATGAGAGCAGCATATTAAGATACTTTGAGAGAGAGAAAAAGTGATCATTCACATAACTTTTATTACATTGTGCTGTTATAACTGTTCTGTTTATTATTAGTTATTGCTGTTACTGTCTTAATGTGCCTAATTTACTAATTAAACTTCATCATAGCTTTCTATGTATACAGTTCAGTACTATTCGTGGTTTAAGGCATCCACTGGGGGGGGAGGGTTTTCAAATATACCCTCATGAATGAGGGGAGACTACTGTATGCCACTGAATCAATTTTTAATTTAAATTCAATTAATTAACATATATTATTGGTTTCAGAGATAGAGCTCAGTGATTCACCAGTTTTATATAATACCCAGTGCTCATTACATCATGTGCCCTCCTTAACACTCATCATCAGTTACCCCATCCCCACTCCCCTCCCTTCCGTGACCCTGTTTGTTACCTATGATTAAGTGAATCACTTTTTAAATCCAAGAAAGTCTACAGAAAACACTTAAATCAGAAAGATAATTTACACACAAATTTTAAATGTCATTAGAAGATACCATATAAAATGGATAGATATGAAAGGATACAAAGTTAAGGTGAGGTTCTCTTTACAAAGGTGGTGGGGTTTTTTAAATTTTTTTTTACACTGAAATCTCCTATGATCACTTCAAACTCAGTATGTCTGAAATTAAATCATGCTGTAAAATGAAAATAACCTAAAGTTTATAAAAATTAGACATGCTTGCTCACGCCCACATAAAAAAGTTCTGGAAGGATATACGTCCAACTGTTAACAGTTTAAGGGGCTGAAAGCTGCATGCAGAGAAAGGGAAGCAGGAGACTTTTACTTGTAACTTCAAACACTTTTGTAGTCTCTGAATTTTGCTACAAGTAGGAGTTACTTCTATGATGTATAAAATAGCAGAGATAAATAAAATGGATTATTCATTCTTCCTCTTAATGACATGCATATACATTTCAACTCTTTAATTCCCAAGAAAAGCATTACTATTCTCTCAGTCCAGAATAAATGATTGTCTTGAATTCCTCCAAATGCTTTGCAATTTCAATGCAACACCCTCTGGTTCTCTCCTCTTCCCGCCCATTTCCCGCAACAGATTTCAGAACTTTTTCTTTCCTTCTTTTCCAACTGTCACTCTCCCAATTCATTTTCTGGGTATATCCTCACGTGAGTCTCTCTTGTATTCCGTGAGAGCGTGATTTCTTAAGATATCACTTTCACCCCACTGTCTCCCTCCTTAGAAGCATGCAGTGTTTCTGACCATGCTGTCTTTCCTATAAGGCCTTCCCAAACCTGACTTCACTCCACATTACATTTTCCTATTAACACCTTCCTAATGTACTGGCCACAAGTTGTCAAGCTGGCCACCTCACTGGTACTTCTGGCACACTCAATCCTACTTGGATATCTTAGGTGATAGTTTTCCTTAGCCTGGCGTCCACTCCACCTCTATGCAGGCACGCTTCACAGCTCAAGGCAAATCTGGTCTTTGCTGTGAAGTCATTCTGCCCCGGCACATACACCACACCCATCTCTCCTTTACCTTCCTCCTTTTGCATTTACTGCCTGTATTATGCAATTATTAAGCTACAGGTACCAGTCTTTGAGAGTCATTCTGAAATATTGAGCGCCTACTTTCAGTGCACACTCATGTATTTAATACGTAATACAACACACAGAGAAACATCTGCCCTAAAGGCTTTCACAAATCATTACCTTAGGGAAATTTAAAAATGCATTATCTGTCGAATTAATAGCAACTTCTGATACTTGCTTTACCTTGAGAGCAATTTCCTTAAAAGGGGCATACACCACCAGCTTCTTTTGTTGACAGTTTGCACAAGTTGTGGACAGGGACTGTGTCTTAGGATGTTAGTGTCTCCAACACAGTGCTCGGTTCTTTTTTTTTAAGATAGATTTGTTTATTTATTTATTTATTTATGAGAGCACGAGCAAAAGGACAGGGCAGAGGGAGAATCTCAAGCAGAGTTTGCGCTGAGTGTGGCACCCAACACTGGGCTTGATCTCATGACTCTGAGATCATGACCTGAGCCAAAATCAAGAGTTGGGAGTTCAACCAACAGAGTCCCCCAGAAGTCCCAGTGTTCAGTTCTCAGTGCTGCTCAGTGAATGTTGTCAGAACGACAAAGGAGATTTAAAGGAGGAGATTACAAGACTGCACAGTGGTAACCCGAGGTCAAAATTTGAGTTTAAAACTAGGATAGTATAGAAAAAAGAACCTAAAAAAGTCTAATAAGCTAATAAATATACCAGGAATCAGCATTTTTATTAAAGTCACAAAACCATGATGGAGAATAATGAACTCGATAATCACATTCTCACTAAAAGCAAGAAGACTGACTACAGAAATTGGGTAATTTGAAAAGGGATTTAACGTTAACACATAACAATGATTACTTGATGACTTTGAAATAACAGGGTTACTTGCAGTGCCAGCACATTATTCTGGTTCTGTGTCTAAGGCAGAAAAGGTAACTATGAATTCAGGGGATATTTTCATTACCTAAAAATACAGAACATCTGTCCTTATTTAGGGAACTTGGTAGCAAAAATACAATCTAGACTATGCATAACGTAACAGTATACCCAAGGACCACAAAGAGGGGGAGGGAAAGAAAAGAAGCAAAAACCAAGACAGCAGGGTGCTGGCGGTGTATTCAAGGTAACAATGAATGAGAGTTACTTTGTCGTACCACGTTTAGGTTAGAAGTTATCAGTGAAATCAAGCAATCCCAAAATTCACATCTTGGAACTCAAAAACTCAGGTGACTAAACAGCTATTACAGTAGTAGGTTATCAGTTCATTCATTTATTCAGCAACCACCTCCTGGGTGCCCAGTATATTATGGCACCATACTAGGTTACAGAATACAAATATAATAAATTTGTTGCCTGGGGAAAAGAAAGGATGAATGATAGACAAGAATGATTACAAAACAAGGTGTTAACGTACAGGAATATGGACAGAATTATGAGAGCAGATGACAGGAGTTGCCCAAATCAAGTGCTTTAAGTGAATCTCAACATAGAAGTAGGACTACTGGTGGATCAGGGGGTGAAGAAAGATACTCTACGAAATGGCACCCATATAGGAACAGATAGTTTAAAAGGTTTTGGAGAAGGCAGGTAGCTCAGCATGGTAGCAATAAGAACAGCAGGAGGGAAGGGAAAGCTCACAAAGAAAACCATGTGTGTTGTGGAAGAGTTCATATTTTCAGCCTGTAAGCCATGGAGTACAAATTAACATATTTTTAAGAATGACACGATCAGGGCAGCCCCAGTGGCTCAGCGGTTTATCGCTGCCTTCAAGCCCAGGGCATGATCCTGGAGTCCCATGTCAGGCTCCCTGCATGGAGCCTGCTTCTCCCTCTGCCTGTGTCTCTGTCTCTGTCTCTCTCTCTCTGTGTCTCTCATGAATAATAAGTCCTTAAAAGAAAAGAAAAGAATAACGTGATCAGATGTGCCTTACCGACAGATTATTTTGGCAGCACTGTAGAAGCTGGTACAGAATTGGGGGCCTAAGAAGTAAACGGCATCTGTGGGTCTCAATTTTCAGGTCTAGGAATGAGTTTAAAGAAGCAATAATAGGAGCACCTGAGTGGCTCAGTGGTTGAGCATCTGCCTTTGGCTCAGCTCGTCATCCTGAGGTCCTGGGATGGAGTCTCACGTCGGGCTCCCTGCATGGGGCCTGCTTCTCCCTCTGCCTGTGTCTCTGCCTCTCTCACTCTGTGTCTCTCATGAATAAATAAATAAAATCTTAGATTTTAGAGAAGAGTTACTCTAAAGAGTAAAGAGTGAAGAGAAAGAGTTACTCTTTCTGAAAGAAAGAAAGAAAGAAAAAAAGAAAAAGAAAGAAAGAGAAAGGCAATAATTTGTTCACCCAGTTCTCCAGCTTAGGCAACTTAGGAGTATGGACCTCAAATTTCAATGAATGGTAGTTCCCCCTATACACACACCCACTTACTTCACATCCCTGGGGTGATGTGTGGTTCCTATCAAATATACTCTGAATTATGGAATGCCATCAGCTGTCGATACTACCGGACGCTCACTTAAAAACCATCAACACGGGGACCCCCGGGAGAGGGGGGGGGGGTGGTGGCTCAGCAGTTGAGCATCTGCCTTCAAGCCCAGGGCATGACCCCGGGGTCCTGGGATCCAGTCGTGCACCAGGCTCCCTGCATGGAGCCTGCTTCTCCCTCTGCCTGTGTCCCTGCCTCTCTCTCTCTGTGTCTCTCATGAATAAATAAAAAATCTTAAAAAAAAAAAAAAAAGCCCATAAATACTTGCAGCGCAAGCCACCTGCTTTGATAACCGCGGAGGTAGAAACCCAAAAAGAGGCAAAACCCCACGGGTATGCGGAAGCCCGTGTAAGCGAGCTGGACAGAGTCGGCCTCCGGGGAGCGAGCGAGCCGCGATGCTCTTGCACGCTCCGCACGGCGCGGACCGGTCACAGGAGAGAAGAGGCCGCGTCCGCAGCGCGGCAGAGCTGTCAGCGGGTTCTGCGGGGTCTGGGAGCTGAGGGGTGGCCAGGGGGGCCCTGCAAGAAGCGGCCGGTAGACGGAGCGCCTGTGACAACTAGTTGTAGTAGTTTGCAGGCACGGGAGCGGGAGGACCCAAGTCGGAGCTGGCGGTGGCCGTGCACGCGCGGGCGGGCAGCGAGGCAGGTTTCCCACCGGGAGGCGAGGCGGGCGAGGCGGGCGGGCCGTGCAGCTGCGAGCGGGGCCGGGGGGTCCCGGCGGCGGCGGCAAGTGAGCGGGCGACGCGGAGACGGGGGGGCTCCCCGGAGCTGCCAGGGGCGGCGGAAAACGGGGGGCGTCCGAGAAAATGTCCGATCTCGGGGTCGAGGAGGAGGAGGAGGAGGAAGAAGAGGAGGAGAAGGGGGAGGAGGAGGGGGAGGGAAGGGGGAGGGGCGGGGGCGGGGGCGGGGGGGACCCGCAGCCTGGAGCCGCCGAGCAGAGGCGCGAGGACCGGAGGTGTCACTCGCCGCTGTCCGGGGGCAGCCCTCCCGCTCCCGGCCCGGTACTCACACAGCTCAGAGTACCGGTGGCAGCCCCGTCCCAACTGCTGCAGGTAGCGCTGCAGCACGTCCGTGAGGAGGTGGCAGGCGCTCAGCTGCACCGAGTCCCAGCCCAGCGCCTGGCAGATCTGCGCCACCGAGACCCTCAACAACGACCTGGAGTAACTCTCGCACATCCCGCTCCGTGGACTCCACCGCAGCCCTCGCTGCCACTGTCTCCAGCCGCACCGCCTAACCTTAGCACAGCCCTCGATTCATCCTCTAGGGCCCCCGCGGCGGGGAAATCGTGCCCCCCGAGCCCCGGCGACCGCCTCAAAGCGCCAGCAGCACGGAGCGCGCCAGCCTGAGAGCCGCCATTTTGGGCTCGCTCCGCCCCCCGCTGGACGGCCGCCGGGGCCAGGCAGCACTAGCCGAGGGCGGAGCGCGCCCGTGCGCAAGCTCCGCCCTGCCGGGGCAGAGCGATGCTCTCGGCGGCGGCTGTCGGGCCTGGGAGGGCGCCGGAGACGGCGCGGTGCGGGGCGCAGGTGGAGGATGCGCGCGCGCGGAGGCAGGTGCCCGGGGGTCCCTCGGGCGGGCGCTCAGGGGCCGGGGCCCGAGTCCGCCCGCTGCAGCGGGAGCGCGACAGGCCGTGAGTGCGGGGGCGGGATTCGGGCCGCGGGGACGCGCGGGGACGCGCGGGGACGCGCCGAGCCGGCCTCGCCCGCGCCGCCGCCGCCGCCGCCGCCGCCGCCGCCGCCCCGGGTTGCAGGGGTTACGTCACGCCCAGGCCGTTCTGGGTCGGGGCCGCGCGGGGCGGAGCCTGCGGGACCCCGGGAAGGCCCCCCGGACCCCGGCCTCAGGGCGCCCCTCTGCTCCAGCTCTGGGTTCGGTGCGCCCCAGTCGGCCCCGCAGGGCAAAGCCAGTACCGGAAGCGGACGGCGCAGCTGCGGGCACGCGGAGCTGCTGTCCTCGGATCCCCCCAGGCTGCCGAGGACCGGGCGTCGTCGCAAGTATCTCGGGTCGTAAGTGTTGGGTGGAGTCAGCCCGTGGGTGGCCTGCGGCGAGGGCTGAGCTGGGGGTCGCTTAGGCACGTCCCTTGTGCCCCCGCCGAGTCAGGAGCCTGCCTGCCTGCTTCCTGCCCAACTGCCCGTCTGCCCACCTGCCCACCTGCCTTCCTGCCCATCTGCCTGCTTGCTTGCTTCCTTCCTTCCTTCCTCCTTGCCTCCCTGCTTCCTTCCTTCCTTCCTGCTTGCCTCCCTGCCCCTCCCTCCCTCCCTCCCTTCCTTCCTTCCTTCCTTCCTTCCTTCCTTCCTTCCTTCCTTCCAGCTTCCTTTCTTCCTTCTTGCTTCCTTTCTTCCTTCCTTCTTGCCTCCCAGCTTGCTTGCTTGCTTCCTTCCTGCTTGCCTCCCTGCTTGCTTCCTTCCTTCCTTCCTTCCTTCCCTCCTTCCTTCCTTCTTTCCTTCCTTCCTTCTTGCCTCCCAGCTTGCTTGCTTCCTTCCTTCTTGCCTCCCAGCTTGCTTGCTTGCTTCCTTCCTTCCTTCTTGCTTCCTTCCTTCCTTCCTTCTTTCCTTCCTGCTTGCCAGCTTCCTTCCTTCCTTCCTTTTTCCTTCCTTCCTTCCTGCCTGCCTGCCTGCCTGCCAGCTTCCTTCCTTCCTTCTTGCTTCCTTTCTTCCTTCCTTCTTGCCTGCCAGCTTGCTTGCTTCCTGCTTGCCTCCTTCCTCCCTTCCTTCCTTCCTTCCTTCCAGCTTCCTTCCTTCCTTCTTGCTTCCTTTCTTCCTTCCTTCTTGCCTCCCAGCTTGCTTGCTTCCTTCCTTCCTTCTTGCCTGTCTCCTTTCTTCCTGCCTTCCTTCCTGCCTTCCTTCTTTCCTTCCTGCTTGCCAGCTTCCTTCCTCCTTCCTTCCTTCCTTCCTTCCTTTCTTCCTTCCCTCCTTCCAGCTTCCTTCCTTCCTTCTTGCTTCCTTTCTTCCTTCCTTCTTGCCTGCCAGCTTGCTTGCTTGCTTGCTTCCTGCTTGCCTCCTTCCTTCCTTCCTTCTTTCCTTCCTTCCTTCCTTCCTTCCTTCCTTCCTTCCTTCCTTCTTGCCACCCTGCCTCCTTCCTTCCTGCCTACCTGCCTTCCTTCCTTTCTTCCTGCCTTCCTTTCTTCCTTCTTGCTTCCTTCCTTCTTGCTTCCTTCCTTCCTTCCTTCTTGCCTGCCAGCTTGCTTGCTTCCTTCCTTCCTGCTTGCCTCCCTGCCTTCCTTCCTTCTTGCTTCCTTTCTTCCTTTCTTTCTTCTTGCCAGCCTGCATTCTTCCTTCCTGCCTGTCTGCCTTCCTTCCTTCCTTTCTGCCTTCCTTCTTCCTGCTTGCCTCCCTTCCTTCCTCCTCCCTCCCTCCCTCCCTCCCTCCCTCCCTCCCTTCCTTCCTTCCTTCCTTCCCGTCATCTCTCTCCTCTGCATTTCTCTGTCCGTTTCTCTGTTCTTATACTTGGCACAGTGCGTTTTGTATGAGTTTATGTGCCTTTCCCAGCAAATGGTGTTTCTGAGTAGATCTACGTCTTCCCCACAGGAGGTATTCCAGAACTGTGAACATAATAGACACTCCATTTTTAAAAGCCTTAAAAACACAGGAGAAAGCTGTGTTAAAGCACAGTGGTGCTTTAGCCAAATGACCATTCTGCAGAGATGGTGCTCAGTGGCAGGGTGCCTGTAATATTTTCTATGCTGACACTTGGGTTCTCAAGATTATCAGGGACCTTTGGGATGCTAACTATATAGGACACTTTGAAGTCCTAGCCTTACCTGACCATTTTGTAGCCATTTGATAGTGTTGAACACCTATTTTTTTATTTTTTGAAATATCTTTTTTTTTTGAGAGATTTTGAAAATCTCTCCTACCTTGGATCTCACAATACCGTGTTCTCTTGCTGTACCTTAGTACTTCTGGAGGCTCCTTCTAATATCTATATTAGACCCCTCTTGGTTTGCCTCTGTGTGTGTGTTCAACTGCTTAATCTTTTATTCCAGAAAATTTCAAACCTACAGCAAAGTTGAAGTAGAAAAGTGTGAGCACAGGCATCTATACCTCATCTAGATCTGTCAATTGTTAATGCTTTGTTACATTTACTATGTACGTATACACATACACTTCTTTTCAGAACAGTTTGAAAATAAATTGCAAACTTCATCACACATAACTCAGAAATACTTCAGCTTGTATCTCCTCAAAGAAGGACATTCAGAGGTTCAGTTCCCCCAGGAAGTCGTTTCTGGGATGGAGCTCAGCCTGCAGGAGGTTTTTTAAGGAGTGCTCCTGGGATCACCACGTGTGCAAGGGGAGGGGATTGCAAGGCACTTTCAAGGAGACCTCAGCCAATCCCACAGGAACTCTGAAGCTGGGTGGCTGCTTCAGATCTGTTCTGAGTTGGGACAAGAGGGCTGGATCTTTATATTCCCATGTTGATAAGTTAGTGCTTGAGGGCTTTCCCAGAAAGGGTGTGTGGTTTGGGACAGAGGTGCTCTCTGCAGCTGAAGCGATTGAGGGAAAGCTAAAGTCCCTTATTCCTGAGGATCTGAGCAGTCTACTACAAGATTCAGTCCTGCCCTAGTATGTTCAGGTTACCGTAACACAGTACTACAGAGTGGGTAACTTAACGAACAACAGAAACTTGTTTTTCACAGTTCTGGGAGCTAGAAGTCTGAGATCGGGGTGCCGGCACAGTTCTCTTCTGGCTTGCAGACTTGTGGTATATCCTTACAAGGTGGAAGGGACGGGAGCACTGTAGATCTCTTTTATAATTGCATGAATTCCATTCATGAGGCCTTCACCCTCATGACCTCATCCCCTCCTAAAGGCCCCACATTCTGACACCGTCGTGTGTGTAAGGATATCCATGTATGAGTTTGGGGTGACACAAACATTCGGGCCATAGCAACTAGTGTACCCCTTGTATTAGGAGATCCACTTCTTGGTGTAAGTGTGAGGAACAGCTCCTTCAGGATTCCAGGAGGCCTCTTTTCCTAGGAAAGACATTGACAGAAACAAAGTCCCAGCCCCTGCTGCTGCTGCAGAGCCCCCATGGTACTTAACTGTTTGTGCTACGTTCTTCGCCTTTGGCTAACACCACTGCTGGTCTAAGTGGCTTTCCCTGTGGCAGGACCCAGAAACTTGTCCCCACAGTGCTGCCCACCGTGTAACTGCGGTGTGGGCTTCTAGGGATTGTGGTCGGTTACTCCTGCCTGCACAGTGACTTCTCTCTGCATGCTGACCCCTGGCTGATGTGCCCAGCTGGCAGCGGTAGCTAACATTTCAGTGGGACTCCTGCTGTGCCCCATGGTGAAAACAGTCCCCCTTTTGCAAATTAAGACTATCAACCTGCAGGAGCCAGCGTTGCAAGAACAAGAACAGTTTCCTGGGTGGGTCACTAAGAGTTACATTCATAGGGACCAAACTGTCAAATGATACACAGAGATAGAACAGGGGCCATTGGCCCTGCATTCTTTGAGCCCTTAAGGATGCCACGAATTTCTCCCTTCTCCTTTCCCCCTCAAGCTGCAGGGCCAGTCCCAAGCTTGTTTCAGCCTTCCTGCTACCACAGTTCTGACCCCACAGGCCAAGGAATCAGCATGGAGGTGGTGCCAACTTCCCTGTCTAATGTAATTACACATTGAGGATCTAGAGAATTGACTGTTGACTGGGTCCATCCTCCCAGGGACCCAGTGGTTCATTTATTGCTGGGCCTCATCTGCCCCCACTCCAGCAGAGCCCCACAGTGACTCTGCATCTCCTGGTTTCCGTCTCTCCTCTGCCTCTGTGTTCAGCAGTCCTCAGAATGCTTCAGTATTCCCTTTCTCCAGTGGGAATTACTTGAGTAAATGGCTGTTGGTTCCTTTGCAGAAGAAGTGGGAAAATCATTATCCTCTCTGTTTGCTGTTGAGTTCTCCCTCCTAAAGACTTAAGAGTTTCAGTCTGAAAATTGGCTCAGATCCAGATGTTGGGCAAGGAATCATGGCTGCTCATCGGGGAGACTGTCCTCGGCCACCTAATTATCTAGCCATGAATTATCTTGATGGTGCCTACACATTGGCCGCCCATCTGTTTCACCCACCCTTGTTCTGGGAGCCGTCTCTAAAACTCACCAGGTGAGCCTTCCTCCCCCACCCCTCAACATCTCTTATCAGGAGCTCCTTCACGTGGCTTCTGACTGATACGCAGTGAAGCACAGCCCTTCTGGCCTGTATTATCTGACAGTCCTTTTGTCTCCACTTTGCTTGATTATCTGAACTCTGATGCATCATACCAGCTTGCTTCCCCTGGTAAAAGTTGTACAACCTGCATACTCTAGAAGGGCCTACCTTGTGCCAGGGGCTCATCCTGCTGCCACCAGTGCCGAGGTCCTCATGGCCAGCCAGGTGGCTGATCCAGCTCCTAAGATCCTGTCTTAGTGTCTACTACCTCCTCCTCTTCTTCCAGTACACACTGCCCCAAGTGAGCCTCTTTAAGAAGCAGCCTCTGAGGTGGAGGTCAGTCTACAGGGGTGCTCTTGGGATCACAACCCGGGGAAAGAAGGAAGGTAGGGATGGGACTCGTCTGAGTTCAGGCTAGGACTTTCTAGTATGGCTTTGTACTCTGACATGGAGCAGGCACTGGGTATGGGCTGCCCAGGAGGGAGGGGGCTGCAACCTTGGGCAGGGCGAGCTCCAGCTGGGCAGTTCCAAGGAGGGTTAAGTGCTGGGGGCTGTGTACTGACACAGTTTCAGAAGCTGGGGGCACACACCCCTCGGTCCTGCTAGGGGGATTGGGAGGAGCATCACACCTTCCTCGACGCCATAATACCATTGTGGCACACAACACTCAAGGGTGACACAGTAGTATTACCCCGTATCCATAGCATACTCAGATCTTCCCATAGACTCCAAATGGCTTTTATAGCTTTTTAATTTTTCAGTCTAGAATCTAATTAAGAATCACTCATTGCATTTCATTGTCATCTCTATAGTCTTTTTCAATAAGATCCCCCCAGTGCAGCTTTTACTTTTTTTTTTTTTTAAGATTTTATTTATTCATCAGAGAGAGAGAGAGGCAGAGACACAGGCAAAGGGAGGAGCAGGCTCCATGCAGGGAGCCTGACGTGGGACTCGATCCCGGGACCCCAGGATCACGCCCCGGGCCGAAGGCGGTGCTAAACCGCTGAGCCACCTGGGCTGCCTGGCTTTCACTTGTGTGTGTGTGTGTGTGTGTGTGTGTGTGTGTCTTTTATGACATTTTTGCAAAGTCCAAGAGGTTTGTTTTTTTATTATTTTATATTGTGTCTTGCAATGTTTGATTGTTTTCCCACCTAATTAGGTTCCAGCTAAACATTTCTTGGCAATAATATTCCTACACAGGTTAACAGCAAGGATCGTTTTGTGCCATCACTGACGACAAAATTTGGTCACTTGTAAAGGTGGTATCTACCAGTCTCTCCATTGTAGGGTTTCCTTTTCCTTTTTTTTTTTTTTTTAACTTTGAGATTAATAAGTAATCTATAAGGTGATACTTTGAGACTATTTGAATAACCTGCTTCTCCACCTTTCACTGCTGTGGTTTTATGAGCATCCGTGTCTGATCTTTTACTAAGTCAGCTATTACTCTGGTGGCTACGAAGTGGTAATTTTTCTAATGCCAGCATTTTTTTCTACCTTTCTTAGACATTCTATAAAGATCCCTCATTTTTTTTTTCTAGTATGGCATTAGTATGTGGTCAGAGATTCTTTTTTGTTCAGTGAGCTAGAGTATCTTGCCTTTTTTATTCTTTTGCTGCTTAAGTTGTCCCGTATTTAGCCAGCAGGAGCCTTTTCAGGCAGTTGCTGCGTGCTTTTAGCATGCCTCTATCATTCATTGGTTGTTTCCATACCTGGTGGCACAGGATTTTTCAGGGATTGGCCATCTCTGGCCCTGGTTCTTCCCACTGAGGAGCAGTATTTAGAAACCAAGATAGAATAGGAGCTCTAGCTGACCTTTATTATTACTGGGCTGTCATTGCTTCAGGGGCTTCTTGATGGGGAAAACTAGAAAACATGAATATTCCAAAAGTCTGAAGTACTTACTGATGCCTCTGATTCAAATCCCTAACTACATATTCCTTACCTCTTCTTGTTTCATATTTATAGTTCCCTCCTCCCCACATGAGAACCCTGGTTTCAACTGCATCAAATACTTTTTATCCTAAATTCTTCCTGAGTTTCAGACTAGTATAACTAACTGCATCTAATCAACAACTAATGTCTATCTGGCTATCCCATATCCAACTCAGACTTAGTGTTTGATGGATGCCCCAAATTGAACTCCTCTGTCTCTCTCTTCTTGGCTGTATACTTTGGAAGGGCAGCTACGGTGGTCACCTCATTTACTGATAAATGCCCAATATACAGCATAGTATCTAGCAGGTGGTTAGTGCTCGATAAATGCATGTCTTCTAGAACAGTTCATCTTGCAATAGCATGTAGAATTAGAGTGCAACTGTCATTACTAAAAACCTGAATTATGCACTTTAAAATGGTGAATTTTACTGCATGTGAGTTTCCTCTCAACAAAGGTGTTAACTTTGAAAGAACATGGATTCAAGGTGAGCTGCTGTGGTGGTGAGGAGACAGGAGCTTCCTGTGAGGGCTGCAGCCCCAGGAACGAGAACTGGGGTGGCTGCTGTCCCTCAGAGCAGTGTCACACCGTCTGCTGACCTGCTGGTAGGACCCAGGACCTGTGGACTGAACTTTCATCTTGAAAGCAGAGCTGACTCCCTCTAGGAGCTCTGGTCCTTATCATGCGGTCCTGGTGCAACGTGGAAGTGCTGGGGACTGGGATGAGAGAACCCTGCCCATCAGGTTGACAGCTCGGGCTTGAAGGCTCCAAACGCACTTGTGTGTGTGGGGGGGTGGGCTTTGCTTTCTTTCTCTTCAGCACTTACCCTCTGAGTTATTTCTGCAAGCATTAGCTCACTTGATTTTCATCAATGAAAATCAATCAACAACCTGATGAAGTAGGGACTATTTTCATCTCCATTTCACAGATGGTAAGACTGAAAGATTAAGTCACTTGCCCAAGATCAAGCTGGGGTGAGGGGTGAGTGGGGACTCCATTCCACTTTGCTCCACCAAAATGTTACAGAATAGATAATTTAAGATACACAGGGTCTTAAAAGGTCTACCTACTTACCTGGAAGATGTATACCGCTAAAATATTTGGGAGGGAGAAGTGTGACACAGGACCGCTGACAGACTAGGACGTCCCTATTCCATAGATAAACGGGGGCTGGTACCATGGGGCGCCCACAACTGCTGTCCTCACTTCTGAACCTGTGACAGTCTGTCATGTTCTGCTCGACAGACTTTTACTGCTGTTGGTTATGTGCCTAAATTCCTGCTTTTCTTCCTGTTGTGCTGTCTAGGACAGGTAGTCCACCCTCACGGAAGTGCTCTGCTGTCCTCAAAACTGGAGATGTGCCAGCGTATTTAGAAGCAAGATAAAAACGCCACCTAGCCCCATTCCTTGCTTACATTCCTGGCGGGGATTTGGTAGTTTGAACACACCTAGGTGTCTGTCCAGTGCCTCAGCCTCATTCATTGACCCATCAAGTGACTTTTGTAAAGTCTCAGGGAAGCTCGAACAGGACCCTGGGTTGTTTATTTTCTGGCAGCCTTCCTTCAGTGGCAGTACTGTTCTTGACAGGGTTGTGGTTGCTTATCAACTTTTATATGACTCACCGTTCAGTTCATTTTTGTGAAAACAGTTGTCGGTAAAATAAAGTATTTGAAGAAATCTTTCTAAATACATGTATTTATTCAGTGGTTTTTAAAAGTCGAAAGCAATATACAAACTGTTAAGTGAGAATGGGAATATATCTTTATGTATTTTTTTATAGTTTCGTAGTCTTTTTGTAATTTATGTAAGTATTACTTTTGTAATTAAAAACTAAGTTCCCTAATTTAAATAAATAGGACAACGATGACAGTTTGATGTGGCCAACGTGCAAAATCAGGTCAGGCATCCAATCTTAATGGTTATCTAAATGTGAATATGGAATGCATTATACCGAAAGCTTCCTCTGTGCTTGGAAAAGATACTTAAAATTTAAAGTAAGAAAAAAAAAATTTAAATTAAGTATATGCCTGGAATTCTATATTCCACAGATGAGAAAGATTAAATGACTCCAGTAGCATTTTTATTTCATTCTGATGGATGTTCTGTGAGAGTGTAGGAGAGTGAAAGCCTGGGCTAGCTTGTGGCCTGTTGCCCACCCCTCCGCCCCCAAAGGTGTTCTGGAACCGTAAAATGAGCAGAGCCTCTTAAAATATCTTGCTTACCAACAAATTTTAGTAGTAGCATGTTAATATTTTTAAATACTTGTAACATCTCATTTTGAAAACTACTAACTGTTGTTCCTATATAATAAGAAAAGACAGCGATTTTCTTATGTAAGCTGTTTATTGTAAGATAATTTACAAACATTTTGCTGTCTTTAGTAGTTTAAACAATGGACCAACAATTTCTTCTGATGAGGACAGCAGTAAGCTAAAAATAAAATCAGCGGGCTGAATTTCCCTTCTTTACCTGAAAAAGTACAGAAGAAATAGCAATCAGTTCTGGAGGGAAAAATAATGATGTCAAGAGATAACACATATTTAAGTGGGGTTTAAAGAACTGACTTTACGTAATAAAACGTTACTATATACTAGTTGTTCTCAATTTTGGTCTGGGGATCTTTCTATAGGATCCATGAAGGCAAAACTATTTTCTTATTTGCCTGTTTTACTCGAGTATATGGTAGCATTTTCCAGAGGCTACATGACATGTAATATCAGGACAGAATGAATACAGACATAGATGAGAATCTAGTGCTCTTCTATTATGTCACACATGAAGGGGTCCTGAGACCACCAAATTTGAGAACCACCACTCTTCACTAATCTATATTTCATATTTCAAAATAATGCTAATTCTCTATCCTTAAAGTTTATTGAATAAAAAAAAAAAAAAAAAAGCCCCCTGGCATTACCCATATGCTACCACAAGCTGGCAGATACTATAAATGGGTCAAAATCTAAATCTCTGAGAATCCATTTCACTGTTGCTAAATCAGCTTCAATCATATCTAGATAGATTTCTTTCTGGAGAGGTTGGGGAGAAAGTGTGAAATATTGCCACTTTACCTCTTATCTGAGGATGAAACTTGGTTTTCATTAATCCCTGGTTATTATGTTAGAAGAAAAAGACAAACAAAACAAGCCAGTCAAGAAGCAATCCATGCTAGTTAATCAGGTATTGTTTCCAACTAAAAACATCCATTTCTTCATTCAGTATCTTGAGCATATCATGTAAATTAGCTACCAAAATATTCCTTTAAAACAGATTCAATGACTGTTATAAAAAGTTACTAATTTTGGTCTGGTTAGAACAATAAAACCATGATGATGCAAGAAGGCAAAACTGCACAAGTGTAATTTAAGCCACTACTTTTGCTATCAATAGAACACAGTATATATTACTAAAGAGCCAAACATGTTTGTATTAAATAATAAAGTTTTAACCAGAATAACTAATAGGTTATAAAGCATGCAATCCATTCATACCAACAATCCAGGCTTGGAATGCACAGCCAGCCCTTAATTAAGGATTTATACTACCTTTCTAGAAAGCCAAAATTTAATAATCAATTTCTGATTTTTTTGTTCTGGGTCTGTTTTTATGTCCCAATTTCCCTCTCACTTCCCTTATTTTGCTCCTGTTTAGCCAGGTTTCCCATGTTTCTAGTTAAGGAAGAGTGTGATCCTCAATTCTGCAGATGCTCTATCCTCACATTCCCTTTTCAAGAGCAAAACAAGATCCTTGGTTCTTTGGATCTCACGGCCCCTGAAACCTTCAGATGCAGCTCTTTCCCCTGGGGCCTCTTTCACCACCCAAGAAAATAGCGTAACATTAGCAGTAGGATATAGAGGGAGGAGGAGAATGTATAACTTATTTACGTAATCCTTGGATTAGCCCTCATGTGATAACTGGGCAAAACTGAGTCAGAGAATATTAGCCAAGTTTATCAAGCTAGTAAGTGGCAGGGCCATTCTAATGGCTAGCATGTTAGTGACTGAGAAATGGGTTGGTTAGTCTTAACAAAGTCATGCTCAGAAAGCACAATAAGACAAAGACACTTGGGTTGGCAGAGCTGACGACTTATACAGTGGTCTCCAGAAGTACGTCAGTGTGGATGAAGCTCAAGGGAAGTAAGACGTGGTGGTGCTAATACTAGACTAGAGTTGGTGGCCAGAAAACACAGGATCATGTATATCAAGCTAAGGTGTTTTGCAGGATGATTATGTAAGAGAATGGATTCTATTCTTTTTCTCATAACACTGTTGCAAGGCCAGATGTAAATATTGTAGGCTTTGTGAGTCACATACTATCTCTTTTTAAAACAAAATAACCATTTAAAAATGTCAAAACTGCTCTTGGCTCTGAGCCACAGTTGGCTGTTCTAAGGCATTTTCTAAGATAACTTCTATTTTTGCTGTTGGGGCTGTAAGCTCTCTGAGGGCAAATACTGTCACCACCACATCCTCAGTGTCTAGCACAGGGTCTGCCACATAAGGGGGCACCTGATATCCTTTTTAATTCAAGAGAGAAATGACAAGGTTCTATCTGCATTAGGTGGGCCTAAAGGGGGAAGACTCAAGGGATATTTACAAGGTAGAATTTATAGAACTTAGTGACCGATTAGTAGGTGGTGAGAAAGAACGAGTTAAAGATAACTTACTATATACGTTTACCTCTCGTCACAATTACCTGTGTATTTTTGTTACCCTGTTAGAATATCAATGCCTTGTTCACCTCCTTTGATAATGCCTAGCACTGAGGTTGGCACATGGTGGGGGTTTATTTTAGTCACTTTTTAAATAGAATCCCTATTTTCTCAACCCTGATTTCACAAGCACTAACATAATCCAGGCAACCAAGACGTTTTCTTGAGGAAAATAATACATTATAATATGGTATTGACATAGAAAACTTAGGAAATAAAGAACCAATTTTTACCAAGATTTACCAAAAACCCCAAGATTTATGTGAAATTGAGCCCAAAAGCAGTCCTGTAAGTCAGAAAGCTTGGTTTAAAGACAGATTTTATAAACGATACCGAATTATATACATCCTTATTCCTAATGCTTTAGGAAAATGAAAGCTAGCAATATATTGATTTCTAAAAAGAAGATACTAGGCCAAAAGTTTCAGCTTAAAACAAGCAAAAGAAATCAGAGCTTTCATTTTCACCAAATCTTTATGTCCTAAGAGTAAATTACAAGATTAGGCAGTGGATCATTTCACCTTTCGCAAAACAAAAGTGAGCTTTTAAACATCCTTATGTTAAGCCAGCAGACGGGAAGAGATGAGGGAAAGTGTCTGAAGGCAATCTGCTGCTACTTACAGAGCTGCTGCACCAGAGATGATTTCAATCAACTCTTTGGTGATGACAGCCTGGCGGGTGCGATTGAACGTCAAAGTCAGTTTGTCAATCATCTCAGCTACAAACAAAACAAAGGGATTAGACAACACAATCCAACACTACAAAAGAATAATTTGTTCATTAACATATTCAAAGATGTATGTTGCTTAATTTAAGATTACGAATTTGCATGTCTTTTTGGTATGAAACCTGGCCTCTCAAAAACTTTTACAAAGTAATTTTACCTCTTCCATGGATACCTTTTCAAAATACTTGCTAATTTACTGTCTACCAAGTGCCCTATACTTCCTTTAAGGCAGAGATGGTATTTCTGTCTTTTCAGGTAAAAATATTCAAGGAAAGGGATGGTCATTGGTCAAAAATGTGACAATCAGTGGCAGAGGGATGCCTGGGTGGCTCAGTGGTTGAGTGTCTGCCTTCGGCTCGGGTCATGATCCCAGGGTCCTGGGATTGAGTCCCCCACTGGGCCCCCCACAGGGAGCCTGCTTCTCCCTCTGCCTGTGTCTCTGCCTCTCTGTGTCTCTTATGATAAATAAATAAAATCTTAAAACAAACAAACAAAAAAGGAATCAGTGGCAGAGCCTGTGACTAGATCCTTGTTCTCTCGTCTCTTGGTCTACTTAAAGAATGGCAATGTTTTTGATGCAAAGATCTACAAGCTACTCTCAGCAAGAGAATCCTGAGAAGAGATCCACTATGTGCTTACAAGCGTTCTTGCTAGCATTGTCCATGGCTGTCATCCTGGCACTCTGCTCACTCGTGGTGGATTCCTTTAGAGAATAGTAGATGATGTTGGCCAAATTGTATTCTTGGTAATTCTGCAGCACGTCAGCATCAATATCATCATAGATACTCATGCTCTCTGTTAAAACAAGTTACAAGTTATGAATTTCTTTGAAGTTGTACAGTGCAAAAAGGGATTTAATCTGAACAGCTTACTAGTATAGAAACCCTAAGTAATTATAGAGCAGAAATCAATATAAGATAGGTTAAAACAGTTCTAAAAGTTTCATCTATTTCCACACTATCAATTATAACAGATTTTCAGCAAAACATAATGTGTAAACAAAACATTTGATATTCTACTGCAAATGTTTAACTTAGTAAAAACCAAGAAGCCAACGATTAAAATAACTTCTCTGCATTTCAAGGTTATGAAGTCCTCTGGATAGCATCAGTGCCTGGCACAATGTCAGCAAATATTTTTTTTTTTTTTAAATAAAAGAATTAATTAATTAAAAAAACTGAAGCTCGTTTAGGGGAATACAAAAATCCCAAATTAGTCATTTGATATTGGAGAAATCTGCAGGTATCCATCAGGAAAATGAGAGGGAAATGGAATAAAGAAGGGAGGGGAATCAGAAGCCAACACAAAATGCTATATGGATGATAACCCCAGTTTTATACCACTAAGAAGAAAAATGACAACAGTCAATTAAGAATGGCATGTCATTGTCAGAAACATCCAATGTCAGAGACATTAAAATGTTAAAAAAAAAGTATATCTTAATACATAAAATACATATGGAGAAAAGAAAAATGCCTCAGGAAAATAAAATTGGTTCCAGAATATTATTTCTAGGATACTTCCCTGAGCAACGATGACGTTCCTTAAAGAAGAAGACAAGAGAATTGAGTGGGGCAACATAAATTTGTTGTGAGCACTGTTCACATAACTGCTCCAGCTGCTGATCATACTGTGCTTTGGTAGAGTTCCCAGACAGAGATTGCAAAGCCAATTCTAGCTAGGCTCTTCAATCTCGAGAACAAGAAAGCATGTCTAATCATTTATTTATTTATGTTCAGTTAATGAAAGAATGGAGTAAGAGATCATGGAAACCACTGATAGATGGTGACAGGAAGAGCACAACATCGTTTTGCTACAGGCCGACCTGACAAACACTATTTTCCTGAAAGCAAAAATCTCTGCCTTCTACACAGAAAAATACTTTTCCTACAAAAACTGCTTACCAGCACTTGCAACGGTTTCAAGGGAAAAGATGGGCTTTTCTTCTGTCTTGTAGGAGATGACAGACCTAAAAATTAATAAGCAAATATCAATCTCACAATAATATTTTAAAATTTAAGTAAGAATTTGCTTATTTTAAAGAACACAAGCATGAAAAAGCTTAGATTTCTAAATTTTTCTTGCCTGAACCGATTAAAGATGATAGACCCTTCGTCAAATTCGTATCCAGAATTCAGCAGTTCCAGGGCAATGACAGATGCATCTCCAAAAGTAGGAGGTTTTCTTCCTACTTCTTTGAAGGACACCAGAAACTGGTCAGAGTGAGTCCTAGAAGAGAATCAGGAGATCACGCAGAGCAGTTTAAAGGAATATTTCTGCCAAAATAACACGGGAATAAGGAAAAGTGATTATTTATTTCACTGTGGATCAAGTTTTTTTTGGGGGGGGGGCAGGCAAGGGCACATTCACTGAGTAGAGTTGTTCTATCCATTATCATGATTATTTAATGGCTGCAAGGAATAAGGACTAATAATCAGTCCTCTCTTATGTTGTATTTCTCTACGCCTTTATTTATCTTCTTTCTATCTCAATTAACTGCTGTTTATTTCTGAGATTTCCAGGCTGTGCTAGCTACCCAGAGTCCTTGCTTGTTTAAAATGCCAACTAGCTTTTGGTATTCCTGTTGCATTCCACTTGTACTAGATGGAGAAACACAAGCCAAGTGAAAAACAGAAGAAATTTATATATTCTGGTATTTCTGAAAAAATAAATAAATAAATAAATAAAAACAAAACCCAACCCTCTGAGAGTAAAACAGAAGAAATTTATATATTCTGGTATTTCTGAAAAAATAAATAAATAAATAAATAAATAAAAACAAAACCCAACCCTCTGAGAGTATAAAAATAGGTAATGATGCTGAAATAAACCATCAAAGACACTCCCGTTTATTCATGCTTGCACCCATTTACACATAAATAGTATCTATTTAAATTACCTATGAAGTATACCCCTGATTTTATCACCAATTCCAACGAGCATAACTTCTTTCCCAGCTGCTTGGAGTGTGGCCACCTCATTTTTCATCTGTTTAGCAACCGAGGAATGAATAGCACCACAGAGCCCTCGATCTGAAGACACACCGATAAGAAGGTGTTTCTTCTTGTCTTCAGGCACCTTAATATCAGCTTTTTCATACAGGGCTTAGATACAAACAAAAACAAGAATTTTAAAATATGTAACATACACTAAATATAGCAATAATCCCTGATTTACAAAAGAGATGAAAGAGTTGACTGTTTTTGAAATGATGCATTTAATTTAGGAGGTACCTAACTAATATAATCAAAACTGTCTGTTACTTATTCAATTCACAATCAGGTTGAAAACCATAAAGCTTTAAATCTCTATATCATAAAGGCTCCATGGGCCAATTAATCTCAAACGGTGACTTAAAGAAATCTCTGGTACAATTAAAGAACTTGTAAGGAGGCCTGAATTATAGAGTACCAACTTACCTACACATCAAACTCGTGAAGAATGCAAATCTTCAGTATACAAGCAAAAATTAGGAAGTATTTAGTGACCTGCTTCTATAATCAAGCTCATATAAAAACTACTGGCATTAAAATAGCAGATGCCACTTTATTTTGGGGATTACCTTAACCACCTCACTTGGTTGGTCTAGTCTTGTAAGGAGCAGAGGCCAAGAGAGGATTAAATTGGATGAAATATGCACAGATTTTACTGGGAAGCTCAGGAAATGGCTGTGGGAGAAGTGGGAAAGGAGTTAGAAGGGCCTTCACATCATGACACCTGTCTGAGCTCCAGGAAGGAGGGAAGTGAGGTTGGGTGGCAGCTTCCTGGACTACTGTATAGTTGAGGGGAAGTTCAGCAAGGAGGTTGGGGGGACTGCAAGTCTCCCAGGAACATGCCTGCTTGGGCATCCTGTCTGCTCAGGTGCTGGCTAGGCATAGCCCATGGGAAGCGTGGCCTGGGTGTAAACGCTGGGGGAATTCCAGTGGCTGGGACCCCTGCAGGTGCGGAGCATCTTCAGGGCCACCACATTCACTCATTTTAACAAAATTCCTGCTACCACCTTTTTCATTAGAGAACAAGGATTCTCAAATGCCTAAACTGGAGGATCCTCCATAAAAAGCAGAGAGTAGTATGATGGGAGGACACCCACTGGGATGAGCACTGGGTGCTACTCCTGAAACCAGTATTACACTAATATGTTAACTAGATTTTTTTTTTTTACAGTAGGCTCCATGCTGGGCATGGAGCCCGATGTGGGGCTTAAACTCTCGACCCTGAGAGTAAGACCTGAGCTGAGATCAAGAGTCAAACATTTAACTGACTCAGCCACCCAGGTGCCCCCAATTAGAATTTAAATAAAAATTTGAAACAAAAAAAGGAGAGAGAAGTACTCAACTCCAAAGTACTATTTAAGTCTCTTAAGTTTTATATAGTATAAAATGCCTGTTAAAATTTTCTAATTTAAATATTTAAAATGATCAGCCACTTAGTATCTAGCCGTTAGTATTTGGTTTGAAGGACTTCGGAACTGACTGGAAGCCTCGGCTTGAATTTTTAATATTTTACCGCAAATACTCTAATCAGACTTCTTCTTTATTAATTTCGTGATTATGGACTTCGGAGGGAAAAACATTTATTATACTTAATCATATCAGCAGGAAAGGTGAATAGTGAAATAACCTCCCTTTTTTATAAATAGGCCAGAGTAATTTATCAACCAAACTTAACTGAGCCACCAGGGTGCTTCGTATTTATCATGCAGCGAATGGGATTCACAAGAGCTGGTGCTGGTAAGGATTGCTGGAACCTAACCTGCCAACCCTCCTCTGTACTGTTACGTGAAACTAAATGTAGCATTTTGAGAGCGAGGACCCATTTCCACCAAGGCCAAGTGTTCTATCATTTTCTCATGCAAAGTTTTTACCAGTATAAATGAACATTTTAAAACATGGAAGAGTACAAGAAAACTTTTGCACGAGGAAATTTACATCTATTATGTTAATGCACAGATAATACATAAATTTTCTTCAACTTGGAAATAAGCAAATTTTGCCTTTTTTACAGTTGATGTTGACACATTCCACTCATGTATCCACGCTTGCTCAGTCAACTCCACTGTAGGGTACCACATCCCCACCCCACGGTCCTAAAACAGCACATCACAATGTCATAGGACAAAGCCAAGCACCTGAGTTGAATGCACTATATCTCTAAGTTCTTTTCAATGTATAGTTAATAATCTGGAAACATTTTCAGAGTATTTTAAACATTCAGAGAACAAACAGCGGTTACTAGGCAGGCTTTGATGCCAAACCACCTAAGTGCATGACCTCGGGCAAGTTACTTGACTTTACTGTTTCTCATCTGCAAAGCAGGGACCCTAGCAGTTCTGACCTTCATAGGTTTGCTATGAAAAATGAGCAATGTCAAACTCTCACAATAGACCTGTTATCACCAAACACCAAATAAGTCATTAGTGGTGATCTCTGTTAAGCAGTTCTTCATAATTTGTGAATTACTACACCCTTCTCTTACCCAAAGAGCCTACTCCATACACTCGAGCTGGTTTCAGCTCTCTCTCGGCTCGGGCATATTTTGCTGCTGCTACCATTTTCATAGACTTGGTGATTTTCTGGATGTTTTTGATGGACTTTAGTCGCCGGGTAACTGAAAAGCAAAAGTACTGTGTTACATTATAGGAGTTTTAACGTCACTTGTGAATTTACTGCAATAACTTTCTAAACTGCAGGGCAGAATAATCAGCACTTAGACAATGATTAACAGGATGACGCTAACTGAGGCTTGAAATTAAGAATGAGTACCAAGCAGACGTGACCCAGCTGCTCTTCGGACAGACAAGGTGGCCACGTGAGTGCTAACAGGTCAACCCAGCTGCCACTCACACAGGACAGGCAGGACGGCCACAGAGCAGGGCAGTTTATCATACATTTAAGACATTTAAATAGGAATGCCTGGGTGGCTCAGTGGTTGGGCACCTGAGGTCAGTGAAACCTCCACTCAGGTCGTGATCCTGGGATCCAGGATCGAGTCCCGCGCATCAGGATCCCTGCGAGGAGCCTGCTTCTCCCTCTGCCTCTGTCTCTCTCTCTGTGTCTCTTGTGAATAAATAAATAAATAAATCTTAAAAAAATTTAAATATAGCTTTTTGTACTTATATCATTGTACAGACAAAAGAATGAAACAACCATGTGTTGCCTCACTCCAAAATAAGTTACATATGCACATATGACTTAGAATCATCTTGTCAATTTTGACCAAATATACAATGGGCTAAAGCAGCATATTTTTCAAAGTATTTTTTTGGTCAAAATTTAGTTTTTGTTAATTCACATACTGAAATTAAGTACTTACTATCTTTTAGAGTTGCCATATTTCGAACTTGGATCCTGAAAATAAAGGTTTAAAAATATTTTAGTTTTCTGAAAAATAGCCCAATGCAAGAAAAACCTTCAAAGTTAATAAGTTTAAAAAATGCCCCACAAAGAAACAACCTATTAAATATAGGACTCTGATATACATATGTATACACACACATATATATTTAATCCCTTAATACTGATAGCAAACCTATTATTACCAAAGGCCTCATTTTGTGTGACCTGGCAACACAAACCTTCCACTGCAGTCACGTGGTGTTCACACTTGCTCTAATCCCGCTTCCATGCCTACCTATGTCTGCACTGTTTCCACAACAGAAAAGTCCTTCCCCTTGTTAGGTTATCCAACTATACTTAAAACCAAGGTCAGGCACCTCTAAAAAGCTACCTTGACTTCCTTAGTTCATCAAAACTTTCTCAAATAAGATCAAGTAGATCAATTATACATTCTAACATGACCACATGTGTGCAAGTACAGTTGACTTCTCCAACTCCACTCAATAAAAAATGTACTAAGCAGCTATTATGCTTCAGGACATGCTCTGTGGCCACAGGAAGCATACTATTCTCTCATAAACAAGATTCATAAAAACTTATGATTTACATTAAATGTTTTTCTAGTCTTTATGATTAAAGTGCTAATGCATAAAAAATAATTTGATTTAAATTTATGTTAAATATACACACATACGTGCATATATTTATAAAAGATAAATACATGAGGCTCACCACCCTAAGGAAGACAGCACATTATTAAATATAAATTATTTCAGCTCTTCAGTCCCTACAAAGTGCCTGTGTTGGCTCAGAAAGCTCCATGGGAGAACCAAAGATCTGTAAATTTGTACATACAGAAGGCCTAAGGAGGGCATTCCCAAATAGTACATGGTTTTGAAGCTGGAGACATAGGTTGGGTTAATAATTTTAAATTTTATTTTATAAGTTAGCAAGGAAACATGGAATATAAGCCACACCCAGTTTAGTTTTTCAGTAAAGTACCTCAGATGGCAGTGAAAAGCATAAAATGATACTATATTATTGATGATATGAGGGCTGCTGCAGCCTCCAAGTGTGAGAAAGCAAGAATCTAAACTAACATGTGGGCAAAGCAACAGGGAGAATAGATTTATGAGCAAGTTCTTAAGAGTGAAAAGGAAAACAATAAGAATGATTTCCAATTTAATGACTTGAGTAGATAGTGTTGTCATTAACCAAGGCAGAAAGACTGAGCGGGGGTGATCTCTCTAGAGATCATGAATTTTAATGAATAAAGACCATGGGAGAAGTGGAAATGTCCAATGGGTTTGGGAAACATGTGAGACTTTTGATACTTGAGATACAGATCTGTAAGTTGGTGACAAAATAGGGAAGTAGAATTAAAAGCAGAAGGAACATTTCCTAATTTTATGAGGCCAGCATTATCCTAATATCAAAACCAGATAAAATTATAAGAAATGAAAATTTGAGAACATGATCTCTCACGAACACAGATGCAGAATTCCTCAATAAAAGATGAGCAAACTGGGGGTGCCTGGGTGGCTCAGTCGGTTGGGTGCCTGCCTTTGGCTCAGGTCATGATCCCAGGCTCCTGGGATCAAGCCCCACATTGGGCTCCCTGCTCAGCGGGGAGTCAGCTTCTCCCTCTCCCTCCTTGTACTCTCTCTCAAATAAATAAACAAATCTTTAAAAAAAGAAAAAGATTAGCAAACTGAATCCAACAACGTATTAAAATGAATTATACACCATGACACTATGACCAAGTGGGATTTATTCCAGGTATGCAAGGCTGGCTCAGCACTTAAAAATCAAATAATAGGGATCCCTGGGTGGCGCAGCGGTTTGGCGCCTGCCTTTGGCCCAGGGCGCGATCCTGGAGACCCAGGATCGAATCCCACATCAGGCTCCCAGTGCATGGAGCCTGCTTCTCCCTCTGCCTATGTCTTTGCCTCTCTCTCTCTCTCTCTATCATAAATAAATAAAAAACAAAAACAAAAAAAGAAAGCCTTTAAAAAAATAACAGTAACAATCAAATAATATAATCCATCACATCAACAGGTTAAAGAAGAAAAATCAAATGGCCAATAGATGCAGAAAAATTTTTTTGACAAAATCTAATGCACATTCACGGTAAAAAACAAAAACAAACCAAAAAACCCTCAGCAAATTATGAACAGAGAATTTCCTGAACTGATAAAGAACATCTACCAAAAGCCTCTAGGGTTTAATGACAAGAACTAGGAGTTTCCCCCTAAGATTGGGACTAAGGCAAGGATGTCCTCTCTCATCACTCCCATTCAACATTGTACCAGAAGTCTTGGCTAATACAGTAAGACAAAACAGGGGGAAAAAAGGTATACAATTTGGGAAGGAAGAAATAAAGCTGCCTTTGTTCATAGAGGACACAACTGCCTATGTAAAAAATTGCAAAGAATCGGCAAAAACCTCTCCTGGAACCAATTACAGTAAGGTTGTGGGGAACAAGGTCAATATATACAAGTCAACTGCTTTCTTTTATAGTAGCTATGAACAATTGGGAATTTCAAATTAGAAAAACAATAGCATAAAAAAAGGAAAGAAAAACAGTGTCATACAGTTGTACACTTAAAAATGGTTAAGATGGGGGACACCTAGGTGGCTCAGGTCATGATCCCTCACAGTGGGGTCTCTGTTCAGGAGTTGGCTTCTCCCTCTGCCTCCGCCCCTCTTCTCCCCAGCTCATGCGGTCTCTCAAATAAATAAATAAAATCTTAAAAAAATGGTTAAGACGGTAAATTTATGTTATGTACATTTTATCACAATAAAAAAACACATTAAAAAGATTATAAATCTAACAAAACAGGCCATAAGAAACCCACAAAACCGGGATGCCTGGGTGGCTCAGTGATTGAACATCGCCTGCCTTTTTGGCTCAGAGCTTGATCCCGGAGTTCCAGGATCAAGTTCCACATCAGACTCCCTGCATGGAGCCTGCTTCTCCCTCTGCCTATGTCTCTACCTATGTCTCTGCCTCTGTGTGTGTGTGTGTGTGTGTGTGTGTGTGTGTCTCATGAATAAATAAATAAAAATCTTAAAAAAAAAAAAAGGAAAAGAAATCCACAAAACCAATGAAAGAAGAAACTAAATGCAAAGAGTTCATATTTATGAATATTCAATATTACTAAAATGTCAATTCTTCCTAACTTGATTGATACAATTTCAGACAAAATCTCAGCAAGTTATTTTATATATACCAATAAACTGATTTTAACATTTACATGGAAAGCAAAACACCCCGAATAGCCAATATAATACTGAAGAACAAAGCCAGAGAACTGATACTACCTGAGCCCAGACTTTCACGTGTAAGTGAACTAAAAAGCAACAAAACAACAAAAGCAGCAACAAAAACAAATGAATACACAAACCGAAAGTAGAAAGAGGCCTACAAACTCAGTACAGATGGCTGCCAGGGTGAGAGGGGTGAGGGGATGAGGACAGTGGGTGAAGGGGAGTAGGAAGTCCAGGCATCCAGCTGTGGAGTTAAGTTGGGGAAATAAAAGACACAGCAGGAGGAAGAGAGAACCAGAAACAGATCCACACAAATACAGTCAACTGATTCATGTCTGATACAGGAGCAAAAGTAATTAAATGAAAAGAGGACACTCTTTACTACAAGTGATCCTGAATACTGGATATCTATGGGAAAATATTAATCCAGATAATAAAGCCAGAAAACAAATCCTACACTTTTCACAAAAATTAACTTGAGGCATAGATCTAAGTGTAAAACACAAAACTATAAAACTTCTAGAAGATATCACAGGAAAAAATCTAGGTGCTTTGAGGATAGCTCTAAGTTTTTACATAAACATGAAAAGCATGACCTATGAAAGAAAAAATGATTAAGCTGGGATTTATGAATTTAAAAAACTTCTACTCTGTAAAAGACACTATTAGAGAGGAAAAAACAAGCCACACACCAGGAGAAAATGTTTGCAAAACACTTATCTGATAAAGGACTGCTATCTAAAATACACAGAAAACTCTTAAAACCCAACAGTAAGAAAACAAACAACCCCAATAAAAAAATGAACAAAAGGGGGTCCCTGGGTGGCCCAGCGGTTTAGCACCTGCCTTCAGCCCAGGGCGTAATCCTGGAGACCCAGGATGTAGTCCCACCCACATCAGGCTGCCTGCATGGAGCCTGCTTCTCCCTCTGCCTCTCTGTCTTTCATGAATAAATAAATAAAATCTTAAAAAAAAAAAAAATGAACAAAAGATCTGAACGCAAATCTCACCGAGGAAGATAAACAGATGGCAAATAAGCAGAAAAAGGATGCTCAGTATCGTATTATCAGGGAATTGCAAATCAAAACAATGAAATATCACTACACACCTGTAAGTTTTTTGTTTGTTTTTTTTTTTTTTTTGAGAACGAGGGGGAGAGTAAGCAGCCTCCCATGTGTAGCATGGGCTCAATCTCATGACCCTGGGATCATGACCTGAGCTGAAACCAACTATCAGACACTTAACCACCTGAGCCACCCAGGCACCCCAAGAATGGCTAAATCTTTATTTTTAAAAAAAGATTTTATTTATTCATGAGAGAGACACAGAGAGGCAGAGACATAGGCAGAGGGAGAAGCAGGCTCCCTCCATGCAGGGAGCCCAATGCGGGACTCAATCCCAGGACCCTGGAACCACGACCTGAGCCAAAGGCAGACGCTCAACCACTGAGCCACCCAGGTGTCCTGGATGGCTAAATTTTCAACAAAGGACAATTCTAAATGATGAAAAAGATGTGAAGCAACAGGAACTCTCATTGATTGCTGGTGGGAATATGAAATGGTATGGCTACTCTGGAAGATGGTTTGACAGTTTCTTATAAATCTAAACAGTGTTAACATATGATGCAGCAATCATGCTTCTAGGTATTTACTCAATTGAGCTAAAAACTTATGTCTACACAAAAACCTGCACATGAATGTTTATATCAGCTTTATTCACAATCGCCAAAACTAGAGGCAACCAATATGTCTTTCAATATGTGAATGAATGGAAAAACTGGTACATCCATACAATGGAGTTATTCAGCAATAAAAATATTCAGCAATAAAAATAAATGAGCTACCAAGCCACAAAAGACATGGAGAAACCTGAGCTGCATATTGCTAAGCAAGGAAGCCAATCTGAAATGGCTTTACACTGTCTGATTCTGACTATCTGGCATTCCAGAAAAGACAAATCTGCAGCAAGAGTAAGATCAGCAAGTAACATCATTTGTTGGATGACTTTTTTTGTGGATCAACTTTTTCACCCCAACTTCCCTGTTTAGCGTTCATTCAGTTCTAAAGACATCTATGTTACTTTATTATTAAGCACAGTTTGGGTACCTACATAGTAACCTTAAGCTGATCCAACTCTCTTTAGGGGGACCTTGCTCTACTGAATACATAATTCTTGCAAATGAAAACGTAAAGTTCTTAATCAGTTGCTTGTTCTGGAACATGCATCATGTCCTGGGAAATCCTCAGGAGATTACTGGAGACACTTGAAACATATCAAATACAGTGGACAGAAATATCAGTGGCTGTGATTACCACCATTTACTATGACCACACAGCATTGTTATCAAACCTGAGAGATGTAGTAGAGGAGGGAGTCAGGGAGGTTGCTAGGGTAACGATTCTTCAAAGAAATTACAGAGTTTGCAAGAATGTTAAGGTGTCTAATGCTGTAGAAATATAAAAGTCCATCACCTGTCTCTCCACCAAACAATGACTCCCTGGCACCCCTGCGACCACCCTAGATCCAGTCTTGTTGGGCAAGCACAATAAACCTTCTCACACTACATTTTATGTAGGAACCGTATAACGCCGTCTACATTTTTCAGTTTATGTATCTGGATCCATACCAGCACTTCCCCACCATGCTCTGTTCTTTAATGAACTGTGCACTATCATTACTTCCATTTAACAGATGAAGAAATGCTGGCAGAGACACTGAGTACCTTGTTCAGGGTCACATAGTCAGGTGAGTGGCAGCTGAGATTCAAATCCTGGTAGCTGGTTCCAGAGTGGATCTCCTACACTACACATCCTGATACCTCACATGTTTTACATTTACAAGTAAAGAAATATCTGCTACCTCAATCTCAGAAGGCAATCTGCCTTCCTTTTCAGTGTATGTAATTCAATTCATGGCTACTGGAATGCTATTATAAAACAGTTCCATTTTAGAGAATGGGGAACATGGAACACGTCCCCTGATTTGAAGACAGAAAAATCCCACTTCTCCCCAAACCCCTTATTTCCATTTCCTTAAATGCTACTTAATAACAAGTTTAATTTCTGAAATTTAGGGTATCTCACTGAAACTCTAAACAACATAATTTCACATTAATAAATAAAATAATAAGGCCTAATACTTAGCTAACGTAAGCTAACCTCCCTGAAACAAAGACTGTTAACGATAACAAACTGCATTTTTCAAAGCTCCCAAAAACCAAAACAGAACAGAGACACTGCCCCTTCGTGGTTCTGTGAAGGCAAAGCTATTTTCTCCTCTTCCAAATTAATTCTGAGGAGTGTGAAACATTAAGATGGTTTTCATTTCTGAGTTTAAAAGGCAATTAGGAGTGGGAAGCAAAAGGGCACCCAGAGCAATGGAATATGCATGACGCATTCCATCAGTTTGATGAATATTCATAACCTACCAATTTAAAACCAACATTTCTAAAGGCATTAAGGTCAGGACTACAACCTGCATCTGCCAATGTAGGGGCCGAGCAGATGTGTCAAGACAACGCTTATTTAAAACAATCCCTTATTATCATATCTTCAAACTGTCTTACAAGGTTTTGTTTTTTTTTTTTTTTTTAAAGTAATTACTACAATTTTATGCAAAATATTTTGTTCTCCTTTCAGGAACTCTTTCCATTCCTGAACAATCAACTTGGATACTCCATCAGGTAAAAATACTGACAGATGACCTGGCTGCACAGAACAGGGGAAGGAAGGAGAGCTGATGCTTGCTGAGCACCACTGCAGGCCAGACACTGTCCCACAAAGCTCACTAAGACCACGTGTATTTGTTGACCACCACTCTTTTTGTGGGGTGTGCATATATATATATATACACATATATATGTATATATGTGTGTGTATATATATACATATATATATATATATATATATTTTTTTTTGAGTTCCATTTGATTTGACCACCACTTTTTAGTACTGTCCACAGTACCTACGTGGTCCAGGTACTGGACCAACACGTGTGTGAGGAGTGACTGACAAATGGTCAACCTACATGACTGAGAATCCAACTAAGCGACTTACTTGCCATGAATACTCATTTTCAGTATTAGAAACAATCCTGACTTTGAAGGCAAATCCACCCACAGTTTCAGCAGGCATTCGCATCCGGTGTCATTACCTCACTATCCTACGAATCCTTTGCTTAATGAAATCCATAACTTGTTCCCATTAAAGCCTTTATCGTCTCTGCACGTGAAAATCAGGACGCAAAAACCTAGCTCGGCGCAGCAGCTCCTTAGAATTCCTCTTTGCTGTAAAAACTGGGGAATTGGTGCGCTCAGCTTCTAGCCAATAATCCCCTTAGCACCGTGTCTGAACTTCTTCCAGACTGTCTAGCTTTAAGACATTTCATCCTATTATATGGTACCACCCACAAAACAACGTTTACTCTGCCTACTGCTGGGCTTTCTGACGTGCTTTTTTTTTTTTTCTCCTTTCCTCCCCGGGAAACCAATGTTTAAAATCCTCAATCTGGGCAGCCCGGGTGGCTCAGCGGTTTAGCGTCACCTTCAAACCAGGGCCTGATCCTGGAGGCCCGGGATCGAGTCCCCCGTCGGACTCCCTGCATGGAGCCTGCTTCTCCCTCTGCCTGTGTCTCTCTCTCTCTCTCTGTCTCATGAATGAATAAATAAAATCTTTAAAAAAATAAAAATAAATAAAATCCTTAACCTTGCACCGCCGTTCACAGATGGCGTTTGAAAGCCGCCCAGCTGTCTCCTCCCCCTCCTGGGGACCTTGGGGGGCAGCTTCATGACCTTGCAGGGTAACTGCTTGAACCTGCTGGTTTCGAGGCAGTACTAGGTGTCTCTCCCTTCCGATCGCCATCAGGCGGGTCTTTTTTCCGGGTCCCTTCTGCACCCCAAGTGACCCGGGCGGAGGGCACTCGCTCCGTGCACTCAGCAGCGGCCGGCCCTCACCTCCGGGCTGAGGCCAACAGCTCCCGCCGGCCCAGGCGGCCTCTGCCCGGCTCTGCAGGGCCCCTGAAGGCCCTAGACCTCGCCTCGGGGCCTCCCCTCCCCCTCGGGCCGGGGAACGACTCCCCGGGCTGCACCTGCACCTGCGCGCAGCGCGCTCCGCAGGGATGCATCAGAGGAGGGACTCCCAGGCCGCCCCCAAATCGAATCGGACTCGGGTCTCCCCCGCTCCCCCCGCGAGGCCCCAGACGGCCGCTCCTCGGGTCCCGGCCGCCGCTCCCCCGCAGCCGGGGCTGCCCGGGGCCTCCGCGGGGCAGCGGGCCCAGCAGGCCTTGCGGCCCCCGGCCGGCGCCGCTCGCCTCCACCCGCGTCCGCGCCCCCCGGACCGAGCTCTGCCACTCCTCGCGCCGCTCCCCGCCCTCCCGCAAGCTGCCATACCATTGCGGCTGCACGGCCCAGGCCGAGAGCCCGGCGACGCCCGCCCGAGAGAACATGGTGCCGCCGGCGCCGCTGAAGGTCGGTCAGACAGGCCTCACCGCGCCTGCGCGGGGCCTTCCCGACGCGCCCGCCCACCGCGCTCTCTCCCGCAGTCTCGCTTCCTCCCGCCGCCGACGGCGAAGCCTCGCGAGCGTTGGAGGGGGCTGTGCCTCCCGAGGCCCCACCTCCTTCCGGCTCTGGGCCCACCCACCCAGCTTCCTTCCGCTTCCGGTTGGCGGGGCGCTGGGCTTGGGGAGAGTTGTCGCTGCCGGTGGTCGCGATGGGAAAGTCCGATTTCCTTACCCCGAAGGCCATTGCCAACAGGATCAAGTCCAAGGGGCTTCAGAAGCTGCGCTGGTACTGCCAGATGTGCCAGAAGCAGTGCCGGGACGAGGTAAGCGGGCCCGGGGGGGGTGTGCGGGGAGGGGGGTCCGCGCTGGGCGACCAGCTGCCCGCCTCCCCGGGCGGCCTCACCTGCACCGCTCGCGCGGGGGGAGCCGGGGGGCTCGGGCGCCTCATCCCTCCGCGAGCTTACCCCGGGAAGGAGTGACCTGGGAAAAGGTTCCGCAGCTCTCCGGGACGGGAAGCTGCTCCTCTAGCCGCGTCCTAGAACGGCGGCGCTGGAGGGGGCAGCGCCAGGCCTGGGGATAGCAGCAGTCCTGACTCGACGCGGCCCGGGAGGCTCGGGGTGACTAGGCTCCAGCCAGGCCTCCTGTCGGGGTCGGACGACGCCGTGGCAGGTGTTTCTGCAGCGCGGGCAGCACTGCTGTGGATGGACCGTGGTCGCGGGCCAGGCTGTCAGGAGTCCCAGCCGCGCCGCTTCCCACCCGTGTAGTGCGGGGCAGGTCGCTTGCATTCCCCCTGCCTGTTGGCTTGTCTCGTTAAATGGGAATAAGAATTGCACCAAGCAGGGGAGGGCCCCTGGGTGGCTGGCTCAGCGGTTGAGCATCTGCCTTGGGCTCAGGGCGTGACCCCGGGGTCCTGGGATCGAGGCCTGCACCCGGCCCCTCTGCCTGTGTGTCTCTGCCTCTCTCTGTCCCTGTGTCTCATGAATAAATACAAACTTTTTTTTTTTTTTAATTTTAAAGGGAGGATTGTACCTACCGGTAAGATTGGGAGTTTTACTTTTTTATTATTATTATTTTTTTTAGATTGGGAGTTTTAAATCCATGAATGATGTGGCCATGGCTGGGGAAGGCAGGCTGTCTTTGGGCAGATCTTAGAAACTTTGGTATAGGGGTCCCATGAAGTCTATATTTTTTTCTCTCATTGTTGAGGCTGATGATAAAGCACCTTGAAGAACTGAGAGCAAGCTAGTGACAGGCTCATCATCTTCTCTGGACATTGAGTTGGATTGCGTAGGTGCAGGGGAATGTTGGATAATCAGAAGGATAACCCTCCTCCAGGGTTTCCGCCAGCGGGGGATTAGATGCTTCGGGATGGACTCACACTGAATAACACCGATACAGTCTTTTTTTTCTTTTTCATCTCTCTCCACTTCTCTTTTTTTAGTAGTCAAGGTGAAATTCTCACACAGAAAACGAGAGGCTAATACCGTGAACATGCATGTATCTATGACCCATATTTAACATTCTTTTTTTTTTTTTAAAGATTTTATTTATTTATTCATGAGAGACACAGAGAGAGAGAGGCAGAGACACAGGCAGAGGGAGAAGCAAGCTCCATGCAGGGAGCCCGATGTGGGACTCAATCCCAGGTCTCCAGGATCACATCCTGGGACGGAGGCAGGCACTAAACCGCTGGGCCACCCGGGCTGCCCCGTATTTAACATTCTAAGCAACTTGTCTGTCTTTGCTTTTTTCAGAAATATGTTAAAGTATATTGCAAACCTTGGGACATTTATCACTACATACTTAAGTATGCATCTCTAAGATATTTGGGTCTCTCTCTCTCTGTCTCTCTCTCTCTTTTTTTTTTTTTTTTTTTTTTAGGATTTTTATCTATTTATTTGAGAGAGAGAAAGCATGAACAGGGGGAGGGGAAAAGGCAGAGCGAGGAACAAGATGATTGGGACTTCATTCCAGGACCCAGGACCTGATCCAAAGGCAGTTGCTTCCAACTGAGCCACCCAGGGTCCCCGTCTAAAACACTCGGACCTTTTTCTAGGTAGCCACAATACCCATCAGCCCACATAACAAAATTAATAATTTCCTTCTGTCATCTGAAACATACTCCATATTCGCTTGTCCTCCCTCCCTTGTTCCCACAGATGCTTTTTATTTATTTATTTTTATTTTTAAAAGATTTTAACTATTCATGAGAGACACAGAGAGAGAGGCAGAGACACAGGCAGAGGGAGAAGCAGGCTCCCTGCAAGGAGCTCAATGCAGGACTCGATTTTGGGAATCCAGGATCAGGCCCCAAGCCAAAGGCAGACACCCAACTGCCGAGCCACCCAGGTGTCCTGCACAGATGCTTTTTAAAAGTTTTTTCAAACCATGATCAAATCAAAAGCTATGAATTGGATGTGTTATTAGGACTTTAAAAAATATTTTTTTAAGAGCAATTTTAGGTTCACAGCAATAAAGAGTGGAAGGTACAGAGCTTTCCCATAGATAGGCCCCACTACAGCTTCCCCCTATCAGCATCTTGCAAAAGAGCAGTACTTTTTTACAATCAATAAAGTTACATTGATATGTCATCATCACCAAAGTTTACAGTTTATGGTACCGTTCACTCTAGATGTTGGACATTCTATGTGTTTGGACAAATGTATAATGACATATACCCATGATTATAGTATCATACAGAATAGAGTTTCACTGCCTTAAAAATCTCTGCGCTCTGGATTATTAGGACTTTTAATCCTTTCTCAGTTCTAAACTGAATATAGACCCCACTTCCCTCACCCTTTCTCCTGACCCCTGAAACCCAATTATTTTTCTTTTCTTTTTTTTAAATTAATTTTTTATATGAGTATAGTTGACACACATTACACACACATTACATTAGTTACATTAGTTTCAGGTGTACAACATAATTTATATCTTAGACTATAATCCTGTTTATACCTTATGCTGTGTTCACAAATGTAGCTATCTGTCACATATCACATTATTTTATTAACAATAGCGTTGACTATTTTCCCTATGCTGTACCTTTTATTTCCATGACATTCGTTCTATCACTGGGCGCCTGTATCTCCCACTCCCCTTCACCTGTTTTGCCATCTTCTAATCCCCCTCCCCAGCAACCGTCAGCTCTCTGTGTTTATAGGTCCAATTGTGCTTTTGTTTTTGTTTATCCCTTAGTTTTTTAGATTCCACATATAGGTGAAATCATACAAAATTTGCCTTTCTCTGACTTATTTCACTTAGCATAATACAGCCTGGGTCCATCCATATGGTCACAAATGGCAAGACCTCATTCTTTTTTTTACAGCTGAGTACTATTCCACTGTGTATGTCTTCTTTATCCATCTTCTTTGTCTGTTCATCTATCAGTGGATGCTTGATTGCTTCCATATCTTTGTCATTCAGTTGTTTTTCTGACATTGACTAGAAGAGACTGGGCTGGTAACTGCCTTGGAGCATTGCCACTTTCTGGTATAAAACAATCAGGTTTTCTTATGGTTATCTTTCACCTTCTTTCTCTAATTTATAGTTTCTATAAACCAAAACTTAGATATGAAGGCTTGATTAGGTCCAGGTTAAATATTTTAGGGAAGACTACTTTATAGGTGATCCTGTGTATTTCGTGTTATATCACAAAAGGAAGCCCATAATGTCTGATAGTGCTAAGATATTTAAATAAAGATGACAGCCTGTAAAGTAATGTCAGAAAGTAATATTTTCCCTTACTAGCAAGTAACTGGTAAGGAATTATCTAGGTTCCCATCAGCCTTTTACTTAGGTGTTTTAGTATCTGTGATTGAGTCCGTTATTGCCATAAGAGTTGCAAAGTGGTTATTTTTCTATATTTTTCTAAATGTATTATTGGCTACCATTCTTTTATAAAAAGAGCATTTTCTCATTAATTAGGACTGTTTGGTTATCCTTAAATGTTACCCTAAAATATAATTCCTATGGGAAAAGGAGATTAAAGGCTTAATTCATTCTTTTAGTTGCCAACTTCAGAGTAAGATACTTGTGGTGGTTCTGTCCTGTTTGCCCTCAAATCTATTCATTGCCTTCCCTACCTGGGAGGGTGGCCTGCAGGAGGAAAAGTTGACCCTTCCAAGGTCTTCCCCTGTCTCCCTAGCTCTCAGTATCTGAACATTGAGGGGAAGGAGGTCAGATCCAGAGTACTCCCTGCCACCCCCCACCAGCCCATCCACTCTTATGGGCTTCTTGAATGTAATAACATCATTTTGTTTTCATTTTATTGATTTATTTTTAACTTAGGGAATGTAGTACTGGTTTTCATTCATGAGACTGATACTAAGTTTCCTTTTAAGATATCTTTAAGTAAAAGTAAGGCACAGGTGGTACACAGATGAGGCAGGAATAGTGTGGGTAGACTGTGGGTGATCAAAGCTTAGGAAGCTAAGCAAGATGGAGTGTTGACGTCAGGCCAGAGACATGGGATTGAGCAGAGGGACACTAGAAGAGTTCTTAAGGAGGCTGAGTGGACTTGGTGATGATGGAAGGCAGACATAGAGGAGGATTCCAGGATGCCTGACTCTGGGGTCCTGGCTCGGGTGATGGGTGTGTGATTGTGCTGTTCACTGAGATGGGGAATATGGGAGGATGGACACATTTTCATTTCTATTTCTAGTGAAGAATCAGGTGTAAATGTTGAGTAGATACAAAGCCAAAACTTAGAATTTTTTTTATTAACCATCAGAAGAAGATGAAATTTAGTATATTTAACATGAGGTTTCTGTAGTATGCCACGATATCTTTTGGATAATGAATTGAAGTAGAGAAAAGTGAGTGAAAATAGTCCCCTTAATAGAAATTCACTACTGACCCATTTTACTTCATTACATCTCTCTAAGTGCTTGCACAGCACTACATGAAGTAGGTGTCCAATAGAATTTGTTAAAGTGATTTAAAAAACAGTCACTCTTTTGTTACTGTGCCCAGTCATGTTTCTTATTAATGTGTGTTTTCCAAAGCACTGTTTTTCTGCCTTTTTAATCTCCTGGATTATTCTTTAATTAACAGTGTTGCATAACTCAACCTTGTAAAAAACTTGTTTAAAAAAATGATAGTGTGTTTAGAGCTAGTTATTTTTCTCTTTTTTTCCCTTTTCTTTATTGTTTGTTTTTTCAATTTATCATCAAAGAGCAGCTTTTTAGGATTGATTAAATACTTTTCTTTAGGGCCTATTATGATGACCTAGATGACCTAAATCAGAATGTAACTACTACCTTTCCATTTTTGTAGAATGGCTTCAAATGTCACTGTATGTCTGAATCTCATCAGAGACAACTCTTGCTGGCTTCTGAAAATCCTCAGCAGTTTATGGATTATTTTTCAGAGTAAGTAGCTTGAGGACATCCTTTCTCATAAGCTTTATTCAGTTGGACTCTTAGTAGATGCTTAGTATTTTCTATATTGGGAGCTCTGTTCATTCTTTACACATTAACACAATAGCTGTATTATCTTGTGCTCAGGTTTTGTTTTCCTTTGACAATTTATTATAGCATAAAATTGTTGCAGAAGTGGGTCTCACAATTTAGTCTTGCACTTCCAACATAAACTGTCTTCATTCCAACTCAGTTGTGGCTAAGAGCACAGCCCTGGAGTCAGACTGTCTGCTTTAAACCTGCAAGTCCAGGCTTCTCTACTCATGAGCTGTGTGACTTTGGCTGAAACACATTTGTCTGTGCTTTTGTCTTCTCATCTGTAAAATGGACCTAAAGACCGTACCCTCTTCCAAGTGTTCTCTTTATTTTATAAAGTTTATATAAAGATTAATAAATTAATACTTTTTTAAAGTTTTGTTTTGTTTTAAGATTTTTTTTTATTTATTCACGAGAGACCCAGAGAGAGGTAGAGACACAGGCAGAGGGAGAAGCAGGCTCCTCACCAGGGAGCCCAATGTGGGACTCGATCCCAGAACTCTGGGATCACACCCTGAGCCAAAGGCAGACACTCAACCACTGAGCCACCCAGGTGTCCCAATGAATTAATATTTTTAAAGTGTTTACAAGAGTACTCAGTACTCGATGAATAGCTGTAAATTATTATTACTATTAATGTTTAGTTTTGTTTCTACCTGTTTCTTTCCAAAGTTCTAGACCTTTTGTACTTAGGATCCCTTTACACCCTTAAAAATTATTGAAGAGCCCTGAAGAGCTTTTGTTTATGTTTGATATTGATACTTGATTTTAATATATTGGTATTTGTAACATAGGGATTAAAAATGAAAAAATTAATGTATTAATTCATTTAAAATAACAGTATTAAACCTATCACATGTTAAAATAATTTTTTTATTTTAAAAATGTATTTTCTAAAACAAAACAAAAATAAGAGTGACGTTTATATTTTTGCGAATCTCTTTAGTGTCTTAATGCTTTCTTTTTTTTTTAAAGATTTATTTATTTATTTATTTATTTATTCATGATAGACAGAGAGAGAGAGAGAGAGGCAGAGGCAGAGACACAGGAGGAGGGAGAAGCAGGCTCCATGCAGGGAGCCCCACGTGGGACTCGATCCCGGGACTCCAGGATCGCGCCCTGGGCCAAAGGCAGGCGCTAAACCACTGAGCCACCCAGGGATCCCCTCTCTTTAGTGTCTTAATAGAAGATAGTTGGATTCCACACCTGCTTCTGCATTCAATCTGTTTCTAAAGGAAACCCATCCTGTTCATAGATGTATAGTTGTAATAGGGGCAATATATTTTTTTAAAGATTTATTTATTTATTTATTCATGAGAGAACGGAGAGAGAGAGGCAGAGACAAAAGCAGAGGGAGAAGCAGGCTCCCTGCAGGGAGCCCGACGTGGGACTCCAGGATCACGCCCTGGGCTGAAGGCAGGCACTTTAACTGCTGAGCCACCCAGGCGTCTAGGGGTAATATTTTAATAGCCTTTTTCAGTTAATTTTGGATATTCTTCTTTGATACTGCATCAAAACAATAGCATGGTAGTTTCTTAAACTTTTTTTTTAAGTTATTTTTTTATTATTTTAGAGAGAGAGTATGCACACTCATGCACAAACTGGAGGAAGGGCAGAGGAGGAGAGAGAATCCACAAGCAGACTGTCCACTGAGGGTAGAGCCCAATGCAGGGTTCAGTCCCAGGACCCTGAGGTCATGACCTGAGCTGAAATCAGGAGTCAGTGGCTCAACTGACTGAAGCCCTCAGGCCACGCTGGCATGGTAGTTTCTTAAAGATTTGTTGTGGTGTGGAATCTGAAACCATATCAGTGAACTTTTTAAACTCTATTACCTTATGATCTCTTGATCTTTTACTTTTTTTTTTTAAATTTTATTTATTTATTCACGAAAGACACAAAGAGAGAAGCAGAGACATAGGCAGATCCCAGGGCTCTGGGATCGTGACCTGAGCCAAAGGCAGACGCTAAACCACTAAGCCACCCAGATGTCCCTCGATCTTTCACTTTAAGCAGATCTTGTACCCATGCATGATTTTATAGCATCATGTATTGGTCATTTGGAAGATATTCATTCATTTACTGAGTATCCCAAATGGTGACACGTTTTGTTACACAATAGCATAAAATCATATTTATTAATGTTAGCACTTGTTATCAGAAATGTCTTTAAGTTTTGGGAAATACATTGAACTCACAGTAGCTGATGCCAGTTTACCAGATTCAAATTTTTGCTTGCGGCTCGAATTTTATCATTGGCAACAGAATACCGTCAGTTGTTCTCCTTGACATGACACACTTTGTTTAGTTTTAAAAAAAATGTCTACTAAATATCTAATCTGGAATAATCATGGTTGACTTGTCAGTCATTCTTTCAAATAAAAATGGTGCTCTTTGGAAAAAGGTAGTTCAGCACATAGCTCAAACATTCACACAAGTACTTTGTTTAAGACAACCCCTGTGCAGCAACAGAAATGATTTATTCCTAATCCCATTTCATCACACGGGATGTTAGAAAGATATAGCCCCAAAGATTGAGACTGAATCCCATTAATGATAGTGCTTCATCAGGGATGTTCTCAATGAAATGGGCAGTGACTTTCACTGTGAGTACATGAAGCATACCTAGGTTGCTAGTACAGTTTGGTCTCACCACCCACTGCCTTGACTTGGCTAAGATGCCGGCAGGTTCACCCTGCATTGCTTTTGTGCCATCAAGGCAAGTAACATAGGGAAAAGACCAAAGTTCTTTATCTGTGAACCACCTAAAACCACTGGAATACCACTGGGGTGCTTGTGCCACACTTGGGGAAATGTCATTCTGGCAAGAACTATCCACACTGGAGCCTTCCTCTCTACCCCCCCATTCACTGCATCCACAGTAGCTGCCCTCCGCCTCCAACAGCCTCCTGAAGGGTCACTTGTGCCTGTTTCCATCTTCCTGGGTATCTGTTTTCACTGTCCATGAACACCTCTCTGTTTACTACTCTTTCCTGGCTTTCCTCCTCACCCTCCTCCTCCCTCTGCTTACTTTTTTCCTTAACCCCTCTGCCTGTCCCCGCAGTAGCTCAAATGCAGGAATTTTCTTCAGGGTGCCTGCTTGGCTTCCTTTCATCCATAGCACGCAGGTTCCAGGAGTTCCATTCTTCCAGCTGCTAACCTTCATGTGGGATGACTCCTGAATCTTAATTTTCATTCCTAATATCTGTCTTAAGTTGTAGATTTTTTTTTTCTGCACAATTCTGTATTTCTGAAGGTTGGTTCTCTCAAAGCCAACATTTTAAAACTAAAGGCAGTATCCTGCCCACCACACCTGCCTGTTATCCTGGGCTGTCTGATAACTGCTGCCCAGGAAGCCCCTGTTTTGATTCTCCTCCACAGTGTCCTTTCAACATGTATCCTTTCCATTCTCACAGCTCTAGCAATAGTTCCCATGATCTCTCACCTAAAGTAATTCCATGACTTCCTCACTGGTCGCCCAGCTGCAGCTTCTCCTCCTGCACATGTTTTTTGCCCGTGGATCACAAACCATACAGGCATCATGAGCACCTGGAGGGCTTGTGACGACAGTGGCAGGTCCTGATTCAGAAGATCTGAGCTAGGGCTAGAGACTTGGCATTTCTACCTGGTTCCCAGGCAATGTCAATGCTGCTCTTCTGGGGGCCACACTTGGAGAATTCTTGTTTTGTACTTTCCACGGGATTATCTTTTTAAATCACAGATTTTCACGGACTAATTCCTAAATAAATGATCTGGTGCTTTTCCACTGCATGCATAAAACCCACCCTCTTCAAGGTGCTTCTAAGATAAGCCCTACCAGTATTTTCCAGCTATGTGTTCCACCCCCACCCCGTTATTCTCTTCTGTCCCACTGTATCCCTCATTGCTGTCTACTCTCAACATTAGCTTGATTAGATGATCATTTCCCAGACATGATACTTTCATGTCCCTCTACCGGCTGGAAATGGCCTTCTCTTCACTCTGAAGTCCTGTTTAATACTTCACTGCCCAAATTGGGGATCACCTCTGGGCATCTCCATCAACTCCCATGATACTTTCTCATGTCTCTTTTGCAGTTCGATTTCTGTTATGATGGGTTCTGCTAGATTGTAACCTAGGTCAAGATTTATGTCTCATTCACACATGTTTACCTAGCACTTAACACAGTACTCAGCGCAGAGGGACAGTAAATGCTAATTTCACATGTAATAAGGGGAGTTTGCTACCTTCAAAAGAATGGTGTTATTATGCTACATTCAGTAGCAGTGAGACTTGATGAAGGAGCCTCTGCAAAGATGTGTAGTCGCTTTGGTTACGGCTACTCTGCTAAGGCCAAAGGTTTCAACAGCAAATTGACTTTTCACTGTAATTCTTGAAAGCTATAATCTTTTGGGAATTCCTTCCTTTTTCAGTTTTTAAAGGTTTGTAACAGATACATAGATGTTTCATCTGTCCTTTGGGCATTCACACTGTATGATGGCTTACATTTCAGCAAGATGATGCTTTATATTTGTAGAATTACCATAACACACTCTTTCCTTTCCTTATTAGGGAATTCCGAAATGACTTTCTAGAACTTCTCCGGAGACGCTTTGGTAAGCATCCAGTTATTGTGCATATAATAACGTCATGCTCTTATAACCTGCACAGGACTGATGATATCATATTTTGTTCTTAGGAACTAAGAGAGTCCACAACAACATCGTTTATAATGAATATATCAGCCACCGGGAGCATATCCATATGAATGCCACTCAGTGGGAGACTCTGACTGATTTTACAAAGTGGCTGGGCAGAGAAGGTAAGAATAAGACCAGGATTTGAGTAGTTGTTTCATAGCTCCAGTGCGGGGAGAGAGAATTGTCATAGTTTCTGAGTAAATTTATGGAAACGAGGGTGAGTAGGGCAATTCAAAACAGGTGAGAATACATATAATCTTCTAGGATTGATTTTGTGTGTTACACATGATTATGAGTGGAATGGTTCTTTTGATTGGGCAGAGATGTATCACTGAAATTTCCTCTCATTTGGATTAAGATTTATTGTCAGTCCTTTCCCTCTCTTATCCCCATACTCATTTTACTTTCAGAAACTTTTGTTACAGGAGCTTTTTATTTTATTTTTTTTAAGATTGATTTATTTATTTTAGAGAGAGAGAGAGCGAGCCTGAGCAGTAGGGATCAAGAGGGAATCTCAAGCAGACTCCACACTGAGTGCAGAGCCTGATGGGGGCTCGATCTCATGACCCTGAGATCATGACCTGAGCTGATCAAGAAACCAAGAGTTGGACACTTAACCAACTGGGCCACCCAGGCGCCCCAAGGAGCCTTTTAAAAATTTGTTGCAGCTTTTTCCATTTCTGACCTTCATAGACTGAAGCTCAGGAGAAGAGAGAAGGAAATTTTGTGTCAGTGTATTTCTTATTCAGTGTGTTACTTTATTTCATTTTTTTAAAAAATTATTATTATTATTATTATTTAACATTTTATCTATCTATTCATGACAGAGAGAGAGAGAGAGATACAGGCAGAGGGAGAAGCAGGCTCCGCACAGGGAACCTGACACGGGACTTGATCCCAGGTCTCCAGGATCACACCCTGGGCCAAAGGCAGTGCTAAACCACTGGGCCACTGGGGCTGCCCAACTTTATTTCATTTTATGGGAAAAATTTCTACTTAGTTAAGTTAGTAGAATATCATGTACTCCTTGGATGTTAAATACTTAGTTAAATAATTACTAAGCAAGATAATACTTCTTCCATGTGTTTCTCTTGCTTAAATAGTTGACTTAACCTAGCTAGTTAAAAACAATACAATTTTTTTCTGTTTAAGGACATAAAATATTTTACTTAAAACCTAAATTTCATCAACCATGAATATGGAAAATTTGTATGTTGCATGAATGTGTGTTTTTGAATGTGTTTGAATGGGTGTATTTGAATGAATAAGCATATGATGCAGAGAGATAGAACACATTTCTATTTACTTTTAGTTTTGATTGAATACGAATTTGTCTTTTTTTTTTTTTTTTAAGGCTTGTGCAAGGTGGATGAGACTCCAAAAGGCTGGTATATTCAGTATATAGACAGAGACCCAGAAACTATCCGCCGGCAGCTGGAACTAGAGAAAAAAAAGAAGCAGGACCTTGATGATGAGGAAAAAACAGCCAAATTTATTGAAGAACAAGTGAGAAGAGGACTGGAAGGGAAAGAACAGGTGGGTGACAATAACATTCCAGGAAGCAACAGAGAAAGGACTCAAGAAGCAAAATTTTTAAGTGTTGAATTGGGTTTTGTAGGTCTTGTTCCTTAATTAAGAGAAGAAAAAACTGTGGCCAAGTATAAAAGCCCAGGTTTTGGAGTTGAGACAAACCTGGGTTTGTGTGCTAACTGATTGACTCATGATCTTGAAGAGTTTTATACTCTCCTAAACCTCAGTTTCTGTATCTCTGAGGCAGAAGCGATAGCTAATGGGGAAGACATAGCAGATCATACTGCGTGGCTGTAATGAATGTAGTGCTGGAGTTAAAAACAGCGTGAGAGCCTAGAGGGCCAGCATTTGCCCCAGCCTGGGGAGGGTATAGACTGCCTGAAGGTAGATACAACCTCTGGGCTCAAAGAATCAACCCACAAAACCCAGCAAATGGGGGAAAGAGAACATGGTTCAGGTGGTTCAGGTGTTAGCATAACTAGAGTAAGGCATTTATTTTAACAAATATTTATTGGGTTCCCCTTATGTACCAGGCCTTTTTCTAGACACTGGGGATAAGGCAGTAAACAAAAGGTAAAATCCCCCCAACTCATGGTATTTATGTATCAAAAATTATGTGTGTACAGGAAAACATAACTTAGTATATATGTAAAATTACTAGCCATTGAGTATTTTTTAAAACCTTATTGTGGTATAAGATACATGTGATAAAGTGTATGATGTGTGTTAATCTTAGGGTGACAGCTCAGTGAAATTTTACGTATGTACATGCATATGTAGATGAATGGATGGGTAATAGATGGACCAGGACCCTATGTAGTGACCACACAGATCAAGATATAGAAGTTTCTAGGGTCATAGTCATTCCTAACTAAATTCCTCATTCCCAAGAAGGAACCAACGTTCTAATGTACCACTGTTGATTATCTATTAGTGTGTTCTTGAACTTTGTAGAAATGTGATCCTATATTATACTCTCTATCTGGCTGCTTTAACTCAAACAGAACGTTCTTCATGTTCACTGCACCTATCTTCTTTCCTATCAGTGTTTAAGTCTTGTTTTAAATTGATATCTCCTGTTCCATTGTAGAAACATCAGACAGTTTATCCATTCTCCTGTTGAGAAACATGTGGCTTGTTTTCAGTTTTTGGCTATCGTGAATACAGCTATTCTGATCATTAATGTACTTGTCTTATAGACGCTGTTTAGTACAGAGTGACGCAAGAGGTAGCAGGCAAGAGGAAAGTAAAGACCCATTTATTTAAGTTTTTTAAAAGATTTATTTATTTATTCATTCATTCATTCATTCATTCATTCATGAGAGACACGGAGAGAGAGGGAGAGGCATAGGCAGAAGGAGGAGCAGGCTCCCTGTGGGGACACCAATGCAGGACTCAATCCTAGGAACCCGGGCTCACGACCTGAGCTGAAGGCAGACACTCAACCACTGAACCACCCAGGTGCCCCTAAGATACATTTATGAGTCAACTTATATACCATGTCAATTGATCTCCTTGATAAGTGGGTGGGTGCACATGTGTATCACGGTACTACTGTCATATGCGTGCATTCACACAGTCTTTTAGGAGATTTCTGTATTAAAATAAAAACAATGGTTAAACTGCTGTAATTGTCAAATTTAAACTCCTGCCAAAGATTAAAAGCTTTTTATTCTTGAAATTTTCTCACCTTTTTAAAATATAAACCTCTATTTTCTGTAGAGGAAAAATGATGATTTCCTATTATGGAAGTAAAGAAGGATCACATCTTGTACAGAGGAAAGTGGTTTACTTTTTGGAATATTTTTGTTTTGTAACATTTTAGCTTAATTCCATTAAAATCTTCAAGTTAATTCGTACTTTTCAGGTGTGAATAGCATCTCCCCCTAAAAGGCAGGGGAAGTCCTGCTTATTAGTACTTCCTCATTCCACTCTTAGATATTATCAGTTTTTAAAAAGTAATATCATGTCTTTCGCCTTCCTTTGTGGGATCTTAATGGAGAAAAGAAGAGCTCAGTTGTTTCTCAAGAACATTTTTATTAGTAGAAACAATAATTAACATTTATCAAACACTATCACAGGCGTTATGCTAAATGCTTCTTTATATCCTCCTGTTTTACCCTTATGACACCTCTAAATAGGCATATTATTCCTATTTTAAAGACAGAATAATTGAGGCCCAGGGAGAGCAGGAGATTGACAGGCGACAAAGGTAATGGTGTGCAGAGGTGACTGGGTTTTACATTCGGGTCTGAGTCTTAGGCTCTCGATCTTACACTAAACTATCCCCCCCACTATGGAAAGGTTTTGCTTTTTAAAGTAATCTTCTAGCTAAAATTCTTAAGGTTTATTGTTTTATGTTGTATCCTGTTTAAATTGTAGTAGATATAAAAATGTAGATAAACTTCTGCAGTGTAGTACAGAGAAGCTACTTTTTTCCCCTTTAGAATAATTCTCAGTTGAAGAATACTTACGACACATATAACTTTTTTAACTAGGATCTTAATCATTTTAGAACTGCATGTTGGAGCTGTCTTACAATATGGGTAGCAAGTCACAGTTTGGGATTATTGAATATTGTAAGTGCACTGTGAACCAAACCTTCATACTCTCTCTTTTTCTTTTTCTCTTTTTTTTTTTATTTTTTTTTAAGGAGGCTCCTGTTTTTACAGAGTTAAGCAGAGAAAATGATGAAGAAAAAGGTAGCTTTACTTTTTTCTTCTTTTAATATGGATGATTTTGTATTAGCGCTACCAAAAATTAGCAACATGTTTGCGGACAAGACATGATCTGTCTGGATTGCATTGTTTTTACCACTTTATGAAAAGGTGATAATGAATCAGATAGGATGCCTTCAGCTACAAGTGAAAAAAACAAAAACACAACTAAAATCAGCCTAAATAGTATGTAAATAGTATGTAAATACTTTGCTGTAACAAGAGCCCCAGAGGTTGGGCGCCTCTGGATGCCATGGTATCCTGTCAACAGCTGAATGTGAGGTGGCTGCGGGCACTTTTGGCCATCGTATGCACACCCAGTATTGTCCAGAGGATGACGGGGGCAACTTTTCTGGAGTCCCCGGTGAGCAAGGAAACTTTTCCTATAAGACACTCCTCTGGCCTGCAGACTTCCTTTTGAATGTCACTGACCAGTCTGTATTAGCCTCCAGCTTACGAGCAGTCACTGGGAAAGGAAGTGAGATGATTTTGGTTGGTTTAGAGCAAAAGAACCTTACTGATTACCTCTAGAAGGCTCCCATCTCTTAATCCCATCACTTTGGCCATTAGGTTTTCAACATACGAATTTGAGGGGGATACGAACATTCATACCCTAGCATCCTCCAAGCCATATATGACAGGTATGAACACCTCAACAAAATTGCAATCCTGTCCCCTAGTAAGGGGAGAGGGGGCTATGGAGCCGGAAGTGGCCATGGCTGTCCCCTACAGGTCAATCATGTGTAGATCTTCCCAGCTCTGTGAGCATCCGCCCAGTATTCTTAACTGCAGAAATTTATCATCTCAGGATGGGAGCATTCCAGCTCTCGTTTATTCAAAATGTCCATGAACTTCTATGTGGAGATATTGTGGTATCTTACTGTTAAGTTTTATAATTTTTCTGAAAAAAAAAATACACTTGTGTGTGTGTATATATATGTATGTATGTATGTGTATATATAATGAAATATACATGCAAAAATGTATCATTTCTTTTTCTTCCAGTTACGTTTAATTTGAATAAAGGAGCATGTAGTTCAGCAGCAGCGTCATCCAAATCAAGGTGAGCTACATGGACAGACATCTTAGAACCTGAGAATTGTTGTGAAATGTTGATGACGACATTTTAAAAGCTGTGGTATGGTAAACAGTTTTTTTTCTTCTGGTTGCAATTTTCTTCTTTGTTTCGTTTTTGTTTGATGGTTGTTTTGTTTGTCAGCAACTGTTTGTTTGTTTTTTTTCCTTACTTACCCACAATGGTATGATTCTTCTGAGGCCAGGCACATTTTGATTAAATGTTCCATGTGACAAGGTTTTACTTCTCTGTGAGCCCTTCTCCACAGATTGGTTCTCTCTGTGCTACTGCAGTGCTATTGATTTTTCTCTCACAGCCCACTTACCAAGTTTAAATATGAGCAGGTGTATACAGTTTTTGTTTTGCCTACCATATTGAGATTTTGTGAGAACGGAGACTAGGTCAGTGACCCAACTTCTTAGCCCTGGTACAGTATAAACACACCAATTGGCACTCAGTCATGGCTTCCCTGCTGCATGGTGTAGTAGCAGAACAGGGCTTGACAAAGTTTTTCTGGAAAAGGCCGCATAGTACATATTTCAGACGTTGTTGGCTATGTGTCTTGGTTGCAACCACTTGATTGAGGTCAGAGTGAGAAAGCAGCCATAGACAATATGTAAACAAATGAATGTGCTCTGTTCCAATAAAATCTCACATATAAATACAGGCAGGAGGCCGCATTTGGCCCTTGGGTTGGAGTTTGCCAAACCCTGGAATAGCCCATAGTCAGATGCTTCTATTCACTTTTCATGTTCTCTTCTCTTGCACTTCTTATATAGTCTTTCACTAAGTATTTATTCACTGTTTGTGATGTGCATTGTGTCTAGTTTGGTTATAGATATTAAAAAAAAAAAAAGATATTCAGGAAGGTACCATCCTACTGGTACTTCCCAGCACCTACCAGAATTTAGGTTTGAGTTGGCCAATAATTGTTATTTTTCTTAGTATTTTGCATGTTTGTTAAAGACCTCAGTTTTCTTGGTTGATTTATAGGCTAGTGTTTCTTTGCACAACTGAATAAGTAGCCAGGAGAAGTGAAGGAAGTAGACAGAGTAGCCATGTATCACTGCTTTGGAATGGCTTGTCAGAGGTCTTCACTTTGATCTAAATGTTTCAGAATTGACACCTGCATTAGATGTCATGAAGGAAATGGTTAATTGGATTCCACATTTGGTATATTCTAAGAAAAAATTCTTTTTCAAAATCTTGGTGTGACATGGTCTGGAAGACAAATTCAAATATATCAAACCTTATGTGCTTCTTAGATCCATACATGTTTCTCACCATTCTCCTTTATTATTGTTATTCTGAAGTGTCTATCAATGTTAAAGTTGATCCCCTTGGCCCCCAAACTCGTCTCCCTTGTATTAGTTTTCTATGGTTGCTGTAACAAATTACCATAAACCAAGTGTCTTTTTTTTTTTAAAGATTTTATTTTATTTATTTGAGAGAGAGAGAGAGCAGAGTGAGAGAGAGCATAAGCAGGGAGAGGGGCAGAGGGGGAGGGAGAGGAAGACTCTCTGCTGAGCAGGGAGCCCGATATAGGGCTCAGTCTCAGGACCCTAAGATCATGACCTGAACCGAAGGCTAATACTTAACCAACTGAGCCGCCCAGGTGCCCCTAACCAAGTGTCTTGAAACAACAGAAATTTATTCTGTCTCTGAAGGCCAGAAGTCTGAAGTCAGTATCCCTGAGCTGACATCAAGCCATGTGCAGGGCTGCACGTCTTCTAGAGGCTCTGGGAGGATTCCATTCTTTGCCTCTTCCAAGCTCCTGGTGGGGCTGCTGGCATTCCTTAGCTTGTGGCTACAAACTTCAGTTTTCAAAAGCAGTGTCTTCAAATTTCTCTTTGCTTCCTCTTCACATCACCTTCTCTGTGTATCAAATCTGCCTGTTTCCCTTTTAAAAGGATGCGTGTGGTTGCATATAGATCATCTCATCTCAGAATCTATAACTTGGTCTCATTTGCAAAGACCCTTTTCCAGATAAGGTAACTTTTAGGAACTGAGAGGATGAGGACCTATTATCTCTGGGGTCTGCTAGTTAGTCTTCTATCCCCCTAAGCCAGCTCTGATGTTATTAGTAAAAATAGTTTTATTTGACCGACCAAATTCTGTGACTTCAGTCTCAATATAATAACAGATAAGTAGTGTCACAGATAATACAGTGGAAAGACTCGTCTAAATTTTCTTTTTCTAAGATTATGGCCCACTTTTATACAGGCTCTATTTTCCTGTTGATTTATATAGCTCTTGTATATCTAAAACTCAGAATGAACGAAACGATCTAGATACCAAAAATGGATGCTTTAGATTATATTGAGGCACAAGGACAAGCCCTGCTTCTCCAGTTTTTGGACAAAGATTACCCAGTTTCCATTTCTGTTTTGGGCCTTCTCTTCTTTAATTGCAATAGGATCCACTCCAGTTATTACAAGCAGAACTCTAGGGCTGTTCTAGAAGCAAATGTTCCATTTCCAATCTGTTACTGTTCATTTCTTGTCTTGATTTTAGCCCCATCTTGCCCCTGTCTCAGTTAGTCACTCTCCAATAGAATCTTTGGGGAAGAGGGATGTTATTGTTAGAGCAGCTAGTGTAGGATTAAATATAACATACAGCTGGAACTCCTGGGTGGCTCAGTCGGTTAACTGTCCGACTCTTAAATTCAGCTCAGGTCATGACCTTGGGGTCATAAGATTGAACCCCGCATCAGCTTCCCCACTCAGGGATTCTGCTCGAGGGATTCTCCCTCTTCCTCTGCTTCTCCTTGCTGTGCGCCCATACGTGTAGAAGTGCTCTCTCTCTAAAAAAGAAAAAAATAATAATACTAAGATACAGCTGAAAAAAATTGACTATTTTGCATTTTACTTTTATGTTCATTATTGAGATTGATATTTAATTTTCTGCTCTTAAAATGATTTGTATGTTTTTTGTTTGTTGTTTTTTTACTCTAGTATCTTTAGGATAGACTATCACTTCTTTTGAAAGCTTGGTAAAATACTGAGCTGATATCTTTTGCAGGTGAGGGTGTACTTTTTACTACTGATTCAGTTTCGGTATGGTCATTAGTTTATCCAACCTTACAATATAATTTTGATTATACAAATTTCAATAATTTATGTAATTTTGATTTTTCTAGAATGTCCTTTTTATCTAGGCTCTCAAATTTGATGTTTTACTAATCTTTTAGAATACCAACTTTTTGTTTTCTTGATATATCACTTCTTTGGTTCTGTCCTTCATAATTTCTTCTGTCAACATTTCTTCTATTCTTCCTTATTCATTTTAACTCTAATACAGTCTTGATACTAATTAATTCCTCGAATTTTAACTCTAATACAGTCTTGATACTGTGAGTAGAAGGATCTTTCTAAGTGTCAAGGCCTACCATGTCTGTCTTTCACCTGTAAGGGGTAACTTGTCATTTTTGTTCACGCTGTTGTGTGACCATTGTGATCTGGTGCCTCTCCCGCCACTTGCGCTCCAGCTATGCTAAATTATTTATGCTGTCCAAAGTGAGCTGTGGTGGCTCACCCTTCCTTGTCTTTACGTCTCCTGTCCTCCCCTGTCCTGTTCTGTCGTGAGATCCTGACAGGCTGTCTGTTCATATGTTTATCCCCTTGTCACACTGTGGACATTTGAGAATGCCAAATAAATTTTCTGTACAGGAAACTTTTTCTAGTCAGTTTAGTTTTTTTGTGTGTGCTGAAATTTATGTAACAAAGTTTACCATTTCTACCATTCTTAAGTGGACAAGTCAGTGGGTGATAAGTAGCTTCCCATTGCTGTGCAGCTGTCACCATATCCATCTACAGGGCTTGCTCATTAGCCCATCATGCAGCTCTGTCCCCATTAAACACTTAATTCCCCATTTCCTGGTAGTCCCCAGTCCTCAGGAGCCCTTCTTCTAGTTTCTACCTCTCTGAATTGAATGATTCTAGTCTCCTCATAGGAAGGGAAGCATATAGCGATTGCCCTTTTGTGACTGGCTTCTTTCACTCACTTTAACGTCTTCAAGGTTCTTCCAAGGTTGCGGCATGTGTTGGAATGTCCTTCCTTTTCAGGGGTGAATAATATCCTGTTGTATGTATGTTCCACATTTGGTGGATCTCTTCATTGGTCAGTGGACGTTTTCAGTTATCCCCACCTCTGGGCAGTCATGAGCAGTGCTGCTCTGAACACAGTGGTACAGATGGCCTGTTTGGTCCCCACTTTCAGTTCCCTGGGGTGTAGCCCCAGAAGTACCAATGCCAGATTGGGTGACTGCACTGCCTTCCTGTTTGCCACAGTGGCTGTGCCAGTTAGAGCACAGGAGTTCCAGCTTCTCCTTGTCCTTGCCAACACCTACTGCTTGCTGTCTTTTTTTTTATAAGAGCCATCCTCGCAGATGTGAAGTGGTATTTCTTTGTGGTTTCGATTTGTGTTTCCTTAGTGGTTAGTCATGTTAAGCATCTTTCCATGTGCTTTTTGGCTATTTAATGTCTTCTTTGGAGAAATGTCTTTTGCTTATTTTTCTTTAAAGATTTATTTTTATTTGAGCGAGAGAGAGAGAGCAAGTGGGAGGGGCAGAGGGAGAAAGAGAGAGAATCTCAAACAGAGTCTACCCTGAGCACAGAATGTGGTGTGGGGCTCGATCCCATGATTGTGATCTGAGCTGAAGCCAAGAGTTGGATGCCTCACTTTTGCTTATTTTTTAATTGGGTCGGTTGTTTGTTTGTCTTAAGATTTTATTTATTTATTAGAGAGAGAGCAAGAACAAAGGGAGGGGCAGAGGGAAAGAGAGAAGCAGACTCCCTACTCAGCAGGGAGCTTGATGCTGGGCTCGACCCCAGGACCCTGAGACCATGACCTGAGCCAAAGTCAGAACCGACTGAGCCACCTGGGTTGTTTGTTTTTTATGCAGCTTAGTCTTAAGAAAAGTATCTAATAGCCTTGAGTAAACTCATGTTTCTAGGGTGAGACAAATAGCGAACTACTGAAGTAATTTATTAAGGCATTCTAAACCCTTGTTGAAAAAATTCGAGGAATTAATGGAGAATGTGAAGAGAAAGCAGAAAAATAAGCAAATATTTTTCTAAAAAGTGGAGAAAAATCTTCAGAAAACAGTAGCAAGCTTTTCCTGCTGGTTTTAGTAGGAAGTAGTTGGTTTGCAAACATACAAGGAGGTGGTGGTGATCACTGGACCCCAAGTACCCACTCAGTCATCACTCCCCATTTGCTAGGGTTGTTACTCATCCCTCTTATATAGCGTAGTGTGGTTGATTGTGATCTGGAATTAGTTCTAAGTTTGGTAGATTCCTAGCTAAAAGTACTTTTCAATCTAAAGAATTTTCTTTTTAAACAGTAAATTGAAGAGTTCATCTCTATATGAACTTAATCCGTTCAGAACCAAATCTGTATTACTTACAGTTGTCATAAACCTGGGGGATTTGTGTGGTAACAGAGTCAGAACCTAGATATTCAGAGGATTGAATTATGTAAATTTCAGAAGGGCAGATGTAAAACCTTACCAGTTAGGTGAAGGAAGAATAGCCACTCTGAAGACCAAGTGGGGGAATTCTGACCTGTACCCCCCTTGTATAGAAAAGAAGTCAGGATTATAGTGATTCCAGGCTGAATGGGAATCCATAGAGTAATCTGGCTGCCAGTAAATCTAATGCTATCTTTAAGTGCCTTAAAAAAAAGTCCAAATAGGGGTGGCTCAGTCCGTTAAAAGCCTCTGACCGTGATCTTGGAGAGATCAGGAGATTGAGCCCTGCATCTGGTTCTGTGCTGGGCGGAGAGCCTGCTTAAGATTCTCTCCCCCTCTCCCTCTGCCCCTGCTCCATCTTCCTCCATTCACGCTTTCTCTCTCTCTCAAAAAAAAAAAAGTCCCAAGTAGTAATTCCATTGTTTTTCTGTTAATCACATTTATTTCCTTGGTTATCTTCATGGTAGCTTCATGCATATATTTATCCTTTGTTCATCTTTTGCAAATATGATCATCTAAGTGATTATACTGATATTTATTTAGTCATCAAATATTAATTGAACATGTATTTTATGTGAGTCGCCAGATGACTCACTTTACAGGAAAAAATAAGTATATACAAATACGTACACATGATTATTTGTACAAATCATATATGTAAATGATTATAATAAGGTGGAATATGATACATACTACCAGGTGCTATGGCAGTTCAAACCCTCATGAAGGATGGATCTTAAAGAACTGGAACAAACAGGTAAATGCAGAGATCGTTCTAGGTATAAAAGAGGCACATGCAAATTTGCAAAGGCATGAAACCTGAAACATGGCATGGCTCAGTCAATAATAATTCTTTTTTTTTTTAATAATAATTCTTATTCAGAATGGCTGGTGTATATATATATATATATATATATAATGTTAGATAGCATTCTTGCACCAGTGGTGACAATTGTATACCACGCTAAAAAAGTTAGAATTTACACTGTCAATTTTAGGCATTTGGGAGCAACCAGAAATTAAGTGACAATGTGAAATTGCTTTTGAAAAATAGAACTGACAGTAATGCGCTAGATTTCTTTGCAAACCTCTTATTTAATCCTTGCGGTTGAGCTCTGAGTTGAGTCACATTGTTATCCTCATTTATGGATGAGGAACTGAAGAAAAGTTAATCGCTCAAGGTCAGAAGCAGAAGTCTCCTTAAGCCCTGACCTACCTAACTAACCCTGAAGCCAGTGCTGTCAGCACCTTGCTGTACTGCTTGTAGTTGGCATGAGTGAGGGGGTGAGGAGAAGGGAGAGGGTGTTCAGGCAGGAAAGGTTCTATGTTCTTGCGGTGCTTAGGGACCTGCAAGGCATAAGGATGGGTCCTCTGTTGTTTCGACTAATCTGTTGTACATTAATCATGTAACAAATTTCATCTGTACTGTTATCCTGCACATTAGAAAGCCTTCTTCTGTGCATAGTTTTGGTTAATGAGCGTGACTCTTCTTTTTACCAGTTCCTTGGGACCGAGCGCATTGAATGCCATCGGGAATGCAGCATCAGTTAAACGAAAAGAATCTTCCCGGAGCTCGGCTCAGTCAAAAGAAAAGAAAAAAAAGAAATCTGCCCTCGACGAAATCATGGAGGTATAGTTTACGAGCTGCTTATCGACGTTTTAGCAGTTAGAGGAAAGGCATAATTCAAACTAAGGAAAGTTAAATAGTCTCCTAGTGCTTGGATTAATGTAAAGTCAGAAAATGTATACAGACTAGGTTAGTGGGAGGGAGTCTGGATGCAGTTCCATCTGAGCAGAGTTGGAACCCCTTGTCACAGGTTTATTTTCCTTCCTTGAGTGCTGCCTTCAGAACTCTCCATGTGTTCATGGTCACAGACTTTGGTGGTCCATGAAGCTAGAAATGAAACCCTTGTTCCCCTTCTGTGGCTCTGTGAAATTGGCATCCTCCGTGGATTCCTCCCACCAACCTGTGCTCTCCTCTTGCTTCTGACTTCCACGGGCCACCTCCTAGCCAGCAAGAGGAAGGTGTGACGTATTTTGAATTTGACTTAACCTAATGGCTAAGCCTATATGATGAATCCTTGAAAACCTGTGATTTAGAATCGAGGACCATTCTTTGGCTCTAAATCTATGTACACATTAAGAGCAGTTCTAAATCTTCCTCTCTCTGTTTCCACACATAGCCTTATCATTTATGAAGTAAGTAGAAAGGATAAGGACAGGCAAAAAGAAATGGATATAAGAACTGACTTGTTTTTCCTGTAATATCATTTCCTCTAGTCTCCCCAACTCTCTCCTCATTTCTGAAGGGATAGAGACAGCTGTTTGGTGTTCCCCATTACTGGGTGCTCTTACAAGGCCGAGTGGTCTAACCCGTATAGAGTATAATATGAAATATGTACACTAAAAGGTGTGGTCGCTCCATCACTGAGCAAATACTGAGTGGCTCTTCTGTGCCGGGCATTGTGTGAGGTCCCATGTTGTTGTAGCAGGGAGAAACCTATGTGTCACGGGGCTTTCAGTCTGGTAAGAGAGGTGTTCCCCAAACAAGTGAACCAGTGAGTAAGTTATTACAAAATGCCAAGTGCTAGGGGTACCTAAGGGCAGGCCATGGGGGATAGCTTGTGAAGAGGTACCAAGGCAGGAAAGGTCTTGAGTTCAGCATCTGAAGGAAAGATCCACATGGCTGGAGCATGGCGATCACAAGAGTAAATGCCATTTGCAGTTTGATAGAAAAGTAGAAACATCTTAGACGTCTTGATAGGCCACGACAGGGAGTCCCTGAATCTAATTCAAAGTAAAATGGGAAGCCAGATCTGCCCCCTACCTTTGTAAAACCTGCTAAATTTAGAATGTTCTTTGTTACTATTGGAAAGCTGGAGAAATTTAAATGGAATTTATTATCAACCAAAGGATCATGGTGGTTTGATCCATTGAAACTTGGTACTTAGGGTTCACTTAAGGCCTCTGAGAAAGAAAAAAGTGTAAAATAGCACCTCTCCCGCCAGACAGCACTCTTTTCTTTGGACACCCTTTTGCTTATATCTCATTATGTTTTTCTTGCCCTACATTCACAAGATTTATTATCCTTCTCAAACAGAGAAGCCCCTTTTTGCCCTCAGACTGCAAAATTAATTATAAGTGTGTTTTTACCACATGAAAATGTTGGCGGGTTTTCCAGCTTGTAACAGGCACATGGGGGGAAGCAGGGAGAGGGTGTTATAGCACTGGCATGTGGCCTTGCACGGTCAACTAAATAGAGGTTGCTCATGTTTATTTTCTTGATCAGTTGACATGCTTTATCATATAATTTTGTAAATCCAAGTGGGTGTGGGTTTTTTTTTTTTTTTTAAGATTTTATTTATTTATTCATGAGAGACACACACAGAGGGAGAGGCCAGGCTCCATGCAGGGAGCCCGACGTGGGACTCGATCCCGGGTCTCCAGGGTCATGCCCTGGACCGAAGGCAGCGCTAAATCACTGAGCCACCCAGGCTGCCCGTGTGTGTTTTTTTTTTAAAGATTGGTTATTTATTTATTTATTTATTATTTATTTTTATTGGAGTTCAATATGCCAACATATAGCATAACACCCAGTGCTCATCCCATCAAGTGCCCCCCTCAGTGCCCGTCACCCAGTCACCCCACCCACCTCCCTTTCCACCACCCCTTGTTCGTTTCCCAGAGTAAGGAGTCTCTCATCCCCTCAAGTGCCCACCTTAGTGCCCGTCACCCAGTCATTCCACCCACCTCCCTTTCCACCACCCCTTCCTTGTTTGTTTCCCAGAGTTACGAGTCTCTCATGTTCTGTCTCCCTTTCTGATATTCCCCACTCATTTTTTCTCCGTTCCCCTTTATTCCCTTTCACTATTTTTTATATTCCCCCAAATGAATGAGACCATATAATGTTTGTCCTTCTCCGATTGACTTATTTCACTCAGCATCATACCCTCCAGTTCCATCCATGTCGAAGCAAATGGTGCGTATTCATCATTTCTAATGGCTGAGGAATATTCCATTGTATACATAAACCACATCTTCTTTATCCATTCATCTTTCGATGGACACCGAGGCTCCTTCCACAGTTTGGCTATTGTGGACATTGCTGCTAGAAACATCGGAGTGCAGGTGTCCCGGCGTTTCATTGCATCTGTATAAAGATTTTATTTTTAAGTGGTCTCTACACTCAACGTGGAACTCAAACCCACAACCCCAAGATCAAGAGTCACACATTCTACCAACTGATCCAAATGTGTGCGCCCCTCCCCAAAGTGTTTTTTTTTTCTTTAAATCAAAAATTAATTGCAAAAAGTGTTTATTTGTATTTGTCAGAGCTTGTAAATTCCATGTATCTCTTTTTGAGGTATACGTTTTATGCTATTCTTTTGCTACATAGAATGGTATTTGAAATAATTGGAGGATTTTAAAGAGCGGATTCTATGAATGTCTTCTGTGTTCTACAGATTGAAGAGGAAAAGAAAAGAACTGCCCGAACAGACCACTGGCTACAGCCGGTAGGTACTCAGCTGGAGCTTCTTAAGTCCTGAATGCTTTTAAAAAAGTGAATAATGTAAAGAGCATTTGGGATAAATGACTGAGTTTCTCAAATATACTTAAATTGTATGGATATATAACTTTCATGACTTTTCTTTTTATCTGATCTTAACTGATCAGTTGCACCTGTATTGGAGAATTACTTCACCTTTACAGGCTGGTCAGATTTCTTGAGTTTAATGTCAGACTTGTTTGTGGACATCTTGAATTTAAGCCTGGAATTATTTCCAATTTTTGCCCTAAGACAAGGGTTGTGTTTTCAGAAATGGGACTGAAAGGTGAAATTGTGAATGTCAAAGTTAATTGTTTTCAACTTATAGCTTATTGAACTTGAAATCTCTCTTTAGGTACTTTGTCAAAAAAGCCAGTTTTAATTTTACAAACATCAAGTAAAGCTTTGTATTTTATCGTGTATTTATTATTGTTGTTATTCTAAGCTAATAATTTTAAAACAAAAAATTTTAAAAAGTATTACTTCTTGATGCTTTGTCTTGAACTTAGATGTAAAGTTTTCATAAGACGCTCAGGGTGTCTTCATTAAAGCTCCTGAAAGAAGCTGGTTTGATCAATAATAGGAGACTGAAAAGTAGTGAGAGTGTGTCATTTAGATCATTTTGATTCGGAAAGTAAGATTAATAATAACCTTGAAGGTCAAGAAGTCCCACATTCTCAATCACATTTTCATTGTCCTGCTTCTTCTAAGCTTGAAAATAATTTTGCTTCCATATCTTAGTTTGTGGTCTTCTACATGGGAGGCATTTCTTTCCTGAAAGAACTTTCCTGAAACCGCAAGTTGGCATCCCCTGAGACTCTATTATGTTGTAAAAAAAAAAAAAAGAAAAAAGTTAAAAATTCCCAGGTTTTGAGGGACTGAGCACAATTTCTGGAGCTTGCTTTCCAGCGTAGATTACATTTGCTGTTTCCTGTGTACCTTTTTGGCCACGACAGTTTTATGCCTGAGCTCAGTGTATCCCAAACTTCCTGTACATTTGCTTTTTGTTGCTGGCGGCACCAGCTAGGTCAAGGTGGGGGGCCTTGTCGCACATTCCTTACGCCCAGGTAAATGCAGAGTCGTTTAGAGTCTGTGATGTTCCAGAAAACCCATGGCCATGAGAAGGATCAGGAAGCAAGTTAGCTAATGTGAAAATACTTGCTGTGTTAAATAGGGAATGAGTCCTCTTATGTCAATCCTATAAGGTAATTCCTGTTATAATTCCCATTTTATAGGTAAGAAAAGAGGCATAAAGCATTTGAGTAATTTCCTGAAGGCCATAAGTAAGCACTGAGTCAGGATCTCCCTGGCAATCTGATTCTGTAAGGTTGTGATTTCAACTGGTCAACAGTACTGCTTCCTGGAATGTGTCAGGCCCCCTGATTCCCCATCTCTGAGTACAGATTTAGTCAAGATTAGTAAAGGGGGGGTCTGAAGGGAGGAAACCACCCATGTTTTGTTTTGTTTTCTCCATTCCAGTAGCTAGGATTTGAAATTTTTTTTTAAGATTTTATTTATTTATTTCAGAGAGAGAGAGTGCACGAGCAGGGGGAGGGGCAGAGGGAGAAGCAGGCTCCCTGCTGAGCAGAGAACCCAATGCAGGGCCCCATCCCAGGACCCCAATATCATGATGTGAGCTGAAGGCAGATGCTTCACTGACTGAGCCCCACAGGAGTCCCACTTAGCATTGAATATTAATAGTTTGATTATTGTTTATGAAAGTGTAATCAAGAATTTTGCTGAAAGCAGTCATTCTTACCGTAGAGAAATTCACAAATTCTTAGAAAAGTGTTTTTTCCAGGTTAGATATTTTACTACTTTTACTATCCAGTCTCCTGTAGTGAAATGCATATTTTCACCATCCTCCTGGGTGATTCTGATGTGCCCTTCATTGGTTTAAAGGAAAAAAGAAAACCAAAAGAAAAAAAGAAAGAAAGAAATCATTACAAGTTTTAATTAGTCCAAAAATTTTCTTCCCACTGATAATACTTTCAGTTATGTTCTATGTTTGATAATTCTCTCATAATAAATTATTCCTGTTTTTTTTCCTGGTTCCCTTCTACAGTGTATTACAGTAAAAGTGAGGATCATCCAACAGTTGCTCTGATGACCCTGTGTGTCACTTACGTTGAAATGGTCAATATGTTTGTTTTTTTTTAAATGGTCAATATGTTTGTTAAAATAACCAGCAGTCCACACAGATAGATTGGAGAGCTTTATGTTTAAACTCAGAAAAGAAATACTTTGAACAGATCTATTGCATGAGCTAGTGTCAGTAAGCCCAATGATGTAATGAGTTAGCTCCAAATAATGAGCGTTTACCCATGAGGGCCTTTGAGAAACTTAGCCCGGAAATACTCTGGCTAAATCAGAGTTTGGCATTAGTTGGCTTCATTTAGAAAGTCTTAGATTATTGGGCAACCCCTCTTGGGTCACCCCCCTTTTTAGGAGCTTAGTACTATCACTCAGTAAATTTTGCTTTGTTATCACTTAATAAATCTTGCTTTGCTGCCCAGTAGGGGGAAAAAAAAACAAAACCTTAGATTCTTAGAGACTTAAGAATAAGACCATTCACGTTTTCTCTTAAATACGTTTTTCTGCTATAATATATCCTCCCCCCAAATCCTTACTGAATTTTGATTCATAATATTTTTAGACTGGCTTACTGTGACCATCTAGTACCTCTGTTACATTCACTTGAAGTAACAAATACAGAATCACTACAGTGACTGTAGCATTAAGTCGGGATTGAATTTTCATGATCAGCCGTTAGCTCATCTAAATCAGGAAAATGATGATAAAGAACCAAACTCAGAATGCATTAATATGAAATAAGCCCAGATTTCTCTCCCATTTGAGAATTAGATGTTCAGAAGAACGATACTTTTAGCCGAAGCTAATCTGGGAAAATCCAGTCTGTATCAAAAATTCAGAGTAACATAATGAGAAAAGAACATTGTGGAAAATGTCATGCGTGAGCTCAAAGACTCAGTTCCTTGCGATTCCCAGTGAGACTTGCCATCGAGTTTTTATCAGCAGCGAACACCAGCAGTGTAATATCTTCGGCCCTTTTCACTTCCTTGAATGAAGAGAGAGAAAGAAGTTATTTGTGAAAGACATGGATTCATAGGGTCGAGATTGGCAAATAAAAGTCCTAGATTTCAAGAGACCTTCAGTGTCGAAATCAGCCTTGAGGCAGGCACTGTCTTCCCTCTTGGTAGTCATGTTGAATAAAGGGAGAAAGAAGAAATAAAAGATCAGTACGGGAATGCTCTGCCTAATCAGGAAGGCTTAGAACTCCAGAATTTTCTATTTAGCAGAGCAGTTTACGTTTTGGCCGTGATTCTTGGTGAACGTGATTTAAAGCGAAGGGGTAAACCCGAAAAGATGATTTAGGTCTTTTCCTTTCATCTTTATTTTCTCGTTGTTGTTATTTTCTAGGAAATCATCGTGAAAATTATAACCAAAAAACTTGGAGAGAAATATCATAAGAAAAAGGGTGTTGTTAAGGTAAGGACGGGAGGCTGGGAATGGAATTTGTGAAGAGCTGGTGGCTCGCGGAGTCAAGCCACTTTGGTGTCCCTGAAAAATCAAATCCTCAGGGCGGGAGACTTGTGTCTGAGGTGCCCGATGGTTCATGAAAGGAAAGTGAATTCATAATTGTTGGGAAAATGATTCATTTCACAACAACATAGTTTATATTTAATTTTGGTGCTTCCTTACTGGAGCAAACAGTATGTATGAAATCCCAATGGTGCAGCTTAAACTCGCTCACTCACTGTGATGCCTTGCCAGTCAGTGAGACGCAGCCTCTTTGTTAACCATGGGGAGTATGATTAAGTCCCCAGAGTTCCAAGGACGACTCCCTTGTTGTGTTTTGCCTGAGAGACTTCTAGCTGCCCTAGGATTTTAAAATTTAAAAATCTACGTTCCAGTCCTCACTGCCATTCCTAAATCATTCCATTCCGGCGCCCGGCATTGTGCATGCACAAATGCCCTTCTGTTGTACTTGAAGCTCGGCATTCTTCCTCTCACTGTATTTGCTGAAGTTGTATTGTAAGATCACCAACCAGTCTTTTTATTCTTTACAGATGAAAACCTTTGCTAAGTCTTGAATTGAATTCTTTATTAGGAAGCATAGAATCACTATATCGTATACCCGAAACTAATAGAACACTGTGTATTAACCCTGCTGGAATTTAAATTTAAAAACATAATAAGGGGATCCCTGGGTGGCTCAGTGGTTTGGCGCCTGCCTTTGGCCCAGGGCGCGATCCTGGAGTCCCGGGATCGAGTCCCGCGTCGGGCTCCTGGCATGAAGCCTGCTTCTCCCTCTGCCTGTGTCTCTGCCTCTCTCTCTATGTCTATCATGAATAAATAAATAAATAAATCTTAAAAAAAATAAAATAAAAATGTAATACATTTTTTTTTAAATTAAAAAAGCACAGAATGAGAAGTCGTATATGGAATCTATAAAATAGTGTCATTTATAGCAGGAGTTGCTCTTACCTTTTGACTGGAATTTCATTTGTTTTCATCTTAACCTATTTCTGTCCTTTGAAATTTGTGTGCACTTATTTCTGCTATTATAAAAGTGTTGATTTCACATGACAGGAAGTAATTGACAAATATACAGCTGTTGTAAAGATGATTGACTCTGGAGACAAGCTGAAACTTGACCAGACTCATTTAGAAACAGTAATTCCAGCACCAGGTAAATCTTTTTGCAGACCATTTAATGTCTATGCTATTAAATTGGTGATTCCATCCTTAAAACCAGGGTTTCTCAACACTACCTAACAGTTATAGACATGGATTTCCTTTCTAGAAATTTGTAGGTGCCAGTAGAACTGATGTGCTTCATTTCAGGCGACACGATAGTTTACCAGTCCTCTGTGAAAGCTCTTTTGTGGCGTGAATAAATTTCCCCTTCCTGGAATCCTTTTTTTTTTTTCCTGAAGCAAAACACAAACTCATAAGGAAAAAAATATCAGTCATACTCTGGTTGTTATTAATATATTTCTTTGGCTACCTAAGATGGTAAAATCAAATTCAGTATTGTTTTGCTTTTTCTCTTCCTTAATTGTCTTTATCATTTAAGTACTTCTAAATATCTAGTATGAATGCTACCTTGTTTAGGTGGTTTGCCTCTGACCTGAAGCCTTCATAACGGTATCATCGCTGGCACTAGTGGTAGTGTTAGTCTGTGTAAAACTTCCACTTATCAGATCCTTTATTCTTTCCTCCTAAAATAAAACTCATTTTATGGCTTAAAAAAAATTTTTGTTTTCAGCTTTAGTGAGATATAATTGACATTCAAAAAGCTGCACTTGTATAAAGTATACAGTTTGATCAGTTTTAACCCATGAATACTCTTGCAAAACCATCCCTACGATGGAGCTTACCAGTGTACCCATCACCTCCCTCCCCCTCCCAGTGTTATCACTGCCCTTTATCATCCTTCCTTGCCACCCCTCCACTCTTGCCTCCCATGTCCCCCGGGGCAACCACTTGTGTACTTTCCATCACTATAGAAAAGTTTGTATCTGTCTAGAATTTTATATGAATGAAATCATACCCTGTGTCCTGATTTTTGGCCTGGCATCTTTCATTAAGCGCAATTATTTTGGATCCCTGCATGTTGTCACGTCATGTGTAGCTTCTTTCTGTTGTGAAGTAGGGTTTCACTGTATGGATGTACCACTTTTCATTTAGTCACCTTTTGATAGACACTTCAGTTGGTTACAGTTTTTTGACTGTTACAAGTAAAACTTCCAAGAACATTCACACACAAGTCTTTATATGGACATAGGGTTTCTTTTCTATGGGGAAAATACTTAGAATGGCTCACTCAAGGCAGGATATGTTTGACTTTTTATGAAACTGCCCAACATCCTGATTTTTAAAAAGAGGCAAAGTGAGGCGCCTGGGTAGCTCAATCGGTTAAGTGTCTGACTCTTGATTTTGGCTCAGGTCATGATCTCAGGGTCCTGAGATCAGGCCTCAGGACCCTGCATCAGGCTCCATGCTTAAGATTTTCCATCTCCCTCTGCCACTCTCCCCTCTCCCCTCTGCTCACACACCTCTCTCTCTCTCTTTAAAGTAAGCTAATTTTTCTTTTCTGATTATTTCTGGACCCTAAGTACCTTCTACTCATTGCAATCTAAGGCTAAAATGTATCCCTTTGACAAGTGAAAAAAAACATGAGGATTCCTATAACATTACAGTCCCAAAGGCACCTACAGACTCTCCTTTAGAATATTAGAGTTCTAAAAGGATTAAGGACTTTTAAGAGGGTGTCATTCAGTGTAACTGCACTTTGCTGTAACAAGGTAGAAGAAAAAAGTGAACATTTCTTTGCGTTCAGTGTGATATTCTCTTCTACTGCAGGAAAAAGAATTCTTGTTTTAAATGGAGGCTACAGAGGAAATGAAGGCACCTTAGAATCCATCAATGAGAAGACTTTCTCAGCTACAATAATCATTGAAACTGTACGTACATTTACACAAAGAATTTCTAAATGCTTTAAAAAGATGCCATAGGTCCTTTTCATTGGGTTGGTCTTTGTTTTATTTTAGAGTCTGGGTTTTTTTGTTTGTCTTCTCTCCTATATGGAAATCTGTAAGCTTAGTTTTTGTAATGACTCTGCCCTTGTAAAGTATTTCGTTTCCGGATTTCAAAAGAAATGCATGTGTGCCTTAGTCCACGTGAGCTGCTGTAACAGAATGCCATAGACTGGGTGGCTTAGAAGCAAATCTGGTTTTCACAGGTCTGAGGGCTGGAAGTCCCAAGAACAAGGCACTGGCAGATTTAGTGTCTGCTGAGGGCCTGCTTCCTGGCTCCTGTGTCCTCACATGATGGAAGCGACAAAGGAGCTCTCCGGGGTCTTTATAAGGGCACCAGTACATTCATGCGGGCCCCACCCCCACAACCCCATCACTCCCCAAAGGCCCCACCACCAAATACGGTCCCATTACGGGCGTTAGGTGACAGCCATGAATTCTATGGGGGTGGGGGGAACGGACGACACACTCAGTCTACAGCAATATTCATTGTGTAAAACCTGAAAAGGTCAATTGAATACAAATAACTTTAAAAATTTCCCATAATCCCCTGGCCAGATAACTCCCTTTAGTATTTTGACCTGTTCCTTTCCAGTCTGTATTTTATAAAATTGTATGCGGTATGTTCAGTTTCACATCTCAACTTTTTTCCTCACATGTAATATAAAACTCAATCTGGCATGAGTGGGGATTATAGAGGCAGAATTAATGGAGGAAGAGCCCTTATTTTGAAGAGTCCTTCCCTTCTTTCATAAAGGGCTAAAGGTAGTGGAGTCAATAAAGTAATTTAAGGAAATCTGATGTGCAAGTGCTTGCTGCAGAGCGGATGGCTCACGGACAGGTCTGCGAGTGTGGCCTGAAGTGTCTTCTGGGGGGAGGAGGGGCCTGAAATGGGCTTTCCCCCAACCATATAATGCATTTTGAAACTTCAAACAATGGTGCTGTGACTCTTAATGAAATCCCTTTTTACATCCAGTGCAGTAAGTTAGCACTTGGGGGGATAATAGGCCCTCAGAGAGTCTGAGGACCCTCCTGAGCCCTCTCTAGAACTTAGAGTAACTGCCCAATTTCATGTGTGGTGTTGTAGGCACCTAAACCCATATTGGACTACGTTTGGAAAAATCATGTAGGTCGTTATCTGAGAGAAACCACATTTAAATAAATTGAGCGTTTTTTTTCTGTCCCTGACAACAAGAACTTAAAAACTGTCACTAACTAACATAAACTATAAGAGAAGGAAAGGAAGGGACATCTCCTGGTACTGAGAAATTTACTAGTCTAATTAAATTAATAGATTGAGGTTCTTTTTTAATTAAAACTCAGTTTTTCTCTCTGTCTCAGTCAGTATAACGTCATGGAAAATCTCATATTTCCTTGGCAAAATGATTCTCCTGCACTTTGTATACTCTCCAGTTTAGATCCTGCTTCAATCCATGCTTTCATCTCAGGCAATGCAAAACGGCTAATCAGCACGGAGGACATTCTAGGCTCCGTCCAGATCCCTTTGGGTCGCAGTCTGGTTTTCGCGGGCCCATTCTTTGCTCCCTCGCTGTGACCCGAGCTGCTCCTTCCTGAGCTTGCATGCCGTACAGAGCTGAACTGAGGCAGGAGCTAGGAGGACACCCACATAACAGGCCTGCTTGCCTGCAAAGCAGCGTGTACTTTTAAGAGATCCACCTGCTTCTTTACTTTTCTTTCACACCTTTCCCCCAATTTAAAAATAATCTGTTTGCATTTGTGTGTCCACTTAGCTGTGTCCCCACAGTTCCTTTACATCATTGCCATGAAACACATGAACTTTCCAAATGATTTCTCCCACTAGTTTATCATTTCTGGTGTCTAAAATGTGGCATCAGTATCAAAATATTTGAAATTTACTCATTTAATAAGCAGATTTTTAAATATTCCACAAATTTTTTAAAAACAGTCTAAGCCTTTTACCTTAGCTGTTTGCCTAATTAACCAAATGACTGGCTCCCTTATTCCCCAGCTTTGTATTCTTACCAGAAAAGCGTACTTGTCCACAGGCCTTTACACTTGGTAACAAAAGATCCAACCCGAGTCATGCTTTATCTGGGAACTTACTTCCTTTAAACACAGTCATTATTACATATTAAAGGAGAGCATTTTAAAAAGGATTATGAAGGAGAGGTATGATCCTCAATAAAAAGTTAAAATCTCACTTCAAGGTGAGAGTCCTCATCATCATCATTTTATATTTTGCAAGAGAGAGGACCAGCTTTCAAATTTTAACCAGAATATTTAATAAGAGCCAAGAATTATTGAGCTCCTACTCCTTTTATACTCCAGATATTATTCTAACTTCATTGACTCATTATATTTCCCAGCAGCCCAGTAACTGAGATCCTATTATTATTCCCCTCAAGGGATGGTGGGGCACCAAAGGGTCGAGTCACTGGCTGAGCATGGTGTTTGAACTCAGTCAGTCTGGGCTCGGGCCACATTCTTGCCTCTGTGCTCCCAGGTGGTGTCCACTTCTGTGACAGCTGTTCTTTCCCAATGTCCAGATTTTCCCTTTTCTCTTCTTTTAAATACGAACAGAAAAAGCAAATATGTTTAAAGTTGGGCTCATTTTCTGTAAGAAAGACCAGCCGAATTGTCAAAGCTCAACTATAAACACATTTGAATGGGAGTATCTGAATTGCTTAAAATAATATTTGCTGTTGAAAAAGAAACTCCCAAATGGCACAAACACACACAACAGAATTTAACTTCTCATTCTAAAATCCAAAATGGGTGTTCTTGATCAGGGACTAGCTCTTCTCTGAGGAGTGGTTTGTGAGCCTGGCCAGGATCTTTCCAGCTCGTGTCTCCATCACCTTCAGCAAGTGGCTATTACAATTGCCATGTTCATGTGCTTCAGATGGGCCCCAGGGATTGTGGCAGGCTGTGTGTGAGGACAGCATGGCCTGGGCCTGGAGGTGGCGTGCGTCACTTCTGTTCAACTCTGTGGCTGGAGCTCCATCCTGTGACCACATCTCACCACACGGGGAAGCAGGGACAATGTCCAGTGAGCAGGGGACATGCCCAACAGCTAGCAGGTCCCAGCTGCAACATGTCGTGATAACACATTTCACATGTCCCGAAGAAGTCATGGCACTTCTTAATGACTATGCCATAGAATATTTTAAAATTCATACTCCTACAAAAATGTTGGCTACCCTAATGGTATTAGAGGGAGGGGTATGGAAAAGGCATAGATGGATCTTTAAGGGTAGTGTCATTTTCTTGTCTTTTAAGTGCTTGTGTATTTTTAATCTTTTTTTCCCCATTTGTTTTAACTTGTAGGGCCCTTTAAAAGGACGCAGAGTTGAAGGAATTCAATACGAAGACATTTCTAAACTTGCCTGAGTTTGAAAATCTTTTAACACATTAAAATCCTAAAACATCAAATTGGTGTTCACCAAGGCATTATGAGACTCTACTGTGTTAGGGTGTTTCTTTTGTATAAAGCAAATGGATTTATTTAAATATTACTGTATAGTTGTTCAGCAAAGCTTATAGCAAAATCTAATTATGTCTCACGAAGTATCAGAACAATGTAATTTTGTTCGTGTTTTGTTTCCTTTGTAATATTTCCTTAATGATTTTTTAATCTTCATTAAAAGAATGTTATTGAAAACTGTTTTATATAAGATGATTTAGAACCCTGCAGTTAAAGGAAATTCTTCATATACTCTATATTTTCTGTAGTAAAGTGGTAAAGTTGAACTATAAATATAATTACACTTTTTAAAGTCAGACTATAAATAGAGTCACAGCTTTATTGAGATCGAGCTCACACACCATATAACTTTGCCCATTTAAAGTGTACAATTCAGCGGGTTTTAGTGTATTTATGGAGTTGGGAACCCGTACCCTCCACTGTTTAATTTTAGAACATTGTCGTCACTGCAGAAAGACACCTGTGCTCATGGTCACTCTCTGTCCTCCCTCAGCCCCTGGCACCCACTAGTTTACTTCTGGTTTCCATGATTTTCCTGTTCTGGGCATTTCACATCAGTGGAATTGTACAACCTATCGTCTTTTTATGATGAACTTCTTTCATGCAGCATCATGCTTTCTAGGACCATCCACATCCGGGCACAGATCAGTACTTCCTCCTCTTCCCTGATGCACCGTAGTCTACCATATGGGTAGGCCACACTTTTAAAATCCATCTGTCAGTTGATGGGCATTCTGGCTGTTTCTGCTTTGGCCTGTTGTGGGCAATGCTGCTATCTGAACTTTCATGTACCAGGTCTTCTGTGGACATACGTTTTCAGCGCCTGGGGATGGAGTTGCTGAGGTTTCCTGTAACTCATGATACCATGTTTAACATTTTGAGCAGTCCATTTTACAATCCCATCAACAATATGAAACTATACACTTTTAAATTATAGAGCCAAAGGGATGCCAAAGAAAGGAAATGCACCTCATAGTTGGATTATGAAAAAGAATTTAAAAAAATAAATGTACAGTTCACATGACAAAAGGAGTGGACCTTAGCTTCCAGTAGGGTTCAAAGAGTATCAGGGCTTGGTCTCTACCACTCTTCCTTTCTCTGTGTTGGCTCCACTCTCAGTCCCTCACACCAGGAAGATGGCTGCCAGTATCCCTGGCTTCACATCTTTCTTTTCTCCCACAGTTTTTTGTTTTTTTTTTTTTAAGATTTTATTTATTTATTCATGAGACACACACAGAGAGAAGCAGAGACATAGGCAGAGTGAGAAGCAGGTTCCTTATGGGGAGCCCAATGTGGGACTTGATCTCAGGACCTTGGGGATCATGACCTAAGCCAAAGGCAGATGCTCAACCACTGAGCCACCCAGGAGTCCCTCTCCCACAGTTCAAACAGAAGACCAGAATTGAGGTTTAACTGGTCCACACTGGGACAAATCACTCCAAATGCAAGGGTTGGACTATCCTGATTGGCCAGACTTGGGTTGTGTTCCAGCCCCTAGGCCATCTGTCTTGGACTTAGCCGCAGGGAGAGGCGATAAATTCTGTTGTCAGGAAGTAGGAGAATATGTGCTGGGAAACAGAAGACAGCATAAGAAATAGTAACGGGATGATCCCTATACCTTTTGCCAACACGACTCTTCAGGATGAATTCAAGTGTGTCTGAACTAACTTGACAGCGTAGGAACATGAAAAGGAGCTGAGTTTTGGAGTTGAGCAGGCTTCGAGTAGCATTTTGGCTGTTCTGCTCACCAGCTATGTCATCTTAGAAATGATCATGTTCTTGAATTTCAGTGTTTTTAATGTTTTGTCAAAAAAAAAAAAAAAAAAAGGCGTCCCAGCAGGGTTGTGAGAACTACAGAGAATACATAGTGTCAGACGTGGTGGGCACTGGTTCAGTAAATGGAGCCACACATCTGTGGCCTGGCCTGGAGAGTTTCAGGAGGGAGAATGGTTCTCCCCGATAATAATATTAGTAAACCATGACAGATTTCACATGTCTCCTCCCCCAGATCTCTAAGTTTGGAATCCCCTCCCTGGTTTTCTTCATAGGAAAAAATGTTTCCTCCCTACCTCCCATATTTTAACTATTTTCCCCAACATACTCCTGAAATTATCTCAGAATGAAAATAAATAGCATAATCGAGGAAGCTCTTAACTTTCAAAAATCTGAAGTACAAAAATATGATTCTAGGCGACAGGACGTTTTTCTCTATAAGTTCGTGGAGGCCAGTAGTGGTTACATTACACAAAGTGGCTGCGGACACCTAATATCAAGTTTCATATGGACTTTTTTTCTTTTCAAATCATTGCAAGCTACTTTTCTTTACACAGACTTTTTTTTTTTTTCAGAGCAATTTTAAGCTCACAGCAAAATTCAGCAGAAGGTACAAAGATTTCACATCGATCCCCTATCCCCATCCATGCACAACCTCCCTCACTATTCACATCCCCCACCCAGGTGGCACATTAGTTATAATAAACCTATGATAATGATTGACACATCGTCCTCATCCAAAGTCCTTAGTTTATATTCGTGTCACTATTGGTGTTGTACATTCTGTGGATCTGGACACTTTGATAATAAAATGTAGCCACCGTTACAGTGTCATACAGAATAGTTTCACCAGCCTAACAATCTTCTGTGCTCTGCTGTCCATCCCTCTCTCCCCCCATTTCAACCCCTTGGCAATCATTGATTTTTTTTTTCCTATCTCCATAGTTTTGCCTTTTCTGTAATGTCATGGTTGGAATCCTATGCAACCTTTTCAAATTGACTTCCTTCACTTAGAAATATGCACATAAAGTTTCTCCATGTCTCTTCATGGCTTCATGGCTCGTCTCCTTATAGCATTGGATAATATTTCTGGACATACCACAAGCTAGCATTTCCCCTACTGAAGGACATCTTGGTTGTTTCGAGATTTTGTGGATTATAAGTAAATCTGCTATAAACATCCATGCATAGTTTTTACATGGACAGGTTTTCAATTCAGGGTAAATGCCAAGGAGTGCAATTGCTGGATCATATGGTAAGAGTATGTTTACTTTTATAAGAAAATGCCAAACTGTCTTCCAAAGTGGCTGCGCCATTTTGCGTTTCCACCAGCAATGATTGAGAGCTCCTGTTGCTCCACATCCTCTCCAGCATTTAGTGTTGTCAGGGTGATTTTTGGCCATTCTGATAGGTGTGTAGTGGTATCTCCTTGTTATTTAAATTTACAATTCCTTATTGACATATGACATCGAACATCTTTTCATGTGCTTATTTGCCATCTGTGTTTCTTTGGCGAGGTGTCTAAGTCTTTTGCCCATTTTTTAATTGGGTTGTTCATTTTCTTATTGTTGAGTTTTTGTGTGGGTTTTTCTGGTAAAAGATTTTTGTTTCTTTGACAGAGAGCACTAGCAGGGGGAGCGGGAGTGGGAGAGGAAGAAGCAGGTTCCTCACTGAGCAGGGAGCCCAACATGGGGCTCTATCCCAGGACCCCAGGATTATGACTTGAGCTGAAGGCAGAAGCTTAACCAAATGAGCCATCCCGGTGCCCCATTATTGTTGAGTTTTAAAAGTTCTTTGTGTATTTTGGATACCAGGCCTTTATCAGATATGTCTTTTGCAAACATTTTTTCCCAGTATGTGTGGCTTCTCTTCTTATTTTTTTTGAAAGCTATTTTTCATCATATCACTTGAGGTCATATCAAATTATCGCAATAGTGTCTTGGGAAACCAGATTCCTTGAGTTTTCTTCATTGGGCACGCCACTGGATCCTATTGCCTTCTCTGCTGCTTTTCCCCTGTCTACTTCTGTCTATCCATTTTTGCTTTCATACTTGAGTAAATTCATCCAACAAACATGTACCGAGTACCTCCCGTAAGTTAGCCATTGTAGTGGGTACTGGAGATGTGAGAAGTGGGTGTAGACCCAAGGTGTGTTGTTTAGAAATTGACAATGTTCAGTGAACTGATACTCAAGTGAAAGGATTGGCCAATGAAAAGAAACTTGATAGTCTGGGGCAGCTACTTAAAAATCCCCCCTAACTTTGCTGGGCCTTAGTAAGAGACCATTAACTGGTAACAGGATACACCTCAGTTCCTACTTTGCTAAAATAGAATCAAAGGATTAGAATATGGATCAGCCTTGAGTTGGTTTTAGAGTTGACGAAGTGCCCCTAGAAATGTTAAGTGGATAACTGAATCGTTATACTGTTAAAAGGAAGCATCCTTCATTTTTCTTTCTCCCACATGGATATTCCAGAAAAAGTCACCAGTATAGAGTTGGCCAGTGTGAAAAAGTCTTAATAATACTAAATTTTTACATCATTTTTATGTATCCAGCATATATATGAACATTATTTAAACATTTTTATGTATGCAGGCAGCCAGGTAACTTTTACTCTGATCTTACAGGGTCTTTGGAGTGACTTCTATCTCTTTCAATTAGGATAAGGCTGAAGAGAAAATGCTACTTTATATGGTATTAAGTGATCCCTTAAAGCATGCAGAATGATTTGCGTAAGATCTCATACCAGTATGTACTAAAATAGTTCCTGATTCTTAGTTCATTTTTACTACACATAGGAGATGATCTTTAATTTTCTTTTTTTCCAGTTATTTCTTTGATTGACCAATTATCCAGCTCTTAGAAAATTTATTTAATTTTCAGTAATTTAAAAACACAACCAAACATATAAACTTATGGTAGAGATGCTGTTTTTTTTTCACACACAGGCTCTTATTTCCCTGACAATTAGATGTATATATTTGCTTGGTTTAATGGAAACTGTTTAGATTTATATTTATGAAGAGCTTTGAAGCTACGCTAGATGATAAATATCTATGACAGATAACAGCCTGTGATACTCTAGATGAGGTTTAAGTTGGATACCGTTACTACATACAAAATTAAATACTGATCAATTCCCAGTGGGTTGCAAAGTGCTCCAAAGAACAAGCAAACATAATATAGGTAATTGTCAGGTTGTTTTCCTTTATTGCTGAAAGCATAATACTTTCAGAAACTAATCAAGAGGTAGACAGTGGAAGAGTTTCTTCCTTTCCAACTATCCCTGTTAATTTAGTTCTTTCATTTGAAATTCAAAATTGATTATTCATTTGTAACTCTAATGATACTGAGAAGGCATATTACTGGTCTCAATGGGGACACGCGGGCGGTATTAATGCAAGTTTAGTTTTATTATTCAAAACACCAGCTGTTAATAAAAGTTTTGATAATTTAAATAACATGGATTTGACTTTAAATCTAGTTTATTTGATAGAACTCTTGTTCAATATCCTGCATATAAATGCACAGCCCAAGATCATCATTATTATTTTCAAAACTACAAAGCACATGTAAAGTACTAGGAATCAAACTACACTTATGTATCTAAAGGTATAAAAGTCTTAAAGGTATAAAAGTTTTAAAGTCTAAATTTTGACCAATTTTTTCACAAAGTAACAGAATTAATGATATGAACCCACTTTTGAAGTTTGTGCTAATATGAGCATTTTAAGATCAGCATTTTTGAAGTAGAAAGTGGGAAGGATATAGACTTTTTTTTAAATGTATTGTTGGTAATCATAGATGAAGCTGAAAGGCGATTTACCTCTTCAGCCCTGAGATATATCACATTTCTTTAATATTTTACAAGTAAGGTAAAAGATAATCATTTGGTTTTTCAAATAGAAGTCGGGTGTATACAAAAAGAGTTTTGTGTACTTTCTAAAATAAAAATGACTTCTACCAATTGTGGAGAGAAAGCTTCATAAAAATGTACCTTTAAACATCTTTTTAAGTACAGTTTTACCACTTTGGCCTTTGAAAATATATCCTAATTCTAGGAATTGATCTTTATGGAAAGTACAGACTTTACAATGACTCAGATTTGCACCATACCGCCAAGATCCACCATATTCATGCAGACGTAATGAAGTTGATTACTTGTTTATTTATTCTGCCTTTTAAACATCATTAGCCTTTTGTGAGGACATAACTTGCTCATTAAATTTATTTTGAAACAAAGTCTAATCGCACAGGGTTTAAAATGTAAATGGCATTAGTCTCAGGAGTTGCTTAAATGCAAAAGGTCCGCAAGGAATACTCAGGAAGCCTCTGTGTTCAGAATCATTAAATCTGAGTGAAGCGTGTGGCTTTCAGAGAATTTGGAACTGTGATAGTCTCAGAATTTATAGTAACTCAACACTGGGTGCAATTAGCCATGTGAGGTAATGTCCAGAGCGATTTTAAATATGTGCAGAATTGGGGAGCACCGTAATCTCGGAGGTGGCCTGTCAGGGAGGCAGGACTGTTAGGGGAGATTGTCATTTAAGAGGCAGGCGCCTACCCCTCTGTAATATATCTTATTTGGAGAATGGCTTTGAGAACAGAAAGAGGTTGGTGAACTAAGGCCTTGCAGTGGTTTATTTTATGTGTGGCGACTTGGCTGGGTCATGGGACACCCACAGAGTTGGTCAAACATGATTTTGGGGTATTTCTACAAAGGTGTTTTTGGGGTGAATTTTACATTTAAATTCTAGACTGAATAGAACAGATGGTCTTCTCTAAGTGGGCCTCATCTAATCAGTTGAAGGCCTGCATGGAACAAAAAGGATGATCCTCCCCCTGCAAAGAGAGAACTCTAACTGCCTGTGGATTTCATCTACAACACGGATTCTTCCTGCCTAATGGCCTTCAAACAAAAACATTGGCTTTCCCTGGGTCTCCTGAGCCATCAGGCAGCCCAGCCTGCAGGTTGGACGCTACCAGCCTATATAACAATGTGAACAATTTGTTGTAATAACTCTTTCTCTTCCTGTATGTATACATTTCTGTTTCTCTGGAGCACCCTGACTTACATAGGCTTTCATAGACGAAAAAGGAAAGCCAAGGCTCTGGAAGGAATCTTGGCTAACCATATTGGGCCATCCCAGGTACCGTGGCGAGTCTCTCCCAAGAACTGGTGACAGGGCCTTGGTATTTACAGCCACAGAACAATTAAGATCAAGTAACCTCCACGTTCTTACTCAATATTCGCCAAATAACCTTCTCCAAAAGGAACATCCCATGTACCTGACAGCATAAGAATGTACTCAGCCTACCTGACCCTTGAGAATAATGAGATCATCACAGTAAATGCCAAATTTCAGGCTGTGTCCGGATGCCAGTCTGACTCACCAAAGCAGCTTTCCTTTGCATGACCTTGATCAGCACATCTCAACATCGGAAAACTCAACAAAATCCTAGATCTTCTTTGCAAAGTATTTATTTTCTTCAGATGTAATTAACAGGTTTTATAAAACCACCACGACGTCCGGTTAGTTTTTTAATTATCTGGACTGAAGAATGACTGCAAGAGTGGCAGGGAAAAGCCATACATACAACAGATAATTTCCAAAGCTATCAATCTTTAAGACCTTTTGAGAAAGCTATAAAGCTGAGGCACAAAGTAATCCTTGTAATGTCCATCGATGAAACCCTTCCCACTGTTGTGCACAAACCAACAGGAGACGTCTGTTCCAAACACTCGATCTGTTCGGTAGTCTTTCTGCAGACCTCTGCAAGGGAAATGGTGTGTATGGTTAGAGCACAGACCGAGGCTTGGCCAGCCTGCATGTCTGGAAAGGAGACATATCCCCACCCCCACCACCGCCTTGCGGTTCGTTGCAACTTTCTTGCATCCTTTCTGCTTGCCCCCACCCAAGCTGTACTGAACATCATTCTCTGGGGCTTGGTGTTGGAAGAGCAGAGATCAGCAGTGTATCCTTAGATCATTCAAATAACCCTTTGGAGATGTACCGATACAGATTTTTCCAGCAAGGTGAAGAGTGCAAATTAACTTTTACGCGGAACGAAGGTGGGAACCAAATGCCGATGTGCTGTGGGCCTACTGCACGTGTCACCTGCAGGACGAATCTGAGATGCCTCTCACCTTCCCTGGGCAGGTAAGTGTCCTATCTAAGGGCGATGCCACCTCTTTCTGAGAAATTCATGCCTTTCACATAAAGGACAAATAAGCTAATGAATTCAAAAGGCATAGGGTGTATTGTCACTCACGATCTTTCAAGTATTTTGCATCACAAGGTGCTTGCAGTCCCTGAACTTGAAGCCCATCATTTACCTTTGTCATTGGAGGATAGCCGATGTGCGTTTACAAATCTCAGATAACTACTATGATTAACTGTGCTCACCATTTCCTCCTCAAATATGCTCACTGATGCCCATTGGTAACTCACTGGTCTCCAGTCAGCCAGAACCAGGTGACTGGTGTCCTCACTAAGAGTTCATCATTTTACTTCCCGAATCTATTTGTGGTGGTACGTCGGACTTAATTAGCACCGCAATTTCATTGCATACTTATGTGGAAGCCAATGACATCCGTGAGCAAAGAAAGTCATTTCTTATAGAGCTAAGTGGATTGCTTTGTGAAAACTCTTAAAATGAAAAAAAAAAAAAAATCCAGAAAAAAACTCTGCTTTAAAATGCTATCAGCACAGGGGAGACTGCTGTAGAGGATTAGGAGAAACTGAAAAGACCCATAAGAATGTTACACTCAGAATGCTTTGCAATCTGCAATTCTCACTTCAGAATGAAGCACGCGGATAGGGCTTGTGTGAGAAAAGCTACACAGAAATGCATTCTTTAGATTCATACTCAGGAAGAAGACTCCATCCAGTCTTACTTAAACATATACGTTCATTCTCTAGCTCTATGGTTCATGGGTATTTTTTTTTAATATTTATTTTACTATTTATTTTGAGAAAGGTGGGCAGGGGGAAAGCAAATCTCAAGCAGCCTCCAAGCTAGCTGAGCACAGAGCCTGACTCAGGGCTTGATCTCAGGACCCTGGGATCATGACCCGAGCTGAAACTAAGAGTCGGACGACGCTCAACCGACGGAGCCACCAGGCGCCCTGGTTCACAGGTGTTTTTACAATTTCCTCCTTCGATCAGCTTTCTCAGTAATCTAGCTTATGACCAGGGCTCTTGCAAATAAGGACTAGCTAGACAAGTAGGTGCCGTCAAATGCCAAGAGCAGTGAAGCTGGCCTGCCTGCAGCGTCCTTATGCAACCGTAGTAGATGTGTCCCTTCCTGATGAGCTGTTCCGTCTGACACAGGGAACACTTGCAAGAGCTTTCCTTGCTTCTGTGTCACTGGGTGAGTTTAATCCCGGTAGGAGCACTCTCCATTACTGTTGTACGCATCCACGGCCTACCTGGTGACAATCAATGTATGTCCCTTCACTTCCATGCTCGCCTCGGGCTTCTCGGGGTCCTTTCCGGGTCGTTCATTGAAGATACGGATCTTTGGCTCATGCATGAACTGGCCTAGTGAAACAAAGTGCAGACGCCGATTTACGCGGAACCCAAGAGTAAATAACTAATACAGCCTCATCATCATTTGACCCCGGCTTCATTTTGGTCCTCCAGAATTTCTGGGGTAGAAAGACATATTAAGAGAAGGACAGAGCAATGGGAGGGATGGGTCCTTCCCAAGAGTGATGCTGGGCCGCTAGCCCCACATTCATCTGACATACAAGTCTGACCTACTGGATGAGAAGTAGACAAGAACGCCCCGGTGCTGGGGGTGGGGAGGTACAGGTGAGCACCTGCCACATAGTTTAAATCACAGAGACAAGTTTGTGATGTCACATGCTTAAACTGGAACCATTCCTTAGAAAGTAGGGAAAGGGGACCTAGACGCCCTGCTTGTTATCATAGACTTCCCAAACCAGTTTACCTGTTCAGTTAGAAAAAAAATCTCCAGCATAAAACTGAAAGTGTATCCTGTGGCTCTAAGTTGCCCAGAGTGTGAGGATAAAATCCTGGTTCTGGGAAAACCTCACCTGCAACAGCCAACAGTCTTGGCTAGAGCATCCCTGAGTCACCCTGCATGTCTGTGCTGGGCTGTACGAATCATGTTTGCTATCCTTTGTGTATTAGGATTTTTTAAAAAGATTTTATTTATTTATTCATGAGAGACACACAGAGAAACAGAGACATAGGGAGAGGGAAATGCTTCCTGCAGGGAGGCTGAAGTGGGGACTCGATCCAAGGACCCCAGGATCAGGCCCTGAGCCAAAGGCAGATGCTCAACCACTGAGCCACTCAGGTGTCCCCATGTATTATGATCTGATATCAAAAACCCTGACCAGCTAGGGAGAGACTGCCCCTTCCAGAGCTAGCTGATTCTGAAAGACAGCAGAGGACTCAGACCGGAACAAGCCAGACCTCTTCTAGCTGGCCTGCGTGACCTGGAAGCCATTCCAGGGCCGGGAGCCAGGTAAGCAGAGGCCACCCTAGAGCCCCAAGCCTGCCGAGATGTTGCAGGCTAGCCAACCTGGAACCACCTCACCCTACCTTGTCCTACAGAAACCACAGAGGCTCTGGCCTAAACCTGTTGCTTTGAGTTCCAAACTAGAGCCTGCCCTCCCTCCGAGGCCCTGCATCACAGGCCTTGTTTCTAGGGGAACCTGAGTGACAGTAAACATTTCTGGCCCCAACGGCATTGGCCCAGGTGTGGCCTAGTCACTGGTGTAAATCAAGAGCCAGGCACAGAGCGTGGCCCCAACCTGTCCTTTGAGCCCCAGTCACTTGCCCAAGTTCTACCCTCCAAAGTTGCTCGAGACCGAGCGGCCCCCCACTTGCCAGGTGGTCGCGAAACACTGTACCTATGAGTCCGTGGGCTTTAGGTGAAAACTTGTTTGTGGGGGGAACGTAGATCCCCAAAAAGTCTACATTGACTGGATGCTTCTTCCAAACGCGATGGAGTAAAACAGAGAAGGACATGTCTTTATCCAGGGTGATGGTCACAGTTTGCTCTTTCTTCACAGAGACGAGCACCCTGGTGTGAAAACCAACGTTTTCAGCGTTTCCAGAACACACTGTTTAGGAAGCCATTCCTCCCCCCGTGAACACGGGCTCGCCATCCCGTCCTGGGTGGTCCCACTAGTGCACGAAGCCCTCTCTCTACAACATTTTTGCCACAGAATGCTGTTTTCACTCCCAGCTCTGGAATTCGGTCCATTTAGATGTTTGTACAAAAACAATTAACAGGTAATAACAGGAAACCATGACTCGTAAGATGCAATCCTGGTGTTCTGGGCATGCCCTGACAGGGAGTTGGCTGGGGCTTTTTGTTGGGTTCATTCACTTATCCAACGTGTATTTACTGAGCCCTTACTACATGCCAGGCCTCAGGCTGGCGCTGAGACACTCGGTGGCCAAAAGACGTGGACTCTGCAGCCAGGGACTGGGCAATAGGTCACAAAATACTTCCTGAACCTCAACTTCACATTTAAAACCACGACGGTAAGTTCTACGTTTTTATCAGAGATTTCTGGATTTATTCACGCAGTCTTGCATGGAGGACAGGCCCGAATCCGATGGGATTGTACTTGCCTGTGATTAATGATGTGAGCTGTGTCAGACCAGGACAGGACGGACGTCCGGGAGCCCTGGCTCAGGGTGATGGTCTCAGTGCTGATTTCTACTTTCACATCTTCACGTTGGAAATAAAATCCCAGTTTTCCAAAATAGGTGCGGAGTTTTTCATTCTTGGGTTTCTTGGCACCAATGAGCTCTCCATTGACCAAAATCCCTGTGGAAGAAAACATGCTTTTTTTCTCTCTCTCTCTGTGCACCATGTTTTTGTACATTTGGGCACCATAACTCAAATTTATAAAACTGGACAATAGGGGAAAATTATTGTCTTTTTTTGCTTCAGGACTTACATTTTTTCCTATGCCATGCTCACTTTGTGTCATTTAAAGTATGTCTCATCATACTTTAAATGAATTATATCACAATAAGATCTGCTAGTTCATACTCAGTTTCTTAGCTATTCTAATTCCCTTAGGAATATATTTATAATTCATTCTCACTAACTGTCAGGGTTTGAAAATTCCAGGACTCCTATTAAGGTGGGAAGGAAAGAAATCCCAGGTACGACAGTGAAAGATGGCAGTGATAAATTGCCTATTTCAAATATAGTATCTTTTTATTTACCTGATTCTGGATCAGAAACAAGGTTGAGAATTTTTCCAGGTTCTGAGTCAATATTGAAACAAATATTCTTTTCATTTTTTGGCAGGTAAATGATGAAGTGTGGATCATTTTCAACTGGAAAACATACAGAGAAAGTGAAATCAAACAAAATCATAAGAAGGAAGGTGACATGGAGCAAGCACTTTATTCCTGAACATCTTTAACTTAAATAATTACAATGCTTCTACTAGATGCCAGGTTCTCTTCTAGCGCTTCGGGGCCTAGTGGTCCGCCCCCATTGTCCCTTCCTCGTGAAGCTTCTGTTAAGAGTTTTAAGTTATTTTACAAATATAGGGTATACTTATTCTGAAGCTATCACATATGATCTAGGCTAGAGATAAAAAAATGAATAAATAAGACAATAAGAAAAGCACACATACACACTATGTATATACACATATATACGTGTATATAGCGAGTATTGTATATAGATAGATAAAAATATGTACGTTTTGAGTAGCTACAGACAATACATAAAAATAAAGGCGACATAATATTATTTTTTGGCATATAGATTGATATTAATCAATTCCAAGAGCAATGAAGCATCAAGCTACACTCAACAAAGAGCTCCTTTGCTACTGGATGACCTTATTCTGGCTGATATTTCTTACTTGTTTGTTTGTTTAATCATTCAACAAAGAGTTAATGAGGAAAAAAAACCCAACTCTGTCCAAAGCACTGAATCAGGCAATGTTTGATGTACCTATACATAAGTCATGGTCTTATTTATAAGACCTTCAAGAAAGTCATAATTTAATGAAAGAGTGACCAAGATGCTCTCCTTGATCAAACTTTGCTTAGGCTCCCCCGACCTTTTCAATTAGTCCTCAGCTTTTGGACTTGCATGTCTGTCTCTGTATTTTCCAATTTTTTTAACAGATCAATTTTTTTAAGACTTTATTTGACAGAGAGAGAGAAAGAGAGAGAGAATGAGAGAGCGCACAAGCAGGTGGAGGAGCAGAGGGAGAGAGAGAAGCCGACTCCCCGTGGAGCAGGGAGCCCAATGTGGGGCTCCATCCCAGGACCCTGAGATCATGACCTGAGCTGAAGGCAGACGATTCACTGACTCAGCCACCCAGGACCCCCTGCATTGTCCAAGTTTAGCAAGAATCCTAGTAGCTTGGCTTACCTAGAACCTCCACCCTCCATATTGATCCCCTTGATATAGTGGGCTCCTCATCCCCCAATGCCCTCCAGGTGACATCTGATCACCTGACTGCCTTCTGCAAGAATCCTGTTAGATGGGTTTGGCCAGAATCCTCCTTCTTCCTGATGTTTCCTCTTAGTGATTTTCCACCCACAGCCTCCCCGCTGTTTTTGTCTATAAACTCCCACTGTGCCATGCTGTATTTGGAGCTGAGCCCAATCTTCCCCACCCAACAGCAAGGCCCTGTGATGGGGGTCCTCATGCCCATGGTGACGCCCCCCCCCCACTCCCTTGAGTAAAGTCTTTGTGACGGTGTATGTCTAACGAATATCGTGAATAATTGGTTTCCTTAGTAGTTTTTCTTTTGTAGAGATAGACCCGACCACTGAGGTCAAAGAATAAAATAAATGACACAATAATGGCCCAAGGGCAATGCCCTGAGGGTAAAGATGAAGCGGTGCCCAACCCCGCCTGGCCAGCTGCGAAAGGCCTTGTAAAGGGGTTCTCACAAAGCGTCTTGAAGCTGGGAAAGGCAAGAGACACAGGAGAGACAGATTTTATTCTGAGTGCACAGAACAAGGCACAGCTTGGAGGTATAAATGTTGGTGATTTGTATGCAAAGTAGCTCAGTGTAACCAGGGGATGGGTTCTGGAAGGAATGGAGGAAAAGACTGAAAGGGGGGTCATGGAGATGGAGCATGGCGCCAAGGAATGGAGCTCTAAGTTGGGAGCTACGTGAAGTTTTTGAGAATAAATGTGACATGATTTGATTTCAGGGAAATCACTTGTCAGGGTATAAATTAAGTCTTGGAACGTGGACATGAGAAGATCGGTTAGCAGCCAGAGCAGCAGTAACCCAGGCAAGAGATAGTAGATTCAATGGGAAATGGGATGGGTGCAGGAGGGAAAAATCCAGAGACAGGTGATAGAATCCGAGCACAGAGGCACGCTTCAGCACTTCCAGGCTTCCAGCCTCGGCCATCGAAGGCAGTGGAGAGAGGAAGGTCTGTATGGTAGGAACTGCAGTGCTTGTGTTTCCAGAATGAAACTGGAAGAGCAGGCTTCCACTCCTTGAGAGGCTGCCGTGATCTAGATAGCATCGCGAAGCCCCGTGCAAACATCAACTCAACTCCTCACCGTATCCTCGCAGAGGACAGGTGACCTGTTAGTAAGTGACAGAGCTATGACCAAAGCCAAGCTGTCCGATGACAAGCCCACTGTCCCACCCACTCCGATACGCTCATTCATTTTCAACTGTGTGTTTTGGAACACGAAATGCAAGATAAGCTAATCCAGAGCAGGAATACAATCTTGTACTTCTTTGCACCCCTCACACCACTAAACTCTTGCTATGAGGTCAATAAATACTTGGTTAATTGATTTTGTGTTGAGCTGGGCACTAGAGGGCATCATTAAAACACAGAACAAAGGTTTTCATTTCCTCCCCCCCCCCCAAAATCATTTTGTTAAGGTAACCTCTTCCTTTACATAAATAGAGTGTTTTGAAATTTTTTTGAAGGATATTGCTCTTATTAAAGATAATCATTGATTTTGCCATTTTAATTTTACCAAAATCCCACTAATCAGACCTGCTGGTGAGTAATCCCAAATCAGCTCTGCCATACTGATTTGATATCATTCTAGGCAGCAGAAATGATACATCAAATTAGGTGAGTCTGTGCGGCCTTACATTTAGAACAGGTTGAGGGTAGGGTAGATTGAGGACTCTGTGATGACTTCATAGGTTCCTGAGGACCGAGGGTTAACGAGTCTCTATGAGGAACCAGGAACCAACGTTATAATCACTCTGCAATTTATCACCAGCTCCATTTTACAGGTGAGCTCACTGAGACCCAGGGGGGTTCCAGAGCCTGGGTCCCCCTGTCACGTGGGCAGAGTTTGACCCCAGAATTCTCGGACTCTCAAGACCTTGTCCCTTTGACTGCATCATACGGGTGACTACATACACCCAGAGGAACCGCTGCATTCATACTGGAAAGAATATTGAAAACGAAGTTAGCTTTCTCTCTCCGTGTTTCCACAGAAGCTTTGTTTTGCAAAGCAACAGTGTGAGCGGCTCGTGCACCTGCCATAGGTGCTTTTAGAAGAATGAACAAAAGCAAGCGAATTTTGTTATTCTTACTCTTAGTATGCAGACCAAATAATTATTTTCTAACAAGGTTAAATAATGTTCTTTCAAATTTCATGTATTCCGACGCCCTGTCTCTTGCTCTGAGAGCCACTCGACAGGGTAAAGATGGCAATTTCGTCAGCACTGTAACCTTTCACACGGCTGCCCTCCCCACGCGTGCTGTGTTGTCAAGTTAGCACTGCTAACTGAAAGCTCGGGGCAGAGTCCCTCCTCAGGCCCTGTGGTCGGACGTGCTGGGGAGGGCAGTGGAGGGGCCCCTGGATGAAGCACTGCCCCTGATGGAAGAGCGAAGAAGCAAATCACTTTGGGCCCACGAATAGTCATTTTAGAGACAAGCCATCGGGGGTGTTTGGGGGAGAGATGCACTCACTCTACAAATAGATTCGATGTCCCCGCTACATTTTCTCTGTTACAATATGGTTTCAGGGAGTGGTGAGTATACAGTCTTGAGAAATCCATTCCGACAGTCAGAAATTTTCTTGCTAAAAAAAGTCTGCATTCCAGGCAGTCTAGAAAAGCTGCACACGTCCAGGGACATCGGGAGCTACTCTGCTATTGAAATTTCAAACCACCCCAATCGAGCCCCCTATCCGGACCTTCCCACAGGGAGAGGGATGTGCTGTCTCTCTGATTGTTGAAATGTACTCCTTTCTAAGAAAAAAAGAAAGGGGAGAAGTGCACAGACTTTCTACACTCGCTAGCTGATCGCCAGGCAGCCGTCACCTCTGTGGGGAAAGGTGGCAAATGCCAGATTTGGAAGGAGAGAAAAACAATAGGAAACAACATTAAAGTCATTTTTTATGGCAAAATGTATGGCTTCTGATCCTTAATAATAGCCTTTATGTATCATCTCTAATGTGCTAGCCCTTTCAGATGGCTTCACACGGTGTCAACAACCTGGCTGCGTAAGTGTAGTTATGCCTACTTGCAATGTACAGCAACATGAAGTAACTTAGTAAGTTCACACGCAATCTCCGAAGAGAATGTTCTTTGCATTGATACCCCATTGGCCCACCCAGCATGAGAAAGAGCATCCCTTCCATTCCAGAGGGTTCACATCATACAGGTGGAGATGGAGTGGTATGGACCCAGTTGTACCCCCAAAATTCATACATAGGAGCCCTAACCACCAACAGGATGATGTTTGGAGGTGGGGTCCCCAGGATGGGATTGGTGCCCCGATGAGAAGAGACACGGAGAGCTGACCTAGCTGGCACGATGGTCTTGGACTTCCCTACCTCTAGAATAGTGACAAATAAACGTCTGTTGTTTAGACAGCCCAGCTAGGGGCTCTGGGTGTGGCGGCCCAAGCTGATGAACACATGCAACTGTCTTCTTTCACTGGAGGTCAACCATGCCCATAAAAGTCATCTGGTTTACCAGGACCTCTCGAATGTATGTATATGCTCCACAGGATTGTGATCCAATTGGGAGCCAGGACCTGAAAGCAGTGGTAAAGGTCTCTTACCTCTCATCACATGTGGGGGAGGTGTGGCCTCCAGCACTTGAGCTCCCAGCACTGGCATTGGGATCCTGGGTGTTGGGGAAGGGTTGACCCAAGATGGGACTGAATTCGAAGCAACTTTGTTGCCATAATACAGGGCACCTGTGTGGAAAAACCTGTCTCTGTTAGTTTCCAAGCTTACTTTTCCAGAGAGATTTCTTACAACTTCAAGAATCTGTTTTATGCAGACCTTGTGTTCTCAGCTAAGGTTTTCTCTCATTAATTTTGTTCCAGAATTTTCTCTCTTCCAGCTCCTTCTGTCTTTATGGGTCTGCCATAGGGTTCTCTGAAGAGTTTGGGACTGGGGCTGTGAGAATTGCCCCACAGAGGCTGGAGAAGGTTGTCCACAGCAGCCCCTGGAGAAGTCCTGGATTATAGTCAGTCTCTGCCTGGATCTGCTCCTATTTCCTCACCAAACAATTATCTAAATAACTGAGTTTCTCAACCAAGTAGTTTCCCCTTCTGGTTACAAAAAGTTCATTTTAGGGGTGTCTGGGTGGCTCAGTTGGTTAAGCATCTGCCTTTGGCTCAGGTCATGATCTCAATGTCTTGGGATCGAGCCCCACACTGGGCTCCTTGATCAATGAGGAGTCTGCTTCTCCCTTTCCCTCTGCCTCTGCTCCCCCCACTTGTTCTCTCTCTCTCTCTCTCTCTTTTGTTTTTTCTCAAATAAATAAATAAAACCTAAAAAAAAAAAAAAGAAAGGAAACAAAGTCCATTTCACTTTCCGATATACAGTCTTCTTGTCGTTGAGAAAACAAATGGCAGTTCACCTAGGCATCTTAAAATCACTTATAAATGCCAGTTTATCTAGGGTGAGTTTCTCCTGAGATAAATTTAGCTGTGGCACCCAGGCTATTACAACCAGCACCCAGAGGTAAGAGTTCCTTGAACCCTGGATCACTGCAGTAAAGCTGGCGTGTCACTTGCACAAAATGATAATGTGTAAAGTGTTCCCTCCAGGGTATGCAGGCCATTGTCAGCACTGTGTTTCAGCAGGACAGTCCCTAAGAAAGCGAGGGCAGAAAGAAGGTGATGAGCTACATCTTTTAAACTTGGTACATGGGCCCCTGGGCACACCTTATGACTTTCCACAGGACACAGAAATCATGGGTGGCTTTTATGACAATTTTGAGGTTCTCGGCTTCCACATACACTTCCTAAGAAAACTCTTTATTCTAGTTTAGAAGTGAAAGGCTTGCTCTCTCACCAAAAGATACAAATGCAATGAAACACCGGGACACCTGCACCCCGATGTTTCTAGCAGCAATGGCCACGATAGCCAAACTGTGGAAGGAGCCTCGGTGTCCAACGAAAGATGAATGGATAAAGAAGATGTGGTTTATGTATACAATGGAATATTCCTCAGCTATTAGAAATGACAAATACCCACCATTTGCTTCAACGTGGATGGAACTGGAGGGTATTATGCTGAGTGAAGTAAGTCAGTCGGAGAAGGACAAACATTATATGTTCTCATTCATTTGGGGAATATAAATAATAGTGAAAGGGAATATAAGGGAAGGGAGAAGAAATGTGTGGGAAATATCAGAAAGAAAGGGAGACAGAACGTAAAGACTGCTAACTCTGGGAAACGAACTAGGGGTGGTAGAAGGGGAGGAGGGCGGGGGGTGGGAGTGAATGGGTGACGGGCACTGGGGGTTATTCTGTATGTTAGTAAATTGAACACCAATAAAAAATAAATTAAAAAAAATTAAAAAAAAATCCTCTGGGGAAAATTGGTGTAGTGCCGAAAAATGCAATGACTCCAATCCATTGCCAGGAAAACAGATTGGTTTGCAAATCAGACAATTTCTAGTTCTTTGCTTTAAGCAGAATTGAAGTAGGTCGTGAGCTGTCATGCGTTAGATCATTAAAAATAATTTTTGAATACTACGTCCTATGTGAGTTTGCATATAACTTTGAAGACATTATAAGTGAGTGACAATTGCTGTAACCAAATTCATTCCATTCTTATCTACTTATCTGTGTCAACAAGATTTATCAAGACTTAGGCTTAAAAAAGATTATTATTTTTTTAAGACTTATTTTTAAGTAATCTCTACACCCAGTTTGGGGCTCGAACTCACAACTCCAAGACCAAGAGTCGCATGTTCCATTGACTGAGCCAGGGGGTGCCCCTAAAATTTTTTCTTTAGCATTGACACTGAATCTGATCTCTTTCAATCTATTAATAAATAGCATTCACCCATAGATACTCGAAAAAAACACTGTCACATTTTTTCTCATTAAAAGATGATTTCTAATAAAATTTTATTTATGGATATTGAATGTATAATAGTTGTACACTATTTTGACCAATTATCTACTTGTGGTAGTTTTTTGTTGTTGTTGTTGTTAAAGATTTTATTTATTTTATTTATTTTATTTATTTGAGAGAGAGAGAGAGCACAAGAAGGGGAGAGGCAGAAGGAGAGGGAGAAGCAGATGTCCTGCTGAGCAGGGAACCTGATGTGGGGCTCGATCCCAGGACCCTGAGATCATGACCTGAGTTGCAGGCAGAAGCTTCACTAATGAAGCCACCCAGGTGCCCTACTTGTAGTAGTTTTAATAAAACTCTAGAAAAAAATATAATAAAATTTAATAAATAATAAATTTAATAAAATTAAATAACAATAATTATATATCATTTGTATATTATATATTTATATATTATAATAATATAATACTTTTATAAATAAATTTAATAAAATTTATTATTTTTATTTATTATTTTATTTATTATAAATAAATTTAATAAAAATCTAAAAAAAATTTTTTTGAACACTCAGAATCTAATGGCCACAAGAAATTGAAAAAAATTTAAATTCGTATACATTTTTCTTGCAGAAGGGCAGGATGATCAATAAAAGACTTTCCTGGGTAGCAGTGTATTTATTACATTGAGACATGATTCTGCCAGAAATGGAAATACCAGTTCAAATAGAAAAGAAAACACTATAAAATTTCCAGCAAGTAAAACAGAATTTGTTCATGTATTTTTTAATGGATGATGGAGAGTACCAAGTTTGATATCCCATGTCCTTGGGTACACTTAAAAACAGTGATGTAACAGTTTTATTTTAAAGTTCAAAAAAAATAAAATAATAAAAATAAAAGTTCAGTGTCAGGGCGCCTGGGTGGCTCAGTGTTTGAGCATCTGCCTTTGGCTCCGGGCGTGACCCCGGGGTCCCGGGATCGAGTTCCCCATCAGCCTCCCTGCAGGGAGCCTGCTTCTCCCCCTGCCTGTGTCTCAGCCTCTCTCTCGGTGTTTCTCATGAGTAAATAAATAAAATCTTTAACAACAACAAAAAAAGTCAATGTTTACACTATGCCTCAAATTATATTCATCGCAACTACTGAAGCATGGTGCAAAATGGTTCAATGTTGACTTAAGCATGTGTGTAGGGGTCCACAGGTCCTCAAAATTCCTCTGGGAGCTAAGTGAGCAAAAATGTTCTAAGACCACAGCAATGGACTCTCTCAAAGTAAATCGACAGGAAGAGCTCGGACCCCCAGGGACACAGGGCTGAGAGCACAAGGAGGGCTGCAGGGGGAGAGAGGCAGAGGGGGGAGCACCCTGAAGTCAGCTGAGGAAGCTGACCCCTGAAGGGCATGCAGGAGGGCACTTGATGGGATGAGCACTGGGTACTCATATAGTATGTTGGCAAATTGAATTTAAATAAAAAATAAAAAATAAAAAATAAAAATTAAAAAATAAAAATAAAAATAAAAAATACAATACAATAGAGCTGACCTGTCGTATTTCTCCACCAGCCAGGAGCACTGACCTGAGCAGCAGGAGTGGTCTTGCGGCGGGGAGTCGGCCAGCATGCGCTCATCCCCTGCCTCGTTCTCAATCACCATCGTGGTGAGCGGGGTCAGGATGTGATGGTCCAGAGACATCTGCAGGATGGTTTTTGTGATTTTCCTTTTGCTAGCAGCCGTAGGAGCCAGGCTTCTGTATTTAGGAGATAGAGGCATTAGAGAACATTACCGCACTTCAGGCCCACACCCCACGGATTCAGGGCTCAGCCGGGACCCTGGGGACCACAAGGTACAAGAACGCTAACTGGCTCCGTGAAGCTGGTATTTTACTTAGCCATGCCATCCTAAGGATTTTTTTTTCAAACAGACTTCATTTTTCAGATGGGTTTTAGTTTCATGGTAAAATTGAAGGGAACTCCCTGCGCCGCACACCGCAGTCGCCCCCAATATCAACACCGCCCCCACCCGAGTGGTGTATTTGTTACAACCAGTGAACCTGCACTGACACTTCATCAGCACCAAATCTGTGGTTTACATCAGGGTCTGCTCTTGGGGTACGTTCTATGGGCTCGGGCACACGTACAATGACATGTGTTCACTGCTGCCGAATCATGCAGGGCAGCTTCACGGCCCTAAAGGTCTCCTGTGTGACGCCTGGTCGTCCTGCCCCCCAAGCCCCGGCACCCACCCATCCATTTTACAGGGACTGTTTCTTAAAAGTCCCTATGCTCTAACTCCAGCCGGGCGTGGGGTATGTGTACTTTGGCCGTGAAGGCACCAGGATGCTTCTGAAAGGGGCAGGGATGGTTCTCGCTCACTTGAAAGCCACCGCTACAGCCCCGTGGCTGCTTCCTAATCGGACACCGTGGATTTCCTCTGTGGGTACAGTCCCACCACCGTATTTCATGTCTCCCTGACCTAGTTCGGAAGACTCTGCTCTGTCCTCCCGGGAATGTGCTCTGGTAGGTGGGAGGGGGCTCGGGCATGGTGGTTCTCTTCGTCAGCACCTGCGACTTGTCCTGCTCGTGGTCAGAGAACGAGGCACTGCTTAGAAGCCTAGTTCTTATGTTGGGCAGTTTGGGGGCAGGGGGGCTGAGAAGCCAGCGATGGAGGAGAGAGCAATGTCCTTCGGTGGCACTATAATCGTAAATTTCTCGTTGGCCTACAAACTTTGCAAAAGTAACTAAATGCAAATGAACTACTGATACACCCCCAGCAACATGATGGATTCTCACGGACACCGTGTTCAGTGAAAGAAGCCAGAAACAAGAATATGGGTTGTATCATTACAAGACGTTTGGTCACAGAAAACTAAATGATGGTGACAGTGGTTTCCAATGTGGGTGGGGGTGGGGGTTCTGTGGGAAGAACAAGGGACCCTTCAGGGAGGACAGAAGTGGCCTCTAATGATCCAGGTGGTGATGACAAGGGTGACACATATATAAGAATTCATTGAACTGTACTCTTAAAAGTCATGCACTTCACCCACTTTATGTATGTCAGACCTCAATAAAAAAAGGAAAAAGAGTGAACTCAGCTTTGCTTCAGGTGCTTGGAACCAGTGGAAATTGACCATCCAAAGCCTGAATTAATTTGCTGCCTTTCTGAGTTCCACATCCTTTTTTGTGTATTACTTCAAAATACTCAAGGCAGACCTCCTACTTTTGCAAATTCCCATTATGTATACGCTTCTTACCGCTCAGCCAGAAGTTGGTTGATTGTCAGATAGGCCCACAATTTCTTGGTGAAATTGGGATCTGCATGCTTGTCCTTTGATAGAAAATCCTCCAAGTCGTCCATCTGGGCCAGAGTTTCTAAGACTAACTCCGTGTTAGCCTGGATGATGGAAGATTCAGTTGAAAGACATCGAGGGGGCCAAACTACAGTTAATCAAGCCACGTTTTTCATATCTACTGTGAGTGAATCAGGGAGCTACGTAACTTCAGGGGAAATACAAAATAATTCAAAAAATACAAAAGAGGAAGTAAGTGCATACATCCAAGGGTTGGGATTGGCTTGGGATGAAAAGGGAAGGATTTACAGAATGGCTTTGACCATGGCATAGATATTCTCACGTCTTCTCTTTCACTTTATTGCTTTTATTCCACATGCAAGATTCATGGAATGCAAAATATTAAGCAGCTAATATACAAAATGGACTGTTTCGAGGGGACCGATTAGTATTTTTGAAAATAAGCAGATAAGTGGAAGTACCGAAGTTGCAGTGATGATGCTCTGTAACTGCTCCAATTTATCAGGGTTGAATTTTCCCGCCACCACAATCTCCGAGCCTCCAAAATAGTTGTGAAAACTGTTTTGAGTGACATCTGATACTGACATGTGGGGATAGTTGAACTGAACGTTCCGGAGCAGGGGAGTAGAGACCTGGTTGTAGAATTTCTATAATTCATTAAAAAACAAACAAACAAACAAAACCAGAGAAATAATTATTTTCATACCACTTCATGGGTCTAAAACACTTTTTTTAGAGGGGGGAGGAGCAGAGGGAGAAGGAAAGAGAGAGAATCTTAAGCAGGCTCCACACCCAGCTCAGAGCCCAACTCATGGCTCCATCTCCTGACCCTGAGATCGTGACCTGAGCTGAAATCAAGAGTCAGACACTTAATCAACTGAGTCACACAGGAACCTCTAAAGTACTTTTTGCTGAGATTCCTCAAATGCTTAGCTGGCATCTCTTAATTTATCCTCACATAATCTCTGTGGAAAGCTATGGGACCAGGAGAATTCTCACAATTATCAGATGAACTGAGGTATGGAAAAACTAAAAAATTGTTAAGAATATTATTCTGACTTGGGAGCCCAGCGCATTTTTTTTCTTTTATGATCAGCATAAAAAGCTCATAAATACTCATAATAAGAAAAGTCCACTGAGTTGATATTCCCAAATTATCCCTTATCCCTTTTCTGTCCCCGATGGTAAATATGGTGCCTGCAACTGACCCATGGTGCCTGGAATTGACAGAGGGTGGTGTGAAGTGTGTTCCTCTTCTCCTCCGTATTTTCCTTGTCCATGTAGTCAAACGAAACAAGTAATTTGTCTCTTTTAACTTTAAAGACACTTACAAGCTATCATTTGATCTGTGTTGCATTATAAAAAGTTGATACCAAGACGCCAATGCACTTTAAAGGGGGAACAATGGCCATGACCGTAAGAACGACCAGGCGTGTTAGCGGAACTGGAAAGCCCAGAAGGTTCGATAATGCCTGGGAAGTCTTGCTCAGGGCATGAGAGAGAGAGTGTGTGCCCATCTCTCTGTCATCTCCTGCCTCATTGTCACTGCAGATGCACATGCAAAAAGAGGTGAGAAAGGAATCGAAGACTTTCTCATTCTCGTGGCCTAATGCAGCAGAAAGGATGACAATTGTGACTCAAATCTGGCCGTCTTCTTTTAGGCATCAGATACTGCTGGTTGAATGATTTTGAGTGGAGGAAGAAGAAAGAACAGAAAAAAAGTGTTACTTTGAGCTGGGAAGATGTGTCCTGGTTTCCATAAATCCTTTGCGCGATTCCACGGTTTTCATTGGATAGTCTCTTCAAGAAGTCATAATCAACGTCAAATCCTATCCCCAAGCTGAACAAGGAGATGTTGTCTCGTATGTGCTGCTTCACATTTTTTTGAATCTTTGACAATTTCAGTTCACCTAAAGTTGATGATGACAGAAAGGAAAAGAATGAGGGGCAATGCCGCAGTGTTTTTGGAAAATCTGCGGAGGGTGGTTTAGCGGAATTTGTCAAATTAAAAATGCGCTTACCCTTTGACCCAGAGACTCAACCTCTAGGGGTTTTCCTTATAGCTGCCCTCACATATAGGGAAATGAAGTACGGGCAATCATACCTAGCATCATTATTGGGAGTAGCAACATATTGAAAACAAATGTACACAAGGAAGGGAGGCTGGTTAAATGATGACACATTCAGACTGTGAGATATTGTGCAGTTATTAAAAAGAGCAAGGAAACTCTTTATGTATTTATAATGAATGATCTCAAAGACATTTTTAAAGGGGAGAGAACAATGTAAAGATTGGTATAAGTAGGATATATCTGCATACCGGCATGCATGTTTGTGTGCATGTACATGTGTATATATATATATATATATATATATATATATATATATATATTCACATATAAATATATAGGGAATATACAGATATGCACAGAATCTCTAAAATGATACACGAGAAATTGCTAACCAAAGATTGCCTCCAGGGACAGGAACTGGGTGGTTAAGGGACAGAAATGAGAAACAGACTTAATTTTTTGCTACGCATCCTTTTCTTCCTTACAATTTTATCCTCGACTTGAATTTGTTTTAAAGATCTTATTAATTTATTTTTAAGTAATCTCTACACCCAGTGTGGGGCTCGAACTCACAACTCCGAGATCAAGAGTCACAGGCTCCATGGACTGAGCCTGCCAGCGGCCCCTCAAATTGAATTTTAAAAGCAATCTGATCTGAGAGTGAAGAAACACTGAATCTGCCACAAATACTACCTCACGACCCCCATTCTAGTCTCACTATTAATAAAATGCTTGTGGGACACCTGGGTGGCTCACAGTTAAGCATCTGCCTTTTTTGACTCAGGGCCTGATCCTGGGGCTCGGGGGTTGAGTCCTGCATCAGGCTCCCTGAGAAGAGCCTGCTTCTCCCTCTCCCTATGTCTCTGCCTCTCTCTGTGTCTCTCATGAATAAATAAAATCTTAAGAAAAAAAGGAAAAAAATAAAATGATTGCTTCTTGTCTTACTAAAACTCCAGTGGCCACTGTCATGATTGGCCCACTCATCTTCCTTCCACAGAGCTGCATTCAGCACGGGTCCTTGTCCATGTGGCAGACTGTGACGCAATCTAGCATGCACTGTTGTATTTGCCAGTTTAAGGACACAAATGAAGCAGATCAAAATAATGGCACATGACAGTAGCCAGGAGATGTTGGGCCATTTTGTGGAGAAGAATGCATCGTGTACAGGTGTATCAGAAAGACGTACTTAGTCCAGTTGCCATGAGTGACTGGGCCAGGGTGGGGTGTGTGGAGAAGGAGGGAATGTTCCTGCAGACCCCAGAGGTCTTCTGGAGGCCTGGGACGCATGCTCATCCCACACGCTCCCCTACACCATCTTACATGGTGCACTGTGCTACAGGCTATTACAATTCACACTCAAGTTTCCCCACATTGTGGAGGTGAAACTGGTGCTTTTAAGAGCATCACCCAAAAAAATGTCTGGGACTGGGTTTCAGTGGGGTGAGTGCTCCAGGGTTAAAAGAAGCCTCCTTTTAGAAACCATGGAGTTAAAATGGTTTGGAAACTCAGGCAAGTGCCATCAGATTTTCCATTTTAAGCAAATCACATTCCCAAGAAACAGGAGTAAAACATTTGTCACCAGAAAATTGAAGTGCTACTTACCTACTGTCGGGTCGCCATCAGAAACCAAAATGATCAGAGAGACTGACTCAGGGTCCAGCAATCCCAAATTATTGGCTTCATTCAGAATAAAGATGGCACGCAGGAGTGCTTCATTGATATTTGTGCCTGTGAGGGTGACAGGATGTGCCGCTCCGTTATGTGCCCTCTCTTTGCACAAAAACCATCACATCCTGGGTTCAGGTTCATCTGTCTGATGATGACTCATGCATAATTTATTCAGCTCCCAAATCTGGCTGCTTTCCAAGTGACACACATTTTCCCCACGCTGGTCAAGATTCCCCAGTGGAATAAAATAGTCGCTTTGGAGTGAACTAGTCCCTGAAAGATGAATTCGTCCTTTCAAAGTACCCTCTGTCATTTTGTCAAACACCAGACTGAAGGCACGCAAAGCAGCCTTGCTGACGTGCTGGGTCACTGGTCAGTTGCATTTTTTGCTACGAGAGTAATAAGAAGGCTAGTGTGACCCTCTGTGACCCTTTTCTGAGGGAGACTGGAAAGGTTACAGACTTGTGTGGGATGGGTCATGCATTGTGCTTTCACATGAAGTTAAGATTCATCGTGTAATAATACATCACTATTTATGGCAGGCCATTGCAGATGGGCCAAAGACCACCGTGGGAGGAAAGGGGACTTCCTAAGCGAATGACGATTTGAGCCCTATGAACGTTTCTCAGTGGCCTCTAGGGTAAAGTCACTCACCTCCACTGGGCTGGATTTTCTCAATATACTTCTTGGCATCTGTCACCTGTGTTCTAGTAGCTGAGACCAAATCATTTCTCCAGGTGCGAACATTGTGGTTGAAGTCAATCACGGAGAACTGGTCTTCGGCTCTTAGGTCATCCAGTATGGTCTTCATTGCTTCCACTGTCTATTTCAAAAAAGAATGGGGAAGGCTCTCATTCCATGAGATCTAAGCCCCAGAAGAAAAGAGGGAGGACCAAGAATTCATCTTGTCATCTTCCAAGGACCAACTCAAGAACGACAATTCTTCCAGAAAACCAACTCGGTCAACACTGACCTGTCTGTCACTTACTCTGAACATGTACTGTCTGCATTTTGATACTAAGCTTTGACTGTTTTATTTTGTTGTGTAGAACTACTTTGACTCATCTAAGATTTAGTTAAGAATCGCAAACTTCAAGTGTCCCCTTAGTAGTGGCTAAGAATCAAAGTCCAGTGACTCGCCCTCTCTCTTAAATTGCTATTTCTCATCTCTTTTCTCTTCAGACTACCAACACCTCTCTCTTCCTGTCTCAGCTCCCGACCTGGATTCCAACTTCACTGACAAAGCAATCAGAAGAAAACTTCCACAGTCTCCTGCCTTCTTGCCCTGTAATCTAGGAGAACTAGTAGTATTTCTATAGAATGCGCATCCATCCCCTGGGGAGCTAGCTTTCCTTCTCCCTCATCTATTGAAGAATGTGGCCAGCAACTGGCCCTTGCATCTCCCACATTCAGAATTTCCCTCCTCCATCGGTGCACTGAAGAGATGCACCTGTAAGGGTTACAAAGTCACTTGTGAACAATGGCAAAATGGTAAAGTAAAACGTTACGCAGAACAAGACTATGAAATGCAAGAGTGAACCCAGCAAGTAGGAAGGGAGATGACATTTTTCAGAGCCCTGAGTTTTGAGATAAATGTCTGTTGTTCATAAGCCACCAGTTCTGTGGTTCTTTGAGCAGCCTGAGCTGATGAAGATGAGGCCTGGGAGGCTGGAGGGGAGGGGCGGGGGGAAGGTGCATTGAATGTCTGCCATGTTGGGAGGGGATCAGAGAAAGTGAGGATCCAACAGGGAGGTACTCACTTGTTTCATTTTTATTCCCCACATTGAGCCGCTAACATCAATGACAAAGAGGATGTTTTTGGGAATTGGGTCCAGGTTCTCAGGAGCGAAAAAGTGGACAAAATATCCATTAAATACCTAGAAAACAGAACACAATATTTAGAAGGTAGGAAGAGGGGGCTCTAGGGACTAAGAAGAGGCGAGCACTGGGGGAACAGGAGGCATGCTGGTCATGAAGGAGAGGCTCCGTATCCATCCATGTCTCTCCCTCCTCTTTCCTGTTCTCCCCCACTCCTCTCCTGGGAAGGCCCAGGCTCTCTGGGTAGTTTCACTCCCCAGGGCATTTCACTTCACTCCCTTCCAGCCACCTAGTCTTCTGGGGAACCTGCTTTCCAGGGATCCCGTTAACCAACAGCCAATGGGGCAGAGACTCTGCCCTCACAGCGCTCTCAGACCAGCCAAGGATCCAGACAAGTAGGAAGCAACTGTAGCATACTGTTTGTTATGTGCTATGGTCAGGAAAATAAAGGGCTCTGAGAGCACCCAGTGGATGTGTATCTGACTCAGATGGGGGGTGTCTTTCCTAAGGAAATGGAATCTACACTCAACTTGAGTGTGAGTTTGGAGTTGGCCTGTTAGGAGTGGGGAAGAGAGATCCAGATAAGGGTGAGAAAATATGGCATACTAGGGGCTCTGTAAGTGGTTCAGCACCACCATGAGGGCTGTATAATTCAAGAATTCGAGGAATTAGGTGGAGAGTCAGCAGGACAGATCATGAAGACCTTTATCAGTACTCTAGGGAGTTTGGATTTTTCTTGAAGTTATTAGAAGGCCATTCCATGTCTTTGTCTTCTCTGGGCCCTAATGCCTGGCTCCTCTAGTTCTCTTTTCATTGCCCTATGGTTGTTTCTATCAAGGTGGTACAAGGCCTAGGTGTGGAATGTATACCTGTGGGTGCTTCTGTACCACCATCCTGGACAGAAGCACAGGCTTTCGGATACCCTCTAAGGGCTCTTATCTTAGCACAAGGGAAATACAGACATACACTTAAGACATGACAAAAAAGGAAAGGAAGGAAGCAATCTCTCAAATGAACAGTAGCCCTGGAATCTGCCACTAGTCCAGATCTTTCTCTTGGTTGTTCCGTCCACCCAGCCCCATAACCTCTCTGCTTTCTTTGATAGTTTAGTTGCAAAGGGCCTTCAAAGGTCATCCAAAATTCCCATTTTGTGAATTTCATACTGTACTTCATATAAGGCCTAGAAGCATCTTTCTGGGACAAGGATATGAAACTCGAGGACACTCTATTTGGTTTTCTTGACATGAAAAGATGATGCTTAGCAACACTTAGGGAAATAGGATTTAGTCCCTTCTCTGCCACTAGACACTTGCCTTGGCAGCTAGGAGCCACCTAGAAGACAGGGAGCTGTTGGGCCTCAGCATGGCGGTTCTCTCAGAGATTGGTTTCACCCACCTCGAGTTCTCCGGCCTTCTCTTCTCTGTTCACATCATACATCACCACCAGCTCTCCGTCTACTGCAGTCTCAGAGCAGTTGGAGCATTTTCTTTGCCGGGCCACAGAGGGCTTGAAGGACACATGTGCCTGGAAAGAACAGTGATGGATGTTGGAGCTCACGGTCTGTGCCTCTCCCTCCCCAGGTGAGGGGTGACACCTTCCCATGCACACAGGGGAAGAGCTATCCCCATGGCTCAATGGCCAGCCTGCCTCCAGGCAGCATCAACAGCCCCATTTCCAACACAAGGGATGGTGCTGGGCCTGGGAAGGGGCATCTACCATCCCATGGTGCTGCTGCCCAGGTTTTAGGACTTCTTAAGATACCCAAAGAATTTCTCCCTCCTTCCCCCATCAGAGAGAAGGCTACCAGCTTGAGAAAGAGTTGGTGAAAGGTCCTTAGAGGAGTTTGATGCCTCCGCTGTTGGTTCTTATTGGTCACAAAGTACAGAGAATTAAGCTGAGTATCTCTTGCTGTGACCAGTGAAAACCTATCATGTATTACAAGAAAGCTGTCTTTTAGCTCCTGGTCAAGCCCATGACTTGAGGGAAATGGTGCCCCAAAGAGGATGGTCGCTGGTCAAAATGCAGAAGCAATTGGGAGTGGTGTTCTATAGATGGTGGGGACCCTATATTCTGCTCAGAGATCTCTGTTCCATCACAGAGTCTACCACCTGAGCACCTTTCTGTACCCCAGAGCACAGGAGGGGCAAAGAACCCATGAGCTCATGGCCACTTAGACTCTCTGCAACAGGCACTACATATGATACCTTCTGTTGTCCTTTAGATATGACTGGAACACCATCAAAATGGCCATCAAATGTGTCAGGAACATGAAGAAATCGTATTCCCTGAGGTTCAATAACCCACACGTCTACCTGGAGATGAGAAAGAAAATTACTCAAAGCATTAAAATATCATTCAAGGCATTTTTTTTTTTTTTTTTTTTTTAGGAAAAAGTACAATTGCTACACCCTCTGCTGTTCTTCTCATCTTCAAGCTTTCCCAGAGATAACCCAGCACACTTCCATGATCACCTCACCTGCCACGGGATATGATTCATCCTAGCACGTGGGCTGAAGACTCTTTGGGCAACTCAGTACTTCCTTTCTCTTATCTCATTCTCCATCTCTATCCTGTTCTTTTTGTTGTTGTTTATAAGAGTATTCACTTTATCAAAGGAAACAAAAAAAGGAAAGCCACTGCGAAATGATTCTGCACTTAGTCTGTGCATCTGTCAATGAAGGCCCAAGGCTTTTTTATCCCTTTACTGTCTATGTGCTCTGAACAGAGCTAAGCAGGAGGAAATCCATTTGGGTGATCCTTGGAAAAACCATAGTCATGGCTTCCATTTCTCTCTGTAGACTCAAAGTACTCTGCTAAGCACCATGTATGTATGAACTCATTTAATTCTTATATTCTTATTACCTGTTGTTTTATTTGCTATTGTTTACTTTATGGATGAAGAAACAGATTCAGAGTGACCCAGCTTATAAGAGGCTGAACCAGGCTTCAAACCTAGGGCCCGAGTTCCTAATACTTTGTACACTGCTTCTTGACTTCCAGTAGCTTCTGCTTCATCTTTTCAGTTGACTTCACCACACTATTCATTAGCCCCATGCCACAGTATCCTATATGTTTTTCATGAGATTTCCCATCTTTTGCACACACCCACTTAAAAGAGAGGCCATGAGATAGAGCCCTATGCACATTTGTTTCCTTATTGCCTCTTCCTCATTTAGGATCATTTATAATAGTGATGAGTTCTCTCCTCTTTGGAAATAACTAGCTTTGGAATCATGCCAAATTTTTCTCTGATTTTTTTTTTTTGTGTGTGTGTGGGCTCCATGTCCAGTGTGGGGCTCAATGTAGGACTTGAACTCACAACCCTGAGATCAAGTCTTGAGCTGAGATCAAGAATCAGACGCTTAACTGACTGAAGCCACCCAAATGCCTCCTGATTTTTTTAAAAATCTGCTTTCATAAAGTCATGTACACTTGTCCAAGCAAAGCCAACATTTTCTTTCTTGGTTATTATAAATTACAGCGTAAGATTTGAGCTTAATTTGCCTCCAAGATTTCTGTTAGCTCCAGATTCTCCATGTTGGTAAGAACTAAATCTACACAAAATCAGGTGAATCAGACATTCCAGGACAGTCTGACCCAGGCATTTTAGGTAGTTGATTGAGCAGCTCCTGGAGGTAAGGGAGAAAAGTTGGGGAGTTGCAGAAAACTGGGGCCACTGCTTTCATTCTTCCATAAGGTTCTACCTATAAACAAATGTAGGGTACTCAAGACAAGGTTCAGTCTCTCCATACAAGCATGCAAATGGCAGGAAGACCTTTTCCCAAGTGTCGCAGAAGCTATTAGCAGTCCTGTGCTCAATTTGAGGCAGACATGCCCCCCCCCCAATCTAGTAGGACACTATGCTTTGGGGGTGGATATCTAAGGTTGCATAGCTGGTCCCTCTGATAGGCTGGAACCAGTCCATGGTGGCCCTGAGTCACTCGCCATTTTGGTTAGCTTTTCTGTAAGGAACACAGATGTTGGAATAAAATGTATTCCCAAGATTTGATATATCTAGGGGGGTAGAGGTGGGAATTAAAAAGTGATGTATTCTCTGATTCCTGTGAGGGAAATGCATTTCCAGTTGGGTAGTCCTTCTGATGGTGATTAGAAAATGTTTCTGGAATAAACACAAGGAGGTCCAATTTTATGATTTCTCCTTAATATATCTCTGGATGAGGTTAAGCCTCTTCAGAAATGGATACATTTCGTAGGCTGTTAGAGCAGGAAAGTACCCGAAGACTCACCTAGTCCAACTTTCACAGATGAAACACTGAAGGACAGGAAATGGATTTGCCCAGAGTTCACAGCTGTGAGTGCAGACTCTGGATTAGAACTTGGGAAACTTGCCACTTCGTCTTACACTCTTGCTAAGCTATTCAGACTACGTCTTATTTTAAAAACAAGGATTTTCTAAGAGCTTGGGAAATTTAAGGATGAACAAAAATTTCAGAAATATAAGAAAGATTTGTGTGCTATGTGGTATGTATGTTAAAAATCATTATCTTTATGGACTCAAACTACATCCTTGGATTTATAGCTAAGAACACAGTTTCAGAGGTAGACATTATCTCAAATTTTACTTGTTTCTTAGCTATTTCCTTAGGCAAGTTATTTATATATATCTGTATATCAGGGCTAATGAGATCTACTTTACAACTTGTGGGGAGAAGTCAATGACATATCACCATCTCATTAAAATGTTATAGAAGTATCCTCATATCATTAACTCAGTTGCTATTAATATTATTATTAACAACCTCAGCACTTGCATCATTGCAGGCAAGATGCTAATCATATCTATTTACCATGAGATTCATAGGATTGAGAAGGAGAATGCCACTCATTCATCATTACTCCTAGAAAAATAGCCAGGGCCACATGTTGAGTTGTGCAGAGCCCCCAGCCAGGACTGTACGAGGGTGCTGAGATCCAGCCCATAACCCACTTGCCAAGTGTTGTGTCCTTATATGGGGCTGAATTTGCCAGGACAAAGGGCATCTTTTCCTAGTTTTCACAAAGGCACCAAATAACTCAATGGCATCTACCCTGAGAGCAAGCTGATGCCACACAGTGGTCATGAGAAGAAGGGGGGGTTCCATTGGTCAGATATGCAGCTTCTCAAATTAGAGTAGAAATTTCACCATGATCGCTTCATCCCCTGGAGTCTTCTCTGCCTACAGGCCTCACCTTCCTATCATCTATCCTATCTCCATTCTGTCAAATGGAGAGGCAGATTGGATCATATACTCTCCTTGGCTGCTTCTGGCTCGGCTCTGCCCCTGACACAAAATGTTCATGTGATGTCACAAAGACTCAAGCCCCCCAAAGAGTGTCTCAGTTCTTAGGGTAACAGGTCAAGTTTACAGCAAAGGTGAGTTCATATTGGTAGGGCAATGGGGTGACAGAGGAAGACAATTAATATTCACTGATTCCTATTATTTGCCACCTATTTCCATGAATTATATGGAAAATACGTTCTCGTCCCCTTTACACAGATGAAAAAATGGACACTCAGGATAATGTGTCCCATGTCAGAAGGCTAGTGTATTGGTTGAATGGCACCCTACCTCTCCACCCTACTGGAACCCCCCAATTTGATGTCTACATCAAATCCCTGGCAACTGTGAATGTTACCTCATCTGGAAAAAGCATCTTCATAGATGAACTTAAGGTAAGGATCTTGAGATCATCCTGTACTATTCAGTGGACCCGAAATCCAATGATGAGTTTTCTCATAAGAAGGCAGAGGGTGATTTGAAACACATAGGGGAGAGCATGGCGTGACTACCAAGGCAGAGATTGGGGTGATGTGGCTATGAGACCACAGGTCAAGGAGTGCCAGCAGCTGCCAGATGCTGGGAGAAGCAGGGAACAGATTCAGGAGTAAGGACCCCCAAGTCTTCAGGAGTAAGGCTCTGCTAACACCTGGATTTCAGATTTTTGTCTTCCCAAACTGTGAGAAAATGATTTTCTATTGTTTTAAGCTACCCAGTTTGTAATCACTTATGGCAGCAACCCTAGGAAACTAACACAACTAATAAAGAGCCAAGCCAAGCTGGCATTGAAATCTCCAAGGAAGTGTCCCGGTAGACTCCAAACCCATCAGCTTCTCAGTCCACCTCACCGTCTTGCTGAGTTGAATACATCCAACACCACAAAGAGTGGTGACCAGCAGAATGTATAAATCAGGGTTAGGAGCCATCGGCAGATGGGGTCACTGTGCACCCTGCAAAACCCGGCTCACCTCCAAGTGCTTGGCCAGTCGCCCTGGCTGCAGATGGAGCCTGTGTTCATAGGATCCCAGCTTCCTCCACTTCACTTCCTGGTAATGAAGTTCAAACTGCACCTTCGCTCCAGGGAGGATGTTTACTTCGGTTTGGAAGTTTTCCATGTCAAGAGCCCGGCTCCTAAAGGTTTAACCCTGATGTGAGTCACCCTATCCATGATGGAGAGCGAGACCCCACATCTATGCAGAGGGCACCTAGGCTTTTGTGGGCAATCAAGCCTGCTCAGGGTGTTCATGCAAATGAACAGCAGGTATAGTCGAGGACACAGAAACCTCTAGGTAACTTTAATTCTGCCAACAGTTTAGTATCCTCTCCTACCTGGTCTCTTTCTTTCACAGCTTCTTACAAATCTGAGCGTCATCTGCAGGAAGCTACCAGTTACTGATCCCTAGTCCATGCTGGGACCTTGACATGCATCATTTCTGACACGGGAGCTCTGCAGGATGGATACCATTGTTCTCATTTCCCAGATGACAACAAATGAGGCTAATTGATGATTAGTGACCAGCTCAAGATCACATGGCTACTCAGTTGTGGGGCTGGGCTCAGAGCCAAACTGGCAATTCCAGCCACAGCACACACTGCCTCCGCTGCACTAGAGGCTCATTCTAGAGATTCTTTACATCATTGAAAGTCTTCAGAAAGAAAACGTCTATGATCACATCAAGTGGAATAGGTATTTCCAGCATAAGCCCTTACTTAAACACATACATAGTGAGTTTACTGTGATCATTGCTTGAGGTGTTTAGTTTTAAAGAGGAAACAGCAGGATTGTTAAATGAGGATGCTTTGGGCTTTGGGATAGAGTGGGAGCAGCTATCAGATGAGACCTTAGTCCATGCTGGCCCAGCCCTTACCTCACCAACCCCGTGGTCTTGCCTTTGGCTCTTGCCTGGGAGTAGAGTGCACGACCCACTGTCTTCTCCCTAATGGAACTGGTGAATGTTGTGCCGTCTACAGTCCTAAAAAAATGACAGGAGGCCACTGAGCTGTTGGGTTTTCCCGAGTAGTAGTCTCAACGAAACAAATAACAAACAACACAACCAAGAAGATTTAGCAAATGTGGGCAATTAACATTTTGCACCTAGAAGAGAAGAAAAGGGAGACATTGGCTTATCTCATAGTCAGCAGTCTCTTCATCTGAGAGTTGAGTTAAGAGGTAGGTGCCCATCCTGAAAGCCTCCCCTTGGATGCTGCTTCTTGTGTTTAAAATTGATTCTGATTTTTAAGTTTTACCCTTCAGAGTAAGTGTTGTCCCCTTTGGGTAACTCTTCCGAATTGCAAATATGTCGAGAAGAGGAGCCTGCAAAATCACTAGTTATCTGGCTTACATTTGTTTAGAAGATCATTCTAGGATCCCAGGGCTCATACTCTCCAGCAAGGGTAGAAGAGAGTGAGGAAAGATGAAGGGAGGCATTGGGAAATCCCTTTGCAAATTTGTGTTTACCCCTCTAACATCTCCCTTAGGGACCTCTGACTTCCCTTTGCAACTCCATCTCTACCCACCTTAATTAAACTGACTGTCATCTAATGCTTTCCAAGTAATGATTGGTCAGAGCTGTCAAATTACAGGATTTCAGAAGTAAAATGGGACCTATGGCACTCAAATGGACAGGATCCCTCGCCATATGGAGAACACTAGACGTCCTGCAGTGTGAGGGCCAGTTTCCGGTCCCAAGTACCAATGGAAAGCTTGGTGAGGCTCACTTGAAGGCCGCCTCTTTAGATGAAAAGTCAGAGCCAGGAGACAGTGACTCAAGGTCACACAGTTGGTCAGAGACAGAGGTAGAACTGGACCCCATGTGTCCAGGACTGCGCTATTCCCCTCAACTTATGGTCAGCTTCAAAGACCAAGAAGTCTTTAAGACTAAAGGAAATTACCTCTGATGGGAGAATGTTTGGAATCTTGACAAAAAAAGCAGAAGCAATATTTTGTGAAGTTCATATAAAACTTTGGTGATTGAGTTGGCTACCTTCTCTGGTCTTATAAATTCAGCCCTGAGTGGAGGGAGAGCAAAAAATGTATATGTTGTAATTCTATCTTTTGTCACCTCAAATCTTCTATGACATGAGGTGGAGAAGAAGGAAAGGAATAAAGGAAAACAGAAAGAAGCAGCATCTAGAATAAATTCCGGTTATGTGGTTTAAAAATAAAAATGTATTAGAATATTTGTAAATATAATTTTTCAAGCACAGTGTCATATAATTATACTACATAAAAGCTCTTCCTCCTACATTTTCAGAACAGGTTGTCTAAAAATTAAAAAAAAAATAAATAAATTTCTAAGCCAATTCAAAGGATACCATTTCAAAGTCACCTAATGCCTTTTCCCCATCTACTTTGTTTTGTTTAGAGTATATAGTTAAGCTCTACAGTTTTCAGAAGCCAAAGTGCATGGTATTGGAATGCTTTATTTATTCACGGTTATTGCTGGTTAACTTGGTGGTGAAAGGCCAAAGCAAATGAGAAGCAACTCAATCTAATGTCTTAGTAAAAAGAAAAAAAAAAAGGCCAAACTGTATGCAGAGCCCTGTGCTCTGTTCTAGGCAATCTGAGTAGGACATGGCCAGGTGGACACTCTAGGGATGGTCACTTACATGACTGAGAGTAGAAAGCCATCCAAACACTTGGAGGAACAGGGAATGTTTAGCCCTGAAAAATGTAGCCACCTGGTGGGACGATATAACTGGCCTCACTTTCTAAAAAGCCTTGAGTGGTTGAAAAATATTTTTTATTATGGAAATCTTCAAATATACAAAAAAAAAAAAAATAGAAGAATAGAAGAAACCTCCATGAAACCATCCCTGAGCCACAGCATTATCAGTACTCAGTCTCAGTTCACCTCTACCCCTGCGCTCACCATCTCGATTATTTTGAAGTCAGTCTCAGACAGCATATCATTTCATCCTCGAAATCAAATCATACATCCTTCAGTTTGTATTTTGCAGAGAATTAGAAAAAAAAATTTGTGTGCGGAACCAGAGTCACTGGGTAGAAATGGAATAAATTTCAAGTAAGTATGAGAAATAATTCTAACAGGCCTATCAATCATTGAGTGGATTGCTCTGGGAAGTAGTGAGTTTATCATTAAGGGGATATTCAAGTCGAGCCTGGATAAGCCATTTGTCCTTGGGGTAACAGAGGAATTCAATCACTGGACAGATGATTGGATTTAATCAGTTGTTCTCGTGTTTTTTTCCCCATAGAGAAATATGACAGGATACACAGAACTGCTCTGCACTTGTATATGGTTTCATGTAAGTCATGGCAAGCCCATATATTTCTCCCCCTACCCCAGAAAGCACATTAAAATGCCCAAGTAAGAGTGTTACCAGAGAGATAGCTTAATTGCTTTAGTTTTTTTAGAAATGAAAAGCAAATCCTTCACAAATTCTGACACTTTGAATGGAAACAAATTATAGGGACCCAGCCCACGATGACTCTTGACATCCAGTGGGTCCACGGCTCTGAGAATGAGTACCACGGGAGCAATGACCATTAAGGTCCATTCTAGCTATTAGGGGGTTGGATTCTCTGAGTAGAGTCTAAATAGGAGTTACTCACATGGAGAAGTTGGAGATGAAGGCTCCTTTGGGAATCTGAACATCAAACACGACATTCTGAGGCTGTGGGGAGTTGTTCACCAGTTTGGTCTGGATGATGGTGTTGGCCATACGAGAGGTAATAGTGGACTGGACTTTGTAGCTATAAAGAGTTACTTGATCAGCCTCTTCCTGTAACATGCAAGAAAGCATAGGGCTACTCATAGCAAAATGACATAGAACTTCACCACGTTTTTGATGTTAATTAAGAGCACTGCATTTTATTATGCATAATTCTCAGGCATTGTTAAGCATATAACTCAGGTAGTATAAAGCATTCTCCTAGCTTGGAATCCCCTTGCCAGGCCGAAGTCTGCCTTTGTTTTGCGATCTCTTAAGAGGCCTCTCAGCTCTGGGAGTCTGTAAATAACGACGTAGAAAGTAGAAAATGGATGCAAGATTGGATTGAGAAAGTTCAAGAAATAACTTCAAATGCAGGACCTAGCAAGGGAATGGATGCGGCATGGCAGGGTTTTTGGGGACCCTGGCTGTATCTTCAGAGCAGGGTACGGCCAAGAGTAGAGTGGGGTGGAAGTACACATATCTTTCCCATACTGCTATCTGCCTTCTTCCATTTTTTAAAAAATTATTTATGTATTTGAGAAAGAGACCACGAGCAGGGGGAGCAGCAGAGGCAGAGGGAGAAAGAGAGTCTTCATGGAGCAGAGAGCCTGACTCAGGGCTCAATCCCAGGACCCTGGGATCATGACCTAAGCTGAAGGCAGGCACTTAACCAACTGAGCTATCCAGGTGCCCCTGCCTTCTTCCATCTTATCTTTCATGGTGCCATCTTCTCCCCATCCTCTTCTCCTTCCCCCAATTAGAGCCAAATATGACACACTGATGGGTGTGAGCAACCGTTAGAATATGAAGAGAAAGTATCTTGTTGATGTCATAATTGGTCTTGGAGTTGCTCTGCTAACCCTTGTCTACTGATCTTACCGATCCCTACTGATTAGGGCAGCTCCCCTCTAACAAATAAGTCTGTCACTGTGCTGAAAGTCAAGGCTCTAGAAGCACACATCTTTCAGGAGATGCCTGAGAACAGCAAGCTCCTTCACGGCTATGGCAATTAGGTGACCTGTTAGATTTTGCCTTCTGCTCTAAAAGGATTTGCTTATTTCCACACTAAGTGTCATCTCCGGGACTTCGTCCGCCAAGAGTAAGCCTCCCAACTCGGTAACAGCCAGGTCACCTCAAGCTAAAACAAAATCCGGGCTGAGTTACTCGCCCTTCCTACCCTTTAAATGCGTGCTTCTAACAGTTTCTGTCAATTCAGAGCAGGAAGCCAACATAAACCACTTCCTTTTGATGTTTTATCACCACAGGAAGGACTTCTTTGAACATCTCAGGGAATCGGGCCATTTCATGTTTGGGAGCTCCTTTCCCATTCTTTTTCCCCCTCCAAATCCTTTAGGTGTCATATTTTAAGTTAAAACTGCTAAGTTGGAATGAATACATATGCTTGGATGAAATCCATGTTGTTGGCAAAACTTGAGAAAACAGAGAGAAAGGACATTTTCAGCTCCTGGTGACATGTCTCCTGGCTACATATATACTATACCCTCTCATATTGAATTCTAGACACCCTTCCAGGCAGAATTGGGCAAGAGGGTATTTCGAAAGTCAGGTAAATGCTCTCAGGGATAGAGACAAAGGAGGCAACTATATTGATCTCCAGATAATAGATAACAGGAAAATCATTTGGTCATCAATTTTTAACAAAATCAAAGTAAACTCACCATCACCTCTCCAGATTCTCCAAAAACACTTCTCTGTGGAAGGAAGTTAGACAATCATTCTTCAAAAGTGTGTTACTTATTACCTAGAGGACAAAAACTGCTTTCTCTCAGTCAAAAAAAAAAATGTGTTTTTTTTCCCCCTTCAATACTGAGTTACAATTCATTTACTGGAACTGAGACATAAATGTTAAATATTCTCAAATACTGTTTTCCCACCGGTGTGTTTCTCTGAACACACTTCTCGGCCACTTCGCAAGCACACCATTCTTTGATAGAATGCTAGAGCAAATGTTTTTAAATGAAAATATTCAATGAAACTCATGCTGCATGGCCTATCTCCCCTTTGTCCTAGTTGATTTATTTTCTTATCTAGTAGAATGGTAATCTGGATGCCCCCGCCCACCACGGGGCTCTGGGCGTGCCATTTGCAAGGTCTGTAGTGCTTTATTTCCAGGTGCCCTCGTCTGCCCAGCCCCCACTCATCCTTCAGATCTCAGCTCAGGGGGATTTTCACAAACTCTCTCATGCCCACCCCCAAACAAGATAAGCTTCTTTTATTAAGTTTTCATGGCAGCTAAGCTCTTCCTTCCAAGCAAGACAATGGGAGTGCATGTCTGTCTCCTCCATTGGACTCAGCTACATTAGGGTAGGGATTTTGAGGCATTTCCTTTTTGGGGTGGCCCTGGAGCCAGGCATAGTGACTGGCATGTGGAAAATCCCATACCCTCACTGCTACGTTGGGGAATTATCCACATGAAGAACTATCTTCTGGGCATGGAAAGCTGAATTGGGTTTAAAGAGATGAGTGAACATCTAATGTCTGTTGGACTTTAACAGAATAAGTCAGGTGCTGGATGTAAGGCTAGCTAGCCTGATTTGGGGTGAACTAAGGTCTTAGGGCATGTTATGTGACATTGTGAGGTCAACAGGCACCTTCTTTTGAACTTTTTTGAATGCAATTCTCGATGAAGTTTTCTCTCTTGTGGCTAGATGACACGAGAGCTTGCCCTTTGGGTTTTTTTTATTATCGGTCTACAAGAAACCTGGACTAATATAAAGTCAAAAATTCACACCCATATGAAATAAGTCATTGGTCAGCTTAGCGTTGCTTCCTTAAATATCCCCTTTCTCAGCGCGTGGACTCCATGTGGGAGAAGCCACACCCTTCCTGGCCTCCTGGAGAATTCACCCCTATGAATTACAGGATGCATCTGTGCTGTTGCTGGCGGCATCCAGGATGTAGCTTTGGACATGGCCAGTCCCTATGCTCCCTGGGCTGCACCCCAAGGCTACACCATCCAAGGAGAATGTATACTCAGTGGACAGTGTCTGCCACCACTGGGGGAAAAAAAATGCCCTCCTCAGAAGAAATCTTTCCTGAAAAGGCAGTAAAATCATCACATAATCTTAAAATTTGAAGAGAACACATAGCCATTCATCCTTTAAGGAACTAAGGTGACCATTATGATAAAAAACAAGCTCTGAGAAAATCTAGGAAAAAGCATCTTAATCCTAATCTTACTTCATCAGTCATGATCTCTTTTACTTATTTTCCCTTTTGAGACTAAGGCTTACTGTACCTGATACCTCCGGTTCTCCGGCACAAACTGAAATTTGCCTGGGGCCAGTTCCACAAGATCTCCATATTCTGCAAACTTAAAAAAGAATTGACAATATTTATTTCTATTAATAAAAATGATCTAGAGCAAAGGAGGCAGATAGCGACAGGCATAAGGTCATTCATCACATTTTTCTAGCTTGTTTCCTCTACCTTTGGGAAACCCCCCCCCCCTTTTTTTTTTTTAAACACATAGCTCTTTAATGTATTTATATTTGCTTGGTTGGTCTAAGAGGTGAGAAAATGGAAGCTATTCTATTCAAGTTTGTTGGACGAAGGAAGGTATTTTTTAGTTTGACAGGAGATGATGGGGACTTACAGATTGGGCTCATAGTAACCCAGTGATCAGGTTTGTGTAGACATTGGCATTAGCAAGCATGCGAGTAGGCAAATGTGTCCATAGGTCTCCGCCAATTAAAAATGTTGAATACCCACCATTTGCTTCGACGTGGATGGAACTGGAGCATATTATGCAGAGTGAAATAAGTCAATCGGAGAAGGACAATCATCATATGGTTTTACTCATACGGGGAATATAAGAAATAGTGAAAGGGATTATAAGACAAAGAAGGGGAACTGAGTGGGAAAAATTAGAGAGACAAACCATGAGAAATTCCTAACTCTGGGAAACAAAGGGTTGCGGAAGGGGAGGTGGGCGGGGGGGATGGGGTAACTGGGTGCCAGGCCCTGAGGAGGGCACTTAATGGGATGAACACTGGGTGTTAACCTATATGTTGGCAAATTGAACTTAAATAGAAACAAATTTAAAATTAAAAATAAAAATGTTGAAAAAAGATGTTGATAAGAAAGGAATACCGGTAAGAAGTGACTGAAAGAGCACAACAAACATGTTTGGATGTCTTGGCTTCAACCCCCGGCTCTGTCAATGAGATTGCCAACGCATTCTGGTGATTCTTAAGGTATTGGAGAATAAGATATTTCTAAGCAGACAGAGTTTTTTGTTTTTTTTTTTTTAAATTTTCCCTGCAAATATGCCCTCCTGTTCTTTGGCATTTGTGTGGGTAATCCACTCTGCAAGCATTACAAAGCCTCTGCACCTCTTAGGATATCCCCATAACTCAGTTTCCTTTTCAGGCGTCAAAACAGCTCTTGCTTGACTTTCAAAATGACTCAGTCCACGACTTTCCTGATGTTGGGGATGGCCAAGGAACCAAAGTGGAACCCTTGAGCTCCCTGGAGAGAATTCCTGCACTCTGACAGCCCACTTGCCATCTCCCCCCTTCTCTTACCGGGAATATTTAAAGTGCCCTCATGACAGGACTCATTGTTCACTTAGGTAGGAAAAACAATAGTGCTCTGATAATGGCTTTTCTTACACTCTTAGTGCAAGAGTGATAATGATGTGCCATCCTCATCACAGCTAATAATTATTAAGTGCTTCCTAGTCCTTGCATTGTGCTGGGTAGTTTACATATGTCATTTAATTCCCCAACACCCTTTGGGGGGGTTAGATCAATTATCCCCATTGTTAGGATAAGGAGTGCACGGCTGGGTTCAGTAAATGTTGCACTGTGGGGCCGCTCCATTGAATTGGACTGAATTCTCATGCAAATCCCATTAATCCTTTAAAAGGTAAATACCCATTCCGGGTAATTAGAACCATGAACACTCCTACTCAGATGAATTTTATCATAAATTTCCTTTCCTTTCCTTTCCAGTGGTTATTGACTGAATCTGCGTAGAGGCCCACAGCAAAGAGTTTTCTGGAAGTACTTACCTCTGGAAGTCCATTGGTGGGGATTTCGAAGCCTTGTGTTTCAAAAACAAAGAAGCAGATGAGGAGGCACATGAGCCGATTCATTTTTGCTGCGTGGCTTTGCCAAGCTCCCCGTGAGGGGTCCAGGGGGATCCTACCCCTCGCTGAACCCAGTTCAAAGGAGCAGCAGAAAGAGCCCGTGTTTTAAAAGAAGTCGAAAGAAGAAGAAAGCTCCCAAACTTTGTTCAAAAAAACGGGACAAATATTTGTTCTGGAGTTCAAGCTGGAACCGTGGGGGTGGATGGGACACCCGGAGGTTATTCAAACAGCGAAGCCACAGGGAGCCACGGGGCCAGTGAGGACAAGGCAGGGTCAGAGGGACCCGCTTTCTTTGGCTCCTGCTTATTTCCCTTCCTCTGGGAATCAGAGAGACCTAAGAGCAGCAGCATCCTCTTTGAAGTACCAGGTGGGAAGCCACACGGGGAAATCAAGTCACAGAGAAACGGGTGAAAGCATGACATTTACGGAAAGGAGATCCTTTTATTTAAAATAAAAGCAAGTGAAGTTTAGCAAAAGTGGAAAAAGAAACACAAGGGTGTTAGGAGCCAAGCACTCGCGGCTGGGGTTTTTTCCTTCTCTCTTTCTGATAACCAAGTACCTGTTGCGGTGAGGCTGAGCCAGGTGCAAAGGCACGCTCTTCAGGGAGGTCCTTACCTGAATGTCTTTGACCAAGAGAATAATGTCTGTCCCTGCAGCTGCCCCCGATCAGCCCCACTCAGGTCAGGGGTGGGGGTGGGGGGTGGGGAAGAATTCTCCTCCGTTCCAGAATCAGAGAAAACCCAGCCTGGAAGCACTATGTACTATGCCTTCCCATTTGTGGTCTGGATGGAATGATAATATTAACTAAGATTTATTGAGCCTCCTGGGATTGGATGCTTTTACTTGTATTATTTCTAATCCTTTTATTTATTAATCTGTAAAAGAACCAGGGGCACCTGGGTGGCTCAGGACACGATCCTAGGGTCCTGGGATTGAGTCCCACATTGGGCTTCCTGCAAGGAGCCTGCTTCTCCCTCTGCCTGTGTCTCTGCCCCTCTCTGTGTGTCTCTCATGGATAAATAAATAAATATTTTTCAAAAAAGAACCATGTGAGGTATGTACTATATTTGTCTTCCTTTATTATTGAAGAAAACAAGGCTAAGTATTTTTTTAAATATTTCCTTTATTTGAGAGAGAGGGTGCAAGAGAGCAAACAGAAGTCAGTGGAGGGCAGAGGCAGAGGCAGAAGCTGACTCCTCCTCCAGCAGGGAGCCAGACACAGAGACTCCAGGATCATGACCTAAACTGAAGGCTGATGCTTAACCAACTGAGCCACCCAGGTGCCCTGAGGCTAGGTTTTATTCACATCTATGGTTAGTAAGTGAAGACACAGATCCAGCAAGTTTGGCCTGACCCGAAAGCCTTTGCTCTTCATGACCACATGGGCCTAGCAGCTATAATCTGCGGTCTATCCCTGGGAACCAGTGTTCTGGGTGTGAATCTAGACTAGAATTCACCTGTAATCCCCCATCTGGGTAGCAAGTCTACTTGATGAATCTTTTTTCCTGAGCCTCTACTGCAGACATCTGCTTGCACATGGGTGATGCTGTGGACCTCAGTTTGGTCACGTTGTTTTTGGCTTTCCTTCTCAGAATGGAACGCATGGCTTCCTGCCTAATGTGCTGTGATTTAGCACCTGGCCACAGACCTGCTGCTGGAAATGATCACTCTCTAAAAGTCCACTCACACAGGGGAACTTACACCCAGAGAGACATAGGAAGTCTGCTATGGTGTCTCAAACATGATGCTCTAGGGCTTTTCCCAGCAGATTCAGTTGTGATCACACTTGGGAGCTTCCCTCGAGCCTCAAAGACTCACTGTGAGAGTTTCATTGAACACAGGGCCGGTTGTCTGAGAAAGCTGTTGGATTTTGTTTAAAGGGAAATGGTTTAAAAGATTTTAGAAACAATGCAAGTGAAAAAGAAAGTAAAAAAATATCCCAGAGGGCAGCCCAGGTGGCTCAGCGATTTAGCGTGGCCTTCAGCCCAGGGCATGATCCTGGAGACCTGGGATCAAGTCCCACATCAGGCTCCCTGCATGGAGCCTGCTTCTCCCTCTGCCTGTGTCTCTGCCTCTCTTTTTCTCTCATGAATAAATAAATAAAATCTTTTAAAAAGTATGCCAGAAAGATAATCCTGTAAATTGAAATATGCTGGATGGTACTTTAAAAAATTATAGTTTTATTTATAACCCCCAAGCACATGTCTAAAATAGTTTACAGTACAGGTTCAAGTAGAATATAAAATGCATATAGGTTAAATTTACCTGTAAGATTAGGAAGGGTTACAGACAATTTTTTAAAAAAAGATCAAACCCATGCTATCTCCATGAGAGACTATCTCAATGAGACAAAACAGACTAAAAGTTGATATTGCATTAAAAATCTCTTTATTTCAGGGGATCCCTGGATGGCTCAGCAGTTTGGTGCCTGCTGGTCCTGGAGTCCCGGGATCGAGTCCCACATCAGGCTCCCTGCATGGAGCCTGCTTCTCTCTCTGCCTATGTCTCTGCCTCTCTCTCTCTGTGTCTCTCATGAAAAAATAAATCAAATCTTAAAAAAAAAATCTCTTTATTTCAGAGATTTGAAAACAGATTCTACAAAGATAGTATCAGGTTAAAATAGATGTCATAGCAAATAGTAACCAAAAAAAACGTCAGAAGAGAGAATTAAATTTGAGTGGAAATCAACAATTTGGAGAAAAATGATACAATATTGATTTTTTAAATTAGAAGACAGAGATCCATCTGTCTGATTAATGAATGCAGAAGATATGATAATAAATTAAAAAATGAAAGTGTGATGTACAGTAGTAACATGAATTGACCAGTATGTCAAATTCATAAGACACCGTACATGAAATGTAAAGTATTTAAAATGATCCGTGATGTAGAAGTAAACAGACCAAAACTCAGAACAAGAAATAGAAAAAGAGACATAAAAAAATATCATTGAACCTACTATTTTTTTTTTGGAACTTCATAGGATGTACAGTATCTGGACAGCTTACAGAACACAACATGGTTTTTAATTCATTTAATGAGGTAGATAATGGATACTGTCTTCACCTACATATCTGAAGTACACACTAAAAAAGTTTTAGGACCAATTATTATTATTACACATTATTTAAAATAGTAGATATTGGGCAGCCTGGGTGGCTCAGCAGTTTAGCGCCGCCTTCAGCCCAGGGCGTGATCCTGGAGACCTGGGACTGAGTCCCGTGTCGGGCTCCCTGCATGGAGCCTGCTTCTCCCTCTGCCTGTGTCTCTGCCTCTCTCTCTCTTTCTGTGTCTCTCATGAATAAATAAATAAAATCTTTAAAAAAATAAAAAAAATAGTAGATATTATCCTGGACAACATTTTCTTACCAGAAAAGAATAATCCTGGATAGCGAAAGTGGGTTAGCCTAGGAAATTGAGACTCGTATTACACAAGAAAATTTATCAAACTAAAACTTTAGCAACAAAAATACTAACATTTTTTCACTATCTCGATAGCTCTTGAGAAGCCATTCAACAAATTCCATAATCTGTTTCAGATGAAAGTGCTTAAAATATTAGTCTCAGGAGGCAATTTTTTTAACTTGATGGGAAGTGTGTGTGTGTGTGTGTGTGTGTGTGTGTAAAATCAAGAGTCAAGTTGGAAAAGATTAAGAAACATGGTGCAGAAAAGTCACTTCTCTTAAAAAGAGAAACCAAAAGATTAGTTTTTGTTGAGGGTGAAACTACTAATCCAGAAAATTTGGACTCTCATTAAAAAAAAATGACTAGTGGTAGCAAAGTTGTTTAGCCAAACAGTGAGGTACAAGGTGAACCCACAAAATCAGTTACCTTTCTTTTTATTAGTGATTGCATCAGAAATAGCACAAAAGAAGTTCTTTTCTACTAATTGTATCAGAAGCACATAAGAATTTAAGTCAGGACAGAGATTTATAACAAGAAATATCTAAAACTATGGTAAAAAGAAGGAAGCCATGAATAAAGGGAGCACTGTACTCTTAAAAATGCTACTTGTTAATGCTAATAGTACTAGGAATTAATAATTAAATCATTAGCTAGATTCATAAAAATATTTTATGAAATATTGATGGTAAAAAAAATAAAAAAAGAAATATTGATGGTAGTATCCCATAGAAAAGTTTATGGAACCGGAAAATCCTATGGGATGAAAAGACAAAGCCAAAGAAACAAGGTGTTTTTTTTGTTTTGTTTTGTTTTCAAGATTTATCTATTTATTCATGAGAGACGCAGAGAGAGAGGCAGAGACATAGACAGAGGGAGAAGCCAGGCTCCTTGCAAGGGGACCTGATGCGGTAACTCAATCCCAGGACCCCAAGGTGATGACCTGAGCTGAAGGCAGACGCTCAACCACTGAGCCAACCAGGTGCCCCTGAAACATGGTTTTTAAACAGTAAGAATTATGCCCGGTGTTTTAGGTTTTAAAATACAAGTTTAAAAAAATAATGGTTTGATGCCTTAAAAATATAGATACTATTCAGTGGAATAAAATAATAGTCCAGAAATGCACATCATAGAGAATATGCTATATAGCTATAAAACAATACTGAATAAATTTAATCCTTAATAAATGCTCCTGGAACAATCAGATAATGAATGACATGCAAAGGAATTAACTTTAATCCATGCCTCATATCATATATAAAAATTTTTAAATAGTTTGAAAAATTTCTTGTTAAACAGAATGATGAAAACTGGGTAGGCCATGAGGTGCTGGGTCTTCTTTTAGGCACTCAAGAAAAAAAACAGTAAAATGAATTGAATACACATGGTGAGCAAAACCGGTTAGGATTTACCAGGACAGGTGAAAGCCACAATCCGTCTTGGCCCCTCCTTCACAGATGGAAGCCTGGAGCCTCAGAGAGGTTAAGTAACTGGCTCAAGGGGGCTGGAGGTGGGATGGGAGCATAGAGCTGAGGGGGGCAAGCTGCACCCTGCTGTGTCACCCTCCAAGAGGATGGCCTAGGTGTGCCTGGGTGGCTCCGTTGGTTGAGTGTCGGACTCTTGATTTTGGCTGGGTTCATGATCTGGGGGTGGGGGTGGGGGTCTGGGGGGGGTGTCATAGGATTGAGCCTTAAGGTGGTTCCGCACCCAGCAGGAGTCTGTTCCTCTCTCTCTCTCTTTCTGCTCGCCCTTCCCACCCTCAGCTGGCATGCACATGCTCTCTCTCTGAAAGTAAATAAATAAATCTTAAAAAAAAAAAAAAAGACATGAGAGACACACAGAGAGAGGTAGAGACATAGGCAGAGGGAGAAGCAGGCTCCCAGTGGGGAGCCCGATGCGGGACTCGATCCCAGGACCCTGGGGTCACTCCCTGAGCTGAAGGCAGCCGCTCAACCCCTGCACCACCCAGGTGCCCAGGAAGTTCTCATTTTCAAGTGGCTCAGAGTGGTGGAGCAGAATGACGTGTGAAGGGCACTCAGGAACCTGTGATAAACTGGAGAATAGGACGTGGCTCAAAGGCGGCCCAGGGGAAGTTGTGGCCAACTCCCTTTGAGACATGGATGCACATTGTACAGACGAGACATTGCTTCCATTGGGTCTAGAAGGAAGGGCAGATTTGTCCAGGCTGACAGTGGAAGGATGCCACCCGGGAAGCGAGCTCAGGGTGTGCAGAGGTGGCAAGGGCATTGGGGTAGTGGGCGTACCTGAGGCTGGCAGGAGATGGCCACAGGGACCAGGGCCGGAGAGCCTGATGCGCTGTGTCAAGGGACTCTCAACTTTGTGCTGCAGACAGTGGGGATCCCACGGAGGATTTGAGAGGCAGGACAAAATCCGCATTTTATAAAGATCCTTTGGGTGCAGCTAGGATGATGGAAATGAAAGACAAAACCCAAGGAGCTCCTGAGGAGGCTGACGGAGCGCATGGGGTGGCGGCATGAGGGTCTAAACAAGGCAGCAGCAGTGAGGACCCATCATAAGATGCTCCCAGAAAACGCTATATTTATGTCAGTTTGCAAGTGTGTGCTTTTGATCCACAGAAGTGTATGTGCCAGGGGTGCCTTGGTTAAGCATGCGACTCATGGTTTCAGCTCAGGTCGTGATGTCAGGGTCATGAGATCGAGCCTTGCGTCAGGCTCCGTGCTGGGCATGGAATCTGCCTAAGATTTTCTCTCTCCTTCTGCCTTTGTCCCACTCAGCTCACTCTCTCTCTCTCTAAAAAAAAAAAAAAAAAAGAAAAAAGAAAATAAATTGCCAATTATTACTGATTAATGCTCAACAGCATGCAGATGCAGATTAGTGAGGACTTTACATTCACAGCTATAAAAAGATGCGTAAGTTGTCAAACAGCCAAGAAATCTTGGTGACTAAAATGTCCTATCTAGGTGGGGGGTTTATGGACAATTTATTCTTTCTTCTTTAGGGTAGTGGTCAAGAGCATTGGGCTCTGGAGTCTGTCTTCTTGTGTTCATAATTCTGTTTTTTTTCACTTACTAGTTGTGAGACCTTAGGTGGCCTTGTAATCTGAGTCTTGTTAGTAAAATGAGAACCATCTCCCACTTCTAAGGACTGAATTATGTGTCCTCCAAATTCCTACACTGAAGCCCTAACCTCCGATGCACCTGTATTTGGAGATGGGTCTATAGGAGATAATTAAGTTTAAAGAGGGTCATAAAGGGGCGCCTGGGTGGCTTAGTCAGTGAACCATCTGCCTTCTGCTCAGGTCGTGATCCCAGGGTTCTGGGATCGAGCCCCATGTTGGGCTGTCTGCTCAGCTCCCTCTCCCTCTGCGTGCCACTCCCCCTGCTTGTGTTCTCTCTCAGACAAATAAATAAATACAATCTTCAACAAAATAAAAAGGTCATAAAGATAGGGCCCTGATCCTATAGGATTAGTGTCTTTATAGGAAGAGACACCCGAGAATCCTCTTTCTCCCTCTCTACCCCCGACTCCCTGCCAGGTGAGTGCACCGTACATGGTGAGAAGGCGGCTGTCTGCAAAGCCTCGAGGAGACCGCTCCCCAGACGCCCAGCTGGCTGATGAAGCATTGGTTTTAAGCTTCCCAGCCTCTAAAACGGTGAGAAATAGATGCCTGTTGTTAAGTCATCCATGTGTGGTGCCTCGTTAGAGGAGCACTAGCACATCGGGACCCTCACATCTCCTTACACAGTTCTCGTGAGTGGTAAGTACAGTAACGCACGTGCAATACTGGGTGTGCACTCACTGCTCAATAAGCAGTAGCTAGAGTTGTGAATTACTTGTATCATTAGGGCGTTGATTTTTTCTTTCAATATTTTATTTATTTACTTGACAGACAGAGAGACAGCACAAGCAGGGGGAGGGGCAGAGGGAGAGGGAGCAGGGAGCCTGACACCGGGCTCGACCCCAGGACCCTGAGCTCATGACCTGAGCTGAAGGCAGATGCTTTACCGACTGAGCCACCCAGGCGTCCCTAGCTGCTACTACCCTTTGGTCTTTGTTTCTTCTGCACAGATCAATCATAATATAAGCCTTAGAGTTTATGCTTTGTTTTTTTTAAAATATTTATTTATTTATTTATTTATTTATTTATGATATTATTTATTTGTTCATGAGAGACAGAGAAAGAGAGAAAGAGAGGCAGAGACAGAAGCAGGCTTCATGCCAGGAGCCTGATGTGGCACTTGATCCTAGGTCTCCAGGATCATGCCCTGAGCCAAAGGCAGGCGCTAAACCACTGAGCCCACCCAGGGATCCCTATGCTTTGTTTATCATCAAACTTCCCCTGTAAAATCGGCATGAAAAGCTGTTCCCCCATTTCAGACAGAGGCAGTGAAGAAATGTTATATATTAGCCAATCCTGGTAGAATTTTCTTTTCCTTGCACTGCACAAGAAATGCGGGCTCTGGTGCTCTTGGCCCGAGGAAGGATTCTGTGATGGGGCAGCGGGTCTCATGCCCAGGCCAGCTTCAGAGGGCCTGGAGCTTCCTGCTGGGCAGTCCCCACTCTAGTGAGGCAGCCAAACGGACAAGGGGACTTGACCGGGTGGCCTCTGTGTCCCCATATCCAGTGGCAATTTTGATGGTAGGAATTTTACAAGGAAAGGAAAGAAGTCAGTATTTATTCAGGCGCCTCTCGTGTTTCAGGTGGGGTTGAGTGAGGAGAAAGTGCATGCAGCACGGGCCAGGGGTAGGGCAGGAGCAGATGGCTATAGCCCCTTCAAGATGGAACTTGGCATTCCGAGGCCACCTTTCTCAGGAAGATTGAGTGGTGGCCTATGTGGACACAGGATCCAAGAATGTGGGAGCCAATGAGATTCACAGCTGGGAAGCCACAGAGTTAAAAGTGGGGTGTCAAACATTCCTGGCTTGAAAATGGGAATTTGGGTGACATTTATTCAAATGCCTGGGTTGTAGAGATGCGGGTAACACATGGGCATCTGGTTTACGTGTCCAGATGGGGGATGGAAGCCCCTTAAGAAACAGCGGAGGGGAGTCACCAAGCCACACTTTGTGGCCGCCGCGTAGGTACCAGAAGGGCCAGCTCTGAGAGGAGGGCTTTCTCAGCCCTGGACCGTAGCATCCCATTGCTGACTTTTGGAAGGGCCTTGGAGGGAGATGTACTTCAGAACTTAAAAGTGTAATTTTTAAACACACAGAACAATAGCTTCTAATCCCTACTCTCTTTCTAGAGAGGATCCAGCCCACTGATTCTCTCTCTGTGCAAGGCTCTCAGCCCTCACGCTCCTTCTGCCTGAATTTCTGACGTCTGTACACGTTCTGTGCACCACAGCGCCAGACTCCTTGTTCATTCCCAAGTGCTCATACTGTGTGCTTTCCCTCACACACTTCTCTTCACCTGAAGGGGCCCCTCTTTCTCCGGGGCCCACCTTTTAGAATCATACCCATCTTCCAACGCCGGCTTAATTGCTATGCAGCTGCCGAGGTTGCACGGTTCCTACGGCTGGCATTCACCATGTGTGTCATCTGGGGACTTCCCTGCAAAGAGGGGTGTTATGTGCCTTGCAGAATTTTCCCAAGTGCAGGCCCCACACACTCCTTCATTCAATGTCCATTCATAGCTAGCCTACCGTGTGCCAGCACTGTGTGCAGTGTTTTGTTTTGTTTTGTTTTAAGATTATTTATTTATTTATTTATTTATTTATTTATTTATTCAGGAAATACACACAGAAAGAGGCAGAGACACAGGCAGAGGGAAAAGCAGGTTCCCTGAGGCTATTTTGTCTCTCTGCAAATCAGTTTCCTCATCTGTAGGATGGGGATGTAACATCGGTGGCCCAGGGCTGTGACACAGTAACAGAGGAACGGGGGCTCAGCCAACGGTGCCTGGCACGAAGTAAGTGGCGGCCACAGGGCCTGTGTCATTACTGTCATTATTCTAGATGGCGAAAGAAAACCAACTGGGATGTGAAGTCAAGTCACAGGGCCCGGAGCCAAGAGATGTCTCTCCTTTTCTGTCTAGGTTTTCCCCCTTCGGAATGGCACAGCGGTATATCTTCTGTGAAAATGTACTTTCTGGAATAATGAGAGGGATAAACCAAATCCTCCCTTTCCTTGTGTAGACAGGCTGGCTGAGCTCTTAGCCTGGTGGGTGCTTCAGCCCAATCCTCGCTGTCGCAGTTTTGCGTTCTCTGCTGAGATAATGCCTCTGAGCAACTGAGACCCTATGGCATGTTTTTCAGAAATAATTATGATTTCAACGCTATGGCCCCTTCCTTTGATCATTTCATCTCCTGATCGTAATCTGATATTCAGAATGACCTTGGCACAAGCCACACCAGCAGCAGCCTGGGTCATCCTTCTCTCCGTGCTGATAAGCCTCTGTCCTAATCCCAAGGTCTTGGAAAAACACCATGTTTGATCTCTCTTGATGTTCAGGAGCACCACGGTTCCCTATCTGGGTGATGTGTATTCAGGTCACTGGGTCCTGAACCTGGGGCTCTCCTAGTCGGCCTCGGGCCAGGGCAGCTATAATTGGTGAATGGACAGTATCTACTGTTACTTAAATTTTCCTGATTTGTAGGATGGAAATCACTCCTGCGAATGCCATAAGAATATTCCCTTGTGTATTTGTGAAAAATAAAAAGGGAGGATAAAGAAGAAAATTTCACCATACTAATGTTTAAACCACCTACTAACTTGTGTAGTACTCAGTGAGATTCTAAGGAATATCAATAAACTTGAGATTCCTGACTGAATATAAGTCGTAGCCTAGCTCACAGTGTGGCAAAAGCTAGCACACATTTATAAAACTCAGTTCTAGTTTCACCTTTGTGAAAGAGTATATTTTTTAAAGTCTAAAGTCAAAAGTGAACTAACTTACAAATATCTCTATCTGACCCTTACATGCCTATCCGTTGGTTCAGATGAGGCATAACACGGAGAAAGTCTACTTTCTACACGTATTTGGACTCTCATGCCTACCTTCTCATCACGAAGTGATGTCGTTTTGTTTTAGGCTCTTCAAGGATTATTTTAATTTCTCTAGACAGCATTCTATTATCATGTCACATCTTTTTTTCTTTTTTTTTTTTTTCACACTGAATACAGGTGTAGGTTAGTGAAATTTGGGGCCAGAATGTAAAGAAGCTTTGGAAGAGAAATGTTAGCAATTGGATAGAAGTACCACAAGCCAAGAATATGAAATTAGAGAGTAGGAGACTGATTTCATCCTTGTTCTTGGGCCATGGAAACTTGGCTTTACTGTTAGGTTATTTCAATTTTTTTCTGTTTTGTGTTCCCTCAGAAGTTCACATTCTAACCTGCTGCCCAAGTAGAGACAGGGACCCAGGGATGCCTGGTGGCCAGCCATTATACGTCAATTGCAGTGTAGCAGCTTCCAGAGTTCCTCCCAGGGCATCTGGGTGCTACTGGTGGGGAGGGACCTCACCTGGAAGCTGCTTTCACCATAACACTATGATCTGGCATCGGTCTCCAGGCTGGGAAGCAGCTTCACATGACTTATCGTGGCTGCCTCTGAGGTATAAATAGGGCAAGGAGTATCTTTGGATATCTGAGCCAACGGGGTGTGAGAAGTCATCTATGTTATCCATTAATTTAAAAGATGGTAGAAAAGAGGCTCAGGGTTGTCTGAGCTGGTAGTGGATAGAGAAGCGGTATTGGGCGGGGATAAGGTATTGGGCAGGCCAGTAGTGACCATGGGATCAGAGTTGGGCCATCTGGTTCCAAAGCCTCCCTACCAACCTCAACCCTAACCTGCCTCTCTTGCTCACTAGCCAGCTTCATGACCTTGGGCAAATTTCTGCATGCCTTACTGTCCTCATATGGAATAGGGGGATAATAAATAGTACTTACATACAAGCACGTGTAAAGGACTTAGAACAGTGCCTGGGACACATTAAGTGCTCAGCTAAGTGTTAGCTATTATTAGCATCAGTATTCAAGCAAATTCAGTCCCGGGAATTCTGATCTTCAGGTAAGCACACTGTTTTTTTCACTTCATGTTACTTCTCTTGTCTTCTCAGGCTGACTTAAGGGTATTTCAATAGAATGAACGTAGCTAAGGAGAAAAGCTGTCTTTATTACCTTTTTATCAAGGGCTACACTTCTTTATCCTCCCTCACTCACACTCTTCTCCCTGCTTCTACTGAGATGAAAGTTGAGAGGGACATGGGATAAAGAAGTGGAATGAAGAAATTGTAATTAAGAGGGGGAACACCCTTTAAGAGCAGTGCTGGAAAGTCTAAAAGAGGAAATAAGTTGAGAGTTGTGAGAGATACTCACACCTAGACTTACTTTCAGAACTACGTTTAGAACAAGTAGGAAAAATTAAGAAAAGCAGTAGGTCTACAGCCAGGATGAGAGGCGGTCAAGTTAATTCATAGCTTACTTAGCTGGGTTTTTCCTTGGAATACAACCACCAACCTGGAAAGAGTAGCACAATCGATGGATAAGGGGATAATAAACCCAAGAGAAATGTGGATAATAAGAGAGCACCGAAGTAATTAAAATGAATCATTTCTAGGCCCAGACTCTTGACACTCCAGGCAACTAAAAGAAGTTCTAGCTCAAAAGTGCTTGTAAATTAGTGCTATCAGTTTGCTTCAATTTTCTTCCAAAAAGGAAGAAATTTAGATTCTATAAATTATAGTTTGGGGAGCTTGAAGTTTATTTTATTTTGCAAAAACAACAACAGCGATTATATCTATGTGGAGGGGCTTTGACAACTACGACTCATTAGATGTGGGGCAGGAATACAGCAAGAGGTTCACTGGATGATGAAGAATCAATGAGGAGTTGGAGGGTCAACGGGCCATAGAAGCCAGGGGACAGCCTGGGCACCAAAATACTAGGGAGTGAGTGCAAAGGAAGCAGGAGAGAAGTTTGAAAACCAGGGTCAGCTGAGAGAATACTGTTGAAAAAGAGATGCTGAAAGGTCAGGAAGCAGGAGAAATGAAAACATCTTTAGGGATGTATGCTGATGTCATCTTGAGTCCAAGCCAGAGACATGGACCCGGTCCAGGTTGGGCACTGAATGGTAAACTAATTTGTCAGCAGAGTCGGGAACTAGGAACACACATAATCCATGAACACTGCCCCCAGATGTCATAGCCAAGTTCTTTCCCTGGATTTTTGAGCTTGTGAATGGCGAAGAGCCATTTCCTGCCTAAAGGATCAGTGATGACATAGTGCTTGATTAATGTCAAATTGAATGAATTTTACTTCTTTTGACTATGGTGTTTCCAAACTGGAGACCCAGATTTGTGATAAGCATAGATGGATTTTAATGTGCTTATCATGGGTGAAGTGGAAAATGAAAAAAGAATGCTTGTTCAACTGGTTAATTATAGAACCAGTTGTTTGAACAAATCCAAGCAGAAAAGCTTTGATGAACAGATTGATGTTAACTAGCAGGAATGAGTTTAGTGGTGAGAAACAGGGTCCGAAAATTCACAGAACCTCTTCAAAATAAAATATACTCGAATTAAATGCTGAGCAAAATTTCAGATGACAGGTAGTTGGGAAGGATGCCTAATGTTTTGGATGGCAGACTGAAAATTCAAAGGCATCTTTATAGGCAAAAATAAATTCTGAAAGAAGTCCTTGTAAGGCCTGAGTGCATTCTCCAATGTACATTACACCTGGAATACTGCATCCAATTCTAAATGAAGTATCATGAAGGACTTTAATAAATTAGAGGTAAACCAGGGAGGGCAGTCAGGTGAGCTAGGGATTTGAAAACAACCATATGAGGACATAATGTTAATACACAGCTTAAGAAAAAGGCCATGCAAAAATGAGAACATGGGATGGATATGACAGCCATCCAAATATGCAACCTCTTGGCTAAAGAGGAGGTTCATTATGAGGTGATCGTTCTGCAGAGAGTTCATGCCAGAATGGACAAAAGACGTTAGAATCCAGGAAATCACAGGCTGGAAGAAGCTGGGCAGGTAGCCCATCTCTGTGGCAGAAGAATGAGCGAGATCAGTACTGTATGAAGAGGCTGTGAGCAGGGGGAGGTTCAAATGGGTAAAACCAGGCCATTCTGGAACTAACACCATGAATGCTGAGAGCCTGCCATCACATTCCTTTGAGGTGCAATTTGGCAGGATTTGTCAGGCAGGGACGAGGTTCCATTGGTTGTAAATTGGGCCAAATTGTCCTGTGGAGATGGGTTGTCACCATATTTCCCAAGAACAGTATCTTTTTTTTTAAAAAAAAAAGATTTTATTTATTTATTAGAAAAAGAGAGAGAAAGAGAATGAATGGGAGGAGAGGCAGAGGGAAAGGAGAGAGAGAATCTTAAGCAGACTCCTCGATGAGCACAGAGCCCAACTCAGGGCTCAATCTCATGACCCTGAGATCATGACTGGACCCAAGAGTTGGACACTTAACTAACTGAGCCACCCAGGCACCCCATGGAATGTTTTAAAACAACAGTTTGATATTTTTTCCTGGATCTGTGGGTTGACTGAGTTCTGATGGGTGGTTCTTCTGCTCCATGTGGTGTTGGCTGTGCCTATGGTCCACTGGAGGCTTAGATGGATTATGACATCCTACACAGCTCATTACACAGCTGGTGTTGGTGCTGGCTGGGAGTTCATCCTAGACTACTGACCAGAACATCTTAGTGTTCCTCCATGTGGCCTCCCCATATGCTTGGGCTTCTCCCTGCATAGCAGCTGGGTTCCCAGAGGAGCATTCCAAGTGTGCCCAAATGGAAGCTGTAGATCTCATAGGAGCATCCTTGGAAGTTACACAGTGACACTCTCTCCAGGATCAAAGGGAGGGCACATACATTCCATCTGTGATCAAAAGAATGGTGAAGAATCTAGGGCCACCTTCAATCCACTACAAGGAATAATGGGAGATAGGAGATGATAAAAGGGAAGGTAGTTTCAGAGATTCCCAAATAACAAGTGGAAATGACTGCCTAATGAAGGTTATTATGGTTAGTTGAAATGGCACATAGCAAGTTCTTATTAAATAGTAATTGCTGCAATCATAACTATTATTATAAAATTATTACTATCATTGCTATTGTTAATGCTATGTCTGTCATGAAAGTGTCTAAACTCTAAACAGAGACCACGAGATCAGATTTCAGGAAAAGACTAGAAAAGATTCCTGCAGCGGGAAGGTAAACTGTGGAAAGGTAAACTCTAAGGGACTACAAGTTTCCATTATTCAATAAAAAGATAATAAAAGACTTTCTCCCATTTCTCACTTGTCCCAGAGCACCTACCCTCCTTCCATTCAGCTTCTTTCTTCCCTTCTATACAGCACAGCCCATGAGAGACTGGTTTTGAAAATAAAGCAGTACAAAAATGCCAACCAAAAAAAGAAGGTTTTCAAAAATTTTTTTAAAAGATTTATTTATTTGAGAAAGAGGAAACAAGGGGGGAGGGGCAGAGGGAGAGGGAGACAGAAACTCTAGCAGACTCCCCAGTGAGCATGGAGCTCCAAGAGGAGCTCCATCTCACAACCCTGAGGTTAGTTCTAAGCTGAAACTGAGAGTCAGAGGCTTTAACCAACTGTGCCACCCAGGTGACCCCCAAAAGGAAGTATTTTGGGTCAGTGTGGTTCTATGGTACTCTTCAGTTAGAGCAAACAAACAAACAAAATCCCTTGTAAGATATGTATGGCCTTACTTTTTCAGTAGGATCTGATCTATATAAAGGAATTTACTACACTACACAACATCTTACTTTACGGTAAAAACGAAACCCCATTTAAAATGTCTTAGAACAGTGAAGTGAGCCTCCACTAGGGGTCATTTTGGGAATTTATGGAGACATTTTTGGGGGTGTCCTAATAATTGAAAGGTGCTGCTAGTAGTATTTGCTGGGAGAGATCAGGAACGCTAGTTGTCCTGCTATGCACAGGATGGTACCTAATAAGAAGGTCTTGTCCTGAGGTTCACAAGACATTTGAATGCCCTGCCAGACATTTGTGTAAATGAAAATTTATGTTTAAAGTTGTTTGGCCCTACAACGTAATTCTATAATACATAATATTTTTGAAATGTTTTCATACACATCAAATTTGTGGACGTGCAACTACTGCGTACATTAAGGTATCATTGTACTTTGAACCAAGAAGTTTTCACTATTTTGGAAAATAACATCACTGATGACAATGCTGCTTATGGTGTCTGCATCACTAGCATCACATATCTTTGTCTGCCTTCATTTGTGGTGTCAAAGTTACAGTGATCTGTACCGGTGTAAGGATTCCTATTGAAAATTAGATTTTACTGTAGATTGTTTTCTCCTTTATAATGCAGTTAAAAGTTTATATTGAGGTTTAAAAATTATGGGTGTAGGTAGACTAATTATCGATGAATTTTATTTCAAGGTCATAAAGGGAGTGTTATAATGTTTATTATAAGAAGCAAGATATTGAGTCTGACAGAGTTGAAAACAAGTGGTTTAAAAGGAGACAAGACAAAGGGCTTGCTAACATGCTTTGTGGGTACCAGCAGTGGGGGAGAGAAGAGAGAAAGAAGTGTGATGAGAATGTGGACAAAGAATCTTCAAGAACAAGAATGCATAATGCTTAATTTAAAAATGTTTTTGGGGCCCCTGGTGGCTCAGTAGTTGAGCATCTGCCTTTGGCTCAGGGCATGATCCTGGGATCCTGGGATCCTGGGACTGAGTCCCACATGGGGCTCCCTGCATGGATCCTGCTTCTCCCTCTGCCTATGTCTCTGCCTCTGTGTGTGTGTCTCTCATGAGTAAATAAATAAAATCTTTAAAAAAATGTTTTTTATACTCATGGGAAGATTTCAAAAGTGGTATTTTGGAGAATTAAAAAAAAAAGAGGAGGTATATTCCATGGATAGATCAGTGCATAAGAGAGATAGGGTGAGTGGGCAGTGAAAGAGAGAGAGCAATCGAGAGCAAGGGAATTACTTTGGGAAGTATATGAGTCAGTATAGACTAGGTTATGTTTAGGTAACAAATAATCCCTAAATCCCATTGGCTTAGAACAACAGACTTCGGACATATTTGCAACTGTCCATTGTAGATGGGCAGAGGGTTCTGTACTCCATTGCCCTCATTCAGAGGCCCAGGCTAAGGAAGCCATGGTAGGGAGAATGGAAACATGAAGAATATCTGTCTACCTGGAGGTGACACATGTGATTTCCATTCATAGTTCATTGGCCAGAGCAAGGCACATACATGGCCACGCTTCATTTCGAGGGGGCAAGGGATTGCTATCTTTACTATGCCTAGAAATAGAAGGAAGCTAGGTTTTTGTGTAGACTGATGTCTGCAACCAGAAGTTAGGAGCTCAGTGGAAATAAAAGTAGATGTTACCAGAGGAATCAGCTCCAGAATTTGCAGAAATCTCGGTGAGGGGAGGGGCTTGAGCACCCCCATCAAGCAGAAAATAGTGCATTCAAATGACATTGGCCTAGATAGCAAAGGTGACCAGCTGACAAAGGGTTACTGCAAATCACAAATTTGCTCCTTCAACCAGACCCTACAGCCCTCTCCTATAGACACGAGACATAACAGTGACTTTACCAGGAGCCCTTTCAACATATTATGGAGAAAATAAATTTTTGGGGTCAACTGATAAGGAGAATAGTACCTTCTAGGAAACACTGGAGTGTTTTTAGTAGGTAGCTGCTACACAGAAACAGGAAAAGGGGGTAGCAGTCTGGAAGAGTTTGGGAGAATGACTTTTACAGCCACTGATAATTGGAGCAAAGATTCCAGTTTTATTTGAAGGGTCTGTTTTTATGGTGATTTGTAAGTCTATCTGTGGCATTTGGATATTATCAATATATAATTCTCTTTGCTTAAGTAACTCACTGGAAATATTTTTTCCAAATGTGTCCCCACTAGATGGCGTAAAGTGCTCACCTATTTTGAGTTGATCCGAAGGACCTTGTACAAAGTAGGGGATGAATTTGAACATAAATACTGACCAGGCAGGTGGTGGATATGAACTACAATGTCATTCTAGAGTAAAGACTATGGAATTACATTGTGGTGTCATTAAATAAGCATATACCTAATACTAGAGCCGATTATGTAGTGTTTCTCTCCAAAAACGTATTTAAGTAGTCATGTAGTAAAGCTATTGATCTGATATACAATACATGTGCATAATAAGTATACAATAGTGCTTCATCTGCAAGTATTATTCAAAAACTTTACTTATGAAACAAAAGATGTGGATAATTATTTACAGTAAACTAATCAGCCAGTCAACCAACCAGCATTCACTGAATACTTTCTATACAATCATGTTGTTAGACTTTTTATGCCATATGTGGCAATATAAAAGAATGGCCAAGAGCATAGACTTTGGGGCCAGACAGCCCAAATTTGTACCTTTAGTTTCTATCCCTTATTAGCTATAATCTTGGGAAGGTTACCTAACCTTTTTTTTGCCTTGATTTCCTTATCTGTAAAATGGGAATAATAATACCTACCTCACAGAATTATCGTAAAGTGTCAATCTTTGTAAAGCATTTCAAATATTGCCTGGAATATAGTGCTCTACAAGTGCTGGTCCTCATTATAATTATTATAACTGGATTCTCCACTTTACAAGGGAACTCACTAGGGTTCAACTGTACATAAAAGTATTGAGTACTTATTATGTATGGACACTGTGCTGGTCACTGTGGGTGAATCAGAAGGCTATGAGAATGTAGAGGGCATGGCTTCTGCTTTGCGGGATCTAGGAATTTCATAGAAGAGGTGAGATCACACAAATAACTAAACCATGAAGAAACACAGTGAATGATGCTAGTGATTACAATCATCTGGAAGTAGAAAGCAGCCCTTAAGTAGAGCTTCTCCAAATGGGAAGGGGTTCAGTGGGTGGGAGCATGGGGGAGCATTCTCAGCCAAGTATAAACCTGAAAGAAGACTCAAAAACAGGACCACGTGGACATGTCTGTGGGACTAGAGAAGGCTGGAGTGAATGAGGCATGGACACTGCGGTCAAGCATGCTTGGGGAGAGACTATGCATCTAGATGATCTTGCAGGTCCGTGAATGCCCTGTTAGCTTATTCAGTAGAAAATGGCAGCTAGGTAGATCTGCGTAGTTCTTTGCTTGACAGTCATTTCTCCTTCTTCCTGGCCTATAAGACCTGGTCAAGAAAGTGATGAATCATGGTTGGTCAATTGTATTAGGACAATTTGCTGCTGCTTTACCATCTATTGGATTTCTCATCCCCTTTGCACCTGGGAATGGCCATGTGATCCAGTTCTAACAGATTAGACATAAGGGCAAGTGGGCTGGCTGGCTTCTGAAAAAGTATTTGCTTTCCCTACAATAAGGACTGACACGGTTGGAGATTGTCTCTTTTTTTCTTTCCTGTCTTAAGCATGGTTACAGCATCTTCACTTATAGCAATCTTTTTGAGACCCTGCAGTGACAAGGAAGAGGATGAAAAGTCAACACAGAGCAAGAAGATAAAAAGAACATGGGTACTGGAGGCGCCTGGGTGATTCAGGTGGTTAAGCATCTGAATCAATTTTGGCTCACGTCATAATCTCAGGGTTGTGAGATCGAGTCCCACTTCCAGCTCCACACTGAGCAGGGGGTCTGGTTGAGATTTTCTCTTTCCTTCTCCCCTGCTACCCCACTTCTGTGTGTGCTCTCTCACTCTCTCTCTCAAAAAAAAGAAAAAAGAATGTGGGTACTGGATGGAAGCATTGAATCAATAATGGCAAACTTTTGTTTGGAATTCCTGTTAAGTGAAAAGTAAGTATCATTATGAAGTTGGCCACTGTTCTTTAGGTATTCTGTTACACGCAAGCAAACACATCTTGTCTGGTGGAATCAAGGTTTTCTTTAAAAAAATTCTTTTTATGGAAACCTGGATAGCAACATGCAAAAGAATGAAACTGAGCCACTTTCTTACACCATACACAAAAATAAACTCAAAATGGGTGAAAGACCTAAATGTGAGACTTGAAACCATAAAAATCTTAGAAGAAAACACAGGCAGTCATTTCTTTGACATTGGCCATAGCAGCATACTTCTAGATATGTCTCCTGAAGCATGGGAAACAAAAGCAAAAATAAACTATCGGGACTACATCAAAATAAAAAATCTTCTGCACAGCAAAAGAAACAATTGAGATAATTAAAAGGCAACCTACTGAAGGGAAAAGTTATTTACAAATGACATGACTTATGAAGAATTAGTATGCAAAATATATAAAGAATTTACCCAACTTAACAATAAAAACCAAATAATCTAATTAAAATGGGCAGAAGACATGAATAGACATTTCTCCAAAGAAGACATCCATGTAGCCAACAGACACATGAAAAGATGCTCAACATCACTCATCATCAGGGAAATGCAAATAAAAACTATCATGAGATACCATCTCACACCTAAAAGAATGGCTAAAATCAAAAACACAAGAAACAACAGATATTTAAGAAAGTGGAAAAAAGAGAATCCTCGTGGACTGTTGGTGGGTATGAAAACTGGTGCAGCCACCATGGAAAACAATAAAACAAAACTTTTAACAAAAAGTTAAAAATAGAACTGCCCTATGATCCAGTAATTCACTATTGGGTATTTACCCTAAGAATTCGAAGACAGTGATTCAAAAGGATGCAAGTATCCCTATATTTATTTTGCAACATTATTTACATTCACCAAATTTGAAAGCAGCCCAAGTGTCCATCGACTGATGAATGGATAAAGAAGATGTAGTATATAGATTTAATGTATATTTAATATTTAATATAATGGAATATTATTCAGCCATAAAAATAATGAAGTCTTGCCATTTATAACAACATAGACGGAGCTATGTAAGTGAAATATGTAAGTGAAATAAGTCAGTCAGAGAAAGACAAATACCATGATTTCATCCATATGTGAAATTTAAGAAACAAAACAAATGAATAAAGGGGGAATAGAGAGAGAGAGAGAGAGAGAGAAACAGGAAACAGACTTAACTACAGAGAACAAACTGATGGTTACCAGAGGGAAGGTGGGTGGGGGTATGGGTGAAATAAATGGTGGGGATCAAGAGTGCACTCATCACATACTTATCAAGAGGACATTTATTCATGATGAGCACTGCTAATGCACAGAATTGCTGAGTCACTATATTGTACACCTGTAACTAATATAACACTGCATGCTAACTGTACTGGAATTAAAGTAAAAAACTTAATAAATATAAAAAGGTAAAATTAAAATACATAATTATGGATACAAAAAATTCTTATGGAAGATTTCAAAACATAAGTAAAAGAAAGATTAGCACAAGTGCCCACCATGATCGCTTTTCACAGAAAAAAAAGCCATTTCTGTTATTTCCTTATTTTCTCTATATTTTCACCCTAGCATACTTGTACTTGTCACAAATTTGTAGCTCCAAGTCCCCATAAATGGCAAAGACCTGCATGTCCCAATCTCCAGATCCTGTGACTAGGTTACTGTACATGCAAAAGGATTTTGCAGATGTGATTAAATTTAAGGAATTTGAGATGGAGAAATTATCCTGGATTATCTGGGTGGGCCCAATGCAGTCAATCATGAAAGTCCCTGTAAGAGAGAGAAGGGGACAGGAGGGGCAGGGTCAGAGACATTTAACAGTGGAAGCAGAGGTTGCAGTGAAGTGAAACTGGGTTGCCAGTTTTAGACTTCAGACCTCTAGAACTGTAAGGGAATACATTTGTGTTGTTGTAAGCCACTAAATTTGTGGCCATTTGTTACAGCAACTATGTGAGACTAGCACAGGTGGCTTCTTATTGCATCTGCCACTGACAAATATATCACTTACCCATCATATAAATACAGTATAGAAAAATGATATTTCACTCTCATAATTACAAATTTATCTTAGCAAGATTCTGGATACAAGGGGAGCATGATTGGTATTCTTCTTGAAAAGGTGGTAAAACCCTGGCAGCATAAAAATAAAAAGAAACTCCATTACCAGGTTAAATTACATAGTCAGGGGCATTTCCCATGCTATATTTAGTGACTTTGAAAATTTAGGATAGAATGTGACAAAGACTAAATGTTCAATAAAATACAGCAAAATACAGCAGCCTTATAAGGAAACATAAGCCATGTAGCTGGGATTTTGAATTTATTTATTTTTTAATTTAAGTATAGTTGACCCACAATGTTCTGCTAATTTCAGGTGGACAATATAGTGACTCAGCAAGTTATGCTGTGCTCACCACAAGTGTAGCTGCCACCTGTCACCATGCAGCGCTATTACAGTACCTGTGACTGTATTGCCTATATGTTGACATTTTATTCCATAACTGTGATGTATTCATTCCATAACTGGAAACTTGTATCACCTACTCCCTTTTTTGCCCATCCCTCACTGACCTCCCCTCTGGCAATCATGAGTTTGTTCTGTGTATTTATGGATCTGATTCTGCTTTTTGTTTGTTAAGGTTTTTTTTTATTGAGGTGTTTTATTTTTTTAGATTCCACATATAAGTGATATCATATGGTATTTGTCTTTTTCTGTCTGACTTATTTCACTTAGCATAATACCTTCTAGGTCCACCCGTGTTGTTGCCAATGATGAGATCTCATCCTTTTTTTATGGCACAGTAATATTCTAGCGTGTGTGTGTGTGTGTGTGTGTGTATGCCTGTGTGTATGTGGTACATCTTTATTCATCTCTGGATGGACACTTGGGCTGCTTCAATATCTTGGTTATTGTAAATAATGCTACAGTAAACATAGGGGTGCTTATATCATTTTGAATTTGTGTTTTCATTTTCTTTGGGCAGCCATATAGCAGCTTTGAAGTTCAGACATATGGTCCTAAGCCAGATGGAATGATGCACATGCCAATACGGGCAGGTTGTATCAGTCAGTGGCAGGCTGCTGTAACAAAATACTACAGACTGCGTGGCTGAAGCAACATTTATTTCTTATAGTTCTAAAGTCTAGAAGTCTAAGATCAAGGTGCTAGCCAATCCAATTTAGTTCCTGGTGAGAATTCTCTTCTTAGCTTGTTGATGGTGGTTTTCTCACTGTGTCCTGTCACAGGTCTTCTTACAAGGACATGGATCCCATCATGGGAACCCCACCCTCATGACCTCATCTAATCCTAATTACCTCCTGAAGGCTCCACCTCCAGATACCATCACATTGGGGATTAGGGCTTTAACATATTAATTTGGAGGGGGATACAAACATTCAGTCCATGACACAGGTGGTGACCAAGGACCAGAGGCCGCTCCTTTATGCCTTCCCTCTATTCCATGATGACTTAAAGAAATTTAGAACCAATCCAATGGATAAGCAAGAGGGCAAAGAACCTTAAACTAAGAAAACAAAAATTTAATTAAAAAACCCCATATTAATGGCTTATCATGAATTGGCAAGAGTAATGTTTGTTGTTCTCCATGAGAGAATGGGAACTCAGTATGGGAAAACCTTGAGATATAGGGAAGAAAGGATCACATATTTTTGTTCAGCGAGTCCGCACCTGTGAGATCCAAACCTGCTGCACATGTTACATAGACAAGAGGCTTTCTCGCTTGCCAGCAGGCAACAAGCCCATGAGCAGCACCGAAAGAACCTGATGACAGTTCTGTTGTTAGGTCTGATTCATGGAGTACAACATATCTCTCAGCATCAACCACAAAACCAACACTGTTTTGTTTTAGTCAGAAGCCTTCCAAAGACACACCTGTGGCTTTTAGTGAAAGTTCTCTGGACATCTCCCAACATCTGTCTGGAAAGGATCTGGCAAGTCTTCAAGGAGAAAACACACCCTGTAGATCAACTGCAGGTTTCGCTGGCTTCTCTGTCTTCATGCCTTGGAGTCATAGACAGTAGCAGGGTGGGGTGGTCATGCGGGGTGCAGAGGCAGGTTGAACTGAATGTCCATCTCCATGATAGCATCAGTGGATCCTCTGTGCTATTCCAAGTCTTCTGTGGTCCCAGGTTAAGCCCCAGAAAACTAGGACACCACTTGTTGCTCTAGGCATCCTTCCAAAAGAAAATAAAAGTGATTTTTTTAACCTTGCACTGCGATTGTTCGCTGTTTAATGAGCATTTCTATAGGGACAAAGCCTTGTTTGGCTAACACATATTTCTCCATAACTGTTTCCTGGGGCAGCCCGGGTGGCTCAGCGGTTTAGGGCCGCCTTCAGCCCAGGGCATGATCCTGGAGACCCTGGATCGAGTCCCGCATCGGGCTCCCTGCATGGAGCCTGCTTCTCCCTCTGCCTGTGTCTCTGCCTCTCTCTCTGTCTCTCTCATGAATAAATAAATAAAATATTAAAAAGAACTGTTTCCTGGCTTTGAATTATACGTTAATGCAGATGTAGAAGATAAAGACAGCCATTCACAGCTAATACCAAACAGTGAAGAACTGGCAAAAGGAAATAAGCCAAAGTTAGTGCTAATTGTGCCTTCTGATGACCTCAGGAATATTAAAAATATATTACTACATAAAGACCTTAAAATTTTTCAAGGGAGGGAGGTGCTTCTTATGTGTGTGTTTGAAGACAGATTCTAGCAGTTTCTGAAAGAAGATTTTTTGAGGGGAGATGCTTAAAGGAGCAAGGGTATCTGGAAACTAGAGGTAGGAGTGGGGAACTGTTGGATTAAAACTCATTTCTCTCACCACGGAGAATTCAAGTATATCAGGAATGTAATAGTCTAAGAGAAGATCGAACATCCCAGAGTATTATATCAAAGATCTAAAATTCACTTGTTTTCCCCCAGTTCTTATAATTCTCACAAAGATAGATAATGAAGACAAATAATTGTGGGCTAAAATTTTTTTGAAAATTGAGGGTCCAATATTATGTTTTTCTTTAAATATATTTACTTCAAGAGAGGTCAATACTGTCTAAGGTCTTGCATCCAGTCACTGGCCACACAGACTGGTGTTACAGAAATTCTCAATGAACTGCACACTATGGAAAGCATATGATTCTGAGTCTTCCTTACTTATTCAATAAATATTTCTCAAGCTTAGGTGACTTGCTGGATGCTGACAAAGCATATAAAGATGAATGCAACATGGAGTCTGCCCTTCATTGAGTCTTGGTTTAGTGAGAAATACATGTAAACACAAAGATGAGGGCTCCGTCAGAGGTATAAATACCATTTACCCCTTTGACCAGGACCACGGAGGAAGTGATGTTTGTAGGATTGGGTAGGGAGTCAAGGGGAGGCATTCCAGAAAAGAGAAGAATCCATGAAGAGTGAGGGCCAAGAAAGAACAAGAGGCTGTTTAGGAAACTGTTAAAATAAAATATGATGCATTGCACTTTGCGAATAGTTGATAAATTCAGCAAATCATTATCAGAAGAAATTAGAAGACTGCATTCTCTGTTTCCATTTTCAAAAATCTACTCCCTGGATAAAACTCGGTGGTTGGTAAAAAATAGGTAAAAAGTGGATGTAATTAGACTCCCAAGATATCCTGGGCTCCTGAGAAATATGGAGTCAAAGTTGAAAGGAACCCATTTCCTCCCTAGGCCTTTTGATTAAGAAAAAGGAAAAAAAAAAAAAAAGCCAAGGTTGTAAGAAAATGTAGCAATTATGCAAAGTTGTCAGGAGTCCAAGGGAAACACAAGGCCATATAAGTAAGATAAAAAGGTGAGACCAGGGAGTGAGACATGGCTGGCCCAGATTAGGACAGTGACCTTGTAGACATTCAAAACAGAGCAGGGGGCAAAGGAGGGACCAAAGGAGGAGCCCAGAGGACTTGGGGAGGACTTGACTCTCAGAGCAGCTGGATGGAGGAATAGGGGGCTTCAGGGTACAAATTCAAGGGAGAGGAAAAGAAAATAAATGGACAACAACCCACTGTTTCCTCTTCAGTCTCTGCCTTGGCTGGCCTAGCCAGGCCTTCAGCTGGCATCGGTTGGCAGGCTGCAGCAGGAGAGAGGATGAGGCCCTAACTCTAATGAGTCTGATGCTAAAATTTTGGAACCCTTGGCCCACCCTTTAATTATGCGGGGAGTCATTTCCTAGCAAGAGCTGGCACAGAGGGCCTCTCTGACCCTGGCGGGGCAGCTCTTCATCCTTCTCTCTGAAGCCCTGGATGCTGAACCCCACACTAGATTCTGTCGATGAACAACTGGGGGCCTTGCCAGAGATTTCTCTCTAATGGAGTGAGGTCCTGGGCAAGCCTTGTGAGGTGTCTCGATGGAAAACTCAGGAGTGGGCTAGATGTCCTTTAGGGTCTTTTGAGCTTTGATCTCTGAGGTTCTATGAGTTCAGTAGTCTCAAACTAGAACACCAGCTCCTCTGGAGCAGACTGAGAAACATAAAAAAAAAAAAGAACGAGAAACATGACATCAAAAGACAAATGTGTACGAGGACACCTCAGCCCCCTTTTCAGGGAACAGTTGATTTTTTCATCCTTATTTATAAGGCTGATATAAATCATGGCCTATGCTTGTGAAGAGCTTTGGAAAACTTTTACTGACTCTTATTTTTGTTACACCTACCTATTTTTTTTGTATCACTATTCAGTCCTATAGATGCTTGGAAGTCACAGAGAAATCCAGGCTATTACAGTTTGCAAAATCTGGGAATTTTGAAAACTCTCCCAAGTCATGCAGCTAGATAGGGGCCAGGTTGAGACTACAGCCCAGCCCTCCTCGTAGCCAGCACAGCCAGCTTAGGTTCCCACCCCCAGCTCCCAGCTCCTGATTCCCTTCATCAAATGTTCATTAAGTGCTAACCATATATTTACACAGCGCTAGACCTTGTGGGAGATGCTTTTCCTCAAGGACTTTCTGATCCAATTGGTAAAGCTGTCCTAAAAATGAATATAATAAGCACCAGCCCCAATGGCCTACAGTAGAATAGGAGAGTCCTACAAGATGATGCAAGGAAAACTCATCTTCCTTGACACTGGATCTCTGCAGAAACCAGTGGGGATGGATTTGGGAAAAAGAGCAGCTACAAGGCCCTAAAGAGTGTTGAGATGGGGAGGGGAGTGGTAGGATGCGGGAGACAAAGTTCTGTTGGAGGATGGAAATAATAGTCACTGCTGTCCCATTTCAAAACCTAGCTTTGTTCCAATTTAACTTTTAGTTCTCAAGTAGGTATTTTTCTTTCGGAGGGTGGTGGTGGTGGTGGGGAAATAGGCAAGTTTTGATTCCAGGAGGCTGGGGACTGTCCTCCTTAGTTAACCTAACCAACCTCTTGGTTAGATTATGTCAAGGAACTACAGATAAAAATCCTTTGGCCCGCTTCAGAGTTCTCCTTTACTGGTGGTTTTTGTGGTAAAACCTCGCTGGACCCGCTACTGTTGCTTCTTGTTGGTTTTGTGCATTTCAGCGTGTGAGTGGTTAGGGGCGGAAACGATTAAGTGCTAATGACAACAATTTTCTTCCTTTTATTTTATTATTTTTTTGAGCCTGTGCAGCCTTCTATTTATTTGCTTTTCTCTCTTTGAACTCTCTTTTTTAAAATTAAAAAAATTTTAAATTGGAGTTCAATTTGCCACCATATATCATAACACCCAGTGCTCATCCCACCAAGTGCCCCCCTCAGTGCCCGTCACCCAGTCACCCCAAACCCCGCCCACCTCCCTTTCCACTACCCCTTGTTTGTTTTCCAGAGTTAGGTGTCTCTCATGTTTTGTCACCCTAACTGATATTTTCACTAATTTTCTCTCCTTTCCCTTTATTCCCTTTCACTAATTTGTATATTCCCCAAATGAATGAAACCATAAAATGTTTATCCTTCTTGACTTATTTCACTCAGCATAATACCCTCCAGTTCCATCCACATTGAAGCAAATGGTGGGTATTTGTCGTTTCTAATGGCTGAGGAATATTCTCAATCTCGTCTTCCTTTTATTTTAAATGGCATCATGTTTCCCCCCTTCTCTCAATGTCTTGGTTGAACAAACAGCATGTCCATAAGGGTAAATAAAATATTTTAAGAAGACATATCACCATACACTAACCACCCACTCTCTTCATTTTTTACATTTTTCCTAGTTCTTATGTCCATGTGTATGCATTTTTACCTAGTTACAAGCATACTGTTGATATGGGTGTATAATCTGGTATATTCCTCTCTAGATTACACGATAAACATTTTTCCCGTTTCCACAGACCTCATGATTATTATTTAGTGGCTGCATAATATTCCACAGGACGGATGTTCCATTCTTTGAGCGAGCCATTTCTCTGCCCTTGGCCATCGAGGTTGTGGCCAGTCTCTCCCTATCATTCAGCTCATGGACTTAGATGCAGTTTTTATAGAGACAGAGAAAGTGTCTTTGAAGTGATTGTCTTTTGAAAGTGAAACAAAGGCGCAGCTCTAGCTACATCGTGTGTCTAGCAGATAAAAAGATGGTGCCCAGGGTGTAAGAGCTGGAGGTGTGTGGAAGCTGGAGCTCCCAGGGTGTGGAAGGCTGGAGGATAATAATTCTTCTTACTGCAGAACAGAAGGATCACCACCAATAGTTTGTAACTAACATACGCAGTGATATTCATTTTCATGATTAATAGCCCAAACCTTAGAAATACCACTACACGGTGCCAGGGCTAGCCCCTCGTTTTCTGCCCGAACTGCATAAAAGGGGACACATTGCTAGCACTTTCTGCATTGGACTAGTAATCAGCGTCGCTTAATTTGGCTTCTAAGCATCAATGCAGGATGCCAAGAGGCGTGTGCTGCTCTCTGGGCAGAGGTAAGAAGGTCTCATGTTAGCGTTATGCTAGCAGGTGGGGAGCGGTGGTGGTGGTACAGATTGCAGGTGAGGGATGCGGAGGTAGACACAGCGGGTGGGGTGGGATATACAGGTGAGGGTGGATACAAGGTGAGGGATGCGGAGGTAGACACAGCGGGTGGGGTGGGATATACAGGTGAGGGTGGATACAAGGTGAGGGATGCTGGGGTAGACACAGCGGGCGGGGTGGGATATACAGGTAAGGGTGGGATACAAGGTGAGGGATGCTGCGGTAGACACGGCGGGTGGGGTGGGATATACAGGTGAGGGTGGGATACAAGGTGAGGGATGCTGCGGTAGACACGGCGGGTGGGGTGGGATATACAGGTAAGGGTGGGATACAAGGTGAGGGATGCTGCGGTAGACACGGCGGGTGGGGTGGGATATACAGGTAAGGGTGGGATACAAGGTGAGGGATGCTGCGGTAGACACGGCGGGCGGGGTGGGATATACAGGTAAGGGTGGATACAAGGTGAGGGATGCTGGGGTAGACACGGCGGGTGGGGTGGGATATACAGGTGAGGGTGGATACAAGGTGAGGGATGCTGGGGTAGACACTGCGGGTGGGGTGGGATATACAGGTGAGGGTGGATACAAGGTGAGGGATGCTGCGGTAGACACGGCGGGTGGGGTGGGATATACAGGTGAGGGTGGGATACCAGGTGAGGGATGCGGAGGTAGACACGGCGGGTGGGGTGGGATATACAGGTGAGGGTGGATACAAGGTGAGGGATGCTGCGGTAGACACGGCAGGGGTGGGTATACAGGCGAGGGAGTACAGAGCAGGTGAGGGATGCGGCTGTAGACACCACCGGCGGGGGCCGGGGGTACAGAGCAGGTGACGGAGGGCGAGCAGGGTCCTGGGGGTCAGGATCGCTACTCGCGCATCCTCCTGCCACGGGAATTGGAGCTGCTGGGGGAAGAAGCATTGTACACCTCGCAGGAGAGAGAGATTTGGGGGTCGGGTGGCGGGTGCCCCCAGCCCTGAAGGTGGCAGCAGAAGGCGACGGAGGGGATGGGGTCTGGAGGGCGGAGCTGAAGGGCGGGCCGCCCCCGGGGGCTGTGGGGACCCGACTGGGACCCGGGTCGGCGCGGGGGGCGGGGCCGGGGCTGTAGGGGGCGGGGCCTGCGGGCCCGGGGGCGGGGCCTGCGGGGGCCGGGGGCGGGGCCGGCCGGCAGGGGGCGGGGCCGGGGGCTGGCGGGGCCGGGCCCGGGGGCCAGGGGGCGGGGCCGGCGGGGGCCTGGGGCGGGGCCGGGCCCGGGGGGCGGGGCCGAGCGCGGCCTCGGAGCGCGGAGCCGGGAGCCGGGAGCCGGGAGCTGTCCCCTGCGCGCGTCCCGCCGGGCCCCGGTGCCGCCGCGCGCTCCGGCCCCGCCATGCTCCTGCTGCTGGGGCTGTGCTTGGGGCTGCCGCTGTGCGCGGGGTCAACGCGAGAGGCGCGGCCCCGGGATGACACTTCGGAGCGAGTAAGTAGAGGCGGGAGGACCCCGAGACGGCCCGGGGCGCGGGCTGCCATCCCTCCGGCCGCCTTCCTCGGGCGGGCGCGTGGCTGTAGGACAGACGGCCTTGGAGGGCTCCCGGACGTCAGGAAGGCAGGGATCACCCCCCTCCTGTCGCATCGTCCCCCCTTGTCCTCTCCGTCCCCCCAGCGGCTGCTCACGAGCCTCCCCATCTGTCGGTCCCTCTGGGCGAGAGTCTGGATGTCACTTGCCTGCAGAAATGTGTCTGGGACTGGAAAGCCCTGCAGAACCAAATCCTGGCTCCTGTTGGTGGTGTTCCTTCTTGGGAGAGAGCCCCAAGTTAATGCCAACGTTTCTTCTTTAAGATGCATGTAGGGGGTGGCGTGTTGCGACTTGTGCCCAGGTGATCAGAGGAAAAAGCACGATCTAGAAGTTGCAAATTCTCCTCCACTTTCTCCATCTGAAAGCCAGGGGAACCCGACTTTCCCATCAGGTTCTCATCAGTGGGGCAGCAGCTCGGAGGTGGCCTGATGGCCGGGCTCCACCACCAACCAAGAGCTCACTTACCGTAGTTCATGTTCTGTGCATCTGCTGCAGATTTCGAGTTTTGAAAGGTTTAACCTCTCAGGTAGGATAAACCCTGCAGGTATGAAGTCTCAATGCCAAGTCTGAGGAACGGAAAAGCTTTTTGAAAAACATAAGCCGAACTGATGCAAATATCAAGGTGAAGACCTTATAGGGAGAAATGGCCGTGTCCCAATGAAACTAGGCAGTGCTTATCTGCATCCCCTGGTGCTGCTTACACACGTTATCATTAAAATTATTTTAAAATCGTTTAGCTTAAAGCGTGTTTCCCGTGATGGGAACAAGAGATAAGTAGTCATACTTCTCCTCCCCTTTTCCAGCACCTCGGTTCGAAGAGAAATCTGGAAGATGGTTACTCTCTTGTTGACTCTGCACATGGATGTGTTTTCTGTACCTTGAAAGAAATGGCCATTCTCTTGGAGGGTCGTCAGGAGGACTAAGAGTGCATGTTCCAGGGGCCTGAGAGGCGGGGGTCGGGGGAGGGCAGGCTTTGGATCCAGAAAGAAAGACTTGCCTTGACTTTGCCCTTTGCAGTGGGCGCTCGAGAAACAGTAGACGTGTTAGTAAGTGGTTGAGGGCACGCGCTTGGTGTCAGGCAGCTGGGTCTGTCAATTGCCAGCTCTGTGATACTGGGAAAGTTCTCCAGGGCCTCAATTTCCAATTCTGTAAAGTGGGGGAAATAATAGGGTATTAAGGATTGAGTAGTTAATACGCCTAAAGTGCTCGGTTCAGGGTCAGCACTTCCAGTTACCTCTTGCTGTCCGGCCTGGGCTGCTGTACAGCCAGAGGGAAGGAATTTGGGATAAAGAACTTGAAAGTTTTTTTTTTTTTTTGGGGGGGGGGGAGTGGAGAGAGGAAAGTGTGGGAGGAAATGAAACAAGGATTCTGTTTATGAGCTAGGAGGAGGGATTAAAGCTCCAACATCTGCCAGTGCAAGTAGGCTTAACATTCTAAACTTTTCCTGCATAGAGTAACATAGGTTTGGCCCATTTTAGCAATTTCATGCTGCCTTCAAAACACAGCACTATTTATTCATCTAGAAAGTGACTGAGACAAAAATTTGTAAGACATGAAGTTCTATGAAAATCAGCAAATATTACCTTTTTATCTCTATTAAAAAAAGAAACCTTCAAAACAACCACGTATGTGTGTGTGTGTGTGTGTGTGAGAGAGAGAGAGAGAGAGAGAGAGAGAGACAGAGAGAGAGAGAGAGATGTAGGATTCTCCAGAACCAGACTTCTCTGGTCCATATCCTGGCTCTGCCCTCCCTGGAGAGTTACTTATTGCCTATGAGTCTCTGTTTACTCATCTCTAGAATGGGGATGGTGAAATCACTTAATTAAAAGGATTTTGAAGATGGAAACGTAGAGCAGTACCTGGCTACGTGTAGCACATAGCTGGTGCTTATTCTCTATAATTATGGTCTTCAAAATGATGTGTAAACTCAATTTATAAATGTAAATGAATATGTCAGTTTTATGTAGATTCTAACATACGTGAAACCTGCCTGTTAGCTTGCACTGCAGTTGTTATTTGCTGCCTACCTTCAGTTGGCAATATTCCTAATAACACCTGAAATTCAAATTCCTTTCTCCCCTCTGGTCCTCCGCTCCATTTGTGAACAGTATCGCCCAGAGTGAGGGATTGCTCTCAGCAATGGTCTCCAAACTTCGGTATGAAGAGGACCCTCAGAGGGCTCATTAAATACAGAGCTTCCTGAGCGCCCACTCCCATCAGTTTAGATCTACAAGGATTGGGGTAGGGCCTAGGTGATTCTGATATAGATGATCCACCGACCACATGTAGAATAATATCACTTTAAAAGAATCTTTCAGGAAATTAATATTCCAAAGGAAGACTCGTATAAAAGCAGCCTGTTACAGATTTACCTGTTTCTTAAATTTCAAATTGATATAGTTTTCCTTAAATCAGGATAGGGCTGTATTCCTGTTACCACAAAAGCAGTTTTTTTAATTTACAAAATAACGCTAGCCACTAATTATTATTGAGTGTTCCTAATGTCCCAGAGAATTTGCTAGTGGCTCCATGTAAAAATAAGAAGAAACAATAAAGGAGATGGTGAAGAGCACTCCAACCGGAGCCAGGCTGCCTGGGTTCAGTTGTGCATCCCAGCACCAACCGGCTGTGTGTACTTGACTTAACCTCTCTGGGTCTCTCAGTTTCTCAGTTTCATCATCTGCAAGATAGAATCATTACTCTCATTGGCAGGAGTGGATAAGGGTTTTTAGAGGCAAGTAAAGTTTACATAATTGGTAGAGCCTCTTGAAGGAACAGAGTATCAAATTATGGCCACAAAAATTAGGTGCCGAAGTAAACATTTATTTAGGATGATAAATGAATCACAACAAATGCTGTGGGTTTTCAGGCTGACAACCACCCCAGACATCACCTGTGGTTGAGGGACTGTGCCAGTGAGGGATCTTGAAGCTTATGTGTTATTAGCTTCTAAATAATAATAATAACAATAAAATAATAAACCCACTTCTGCTCTTACAGTGGCTTTGAGGATTCAGTGGGTTAATTCACACAGAGTACATGCATTCAGTGAGCATTAAAGTGGTATTAGTTATTTTTGTTGTTTATGGACAGCCTGGCTAAATCTCTGCCCACCACTATAAGGAAAGCCTCGGTGTGCTGCTCACTTTCCAGGAGAACCACGGAAGTCCACCCAGGGGAAGTGATAGGCCCAAGTGATACATGCGGAGCCTGGATTAGAACCTGAGTCAGGCTTTCAAGGACTCCTCCAGAGACCAAGCCACTTTCCTATTTATAACATGATAGAATTTGTTTCAATGTGATTTTAACTTTTTTTGTTTTTATTTGTGGCTCCTGGCATATGGACAGTGTTCAGGATATGCTTGTGGTACCATGTCGATGGTGGGGAGACATTTCTGATCCCCTGAATTGAGAATTTCTGGAGTTTTAGTTTTTTAAAATCTGTCCCTCAGAACCAAATCCCTGCATTTGGAAACGCAAATCAAGCATCAAGACAGCATTCTTTAGTTTTTGTTCTTAAGTCTTTAAAAAGTGAGGTCAGTAAAAGATTTTGGGAGCTTGGGACCACTCAGTACTGTCTCCTTTATGCACATGCGTGTGATTGTTAAAAAGGAGTCATCGAACTGAAGGGGAAGGAGGATACTGTGGGAGAGAGTCCAGAGATGTACTCACTCCCAAACCAGCCATCTCTTGTTTCATTGAGTGGAAGGGGGAGGGCGGAGAGGGGCGTATTGAGAACCAGGTGCATGAGTTTATGTGACTTAATTTTCCTAACCAGCAGTCTTCCCTAAACCTTGGATGCTGCACTGAAAGCAGCCTTGCCTCCCGTGCTGTTGGGGGTCCCGTCAGAGACCCCGGCTAACTCTCTGTAGCCAAGGAGCAGCTGGCTGGCTCTATTTAGGAAGTTGGGGCCATGGGATGGAGACCTAAGCTTTTTTTCAGCTTGTTTCCAGAATTTAGTGACTTGCCTAAGGCCAGTGTAATTTTTTTTTTTTTTTAAGACCTACCTGGAAATTGTTTGGTAGTGAAGTATCTTCTTCAGGGCTGAGGTTATGGGTGCCCTGAATTACCAATGGTTATTAGCTGAACATCCTGGAGCAACATTACTCCGGAGGAATGAAACTTTTGTGTGAGGCATGTCGAGTTACCGAGGTGACAGATGGCGACTCCACTGCCTTTCCAACTGGTGGCCCTTGGTTATGTGTCAGGTGCTCTAACAGATCTGTGAGGCACTGACTCCTGAGTTCGTGAATCTTGGTTTCAGGATCACAAAACCCTCAGGAGATGGGGATAGGGGCCAACTGGTAGGTAGGTTCTCAGTACAGAGCCCTGCAGGAACTCACCACTTCTGTCCCTTGCTGGGGGTATGGCTGAGGTTAGCCCAAAGGCAGCATCCCCTGGACCTGTTAGGGGACCCAGACATCTCTGTTCAGGCAACCTGGGTCGTCAAAGCATCCATGCCCAGAGAGAGCGTCTGTGTTCTGTGTATTCTGAGCATCTTTCACCCTGGTTAGAATTAGGTCTCACTATTTTCCTCTCTTTCATGCTCTTTCCCATTTATGGACTTTTTTGGAAGGCTCTAAGGGTATTTCTCTTCTCTTCTAGTCGTGATCCAACACTGATAAATCTTGGGGGAAAGTACAGTCTCTATTACTCAAATTATGAATATATAAGCAGTGCCTGCTATCTATGTATAGCTGGACTAACTAATCATGTAGATGGGGGATTCCAGACTCCAAAGCCCTGACAGTGTTATGGCTGCATTCTTTGTGAAAAGGAAATCATCACTCACCCTCTACCTCCTGGTGGTGAGCGCTGCTTGGTTCCTACGCATTGGGGAGGTGGTGGTAGATCTCTGAAACTATTTCTCAGTGTAGTTGCTGTATGGAACCTGATGCTCCATCAGTTTCTCCTGCCCTTTCATTCCACTCCAGAAAATGCCCACACGGCTGGTTGAACCATTCTTCCAAACATAAAACATCTCATGGTCACTCTGGGGCAATACTGAACTCTACTTTTTTCCATTTCCTTTGTAACTTACAAAAACTACCCTATTAAGTTTTCATGTTTCTTTCTTTCGGGTTGTGTCATATGGTCCTTGATGGCAAGGATCATGGCTTAATGTTTCTCATGGCTTGTGTTTCTCAATAAATATTGTAGCCTGGACATCTTTCATTCTGATGCTGGAGAAATAAGCTCAGCTCAGTAGGGGTAAAGAATCTTACTTGAGCCATCTCTTATGTCTATGATTTAAAGCCCCCAAGCTCTTGAGATTACTACTCAACGGCAGTCCTTGACAGTGAGCCGAGGTGGGTTACATATCTGTCCTTAAACCCCGTTCCCATATTCTTATGAGGCATGGGGAAACACTCAAACAATAAAAGGGATCAAGAATTCCTAACTAAAAACAAGGATGACAACCTTGATGTTGTTTCCAGTTCCAGTCTCAGCTGGCACCAGTAGTCTGTCTGTACCGGGAAGCTCTGATTCTAGTTCAGTCTCGTTTGAACTTGGACTGAAACACTGCCATGGCGATCCCCTGAGACATCAGATAGAAATCTCAAAAATGAAAAACCAACTTCTCTTATTCTCCTTAAGGCTTGTTTGTTTTCTTGGAAAACCTATTTTCCAGAGGAGGAAACTTCAAAGAGAATACTTTAGATCAATTACAGATCAGAATACCTGAGAGAGGTTGGGCTTTCCTTCTGACCATCGCTATGCTAAGCAGTCCCCAGCCTATTCCACAATTCGAGGAAGGGAAAGGCCTGACACGAACCTGCAGAACTGGTGAAGACCTTGCCCAGAACGTTTACGATGGCTTTCCTTGGGTAATGCCTCAGACGTAACACCTCATTTTAGAAAGACAAACCAGTATCATCCTACTAATCGTTTGGTCCTCATTTGGACTCAGGGTGGTGAGTGTCAACCTAAATCCTGTACTATTTCTCCTATTCCATGTTCTATAGAATAGGAGGCTCTGTAGCGGCTTATAACGATAATTTACAATAGTATATATATATATATATATTTTTTTTTTCCCCCCCAGGGGGAGATTAAGGGAGGATAGGGATGAAGACAGTTACTGTTATGACTGGAGTTTTCCAAATGGAAACATCTTTATTGTTTTGTTTCTGTTATGGAAGTAAAATGTTAATTTGTGAAAAACTGAGGTAGTACAGGAAAGTTTAAAGAAAAAGAATTCAGTCACCCAAAGGCAGCAGCCGTTAGCACTTCGGTGCCCATTCTACACATACCAACACTCAAACTTACAAAAATTAGATCACGTTAAATATAACGTTTTGTTACCAGATTTAATCACTTAAAATGGGTCATGGATCTATTAATCAGGATGGGCTAGGTTATTCTGTGGTAACAATGTCTTAAAAATCTCAGTGTCTTAAATTCCAAACATTTATTTCTTGCTTGTACAACTTGTCTGTCATGGGTTGGTGGTGGTCACTTGGGAAGTTGAGCTTGATGAGCAGCTACCATTTCAAACATTGCTAATTACTGTACCAGAAAGAAAAAGAGCAGTTCTGGAGGATTGTACATCTGTAACTAAATCACTTGACCTAGAAGTGAAAAGTGCTACTTACATTCCTAACTTGTTGGCTGGAGCTGGTTGCATGTCCCTGCCTTCCCACAATGGGTCCAGAAAATGCAATACTTCTGGCAGACAGCTAGAGAAATATTTGGTGAACAGCACTGAAGTCCAGTAAAATGAATGTTTATTGATGCCAATAAACATTGATGCCAATAAACATAGATACACATCATTCTTTTCTTTTTTTCTTTCCTTTTCCTTTTTAAAAGATTTGTTTATTTGAGAGCAAGCGAGTGCAAGCATAAGCAGGAGGGACAGAAGGAGAGGGAGAGAGAGAGAATCCCAAGCAGACCCTTGGCTGAGTGGGGAGCCTGGTTCAGGGCTCGATCTCACTACCATGAAATCATGACCTGAGCCGAAACCAAGAGTTGGACACTCAACCGCCCAGGCATCCCATACATCATTATTTTCTATAGCTGTGTTCTAATGAATCCCTGCATCATAATATACTGAATGATATACTGAACCACACTTCGTTTTTTTAATAATATACTGAACCACTTTTTTTCCCTTTTTTTAAAGAACCACTTTTTAAAATAATATACTGAACCACACTTCTTTTAATTTTAGGCAATTGCTAATTATTAACAGTTGTTTTAATCGTTGCAAAGAGTTTTCTTATTTTTTCTTTTATGCTAATTTTCTGTAAGTAGAATTTCTTAAATTAAAAGATATGCATACTGATGGGAATGGAAGAATGTTTCAGCCACTTCGGAAGATAGTTTGAGACTTTCTTAAAAAGTCAACCTTAAATTCACCATATGACCCAGGCATTCCACTCCTGGGTAGCTATGTCCAACATAAAGATTGCATGGTAATGTTTATATATGTTTCATGTTATTCAAAATAGCCAAAAACTGGAAACAACCTGGACATCACCTGTGAATGGATAAAAAAATGTCGGAAATCCATACAGTGGAATATTATTTAGACATGAAAATGAGTGAAGTATTGATAAATGCTATAGCAGGGATGACTTCGAAACGATTATGTTAGGGACCATAAGGGAAAGGAAGGAAACTGAGTGGGGAAAAATTAGAGAGGGAGGCAAACCATGAGAGACCCCTAACTCTGGGGGAACACACAAAGGGTCGTGGAAGGGGAGGATGATAGGGTGATGGGGTGACTGGGTGATGGGCTCTGAAGGGGGCACTTGACGGGATGAGCACTGGGGGTTAAACTATATGTTGGCAAATTGAATTTAAATAAAAAATATGTATATATATAAAGAAAAGATTATGTTCAGTGAAAATGGCCAGTCATAAAAGACTATATATTTTATGATTCCATTCCTACACAATGTCCAGAATAGGTAAATCCACAGGGTCAAAGTAGATTAGTGGTTGGGAGGTGACAGGTAAGAGGTGCAGGGTTTCTGATGTAATAAAAATGTTCTAAATTAACAGTGGTGATGGGCGCACAACTCTATGAATATACTAAAAAACACTGAGGTATGCACTTTAAGTGAATCATTTATGTTATTTATAAATTACACATCATAGAGCTGTTAGAAAAAAGAGATGTATAAAGTCCAGGCATATTTTTCAAGTTTTTGATCTACGTGATCACATCACCCTCCAGAAAGGATGACTTATTACTCACAGCAATAGCAGTTTAACACTTTCTTTAAATAATGATTTGCTGTGAATAATGTTCAACCACCAGCTAGGACTTTTAAATTACTCCAGAAGTGGCTGATTCATTAATACAGTTTTTTTTTTTTTAATGAGGATTTTATCACCGTCCCATGCCCCTCCTCCACATGTGGGAGAGTATAGTTAAAACAGCCAGAAAAAACGGAGTGAAAAAATTCACAGTGAGTTCAGTTTTGCTTGCAGAGTTTCCTCAAGTTTTGAGTTGAATAATGAACCCATCAGAGTAGAATTGAATCCATTTACTCCTGGTGATAGACGCAATAGCAAAGAGCTTCTTTTCAAGCTGGAAATAAAATAAAATGGGAGTACAGATATTCTGGTGAATTCTTTGTTCTTGTCATTTCATGGTCCTCTAAGAGACAGAAGAGCATGCAGGTGATGGGGTGGTGCCCTCGGGGTGGGGGGGAAGCAGTCAACCATCCCTGAGAGGGATGGATCCTGGCTCTAGCTTGGCAGCTTCCTAATCAAAGGTCCAATCTCCTTTTCAGTATGGGTTTTTTTCAGGATCAAAATCTGTGACTCTGAATAGATAATTAACACCCCCCCCCCATGAAATTCATTTCAGAATGAGCTCACAATCGTTATTTCATGACTCTCTTCTTCTTACAGGTTGGACTCAGTGTGCCAAGGCAGGTCCGACTGTTGCAAAGGCTGGTATGTATGTCCCTGGTGCCCCTGCAGGGTCTCTTCTGCCCTCAATCTTCCAAGTATTTTGAACCAGGCCCTGGCTGTGCTTGCAGCTCCTCCAAAGCTTGTAAAGTTGCTTGTAGAAGAATGTTGACATTAAACAATGTAGTTTTTATAAGGCTTTCTTGAAGTGGACTTTTCTTTCTGGAAAGAGGCTTGCTTATTTCAGTAGGGCTCTAAGGACAGAGGATGGAGTTTCAAAGCCTTTAAGAAAAAAATTAAAGGGACGCCGGGTGGCTCAGTGGTTGAGCATCTGCCTTTGGCTCAGAGAGTGATCCTGGGGTCCTGGGATCGAGTCCCGCATTGGGCTCCCCGCAGGGAGCCTGCTTCTCCCTCTGCCTGTGTCTCTGCCTCTCTCTCTCTGTGTCTCTCATGAATAAATAGATAAAATCTTTAAAAAAAATTAAAAAAACTCAACTAGACCTCTACTTTCTATGGCATTCTTACACAAGAAACAGAGGCTTTGTAGTGAAGTGAACCACCCCAAATCAAGCAAAGGCTGGACCTTGGTAGATAGAGCTGCAGGTCGTGGAGCTGAGCAAGGCTCTCCTTGCCTCTGGGCAACTAGCAGATTGGAACTTGGGCGCATGTTCTGGAACTTGAAGAGTTTATTCGAACCGACCTCGGTTCTCTGTTACCAGTGTGTAGGCAGGGACATATCAGAATGTGGGGACATGCCTTTGGGCTCCAGGGGTGGGCATCCCTCCAGGGCCTCTCGATTCTAGCCGCAGTCGGGCTGTGACGTCGGATTCTTGTTTTTCTCTGCTTGGCTTCCCCCTCTCCCTTCTTCCTTGACCCTTGTCAATCTCTTCGTCATTCATCACATGTTCACATCGTCATAGACAGACATGCATGAACGTGAGCATGTCAAAAATCGCGAAGATCCTGGATTTCCCCCCACAACCCTGCCAAGAAGTGAGTTCGTTGCCTTTGCGTGGATGCCAGCAGAAAACAGGAGGCTTCCGGGTCAGGGACAGAGGGCGATTATTGCTCCCAGAATGGCAGTGCCTGAGCGTCCGCATTTGCCCGGTTCCTGGGCCCTGATCCGTTCCCATGTGGTCACCCGGAGAGGCCCCGATGACACCGACACCCGAGGGGAGCTCTGCATGTAGGGAACCTGACCCTTTTATGAGCACTAAGCCTGCCTGACCTTTGTCCCTGGAGGGCCACATCCTCTTTACTGTTCTAGATATTAAACCAACTTCCCCTTTGCTCTGGAGGGAGACGCCGCCTCACTTGACCAGAGCCGTTCACTCTCCAAACATCCTTGAAGAGACAGTTCAGAACAAAGGTAGCTGGTGCCTTGGCTCGGAAAACGGGCCGAAACATCAGAGACTCATGGAGAATAGCCTCCCGGCAAGACCGGTGCATGCCCTCATTCGCTCATGCAGGCATTCATGCCAACTGGTATTTTTTTTTGAATGCTCACTCTCTACGCTGCCCCAGTGTAGGCATCGAAATACAGCAATGAACCAGACGGACCGAAGACCCTGTCTTCCCTAGAACTTGAATTTGAAAATGGGGTAGAGAGGGGCTGGGGTCCCACAGCTGGCTTCTGTGTGTGCTCTTAACACACGCCCCGCCTTCTCAAGTACAGGTCTCTTTTTCCATTTCTTACTATTTTTGAGCAACAATATTTCACTTGGCCTAACTGTATCCATTCCTTTAGAAGGTGAAAAATATTCCAGGTCGTTGGGCGTTGGCACACCGTAATGTATTAGGCATTCTGCGGTGGATGAGCTTTCAAGTTGTCTCCAGTTTTATGGCCCCTGTAAAAAATGATGCAAAACTTTTTTTAAAAAAATTTATTTATTCTATTACGTGGGTGTTTTTTATTCTATGGGCTAGCTTTTTCAATAGGAAGATTGCTGGATCAAAGTGCATGGACATTTTACATTTTTGAGAGATGTCATCAGACAGCTTTTGAATACTATTGCTCTTAATACTTACTATCTGTCTTGATTCCATGTCTATCAGCAATGACTAACATGCACATTTCTGCCAGCAAACATATAATTACTCCTTTTGGCTTGTCGGTGTCTTAGATATAAGTGCTGTCTCTGTTGCTTTAGCATTTGCCTGACTACTAATGAATTTATACTTTTTAAAAAATAACATTTATTGGCTGCTTAGAGCGGTTCTTCTGTGAATTGTTTGTGCGTGTGTGTGCGCGTGTGTCCTGTACCCGACTTTCCATTGTGTTTTTTTTTTTTTTTTTTATCCTTCAGTGGCCAGTATGTTAGAGATCTAGAGCTGCTCTGTCTCCTGAGTTGGAAGAACTCCTCCCCAAATGTGTCATTTGTCGACTAACATTGCTTGTGGTAGGTTTTCCATGTAGAGGTTAAGTTACCCAGTAATAAATAAGTTCATCTTTTCTTCATAGCCTTTGAGTTGTCATTTTTGGTTTCAAAGATTTTTTTTGATCCTTAGGCTTAGAATGTTTATTTAATCACTTAGATTTTCTTGGAAATCTCCAAGAACTTTAAAAAGTCTTACTTTTCCATGCATTCTGTCTTTTTAACATGAACTTTATTTATACATCCGACGGGTACTAGAATGATCTTTCCGGCAGTAGACCTGATGCATCATTCTCTTTGGAAAATGTCTTTGGTGAGTCCACGTTACCTATAGAATATACTCCAAGGACATGTAAGGGCCTGTGTGGTCTGACTGCAGCCTGCTTCTGTGGCCTCAGTTTATCCTATGAGTCTTCTATATTATGCTCTAGCTGTCTGCACCAATGTGAAGGTCTCTGAATGTTCTCTGACTAATGAATAGAATGTGAATGGCAACAGCTGTTAGTCTCCTATCACTGCCAGCTCATGAACCATAGGGATTTGCTTGATTTTCTTTTGAATTGATCGGATACCCTTTTTATGATGCTCTTTGGCAACACTCATGCAAAGAAAATTTATATTTTAAAAAGTAAGGGTATCTTTGTATCTGAGTATTCCAGCCCTTAACAGATAGTGGCCTGGTTTTCACTCTCGTCACTTAACCTCTTGGTGGCAAGACCATGTCTTGGCATTTTCTTCATAGCAGGTATTCTAAAACTTGCACTTGGGGTTTGTTTTAAGCAGACATGGTAAGACATGGAGATCTGGAAGTGATCATCATGAAGGAAGACGTTTGTACTCACAGATCCCCTAAAACAGGAGGCACCATGGGGGTCTCTGGTTGTCTAGGATCCAGCCCTGGGGTGACTTGGGGAAAAGGGAATATTGGCTTGGCATGTAAGAGCTCGACAAAGGAGGTGGTTGGGAGTGTGAGCTCTGGACTGGTGGGTTGTGTATCAAAGTTGTGCTCATGCAGGAGTAGTTGGCTGTCTCTGGGAATCAGCTTGCCCTGGGGGGACAGTCTCTCCAAGAGCAAGGTCCCAAATGCCAGAGCCTCAAGAACACAGCAGATATAGTCAACCAGCATGGTGCTGGGCATCGTTACCTCACTGAAGGTTAGTTGCTGTTAGTGTCTGTCTCCTTTGTTCTGCCTCCAGCCATCTGGTTTATCTTTTGTTAGGAGGTGTACAGAGTAAGGTTTTTCCCTCTACGTAAAGATGATACTTACGTTTTATTTTAGCACCACTTTCAGCCCGGGGTGTGATCCTGGAGACCTGGGATCGAGTCCCACATCAGGCTCCTTGTACGGAGCCTGCTTCTCCCTCTGCCTCTCTCTCTCTCTCTCATGAATAAATAAAAATCGTTTTTTTTTTTTTTTTTTTTTTTTAAAGAATGTCATTATCACAAATAGGCAATCCAGAGCTGATGCCACACTCGGTCTACAGAGGAGCAAAATTGTTTCACCAGGTGGGGGTGTCATGTAACAATGACATGGGCTGGGTTGTTTTTTTCTCAAAAGGGAGAGACATGAAGGTGCAGTCGACATCCTTGGACCCAGAGTCCACCAACTGCCAGGTGGCCAGTCTTCTCCTTTATCATGTGAGGCAATGAGGAGTTACATGATATCTAAGGTCCTCTGCCTTCTCCAAAGTTATTTCTTCTAATGGTCACTAGAGAAATGTTAGACCAGAATAAAACGATAAAAGGTTAATCTTCTGGAAGAGACCTGGTTCTGGCCGATGCCGTTGCAAGCATTGCTCAGTTACATTTCCAGATGGCATCTTGGGTAATTCAGGACATCCTCTGGGTGGCTTGGTCTTAAGTGACTCACATGAGTCACACAGAAGGCTTTGGTCCCCTGAGCAGCTAATTAAGACACTCCCTGCCTCAAACTGCTTTTCCATCTGTTTAGCTTTTGTAGGAGAAATAATGAAGCAGCTGTTTTGTCACAGGAAGACTTGATTTTTGCCTCCTATTTTCCAGTTGATATCCTCCCATGAAATAATGAGTTAAATATAAATACGGAGAGCATGTTGGAGTTTTAAGAATGGTGCATTGGGGAAAAAAAAAAAACTGAAGCACCTCTTTTATATCCTCCCTTCTATGACAAATTTTTACAAGCCTCTGCTGCTCCAAGTTCTGTGCTTGGCTTTGGGCATCGGGGTTTCCTGACAGTCTTATGTACCTGTCCGGGATTCTTCTCACACCGTAACCCCCTTTCTAATTAAACTCCTCGATTTTTTGTTCCAGGAATGTGCTAAGGCTCATCTCTGCTTCTGTGCCTTTTGTGTTTTTAGAATGTTCTTTTTGTTCTTCTTCCTTCACCATATACAAATTCCACATCTATTTTTAAAACCTTTTCTTACTGTTACAGACCTCACTGATTTCTCCTTCTTCTGAGCTCTGGAAGGTCTTCTGGGCAATGAGTGAATATGTGTATCCCTATATATCTTCCTATGTTGCTTTATGGGTTTTTTTTTTTTAATGCTTTCTTCCAAATGCGATCATAGGTGCCTTGAGAGAAGGATCCATGTGTAATAGTTCTTCCATGGAATTTAATCTATAGTAGTGGTTAATAAATTTGAGTTAATTACCATTTCTTTTAGTGAAGGGATAGATATTCTTCTTTAATTGTCCAACAATTAAATTGTTCGATAATTCCATTTTATAAATGCTTCTGAGTTTTGCTCTATGTTGACAGCTATGGGTAAAAAAAATGAGATGAATAAGTTCTAGTCCCTGTTCTGCCCATGTGTACAGTCTAGTAGGGTTGGGGGAAGGGATGAGCAGCCAGGGGGTGGGGATAGATGTGCGCATGAGTGGTTTAGTAGGTTGGGGACTAAGGGTGCTGTCCGGCAGGGCAAGGGCCACCAGGCCTAAGTAGCAGTGGGGGCTCCTGTGGGAAATAGTAACTGGGCAGGAGCAATAAAACTAAAATAGTTTCTTGAAACTTTTCTCAATCTGTCTCTTGGGCTCATAAACTATGTGTCCTATTTTTGATGTAATAGTGTGGAAAATTTCTACAATATCCGTAATCTTAATGTGAGGCCAAAAAACCCCCCTCTGAAACCAAAAAATCCCATCATAGTTCAACTTATGGTTTTGTCGGGCGTCTCCTAATTGCACATTTTAAGTTTAATGAAAGGATAACTGACAAGGATCTCATGAAGAAGGACAAATCAGCATGACATCACAAGCAGTCTCAAGTGTACCAAGTGAAGACAATTTCAAATTATTGTCAGAACAGTGATGGGCAAGGATTATCTACGGAAGGAGCTCGATTGCATTGGGAATGGCCTGCAGCTGTCACTTTGTGTCTCTCAGCTAGGAACTTACTAGGTTCTTTTCCAAATTAATATTCTACTTTTGTGTGAAAGAGGCAAGCTGGAGGTTGATAAAAACGTTTTTGAAAAAAAAAATAGAACGTTTGGAAAATGCTGGAACATGAAAGCAGCGTGGAGTGGCTTGGGCTTGATGTCCTGAGTGTCGAATGTTTACGGTGTGATGGTGGAAAGTGAGGCACCCCGGTCACTTGTGAGTCCGCCACAAAGACTGAATGATATTTAGTGTATGTTTGGAGGGCTGTATTTTACTAGCTAGCTGACAGTGATCACATGGAAAAGCCTTGAACTGCCGAGCTGCAGGGCTGCCTCTGAGCTCCTTTCATGAAAGAGGTGGGATTGGAAGTGAGGGCTCCAGGTTCTGGCACTGGAGGGATGGCCTCCTGCCTGTGGGACTCGAGGAAGTAAACCGCTGTGGCCTAGGCTGGGAAAGCAAGGGAGTTAGACTCTTATTCTTTATATTTTATCTTTATGACTTTGTAACTTTGTGACTTCCTCCAGGGAGATTCCTGGGGTATTTCTAATATGTAGAAGTTCACAAAACAAAACAAAATGCATAGAGATGATGTGTTTCAGTTTCTATTGCTCTATAAAAATCTTTCCCCACCCCAGTAGCTTAGAATTTGGTGTTTCTGTTTCTATTGCTCCATAAAATGCATAGAGATGAGGTGTTTCAGTTTCTATTGCTCTGTAAACCCAGTAGCTTAACGAATGCAACTCAGTAGCTTAACGAATGCGACAACCATTTTATTAAAGCACCTGTGGGGCAGGGATTTAGGCAGGGCTCAGCCCAGTGATTCTTCGGGCCACAGGATGTCCGTGTAGTCACTTGATTGGCAGACGAGCTGAGGGTTCACTATAGTTCTCTCGTGTGCTGGGCTCCTTGACAGGCATGGCTGCAGCCAGGCTCAGCTGGTTCTGTCGACTGCAGTCCTACACATGGACAGCACAAGAGGATCAGTCTAATGTGGTGACTCAAGGCCTCCAGGAGAGTGTTGGGAGACACCTGAGCACAAGAGCTGAGGCTTCTTTGTGACCTGGCCTTAGAGTCCCAGATCATCACTTAAAAAAAAAAAAAAAGATTTATTTATTTGAGGGGCTTCTGGGTGGCTCAGTCAATTAAACAGCTGCCTTCAGCTCAGGTCATGATCTCAGGTTCCTGGGATGGAGCCCTACGTTGTGCTCCCTGGTCATCGGGGAGTCTGCTTCTCCCTCTACCCATCCCCACGTGCTCTCTCTCTCTCTCTCTCTCTCTCTCAAATAAATAAGTAAAATCTTAAAAAAAAGATTATTTATTTGAGAGGGGAGGCGGGGTGCTGAGGGAGAGAGAAACTTAAGCAGACTCCATGCTGAGCAGGGAGCCTGACGCAGGGCTCGATCTCATGACCCTGAGATCATGACCTGAGCTGAAACCAAGAGTTGGGCGCTCAACTGACTGGACCACTCAGAATCCCCACTTCCAGTGTGTTCTGTAGATGAAGCAAGTCCCTGTGGCTCAGATTCAAAAATAAATGAATTATACTTCACCTGTCAATGACAAGAAAAGCAAAGAATCTGTGGCCATCAAAAATTTTTTTCACTTTTTTTTTTATCAAAATACACATAACCTAAGAGTTACCTATTATAAACCACTGCAAAGTATACAGTTTGATGGTCTTCAGTACATTCACACTGTCCTACAGACATCACATCTATCTCCAGAGCTCTCTTTATTTGCAAAACTGAAACTCTGTACCCATTAAACACTAACTCCCCATTCTCCCTCCTCCTAGCCCCTGGCGACCACTGTTCCCCTTTCTGTCTCAATGAATTTGATTATTCGAGGTGTTTCATATAAGTGGAACCACACAGTATTTGTCCTATTGTGACTGATTTATTTCACTTAGCATGAAGTCTTCAAAATTCATCCACAATGGAGGCCCTGGGTGGCTCAGCTGGTTAAGCATCTGACTCTCAGTTTCAGCTCAGGTCATGATCTCAGGGTCATGGGATTGAACCCTGAGTTGGTCTCCATGCTCAGCATGGAGTCTGCTTGAGATTCCCTCTCTCTCTGCCCCTCTCCCTCCTTGAGTGCACTCTCTCTTTCTAAAATAAATAAACAAATCTTAAAAAAAAATTCATCCATGCTGTAGTGTACATCAGAGTTTCCTTCCTTTTTTTGAGTCATATTCCATTATAAGTATAAACCACCTTTTGTTTATCCTTCCATCTGTCAACGGACACTTGGGTTGCTTCCACACTTTGGCTACTGTGAATAATGGTGTACTAAGCCTAGGTGTACAGACTTTGGCCATGTAAAATCTGGTAAAACAGAGGACGTCAATGAGTAGAATATAGTTGGAATAAGAAAAATTTTAGTACAAGCACAGTGCAAATGGCTGCTCACTCTCAGTGTCCATGGTAAGCATGGGGAGCTGGGAGTGTAGGATTTGGGTCTGATCTGAAGCAGCAGCACCATTAATGCCAGCAGCTATGGCCACATGGGAATGTGCATGCAGAGTTGCTCCCACTGTCTGTTCCAAGAGAAATGGCATTATGGATGTTTATGTCAACTTTCCGATTTTTAAATGTTGTCAAATGAAAAATTTTAAAAGATTCTGCAAGTCAGATAAAAATTCCCCATGATCTATATAATCTGAGATTTCTTCCTAAAACACACCAATTAGTAAATGTATGTAGACGACCGATCTCAGGGCTTTATTTGCTTAAATAGTACAAACCCCAGGGATCAGCAAACTTTTACTTAAGTGGGTAGATGGCAAATAGTTTAGGCTTTGCGAGGCTGTTGAGTCTGGCATGATTACAAAGCTACTCAGTTGCCCTACGTTGTAGTGTGAAAGTCGCCACAGACAGTATGCAGATGAAAGGATGTAAATGAATTTGTGTTCCAATAAAACTTTATTTACACAGTCTTGTGGCCTATCCCCAACCCCTTGGTGTAGGTGAATCAGAGGGCAGGGGCATCTGAAGGGAGTTTCAGACAATCATGAAAAATAATTCTAAAGGGTTGGTGCACGAGAGGGGACTGGTTAAATAAAATATAGTGTGTCTGTAAAAAGAAAATATGAGTGGCTACTAAAAGAAGGATGAGAGGGATCAATTTGTATGGTGGCGGATAGCATTTTTCAAATATAGTGGCACTTTGATACTCCTCCCGTAAGACAGGATCTGGACCCTCTGCCTTTGGAATTGCATGTCTTTTGGCGATTCTCGTGCCCGGTAGAGTAGGGTGGAGTGATGCTCGGTGACTTCCAAGGTTAGGGCATAAAAACAGGTAGAGCTTCCACCTAGATGTCTCGCGAAGTCTCTGGCTTCCACGTCATCGGTCTGACCAATGTGTGAGGTCCATGCTATGAGTCAGTCTGAATTTGACCTTGTGGAAGGAGCAGATGGAAGGGCCCTGGGGCAACATGAGATAGAGATACTGGCCAGCTCCGGGGCCAGTCACCTCCTGACTGGCTCCCCCTGGCCAAGCCTTTCTAGAATTCCTGCCCACAGAAACCACAAGAGAAAGTGCCATGATTGCTGTTGCTAAACCACGAAGTTTTAGAGTGGTTTGTTACGCAGCAGCATTGGGTACTTGGAATAGGCACAGATACAGAAAGAGGAACACACTGTATCGTTAGGTGAAATTAAAGCAAATCAATACAACATATATTCAGGGAAGGACAGACCAAAAACTGTTCATTTAACTGCTGCCTTTGGGGAACAGAACTGTAGATCCAGGGCAGGAGGGATACCATTGAGTTTCTTTTTATTTTGGGCATAATTTGAAGTTTTTACCATATGAGTATGTTACTTGATACTTTTTAAAACACTGGTTTACATTTTAAATAAAGTGGAGATTGAGAATTAAAATTTTCTGAGTTCAGGGGATCCCTGGGTGGTGCAGCGGTTTGGCGCCTGCCTTTGGCCCAGGGCGCGATCCTGGAGACCCGGGATCGAATCCCATGTCGGGCTCCCGGTGCATGGAGTCTGCTTCTCCCTCTGCCTATGTCTCTGCCTCTGTGTGTGTGTGTGTGTGACTATCATAAATAAATAAAAATTTAAAAAAATAAAATAAAATAAAATTTTCTGAGTTCATAGGATCTTCTTTCCTTTTTTTTTTTTTTTGCAATGATATCTTAGACCCTTCACAAATTCACATATGTAAGAACATGAAGACATTGGAGATAAAGGAATATGTCAAAACATAGATAATTTAGGAAGAAAATCTATTTCCAGGGAAAAGTAAGTGAAAGTAAAACACTGTGTCTCCATTTATGCTTTATTTTAGGGTTCCATTTTGGAAAGATGAGGAGATACAAATTTTAGTTAAAAAAACCCAACGGGTTATTGTATTCTTAAGACCATTATCATTACCACTTTCCCCAGTCTACTCCCATTGTCTTTACTGAAATTTGCTATATGTGTGTGTATGTGTATATAAATATATATATATATATATATATATATATATATATATATTTAAAGATTTATTTATTTTCGAGTGAGAGAGTGTGAGCGCATGTGCAAGTGGGGGGAGGGGCAGAGGGAGAGAGAATGTTAAGCAAGCTCCACACTCAGCAGAGCCTGATGCAGAGCTCAATCCTACAAATTTGAGATTATGACCTGAGCTGAAATCATGACTCAGATGCTTAACCAGCTGAGCCACCCAAGCGCCCTGAAACGTAGTATATATTTTTAACGAGATCATTTAACAGAAGTGTTTGGTTAAACCACATCTAGAATCTCTTTTTAATCCAGGTCACTTCTAGAGAGACGAATATTGTCTGAAGGAGGAAAGATTTTCATGGAGACTATTTACAATCAAGTATTTCTAAATTCCAAAATAGTTTCCTAAAACTCAGTTTTATTCCTTACTTTCAGTTTTGCCTTAGAGTCTTGGGTCTCAGACATGGACATACTTTTTCAAGCCCTCTTAACTTAGAGACGAAGAAATATAAAGAGGACCACCTCCTCGTGTTACTTCAAAACAGTGGTTCTTGGACTTGAGCATCAGGATTTCTGGCCCCATTCCCTGTGTTTCTAATTCTGCAAGTTTGGAATGGATTTTGAAATTCTGCATTTTTAATAAGTTTCCAGGTGATGCTAATGTTGCTAGTCCTGGGCCCTGACTTGAGAACCACTGCTTTGACGTAATTCCTTCTCAGACCAAATCGGAGAACTTCTTTTCCTCTTGCAGGTGAAAAATCTTTCAAATATGTTTGGATTTGTTTTCTTCTTCATCATCACTTCACTGAACCTATATGCTTATCTCCTCCCAACTTTCCAAGAAAGATACACATTCTCTTGACATTTTTCCTGAACCTGTTGCCATTGTTTCTATCCTTTTGAGTCACCAAGACCAGAAGTTCAGCCACAAAGGTGAATGATCCTGGCACTCGCCTCTTCTGGCCTTGCCCATGTGGACTCTGCTCCACGCAGCTCTCCATCTTGCAACTATTTGTGCATGTTCTCAGATGTGCTTTGTGCTGAAGGAGGCTCAGTCCTACCTCTCTAACATATCCTATAAGGTATCTGTCCAGCTTTTGGTGGTTTGCTGTGAAAGAAAAGATTTGACGCAAACATTTAAATATGTCTCAGTAAAACAATGCATTGTGAAACTCTCTTGAAATGGGGTTTAAGGTTCCCTCTGGATGTCAGGAGCAGTATGCCTTGATATCAGCAGTCATCATCTTATATTTATTTTGAAAACCAGCTTAGGGCTGGAAAGAAATCTAGAGAGCAGATGAAGGTCAAAATAAACATGCACCGGGTAGGACAATGCCAGTAGGGGAAAGTCAAATCCAGCAGAGTAACCTGGTTCCATTCAGCATTTATTGAGAGCCTGCTGCATGCTGGAGAGCATGCGGGTTTGAGTACACAGAGAGAGAAAGACATATCCACAGAGGCAGCCTACCATCATGATGGTGAGTGTGGACTCTGGAGCAGGTGGGATTGAATTTAAGTCCCCCTCTCCATTGATGCTGATGGGCCTATATGTAAACTTGCAAGCTTGACTCCTTCTCATGTATGAAATGGAGTAAAAAACACCTACATTGTATGTGTGCCCAAGTCTCTAATGAGATAATGCCTTGTCTTGGTCTCTTTGGGCCACCATAACGAAATACTGTAGACTGGTATTAAACAATAGAAATTAATTTCCTCGTTCTGGTAGCTGGGCTGTACAAGATCAGTATCTGGCAGGATTCATTTTCTGGTGCTGACTTTTGTCTAGCTTTTGGTGGTTTGCTGTAAAAGGCAAGATTTGACTCAAATATTTAAATATGCTTGTGGATGACCACATTCTCATCCACATGGCCTTTCCTCCGTGTACGCATAGAGAGCAAAAGCAAGCTCTCTTGTGTCTCCTCTTATGGGGCACTGACCCCATCACGACGGCCCTTGTACCTCATCTAACCCTACTCACCTCCAAGGGCCCCATGCCCAAGTACCATCACATTGGGGGTTAGGGCTTTACTGCATGAGTTTGTTGCAGGAGGAGGGGGGCACGAACATTCAGTCCCAGCCTGTAAAGTAGTTCAGCCAGTTCTTGGAGTTAAAGAACCACTGTGCTGACTTTCCTTCTTAATGCTTCCTTCCTTCCTTAAGCTTCTGCTGCCAGCTGTCATGGGATAGAGCACTAGAAAGCTAGAAATACATACACTGGAAAGTTTTAACCAGCTTTTAAATCTTTTTTTTTAAGATTTTATTTTATTTTTTTAAAAGATTTTATTTATCGAGAGAGAGAGACAGAGAGAGGCAGAGACAGAGACACAGGCAGAGGGAGAAGCAGGCTCCCTGTGGGGAGTCCGATGCAGGACTTGATCTCAGGACCCTGGGATCATGCTCTGAGCCAAAGGCAGACACTCAACCACTGAGCCACCCAGGTGTTCCCCAGCTTTTAAATCTACTCCATGTAGTGATTGCTCTTATCAGAGGCTTTGGAGATAAATTTAATGAAAATAGACTTTCCTTTTTCTGGGTTCCAATGCCCCACATACTGTCTTGAGCTCAGTATTGATTCCTACTTTACAGTAATGTGACCGTAGTGATGGTGGGAAAACCTCAGAATCCAGTCTCTCTAAGGGGATATTGAATGTAATTTGAAAATATGAGAGTTTCTTTAGGTATGCTCTGATGTTTTCATCAATTCAGGATCCTGTAAATATGATCTAAAAGTTTGTCACAGGAAAGAATTACATACTTCACTTCTAAAATCCCAGTACTTCATTAAACTACTTAAGTGGTATGTGTTATCTGCCAAATGGGAAATCTTCACTGCGTTCATTTGTTAAAGTTAGGTTGAAAAATGTGCTTCTGTCTCACCAACTGGTTGCCCAACCACAGTTGTTTTATGCGTAGAGAAAGTGGTAAGTGGAAAGTCAGGACAAGATGAAGAAAGAAGAAAGGACTCCCATGCTAAGGGCTCCCAAATTGAAGATTATTTCTCTGGGGGAAACAGACTCACACCTACCGCAGAATGGTTGATTCGCATTTGCACAGGTTGCGGAAAGTAGCACGTGTTTTCATTCCAACAGAAAACCAAACCCTTGATGACAGAATTTTCGGTGAAGTCCACCATCATTTCTCGTTACGCCTTCACCACAGTCTCCTGTAGGCTGCTGAATAGAGCTTCTGAGGACCAGGAAATTGAGTTCCAGATGCAGATTCCAGCCGCAGCTTTCATCACCAACTTCACTATGTAAGTGACACTCTGGTCAGAGACCCTGGAATGAAGATGTCTGTGTGGGGTAGCCAGGGCGAGCCTGAGAGGATGTGAGCTCCACAGCCTTCGGGCATGAGGATTTATCTCAGCAGGTGGCATGTGGCTCACAAGGGTGACTCTCTGCCTTCCTCCTTCTCTAACTTCCTTCTTCTCTTTCTCTCTCCCTTCCATTCTTTCTTCCTCCTTCTCTCCTTTCTGTTCCTGTCTTCTTCCCGCCTTCCATTCCCCTTATTGTATTCTTTCTTTCTCTCCTACCAACAAACAAGTGCCCACTCTGGGTCAGGAACTCTTTGAAGCGACCAGGATACTCCTATGAAAAAGACGGTGTTGCTCTGCTGCAGAAATTGCAGTAGGTAAGCAAATCAATAGATGAGATCATTTCAGACCATAGCAAGTGCTTTGCGATGGCAGGTAGGATGGAAAGGGGCTTGTCTAGGCAAGGAGGAATCGGGGAGGTGGCTCAGAAGAGGCAGTGCTTAGGATGAGATCTGAACCATGATAGTGTGATCCCTGTGATATATAAAGTCAACCATATTTCTTCTTTTCTTCTGAATTAGGAGGCAAAGACATAGAAAGTAGGGTGGATTTTTTGGGTTTCATTTTGGGTGTGGGCAAAATTCAAGCTGGTGAATCTTCAAGGAAATTTGTTTGAGCAGATCTTATTTCCTCCTGGAGCAATGAGAGACACCATGGGTCAACCCTGACTATTTGAACCTGTTGAAAATTGCCCTAGAATGAAATGAATGATTCAAGAGTAGTGCCTTGGTCTGGAATGCATTCTTTCTGCATATCCAAGAGTCACATAAAAATATTTTCTAGGGTTGTCATGGTTATGAGATCCATGTCTGAATTTGTCTTGGAACTGCAAGCCAGTAACATGGCTGTCTCTTGTGTTTCAGGCTCCTTGGAGACCAGGTGTTTCAGGGAGAAATTACAGAGAGAGAAAAGAAAAACGGTGATAAGTTAAAAGAGAAAAGAAATAAAACCTCAGAAGATAATGGGTAAGTGCCACCTAATTAAGGAATTAAAAATCCACTTCAACTTGGAAGGCAACCATTTAGAAACATCTAGAACATTTTGACACAGTGATTTTACATGTGTTGAATCCAGTAATGAAAAAAATTGAACTTAAAAAAAATCCATTTCAGCAACATGTCACATATTCTGCTCCTGTGCCCACCCATCTTGCTCTCTTCCCTTCCTTTAAGTATTTATCTGCTTTTTTATTTTTAGCAGGCAGTAAATAATTAAATATATATAGGTAACAATATAGCAGGAAAGGGTTCATAATAAAAAGTAACATCTTACCACTCCCACTACCCAGGTCTCACTTCCTAGAAGCATCCACTTCTGATACTTCTGTAGTTGTGTGTGGGTTTTTTTGTTTTGTTTTGTTTTTGTATGACCTCTCTAACTCTAAAGTTTATGGTAGTCTTGTTTTTTTTTTTAATTTCTTGATAGAAATCAGACATTATCTGTTGATTCTCTGCTGTGAAGGAAAGGGTTTAGCATATATGCAACACTGCCACCCTCCCTCTGAGTTCCACATTTTTCCATTCTTATCTCTTCTTCCATCATTGTAAACCATGTTACACTATCTTAGCCTAGCCCTACTATCTTAAATGATAATCCCCTCTCCTTCATTGACACCCTACCTTTCCTTTCCCATTTCCACTGCTCGTCCGTTTTTACCTGATTATTTACTTCTGCACTGTCAGAGTTGCCAACATTTAAATTTTGATCTGTAATGATATGTTTCTTTATTTTGTCCATAACGTGAATCTAAACATTGAAAACCAATAACTAGTATTTGATTTTTAATGATTACATAAATGGCATTAACTGCAGAGCCACTTGGTATCCTAAGATTCTACTTCCCTCTCTGCCAGCCCACTTGAAGAAAAGTGATGTGTTCCCCTTGAAGAAAAATGATCTTGGTATCCAGATAATGTGGTGTGAACATGGGAACCTGTTTTTGTTCATTAATAAAAGGATGTAGTTTTGAGAAAGCTTGTTCTCTAACATCATAGACGTCAGAAATTTTGCTGTTGGAAATCCTATTAGCGAGAATGGAACATCTTACTCTTGCCTGGAAGATGTGAGTCATGGGTTTACTTTGATACAAAAAGCAACCAAGGTCCACAGCTTCAGATAAGGCATCGTTGGACACAAAAGTCCACATTTATCTTAGCTTTGTAATTCCTAAGGACAGAAAACCTCAAGTTTGCTTCTCAGTCTAGGGTGATACTAACACTTTACACATAGCCCTGCTTTTTCTCGAGCCTCCAAACATTGCTTCATTTAATCTTATCTACACTCCACTTTTCCTCTAATCCTATGATATTACCTTGTGTCTGCCTTTGGTGAAATTCTCCATGATGCGTTTGGTATGTAGTCTCCCTTACTGCAGCAACTTACTAAAACCTAACTTTGTTGGTGGATCTCAAGTGGTCTTTATCAGATGAGTTTTATGAAGAATATCTTTCATCATAGTTCATAAACTGTTCATAATCATGCCACAGTTTAGTTGGATTACAACATAAGCATTTCTGTGCTTCTTGGAGTTTTAAATTGTGTTTCTTTTTTCTTATGACATAAAATTTAATTTTGTCACTATTAACACCATTTTGAAATGGTGTCTAAATGAATAGTTATGACTGAGTTTCTGCAAACAATGACATCCATGTCATTGCCAACAGCAGTTGGAAGGGATCACTGATTGGGAGGCACAGCCTGATTTCAGGGCTGTCAATCACGGAAGAATGGTGTGTCCAGGTCCATGGAATACTGCCATTGCTTTGCAGCCTTGTCAGTAGTGTTTACCCTGGGATTTCTCTTCATTTTCTTCTGGGTTGCTTTTATTACTCCTTGTATTCCGTGTTTTTCACTTTTACTTTGCTGGAAGTAACTTCCCCAAGATGGATGTGTGAGAGGAAAACTTTCGAAGACCTTGAGTAATATTTTGACTGTATATGGAATTTAAGATTGAGAATAATTTGTCATCCCCATTGTAAAGACATTTCCCTCAGTGTCTTATAACATCTGGCATTGCTGATGATGCATCTAATGTGGTCTAATACCACTCCTTTTCTGTGTTTCCTCTGATGTCCTGAGAGTTGATGATAATTTGTTTCGGTGTCAGTCTTTTTTCGGTCATTTTTTCCATTCTCAGTGAAGCTTTTCCATCTTAATACTTGCGGGTTTTTTGTTTTATTTTATTTTATTTTATTTTTTTTAAGCTCTGAGAAAGAGGAGTGTAGGAAGCCTGTCATCTTAGTCACTCATTCATATATGGACTTGGAGCTCTCCTTCCTGTATTTGGTGCCCTTCCCACTCACATCAAATGCTGAGCCAGACCCTGCCATCTCTTTGACGTTCTGTAGATGGTTTGCACCTTGATCCTTTGCTGCAGCCCTTTCCAACATAGTCTGACCTACTGAATTCTGCATCTTCCAGAAATGTCTTTAAGTGCCGTACCCACTGATGCTTGCCCCTACCACTCATCCCTTTGCTTTAATCCTTTACTATTCTTTTTATGGGCAGTCTGCCATCTTGAATCAGAGAACCTTCACTCCAAGCACTGAAAACATTTGGAATGGTTTCTATTTTGATATGCTGTGCAATCCTTTATTCTTTACTTGTACCCCTAACCACATTTGTGAAACTTTACCAAGTGTAAAAACCTAATGGATTAGCTATTTTAAAGTGACAGCAGATGTCAGGCTCCTTTGGTCATTTCCGTAAGGAGAAGAATGCAATTCATCCTTGAGCCCAAAGCTCTCATTTCCAGGAGTTCACCTATTTCAATATGCCCTTTCCCTTTTGCCCCCTCAGGCCTGACTCAGGGAGAGGCAGGGAAGTTCAGCAGCCTTTGGATTTTGTCCTCTTCAGTATTCCTTGAACCTTTATAACAACCTTCTTCTAGTGCATGGCTTTGCTTCTCTTCCCAAGACTAGCCCGTAGTTTTTCTCCTAAGGACCCTCTTGAGAAAGTGGCCAGTGGCTCTGAGGGGATTAAGGAAACCTGGCTTTCTCCGAACTGACCCTGTGCCCCCTTTTCTCGCCCTTACAGGGAGAAGGGGACAGAAATGTTCAGAGCCTCTGTGGTCATTCCCAGCAAGGACAAAGCTGCCTTCTTTCTCAGTTATGAAGAGCTCTTACAGAGGCGGCTGGGGAAGTATGAGCATGTCATCAGCGTGCGGCCCCAGCAGCTGGTGGGGAGGCTGATGGTGGAAGTGAACATTCTGGAGAGATCAGGCCTTGAGTCTCTGGAGGTGCTGCCCTTACAGCACAGCAGGCAGAAGGGCAGCGGGAGAGGGGAAGGTGAGTGCAATTGCTGTATCTTCTCTGCTAACTCAGAGCTGGGTGTTGGCTTTAGGGAGATCTATAAAACAGATGGCACCCCTTCAACAAAGGCTCTGAGAGTTTGTGAGAATCCGAAAAATAGCAACAAAACAAAGGCAGTGCCCTGTATAGTTGCTGTTATTGTTTTTAAAGCTGATCCTATCTGGAGATTCAAAGATATTTAAATCATTTGACACAGTAATGTCACTTCTAGGCATCTAATCCAGGTGCGGCATCTAAAATATCAGGAGTGTTACATGTGCATCCCTGTCTGATAACATTTGAAGTAGCAAAAACATTCTCTCATCCTAAATATTCAGCCATACAAATGTGATTAGTAAAATATGGTTATGAAAACAGTGCAACATGTGATGGGGGAAAGAGACACACTTGTATATGTTCTGCAATGTTAAACATGTTAAGCTTGTTAAATGTGAAGTTGACAAAAGACTAGATGGTTATATAAAATAATCCTTTTATACTAGGGGGTGAGGGACTGCAGCGTTATGTGATGGGGGAAAGAGACACACTTGTATATGTTCTGCAATGTTAAACATGTTAAGCTTGTTAAATGTGAAGTTGACAAAAGACTAGATGGTTATATAAAATAATCCTTTTATACTAGGGGGTGAGGGACTGCAGCGTTTTCTAAAAATCCATTTTTGAAACATTAAACATTTAACACTAACATAAACATTTCAATGATGTGTGAGGCTCTTTCCAAAATTAAATAGTCAAAACTGTGTACCCTACATTTGATTGAGGGCAGGGACATTTTGGTGCATTACCAGGACTGCCGAGTGTAGGTTTCTTTTGTATTAATTTCAGCTGATAGTTTATATTAAATGTTCGCTGGTGTTGGGCCTCACTTTAAGTAGACCAGTCAAACTTCATGTCAAATCAGATAATGAGACAGACGTGTCAGAAAGTTACACCAGGATTGGAATCTCTAGATTTCAATTATCTGTGACATTGAGGTCTGGGAATGGCTGAGCAGTAGGTGAAGATGCAGAATCTGAACTCATTTTTTAAAGATTTTATTTATTTGAGAGAGAGAGTTCATGAAGTGGGAAGAAGGGCAGAGGGAGAAGGAGAAACAGGTTTCCTGCTGAGCAGGGAGCAGGAAGCCCAACTAGGGGCTAGATCCCAGGACTTGGGATCATGACCAGAGCCAAAGGTAGATGCTTAACTGACTGAGCCACTCAGGTGCTTCAGAATTGAACTCAGCCCCTTGGCTACTAGGAGAGTCCATCGAGAGGATCCAAGAAGGCTGCTTGAGTAAGAATATTTAGGAATGAGATTGAGAGGAGCGTAGAGACATGACTTGATGAGGGGAAAAGGAGAATGTTGTTATTTAACATAATGTGAAAATAGTCAAGACCCAGAGCTGGTATGTGGAAATTAAGTTAACTGTGCAGAAGACCAGCTTTCTTCTTATCAGCAGGCAGTTCAGTTCAGGACTCTCCATGTGGCGACTAGTTTCATCTCAGAGACTAGAGTGTGTTCTCTAGTTCTGTGAAGGGGATCCAGGTCTTTTGTTATGTGTTCATTCCCAACCCTGAGTGTGACATCCTCAACCTAGATCACGTTGAAAATTAAAAATATCACTAAGGTGTCTGACTTTCAGAAATGGTATGAGATATAATAACAACACCATTCTCAGGTCCTAGAGGCCAGCCACCTTGTGCGTGGTTAATGGATTTGAGTTTGGCTATTAACTAGAACCCTGGACAAAATTACATAGGCCTTGGAAGACTCAGCTTGCACATCTGTAAAGCATGGGCAGTAACTGTTTCATAGGGTCATTGGAAAGCGTTTGTGTGTGTGAAATGCTTGGCCCAGAGTAAGGGCTTAATAACTAAGTATTATTATTGTTATTATTATTATTATTATTATTACCATTATCACCTCATATTGACTTTTTTTTCTGTGCAAATTGTATCTCCCCTTATAGGTCCTAAGTGACTTGGAAGGCAGTTCTGTGTCCAATGACTTTGTCTCCTTATGATATTTAACACAATGCCTTTTAAACAGTTGCTGGGATCTCAGAGAGGGCAGGGCCGCTGTGGTCCTTGTGTCTAAGATGGGGAGCCTCGGGGCTGAGCCATGTGTGGAGGTGCTCACCTGTGTGGACACTACTCAAGTGGTCCTGCTGCAGTAAGGAAACGTGTGCACTTTGCCTAATTTTCAGAACCACCTCGACTCTTCAGGGATGCTTGTGAGTTGTGGTGTGTGCATGTGTTTGGAGGCCATATGCATTACAAATGTTAGCAGAAAAGTTGCTTACTGTTTATATTCTGGGCCTGTGAGAATCTCGGAGGAATTTTTCCAGACCATTGATCTCTTGGGATCTGTTTATTTTTAAGAAAGTTGTTTTCCTAGCTTTTTGTACCAAAGCGGATATTTTGCCTTCCAAAGCATGGAGATTTCACAAGTATGTACCCAAGCCAGGTGCCGTGGACCTATTCCCTTTTGGCTGCTCATTCCTGTCCTTCAGTGCTCAGCTGTCACCGTCCCTGCAAAGTGGCAGCCCCAGCATCAAGAGGCATAGGATGTTGTGATTTTTGTCTGGACACTATTGCGTGATACCAAAAGAAATCCAGGGTAGAGATCAAACTAGAGCTGGGCTTGCAGCACAAAATGAGCTGTAGTTGTGTGAAGGTGGACCCCTGCCAGGACATTCCTCTCATAGATCTGGCTGCTGCTAAGGGATCGGACGTCTGGAATTTCTCAAAGCAAATCTCTGACCACTGGACCCATTGCATCCTCAGGGATGTGCTTCTGGATTAGAATTACTGTATGCTTGGTACTAGGTTCAGCACTTCCTATATTGTATCTCACGGAGTCTTTATAACGGCCCTCTTGGGTTGTACTTTCTATCCACATTTTATTTGTGAAGAAGCTAAGGTCTACAGAGTTTACTATGAGCAAGGACTCATATTTAATTATTGTGAGAAACACAATCTGGGGACACCTGGGTGGCTCAGTGGTTGAGCATCTGCCTTCAGCTCAGGTCGTGGTCCCGGGGTCCTGGGGTTGAGTCCCACATCACGCTCCTCGCAGGAAGCCTGCTTCTCCCTCTGCCTGTGTCTCTGCCTCTCTCTGTGTCTCTCATGAATAAATAAATAAAATCTTAAAGAACAAACCAGAGTTTGAGCATAGAACTGTCTGACTCCCAACTTTATGCTCGTACCCACTGAACCGAGTACATAGAAGATCATAAAATATTGAGGGTGTGAATTCACATTCCATGTCTCACCCTAGTTGTGTAAGAACGAAAAGAAAGGCTCAAAGCAACAGAACCTGCCTTTGATCAATTTAATTGTTATATCGGGATTGGGCCCAGAGCTATTGCACCATAACTTCATGGGCTCCTTCTCAGTATAAAAGCTACTTCTGTGAGATGTAATTTGGAGGCCAAAGCATTACACTTACTGGATTACTAAAATAGTTAACTCATGTGCATGGCTCAAAATCTAAAAGATTATAAATTGGTTTCCAGTGACACACAAGACTCCCTCTCTCTTATGCCCTCCCACTCCCACTTCCTCCCCATGTCTAAAATATTTTGGTGATTTATGAGCTCACTGGGACAGAGTCTTTGAAACCAGGACTTTCCTGGAACATCATGGGTTGTGTGATCTTCTGAAGGTGTACGCCAAGATAGCTCTTCTGTGTATGTGGTTGGTTCAAGGCTAGTTATTTCACTTTCTGTGTTAAAATCTTGAACTTCCTATTGTCTCAGGGCACCTAAATTGCTGCCATTCCCATAATTCCATATTGTTTTTGGCAGAAAATTTTTATTTATGCTAAGGTCCCAGATAGCTGGGAATAAAATAGAATGAGATAAAGTAAGAAATAAGATGCCTTGCCTGTTTTATTCTCTTTTGTTTTGCTCAAATCAGTGATGCTCAAACCGGGCTATACCCTTTAGTCACCTGGAGAGGTTAAAAAAAAAAAAAAGGATGTAGATGCCTGGGTCCTACCCTCAAACAGCTGAATGATTTCTCAGGGTAAGGCCTAGGTAGCTGTATTTTTGGGTGTTATATCTTATGAACTTATACAAGAAACCAAGCAATGTATTAATGCCTTTGACATATTTATTTAGTTGTAAAGCTGAAGAATAATGCTGCGTATTTTTCTACCACTAAAATATGTATGGCTCTATGGGTTTCGTAGTTTCCCCTTTATATTCTTTACTTTTTAAAAAGCTGGGTTTTTTTGAGGTTTAGTTTACATAGCATAAAATTTGCTTGTTTTAAGTGTATAGTTCATTGATATTTAGTAAATTTGCAGTTGTGCAACCGTCACCACAATCCAGTTTTAGAACATTTCTATCACCCCCAAAAGATCCTTATATCTATTTGCGGTCACTCCCTCTTCCCACCCGAGCCCCAGGCAGCCACTAATCCACTTGCTGTGTCTCTTCAGACAGCTGTATTTTTTAAAGCACGCGAGGTGATTCTGTTGCTCTATAAATGTTGGGGACCCTTACTTTGAACTTACCAGCAGACTTTAGGGACATTAACTATGTCAAGATCTTCACCTACAGAAACACCTTTTAAAATAAGTAAGATTGTTCTTTTACTTTCATGGGACTCTCAGAATACTTTTGATCCTTATCAAGATGTATATCGTTCCTCTTTTCCACCAACATGTTTTCACTATTGGTTACAGGCCAACATAGGATTGCTCACACAGTTGGTGGAAAATAACCTCTTCCCGTGTGCAGCTACTTCTGTTCATCAATATAGATGGGACTTGTAATGGAAAAGTACCAACAGGCCATCCCAGTGGGGTTGGTGCAATCTTTCTAGCATGGTCTTGAGCTTATTAAACTAGGTATCCCGTCTTCTCTTGGAAGAGAGAAATGTGATCATTCAGTGCATTGAAGGGGTCAGAAGAACTTCTCTCCTTTCCTTGATTCCCACCATGGCTTCTTGGACCTCTTTTTTTCTTCCACACTCATCCCCACTGCAGTGAGAGCAGAGACTCCTACATTTTGAAGCCTGTTTTACTGTTTACCTCCACCCTGCCTGTTTCACACAGTTCCTTTGCCTGGCTCAATGGGTCCCAAACACCAGTGCACATTAGGATCAACCGTGGAGCTTTTGGAGATCTTCTGGGGAGCATGGAGATTAGCCATGTGAATTAGAATCACCAGGACTGGAAACCAGAGGATTGCTGTCTTGTTTTCAAGTGTTCTTTGGCTTCATCCCTACTTCTTTGTTCTCTAAAACTCTAGTCCTGGGCTGTTGATTCTGTTTCCAAACCTCCCAGCTAGAGTTCCTGAGTGATCCCAACTCCTAGTCTTTGTCAAAACCAATGGACTCATGTGAAGTCACCCTAATCTGACATTAAAAGGAAATTATAGTTTCAGGAGCTAGGAGACCAGCAATAGCTGTCTTCATTTTCTCCCAGTATCTGGTTCATCTTTGAACAGGCCCCGCATAGAAGAACCCAAAAAAAAGCTAAAGACTATCCATTTGTGCTCTTAAAATACATTCTAAAAAGACAACCTACAGAATGGGGAAAATATTTGCAAATTGTATGTTTAAGAGTCTAGTGTTCAGAATATATAAAAGATTCTTAACAACTCAACCAAAACAAACAAACAAACAAACAAACAATAATCCAATTGAGATATGGGCCAAGGACTTAAGAAAAAAAAAGGATGCAACTAGGTTTTCAACCGTTTCCTGGTTTAAGTTGATTAATTTTGCCAGATCTTGGGTATTGCTCTTATTTTGTTGTGAAGGGAGGATTAGAAGGCAGAATTTAGTTTTTGATGACTGGTTACAAACACATAGATCTCTTTTCCCTGGATCACCAGATAAAATATAGGATGCTCAGTTAGAGTTGAGTTTCAGATAGACGGTTCTATCCTGTGCAATCTCTGGGACAGACTTAAACTAAAAAAATTTTTTTTGTTGTTTATCTGAAATTCAGATTTAACTAGGTATCCTGTGCTTTTATTTGCTAAATCTGGCAGCTCTTGCTCTATTAAAGGACTGCATTGTGACTGATGGCTCACCCCTGGTTCCAGCTCCCTGCTGCTCTGTATCCTTCCCCCAAGTCCAGTCTCCACTCTACAGCTGGAAGGGAATGGCTCTGTTTGGCCTCTGTACATTTGCCAGGAAATAATAATCTGGTTGTTATGTGAGGGTTTCCAACATTGTTCAGTGCAGAAATTACTCAGGTATGAATCATTTGGCTCCGTAGTTGGTTTTGTTTTGTTTTGTTTTTAAGGCTGATATGAGAACTGTGTTATCTTGTTTGTTCTGACATGAGCTGTAGTTCAGTCTGAGCCAGCTGTGAGCAGGATGGCTCAGAGACACCCAGGAGGGTGGCCTTCTCTGTTTAACTTGACATTGGTGAGCAACTGACTCTTCTCAGGGAGACCCCACTCTATCTCTTCCTTTCTCCTGCTGTCTCAGTTTGGTGTACGAGGTGGAATGTTGTCCAGGCCTATGGCACTGTCCACATAGCTGTGGCTGGAGCCAGAGATGTGTCCATGGCACATGATGTAGGTTACTGAGAGTATCTGCCAGTCACCAAACACTCTGAAGATGATCCTCTTGAAGGGTTCACTTCTTGGTCTGTCCAACTATGTGCCAACATGTTGAATCATCTCCATGTTAAATGTTCAACAAGCTTGTCTTGAGCTGTCACCACATTCCTGGCAACTGTGCTAGATGCCTGGAACCCAAAGGTGTCTAAGACATTGTGTCACTGCCCTTGAAGAACTTTTAGTTGGCAGTTTTTAACAATTGAAAAAGTTTTAAATTCTGGCAAAAAGGCATGTAACATTAAGTTAACCATCTTAAGCATTTCTCCGTGTACAATTGAGCAGTGTTGAGTTTACTTACATTATTGCACAACCAATCTCCAGAACATTTTCATTTTCTCAAACTGAAGTTCTATATCTATTCGATGACAGTTCCCTGCTGCCCACCCTCCGCCCCACCCCCAGCCCCTGGCAACTACCACGTTCCATTCTGTCTTTGCGAGTTTGACTATTCTAGTTACGTTGTATAAGTGGAATCACACAGTATTTGTCTTTTTGTGACTGGCTTTTTTTTTTTCACTTAGTGTAATGCCCTCCAAGGTCATCCATATCATGGCATAGGACAGGATCTTCTTCCTTTCCATGGCTAAAAAATACTCTTTTGCATGTATAGACCACGTTTTGTTGGACACTTGGGTTGATTCCAGTCTTTTCTATTGGGAATAGTGTTATTTATATAAACATGGCGTACATGATCTTCGAGATTCTGCTTTCAGTTTGATGGGGTACATACCCCAAAGTGGAATTACTGGATCATATGGTAGTTCTATTTTTAATTTTTGGAGGAACCTCCGCTCTGTCTTCCATAGTGCTATGCCATTTTATAATCCCACTCACAGAACACGAAGTTTCCAGCTTTCCCACATCCTCTCCAGCACTTATTTTCTGTCTTTTGATAGTAGTCACCCTGGAGGGTGTGTAGAGTTGGAAATTTTGGATAATAAAGGAAAACTCTCTGTCAGGTTGAATCTGTGCAATGCCACAAAGGTTTTCCCAGTGATTGGGTCATGTTTCAACTTTGTACTAGAGGGTGATGTAGAGGGATTTAGCAGAAATCTCTCCATTTTAGATTCCTTTGCTGCTCTGGCATCATGTTTGGTAAGCTTCCATTTGGTTCAGTTTCAGATTCTTAAAGCAGCTAGTGTTTAAGGTCTTCCACAGACACAAAATTATATCAGGAAGGATAGAACACATATTTTTAGGGGGTAACTGTGTGTAGAATGTATCAGTGAAACAAGTCAACTCCTGTAACCAAGGAGGTCAATCACAGAGGGGAAACTGAGGCTCAGGAATGTATAATTTTAGGAAGAGAGAGCATTGAGTAACTAGTGAAGAAAGCAAATTTGCTAAGATATTGAGCAAACACCACTCATGAAACTATAAGGTGATAGAGTTGAATTTGAACTTTCAGCTGTCTCCTTGCATTAGTGTGTTACCCCAACTCTTGCCACCACATCTATATGATGCTGTTTGCCAAAAGGATTTAAAATACCTATTACCAGTCTAGGGAACAAAACTCCTCCCCCCCAAAAAACCCAATAATGGGGGCTTATGAAGGTATTTAACCAAATTCCTTCTCATCTTTATTGCTCAACTTTACTGCTTTTCCCCACGAGACCTCAACTATAGATGTTTTTAATTGAAGTGTGATTCACACACAACATTATATTTGTTTCAGGTGTATAGCATGACTTTATATTTGTATATGTTGCAAAATGATCACTACACTAAGTCTGGTTGACATCCATCACCACACGGTTACAGAATTTTTTTTTCTTGTGATGAGAACTTTTAAGCTTTACTCTCATAGCAACAGTCACATGTGCAGTTCGGCATCATTAACTGTAGTCGCCATGCTGTACATTCCTTCCTCATCGCTTTTTCTTCTAACAGTCTGCCAATTTGCTTGAATTTTGTCTGCGTTGCTGCCATCAAAGGGTAGTTGCCCAATTATTCAAAAATACTTTTGACTGCCCTATACTGAAGAAATCTCCCCACTGGGGTTCAGGTGAGTCCGTTACATAAACGAATGTAGATAATTTAGCCCCTTTTCCAAGGGAAATGAACAGGCAATGTTTGTTTGGAAATCTTTTTGTAAAAGCACCAGGTGTTGGCCCAGAGTCCACAGGAAAGAGGCAGGAAACCCCCTGTCAGTTGACCCAAAAGGGCATAGCTTCCAGCTGGTGTCCTTGTCTGTGGTTCTTTGCTCCAAAATCGTTTCACCTTTAGAGACGTTACATAGCAATTGACTTCCTTTTCTCCCCTATGTGGTTGTCTAGGCAGAGGATGTTTATTTGTGAATAACATCCATATGTTCGAGGACAAAACTGAGGGTATACACGTTCTCTAAAATACATGAAATGTTTTGTCATTACAAGATAGAACCAGCAAGAAGACTTTTTAAAAAGATTTTATCTATTTATTCACGAGAGACACACAGAGAGAGGCAGAGACACAGGCAGAGGGAGAAGCAGGCTCCATGCAGGGAGCCGGATGCTGGATTCAATCCCAGGACCCCAGGACCACGACCTGAGCCAAAGGCAGATGCTCAACCACTGAGCCACCCAGGCACCCCCAGCAGGAGGAATATTTAATAGCATTTGTGGGCATGCTTCTCAACCTTTTGTAGACTCTTTAGAGAGTCTAGTAAAGGTTGTGGGCCCTCTGTCCAGAAAAAATACATACGGGATATACTTTTATGCAAAATTCTGATATAATTTCAGGGGCATCTTGGGAAGCTACCACCTCCATTATACTTTATAAAGATTGTTTTCTCTATAAACATCTTGAACTCCCTGTTATGAATGTTTACTATGATCTACCTTTTTTCCTCCAAGTAATGATTATTTTATTTTTACTAAGCTCCTGTTTTTATGGAGAAACCTATTACAGGCAAAAGTTTAAAATGAAAGAGATTTTCTTCCTTCATAACTTGCCTTTCATCCTAGTCAAAGAGTATCAGAAGCTCCTTCAGAAATAGCAGAGGCTGGGGGCTGATATGTACTAAGGGCCTACTGTGTGCAGGCACCTTATATATCATGATTGCACGTAATTCTGACAGTGATTCTATGACTCTAGTCAAGTGCATGTGGGCCTGAGGCTCAGAGATATTAAGTCAGTCATTTTGAGTCTTTCAAACCCTAGAGCTCACTTTCTTGGGTATTATGTGGCTTCTAAAATAACATGTATCTTCTTGTTTGAAAATATGGGGCTCTAGACAGGAAGAGTGCATCCTGGGGATGCTCTAGACAGGAAGAGTGCATCCTGGGGATGCTGGTGACCTGAAGAGAGGTTAGTGAACCTTCCTGGGATGCACTTGAGGCCCTGTGGGCCACAGTCTTGCATGAGAGGACTGATGCTTGCATTGAAATAGACAGATGGCATGAGGAGATGGGGCTTCCTCCAAATCAGAGAAATCACTGCGTACCACACTCCTTTCCCCTAACCAAGAGGGCATAGAGGAGAGAACACCAAGAGAAGGAAATGACATGTGGGTTCTCATTAGAAAAGTAGGTCAGAGTCTCACCCTTTTGGTCTGCTCCCAGCCTCTTCCCTTGTACTCTTCATTGTGTTGAGAACACATGCCGTGACTGTGCAGGGCCTGCTAATCATGCTCATTGTGCTCAGGAGCTGTTTTGTGGCTGTCAGCAGTATGAGCCACAACTCACAGAAGGAGAAGCTAAACAATGTTATTCTGGTTTGGGATGTTGGTCAGTAACTCCAGGGCAGCCTAGATTAGCCTCATTGATGAAAAGGTTTTTTTCCTTTTGTAGTAAAAAAGAGGATTTTTATTTTCTAGAGTTATTGCTCTGGAATTTTTCCCAGCAAACTACTACTACTACTACTACTACTACTACTAGTACTACTACTATTACTACTACTACTACTACTACTACTACTACTACTACTACTACATCCCCTTCTTCATATTCTTCTTCTTCTTTTTTGGCTAGTTTGTGGAAAAGTCACTGGATCACATTGACTGTCTGGTACTTAATGGGTACCAGTCAGCCTCAGGGGTTAGGCGTCTTGGTGTTTAACCAAAGTAGGAATCAACCCACTCTTTGGGCTTAAAAAAGAAGCCCATTTAGAAGAATCTTATGAATTTTCATCATGAACTAGCAAACATCAGAGGTCAATAGGAAACCCAAATAATAATACACTATCTTTCTCAGGGCTTATATCAAAGAGCCTAGTCAAATGAATTATGGAGAGAGAAATTATACTTTTTAATCCTCAGCACTTTCACTCAACCATGAATGGTATTAATTCAGGGGAGTTGTAAAGAGCATTTCAATGAGAGAGATTTGGAACAAGGAAAAGTAGGTACATGCTGATAGTATAAAGAGGGTTGAATCCAACGTAGAATTTTAAAGTTGGGGATAATCTAGTGACACCTAATTACATACACCAAAGGCACGTGACCATTGGTTCCATGCTGGAACCAGAGTCACCTGCAAGGCTTATTAAAATACAGCTTTCTGGGTTCCACCTCCAGAGTTTCTGATTCAGAGTTTCTAGGTGGGCCCAAGAATTGGTGTTTCTAGCAAGTTTGCAGATGCTGCTGCTGCTGGCCCCAGACCACGTCATGACAGGTGCTCTGCACCATCCCCACAGGTGATCAATCCATCCAGAGTTTGCCTGAACACTTCCAGGGAGATGGGTTGTGCTGCTGCCTCTGCCCTCAGGACATCTTTCCTAGAACTTATTGATGCTGCACAAAGAATGCTTCCCAGTAACCCTACCCCAGTCCTAATTCTGCCAGCTGGAATTACTCTGAATACACCTAATCCCCTTATAAATGCCTACACTAACAGACTTATCCTAAGGAAAAGAACGGATAGGCTCTGTTTGGCAAATAATGCTGTTCCATTCCATACTAGGGAATGCCTGTTCATTCTCTTTTGCCATCCAACTCCCAACAAGTTTAGATTAAAAAAATAAAGTTGGGACATGCGTAAAATAAAGTGTGTAAATCTCATGTGTACAGCTTGATGAATTTTCACATGTGTATACACCCAGAAAACTACTTCTGGGCCAAAACACAGTATTTTCACCACCCAAAAGACTCCCGTACTCTTCCCCAGTAGGTACCATTTTTCACCATTCTTCTGAGTCTCGTGGACAGGTTGTGCTTGCTTTGGGGCTTTATGTAAATGGAAGCATGGAGAGTATACTCTTCTATATCTATGTTCCCACTCAAAATGACTGTGAGATGCTGGATAGACAAGAGTAGTTCTTGCTGTGTATAGTATTCAAGTTTGATCTGTTGTATTGTCTTACATTTAATTCCCTGGCCCTTCTTCTGTTTTGTATATTTTTAAGGTTTACAAATAGCATTAGCTGGCACTACTGCATACCATGATTCAGGATAGCCTCAGTCCAGTAGTTCCCCTATATCCATGGTTTCATGTTCCTCAGTCACCATTATCCCCAGTCACCCATGGTCCTGGAAGCAGATGATCCTCCTTCTGACATATGGTTGGAAAGGCAGTAGTGGCCTCATGCTCTTTCACAGGGTCTGCGTCACTCACCTCACCTCATCTCAGCATGTAGGCATTTTATCATCTCACATCATCCAAGAAGGGTGAGGATGGCACAAGGAGATATTGTGAGAGAGAGACCACATTCACTGAATTCTTACTGCGTACATTCTTAGAATTGTATTTTATTATTAACTGTTGTCATAATTCACTTACTATGCCTAATTTATAAATTAAACTTTGTCATATGTATGTATTCAAAAAAAGCACAGTATATCCAGGGATAAGGGTGGGGATAAGGAGGGACTACTGCCCATTGCATCACTTAATCTTTTCAATAGTGTGAGTTTGGTAGACCATAAATCCATTTTGCAGATGAGATAACTGAAGCTTAGTGACTTGCCCAAAGCCTCAAAGATCATGAGAGATGGAGCCAGTATCGAATGCAGGTCCATCTGACTCATTCATGATTCTGGGTTCTCAGGTGTGTTATCATGTCTGTCACTCTTGGTGCTTTGCCAGTAATCACCAATGAGAGAGTGACTCTGAGGAGCATACATTTTCCTTCTCTTTTAAAGGTCTTTTAAAGACCTTTTCATTTTCAACCTTTTCCTCCTTCCTCCTCTTGAGTGGGTCTCAGGCATCACTGACCATGCTGGTGAACTGGAGGCCGACACTTGCCAACGTGCTGTTGAGATTTTCCCAGCTCCTTCAGATGGGCAGATCTTTTGGAAGCATGTTATCTTTCATACAGCTGTCTTCTAGAAGAATGAAATCTCCTCTTTGCTGGCTTTCTGGTCACTTCTGAATCCTCTGCCCTTGGTGGGTGCAAATAATAGAAGAATTAGCTCTGCCCTGTGGTTCCTGTTAAGGTTACACCTAAATTGCCTCTGAAAAATAATTGTCCTGTTGAAGGAAATGTCCAAACTTCCTTTGACTTTAATGTCTAATAAACCATTACAAGAGGAAGTTCGTTCTTGAGTACAAGTTACCATGGGCAAATTATGCCTTGTTTCCTACTTTATTTAGCTAATTAGGGATGGAAGATTGCTGGTCAGCTCACTCTATGTGTGGTGTCAACTTGGATAGATTAAAAAAAAAAGATCAGAAACTTTGCAGCAGTTTTAAGCCTGGCTTTGATTCAGTATCCTGGTAAAGTCTCCACGTATACTAATATTTATGTATCCTCCACTTTATTTTTACATTCCTCTTGTTGCATGCAGAGCTACAAAATTTGAATTTCTGTTATTACATATATAGACATGGTGGAGTTTGGATCTATAAAGGTGGGTAGTTGTGAAATAATTTTCTTTTCTAATAGGAAATAAAGGTCAGGAGTAAAAAAAAAAGGGCTATTTTTGCTTTACTTACTCTGTCATCCCACTAATTTTTCTTAAATCATATAAAATCCATTTATGGATTTATCCTTCTGTAATTCTAACTCATATTCAAAGATTTATGCTGGGGAAACTTTGGGAGAAATTTTTTTTTAAGAGCCATCAACTTTCTGGACAAGCAGTGTGTTAGGCCAACTGGGTGACTGGTGGGGGAAGGTGTTTCTTATGGAAGACTTCAATATGGAAGGAGTGATAGAGTTAGACACCACCCTTTTGCAGTTCTAATGAAATAGTGGAGCCAGACAGACATTGTCAGTGTCTGGTAAACCTATGAAGTAAGAGATTGATGAGGAGCTTTATAATGGGTGATCAGATTGACAATCTGGGAGCTCACCATCTTTCTTATTACAGCTGAAAGCAGACAAGTAGACACTGTGTTTCTGATGTGAAAGAGGATAAGCGGTCAGCATCACCCACGAAGTATTCTTGTTAGTAGTACTGACCTTTGTCTAAGCAAGCCTCTAACTTTCCTCCCAGAACACAGGGAAGTATAGAAGATGGAGCTGTGGTTCTCAACGTTGACTGCACACTAGACCCATATTGGAGATTTTTAGTTCTGATGCCCAGACTATGCCTCAGACCAATTAAATGAGCTCTTGGCCTGGATATTCGTATTTTTTCTAGATCCCCCAGATGTGACAGTGTGAACCAGGGATGGAAACCAGGGAAATTGAGAAGCAAGTTAAAAAATAGGACAAGAAAACAATCACAAAATGCACAATGTAAGAAATTCCATGGGACAAGAAAACCAGAGTTTTATAACACATTTATGTAGCCTTAGAAGAAAGGCAGCGGGAGGGGGCACTTGTAGATTAAAGGAGATTTAAGAAACATAAACCCGATGTGATATGTGGTCTTTTTTTGATCCAGATTCGAACAAATCAGCCATATCAAGACCTGTTCTAAAGAATCAGAAGAATTCCAATACAGATTGAGTATATTCAGGGATAGTATGGCATGGAGCATTGGTTCTATTACTTGTGGTTATGTGGAAAAAAGTTCCTATAGTTAGAGATACATTCCAAAGTATCTACAGATGAAATAAGATGCCTAGGATTTGTTTTAAAACAATAGCAAGAGATGGTGAGGGGATTCAAAGAAACAGAGACAAAAGACTGGTAAGAGGTTGATAATTGTTAAAGTTGGGTGAAAGGATACAGGGGTTCATCTCTATTCTCTCTACTTTTGTGTGTTTAAAAAATTCACGTAAAAGATGAAAAAGAAGACATAAAGGTGAAATCTCTAACATCTCTTGTACTGTGATGTATTATCAGTATGAAGTCTGTGAAGTTCATATGGAATATAAACCTGAAACTGATAAAATTGAGCCCTCTGCACCCATGCAGAACAGCCCTGCTTCTTTTCTGAAAAGTGTTAATGTGTGCCATTGTGAATTATGTTTACATCTTGCTTGCAGATGATTCTGGGCCACCTCCTTCTACTGTTATCAACCAAAACGACACTTTCGCCAAAGTCACCTTCAAGCCCAGTGTGGTACAACAGGCCAAGATTGCCCAGAATGGCATTCTAGGAGATTTCATCATTAGATATGATGTCAACAGGGAACAGAGCATTGGGGACATAGAGGTAATGGGCTCGTGGTTGCCATTTCTTGTTAGTTGCTTGATACTTTTAGTTAGATTCAGAATGAAGGATCCCAGTTCTTACCTAAGGGAGGGAAAACTTTCTGGTTCCTGGAAATTGGTTTGAACCTAAAATATGTCTCCAAGGGGACTAAGGGTGTTCCCTTCCTATTTCCTGCTTCAGTAATCTGGAGAGCAAATGAAATCTGTAATGTAATTTTCCCCTGTGGTGTTTTAGATGAAGTTAGAATTTTAGCTCATCTTCAGTTTTAATTAAGAGAGCCTGGTCCATGGCTCATTTCCCTTTAGGTTTTAATGCTCCAGAGACAGGGTGGGAATATTAAAATGCGTTAGCATGCATCCAGAATGTAGACAACTTTGACATCTCAACTTGCAAAAACCATGTATTGACGGAAGCAGGAATTCCAAGTGGCAAGGGCCATAAAGGGATAATTAAAATTGAGTTAGTCAACATAGTGATTAAGTCACAAAAGGAGGATTTTATCTTTATACAGATTAAACTAGCAGTTAGTTCTCTTGGAGGGATCAGGACAGTAGGTACTTTTGCTCTGAGTGTGGAATCTGCCCAGACTCTGTTTTGTGCTCTGACTTGTGGAAGTTATATAGACTGTCCATTTTAAGTAGTTTACTGGACACTACCATTTTTACTTTCTCTTCTCTCCACCAGGTTCTAAATGGCTATTTTGTGCACTACTTTGCCCCCAGAGACCTACCTCCTTTACCCAAGAACGTGGTATTTGTGCTTGACAGCAGTGCCTCCATGGTAGGAACCAAGCTCCGGCAGGTGAGTGAAGGTCAACTGACAATTTCGTTCTCTCTCGCTTTTGCCTGGAACCATGATGTGCTCTGTGAATAAAATTCAGTTGATGCCAAATGTCCACTTTACCATCCAGCTATTCCTGCCTACAGCAGAACCTTCCTGAACTGATCCAGTTCAGTCACTGACATAAACTGTCATTTTAGGATGGTAGTCTTTTTTTTTTTAAGGATTCTATTTATTCATTCATGAGAGAACACAGAGAGAAGCAGACACAGGCAGAGGAAGAAGCAGGCTCCATGCAGGGAGCCCGATGTGGGACTCGATCCCAAGACCCTGGGATCAGGACCTGAGCTGAAAGCAGATGCTCAACCACTGAGCCACCCAGGTGTCCCCAGGATGGTGGTTTTAAGAGAACAGAGGGACATACTATAGAAACACTTTGAAATAAAGGGGACTGTCAGAGTAGAAAATGTGAGACAGGAATATGCTGATAGGGACACTCGACAGCACTATTGTTGATGGAATAATTCTGTTTGGAAATGACGTCCTTTCAAAGCAATGGAACAGAGCCATTGACAGCCCCATTGGCCTACCCTTAGAACAAAGGAATTCTATCTCAAGAATTCAGGAGTGATATTCTTATGGCATTTAGGATAAATAGTTAAAATTCTAAGGATGGGGGGCATTAAGGGACATGCAGTCTATGCTGAAATATTAAACTATACTGAAAATACAAATATTAAAAATTATTTTAACAAACCACTGGAAAGAACTATTCCTTATCTGGTATCATAAATATCACAAGTGTGTTTTTAAGATTTTATGTATTTATTCATGAGAGATACACAGAAAGAGGCAGAGACACAGGCAGAGAGAGAAACAGACTGCTTGCGGGGAGCCTGATGCAGGACTCAATCCTAGGACCCTGATATCACGACCTGAGCCAAAAGCAGATGCTCAACCACTGAGCCACCCAGGGACCCCATAAATGTGTTTTTATAATATAGTTTCAACTCACATAACAGAAAACAGAAAAAACTACTGGCTGCCAGACCAAATAATAGCTACCTTCTCCAAACAGTTGTCTTAGCTTTTCTGTCTTAATTCATTATCTATTTTTATTAATTAATAATACATATGTGGCTTAATAGTACCTGAAACCTCAAAGGAAACCTCTATGTTATCTCTTTCCACCCCTAGATCCCCTTCAATATGCAGTCGAACCTGATCTTAGCGGATAAACTATTGTAAATATTTTCTCTCAGTTACTACTTTGTAAGTTCTTTCTTTGGCCATTTGAATTTAACAAATCATGTAGAACTTGTTGATTTTTTTCTTCATGGCATCTTATGTTTCTCCACTCCAAAAGAGTAAAAAATATATTCCATGCAAAAATAGGGTTTAACTTTTTTTTTTTCCAGAAGTTTGCTAGATATGATTTCTAACTTGTATAGGGGCAAGATAACTTCTCCCTGCGAGTCAGTTCCATGTAATTCTTTAACACCACATCCTTGCGCAGAATTCAAGCTGCTGCTGACTTCTCCACTTTGCCTGCTTTTCCTTCATTTTGCATCTCTGACTTTCCATCTGGGATTACTTTTCTTTCCCCTAAAGAACACTCATTGGTATCTTCTCAAATGTGGGTCTGCTAGTAAAGAATTCTATTAGTTTTTGCTTGTTTGAAGATGACTTATTTCATTCTCATTCTTGAAGGGTATTTTTACTGGGAATGGAATTCTGCATTGACAATGATTTTTCTTTCCATTGAAGATAGATCCCATTGTCTGCTGGATTCTGTTGTTGCTGTTGATAAGTTGGTAATCATTTTAACTGTTGTTCCTTTAAATGTCATCTTTTATTGTTGACTGCTTTTAAAATATTCCTCTTAATCTTAAGTTTTCTGTAGCTTTAATATGATGATTTCAGATGCAGATTTCTTTCTTTTTTTTTTAAATTTTTGCCTGAGGTTCCTAGGACTTCATGAATTTGTGGATTCATGGGAAAATCCTCAGTCATTATTTCTGACATCACATTGGCTCACTTTTCCTAATCCTAATCCTAAAGGATTCCAGCATTAGAAAATCTCTCCATATCCTGTATCCTGTGCTTTCTTCTATTTATTCCAGCTTTTGCCTTTTCATACGTCCTTCCAAACCTAGGTACAAGCCACAGATTCTCTTTTCAGGTATGTCCAGTGTGGTCTCAGATGCATCCATTGAGTTACTTCAGTTATTGTGTTTTTTAGTTCTAGAATTTCCATTTGGTTCTCTTCAAATCTGCTCTGTCACTTTTTAGAATGTTCAGTTATTTCACAAAGTTTTAAATAACACTTCTTTTTCTCCAGTACCATAGACATAGTTATCTTAAAGCCCATATCTGATCATTCCGAGCTTGAGTCCCTTTATGAGTTGTTTTTATTGTTTTCTTTCTGTCCTTGTGTGACTGGTCATTTTTGATTGTATTATGAACATATTCAAACATTTTTTAAAGATTTATTTATTTATTTATTTATTTATTTATTTATTTATGATAGACAGAGAGAGAGAGAGAGAGAGAGAGAGAGGCAGAGACACAGCAGGAGGGAGAAGCAGGCTGCATGCCGGGAGCCTGACACGGGACTCGATCCTGGGACTCCAGGATCGTGCCCTGGGCCAAAGGCAGGCACCAAACCGCTGAGCCACCCAGGGATCCCCATATTCAAACATTTGTTTGTAGAAATAGTTGAAAGCCTAGGATGATGAACTTTTCTGCTATAGGAAGTTTGGGGTGTTTCTGTCAGGTACATGGGGGATTATAAACTGGATCATTTTTTTTCCCGAAGATTTATTTACTTATATGAAAGAGAGAGAGTGAGCATGCAAATTGTGGGAGAGAGAGAATCCTGAAGCAGACGCCCCACTGAGTGCAGAGCCTGATGCAGGGCTCTGTCCAACGACCCTGCAATTATGAACTGAACTGAAATCAAGAGTCAGCCACTTAACCAACTGAGCCACCCAGGTGCCCCAATCTGGGATCATTTTAGTCCATTTTCAGGGCTTGAGATTTTTCTGGGAAGCTCAGATGGCTCAAAGCTGGATTTCAGTCCTTTAAAGATTGGTTTATTTCTATATAGCACAAAATGTAGAGATTTACCAGAGCACCTATCCCTGGTGGGCTCTAGACTTCAACTTTTGACCCTCTAAGCCACTGAAGTGGTGCTCAGCCTCTCAGATACTTCTCTGTCCTTGACATACATCCTTTAGATAAAAGTGTTGCCAAATGCTGAGGCTGCTGCTTTAAATTTTCATCTTTTCCCAGATATTTTTTCTCACTATTTTGATACTCTCAAGATTTTTTAAAAAATATATTTTGTATATTGCTTTTTTAGTTCACAGTGGGAAGGTTGGGTATGAAATTACCTGCAGGTTTTCTTTATGGGCAATGTTTCCCAAAGTGATTAATCACATGTACATGAAATATTCTTTTATCACATGTACATGAAATATTCTTTTGTAGTGGTTAATTTTCTACTGATGTTTGAGAGGCCTCATAGCCTTTTCATATTTACTGAATATTCTGTAAAGTTCTTTGCTTTTTGCACTCCAAGTTCTTAAGTGCCATTATCGTTTTTGTGACTTTGTTGGGTGGATAACAGATGCTGACAAAAGCAGAGTCGTGGCTTCTTGGAGACCACTGTTGGTCATTGAATGTAGTGTTAATTAGGTCTTGCATATCACTCAGTGTGGTAATTCCCATTTGGATTTTGAATTAATTAGCAGTTACTGAGTAGGTGCCATGTACTAGGTTTCTCTGTGTGTGTCATTAAATTTCTAAGTACCTATACATCTTCATATTTTCTTTCTTTTTTCTTTTTCTTTAAGACAATGACCTTCATGAGACCAGGGTTTGGGTTTCCTCTGGGAAAAAAAAAATCACTTGTTGAAGGTATTGATAATTAAAATTATTGCAGCCACTATGAATTTGTGTTATTACCAAATATCTTGTATTTTTATATTTTTACTTACCCTTGTATTATGAATATATCAGATATTATTAAATATTCTTGTTTTTAAAAAGCTTGTTTTAATGGCCATAAGGCAACACTGTACAGTGGAAACTCCTTTGAGAATGGGAATGTTCTATACCTATAGCATCCAGCGTGGTAGCCACTAGTCACATGTGGCTGTTAGCACTTAAAATGTGACTAATGCAACTGAGGAACTGAAATGTTTTTTTTTTAAATATTTTATTTATTTATTCATGAGAGACAGAGAGAGAGAGAGAGAGAGAGAGGCAGAGACACAGGCGGAGGGAGGGAGAAGCAGGCACCATTCAGGGAGCCTGACGTGGGACTCGATCCCGGGTCTCCAGGATCATGCCCAGGCTGAAGGCGGCGCTAAGCCGCTGAGCCACCAGGGCTGCCCAGAACTGAAATGTTTTAATCTTATTTCATTTTAATGCATTTAAATTTAAGTAGCTACGTGTGACTAGTGGTTCTGTATTGGAGAGTGCTGCTGAAAAACATTGACTCACTCTACCACCCGTGAGAGACTTCAAGCTATTTCCTTCTTTTGCTAATTATAAACAGCATTGGAATGACTGTCTTCATGTAGAAATCTTTGACCACATGTCAATCATTTCTTAAGTTAGATTCTTAGAAGTGGAATTACTGGGGCAAGGAAAACCAACTAATTTGTGGTTTTTACAGATATTAAAACCATGTTTTCTAGAAAAGCCATACCAACTCATTAACATTTAAAACTGTTACCAGAGTAAGAATTCCAAATGGATTAAGCAGCAAAAGGTAATCAATGAACCACACCCAAAAGTAAGTAAGAAAATAGGTATATTTAATTAGTTTTAAAATAGGGAAAGATTTTTAAAACCTAACAGCAATGAAAAGTAATTATAAAGGGAAAAAATCAGTAATGTTAGCTATATAAAAAATGTTTAACTTTTGTTTCAAGCAAAAACAGAATAAAAGTAAACAGAAGGCTGGAAAAGTGTATGCAGCAAAGAGAAACTTATCTTTAGTATATAAAGAGCAATTCCAGGTCAATTAATATTAATCTTATTTAAGAAATGGGCAAAGAAAATGAAACAATTTACAAAAGAGAAATAAAATTCAGTAAGATTATGAAAGAGTCAAATGGACTAATGACTAAAAAATGCAAATTAAAAAATACTATTTTTGTGTTCATATTGTTCAACTTTAAATAATGTAAATTACTTACAATGACATCTTCCATAGTATACATTTGTAGAATCCAACAAAATTATAATATTTAAATTATTTCCCAATAAATATTAAGAAATGCCAAAATTATAAAAATGCACGGTCCATTCTGCATCTTCACACAAAGGTCATGAAACCACCCGAAGGCTATAGCAGCTTGAGTGGCTCACATCTTCAGCTGTCTGAGTCATGTCAGGCTTAAACCTCAAACCCAATTCATTCCAGGCCATAGGGTCTTTCACTTCCGGTGGGAGAACAGTCAAGAATCTTCTTACTAGACCCCCGGAAAGATAAATCCTGCCCCAAATTGTTCAGAGAAAACCGGTGAACTAAATCAGAATCTCCTAGACTCACTGTTAATTGGGCACTTCTTAAAAATACAACATGGAACATTTGCAACATGGGAGGCATCATGCTAAATGTATTATATGAGTTATTGGATAAAAGGATCGTTAATCTTTGTAATAATTTGGCTGTCATCCCCATTGTAATGATGGAGAAACTGAGGCTTTACAGTGGTGAATAACTCAGCTAGTAAATGGCAGGGTCCAGGCTTCAAAGCCAGGTCTGAATGTGAGGCCCATGAATCAGACCATGATGGTGTGACCTCTTGGTGCAAGTTAATGGTGTGATGACACAATGCTCTCATGTACACTAGTAGAGTTGCATGGGGATCCAAAGGGAGTGCAGTTTGACATTTCAAGACCCAGTGAAGAAGGCTGCGTGTCAGGAGGGATTTCCATGCACTGTGCAAGAGCAGTGTAATGATACACGTCATTCCCGTTGTTTTTCTCCCCTCCTCCCTCATTCCTGGATATTAAAATTCCATTATTTGCTGGGCACTGAAGAAAGTCTGGCATGCACTCTGCTGGCTTCTAAGCTACAGCATGGCCTCTTTCCAGGAGAACCACCCTAGACCAGCCAAACACATGTCAGAAGCCTCTAGGCAATTTCTAAAGCCTGTTGCTGCCTTGGAGTGTTTTAAAAACTGCTGATGATTTTAGCAGCTCTCAGCTCCTCGGAGACCACAGCACTCACTGAAAAGCTTAGTGGACTCTAGAGCCTTGTACACAGTATCATGGCCACTGGTGAAGAGGATGATTACCCCAAACACAGCGCTTTCGCGATGTGTCAGCAGGCTTCGGTAACATCAGACATTAGTCATAGGTCCTCTCAGATCCTCTGAAAAATCATTCGCTATAACACCGGGGGTTCTTGGCTCCTCTTGTTGTTGATGGGCTCGAAGTTCTTCACATTGCTCATCACAGTGAAGGGCACACAGTTGGTATTTAATAACTATAATTTCAACAACTGATTTATAAATAAGTATAAGATCCTTTAACCTTAAAATGTACACTCACTAAAGGGTATGCCAGGACCTGGGAACTTTCTGGTTCTGGTCCTGGTCCCAGTGGGAATGGGAGCTGGACTTTGCCGGCCTGGGAACAGCTACAGAGCCTCCTGCAGGTTGTTGGCACCTGACTGGGCTCTGTTTTCTATCCCATCTATGTTTGCTGGAGAATCTGTTGAGAGCGAGGCCAGGTGCTGGGTTGGGCAAGATTTCCGCCTATAAAACCTCTAAGTGGGAGGAAGAGCTGAGAAGAGCCACAGAAAATGTGAGCAACCTAGACCTTTTTTTTTCCTTATTAGTTTCATGCTTTTAAGTGCTCAAACTAGCTAACATCCATGTCCTCGGGAGGATGAAGGAGAATATATGTGAAATACATCTGTCCTTGACCAAGATTTACATGTTCTTCTCTTCCCTTTCCCTAGTCTATGTAACTAGATCTACTTTCACCTTCATATTGAGGAACTTGGCTAAGGGCCTCTCTCTGAGAACCAGGCACTGGCTAGTGTATCATTTACCAGGTGCCTTTCATGCTAGAACTTTCTTTAGACTTGTTCCCATAATCTGGGCTCTTCCGTGCCAATCATAGATTCCCATGTAGCTTTTGGAAGTGTGTCTTCCTTTCTCCATTGAAGTTAGTTGTCAATTTTGGAGGGTAGAGAACAAGCATAATGTTTCTTATCTGTAAATGCCAAATTAAAATGAGGGGAAAGGTGAACGTTGCTTGCACTTCATTCATTGGCTTACTTCCTGCTCCAGGACATCAGTTTTGTCTTCACATCCAAAATTCAGTGTCTAAGAGCCACGTGGGCATTTTATGTGCAGCCCTGTAGGCAAATAGCCTGTCTGTAAGCTCCATGAATTTGGGAAGCATCTTGTTTTTGATCATTAGAGTACATAGTCCCAGCTCTCAGCACTGTCTCTCACACCTAGTAGGTAAATATTTTTGCTGAAATACATACCAACACATAAACATTAAATGTGGTGTGTGCTTTTGAGTGCCATGGAGTGCCTAGTACATACCAAGCACTCGAAGCATTTTATGTACATTTTTTTCATTGAATCTTTGAGCAATCCAGTGAAATGGACATTGTTACCCACTTCTTATAAATGAAAAGGTGAGGGGCAGGGAGGTGACATCACTATGCTAAAATGCAGAACACAGTAAGAAGAAAAGTTCAGCCTCAAGCCCAGTTTCCACTAGCTCTTCCCCATACCATTCTTCACTGTACCATTAGACATAGACCCTAACATTAGACCACCTCTTAAGTTTCCAGACTCTACTTGTCCTCATGCCCCAATGATGTGATGTGAGTGAGTGCACGCGGATGTCAGCTGCCCTAAGGCTGAGAGGCTCCAGCCAGCAGCTGGTGTCATGAAGAACTAATGGAGCTGTTCTGCTCTGATGCATAGAATTAACTATTCATGATTTATTATTTAACTTACGCACACCGTGGGCATGGAGGGGGATGCAGACTTCTTTCCTTTCACGATTTGGTTGGGACAGACCAAGGGCCAGCATGGACACAGTGGTGGTAAGGAGAGCAGGAGAAAGTTGGTGACTGTGAGGTCCAGTGATGTCATGACCTTTATTCCAGCCATGTTCTTCAAGAACATATGGCTCTGCCGCAGTTTGAGAGGGGAGATGCTGTAAAAATATTAGGATGTCGAGAAAGTAGCTTGTATGTGATGGGGGTCAAAGGAAGGGCAGGCTGAAGGTCACTGAGCAGCCAGGAAGAATGCCAGACAAGGCCAGCAGAACCCAGAATGGCGTCAGGGGAGCAGCGAGCTGGTTGGAGGAGAGAGCAAATAAAGGATCTCAGGAAAGGAAGATGTAGGAAGGCCAAATGAGATCACGTCTCGAAAATTTGGAGGGTCTCGCAGATAGGCAATATATGGCTATCAAGCAAATAAGTGTAGATGATGGAAGGCTTCCGTACTCCTGTGTTACCTTTTCAGGCTACAGGCCTTATTGTAAATATCTAAAAGCATAACTCCAGGTAATAATAAAAATGTTTAGCTTCCCCCTTTCTGGTTTTCTAGAACAGGGGTCAATAGACTTTTTCAATGACCACAGATCATACATATCTTAAACATTGCAGGTTAGCTGGTCCCTGTCTCACTGCGTAGCTGTGCTCCTGTAGCACAGAGGCAGCCATAGGCAATCTGCAAAGAAACTGTGTTTGTCAAAAAACAGGCAGAGGTTTGGATTTGGCCCCCAGGCCATAGTTTGCTGACCCCTGGTCCACAGGGATTAATGGCATGGCTAGAGATCATTTAGTTGGTAGTATTTATTCACATCTACTGAGCTGCTCATGTCCAAACATGGCCAGCAGTAGATGCATGTGTCAGAAATGCATTGCAAAACAGAGATCTGGGACTTTGGGCAGGGGACAGAAGGCAGTGGGGAAAACGTGTTTTTGACTCTGATTCAGAATGTGAGGAAATAAATGATGGACAGAGGGCACAGTAGTTCTTGCCTGAGGTGACCACTGAAAACTTGGGTTTTTTTGTTTCAAAAAACTTTGCTCCTCCACAATGATGATGATATATCATTTTAAGTAAGTCAGAAGCATCTGAGTTATTTAGAACACTTTTTTGTTGGGGCAGTTAAAATTTACTCAAATGAGATGATATTTAAAAAGTTTTGAGGCTCTCTGAGTTGAAGGCACCATGTGGCTGTCATACAAAGAGAAAATGAACAATGTAGAGCTCTGAGTTCTCCCGCACAATCCATTCAGGTTGTAGGCTCTTAGTCACCAGCATCCGACTGCATGGTCCTGGTGCGACCAGAAAGCCCAGCTTCTCCTTTCTGGCATCCCAATTTTGTGGTCAAGTCCCTCCAGTCAGATCTGCAGATTTTCTCTGTAAAGGGCCGGGGAGAGCCCCAAAGGAAACTGGCTACAAGTAACAACGAGATAAATTCTGCAAATGCAAGCAAGTGGATTGAAAGAGATAACAAATGTGGAAGTGCTTATCAGGGACTGTCCCCCACCCCCAGCTGGCGGGGGAACCTGCACATGGGTGGAATTCCTCAGTGCTGTCTAAATGTGCAGACTCCCCTTTCCCTCCTTCAGGACACTCGATCCTGCCTTCCGATCCCTCCTTGGCTCTGGCTCCAGACTCCAGATTCTCAAGGAATGAAACAAATATGGATTATATGCTGTGGGAGAGGCACTAGGCATAGGGGATAAAAAAAATAAATGTGACAGAATTTTTCTCTTGAGGGGTTCAGAGAAGAAAAGTCATGTGACTGTTGTATGCAGAGCGCTCCCTGTATGGTCTAGTCATGGCACAGAGCAGGTGCCGATCAGTTCTTTGTAGGAGTGGAGAAGGGGATTATGGATTTATCAGGGCAGGGGTGGTTGAGTCTTAAAGGTCTAACTTTTAGAAGTTAGTCATCTTGTAGGGTGGGAAGGGACAGAGGGGCCAAACAGAGGGAGATAGATAGCTTGTGCAAAGCATGGAAGCAAGAGAAAACACGTGCACACCAGAGAAGTCTATTTAAGTCACCCTAATTAAGGACCTTAGAAAAAATAAGATGAAACCAGAGAGGAGACAAACTATAAGAGACTCTTAATTCTCAGAAACAGACAGTTGTTGGAGGGGTGGAGGTGAGGGGGTAGGGTAACCGGGGGATAGGCATTAAGGAGGGTGTGTGATGTAATGAGCACTGAGTGTTCTATGCAACTGATGAATCACTAAATTCTACCTCTGAAACTAACAGTACACTCTACACTAATTATATTGAATTTACATTAAAATAATTTTTTTAAAAAAAGGACCTTAGAATTTTGCTGGGGAGAAGAAATATGAAACAACCCTATGTTCATCAAACTAACATGTCACGTAGATAGTGGAAAGAATTTTAAGGAAAGGAAAGAGCTTGGGGTAGTCAATGAAAGATTGATGCCAGAGGTGACATAGGAATTAGTCCTTGAAGATGGGACAGTTTTTTTGAAAGGAGGGAGTGAATTCATGATTGAGGAAAAACATGAAGAAAGCCATGAAACAAGAGTGCATATGCCATTGCCAGGAAGTGGGGGATTTGAGCCTGAGACCCTTCAGTAAACCTGGTTCCTTTGAAGGACAGCATAGCCAGTGGAACAGTGGGCAGAGGAAGACTCTTGCCTTCTCTACTCCAGACCCTCAGGCTCTCCGGAATCAGTCCCCTTCTGCAGATAAGGGTCAGTGTTACCAAAAGTCAGAAGAAAAAGTAACCAAGATCCTCCCCAACCCCCAAGAACAAAGTTCATCTGGTTTTAGAATCTCTTCCCTCCTGCAACCAGATTCTCGCTTTCCAGGCTCACAGTGTCTATAAGAGTATGGGAAGATAAAAAATAAAAATAAAAATAAAAAAAAGAGTATGGGAAGATGAAGGACACAGGGATGTCCTCACTGTCCTTGCCTGGTGGGGGATGGTTCCATTTCCTCTAAATATGTTCTTGTGTACACCATCTACATGTGCTGGTATGCTGTGTTTACTCGCTAATTGTTCCACTGTTTCACATTTAGCATGGCTTTTTCTCAGCCTCTCCAATCTTTTTGTTATGGTCTTAATGTATGTCAAGGCCAATCCCTGGAGATTTATAGCAAGTGACACAGGGTGGACCCATGCGAGGGAAAAGGGAATCATGCAAACTCACACGTAGTAGAAAGTTGCATGAGTCAAAGGGCAGTCAAAGAGTCAGTCAGACACCAGAAGAAGTCTGTAGAATGAAACAGGCAGGGCTCCAGAATCCAAACATGCAGTTGGGCAATATAAACTTAGGAATTTAGACCAAGCACGGGGAACTGAGGATTCCATCAAGATGGTCAGGAGGTGTGTCAGAACATGGGTGAAGGACACAGGTTTACAAAGGAGATGTGTAAACGTAGGTGAAAATCTCGTGGTCAGCATGCTCTTATTTACTTCCTGTTAGATTTACATCCTGCAGATGAACACCTGGACCCTACAGGTAGAAGTGGTAAGGTTGCCTCCTTGGCCAGAGTGGGAAGTAGGGGATGGACCATGAGAGCAAACCCTGAGGAGTATCAACCTTCCCTACGAGGAGAAGCGAATTGAGTCTTGAGTTATTTATACACAAAGCCTGAACAATGGATGTGCTTAATCCCTAAAGAATCAAAGAGGTTAGTGTTATTGGCAGAGAGTCTTTTAGAAAAATGTACAATGACATTATTAGGCAAATGTTTCATACATTTGTCAAAAAAAAAAGTCAAAACATTAGGTCATGGATCTTAACGTTAGCCAGAGCGTATTAACATGAGAGATCCTTTGCTTCTCAAGTTAAATCAATGTTACTCCAGCACAAAGACTTATGAAATGTGATTATGTTTATATTGCAAAGGATGTTCTAATATCGAAACCAATTCAGGCTTTTTTTTTTTTTTTTTTTTTTTTTTGGTTTAGCCAGAATATATAACGATCATTTTCTTTTAGATTCAGTCCTGAAGTAATATCTATATTTAGGCTAAAAAGGTGCTTTTCTCTATGAAATAACCACCACTTTATATTTTTACACAGATTGGGTAAACACATAAGTAATTAGGTAATCGGAACAGAGCTGCAACATAGCCTAGCACAGTACTGCCCTGAAAGAGCATTTGAAATTAGAATTTAAACAGTAAAGGAAATTACAGCATAAAATTACACATTTTTAAATACAGGAGTCTTAGGATTTTGCTTAATTTAAATATTCCCTTCATAATAGTGTGAGCATTAAAATGTGGAGACCAAAGAAATAGTGTTTTTTACATTTACTTCTGGGTGAAATTTTAAGTTACTATTTAGCATCTACTAAACTTTGAAAGTATTAGATGTGATGACTTCTATTCCAAATTTTCCATTTATGTAAAGCAAACTTCCTAGTTTTTGCTCTTTCTGTAAAGAACATATTGGCCAATAGAAAAAAAGTTTTAGTTTCTTTCAACAAGATCCCTCAACTCTGACAGAGACACTTTTTTTTTTCTAATGCTTTGTGTCTTATAGTTGAGAATTTTTATTTTTCATGTAAATTATATAAATTTCATGTAAATTATATAAATTTAAATTTTCATGTAAATTATATAATGAGGTTGGTCTTAGGGAGTACTTGTGACAGAGAGGTGAAAAGAGGCATTGTGTGATCACTGGTTTCCTTTGTGAGTTTACAGAACCTCTTGAGTTCTGCAATTAGTGGAGTAACAGTATTTTTTAACATTTTAGTTTCTTCTCTGAAACCAATCTGTGGCTAGTTTTTTTTTTTTTTTTTAAGTGTAAATGATACAGAGATGAATATGTTATGGAGAACCAGTCTTTATCACTCAATTTATTACCTTGCTTCTAAAGTTGGGATTAAAAAAATTGATAATTTGGTGGGTCAATCACAGTAAGATTTCAAAAAACTTTCCTTCGAATCACTGAAAGACTTGTCATGTGTAAATATAAAGTTCTGTTGCTTTTTATGGACTTTTTGTGATCTTGAGATACCATGGTCTTGAAATACTCTCCCTGAAGTATAACTGATACCCGTGGGCTGCAACATCTCCTGGCACATTGTGGTTACTGGGGTCTTGACCATGACCCTGACTCCAGGGAGCGCCATACGTGGAAGCCCGTGGAGTATGCAGGCAGATGCTGGGATGGCTATATATCTGTTCTCCTCCTGAGGGCCTAAATAGGCACTTTAAGGTCGCAGTAAGGATCTGATGTTGCCAGCTTTCATGGAGTAACAGACTTTTATTTATTTATTTATTTTTTTAAGAGAGAGAGAGTGAGAGCAAGCAGGGGGAGGGACAGAGAGAGGAGGAGAGAATCCCATGCAGACTCCCCACCGAACATGGAACCCAGCTCAGGGCTCCATCCCATGCATGACCCTGAGATCATGACCTGGGCTGAAACTAAGAGTTGGGCACTTAACCAGCTGAGCCACCCAGGCACCCCTGAGTCTCAGACTTTTTTTTACTTGTGCCCTGTCGCTTCACATAGAATGACTGCAAGGACATACTGGGTGCCACCCAGGAACAGGACACCCCAGCATTGAGGGCTCCCCGCTGCTGTTGTCAGGAAGGACTGCAGGCTAACAGGAGGACAGTATAAATGAGCTCCTCCCTTCTCCCCATTACCTGTACTCACCTAGGAAAGGGAGAAGGCTGACCCATAGCCAGAGTTTCTAGTGGACCTAGTCCATTTCCCAGGATTCTCTCTCAGAAACTTAGGACTGTTTTCATGGTGTGTATCTGTTGATCACAATTCTCATTTGTGGCCCAACTCAGAGGTGAGAAGGGCTTAAGTTTCCTTGTGAGATTTTTTTAAAGCTGTTTATCATAGGCGATTTTTCTCTTAGGTTCATTCAAAAGGACCACGTGGAAAAATGAAAGGGAAAATATCCACTTCTTGGTAAACATTTTAGAATGAGGCAAGTGATAGCGCGGCTCAGGAGAACAGCACGACCATTCTGCTGGAAACATAGAATGGCTAATATCTGATACCCTTGAACTTGGATTTCATCTATGATGTCATGGCCTCCCCTTGTTTTATGTCCAAGAACCCAGACTTTGTGGGACAAAAGGCCTTCTGTGTCAGAGTTATTTCCTGTCGAGTGTGGTTTGGTGCAGACACAGAAATATTTGAGAAAACCTGCATCCTCGGGAACCCTGATGGACGTGGTACCAAGGGTCGGGCAGGCAGCTGGGTTCGTCATGGGCTCCACTGACATTTCACTCTGAGGGTCTTATTATATAGCACTTCCCTGCTTGTGAGATGTTGCATGGTCATTCACCATGGTAGTTAGCGCAGTGGAATGCTCACCCCATTGAGGGCTGTGCCAAGAGCCCACAGCTGCTAGGGTTCAGTTTTGTAGGGAAGAGGGAGAGGAAGTTCCCATCCCTTGCCCTGGTTTTATACAGGGACCCACAATGCACAGGACAGAGCTGCGTCCTGGACACTCTCTTCCCTGGTCGTAGCCCTCCCGAAGGTCAGCCTACTCGATCTCGAGGGTCCCCGCGCTGCCCTTTGCACGGATGCCATCAGAGGATACCATATAAGTTTCTTTCCTGAAGATCCACTAGAACAGGGGGACCATAGCCAACCATGCTGAATGGATGGAAAATCTGAAACAGAGTTTATTTGTAGTTATTTATATCCATCTTATTCCCGAGGTACTTAAATTTAAGGACAGAGATTAAAAGACTTAAGAATAACCCCAAGGCAGAGCTGGAATGAACTTCTGAGGCCTTGTTTTGAAAGGAAATGCTTCCTCCTGGTAACCTAAGGAAAGCACACAAGAGAAGAGGAATTCACCTCCATAAAATAGTTTCAGGCAGAGCACAGTCCCCATTCTTGGTGGTTCTAGATAGCTAGGACCAAGAGGCGTCTTTAATGACCTTGCAGGCCAATGTACTTACTTCCTCACCACCCGAGTGGTAAGAAATATGTCCTTTTATTTTATTAGTTGTATTTGTGGACCTTTTTCATCTTTCTTCAGTCCAGACACCATCTGGAGTGTTCTGGTCATGTAAGTGGACCGGTGTCTGCAGATTGCCCTCTCTGGTCAGCAGGGATGTATGGGTGCCTGTGTCCATGGACTGATGTCTCCAGAAAGTGACACCTACCCACAGAGGAGACGCGCTGCCTCTGGGGCTGGGCGATCTCTTTAAGGACTCTCTCCTCTTCCTCAGTCGGATCTTCCTTACTCCTTACTTTCCTCTCTCTCTGCACAGGGTCGGGCTTTCCGGCTTCTTCCCACTCACCCTCTCTCCCCAAGACTTACTGATTCCTCCCCAACAGGCTGACCACCTGGTAGTTGGATACAGTGACCTGAACCTCTCTTCCCCAGAAAGCCCTGTCCCCGTCCCTGAGAATAGACATGAACGGTGGGGACACACCAGGAGTCCTCTTATGACCCCGAAGAATAAGAGTAACTTTGCAGTGCCAGGCGCTCAGCCTTCCTCCCTAATCACACCCAGCCAACAGTTGTTTTAATCGCCACCGAATATACAAAGTACGTAATCGTAAATTGTATAGACCTATTTTAAAAGGTCTCCAAGGAACACATTGGCACAGTGTCCTGTGGTCACCTGTTAACAGATTAATTTCCAGGGATCCTCACTTCAGGGGGTGTGTCTTGGAGTTCTGGGTCTCAAGCGGGCAGGTTTCTTTTTAGTGTGCAAGGGCAGTAAGTGGCCCTCTGGGGGCAGGGAAGAAGGCCAAGGAACATGGCTTGGTGGGACATCTGGGGTCTTTCCCTTTAGGTCCCATCCCTGGGGGATGGGTGGTGACCATCCTCATCTTTCTGCCTGTGCCTGAGGTGTCCACAGGTCTCCTTAGGTTGTCATCCTGGCCCTTCAGGGTTTAGACCAAGCCCCGTCCTGTGACACCTCTTTGCCTTCCGGGTAGTTCAGGCCTTCCAACAAGCTTGGGCTGCACATTCTCTGCCTTTCTGGGCTTCCTCTGATCTTTCTGGAATGTGCTTACCCTGTTCTCTGGATGGTAGTCTTGGAAAGTCTGGCAAGGTTTGTGTTAATCTTCAGCATGTAAACACAGCGTGCAGAAATACCAGCTGAAGTCCACCCACCTGCAGTCTTCCGTCTGGACACTCACCTGCTTGCCTTTCAAGCCTTCCAAGAATGCAGAGCTCCCAGGGCTGTCAGCCCATCTAAGGAGAGAGTAAGAACCCACAGAGCGTCCAGGCTTGGTGCTGGCTGCAGGCCGCAGTGGCAGGGTCTACCCAGGCCCCTTGGGATGAGGCGGGGAGGCCATCCAGAAAGTCCCAGTGCAACTGGAAGGGGAGCCATGTGAGCCCGCTGGCCTGCCCGCCCTCGGTGCCCAAGACGGTATGCGAGCTGTGGCCTTACAAGGTCATAAGAAACCCGCGGCTGCGAGTTAGGGGAGGAGGGCGGGGAGGCTGGGACTGCAATCCCCAAGCAGAATATCCATCACAATGGGAGGAAAGCAGGGGCAGAGGAGCCTGGCAGGCCCCTCTGGAGCTCTTCAGCACAGTATTTAAGGATCCCTAAGGAGGCCAGCAGCTACACAGACCCCAGTCTTCGAACGGACTCCCCCCTGCCCAGGCCCCCACCCCGGGGAAGTGCCGAGAACTGGCACTGAGCTCCCACGGGGGTGGGGTGAGGGGGGCTTTTCCAAGTGCCTGCCTTCCAGCTGGGCTCCCAGCGGTGCTGGGTGCTGCAGTCCGGTCCCCTTGCAGCTGTGACCTCCAGGCTGCCCAGAGGCCACACTGCAGGGCTGGGAGCCTGGCCGCGTGGGCTCCGAGTGCAAGGAAGGGTGAGGAGTCTACGCTCTGCCCGCTTCCCGGCTGACACCGAGTCAACTTAGGGCACCCCACCCACATCTGTGTATTGTAATTCTCTGATTTATTTTTACTCGAACACGATCTAGCAGTCGGTCCTGTGTTTCCTACACATCATCCTTCTCCGTATTATCCCTCTGTGGTTCTCTGGGGTGGGGACAGTGGTCGCTCTGACTTCCTTGGTACTTGTGCAGTGTTCTGCATTCCACACACCTCTCTCTCTCCCTCCACCCCTCCTCCCCCCGTCATTTATTCATTGAACTCGCTTGTCTTTACTGCTTTCCAGAATGCCCTTCCAAGGCTTTCAAGTTCTCCGGTTCCATTACCCTCCTATCCCTGCTTCCTTGTGAAGTCTTCTCCTATTGCCGCAGGCCCCCCCTCCAAGTTTTCCTTCTCTCTCAAATCCCTATGGTGTTTATTGTTTATACCTTTAGTCTAACAATTTGTAAACTGTTAATGCATGCATTCATTCACTGAACCCCTGTCTCCGCGCCCCGTGTGTCGGGGACTCCCCTGTGCACAGGGCCATGTGAAGATAAGTGGAAGCTGCCTGCCAAGAGCTTACGGTATAGTAAGGGACAAAGGTAAAAAGCAAATCATCAGGACTGGGGAAGTGTGCACTTCCTGACACACACATTTTGAGGGCAGTGCTAACTAGCCTAAAGGAGAGGGGACAAGCTCTCTCTGGAGGAGGTGGGAAATGTTTCAGGTGGAGGATATAGCTGATAAGCTGGGTTTTGAAGAGTGAGTAGGAGCTCGGCAGGTGACAAATGGGTGTCCAGCAGAGGAAGAGAACCTTCCAGGTCAACAGGATCGCCGCTGTGACCGTAAGGAGGCCTGAGACACCAGGACTTGCAGCTACCTGTGACATTTCATATATTAAACACCTATTCGTGTCTTGTATAATTGTAACAATTTTTTTTCCAGCGAGGTGACAAAGCTCTGCTGACATTTATCCAAGTCCCTTTACGTCTCAGCCCCTTAATTTTAACCCCGGGATTGTTCCCGGTGTACAGTTTCCAAGCCAGGAGACGCGAGGACTAACGGGATCAGCTGTGATTGGTTTTGCTTCTGTGTTGTTTTAGACCAAGGATGCCCTGTTCACGATTCTCCACGACCTGCGACCCCAGGATCACTTCAGTATCATCGGATTTTCCAACCGCATCAAAGTGTGGAAGGACCATTTGGTGTCAGTTACTCCCGACAACGTGAGAGATGGCAAAATCTATATTCACCACATGTCGCCCACTGGAGGTAAACACCAGTCCTTGTTGTCATGTTGCCTTTGAGGCGATCATAAGTGAGTTGCTAATTTTCTGCCAAGAGAAGAGGATTTGAAGCTGAAGCTGATTGCAGGAAAGGAGATAAAGGTGAGTGCTTTCCCAGAAGCTCGTTTCCCTGAGCACCACGTCTGGAACGTCTCATCTTCCAGGCCCAAACTGAGATGGTCAGGTAAGGTAGGGGGGAAATACTTGATAGGTTTTGGAACCTTTCCTGGTTTATCTCACGGATCCGAACAATGGAGCTGTTTTTGTCAGTCGCTCTTGGGTGAGGGATCCAAGCCAATGAGAAGGTTTGGTGTTTTGTGTGCTTGAACGTTAGCATTTTAGGAGGTCGCAGTTGGGACCACAGTGCTGAACCATTCATTGTATTGGCAGAGCCGTGCCAGCGAGCAGAGCATGAATCCTGGGTGCCCTGGGACATGATGTGCACGGAAAGTGTGATGGGCTCTGAGTCTTTGTGCACTTGCCTTGGGTGTGGTGCCCAGGGGAGAGTGTGAAGGATGGAAAGGTCATACGAGGTTCTAGGGAGAGGAGAGAATCGGGACATACGTCACCCAGCTGTGCTAGAGGCAGGCTCCTTCAGCTCAGGACATGTGGGGCTTACTCTCACTGCCATCTCTGTCTCCAGTTCAGTGGACCCATGACAGGTGTTGGAGCATTTATGGAAACTCCTCAAGACTCTCTCTGCCCTTTCTAAAGGGCCTTTACAGGGATGTCATCTCCTGGGTTTAGTGTCTCAGTTGGTTCTCATTTGGTTATTGGGGAACATAGAAAACACCCAGGTCAGTTTTCTTCCGACTTCTCATCTTTCACCTAGGTATTATTTTCTCTCCACGATGAAGCTCTGATCTCTAAGATGAACTTTGTTTAGAACTCAATCTTGTTTGGCTGGAACTCTGACTAGCCGTGGGATTTCCTACCTGTCTGTACAACAGTGTGGTCTAGGGACTGATTTATGGTTGATGAGAGAGAAAAAAGATTGGATTTAATGATTTGGGAGGAAGTCAACAGGACAGTCAAGTCCTGGAGGGAGGAAAGTGTTCTTCATCTTCAAAGGGCCCTGGTTCCCAGCACAGGACCTGATGTGTATAGCTCGTGCTCCATGAGTGTTTGTTAAGTTGAATGCATTTCAGCGGCACTACTCACTCTTAGAATGGTGTGTGTGTGTGTGTGCGTGTGCGTGTGTGTGTGTGTGTGTGTGTTGGCATTGGGTGTAGGGATAGAGCTTTAGGAAACGGCTGGTGTGTATTATGTTCTTTTGGAATCCACACCTTAGAGACCTTATTAGTCTCCTTTATTTTTTTTCTCAGCATTTCATCACCCCAACCTCTACAGGTGAGCAGAAAGTTGGTCTGTTCCTCTCAGAGAAGCGGATGGGCAGGGCTGGGAGCGTAGGTTCCAAAGCCAGACTGTGTCTGAAGCCGGCCCTGTCACCTACGAGCCATTTACTGTGTCTGGACCTGAGTTTACCCATTTCCAATGTGGACAGTAATGGGGTTGTGATGAGGATAAAATCAGTTAAAATATTTGAAGTGCCTAGAACGGTGGCTGGCACATGGGAAGTCCTCTTGCAGTGTCAGATGTGGTCATTTCACCCAAGCAGCCCCTCCCTCTGGTGCTCTTGGGTCCTCTGATGACCTGGGTGGGCTCTCAGTGGGATGGCTGGGTCAGCTCCCTGTGGAGAGCCCCTCCCTATTCTTAAGAGAGCAGGACATTTCTGCCCAGGGTTCACATAGGTTTGATTTAATGCCCTGCTGTGCCTTGGTGCCTGGGACTAGGAAAGCTAAGTCTGTCCCTTTGCTTGGGCTCTCTTTGGCCTTAAAGTAGAATGAAAGATTTGACACCATTGCCAAGTTCTAGATTAAAGGGAGGATAAACACCTGCCTTTTTGTCCAGGCTCATCCATCCAGAGGTTAGGTGAAACGGGCTGGGTGCTCAGAAAGCTAAGATAACAAGCCCAAAGAAATGTTAAGTACTGTTTGAGCTATAACTTTCCCTTATCTTCAGATTCTGTGTGCATCTCAGAATTATTGATATGTTTGCAGACCTAGACATCTTTTTTTTTAGCCAGAAATTCTGGAGAATGTGAAGCAATTGGGAGAAATGATTTGGTTCACTCAAACATGGTGCATTTTGTGGGTGGACAAACCTCACTCAGGACAGGGTGATGGCTTGTGGTGATGGGTCTACAGCTTTATAAACGTACTAAAAGTAATTGTAATTGTGTACGTAAAGTGACACAATTTTATGTAAATTTTGTTTGTAAATTTTATCTCAGTAAAGCCATTAAGGAAAAGAAGAACCCACTGGAGGCAGGGAAAGGAAGCAGGTATTTACTCTCAATTTTACTAGGTGAAAGAACAGCAACAGTGTCCCCAAATGAAATTCTTAGGTAATCTGAAAGCTCATGTTGGCCGGCAGTGTCCACCTCAACCCGCCACCCACCCATCTCTCTGCCTACCAAGCAGATGCCGGTGTAACGATGGCCACAGACACTGTCCAACTTTAGCCAGAGCTGTTGGTGACAAGCCCAACAGCTCTAAGGGAGAAATGAGAGGGCTGACAGGTGTAAAACTCAAAGCCTTTGCTTTGTGGCGGTTCTGACAAGTAGAGAAAACAGAGGCCTTCCAGGGTTGACCCCACCTCCTCATTCAGTGCCCTTTCTTTCCCTCTGGGATTTGCTCTCCCTCCAAATTCCTGGGTCCAACTCCCTCCCGCCCCCGCCCTTTGCAAAGCTAGTCCCCGAAGAGGAGTAGGAACTTTTGACACTAAGGTATTGAAGACTTCTCAGTCAGATACGTTCAGAAGTGGGATATGGCAGGATAATTCAGTGCCATTCCCAGTCATTTAGCAAACGCTTGCCGGGGGTCCAGATAGGCTGGCATCACCCCGTATGTGCAGGTGACTTCTCTCCCCATGCACATCCTCCTGCTACTGCTCTGACGGTTGTGGGTGCACCAGAGCCATGACCATGCACCCCAGTGAGGGAGGCGGCACAGATGCTTGAGTTGGCGTGTTTGGTGTCCCCCAGGCACAGACATCAACGGGGCCCTGCAGAGGGCCATCAAGCTGCTCAATGACTATGTGGCCCACAATGACATCGAAGACCGAAGTGTGTCCCTCATCGTCTTTCTGACCGATGGGAAACCCACCGTCGGGGAGACCCACACCCTCAAGATTCTCAACAACACCAAGGAGGCTGCCCGTGGCCAAGTCTGCATCTTCACCATCGGCATCGGGGATGACGTGGACTTCAAGCTGCTGGAGAAGCTGTCGCTGGAGAACTGCGGTCTCACACGGCGGGTCCTGGAAGAAGAGGATGCAGGTTCACAGCTCATCGGGTCCGTATGTCTGTCTTCTCCAGACAGTGGAACTTGGGCTCTTGGGAGAGGGCAGAGGGTTGTGTGGTCATAAGTCATCACACTGGGAGACGTCCCAAGGAATTTTTAACCCAGGTCAATCCGGATTCAGATTCTAGGCTCTGCTCTGTGACTTGAGGCATGATTGAGACTATGCTTGCTCAGTTTCCTCATCTGTAAAATGAGGATTATGGTTGGTTGACAGAACTGAGTGAGCAAACCAGTGTAAAGTCTCAGCGGGATGGCTAACACACCTACTGTGTGTTAGGTCTTCAGTTAGCTGCTGAGATTTTAATTGTCTTCTTGATACTTCTGGTAAACTTGCTAGTGCACCAGTGCACTGACGCAATGTCTAAGGTGTTTGCCTCAATTCCACCTGAGGCATATGTAGAGGTTAGTGCTGTCTCCTTCCTGTGTACTGGTTGCAACTGGCCACTGATTCTCTTTTCTGAGGTGGGGAAGAAGCTAGATCTTAGCTTTTCTAACTCTGTTTGGAGCCTTCCCACAGCTGTCATGTTGCCAAACATGGGGTGGGCTTTGCTGTTGATTTGAAGAAGTGCTGACACTTAGTGCCGCATTATGTGCTTGGACCTTCTTTACAGTATATATAGTATATACTTAAAAGGAAAAGTGAGGTTTGGGTGGATTCACAGCTGTTTAATAGCCATATTCAAGAGGATATTCATGAATGAAAGATCGAATTGGAGGTCTCTAAGGTGGGCAGTAAAGATGGTCCTTGGGATAAGGCTAGCCACCGTTCTCCTCCTTCCCCCAGTGTTCTGGTCAAAGATTTAAATAAAAAGACAGATTTGCTTCTCACATTTTCAAAATTATTCAAAACTATATTCAAAGAGGGAGAATCTAGTGCATTGTGTAATAAGATTCAATAACGGGCTCAGAAGCAAAAGCAATTACATTGAAACAAACCAACTGCCCTGTTGTATTACCAAAACCATCATCAATTACCCAACATTTATCACAAACTTGCCATGCGCCGGACTTTCCTACATCTCTTGTCTCAGGGGATCCTCACAGAAAGCCTAGAAGCGAGTGTAGTGGGGTCCAAGAGAAGCTTCCATGCAGATGATCCTCTCCTGTAATATCTGGACACACTAGACTCTGTTCCATGAAGTAACTCAGAGATTCCTGTTCCTCTTCTTTGGTTGCTCTACACCCCTCAGGCGTTGTCTTTAACTGCAAGGTTGAAATTAGGTGACTATCACTTCTATAGAATATACTCTAGCCCCAAAGAGGGGGGAAAGAAAAGAAAACCAGAGTAAGAAAGCCATTTTATTTCAAGCAAGCATTGCAGAAGCAGTCTGTATCACTTGTACTCATATTCTGGTGGTGAGACCATGGCCATATTTGGCCAGAGTGGAGGCTAAAAAATGTAGTTGGTAGCTGGCTGGATAGAACTCAGTTAGGAAAGAAAGGAAAGTGGGTTTGAGGGGACCCCTCATAGTCTACCAAAGCAGTTACTCCAGCATTCCAACTTTATAGAAGAAGACACCGAAGTTCAGAGAGGTCATGTCACGTGGCCCAAGACACCCAGCAAGGAAGTGGCTGAGCTGACCTCCACAGCCTGGGCTGTCTAGATCGTTGGAAGGGGGTTTAGATTACCCCCTTATGCAGCAAAAAGCAACATTGTGAGAACCAGGAGAAAAGCCAATGCAAACCAGTGAGGCATTACACACGAGCTTATTGTTAGACCAAGATGAGATTTCTCGAGGATAACGGGCTGCTCAAAGTGTATCTGGAATATGTGATTGGTTCTAAAAATTGTGTTTTAAGAGCCCTTTTGAGAAGCATAGGTGTGCACAAAGGAAAGTTACCAAGAGGCCGCTCAGCTCAGGGTGCCCGAAATCGTATCATATGAAGAATAGTTACGGATTGAGGACAGGAGTGGGGGGATCAACGAGGTGACACAAAGAGGACATTTCAAGGCGCACATGGCAGTGTCTGTCAGACATTTAAATGCCTGTGGTTTTGAAGCATTTGAATGTTGAAGGTGGATTAGACACCTTCGTGGGGTGTTGCTCCAGAAGCAGAGCAGAGATCCGTGGGTGGGAACTGCCCTGTGACCTACCCCAGGGGACGCCTCCTCCCTGTCAGAGCAGTGGAAAGGAGGCGGGAAGCCTGTGGGATGGCGAGTTCTCTGCCACAGGGAGGTGTTCAAGCTACCGCTGCCCGGCCTCCTGGCCCCTGCGCTCCGCTGGGTGGTGTTGGACTTGCGGGCCACTGAGACCCGCGGTCCTCTGGCAGGTGGGGCCTGGGTGGCCTGCAGCCCCAGCTCGCCCTGACTGTCTCCCCGCGTCCCTCCTGACGATGCAGGTTCTACGATGAGATCAGGACCCCTCTCCTCTCGGACATCCGGGTGGATTACCCGCGGGCCGCGGTGGAGCAGACCACCAGGACCCTGTTCCCCAACTATTTCAACGGCTCGGAGATCGTCATCGCGGGGAAGCTGGCGGACAGCAGTGCGGAGCAGCTGCACGTGGAAGTCACGGCTAGCAACAGCAAGAAATTTGTCATCCTCAAGACGGACGTGCCCGTGGGTCCCCGGGAGGTGGGGAATGGCGTGGCAGGAAGCGCCGGGCCCGAGGGCGGTGGCGCGGGGGGCCCCAAGCACGTGGAACGGCTGTGGGGCTACCTGACGGTGCGTGAGCTGCTGAGCTCCTGGCTGCACGGCGGCGACGGGCCGGAGAAGGAGCGCGCGCGGCAGAAGGCGCAGGCCCTGGCCGTGGCCTACCGCTTCCTCACCCCGCTCACGGCCATGCACCTGCAGAGGTCGGCCCTGCGGCTGGACCAGCCCGGGGATGCGCTGGGCACGGCTGCCGCCGCCGGCCCGGAGGCCCTGGTGCAGAGCCTGCGGGGCGCCAGCCCGCAGCCAGGTGAGCAGCCTCCGGGGCGGCAGGTGCACTGCCGGGGCCCCCTGCTGTCCCTCCCCGGCTCAGATCATGCTGTGCCCGGTCTTCAGCGGCCGTCGTACACTCCGGGGTCTGCAAAGAGTGGATCTGTAGAGAAATGAGGCATTAGTCCCGGAAATGCTGTCCCATAAAGTCCATCTGCTGATCAATCAGCAACATTGGGTGCGGCCCACGGACGAGGCCGTATTGGAGGCACCAGGGTTGAACAGAGGGGTGAACACAGATGCGTTCCCAAGTGCCCTCCTCCATCTGTGAGCCTCCAGAGCCGGGCCCGCTTACCCCCGGGCGTGCACGTTCACCAGCCATGGGCACCTGGGGCTCAGCCCTGCGAGTGGAGACACACAGCCCCTGGGGGGTGGGACCCCACTCGCTCCGCGGCACACTCGCTTTGTGGAATGTCAGAACACTTTCCCCTGCGATGCCTTTTTTTTTTTAAAAACATTTTATTTATTTATTCATGAGAGACACACAGAGAGAGGCAGAGAGACACAGGCAGAGAGAGAAGCAGGCTCCATGCAGGGAGCCCGATGTGGGACTCGATCCCGAGGCCCCAGGGTCACGACCTGAGCCGACGGCAAATGCTCAACCCCTGAGCCCCGCAGACGTGCCTAATGCTTGCTTTTTATTGTCTTGAGAACGTATGTGAGGGAGGACGCTCTGGATCCTCGAGAGAATTCATCCTTTGCGTGCTTATCACTCAGAATCTACACAGAAACTGTCGTTACCAGTCTCAGGCCGTCTCGTTGGGGGAAATCAGCAGCGACAGGCACAGGAAAAGGAGAGGGGAAAGTAGTTCTGCCAAAGCACAGCCGTATAATCTCAGTAATAACGGTTTGTGGAAAAGAGGGTGCTTCATATGTGCAACAAGTTTACTGAATTCCGGCCAAGTTCACATCTCCTAAGGGGAGGGAATTGACATGAACCCAGGGCCTGCAAACACTGTCTCATTTATTCCTCAGGTCCTAAACCCTGAGCAGCACCTGGGTGTGGTAGGGAGAGCGGAACGGGAGGACCCAGCCCCCGCTGTTTCTGCGGTGTGGCACGTGGCAGGTGTCTGAACCTCTCTGGGCTTCTGTTCCCTGGTCTATGAAATGTAGATCCTAAGCATCCCCCTGAAGGGCCATTGCAAGGATTAGACGCGTCAAGTCTTCGGTACATAGCAAGCACTCCACAAATACTAGATCCCTCTGCTGCGAGGGATGTAGGAGTAGCCATTTATTGAAGGATTCAGATGATAACTCTATCTGGATTATTACTTTTATTTTTACATTTTTATATTTTTTAAATTGAAAAAAAAAACAACAATGCACAATTCACCATCTTAACCGTTTCGAAGTATACAGTTCAGTAGTGTGACACATATTCACAGGTCTCCAGGACTGTTTTCAACTTGCAAACCTGAGCCTCTGTATCCATTGGACAGCTGTACTCCCAGCCCATAACTATTCGTTAGTAGGATAGAATGTTTTCTATTATTATTATTATTATTATTATTATTATTATTATTATTAGCTTTGCTTTCTCTTATGATGTATGCAGAAATCTTAGGAAGAATATGACCTAATGTATAAAGGAATAAAATAACCCAGTGTTCACGTGGTACGCCTTCACTTGTGTGTTGGGAGGCCCAGCTCCTTGGTTAAAACAGGTGATGTTGGGCAGCCCGGGTGGCTCAGCGGTTTAGCGCCGCCTTTGGCCCAGGGTGTGATCCTGGAGACCCGGGATCGAGTCTCGCGTCGGGCTCCCTGCATGGAGCCTGCTTCTCCCTCTGCCTGTGTCTCTGCCTCTCTCTGTGTGTCTCTCATGAATAAAATAAAATAAAACAAAAAAAAAAATAAAACCAAAGAGGTGATGTTTTTAAATGACCACAGGTGCATTCGAGAGCTGTGTTTCACTCACCCCGGACCTCTTGTCTGTGCCTCTGCCCTCATCCCCCTTAATGAATAATAATGGTGGCTCTCTTCCTTCCTTCTAGGACCTGCTCTCAAGAAACCGTACAGCCCAAGAATTAAGGTCTCCAGAACGTCAGGTAAGGAAAAGCCTGTGGTTGTGTGTCCCTTGAGGGCTGAGATGTTTACCAGGTGGATCACCAGGAGTTCCCCGAAGCCAGTAAAACGCCAGCCCCTAGAGCACGACACGGGACCCACGGTTGTTCAGCAAAAGGCAGCAGCGAGAGGCAGTTCTAAGAACAGGGGGAGGGATCCGTCCTGCAAACACCGAGGCGAGGCTGTGGCCCCAGGGAGCCCGGCAGCCCTGACTGGGGAGGGGGGGGAGGGGGCACATGCAGAGCAGAGGCACCTTTCCATCATTACTGAGCTTAAAAGTCACTTGTTTCAAGAGATGCGAAGGGGACGTGCGTCCCGCTGCCCGTGTTACGGATATCTGTGATGTGCAGAGTCTATTATTATTGTTGTTATTTTAATCTTTGGCTTTAGAAGGGAAAGACCAATAAAAATAGCATAAAATTTCCTTCGGCCAGCTTCCTGGGATTATGAGGAACATCCAGGCAGACTAACAACACAAAGGCAGAGTTTTAGTCCTCAAAGGTCCTGCAAAGAACACACGTCATCTTCTGTGGGTATCACTGCCTTGTTGCTGATATGCTCGACGGGCCAGATCGCAGAGCCAGGAACGTTCTAGAAGTTAGCCATGCGGAGAGGATGCTCACGGTCTCCGATGCGAAGAGGACAACTCTTTTGCGCACGCACATGCTTTGTGGAATGCGAGGAGACTCTCCCCATGGATGCGGCATGGAATAATGACTTTCAGACCCGTCCTCTCCTTTTTGAAACAAGCGGCATCTTTCCGTGTAAAAGGATTTGGAGGATTTGAGTAGAAATGATGTGGTGTGAGCTCAAGAATCTCTCAAAGAACTGTCACATAATTTTTTTTTAAAGATTTTATTTATTTGAGAGAGAGAGAGAGCAAGCGAGCAGGGGGGAAGGGCAAGGGGAAGGAGAGCTGGACTCGGGGCTCCATCCCAGGACCCGGGATCATGACCTGAGGCGAAGGCAGACGCTTAACCCACTGAGCCAACCAGGCTCCCGAATTGTCACATAATGTTCGTACCTGGAGAGTGCCAAAAATACGGACTAGGATTTTACCTCTGATGGGTGTCTTTTTTTTTCTTTCTCATCTACAAAAGACCACCTTGTATTTCTTCGTGTGTCGTAGGGTGCCCGAGGCACTTCACAGTGACTTCAGCCAGATTCTTTCATGGGCCTTTCTGAGTCGTGACTGACGGAGACAGAAAGTTTTTTTGTTTTGTTTTGGTTTTTAGCAGTTACACCGAGGACATTAATTTGCTCGCGACTTGAAAAGACTGACCGTATGCAGACTGCGTGCACGAGCATATGCGCGTGATGCGCAGAGGCATCCAGAAACACGCTGCATTTGGCATAAAAGTTAGAAAGGAACTAACTCTCCAGTGAGGGAAGAGAATTGATGTAGACGGTCGGGAATTATTTTGTCTGCACGGCCGGAGGCAAGGCCCTTCGTGTCTGTTGTCCAGAGGCAAAAATGAGGAGAATGTGCAAGGAACAGAGACTGGCCACACTCTGTGGTCTTATCTGTGGACAAACCCATGAGAGTGTTTAGGTCCACGTGCCCCAGAGGAGGGGTTTGCAGGGTCATCGCTGACCAGTCTTTTCCAGCACCCAGTGACTCTGTGGCCTTCGTGCTCACCCCCCACCCCCATTGGGCTCGGTCACTGTCATGTAGGGACTGTGGAGCCTGGCCACTGTGCATCTAGTGCTGTGGTGCTCCGGTCACTGGAGATGGAGGGTTTGCATCCACAGCTCTTCCCTCGGGGGGTCAAAGGAGAAAGGAAATGATTTTCTTTGACCTGAGTGGGGTGGAAGGAGCATCCTGTTGTATTCAGGGGACCCGAGTTCACACCCCTCACACGCTGACCCTGTACCCCAGGTGTGTCCCTTTGCCCCCCCAGTCCCCTTCCTCGTTTTGACGTCGAGGATCAGTGACAGGCGAGCCAATCATGCGTGAGCAAGTGGGAGGGAGTATTCACACATGGAAGGCGCCCAGTAAATGTCTCTCTTGCTCTCTCCTGGTTTTTCCTGGTCGGGCAGTGGATGGAGATCCCCATTTTGTCGTGGATTTCCCCCTGAGCAAGCTCACCGTCTGCTTCAACATTGATGGGCAGCCGGGCGACATCCTAAGGCTCGTCTCTGACCACGCGGACTCTGGTAAGTTCCACGCTCCCTGCGACCTCTGGGCAAGGGCGAGGTAGGTGTGAGGGCCCCCTCTGTTCTTGGGACGGATGTCCATGTACAGAAGGGGCCACATGACAGACACTCCCCGAGGATCGTGGGGGCTTAATTAAAGGAAGCCGACTGCGTGCGGGGCTAGAGTCAGGAGGACGACGGCTGGAAGCCCTGCTCTGGCTTAACTCATTGAGCCTTGGGCACACGTCTCCCCTGGAACCTGGGGACAGGGGTACTCGCTCTGCCACTCTCACTGGCTGTTGTGAAGACCGGATGAAATAGCGGATGTGAAGTGGTTCTGTGAACGCCCAGGGGCTGCATAGATTCACGATCGATTATTGTCGGCACGTCTTTCCATTCCAAAACTGTGATGGCAGGAAGGCTGGAGCCCTCAAGCCGTCTCTCCCAGCTCCTCCGTGACGTGAGGCTAAGCCTCCAGCTCTGTGTGCATCGAATGCAGAGGTGAAAAGGGCTCCGATCTCCTGCAGGCTGTAGAGGGGCTGGGTATAAGAGGTCTCGAGTCACCCGCAGGGAACAGTGCCTGAGGGATGGCTCTGTGGCGTTTCTGGAAGGCTAGGTGATACCTGTGGTGTAATCACCTAATACGTGATCCCGGGGCTCCTTTCCCACCTTGTTCCCTTGCAAGGCTTCCGAGCCTTCGGGCTAAGTCTCCGCGCATCCTAACTCAGGCTCAGCAGCGAGATGGGGGCCTGACCGTACCCCTCCCTGCAGGTGCCCACCTTCCTAGGGGCCTGTTCCTGGCACTTCTGTGATCAGCATTGGTGTCTGTGAAGAAACGGCCAGAGATGCCTGGAGCCTCCAGGCTGCAGTAGCTGGCCTCTGCTCGTGCTCGGATTTCTCCTTCCCCCTTTCCCCCTGCCCCAGGGAAGGCAAGTCCACATCTTCGTTCCCCTGCTCCAACATAGGGACGATGTCACGCACACCTGCACGCATGCACACAGCCATTCAGTAGGACAGAGGGGCACCTACCTGTGAGTCAGACTTCATGGTGCTGGAGACACAGAAGTAAGGACCAGAGGAGGAAGGAAAATCTATGAGATGCCTTTAGCCTGACGGTGGGATGGTGCGCTAACCACTGCCCTCGTCCCCTTGGTGGGATGGTGCGCTAACCACTGCCCTCGTCCCCTCTGCCTTCCAGGCGTGACCGTGAATGGAGAGCTGATCGGGGCCCCGGCTCCCCCAGGCGGCCACAAGAAGCAGCGCACATACTTCCGCACCATCACCATCCTCGTCAATAAGCCCGAGAGGTCTTACCTGGAGATCACGCCCAACAGAGTCATCTTGGACGGTGGGGACAGGCTGGTCCTCCCCTGCAACCAGAGTGCGGTGGCGGGGAGTCGGGGGCTGGAGGTGTCCTGTGTCCGCCAATGCCAACGTCACCGTTACCATCCAGAACACCATCGCCTTCGTCATCCTCATTCACCTGTACAAAAAGCCAGCCCCCTACCAGCGAAACCACCTGGGCTTCTACATCTCCAACAGCAAAGGCCTCTCTGGCAACTGCCACGGGCTGTTAGGTAGGCAGCTGCTCTCACGCCGGTGCGGGGTGTAGAGCTCCGTTTCCCAAAGCGAGGCTGATACCAGCCCATGTGTTTAGCTTAATTGAGAAATGCGGTGGTGGAGTGACAGGTCTTGCCCCCCAACCCCACGCCCCCTGCCCCAGTGACTTTCTGGAACAGCCATATCAGTGAATTCTCACTGGCCTTCTGGGAAAGTGAGCAAAGACTTTCTGAGTCCTCCTCTCAAGGCCTGGCTCCTGACTCAGTGAGAAGAAGCGAATACAGGGCAGTGCACGGCCCAGCACCAGGCCTGAGTCCCCGCCCGGCTCCGGGCCGCAGGCGGTCCCCTCCTGCGGGCCACGTGTAGGCCCTGTGGGCCCCCTGCCCATGGTGAAGGGTGAGCTGCCGCCAGGGCCCAGTTTAGAAAGCAGGATTTCCTGGCGCTGGAGCTGGCTGTGTTTCTGTCCGGCTTCGCTGCCAAGCATGAGCCGCCTCTCCCACACGCAGGCCGGTCTTGCTGTGGCCTCGGCGGTGCCCTCACTTGACCTGCAGAATTCCGGGGATGCGGATCGGAAACAGGCCAAACCGACTGCCATTCCCACCGAGCGCACCGTCGAGGAGGGGACCGGGAGCCCCGGGGAGGGGAGAGACTCAGCCTTCCTCCCTGAGTGTCCGTCCCGTCCCCGTCTCCCAGTTCCCGAGGACGCCGTGGATAGCTGTCTATCCTCATCGTTAGGCAGCTGTCCAGTGTCCGCAGCTGGACGGCTTCCAGAGAGGAGGCCACCGCGAGCCCAGCCTCGCACTCCCCGAATCTGCGTCCTCCCAATGCGGGTCTGATGCCGGGGAGTCCAGCCCAGGACGGCGGGCGGGGTCGCGGCCCCTGAGGCCCGTGTGCTGGCTGGTCACCCGTGGCCTACACCGAAATCGGCTCTTGCAGCCCAGGGTGCCCTGCCCCCGACTTAGAGCCGGTGCCTTTCTGTGTCCTGCCAGGTCAGTTCCTGAACCAGGAGGCCAGACTCACGGAGGAGCCTGCCGGGCTCGGCAAGGACCCCCAGGCCGGCGAGCAGCCCGAGACTGTCCTGAAGGTGAAAGGACACCGGGTCCCGGTGGTCTGGAAACAACGGAAAATCTACAACGGGGAGGAGCAGGTTGACTGCTGGTTCGCCAGGAACAACGCGGCCGAGCTGATAGACGGGGCGTACAAGGATTACCTGGCAGCCCATCCCTTCGACTCCGAGACTTCGTTTGGCCTGGGACTGTCCAGGGCACTCTGACGCCAACAGCTGTGACTTCAGCGTGCGGACAGGGATGTGGTCTTCGGGGACCCCCCGGTGCGGTTCCTGTCGCTTGCAGGTGCCTGGCATCCCGGCTGTTTGCTGCCACCTGCGACCTACCCCTGGCGGCGGGCAGGCCGGATGTCCACTGGAGCAAAGGGCAGGGTCGGCCCGGGAGGGAGCTTGTTGTTTCCTGCCACTGCCCCATCCTGCCTCCCCCCTCCCTCTGGACCATAAAGCCGGTAGCCCCCAGGGGCAAAAGTCATACTTAAAAGCAAGAGGTCTGCGTCTCTGTCCCCATAGCCTGTCCAAAGGGACGTTGCCACAAAGCTGCTTCTCTCCGTGCAAACGGCCAAGTCTGGGCGCTCTGCTTTGCACCTCACACTGATGCTTAGGACTTCCGTCCTCTCAGAGCCACCGTGTTCTCCAGATGTGTGGTCAGCCTCTGCCTCGGGGGGACCTCTCATGGGGCCTAGGCCATGGGTCAGGCAAATAGCTCGTAGATTTGATCATTGTAAGCAATTAAGTCTTTTCTTAGGAGAGGATTTTATTTTTTTTCTTTTCTTTCTTTCTTTTTTTTTTTTTTTTCCCTGCTGTGGTATCTTGCCCTGGAAAGTGAATTTTCATTAAAAACAAATTGGCTGAAAATAGAAAATCTGCATCCCAGATGCTGACGTCTAGTGGGCTTTGTAAACCACTCAACGGTGCCGATAGGGTGCTCTCCTGTTTATTCCGGTAAGCTAATAAAAGGACTACCCCATGTGGCTGTTTTTTACAGGCCCGTCTTGGTTGGAGCGTTGGCCCACCTTGGACTTGGCGCTCTTCTCCCATTGTCAGAATTCTGGCCTTCTTTGCTCCAGGTCCTGGCTCGCAGGTTCTCGGCAGAAGGCGTGCTTACACAGCTGAGGAGCTTTCCCGTGTCTCAGGCCGAGCCAGGAAATCAGCCCAAGAACGGGTCCCAGAACCTGGTCCCAGAACCTGGACAAGCAATCTGATCCCACGAGGCAAAGGTTAAAATCAGTGGCGGGGGCTTCAGAGTCAGGGAGCACCACCCTTCTCATGGCGGGATTCCCCTCCACCCCACAGCCCATCACGCTATCCCGGGGAAGCGAGGCTGAGGGTGGCATCAGGGGCCCCCCACCCTGCCTCCTCGCCAGTTCTTGCCTTTGCTCTGTTTGGTCTTCTTGGGGCCACCTGGGGTTCAGCAAAGCCTGGTCCTCCCTGGGTGCAGAGCGTGGCCAGGACGCAGGTGGACACAGGTGCCACTCAAGCCACATGGCAGAGAAAAGGAAGATTTGGGTTGGAGAAATGGAATATTTTAACATGAGGCTGAACTAAATAAAAGCTTTTGTGCTGGCTTCACAAGAGGTTTCTCCCAGTCGGGAGTGACTCCAGAGCGAGCTTTCAGGAGACATGGAACCATACTTAGCACTTGGAGGGAAATCAGAGTCAAGAAAATTGTTTATCGTATTTACCCTCCCATGGGGCACATTCGAGCAGCAAAATGACATCCACATGTTCCTGTCGGACCAGGCGGCTTCAGGAGGTTGTTAGTGCAGCGGGGGTGGGGGAAGTGTCGGGTTCTGTCTCGGAGACGCGGTGTCCCTCTGGTGCACCCACCAGGCCCGGCCCCGCCAGCTCTGGGTTTTCTGACTCCCATCTTCCCAGACTCAGCTGCCTGTTTTCAGGCCAGCGGTGTGAAGACACCAGCCCAGACTGCTGACAGAAGCGTCCATAGCTCAGAGCTCAGAGGAAGAGGAGATGTGTGCACCAGGGGTACCGGCTGGGCCACTGTCAGGCTCCCCCAGGTCCTCCCTGTTACGTAACTTCGGCCCCCGCTGGGCAGATGTCCCGCCAACCTAGGGACTCGGCCCACCCTGTCAGTGTTGAGGCAGTGATCGACCGTCCAGGTCCAGGTCTCGGGGCTGCAGGGGGAGTGGCACCCAGCCACAAGCAACACTTGATCTCAGGGTCGTGAGTTCAAGCCCCACATTGGGTGTAGACATTACTCAAAAAAAAAAAAAAAAAAAAAGAAAGAAAGAAAGAAAGAAAGAAAGAAAGAAAGAAAGAAAGAATAAAGAAAGACTGGAGGGAAGGCTGTTATTGCACATTACCAGTTACTGCTGCTTTCTAAGAGCAGAGAAGAATATTCCAGAGAGGTATCCCTCACTTTCTTACACTGAAAAAAAAATGGTTTTTGGGTATCAAGGTTGAGCTTTTCTGTTAATCTTTTTACTTTAGGCAAATCCCACTTTTCTTTTTTCCCCTCTTTATACTGAGTCTTTCTTTCTTTTTTTTTTTTTAAGATTTTATTTATTCATTCATGAGAGACACAGAGAGGCAGAGACACAGGCAGAGGGAGAAGCAGGCTCCATGCAGGGAGCCTGACGTGGGACTCGATCCCGGATCTCCAGGATCACACCCTGGGCCGAAGGTGGCTCTAAACCGCTGAGCCACCCGGGCTGCCCTGTACTGTGTCTTTCTATTGCAAAAGTTATTTACCATTAATTGGTTTATTTTAGCCTGAGACTGTGGTATCTCTAAAAAACTCCACAGCCGTGTTATACTTAGGACTTTGTAATTTAATTGGAAAACATAGTATTTTTGTTGGTGATGTGTGTTGTGGATAGCAAGCCTTATAAAAAGTAAATGTAGGGGCGTCCAGGTGGCCTCTGCATCTGACTCTTGGTTTCGGCCCAGATTGAGATCTTAGGATGGTAGGATGGAGCCCCTTGTCCGGCTCCCTGCTCCACGAAGAGTCTGCTTGACGATTCTCTCCCTCTGCTCCTCCCTCCCCATGCTGTCTCTCTAAAAAAAAAAAACAGTTAAAAAAATAACCACTTAAAAGTAAATGAGGAAAGAAGGAATTGCCTTCTCTGGTGGGGAAACTGAGGCAGAGTACAGTTGAGTGGTTTTTCCCACGTTATGTGAAAGACCTAGAACAAGGCCAGGCTGAACCTCCAGAATTAATTTTGCTGGCTTTGCCTTGGTTTCACCACGTGGGCCCCCACTGTCTCCCTTAAGCACCTATACATGGAGGCGAGGTGCCAAGTGAGCGGTTGAAGGAGATTGACCACCGTGTTGCAGTCAGAGGAGATAACTCTCAGCGTTCTCACCACAGCCAGTGTTGGCACATTCAAAAAGTTGACTGAGTGGGGTCTTAGCAGGTACCCTCCTGGGTCCTTATCCCCTCCCTCATCTGAAAAAAAGAGAAACATCTGCATGCGTGTCCTCTCTAATTTATTTTCCCAAATAAAATGGACAAGATGTTCCTTATCCCCCCATACTTGGTGCTTTATCTTCTCCATTCTGACTTTTCAATGATTTACTACTTCTGACCAGACAGAGTGGGATTGGGGAGCATAAACCGGGGTGACACTGCATCATGGCCTGGGGCTGCAGGGCCCTGGGAGCTGGAAAGGACACCTCCTTGATCCTGCCAGGCCTGACAGTCAGTCTTCGATTGAATCATGTATCCTCCCAGGTGGATGAGGGACAAGATTCTTTTCTTTAAATTTACCTCTTGGCTAAATGGAATGGAATGGAATGAATGTTGGTGTCCTCCCAAAATTTATAGGCTGCAGCCTAAATCCTCAGTGTGATGGTATTAGGAGGTGAGGCCTTTGGATGGTGATGAGGTCATGGGGGGCTGATGGGATTTTGCTCTTATAGGAGGAAGAGGAGGAGGAGGGGTTGAGAGGAGGATGAGCAGTAGGGATGATCTTTCTGCTCTCCGCTGTGCGAGGGCAGCAAGAAATCAGCTGTCTGTGAGCCAGGAAGAGGGCCCTCACCAGGCACCGAATCTGTGGGCACTCCGATCCTCGATGTCTAGCCTCCAGAGTTATGAGAAAGAAACGCTCGTTAAGTCACTTGGTCTATGGCATTCTTGGAATAGCAGCCTGCACTAAGACACTGAATCCAAAGTATGAATGCTAGCTCCTTGGTTAAGCTAATATCCAAAATGTGTCCAGTGCTGTTATTAAATCAGAAGGACTCTTGGAGCCATGAGAAAAGGATCCAGCTAAAATAAACAGCAATTAAAGTAACATCACTAAGAAAAGACTTAGAAATGTAACTTTAAATATTTATTTTAGTCAGTTTAGTAAGTAGGGTATGAGACAGTTCACATTCAAGAGACTTTTTTTTTTTCTTAAACAGGGAGAATGTTGTCCAAAGACAAACAGCATCTAGGGACATTTCTGTGTTGAGGGCAAATGGAGTGAGGGCTGTAGAGAATAAAACTTGGTGATTCTAACTGTACTGCTTGCTTATAGAGATTTCTGATACATTGAAAACCCACGTAAACGGGGTAGCAAGTGACATCGGAAGAAAAATAAAACACAAGCTATTCTACAGAACAGCAGATGCACAGCAGACATTCCTAGACTTGTTTATGTAACTGCCAAACCCATGGAGAAGCACCTTAAAGCCCTCAGTCCCTTAACTTCTGGGACACTGACATCCCAGAGCTTATGCCTCCTCATCGGGTCCCTCATTTGCATACACCAACCACCACTGTCTTGCTGCTGCTTCTTCCACTTGCATGTGGGGCACTTTCCCTCATCAAACAGACTTTCTAGCTCATGGTGTAGCACTGCCCTTCCAGTGCTGAGTGGTTCTGTAGGAGCTTCGAGCTCAACTACATTCCCATTGAGTGATGTTGTTATTTTATTATTATTAATTATTATTATTATTAAAGATTTTATTTATTTATTTGCATGCATGGTTGAGAGCAAGAGAGAAGAGAGTAGGTGAGGAACAGAGAGAGAAGCAGGCTCCCCACTGAGCAGGGAACCCAATGCAGGGCTCCATCTCGGGACCCTGGGATCGTGACCTGAACCAAAGGCAGACGCTCCACTAACTGAGCCACTCAGGCGCCCCAAATTCTGAACAGAGTGATCCTGGGTTAGAACCGGCACAGACACAGAATGTGAGCGATGGCCCTGGAAGGGTGCATGGAAGAGGAAACCAGCAGACGCCCGACAACAAGGGCGTCAAGTTGGCCTCTCTGGGCTCTGGCTCCTCCATCTGTAGCACGAAGGGGCTCTACGAGCCCGGTGTGGTCTTTATCTTCCGCCGGCAGAAGAAGATCCTTCCTGAGCCCCCAAGAAACAATTGCAAAATGATTCATATGATGAGTCCCGTGGGTTTTGAGATCCAGTGATCCAGACCCAGGGATTCAGAGGAAAACAAAACACATGCCTCCTGGCAGGTGACATTTAGAGCTGGAGGTAGAACGGATGCAAAGATGGAAACAGAGCGCCAGAAACACAGCAGGTGAACTTGGCGGTGGGCGGCGCGCTACCCACTTTCCTCCTGATCAGGGGGTGGGTTCGGTCCCCAGCCCCACACTCCTGGCTGCAGAGGACGCCTAGGGAAAGTCACCGCTCCACGGGGTCCATCCCGCCCTCGGGGATCCTGCTGCCGTTGAGCAGACTTAGGTCCCCTCTGTGCCCCCAACACGCCCTGGCCTCAGCAGCGCCTCTGTTCTCTGGCCCTTGGGACCGCCTCACCCCACAGCTTCCCCGCCGTCTGCCTGCTGTTTGGCTGAGAATGCTGCGGAAGGAGCTCCTATCAAAGGGGCTCTGTCCTCTTCACACCCCTTCCTCCTTTCTCACTTCCCCTGGGCAGGTGCTTCAGTGATTTTCTCTCTTCTTTAGAATCTCCAGACTTGTCTCCCACCAGGTTCTGCTGTCTGGATTCCAACGATCACTCTGGAAGTCTTCTCTAGTCTGAAACAGTTGTGCCCACTGGGCTTCCATCTTCTCTCTTTTGTGTCGGTGTCAGACTCCTACAGTGGTTGGTATTCAAAACCGCGTTTATTCTTTTATTTTTATTTTATTTTATTTTTTTACCTCTTAGGAGCTTATCTCATCAGATTCCACTTCTGTCCTCACCTCGTTGGTGGACGTGTATCTCAGGCGTCACAATACCTTTCCTGTCTCCCACTTCCAGGAGGCAGGGTCTTCAACCTCTACTACATATGACCATGTCAGCCTCTTCCTCTCTTTGAAATTCTGGATCACTTCGCTCCCTTTGTGTGATTAAAAATCTTTTTTTTCTTAGTCTCTTCTTGCTGAATTTCTTTCCTCCTACCAACCTGTGGACTTACCCTAGGTTTCCCCTTGGTCCTCTCCATGCACTTCCTTAGGGAACTCACTCACTTCACATTTCAGCATCTGGCTCTGCAGAGCTGACCCCTGAAAATAGATTTATGGGCTTGACTGCCCATCTGGGGATGCTTCCTCTTTGTTATTCTGGCATCAGCTCAGACTCGGGAATAGAAGAAAACCTTCTGTCTTCAAAGTGTCTATGTTTTTATTATAAGTATTTGGAATTTGGGATCTGGGAAGAAACAAATTCTAGCAACAGTCAGAAGTCCTTTTTATTTCGATTGTGGCAAATAAAGGTAGAAGGAGTGTGTGTGTGTGTGTGTGTGTGTGATACATTTCATAGGAGGCCAATTTAAAATTAATTTTTATTGACACGGCATTCTTCCTGAAAACTCTCTGTTAATCATATTATTTTCTCAAAACAACAGCTGTGTTTGTGTAAGACAAGGCCCAAAGTCCTGATTGCTCACTGGGAATTTCTGGTTATATAAGATGAAAATCACACATGCTAAGTTTATTGATATGTCAGTTAAATAACTCCATTGCACTATCGGTACAAAATTCGTTATAAACACATTTTCTTTCTTTTTTTTTTATGAACACATTTTCTTTCTTTTTTTTTATGAACACATTTTCTTTCTTTTTTTTTTTATAAACACATTTTCGTATGCTCTTTAAAAATAAATCTTAATTGAAATGTGTAAGGCCAACGTAGTAAAGACAATAGTCCCAATATTTGGGAATGAAGGTACGTGTGGTATATACACAGCCATTTTATCCTGTTAAATTTCCAACTGGAAGCAGGCCTCACATTGCTAGGATCTCTCAGCTCTATAAATGTCATGGAATGCCGAAAGCCAGCCTCTAGTCGACAAGCTCACATGGATGTTACAGAAAAAAAACCTTCCAGGGAAAGGCAGGAACAGTTCAAAGTCTGAAGGCACAGCCCAAAAGCGAAGTATATTTGCATTGGAAGAAGGCTGGAGCCCAAAAATATTCTAGAAACTGAAAGTTCTCCAATGTAACCTGGAGTCAACGCTTTATTATTATTTTTTTTTTTTGAAACCTCTTCATCTGCCTGCCTGGAGAACTAAAATCAAGCACTCTGAGAACTTGGGATGAAAACATAATGTACAGCTGTGTGTATTGCTGACAGGCCAGGACAGTTTTAATTTTTCATGCAACCTTCCCAGAAGACAAAATGGTTCAAAACTAACAAATTCACCTAAGTCATTCGTTTAACCAGTATTTAGTGAGAACTGACTATGTGGGCAGGATGGAGGGCCCTCCTGATGCGTGTCTGGAGATAACATTTCACAGAATTAGCTGTAAAAGACAGACATCTGGTGCCCACACAAATGCATGCAGGTTTGAAAAGGAAGGGCCTGTTCGCGGCTTTTCAGGGGACGAGGCACTGGCATTGGGTCTAGTCTTACGGAACTAGGGAAGCTTGGTGGGGAAAACTAGGAATATTTTACATAGGAATTAATTAATTAATCAGTTAATTAATTAATTAATTAAATTATAGATTCATCCATCTATTTGTGAGAGAGAGAGAGTGTGAACATGAGTAGGGGGAGGGGCAGAGAGAGAAGCAGGCTCTGTGCTGAGCGGGGATCCTGTCTCAGGGCTTGATCCCACGACCCTGAGATCATGACCTGAGCTGAAACCAAGTATCGATTGCTTAACCCACTGCACCCACCAGACACCCACCAGAACTTATTCATTCTTAATAAAACACTGAAGCAAAGGAAAATAAGTTGTATCAAAAAGAACTAAAATGTCAGGAACGTCGAATGCCTCGCCTCATCACAGAGCTGTTCTTTGGGTGTAGGCCGGTCTGGCCACAGTGCCTTTGCTCATCCGATGACCCTGGGATGCCCCAGACAACCCAAAGGTGGCTTCTGCTTTGACTCCAGTGGATCCCTGGAGCCTGCGTCCATCACCCACCTGCATGGGTCAGCTGCGTGTCACGGGGCAGGGAGAGAAGGCGGGGCGCCCCGAGGCAGTGGGTCCAGCGTCGCCTTTTCCCTCTGGCAGCAGGTGTCCACGGCAGCACATTTGGGCCGCTTTCTGACTCTGGTCCAGGTGCCAGGTGGACAGGGGATGTGCTGGGCCCGAGGCCATAGGATGGCTCCACGTGCATCTTCCTCCCTCTTCCTTAGAAACAACGTGGGAAGCAGCCCTCGGCGGCAAACCACTGTGGACGCATGTCTGGAGAGCTGGGGTGTGGGGAGCGGCTGGGGAAGGGGGTCCCCACCTGCAACCATTACATTTGCAGACACGGAGAGCCACAGAACTCACGTGCACACTTGATGGCTTTTAAATGTCACTCGTCCTCTTCGGAGAGGCCCAGACAATGGCAGCTGTGGACGTGATTAATGAGCTGCGGGTGCACCTGGCAGGGGCTGGAGGGGGCTGGAGGGGGGTGGGCAGGGAGCTCCAGCGACTTCCCTCTCCCACTGTCAGAGCCCCACAGCACCGCGCAGCTGACGTGTCCTAGTTTCTGAGGAGGAGCGGGCGAGCCCAGCAGAGCCCTGTGTGGGCAGGGAGGAGGAAGGAGCCTGCACTGACTCGGCCCTGGGGCCACAAGCAAGGACAACAGGGGTCGGGAAGGTGCTGCAGGAAGGTGCTGCAGGGGGTCCATGGCCCGGAGGTGAAGTGCCTGGAAAAGTCTCCTTCGTCACCCCCCACCCCCGCGTTGGCACACCCTCTGTTGTCCCTGGGGATGAGTGACAACCTGCCCGGCCTCGTAGGACAGACACAAGCCTCGCTTCCTCTGTGTCCCCTGCTCGGGCTTCCTTGCCCTCCTGTCTGGGGCGCCTCACCCCCACCTGAGACCCACGGGCGACTTCAGGCCCCATCCCCATTGTGGGGTCCCCTGGCTCGTGTTCACCTTCTCCCTGACCTCCCTCAGCTGCTTGGAGCAAAAAGGGAGGGACAGGGAGAAGGCCGTGCATCTTCACCATCATCATGGAGCCAAGGGGTCTTGACAGATGACAGCATCTGACCTTTTTCAGTTTTCGTTTTATGGATTTATTTCAGAAGCTCACATGAAGTTGCAAAGCGACGTGCAGGATGCTCCCTGCTGCTTATTAATAGTGTTTAAAACAAACACACACATGGCACGTCTGGGTGGCTCAGTCCGTTGAGCATCTGCTCTCGGCTCAGGTCATGATCTTGGGGTCCTGGGATCAAGCCCTGCATCGGGCTCCCGGCTCATTGGGGCATCTGCTTCTCCCTCTGCCCCTCACCTCACTTGTGCTCTCTCTTTCTCTCTCACTCTCCTAATCAAATAAATAATAAAATAAAACCTTAAACACACTCCACCCCAAGAAATAGCACAAATGGCCGTCAGAAGGCGGGAGCGTGTTCATCGTGGGAACACGAACCCCAGGGCTTGTGGCTGTTGAAACGAGGTGGAGCTGTAGGTGTTACCGCAGAAAGCAAATGCCTGTGAGATTAGGATACAGGTTACGGTATAGGCACATGGAGGCTGATCCTAGCAGATTGTAACGTCTTGCTGCTTAACATCGCGTTAGTCATAGACGCTTGTGAACTCCTGATAAAATGCAAAAGCTAAAATACGAAATCTCTCTCGCTCTCAAAAAAAAAACAACAACAACAACAAAAAAAAACAAAAAACCTAACCCCAGGTGACTCTTGCTAAAAGCTGTCCAATGCAGATCTTTTGCTGCTTCACTCAGGTGGCCGCCAAACTAAAGTCAAAGCTGAACGCCCTGCGCTGTGATGTAAGCCAAATTCACCTGGTACGGGGTCCTTGAATGACCCTCACTCACCTGGGTTACCCGACGGCCCGTCCCTCTTAGGGAGCAGAGCCTAATTCTAGGTACAATACCTGGCCCTGTGTTGGGTTCCTGTCCCTCACTTCAATCCCTGTCCTCCACAGTGAGACGAAAGCAGCCCCCAGACCTCCCTGCAAGGTCAGGGGGAGGCAAGTCTCTCCTTTCGTGCCTCCAGGGTCAGGGTGCAAGCTGAGAGCCAGCGACCCGCCGGTGAGCGCGCCGTCCACCAGGCCAGGCCCCGACTGTCCGCAGCTCAGCCGGGCGCCCCTCCACCAGGGCTGCTAGGGTTACCGCAGAAAGTGCTGGCGGAAAGGGGAGACTATCCGGCAGGCTCAGTGAAGCCGGTGTCCCCACGCGGGAGGTCCCGGGCTGGCCTTGCTGGCGGCTGACGGGGAGAAGAATGGAGCTTATTATGTGGGGCGGGGGGAGGAGGGGGCCGCGAGGTGTTAAGCAGAAAAAATGGTTGAAATTCTAGTCGCAGGGATGCTGGCAGCTCGGCGCCTGCTGTTAGACAGTCAGATGAACTCTGATAAACCCGGAGGCACTTTCCCCACACCCGCCTGGAAACCCTAGCACCCCACGGAGAGTGCAGGGCGGCTGGGAGGGGTGCGGGGGAGAGCGGCTGGGAAGCCCAGAGAGGGGGCTCGCTCTGCGTTTCCAGAGGGCACGCAGGAGGCCCGCTTTGCTCCGGTCAGGCCATTCAACCCCTGGCCTGGTGACATGATGGGTCCGCAGGGGCAGGTGTACAGCCAGGAGGGGCCCTGGCTCGGGACCCGGGCAGGGGTGGGAGGAGGAGGGATGGGGTGGGCAGCAGGAAGGCCCCAGTGCACCAGAACGAGCAGAGGCTGGGGATGGGGGTCCTTCCTGGCAAGAGATCCTTTGTCAAAGCCTCCTCGACGAGCTGGTGTGTAGCTTGCCCCACGTTTCCCTTTCTAGGCCTGGAGATTGGGGTGACCTCCCTTGGGGGTGTCCGAATCTGCATGCTCAGTATCAAAATCCTCAGCATCGCCACACAGCGATGTGAACGCCCTTGATGCCACTGAATTTTGCCTTCAAAAAGCGGTCAAAGATAGATCCAGGGCAGCCCGGGGGGCTCAGCGGACCCAGGATCGGGTCCCGCGTCAGGCACCCTGCATGGAGCCTGCTTCTCCCTCTGCCTGTGTCTCTGCCTCTCTCTCTCTCTCTCTCTCTCTGTCTCTCATGAATAAAAAATAAAAAAAAAAAAAAAGCAAAAAACAAAAACAAAGATAGATCCAGCGTGTGACCCAGCAGTCCCTCTTCTGGGTATCGGTCTGAAGGAAATGAAATTGTTTCAGAGGCATCCGTATCCCCGTGCTCATATTCTTCACCATAGCCAAGATACAGAAGGAAGCTAGGAGTCTTTCGATGGATCAATGGATAAAGAAAATGGAATATCACTCAGCCTTGAAAAACAATTTGCAACCACATGGGTAACTCCGGAGGGCATTCTACTAAGTGAAATAAGCCAGACGGAAAAAGACAAACACTGCGCGGCATCACTTGTATACGGAATCTAAAAAACAAAGACAAAAACAAACAAACAAACAAACAAACAAACAAACCCACCGAACTCATGGAAGCAAAGAGTAGACAAGTGGTTGCCAGGGGCTGGAAGTGGGGGAAACAGGACACAGACTTCCCATTACAAGATGACTAAGATCTGAGGATCTAATGTATATCTAGTGTATCTACAGTCGGTAACACTGTATCATGGAATTGAAATTTGCTAAAAGAGTAAAATTTAAGGATTTTAAAAAATGGCCCAAATGGAATTTTGAAGAGATATTTGCACACTGACGTTGATAGCAGCATTACTCATCAACCCCAAGGGGTGGGAACAACCCAAGTGTTCATCGACGGAGAAATGGGTGAGCAGAATGTGGTCTCTCCAAACCATGGAGTAAAACTCAGCATGAGAAAGGAGGGAAGGGATCCCTGGGTGGCTCAGTGGTTTGGCGCCGCCTTCGGCCCAGGGCCTGATCCTGGAGACCCAAGATCGAGTCCCATGTCGGGCTCCCTGCGTGGAGCCTGCTTCTCCCTCTGCCTGTGTCTCTGTCTCTGTGTCTCTCATGAATAAATAAATAAGATCTTTAAAAAAAGAGAGAGAGAGAGAGAAAGGGAAATCCTGTCACATGTTCCAACATGGATGTACCTTGAGGACGTTGTGCTAAGTGGAATAAACCAGCCACAAAAATACTGTACGATTCCACTTGTATGAGGTATCGGAAATAGGATCATAGAAAGAGAAAGTAGGATGAAGGTTCACAGGGGCTGGGAGAGAGGGGATGAGGGGAGTCGTTTGAGGCGTTCGTTGTTTCAGGTCGGCAAGGTGAAAAAAGGTCAGGAGATCTCATTCACAACTTAACGCCACTGAACTGTGCACTTGAAAGTGGTTACGACGGTACATTTTATTTAAGATTTTTAAAAAATTATTTATTCATTTATGATAGACAGAGAGAGAGAGAGAGAGGCAGAGACACAGGAGGAGGGATAAACAGGCTCCATGCAGGGAGCCCGACGCGGGACTCGATCCGGGGTCTCCAGGATCACGCCCTACGCCCAAGGCAGGCGCTAAACCGCCGAGCCACCCAGAGATCCCCTACATTTTATTTAAAATGTAAAAAGTAAAAAAAAAAAAAAATAAATAAATAAAATGTAAAAAGTTAGATGACTTTAGAGCAATTTTAGGTTCACAGCAAACCTAAGAATTTTAGGTTCTCTCTCTGGAGAGAAAGGCACAGAGAGTTCCCTTCTGCCCCTGCTCCTGCCCAGCCTCCCCGCTGTCAACACCCCCGACACACCATCAGCCAGCGTTAGGTGCTTTTACAAAAGGACGAAGTGGGTGCAACATCGATAGAAAAACCTGGTGGATTGCACAGTGAAAGAAAATGACAAAGCTTATTTATGAACATGGAAGCAAAAAATTAGTGATTAAATATTGGCGAAGAGAATTTGCATGAAAAGAATAACATGCAAAATATGGTTAAATGGTTAAAATTTTATGTCATTTATATATATGCATATTTTACCATGATTTTAAAAAAGTATAAATAATAGTGAAAGGGAATAGAAGGGAGGGAGAAGAAATGGGTAGGAAATATCAGAAAGGGAGACAGAACATAAAGACTCCTAACTCTGGGAAATAAACTAGGCGTGGTGGAAGGGGAGGAGGGCAGGGGGTGGGGGTGACTGGGTGATGGGCACTGAGGGGGGCACTTGGCGGGATGAGCACTGGGTGTTATTCTGTATGTTGGCAAATTAAACACCAATAAAAAGTAAATTTATTATTAAAAAAAAAAACTTTTACTTTCCAACCTAAAGAACAGACCCTCAGGGGCCCCACAGTGAAGAGGGAAGGTGAACCGGGCATCGAGGACCATGCCCATGACCGCAGGGCAGCCCAGGTGGGCGCCAGAGTCCCTGGCACAGCTGCAGGCGGGGGTACCCAGAGGCTCGCAGGCCTCTAGGATGTTTCTGACTCAAGGTTTTGCTTGGAAGATGGGTAGTGAGCATCTGGGACAGAAAGGGGATCCCAGACCCCTCAAAGCAGGGCCTTAAGGAAGAGGTCGTGGAGGGGTACCTGGGCGGCTCCATTGGTAGACTGTGGGACTCTAGATTGCAGTGTCTTGCGTTCAAGACCCCCCACTGGGCCTGGAGCCTACTTGAAAAGGAAAAGAAAATAGTATTAAAAAAAAAAAAAAAAAAAGAGGGCAGCCTGGGTGGCTCAACAGTTTAGCACCTGCCTTCAGCCCAGGGTGTGATCCTGGGGTCCTGGGATCGAGTCCCACGTCGGGCTCCCTGCATGGAGGCTGCTTCTCCCTCTGCCTGTGTCGCTGCCTCTTTCTCTCTGTGTCTCTCATGAATAAATAAATCTTTTAAAAAAAAAAAGAAGAGGTTATGCAAAGACAAGTTTCCCGAGAGGTAGGAAGCTGAGAAAAAAGGACAAGTGGATTACAGATCCAGAAATAGTTTTGAATTCTAAAAGGAAATATCTAGCTTCTCTCTGGGATGAGATGGGGTAACTCCTCTCTCTTTTCTTCCTCCTTCCTCCTGGGGCCCTTTCTCCCTCTCCTCCCTGACTTCTTTCTTCCCTCTTCCTCTTCCTCTTCTTCCTCCCCTTCTGTTCTCCCTATCAGATCCTTACATGGGTTTCTTAATAAGTCACCCTAGTGTTTGCACACAAGCATATAGCAGGTCTTCCCCACTTTTCTGATGTGACCTGGAGGCGTGATGGTACAGGTTCCCACATAGCCACACTCAGCTGAGCCTGTACACCCTTTCCATCCGTAAGCCCAGAACACCGTGACTGGCCCCTCTCATGGCAAGAAGCTAAACATTGAAGAAAAAAAAAAGTCTTAAATGAGTTGTAGTTGTCATAATTCAAAATATCCGAAAGGGACCATCATTCAGACCGTGGTTTCAGCAATTTGACATCATTTCTTACTTTCTTTCTTTTTTTTTTTTTTTTCAAACAAAGAGCCAGGGCCTAGGTTGACGTGGGTCTGTGGGATGAGTGGTAGATGCTCCTACCTCCGAAATCACTTCTAGAATTATTACAAATACCTTCAGCTTTTGAATCTTGTATTTAAGCTATCAACGGTGGAAGAGGACTTTGTTTCACTTCTGAGTCACTGATAAGGGATAACGCATGTGGAAGGGCTTTTTGTTCCCTGGGACGTGGAAAGGACATTCCAGAAAGCAGAGCAAGCACCCCAAGTTGGGGTGGGGGGCGTTGCAAAACGGCACTCTGTGTGCCCACTGACAGCTGGGCTGCTAGCCTCCCGTTTGCAATTATAAACAAAGAGCAATTGTTATCTGGTTGCAAAATAAAGCATATTCACGGCCTAAATAATGAAACCTTGGAGAATACAGGGGATCACAAAGAATCAATTTCTCTTTAATTAGATTTTTGTATCTTCTCTGGTCCTGTGGGGTTGACGGGGGGGAGATTGTTTTCGAGAGAGACCTACTTCCAGGAGATGATCCGTAAGGAATAAAACACCCCTTGGGACAGTTTGAGTAAGCCAAGCCAGGGAACTGCAAGAAATGTGTTCTCAGGAGTGAGATGCTGAATATTTAGCCAACATTGAGAAAAAGATGGGGGCCCAGCAATTTTTTATATGATGAGATTTCTTGTGCCTCGCCAGTGAATGTCTATCTGACCCTGGAGAAAGACCAACGGCCTGTGGAGAAGCGCACCCCGTGATCAGGAAATGGTCCTGGTGTCTCCCCGCTGGGCTGTAAGTGAGCACGTGGTGACCGGACACTTTCCTTGCCTCTGATCCAGAAATCCCGGCGTCGGCCTCCAGTTGTTGAGAGCAATCAGTGAGCTCATGTCCGGAGCCTGGAGCCGGGTCTGGCATATAGTAAGTATTCGAAAAAGGTGGCTTCATAGCCAGTAAATAGCCAAGCAGCTGGGTTTCTCTACGAAGCAACAAGCCCTTGAATCACCACGAATATCCCTTCCTGAGTGAGACAACAGATGTGTGTGTGCATCCAAGGAGTGCTCAGCTTGCTCCTTCTTTTTCTTTTTCTTTCTTTCTTTTTTTTTTTTTTTGGATTTGGCTTCTGATGCTCCAAGCCTGCGAGGCCCTATCAGGTTCTCGGGACTCGGGGGGCGGAGGGGGTGGAGGCAGGCGTCAGTCGTGGGCCGGGAGACGGCCTCCTCGTGTTTCTGTCTTCCTGCTGTGCTGCAAGTGAGAAGTGTGTGATTCCCTGGGCCACAGGCCAGAGAGAGCAAGAGCGAGAGCGAGAGAACGAGAGAGCGAGAGAGAGAGCGCATCTGCACTGGCGGTGATGCTCTACTCCTGCGCTGAGTTCCACGGGAGACACCTTATCCCTGACACTTGTTCCAAAAGCGTGGGCTGCCAGCAGGAGCAAACGGGGTCCAGTGATGGGACTGAGCCGTCCCCTTTGTGTGCTCACTGCGCCCGGTCTGATGCTCGCTTGCTGTGACTGCCGAGAGCCACGTGGCTAGTAGGACAGGAGCCCGGCGTGAGGCCTACCTGACCTCCCCATCTCTGTGGCATAAATGAAGACCCTGAAGGCTGTTTTGTTATTACACATGGAGTTATCACGCCATCGCGAAACCTCTGCTTAGTTCTTGGAAGTTCTTCGTGATTTCATTGTGTGGTGTCTTCATCTGCGAGGCCTGCTGTACCCAAACACCGCAGCCAGAGGGGCTAAACAACCTTCATCTCTCTTGGTTCTGGAAGCTGGAAGACCACAATCCAGATGCTAGTCAATGTGGCTACTGGTGAGAACTTCTGGCTTGCTGCGTCCTCATATGAAGGAGAGAGAGAGAGAGACAGACAGAGACAGAGAGAGAAAGAGAGAATGAAGAGCAGGCTCTATTGTCTCTCCTTACAAGGCCACTAATCCTATTGGATCAGGGCTCTACCCTCATTGCCTCATTTATCCTTCATCCTCTCTTTACTCCAAATATCAGGACATGGGGGGGTGAGGGATTCAATGTATGAGTCCTTGGAGAGCACCATTCGGTCTGCAGTATGTGGTTATAACTCAATCTCTGCATCCCTAAATCCAGGTCATTCATGGAACAGGTGAGATAACAGCATGTGAGGAGCCAACCATGGGAAGAGGGCATTCCTGCAGGAAGGAGGAGGCTCGGACGCCTGTCTTGTCTGCCAGAGCTAGAAAACCTGTAGGCAGGTCCGAGGCACGGGCTCCATGTGGCTCCCTCAACTCTGGGTGGAGACTACCGGTGTGGCAACACATGCTTTAGGAGCCCTACAAGCCGGTTATCACTACCGATATCTGACCCCACTGGTTACGAGAGGAGGAGGGCTCCACGCGTGTCTTGGCCAAGAACAGAGCTTCCTTCTCATGGGGAATGAACGTCGCTGTGACTGGTTTCCCGTGCAGAGCCACGGATGTAGCTCTAGCAGCTGCCCTACTCTCGGAGCCCACTTGGAAGCAGGAAACCTCATTTCAGGGACTTTTGTTTTGTTTTATTTTATTTTATTTTATTTTAGCCTATTGCCAATTGCCTCAATCACCACTTCACTTTTTAGGATTGGACATTGAGGCCCAGAGAAGTAAAGTTGTGCAAGCTTGTCAGGGCAGGACTGGAACTCAGGACTCCCAAACATCATTTGATTTTGGAGAATCTAGTTCTTCTTTTATGAGCCACCATTCTTGCCTCATCATTAGCAAGTCTTCTCCAACTGACTCTGGATTCCACACTGCAGCCCTGCTCTAGCGTCCATGAGATAGAATAATTCCTATGAAACAAGCACCTCATACAATGAGGATGAGAGGGAAGATTGATGCCAACTCTCTAGGGGCAACTTGGCAGCAAGTGCGATCATAAGCACGCACATGCTCCTTGACTCGGTGTCCTGCTTCAAGGGGTGTCATCTATGAACATGATCACGATGTAGCAAGAGATTCCTAGACGATGGATGATGTAGCCCAACTAGAAATGGTTCAGGTGTCTAACAAGCGAGGGTTGGTGACATTGATCACTGTGTACTCCTACGAGGCAGTCTCATCGTGCAAAGCGTGTTTCCTGAGATGGAAAAATGTTCATCTATGCATGGAAAAGAAATCCATATAGGGATCCCTAGCCACTGACGTGGCTCAATGGTTGAGTGCCTGCTTCCACCCAGGGTGTGATCCTGTGATCGAGTCCCACATCGGGCTCCCTGCATGGAGCCTGCTTCTCCCTCTGCCTGTGTCTCTGCCTTTCTCTATGTCTATCATGAATAAATAAATCAAATCTCTTTAAAAAATAAAATAAATAAAAAAATTTAAAAAGCCATATACAAGTCATAGAAAAGAAAACTAGAAGACATGTGCCAAAATAATAATAATGATTATCTTTGGGTGGTAAGGTTATACAAGACTCTTACTTCCTTTTTTTTTTTAAACTAGAGGTATCCAAAGTTTCTACAATAAAATAAGTTTCATGAATGAATTTATTTTTTTAAAAATTTTATTTACTTATTTGAGAGAAGGAGAGAGAGTGGGAGCACAAGTGGGAGGAGGAGGGACAGAGGAAGAAACAGCCTCCCCACTGAGAAGGAAGCCCAACATGGGGCGTGATCCCAACGTCCCAGGATCCCAGGATCATGACCTGAGCCAAAGGCAGACTGAGCCACTCAAGTGTCTCTAACGTTATGAGTGAGTTTCTATGTGCGTGTGTGTCTACATCTTTTGTAACAAACCTTGCAAATATAATTGCACCCTTTCTGCACCCAGATGCCTGACTTAATGCATATTGACTCTGCTGCAGGATCACGTTTAAAGTTGCGTGGACTCATCTGAACCTGACATTCTCCTGCTTTCTGACTGGTAGACAGCCCACTTCCTGCCTACATTAAAGATTATCACTACTAGTTGTCTTTCTTTTGGTGCTTCCTCATGATGGAGTTGTCCACCACCCAGGAAATGTGGCCTCGGAAAGAAAGTAAGATACGTAAATGTTAATTATTATTATTATTGATGGGAAATGATTTTGAATAAAATCCTGATGGTGGATTGTGAAGATGGTAAAGCACGTGTCTATCAGAAGGTCTTAGAAGGAAGGGAGGAAATGAGGACATGGTACATTTACGATTTCTTGTCCATGTGTCTCCAGTTGTCTCTCCGCAGCTCACTTCCAACCGTCCCAACCACGTGTTCGTGGTTATCTGATGCGTCTCTGGTGAAGGAATATTCCAGCAGCTAAGGAAATATAAGAACAGAATGTGGGAACAATCTCTATGATTAAAAGTGCTTGGGGAGAAGGGAGGAGATGCTGTATGTGGTGTAGAACCACAGCGATTTGAATAAACCAAAAATACCTGAATGCACTAAGGAGCTAAGAGGTCATTCTACTTCTCATAACTGATGCACTTGGGGTTGAAATAAAGACAGATTATTTTCCATTTCCTGTCCTTTGACTGAACTGAGGCAATGAGAGCCACTAATCATGTTAGTTTAAACTTGCCATCACACCGCCTTCATTTGGAGGCTGAATGTCAAGGACAGGAAGCATCAGAACAGGATTCAAGTCACCAGTTTCCAGGCTGTTCACAGAAAACCAAGCGAGATCTATGCCCCAAGGAGAATACTTTGAAAATAAACAAAGCAGAACTCCAGTGTGGGACATGTGAGGTGCAAGCCTCACGCGATGCACACTCTGAACACATGTGGTTCTTCCGTCCACTCAAGGGACAGATTACTTTATTGCTTTATGGGTTCCTTGGGGGAAATCTCAAACCTTGAGAGAACTTCCTCTGCCAAGGGTGACACATGGGGGTTCTGTTGGCCTCTGTCCCATCCTGAACAGAGGAGGCTCAGAGACCAGTTTTCTGTACTGACCCACGAGCCTGGCTGTCCTACTCCATTTTGTTCTCAGAATCCTTCTAAGCCCACTTATGGTGACAATGAAAGGCACAATAAGCATCATGAGGACCAGCTCCCATCTGGTCTGGTCTTTCTTGTGCAGAGAAATCTGCTGGAGGTAGAAGGGAGAGTCACGTCACCATACAACAACATAGTAGAGTCCGTCCTGTGGTCTTAGTCATGGACTCCACAGCAACCTCTCACGGGGGAGCTAAAATCCCCTGTGCTTCTCACTATCATCAGGAAAAGTGAAGGAAAATGGATATTCAATATATAGCTCACAATCATACAAAAAAAACGAATCAGTGATGCTTGGAGCCATTGAATTGAAATCAAGTAGAGACAACTCTCCATTATTCGTGGTAACGGAAGTGCAGAGAGAAGACCCGAAATCCATGAAATTTTCCCAGCCTCAAGAGAATTCCACAGGGGTTTCATTTTCATTTTCTGCCCCAATATGTGTTTTAGCAAAAGTGTTTCAAGATGAGGAAAATGGGCTAGTTTATATTCCCTTGGGGATTAGGGAAATGATTCCTTAATGGGCTGCTTGAATCCCTGTAATCAGTGCTCGAGTAGCCAAGAGTTGGCCAGATCCAATCCGCCTTCTGGCTCTAAACCCCACCACTTTGTTGACCACCAACCCACAGAACCACCAGAGATGTCATCCAAATTCTTACTGTGGCCAGCCTAGAATGACCAGATCAAGGCCGGCGGCCACCTTCTCACACACCATGCTCAGCGAGATCAGGAGACACTGCCCAGGCCACTCCTTGGCTTGCAAGCCCAGAACAGGCCCAGTGGGAGCCACTGACTGGGGACGCCCCAGGGAATCACATCAGGCCATTGAGCCAAAAGTTCGGGAGTTGAGAGGACGCGGCTAGTTTCGGGCTTTGGAATTTTAATAACTGGTGCCATCTGGCGTTGAGCACTGGTATTCCCCTTCTAGAGTTGAGTCAACCAAAGGGCGAAGTAGGGAAAACATGCTTGCCCTTGGCCCAAGAAGTCAGGGGGCCGAAGCAGCCGGGGTGGTATGTGCTATTTTCCAAAATACACTGGTTTGATTGGGATTGCCTTCCACCTCCCAGATTAGGATACTCCGTCAGGGTGATACCCCAGTAACCGCGTTCTTCCCTCTGCTGCTGCTTAGCTCCCAGAATCTGAGTCAGGGGACTTCCTAGTAGCCGCACCGCCCCCCCCCCACCCGCCCCCGGCTCTCCACATACCTCTCTGTGTCTATCAAACTAGATGACCCCTGTTCCTTCCACCAAGGAGAAGAGTAGTCCTTTGATCGCGGGGGCCTCTTGGCTCAACTTTCTTCATCTCCTTCCCTCCACCTTCCTCTGACCTCCCTCTGCATGACCTGCCAGCACGGCAACCCTCCACCCCAGCCAGTTATGCCTGGACCTTATCATTTTCCCAAATATAGGGACATGCATTGCCATTCTTTCAGGTTTTATACAGGCATACAACGCAGCCCTGTGAGATCTCAGAGTGAAAAAGTCTCTTCCCATCCTTCTGATGCTGACGAGGAAAAAGCCAAGGGAGACCCGGATGATGTGACTCTGCCTTGAACACCTCTCGAATATCCATTTGAACAAAGGAGTCGCAGGCAAGACCAGCAGCAGGCCACAATATCCATCCGTAACTGAGAAGTGTACTTAGGCCCACCACAAGAAAGAGGTGATAATCATGTGGCTCAATCGAGGAGCTGAAGTGACCTGGGCCATCAGGCTGCAACATATAAATGAATCAAACCCACACGGAGCACATCTCTGGTTTGCACAAGTGGCAGAGAAATCAGTGTAAAGGCAGACCAAGCTTGTGGCAAGAACAACAGGAAGGTGGTTATGATTCACGAAGGAGTTCAAGTGGGGACACACTTGAAAGACCAGTCATCTTTTCCTCCTTCACGCTGCCTTTCTGCGTGGACCCACCTGGCCGGCGTCTCCAGGCCATGCTCGGCCAGTTCGGAAAGGAAACCAGGAGAAGGTGCAGCTGGAGGTGGGCGCTGCTCACACGGATACGTCTCCCACCAGCGCCTGTTTCTGCATCTTGCCCCTGCAGTGCCCAGGCCAGTCCGGGACCCCGGGCAGCAGTGCCACCCTCTAATTCCTCTTCCCTGGGGCTCTCCCACTTTGCAGTGAAGCTCGTGAGGCAGGCTTAGCTTTGTGGAGTCTCATTCATCAGAAATCACTTCAAGGCTAATGAGTTAGGCCTCCGCCTGGGCAGCATGTGGGCAGATCGTATATCTGGTGGCTGCCGATGCGGGACAGCGAGGGCGCAGATACGTGTGGCGACTAAGGTCTCAGGAAGGCACCAGGGTGTCCATTATCCTCGGCTTTCTGGGTAATGCAATCTGAAAATCAATTCTCGTTAAATACACGTGAGACTAATACCTCTGACAGGTTACATCTTAAGTGATAATTAAAAGCATATTTCCTGACGCTTGGCTGCTATGAAATGCATCCCTATTTATGCCACAGAGGGGGTCTCATGCTAAGACCATGGACACTCATTAGCTCCCCCAGGAAACCTCAGAGGTCCTGGAGTGTCATTCATTATTTTAATCTGATTTTCTTTACTCAAGTGAAATAGAACCTGGCATTGGCGTTTCTTGCCCCAGCTCCACCAAGAGTCCTTAACACAATTAACATTGTCATAAGCCAAGGACTGAAAACCTGTTTTGCACGAATGCAGTCTTCAGCGCCATCCGTGGATGGAGTTTATTAATAGTCAGTGGCATCCCGCTAGGTTTCACAGACCTCCCTCGATTAATCAGAGGAGGCAGGGCAGCTGAGATGTTACATTCTTTATTCGCGGGGTCACAGTGGAAAGACTCTGTGTCGGGAGCCCCACGGTGGGCAGAGGGGCTGACAGGAGCTCAGAAACTCAGAATATTAGGAGAGTTCTGACGATGGTCCACCCCGGTGACAGCTTGGGCCCTTTCAGTATCAAGATACCGAATTTTAGCCCAAAAACTATGAATTGCGGTGGGGGGGGGCGGTAAATGGGAATGTTGAATATCTTTTTCTTCTGAACTGGATTTCCAGTCCATGAAAACGTATCACTAACACATAGGGAATAAGCCATGAGTACAAAAGGACAAAAATATGTTGTTTTAGTTCCCTGGGGCTGCCAAAAAGAAGTACTGCAAACTGGGTGGCTTAAAACGATAGAAAACTATGGTCTCCCAGGTTCTGCAGGTGAGAGGTCTGAGCCCAGGGTGCCGGCAGGGCCGTGCTCTTTCGGAAGCCCCCGGGGTGTTCGTGGGCTCGTGGCCACATCACTCCTGCCCCTGCTTCTGCCTCCTGCTGCCCGTCACCTGCGTCTCTGTCGTCTTCATCTTTTTATAAGGACACCAGTCCTATCGGATGAAGCCCCCTACCCCTGCTCCGGCACGACCTCATCTCAACTAGTCACATCTTCAGTGACCCTGTGTCCAAAAGAAGGTCCTATTCGGAGGGACCAGGGGTTAAGGCATCAACATATCTGTTGTGGGGACACAATTCATCCAGAAGACACCTGCAAAGAGAGATTTGTTAATAAATGACATTTGGATAACTAACTAACCATTTGGGAGAAAAGTGAATTCCTCAGTTTCTCGCTCCGTACGCTTGCCACACCGAAGGGATCAATGTTTTATTTTTTTATTTCTTGTTTTGTTTTGTTTTGTTTTGTTTTCAAAGGGACCGAAGTTTTAAATGTGAAATATCTTTAACAGGTTAGAATCGCAACAGGCAGTGCAGGAGCCTCACGCGTGGGCATGGTTGGAAGGGCTTTACACGCCTAATGGTAGCTCTGCCCTTGTCTGCATTTTCAGCTGAGGAAACTGAGGCACAGAAAAGATAGTAATTTGCCCAAGATCGTGGAGCTGGCAAGCTCTAGCTAGAATCTGGTTTTAAGCTCCAGCGGTTTGGTTCCATAGCTTGTGCCCAGGAAGACAATTCTAATGTCCATGTTTACTTTATGCTCTTCTGTAGTGCTTACCTTTTTTTTTTTTTTTTAATGGATATGTGTCACTTTAAAATTCTTGAGAAAATAATGTGACCTCCCTCCTCTTTCTCCTGCCCACCACTCCCTTCCGGCCTCATGAAGCCTCCCCAGACCCTTATATCTGCATGAAATCTGCAGCTAAAGAACCCAGAAGCTCCTGCAAAGCAATGTCTGCTTTAGAACTACACCCCCCTTCCTATAATGTTCTAGAACATTCTGTCTTTCTCTGTGCTGACACCAGATAATTTTCTAACTAGGTCAAGGACACATTCCCTCCCACAGTTCTGAGCACTGCTCCTCAGGTTCTTCTCTAAACCTGTCTTCCCAAGCATGCAAGGACTCATGAATCCCCTGGAGAATTTGCAAAATGCTAGACTCTGAGGTTGGGTGGGAGGAGGTGGACCTGAGATCCTCGTTCCCAACAAGCTCCCGGGGGCATGCCCAGGCCCATGCCCTCGGACCTCACACCCAGTGGTGACTGTGGATGCCTCGACCTCTTCCCTCTCATCGGGCTTCACCTTGTGCTTCTATTTCCCCCTGAGAATCAGGACTGCAGAACTTGGGACTGGTTTTGGATCGAGAAAGAGCAAAGTTGAAAGCCCCTGCTAAGAAAGCCTCTCCCCCAGCAGGCTCCTGGTAGGAGCATGGCCCCCTGGGGAAAAGAGAAAAATGAGGGTGGAGTGCAGAGCTTTCTCGTTCAACTTAAAACTTGGCCCCGCGATACAAAGCCCTCTGAAGGCTTCCATGTGGGAGGCAGGGCTCAAAGCAGAGAAGTTCCCCAAAAGCTGGGCGTGTGCCCAAAGGAGCAGACAGCCAAAACCTGACACATCGCTCTACCAATGTCTAGGCTTTGCTTCGTCATTCACTCAAGCGTTTTACTGGTTATCAGGCCCTCTACCAGACACATGTGAGTCTTGTTGAAAATAGTAGAGCAATGACCTGGGGTCTTGAGCCCTCTTTTCTTCTGAAGTCACCAAGTGCTCTAAACACAGTGTCTCATTCCTGTGCAAAAACAGCCATCGCTCCCTCATAGCAGATGACAGAAGCTAATAGGATTCCCTGTGGGTCACCTAAGCAAGGTGGCACAGTCAGAGCCAGCACACGGCTCCGGGCTCGAGTCTCTGCCCGTGCGAACTGCTAGGTTCTTAGCAGCAGGAAAAGGAAAGGTAGGCCCTGGGGTTTACTGAACTACCATGTGTTGGGCACTTTGTGTCTAGGAGATCTCATCAGAGCAAATAAACAGCCGGAGCCACACAGCTAACCCCACCTACTGACATTAAAAGTGCATCTAGGGGCTTCTGGGGGGTTCAGTGGTTGAGCATCTGCCTTCTACTCAGGGTTATCCAGAGGTTCCAGGATTGAGTCCATCCCCGCAGGGAACCTGCTTCTCCCTCTGCCTGTGTCTCTCTCTGCCTCTCTCTCTGTGTCTTTCATGAATAAATAAAATCTTTAAAAATATATAAAATAAAATAAAAGTGCATCTGATCACTGGTAGTGAGAACACAGGATGGTGCAGGCTCCATGGAAAACAGGCCTGAGGTTCCTCAAAACATTAAAACTAGAACCACCATGTGATCCAGCACCCCCCACTTCTGGGTGTATATATGGCCCAAGGAATTAAATTCAGGATCTCATTGAAAGACCCACACCCCCATGGTCACTGCGGTCGTATTCACAGTAGCCAAGACAGGGAGGCAACCCAGGTGTCCATGGATAAAGAAAACATGGTGTACACACAAAATGGAAAGTTATTCAGCCTTCAAAAGGAAAGGAAAGCCTGTAACAACATGGGTGAAACCTCACACACTATCCTAAAATAAGCCAGTCACAGAAAGACAAACACTGCATGGTTCGTTTTATATGGGGAATCTAAAATAGCCTCAGAGAAGCAGAGGAGAGCAGAATGGTGGTTGTCAGGGCCTGGGAGAAGGGGAGACGGGGAGCTGGTAATCCGTGCGTGTGGAGTTTCAGTTCTGCGAGGTGAATACATTCTGGAGGTCTGCTGTGCAATGTGTGTCTGTAGTTAACAAAACTGTATTGTACATGCAAATCAAAACCACAATGAGATACCACCTCACACCAGTGAGAATGGGGACAATTAACAAAGCAGGAAACCACAAATGCTGGAGAGGATGTGGAGAAAGGGGAACCCTCTTGCACTGTGGGTGGGAATGTGAACTGGTGCAGCCACTCTGGAAAACTGTGTGGAGGTTCCTTAAAGAGTGAAAAATAGACCTGCCCTACGACCCAGCAATTGCACTGCTGGGGATTTACCCCAAAGATACAGATGCAGTGAAATGCCAGGACACCCGCACCCCGATGTTTCTAGCAGCAATGTCCACAACAGCCACACTGTGGAAGGAGCCTCAGTGTCCATCGAAAGATGAATGAATAAAGAAGATGTGGTCCATGTATACAATGGAATATTCCTCAGCCATTAGAAATGACAAATACCCACCATTTGCTTCAACGTGGATGGAACTGGAGGGTATTATGCTGAGTGAAGTAAGTCAGTCGGAGAAGGACAAACATTATATGGTCTCATTCACTTGGGGAATATAAAAAATAGTGACAGGGAATAAAGGGAAAAGGAGAAAAAATGAGTGGGAAATATCAGAAAGGGAGACAGAACATGAGAGACTCCTAACTCTGGGAAACAAACTAGGGGTGGTGGAAGGGGAGGTGGGTGGGGGTGGGGGTGATTGAGCGATGGGCACTGAGGGGGGCACTTGATGGGATGAGCACTGGTGTTATTCTATATGTTGGCAAATTGAACACCAATAAAAAATAAATTTACAAAAAAAAATAAAATAAAAAAATTATTGAGAGTAGATCCCATATTATATGCTCCCCCCCTCCAAAAAAAAAAGTGTTTCTAAAAAAAAAAAAAGATTTTATTTATTTATTCATGAGAGACACAGAGAGAGGCAGAAGGAGAAGCAGGCTCCCTTCAGGGAGCCCGATGCAGGGCTCAATCCCAGGACCTTGGGGTCATGCCCTGAGCTGAAGGCAGATGCTCAACCACTGAGCCACCCAGGCAGCCCAATAAAGGTGTTTCTGAGGATGCTAGCTGTATATGTGAATCAAGACAGTGTTATTTCAGTGAAAAAAAAAATGTGTTTACCACACTGCAGTGCGTGGAGTACCCTATGTTAATACACATGTACAGATGGGTCCAGAACAAAAGAAAAGTGAGTATTGCTTATGGATTTACAAGATCATTGTCTTATCTATCTCATGGGAAGAGTGGGATATTGTGAGGGGAAAGCCATCTGTACGGTCACCAGAAATTTCCTGGTAGATTAAGGAGCTCTGACATTGCACCATCGCCTTGAGTTTGACACCCTTTTTGGTAGATGGCCACTCATGAAAACGTTATGATATTTGACTTGTGCTATTTATTTATTTTTAAAGATTTTGTTTATTTTTTCATAGAGATGCAGAGAGAGAGAGAGAGGCAGAGACACAGGCAGAGAGAGAAGCAGGCTCCATGCAGAGAGCCCGACGCGGGACTCGATCCAGGGTCTCCAGGATCACGCCCTGGGCTGAAGGCGGTGCTAAACCGCTGCACCACCGGGGCTGCCCTGACTTATGCTATTTAAACAGATATTTGCCATGTACTTATTATGTACAGAATGTGTTACTCAGGAGGTACAAACATGGGCAAGAATGATGTCTGTCCTCAATGAATTTGCTGTTTAATAGGAAAGATAAGAAAAGCAAATAAATCATGATTTCATACTTTATCAAATGGAAAAGCTTAGAAAAAATATTCAAATAAACTGTCCACTTTGGTAACTAGGGTGGGAGATGGAGTAAGCGGGAAGAGGGAGCAATTGTGAGATGGGTGGGCTTGGGGACAAGGGAACCTGACACACCCTCTTTTGTAGAAAAGGCTCAAATCTTGAAGCCACAAAAGCCAGCCCCAGCCTGTGCTCTTGTCATTAACTCTCCTCCACCCCTTTGTCCCACTCTGGTTCTTGCCCCTGAAGCTGCCTGTGTCTCATGGACACAGAAGCCCCACTGGGCACACACTCAGTGCACCCTGTGAGCTCACATAACCCTGACAGAAAGGAAAGGAGGTGGAGTGTTTGCAGTACCCCGGGAGCAACTCTGTGTCTTTCTCCAGGACCATCCCCTTCAGGTCCTTGAGCCTAGGCTCGTGTACTTGCCTGATTCCAGCCAGAGTCAAACTTTCACATACAAAAACCAGAATATCAATCCCCAAGGGTCCTTGATCACTTTCCAACCTGGCTAGCATCATGCAGGGCAAACCGTCCAAGTAGGCTTGCCCAGAGTGTGGGACGCCCGTGTTATGGAAATATTGCAGGGCACCATGGCAACAGTGCCGAGGGCCCCCCCCTGCCCCCCCCCCGCCTCCACGGCTGGCAGGATGTGTACCTAGCATAGGACTGCAAAAGACCAGCCACGTTCAGAGTTAACCTTATTTTGTAGAGGAATTATGCCCCCACATCCTTTGGACAACAAAGGATTGCAGATCCCAAGGACCATAGCTATAGATAGAGTCATGGGAAACAAAGAAAAGAGAGAGAGAGAGAGAGAGCTTTGGCTTATTTTGGTTCAGACTTCATCTGAATGTAATATACAGTTTTGTTCTTACATAAGGAGGAGAATTCATGTCATGTTAAATTTTCATCTTGGTCTCTGAACATGATATTTTTGAGTTCTTACCACCAGGCAGCCACACACTTGCTATTCTGCATGATGTCGTATGACATATTCTGGGACTTTCTCCTAAGAAACTGTCTCTGTCCTCAAGGAGTTTGATCTCAAAAGTGCAAAAAATGAAATAAAATAAGGCTTATCCTTGAACTTCAATCTTAGCTTTAAAAGTATGGAAGAATTGGGGGAGCCTGGGTGGCTCAGTAGGTTAAGCGTCTGCCTTCAGCTCAGGTCACGATCTCAGGGTCCTGGGACTGAGCCCCACGTCAGACTCTCTGCTCAGTGGGGAGCCTGCTTCTCCCTTTCCCTCTGCCTCCTACTCTGCCTACTTGCGCACACTCTCTCTGTCAAATAAATAAATAAAATCTTTAAAAAGAATACGAAAGAATTGAAATGGACACCTAACATGGTAAAATAAAAGTTTTCTCACCCTTTATCAATCATAGCCATTATTTGTCAACTAAGAATGAAAAAAAAAAAAACATCTATTATCCATGAATACCTGGTACAAATTTGTCTCACTCCTGAAGCTACTGTATTTCCAGGACACATTTCACTGCCTTAATTCAGAGAACTTGTAATATTAAACAAGTAGAACACTATTTGAAAAGCAAATCTTGACACAAAAACGGCACACCATATTTTAAATAAAAGAGAACTAAATTCTGGATTCTCCCCTCTGGCATGAGTGACAGGATCACCCCATTCCTCTAAACCCATTATGGCTACAATTCATCTCAGCTCCTCAGCCTTCCTCCATACCCCCAGGGAGCCCACCGCTGGAGAGGACGCCTCATGGTCTGTTTTTCACTTCTAACCAGGGCACATTCTTCAAGACCTTGGCCTAGAGGGAGAGTCTGGCAACCCCCTCTGCCAAGAACGTTTTCTGAGGACAACCCAGAGCAGAGTTATTAAACGAAGAGATCAGAAGAAAACAAACACGAATTCTCACAAACTGTGCTTTTCACACTAGGGAAGATACATAACCTTCACTCATAGGGACGATGAAGCCTCAATAAGTCCATGGAGATTGCCTCTGGAAAAGCATAAGTGTTACATTAGGTAGAGTTGGGGTGTTTTGTTGGGCTTTTGAATTTCTTCTCAACAGGTCAATGCCATGGCTCACCATCATCTACTTCCCTAACTAACCAGTTGGGATTTGGCCTGAGAGTGGCTTTACTGCCACCCACTCCCAGTTTTTGGAGCAACTTGAAATAGTCATTTCTTCCGCCCTCTCACCATCTGCTTTTCTCTACACAAAGGGAGAAAACGAGGAGTGCCCCAGCAGATTCCATTAATGCTGACCCTTCCCAGCTTCCTTCTTTCCTACCACCCCCAGAGCTGCATGCCTCAGAGGCTTTTTATGCTTAATTCTAAGCAATCATGAAATGATCCAATTCTTCCCATCCCTAGAGGTACAAAGCCACAATTGCATGAAGATCAGAAAAGCAAGAAGACAAATCTGACATTTATTTTCTTGTCTTTGAAGGGCAATCCAGCACTCAAGTGAGATGTCACATTTTTAAATAGGTCATGGGGCTGCAGTTTTCTTCCGTGTTGATATGTAACCCATGGAGACTAACTTTACAGTGATGCGATGAATGTATCATCTAATCAAGACCATTTACTGAATGCCCACTCTGTGTAGGGCAATGTAAGAGATGCCAAGGGGTTACTATTCGTTGAGAGGCAAATATGCACACAGGAAAATTAACTCACAATAGAAGGAATTATAAGTAGGGCTCAGTCAGTGGTATAGAGTCAAAGTTCAGGGGATGGAGAGACTACTGTGAACTAGAGAAGCCAGGGAAGGCATGGGAGTTGGTGTGGCTGACCCTTGAAAGATGGTAGGATAGTAGGAGTAAAGGGGAGAAAGAAATGCTCAGTGCCCACTCTGAGAAGAGCCCTTCCTGAAACAGACAGAGGTTAGCGTAGGAGTGCAGTGGTGTCACCTTGTCACGGTGACAAGGTGATCTGCTGTCCAGAGTGCCCACCTATCATCAAAGGATGTTGCTGTCTCCATATGGCTCTCTGGGTGCTTCCACACAATGGTCTCTGGGGCAGGTTTTGTTTTCCAAAAATGGGATGGGGCGTCTGGGTGGCTCAGTGGGTTAAGCATCTGACTCAGGTCACGATCACAGGGTCGTGGGATTCAAGCCCTGTGTTGGTCTCTGCACTCATCATGGAGTCTGCTGGGGATTCTCTCCCTCTCCCACTGTCCCTCCCGCGACTTGCATGTCCTCTCAATCAATCAATCAATCAATCAATCAATCTTTTTTTTAAAAAAAGATTTTTATTTATTTCTGAGAGAGAGAGAGAGAGAGGCAGAGACATAGGCAGAGAGAGAAGCAGACTCCATGCAAGGAGCCTGATGTGGGATCAGTCCCGGGACTCCAGGATCACGTCCTGAACTGGAGGCAGGCACCCAACCACAGAGCTAGCCGGGCGTCCCTAATCAACCAATCTTTAAAAGAAAATGGACACAGGGATATTTTAGTCCTACATGCTATTCCAGAGTATTGCCAATGCCCCCACGAAGAGACAGAGCTTCCTCTTCCCTTGAATTTGGGTGGGACTCCCTTTGTGGCTGCCTCAATGAATAGCTGGCAGTGGGCTTCCGAGGCTAGGTCATAACCAGCGATGTGGCTACAGTCTCTCTCAGGAGGCTCTCCATTGGAACTCGGCTGCCATGTTGTGAGGAAGCCACATGGAGATGTTCCCGCAGAAGAGCCCAGCTCGGGTGCTAGCCAGTCACCAGTGTGAATCCCCAGACATGTGAGTGAATGAGCTTCCTGAAGATTCCAGCCCCAGCCTAGGAATTGTCCCAGCTAACAGAGCGTAGAGCAGAGACAGAGCCCTACCAGCCCTGCTGGACGACAGATCCATGAACAAAATAGATCTTATTATTGTTCCAGGTCTCTAACCTTTGGAATGGTCTGTTCCACAGTAACCAATAATAAATAAAACAGATCCCACAGCCACCCTTTGCTTAGAACCAGGTCTCCAGTAGGAAATCAGAGTATCTGAAAAGGTGGTGAGGTTAAAGTGACATTTTGGTTGAATACACACTTTCAATTTCAGTGATGCTGATCAACTTGTTTTTTAGGTTAAATTTCCCGCTAGGGCTGCATTAGAATGAATGGTTCACATCCCTTTATTTAAACTTGTCTTCTGTTCCTGTGGATCAAAGAGATAAGTGGTAGGGTTAGAACTTTACATAATTTTGAAATTTAATTTTTAATTTACTTTTTAATGAAAATTATATATATTTAAAGTATAAAATGTGATGTTCTGATATGTGTATACCTCATCAAATGATCACTACCCTCAGGCCAACGTATTTATCTCCCCCCATAGGTGCCTTATTTTGTGAGTGTGATGAGAAAACCTGGAAATCTACTCTCTTAGCAGATTTCAAGTACACAATTCACTATTAACTATGGTCACCAAGCTGTATCTTGGATCTCCAGAACTCATTCGCCATATAACTGAAAGTGTGCCCCTTCTTCTTCCCCCCACCCCAATCCTCAGCCTCTGATTACCACTGTGCTACTCTCTGTTACTCTGAATTCGACAGTATTTTAAGATTTCACATATAAATGAGATCATGTGATAGTCATCTTTGTGTCTGGCTTATTTCACTTACATAATATGCTCCAGATTCATCCTTATCCACGTGACTCTGGTAGCCTCTCAAGCAAGCCAGTTTCTCAGTCTTACACTTGGCTTTGGAAGAGGACACACCTAAATTTACTGAAAAACAAACCAAAAAATTTCCAGTTTCAAGTCTCTGTATGTCTTTTTCATTGTTGATAAGTTGATGCCTACACTCATTATCTTGCAAACACTCGCTCTCTTTTTTCAGTGAAGTAAGGCAGTCGTAAAAACTTAGCAAGAGCAAAACTGGGGTCTTTGGCAAGTGTAATGGAGGCCTCCCTAATTGATAAGGTCTGTGTGGGATGCTGGAAATTAGTTTATATTTGGTTCCCACCTAAAATAACGGGCGGTTGCCAGACTCTCTTCCATCTAGAAAGAGCCCCAGCTTACAATTCACTACTAGGTCTGCTGAGTATCTAGTTATCTACTCCCTGGAGCATGATTATTCCCAGATTCTCTCCTTCCTTACCTCCCTTCCTTCTTTTTTTCCTTCCTTCCTTCTTTCTTTTTGCCATTCAACTTGTCTTGACCTAACAACAAAAAAGGGGCAATAAATTCTAAAGACGGTTAAAAGAAACTTAAATGTATGCTTTTCAAATAGGGTTTTCAGTAGGAAATAGGATAGCACAGCGGTTGAGAACCATGAACATAGAACAGGTGTCTCTGAGCCCTGGTGCCTTAGCTTCCATCAGGTCCCTTAGCCTCGGGACCCCGCCTTTTTTCATCTTTCTAAGTTGCAGATAAGAAACTGTACCAAATTAGAGTGTTATGTGGCTTAAAGGAAAAAATCCCACGTGAGAAATGCAAGACCTGGCACATAGTAGGCATTCAGTGGATGTTAGCGAGTACTGTTTTGAATCAGAGAAGATCCACTGGGATTTCCTTAAGTCTTCTGTAACCTTCTAGAAGCCCATGTTAATACCCAGTAACGCCAGTGTGACAAAGAGGAAGTGGGTACCAGTTTATTTCGGGGAGTCCATGACAAATTAGCCATGCCTCCATCAGGTGATCGAATTGGAAATATTCTCCGAAGGACCTTGCAACGGTAAATGTAGTGGAACCTAATGGAAGAGTAAATGTAGCTCTCTTTGTAGGGAATAAAAGTAAGAATAGACTCATCTTTTTCAGCAGAAAGCATATCATGAGGAAATTAAAATTTCTTTTAATTTTTTTACATACATTTTTAAAAATTTAGATTCAATTTTAAATTACTTTCAAGCTCTTTCAGTTTTCAGTAGCATGGATCCCTTGGTCTTCTCCTCTGGGTTGATAGTTTTTATTGTTTGGTGTATAGATATACCAACGTGTGCGTACAACCTACCCCAGGAGAGACTCCCTGGGTCAGGATCTTCAGGGGTGAGACCCACACGTCTGAAATTTTTAAAGCTCCAGAGGTGATTTGCATAGACTATAGTCTGGAAACCACTGTTCTAGTATCTCCAAGAGATTTAATTGAGATATTGAGATATGCAGCAAGGTTTGTGACTATTCTCTACGGAGAAGTCAAGGCTTCAACAGATGTGCATTGCTTCCAAGGATGAGAAATCATTTAGTGGAAATGGGCACTGGATTCAAGAGCCCATGATCCTCCTGTAGAGCAATCATTGATTAATTCACTCATGCTTTCCTTTATTCTTCTATACCTGTGACAAAGGTTCAAGGGGCTGCTCTGTGCAGAGGACTGCTACCCTACCACACAGGCACCAAGATGGCCCCATTTTCCAGTGCTTACGGGAAAGACAAAGAAGTCCATGGCATGGTTCCTTTCCCTGAGGACCTCACAACATTAAACTCACATTATTCTGACCTTAATTCTTAGGGTTGCTATACCCAGGACGCCCGGAGTCCTGTGAGGGGGCATGCTGAGAAGGGGGGAGGATCTCATAAACTGCAGAGGAGCCTAATTATGAGGAAATACTGGCCCAAACAAACACGGGACAGAGATAAACAAAAAGGGGGTGAGGGAAGTAAACCTTACGTGTAGCATGTACTTCTGATAAGAAAATGGTTCAAAGTAGGGAGTCAAGAAATAATTTTTTACCAAGTCAGCTGTTGTAAATCTTTTTGAGCTTTTTGTCACAAAATCCATAAAGAGTTGGTTTTCTGGTCTGATGGTGAATGAAGAATGTCTACCAAACTATCCCAAGAAAGACTGCAGGAGAATTTTCATCCAGAGGACTACTGTTGCCCTCTTGTGGGATGGTTTGAGAAATACTGAAACAGAAGTCTATTTGGGTACAGCGTGAATAGAGGCCTCACAGACATTTCAGTGGGCGGGAATTCGGATCAAGGCTTGGCGTATTTCACAACGCGTTTGAGGAGGCTCTCATGAGATGTGGTGAACCAAGGCTGAGATCACCAAGAGCTCATGTCTTATGGATAGTGTTGGAATTAAGGAATGTGTGTGGAACAAACCCAAGTACTGGAAGCCTTAACTGATGCGGAGTGAGGGGAACGGGTTTTACCACCTTGAGGACTAACCACTATGCTCCAATGAGCCCTCATGGACCTGAACTTCTGGTTTGTTTGTTTGTTTTTCATCTCAAACAAACAAACAAACAAACCTCAAGGGTTCTCATGATGACCAAAGAATGCAACAGATATGAAAACATTTCAAAGGAGAAAGGCGAACCATGACTACATTATGTGCTTTAATTAGCACCTGACTCGCCTGAAGCACTGGTCAGTGGTCAAGACAGAAGCTCTGAGCATTCACTGCCTAAATTCCTTTGGCTGAAATTTTGAGAGAAACTCAAAACCTCGAAAGTTGGTCACTTTATACTGATTTGGGGAAATGAGCAAAAATAAGGAGACTTCCATGTTATTTACAGGAAAGGTGGAAACTTAAGATCATTGTTTCAGGAACTCCTGTGAACACCCATGAACTAGACTAGGAGAATCTTTTCTGTAAGTTTCTTTGTTGGTTTTGTTTTAGTAACTTAACTAGTCATGCTTATAATGGAGATATTTTTACCCCCACATCTAGGACAGAACTTAAACAGAATTGTTTGCCTTCTATTAAAACCAGGAACAGAGTTGCATCTGGGTGGCTCAGGGGTTGAGCGTCTGCCTTCAGCTCAGGGCGTGATCCTGGGGTCCTGGGATTGAGTCCCACATTGGGCACCTCACGGGGAGCCTGCTTCTCCCTCTGCCTGTGTTTCTGCCTCTCTCTGTGTGTTTCTCATGAATAAAAAAATAAAATATTTTTTTAAAAATAACAACCAGAAACAACCAGAAATAGTGATACCTAAGCTTTGATTTTCAAGATGCCATACATGAACTGAAAAAGTTGTTCTAACTGCAGAAGGATGAGCCAGCGGCTTCTGTAGACTGGTTCGCATACATCTACCCCTGCCTCCTCAAGGGCCACTGCTGTACTTCAAGGAGTAGGGAGGTGAGACATCAGTTAATGGTGAGTGATGGTTCATTTTCCGTGTCAACGTGGGTGCACCATGAGGGTGCCCAGGTATGTGTTCAAACATGATTCTGGATGTGTTTGTAAGGGTGTTTGTGGGTGAGATGAACATTGAAATCCATGGACTTTGAGTAAAGCAGGTTGCCCTCCGTAATGGTCGTCATTCCATCAGTGAAGACTTGAATAGAACCAAAGAGTGGTCCTCCTCTGAGCAAAAGGCAATTAGGCCAGCAGACGGCCTTCAGACTCCCGCTGCGTCATTGCCTTTTCCTGGGTCTCCAAGCCTGCCCACCCATTCTGCAGATTTGGGACTTGCTAAGTCTCTATAATCATGAGCCAATTCCTTGATAGAAATCTCTTACTGTATGTATCCATGTCTTATTGGTTCTCTCTTTCTCTCTCCAGAGCCCTGATTGATACGGAGCTCCAGATGAGATCTACGTTGGGCCAAACAGAAGCAACTGCTTAGGATTTGAATTCCAAACTACCTAGAAGGGACAGAAGCAGCGTGCCAGGCATGCTCTGCACTGGCCTGGATGTGGCCAGTTGATGAACTCCCAGAGCCTCAGCTGGTTTGATGACAGCGTCGCAGCTCCCAGGTGGCCCAGTTCTGCATCGTGACTTTGGGAATCACTCCTGGAAACTCCACTTAGAGTTTCTTCAATTTCTCCAGCCTTCCCAATGATCCCGGGAGTCATTTATCGCCCTGTAATAAATCCCTCTCTGCTTCTACGCTGCTCTTTGCAAGTGAACCCTGACCAATGTGGCACGTTGGTCATTTCAGCTCCGGGAACTGCTATTGTTAAGGGAACACCAGAGTAGCAGCAATCTGACAAAGAGCCTTTATGAAAGCCCATGGTGTGAGGGAAATGAAGTGGAGGCTCAGAGTAAATGGAAACTCCACACCAGTGTCTTCTTGCCATCGTGCAAAGACTAATTCTGCCCAAACTGGATTTCATCTCTACTCAGCATCCTCTGCAAACACCACCAGAAGAACCCCCGCATCCCCATCATTCCACTCCAGACCGTATGAGTAGCATTCCCACCGTGGCATCCAAGACAAAATTCACTGGGTTAACTGAACAGAAAGGGAAGGGAACAGGACCAGCCAAACCAATGCTTGTAGACTTTGCCTATCAAAAAAGTCTCCACAGTTGGTCTCCACCATGGAAAATGTGGCTTCTCTTTCCCTGGCTTAATAAAATTCCAAGTCTTTACGTTGGCAGCCAGTTCTTTAATGGCGATCCCATTTTATTTAAATGATCCAGTCTTTTCCCACTATTCTTTGGCTGAGGAACACGGGCACCACGATTTCCCAGCAATGAAGGCATGACCTTTGCCCTCGTGGGGAGAGTAGTCTGCAAAGTAAACAAGGGTTTCAGAGGTCACAGTATTATTTTCTTCTACCATCTTATTCACTCTGCCATTTTTTCATGGCCTTTTACAACAGATAGATAATGAATAAAATCCATTATTATTTTTTAGTGTTCCCCTGGAAGTAACTTTATTCCCAGGGCTATTGGTCTATTCTGGTAGATGGATTATAAAGACCAGCCTGACAAGCCCCATCCGCTAGGACTAGCTAGGCAGCGCACACGACACAGTGCCCTCATTTAGGCATCAGGGCATAGGTGCCCTTCTGCTTTCCCTCATATATCACGAATCCTTTGGAGTTATAACCTCCACCAAGGTATGCTTCAGCATGATCAGTGCACTGTAGCCGGAGAGAGCCTTTCAAGATCCAAATCTGATATGTCACCACTCCATCCAGAATGATTCCCATGAGGCCCACCACGGTTCGACTCCTGCTCTTCTTTCTTTCCTGGTCTTGCACCAAACTGCCTCTCCCACCCTGTGCTCTCTACTCTGCTCACACCACTTGCTTCTCACCCCCTTGCTTACCTTCAGATCCCAGACCCAGAGCCTTCCCTCACTATCACATGACTCAAAGTACCCGCCACCCTTCTCACTACTCTTGTCATGGGTAGTTTTACATTTGGTCATGACAATCCCTCTTTCTTTCCCACTGCAATGAGCTCTACAAAGAGGAATCAGGTCTGATGTGGCAACTCGCCTTTGGTATCCCATACAGTACCCACCACATAGTAGGTACTAAGGAGAGATTTGTTGAATGAATGAATGAGCGAATGAATGAACTGTTAAATATACAAGTGCTGAGTAATTGATTATACCTAGAAATAAACAGAAAAGGGTGGGGCCTAGCATAGGACAGGGCAGGAGAATTAGATGTGTTTTTCACATATCCAAAAGCAGAGCAGAGGGATCCCTGGGTGGCGCAGTGGTTTGGCGCCTGCCTTTGGCCCAGGGCGCGATCCTGGAGACCCGGGATCGAATCCCACGTCAGGCTCCCGGTGCATGGAGCCTGCTTCTCCCTCTGCCTGTGTCTCTGCCTCTCTCTCTCTCTCTCTCTGTGTGTGACTATCATAAATAAAAAAAAAAAAAAAAAAAAAAAAAAAAAAAAAAAAAAACAAAAGCAGAGCAGAGACTTAATTTCTACGTGTCCCAAACCCAGCACTGTGTCTGGCAGGTGGTGGTAGGTTCCAATCAACGCCTGTCGGATTGAACGCTTGCCTCACTTCTGACAACCACCGTCTCTTCAACAGCATTCAAAGAAACTGACCAATCCACTTTCCCAGATCAAAGGCAAAATGCAATGCAGCATATCCAGTGAAAATGGATTGAGCTGTTTCCCTAAAGATGTGTTCATTTAATATTAAATGCTATTAGTCAAATACATAAGAATTGAAGAAGGAAAGCGGACCAGAGGAAAAGCTTATCACCATGACATCAGATTTTCCTCCTTAAAAAGTGCCGGGGTGGCAAAGAAAGACCAAACATCAATTATAGGTTTGCTCAGCACTGCTGATTGCCAACGAAAGCCAGCTTTCTGCTGTAGAGCAATTAGTGACAGTTAAATACATTATATATATTTATTGATATGCAAAATTCAATTAATTTTGGTTATAAGGACAATGGCATGTTTTAGAGACAGAGTCTATGTGCAGAGAACAGAGTCCTGTCCTGCAAAATCTGTGGGGGAAATGTCAGCAAATGTATGAAAAGGGATCCTGTTACTTTTTTCAAGTTCTCACAGAACCAAGAAATATGTTTCCTTACATGCCATAGTCATGGTGTACCACCAGAGCCTACCCTGCTCTGCTCTACTTCATACATTTGCAAATGCGTTCAATTTTATGCCATTCACGTGGGCAAACATTTAGGAAAGAATGAGAGGAGCGTAAAATATGTATTATAACTCTTCATACATTATGGTATTTGACCCGATGACCTCAATGAAGGAATTAAGTGACTATATTTTACTTGCTTTCACCAAAACTCTTATTGTAAGTAATAATCCCATTTTTTTTTTCACAAAATGAGGAAATGAAGAGCTTAAGAAATATCCTGGGATATTTATAAGAATATACATAAGAATCAGCCAGAGCGTGGATAAACTAGAAACCCGGCCCACATTGATTTACCCAAACCAATAGCATTTTACAAATAAGCTGAAGTTATAGTCAGGGGATATTTCTGTAGTCATTTTGTGTGTTTTTTTTTTTGTTTTGTTTTTGTTTTTTTTGAGGGTAAATGTTAGCTTTATCCTCTTTGAGTTTCACGTGTGGTCAGGAATAAGAACAACTTCTTTTGTGTGAGAGGTTATTTATATAAACTAAGAAAAAATGCCCCCCACGTCGGTCATGTTTGGAATATTCAGGCGTGAAAAACAATAGAAAATGAAAATGGTCAAATCGTGGATGTCTTTCTTCCTTGGGTTCATTTAAAATGTTCCATGAGAGGAGAAGGAAAAAGAAAAGTCAGAATTCTCAGCACAGGGCTTTCAGATTCACCGAGGTAGGAAGAGTGGTTGACAAGGATGTGAAGGCAGACGGCTTGCACCCCTCCCCTCTAACTTTGTAGAGTCTTTTTTCTTATTGTTATTAATCACAAGACCAAAACCTTTGAAGTGATCTTCATTTTCTCCCCCAGGGGGCATGTGTACAACCTCCCCTGTCACTGAAGTTCTCCCTGGGGCCTGATCGGTTTCAGCAAAAAAAAATGTGAAGCATGTGGCATTGTGATCAAGCGAGCCCATTGTATCCAAACCAATCCGTAAAACAACAAATCTGTTGTTGGGGAAGTGGGGGGTAGGGGGGGCGGTGGGGGTATCCTTTTTAAAAAGCAGATAAAAGTAGGTGGAGCTGGTCTTAATTAATCACTCTTATTTTCAAAGTGGCTTTTTCAGGGCAAGTACACAAACCGTAGGGGTGCATACAATCACTGAATGGGTGTCAGACTTCTAGAGAAATGTATGAGCGTTTTCTAACTTGACTTCCAGTTGAATATTTAGATTTCACAGCAAAAGGGCCCAAAGTCAGCCAGTTAGGTCCCCATGGAAGAGCCCATCTCCCTCCGTTGGCCCGCTGGCCAGCAGGATGCTCTTGGGTTGAAGAACAGTGCTCCCAGGATGACACTGAACCTGCACCTCGAGGTTGTCTTGAAGGAGGTACACACAGAGTCCTGAGGGAGGGGTGTGTGTCTCTTGACCCTTCTGTCATTGAAAGGCAGAATAAATGTGTATTGATGGTTCTGCCTGGAAATTCTTGCTCTGCTGTGTTGCTACGGTTTGCAGAGATTGACCCTATAGCCCCTTCCCGCTGCCCGCTTCCTCCGGGCAGAGCCAATATGTCCTGTTCCTGCAGCACCTGGCCGAGGCACTGCAAACTCCAGGAGGATCTATAGCTCATTTTACCCAAAATATGCACTTTCATTTTTTAATTTTTTTTTAAAAGATTTGTTTATTTATTCATGAGAGACACAGAGAGAGAAAGAGAGAGGCAGAGACACAGGTAGAGGGAGAAGCAGGTTCTCTGAGGGGATCCCACTGCGGGACTCGATCCCAGGACCCCGGGATCATGCCCTGAGCCAAAGGCAGATGCTCAACCACGGAACCACCCACGTGCCCCCAAATATGCACTTTTAATAGGGTTCCTTTTTAATAGGATTTCTCTGAAGTAAACTAATAACTCCTTTGTGCCTTTGGCTTACCTTCCAAGATAGGAAAAATAAAGTGGAGTATGAAGTCCTTCTGTCCATCTACCAGTCTCCATCATCCATCTCTCTCTGTCTCCCTCTCTCTCTCTGTCTCCATCTCTGTCCTCTCTTTGGTTAGATGAAATGAACAATCAGTCGGCTCTCCCAATGACTCTATTTAGGTTGAGGAATTTGCCCCGTTTTGCACAAGCTGTTCACACTCATACCTGCTTCCCCATAACTTCCTTCCTTCTTCAAATTAAAAAGTGAAATCAAAGAGGCGCCTGGCTGGCTCAGTCCCTAAGCCTTGAACTCTTGATCTCAGGGTGGTGGGTTCAAGCCCCTGCCTTGGCCTCTGTGCTGGGTGTGGAACCTACTTTAAAAAAAAAAAAAAAAAAAAAAAAAAAAAAAAAAAAAAAGAAGTAAAATCAGTTTTGGAAAGCACCCAAAATAAGTACTTTTATTTATTTTTTTAAAAAAGATTTATCTGAGAGAGAGTGAGAGAGAGAGAGCACAAGCATGGTGGAGGGGTAGAGGCAGAGGGAGAAGCAGACTGTCCATTTAGGGAGGAGCAAGATGTGGGGTTTGAGCTCAGGACGCCCAGGATCAGGACCTGAGCCGTGCAGGCGCCCCCAAGATGAGTGCTTTTAGAAAACTTGGGCCATGTCTCCCAAATGGGTGAGAACAATATCTTAAAGTCCTCCCTTCCCCAACCCCTTCCCTCCCTGCCCAGGTGAAAGCAGGGCTGCAGAGCACAGGGCGCAGGCATGGGACAGGCAGGGCCGGGGGAGGCCACACAGGGATGGGGGTGGGTGGTGCATTGGCTTGAATTTCTCTCCTAAATGTGTCAGAGGCACCTTCCTGAGGAGCAGAGGGGCGTCACCATGGCGATGTTGATATTAATGCGGGTGGACGTGCCGCAGGGTGGTCTGGGGACAGCTGTCGCCCTGCATCGCATCATCTCGGCAGCCTAACGGGAAGGGGTGCCCCTTCCCCAGCCTTGGTGACCCCCCTGCCCCCCGCAGTACACTTCTAGATTGAGAGGTGGTCGTAGGCATGAAGGGTCTGGTCATCGCAGCCCACCAAAGACAAGGGCGGTTCTTTGTGGGTTTGCAATAATTCATCCCCATACCTCCCCACCGCCCAGAATATTTTGGAGGAAACTTTGAAAAGGAAAGTTGTAAAAGAAAGTGGCAGACGGTTCTGGCTGGAGGTCACAGAACAGGTAAAAATCAAGGTCCTGATGGGAGAGAAAGGAAGGAAGGAAGGGAGAGTGTGCAGGACGCGGAGGAACAAGGCCAGGGACCCCCCAGAAGGGCCAAGCTTCCCTTGTGGCAAAAGCTGCCCAGACACGTCCACGTGGAAATAAATGCACGCTTCCTCCTGCCCGCTCAGCCCTGGGGGCCCAGACCCAGGGACAGGCCTTGAAACATGAGCACTGGTCCCAAAAAGTAACATCACATGTGGCTTTATGGCTTCCAGATGACGGTCCGCCCCAGGTGCCCGAGGAGCCTGAGCTCCGTGCCCACTCTGGGGATGGGGACCAGCCCACTGTCCATCCTCAGGTGATGGCGGGCAGTCAACGGGACCTAAGACGCACTGGCTGGCAGGGCACAACTTACTGAAACGTGTGCAGGCTGTTCCAAGCATCTCATATCCTTTTCCTGATGCCCTCTGTCCACCTCCAGGAGATCGCTGCCAAATCCCTCACGCCCATTGATTGCTTCCTTGGGCAAGCGGAGCTGTGACGTGGACACTGGCACCTTCATGGGCATTTGGTACTCAAAGGGATCTTTAGTTTATTGATTTTTTTAACTGAAAAGTTCTCTTTCTTCTTTCTTTCTTTCTCTCTTTTTTCTTTCTTTCTTTCCTTTTCTTTCTTTCCTTCTTTCTTTCTTTTCTTTCTTCTTTCTTTCTTTCTTTCTTTCTTTCTTTCTTTCTTTCTTTCTTTCTTTCTTTCTTTCTTTCTTTCTTTTTAAAATTTATCTATTACTTCAAGAGAGACACAGAGAGAGAGGCTGAGGGAGGAGCAGGCTCCCTGCGGGGAGCCCGATGTGGAACTCCATCCCAGGACCCCGGGATCACGCCCTGAGCAGAAGGCAGATGCTCAACCCCTGAGCCACCCGGGCGACCCTGACCAGTTATTTCTATGGAGCTCTTGCCCTTCTCCTTTGGAATCTCAAAATTGGGTTCCAGGCAGCATTTAGCTGCACCTGCTGGATGGACGGGTGCATACCGCCATCTAGTGCATTAGTGTCATAAGGCAACCTGAACCGAATTAAAAACTGAAAGAGAAGATAATGGGTTCTCTCTCTCTCAGCGGATGACAGTCATGGATGTATTTATTTTGCGATCAGTAGATTTCCTTCCTGTCTCTGTAGTAGAGCTACTTTCTATTGCATCATGTGTATGCACATCCTATCTCCATAACGGACGGCTCAGAAGGCAGCCCACGGTCAGTTGTGAAGATGGTGGATCTCTTAACAGATTTTTGAATAGATACATTGGTTATGAAATTACAAAGTAGCCACTTCTTATCTTCCCTGCAATGACCACTGGGGATGTGGGAGGCCAGAGAGCCCAGGTGGGCATACACTGGGACGTGGGGTCAGGAACCTCCTGGTTCAGCAGAAACCGGGAGCAGTTATGACCTGGGACTGCTGGGCTGCAACCAGGGAGGCACAGGGGCAAGTGGGGAGCCCAGGAGAGACACCCACCTGCCTGCTGTAGACTTCATTTCATTCAATCACTTACTAAATGGCATTAATTATTTTCAATTGCTGAGTAAAAGATGCGATTAGTTCCCAAGCATGAAAGCGCTCTGTAGGAGTTGAAGAGCTGCTGCAATTTTATACCCTAGATGGGGAGAGGGACATGTTCATGCTCTGAGCCCGTGGCTTCACCCTAAACTTTTTAGGGAGAGGACGTTTCCAGCTGTCAAGGACCCTCAACATTATCCTCATCCACACTTGACTGCTTCTTGTTGGATTTCCCTTGAATGGTGCGGTCATCGGTACAACCATAACTCTGCTGTGCATTCTAGTTACTTTCACCTACTTTCAATCTTTGTCACATCCTGGGCTTGCTTATTTATTTGTTTATTTATTTATTTATTTAGTTAGTTAGTTAGTTAGTTGTTAGTTAGTTAAAAAATGGACAGATCTACAATAGTCTGAATATAACCTAATACTACTGCTCTGTACCCTTAAAAGTGGTTAAAGATGGTAAACTTTCAGTTATGTGTTTTTTGAAAAGCACAATTAAAACATTTGTGTATCTACTAGATTCTAAAGAGATTGTGAAAAAATATGTGTGACCAACAAAAAGGTGCAATGTCAAGCAACAAAGTGAACTTGCCTTTTCTCCACCCCACCTACCTTGACATGCTCTTTGGGTTGGAGATGTGTGGATATGGCCTTTGATTAACTGTCGCAGGAATCTCAGAACTAAGCCATGTGCCCTTGTTGATCCACCGGCTTCTGGGGGTCATCTGGTGAGTTGGGTGGGGACAGTTTGCCAGAAGGAGCCTAAACCTCTTTGTTGTGTCATCCGCTCAGAAGTTCTGGAATGTTCGTGGTCTCATGGCTGATCTCATGGCTGCCTCTTTCCCGGCGTCTGTGTCTTGGATCCAATGTCATCTCCTTGGAGAAACATGCCCTGGGTGTGTTACTGAGCCTGGCTCACCCCAGCCACCAGGCTGCACAACTCTCTACCTCAGTGTCGGGCTTCCCTTACTGGCTTCTCCACATTCAATCACAACTGCAATTACCTCTGTACTTGTACTTGAAGGCCGTTGGGCCGTCCACACTGGAAAGCATGTTCCCTTAGAGCTGAGGTCCTGTCCATCTTGATCCCCACCAGGTCCCCGCTCCTCAAAGCAGTGTCTGGACCTTCTGCATTGCTGCTGGAGGTGCACAATGTAAACCCTATTGAGGGGAATCTGACCTCTCCCGAATGCGTTTATCCTTTGACCCAGCAATCCCACATGCCAGCGTTTATCCTTACAGATTGAATTGCACATGTGTGCATAAGAGGAGTCACTGTGGCTTTGTTCTTATTCCAATAACAAAAAATTAGAAACCCATGCCTATCAGTAGAAACAAGATGAATAAACTAGGGTACGTATGGTAATGGACTACTAGACAGCTGGAAAAAATACTGAAGAACATATCTGTGTGCAGACATGGAGAGATTCAGGTGCCAAACAGTAGATATTGGGTGCTTCTGAACACAGAAAGCAAGATTTATATAATTATATTTGTTTATAAATAAGAAATAAGTAAAATAGCCTACCAGTGACGGGCAGTTGCCTTCTCACTTGGTACTTTTTAATCTATTTTTTTGTGTGTTTTTTAAAGATTTTATTTACTTATACATGAGAGACACAGAGAGAGGCAGAGACACAGGCAGAGGGAGAAGCAGGCTCCCTGTGGGGAGCCCGATGCGGGACTCAATCCCAGGACCCTGGGATCACAACCTGAGCCGAAGGCAGATGCTCAACTGCTGAGCCACCCAGGTGCCCCTTTTTATCTAATTTTGAATTTTGAGTTGTGTAAACACATGATGTATTTACAAAAAAGTGTCTGCCCGGCACATGGCAGGTGCTCAGCTAATTATGCAGAAAGAATGGATCCCTGAATGAGTATATGAAGTTGGTAAGGAATACGAATGACTAGACAGGTGGAGGCTGCCATGGAAGCTCACTTCACACGGCCTAGGGGGTGAGGCCCACTCATCACCCTGTGTTCTGGAGCATCCCTGTTGGAGGCTCTTATGGCTATAGAGGTGAGTTCAAGTCTATACCACTGGGCGGGGATGGTGCTGACGGTCACACTGGGGGATGCAGAGGCAGGCGTTCACTCATCATCCCTTCGTTGGCTCAAGAAATCCCTGTCAAGCATTTACCCGGAGCCAGGTCCTGCACGGAGCACTGTGGGGGGTGAGGAGGAGGACAGAGCAGATGGGGTCCCTGCCCCCAGGGAGCTCACAGCCTCAGGCACCCAGGATCCTAGGGTGCATCCTGAGCCAGCAGCCCTCAGTTTCGCTTCTAGTCCGCCCAGCTCCCTTTCGGGTTACTGCCCTGGCAACACCGGGGCCAAATAACGATGAAATCGAAAGTCAGGGTGCGACTCTAGGTTTGCACGTGAGGTTATGAGCAGCAAGCAGGGGGGACTTTGTTACCCTCAAACAGGGTGCACTGACTCACAGGGGCTGGAATCTCTCACCTCTCACCAGTTCCCTCTGTGGGAGAAAGAAACTTCCAGGACATTGGAACAGACCGGAGGGAAGCACCCTGGTGGCAATGTTGGGGCGCTGTGAGCAGGAGTGAGGAAAAGAGAGACGTGAGGTTTCTCCCGGGGCTTCTGAGCTTCCCAGGAGCCAGCAGGTCTCACAGCAGCAAGAACACCCCAGGCTGTCGACATTCTTCAGAATACTCCATGCCCACTAGTGTCCCACTCCCCATGGTCTTCTGGTTTGGGTTAAGGAAGACACTTTTGAAGGGTCTTTCCAGACTCACAAGCATAAAAATGTAGTTTGTTACATTTATTGTAAACTGATCAAACATAATATGACAACCACCTGGAAGAGACACACGACAAATGACAAATGGCTTGACACCGCATCTTGCGAAAATGAAAGAAATCCATGTACTTGGATGAAAACTGACCTTCTCTTAAAGAGGTGTGTCTGAGAATCGCATCAGTAATCCTGGTAAGATGGACAGCCTTCCCTGGGATCTGGCCCCTGACGTTCATTTACAGAATCGGATTTAGAATGAGTTTGGAAGCAAAGCAAGAACACGGGCGTAAAAAGATGGCAGAGGGAGAGACAGTTCTTGACATTACAGCTCTTGAAATCATAATGATCCTAATGGAGCATATTTAACTTAGAAACATCCCTTTCTGTTGTAAGGGATTATCTTGTCCACAGCTCCAGGAAATTACCAAAATCAATAAAAATATTTCCCATGGCAATTCGCAGTCTATAATTTTCAGATGCCTCCATCTGTGTCTTCACAAGAGCCTCGTGAGAGGCCTTATCATCTCCCTTTGATGGCTGGGGCATTGCATTAACAAAGACTCAAAGTTTTGGCACCACATCTTCTGCACTTTCCACCACACCACACGCACAGCCTCAGAATGGTACCTCTGGTCACTGTCATCCGTCTTCTCATTACACTCATTACACTGTACAGGTCACTGATGTCCTGATTTAGAGCTTTGGCCTTGACCAGGCACAGCTCTGGGCAGTGCCAAGATACAAGTGGAAGGTAACCAGCCCTCTGCTGTTCTGTTCATTTGCACGAAGCCACGGCTACGGTTGCCCTTGCGCAGAGCATACACATAATGAGAAAATCAGTGTCCCAAGGCCAGAGACCATCTCTGCCTCGTTGGCCGTTGCACATACTGCCTGGAACATAGGTAGATGCCAAATGAACAAATAAATGCCCAGATGATTTGGGAATGAAGCAATAGAAAGTTGGTGGTGGTTATACAGAGTGTGGGGAAGAAGTGACACCTTGAGAAATGGATTTTTGACAACGTCTTGACTCTGTCTTGATTTATACCCTCTTTCTAAAAGTAGACTCAAAGGAACTCCGTCACTTTTTTCCCCAGGACAACATGGCTTTGTAACCTCGATGGCAATTGACTCATTTACCTTTCAAGACACCTTCGTAAATATGCTGTTTGGGGCTAAGAATTAGGCTCAGAGAGATTAAATGGTTTGCCCAAAGCCATATGGATGGTGAGCAGCTCAACAAGAGGGTCCTAACATTTTTGGGCTCAACCCAGTGCTCATTGCCCTGCTTCTCACTGCTTCTCCCTCGGGGGCTCTTCAGATGAAACCTTAGTATCTCCCAGGAGCAGGTGAGCAAGCCGATGGCCCTGTCCAAAGATCCTGTTGTCAGGCAAGGGGAAGGCTGATTGATACCAGGGGTCCCCTCAACCTACCTTCTGGGCGGGATAAAATGCAAGACGACAAGCGGCCCCTGGAAGTTTCTTGAGTGCCGCTACTCATGGACCGGACAGCAGGTCACTTCACTATCTGGCTAATAGCAAGTGACAGGTTCGTGTCTGGCTGGTGCTACAGTAATTGAGTGAGATAAGATGACAAAAAGGCAGAAAGCTAATGATGTGTTGCCTTGTTGAGCAAAGCTTGCCACGCCTCATTAGATTTAACAGAGTTATCGAGACTGAGTAATTATCAGAGACAGTAAAACTGTTGTATTAAAAGATGAAAAAAAAAGCCAGTATCAAAGGGAAATAATTGAGTGCTTAATGGGGCATTTGCTGAGCTGCTCGGTCCAGCGATCAGACTCTGAGAGGTTGCAGAGGGGGCCCTTCCGCTGGGTGGGACCTCATGCTACACCATGACTTGGGGCCATGTCCTTTTTGGTTTGTTTTAATTTTCTTATTGTGGCAAATTATACACGACATCAAATTTACCATCTTACGCATTTTTATGTGTTCAGTTCTGTGGCATTAATCACATCATTCGTATCATTATATGACCATCACATCACTATCATCTATCCCCAGAACTTCATCTCACCAAACTGAAACTCTGTCCCTGTTAGACAAGAAGTCCCCATTCTTTCCCCCCACAGCCCCTGACAACCCCCATTCTGCTTTCTGTGTCTGTGACTTTGATACTTTAGATTCCTCACATGGGGGAATTCTGAAGTATTTGTGTCTTTGTGACTAGCTTCTTTCACTTAGTGTGTCCTGGAGGTGCATCCATAGGGTAGCATGCATGAGAACTTCCTTCTTTTTTGAGGCTGAATGATAGTTCATTGTAAGTATATAAATCACATTTTGCTCATCTGTTGGTGGACGTTTGGGTGGCTTTCACATTTTGCCTACTGTGAAAAGTGCCACTACGAACACCGGCACACAAATACCTCTTCAAGATTCTCTTTCTATTCTTCGGGGTGAATATCCAGAACTGGAATTGCAGGATCCTGTGGTAATTCAGTTTTTAACTTTTTCAGGAGCCACTATACTATTTTCCACAGTGACTGCCAATAGCACATGAATGTTCCAATTTCTCCATATCCCTGCCAACTCTTCCTTTTTTTTTTCCCTTGGGGTTTTGTTTGTTTGCTTGTTTTGTTTTGTTCTCTTTTGCTTTGTTTTGTCTTGCATGATAGCCATTATCATGGGTGTGAGGTGGTTGGGCCATACCCTTTGGAACAGACTCCAAGTGCATGGTGGGAGCGAAGTTAAGAAATCCATATGGAAAAAAAAAATCAAGGTCATCCTTTATAAACTATATATATATATATATATAGTTTATATATAGTTTTTTATATATATAGTTTAATATTTTGTTTATTTATTTGAGAGAAAGAGACAAGGAGAGAGCAGGAGAGCACAAGTGTTGGGAGGGAGAAGCAGGCTGCCCATCCAGCAGGGGGCCCGATGTGGGGCTCAATCCCAAGACCCTAGGATCATGACCTGAGCCAACGGCAGCTGCTTAACCGACTGAGCCACCCAGGCGCCCCTATAAACTCTATTTAAGGAAATTTAATTCTGTTTAATTCATATTTATTGGTCACCTCCTGATTAGAGGGGAGCGAAAATTTTCATCTATGTCAAGAAGATGTGGGTCCCAGGAAAGAAATGAGTTTAAGGAGAACTGAATGTCACTGGGGAGTTATATTTATGGCACCAGGAGCTGTGATGCCCACGGAAGCATTTCATGAGGCAGAAATCCCACCCAGTTGGGTTGGCCCATGAAGCCCTGCTTATGAGTAGCTATCTCATGGAATAAGGCTATTCCCTACTGTTCTCTCTCGCCCTCCCTATTCCCTTCCTCACCACCCAATCCTCTCTTTCATTCCCTCTACCACTGCATGCATCCAAGTCTTCAGGGCACCATGCCCGCCACAGGCACGACTTGACGTTGGAGGCACCTGGCATGAAGGGGACCCCTCACTCTCTCCAGGGGTCTGTCTCCTTGCCCACCCACCTCCACCAGCCATCGTATCAGTAAGGATGAGACTTGACCTTTGTCACCATCAGCCCTGGTTCATGCCTTCCTCCACCTGGCATCTCCCACACTCTTCCGGGCTCATCCTCTTCCTTCCAGGACATTCTCAATGTTCCTGGGAAAGCCTTTGCGATGCTGTTGCCCCACCTTCTAGTGCTTTCTCCACCTCTTGGGCCTCCTCCAAGTGTATTTTTAGAACTCTGTCTTCAATTGCTTCAGTGCCTGCAACTTGCCCTCTTCCAACTTCCTGTAGACTAAATCAGGGTGTACTTTATGACTGGACTGTATACTCGACACCTAGATTCCTCGTTATTCTGCTGGTGAGCATCCCAGCCACCAAGATGAGTGAATAGGCCTCGGCTCAGACACCCCTCATCACCTCCTCAGTCCTCTCCCCAGGGCTGGCCACATGGGAGGTGACCAGAAAAGATGTAAATTAAGTGGATGTGAAGTGTCCACCATATACTTTCTACAGGATGACCTTGATTGTTTTATGTGGATCTCAGTAGGCACTTGGAATCTATTTTTAAAAATACAGTCCAAAATGACTCCCAGGCTAGATTAATGTGATTAATTTTGTGGATAGTAGAAAAAGAAAGAAAAAGCCCCCTGGTAGAGATTATAAATTGTATGACTTTATATAGGACAAATTAATTCATTAAATATTTTTGTAGTTACTCGATTTCTGCCAAAAGTCTTCCTGGAGACATTTTTTTTTTTAAAGATTTTATTTATTTATTCATGAGAGGCAGAGAGAGAGAGAGGCAGAGACACAGGCAGAGGGAGAAGCAGGCTCCATGCAGGGAGCCCGACATGGGACTTGATCCCAGGTCTCCAGGATCAGGCCCTGGGCCGAAGGCCGCCCTAAACCACTGAACCACCTGGGCTGCCCCCTGGAGACATTGTATACACTTAACTTCAGTCAATTTTTTTTGAAGATTTTATTTATTTATATGAGAGAGGGAGAGAGAGAGATAGAGAAGAGAGAGCAAACACACAGAGTGAGAGGGAGAAGCCCACCACACCCTGCCAGCAGGGAGTCCAGTTTGGAGCTTGATCCCAGGACCCTGATATCATGACCTGAGCCGAAGGCAGCTGCTTAACCAACTGAGTTACCTGGGTGCCCCTTAACTTCAGTTGAATTTCAAAACTGGTGGATAGGAAGGGAGAAAAAAGAAAAGCAAGCAAGTCAATATTGTTCTAAAATGGTCTGATTGGATAGCTCAGTTGCTGAGCAAAAGAGAGGGTTTGTAGCATTTTTATTTGTTTGCTTGGTAATGAGAGAAAGAAGAACCATAACCATCTTCCCAGAAGACATGCAATTTTAAAAAGATATTCACAGTCTTGTACACATTCATTTTACAAAAGGATTTTCCTGAGACCAATAAATGCAGCATGTTAACTTTGTACCAAATGGGGCACAAAAAGATGCTTAGTACCCGGTACACACAATTCCCCACCTTCCCAGACCAGTAGCAATTCTGATCCACAAAGTGAACCGTTTGGAAATTGGGTTTGTTTGTTTTTTTTTTTTTAAACCTAGGCACTCACTAGTGAGTGCAAATGAAAACCTTAGTGCAGTTCAAGCAACCCAACTCCCATCTGCTAAGGAAGTGGGAAGAAAGAACTCGTATGCTGTCAGCAAGTCAAGTGTATAAATCACCGCCTCCGCAGAGACTCCTGTCCTGTTGGGAGTCAGTCTCCTTTGAAAATAGGATGAAAATCCTGAAATTTCTTCTTAAGTAAAAATAAATAAATAAATAAATAAATAAATAAATAAATAAAAACAATAAATAAATAAGTAAATAAAAGTTACAGGTAGAGACAAACACGTGGAGTCTTTTAAACTCTATTCCGAGGACTCAAAACCATTTTATACCCTTCAGGACACACCACTCAAACACCCAATTAAGAAATACTCATTTAGAAATATCCTGAAAATAGTGGTAAAAAAAAATCCATACTTAATTCTGTTGTTTAATGTTTACCAGAGTTGAACGCAAATATAGAGCAGTAAGTAAGGTTTTATTTAAAACAAAATGAATTCACTTGAATGTATTTATTCTAGGACCTGTGTGCTGAGATCTCATCTTTGAGTGGCTAAGACAATTTGGTTTTCGAAGCAGAACAAATGAGTAGAATGTCTAGCTCATAAACATTGAAGAGGCAAGGAAGCTCCTCCAAATTCAACATTTTATGCTTAATGTTTTGGAAATAGCAGCTTGAAAGACCGGAAGCACCAGTGCTAAAAATGCAACTTCAGAAAACAACCCTCTTCATCCATCATTACACGTCTATACGACAAGGAAAGGAGGGTAACATTTTCCACATGGGAAAGCCATGAAAGATGGTATTTGGCAGATAAAGCTTTCCAGAGCTGTGTTTTATTGGTGACTCATACAGTTTTCCTGATGAATGGTTTCCCCTTTTGCAAATTATAATATCATGAAAAAATGATTTTATTCCATTGAACACATAAGTTGCAAATTGTAAGTATGTTTAAATGCATGTCCTTTGTCCTATGGGGAAAGCAAGCAGAAATCAGGAACTGTTAGCAGCTCAAAGCCCTGTCCACCTCGTGCAACCTCTTCCATTTCAATGAATGAAGAATCCAGGGGAAAATGACCTGTTGAGGGTCACACAGCCACTTCCTAGCAGGGCCGAGGATTGAATGCAAGGCATGCATGCAAAAATACTATTGATACTTCTTTTGGGAAACATTTTTTAAAAAATTATTGGTGAGAAGTCATTTGACCGGCTTTCTGGGGGACCACTGCCATGGTTGATGTGAAAGTCCAATTTGGGGGACACCTGGGTGGCTCAGTGGTTGAGCATCTGCCTTTGGTTCAGGTCATGATCCCGGGGTCCTGGGATCGAGCCCCACATCCCCCCGCAGGGAGCCTGCTTCTCCCTCTGCCTGTATCTCTGCCTCTCTCTCTCTGTGTCCTCAATGAATAAATAAATAAAAATCTTTAAAAACAAGTCCAATTTGGAAGACGAAATGCCCCATGAATGCAGGCTTTCCAAAATTGGATTGTTTGAAGGTCCGAGGAGCTAAGATCTGCTGGTAATTATGTGGAATTTCAATTCCTTGATCATATGTGGTAGCTCCCAAATTCATCTTTGAGGGTCTTAATCATTTGAAATAAGCGCTTGAAGAAATCAGAAGGGAGAGAAAGAAGGAAGGGGTGAAAATTTTCAGAAACGAGGGAGCGAAAGGCACGGTGTTCCAACGATATAATACCCTTGGGAAAACCAGGGTGTGTGTGTGTGTGTGTGGTGTGTGTGTGTGTGGTGGGAGAGAATCGCTTCTTGTCCTCCTGTTGGATAACACAGCCAGAATTTCTGCACCTGAGCTTTAAAATCTGTCCCCGAGCCGTCGGCAATGTGTGGCAGGGCCTCCGTTGAGCAACATGGACAGGCTGCCCTACTACAGAACACGATCCTAAAGGCCGCATCCACAGCTGGGAGCTACGAGTGAAAGGCAAGGACACCATAGCTTCCGGTGGCAACGGAAATTATTATGATACAAATTAGGCTGAGCTATCATTTGTTGGAAAACCTCTTGAAAAATGAGCAACTCCAGTCCACATCCTTTGTCCTGGCCGGTTTTTTTATTTGGGATTGTGGAGAAATGGGTTTCCTGAAGAGATAGCATCTCTGCCTCCCGGGAGGCACCTATATTGACTAAGACTAAAAAAGCAAATAGTATCAGATAACCTACTAAAATAAAGCCGGGAAAGTCATTATGCTTTCACTCTATTGATCCGGTGCCGGGCTACATGGGAGAAAAAACAACTTACATTGTTGAAGCTGGGAGTCTCTAAGGTTACAACAACATGTTAAAAAGTGGTGCATTTATCCGCCCTAAGAAACAAGACATTGTATCGAGCAGTCCAGAGATATGCTTAACACCAAACAAACAATGAGAGGCTCCCAGGGATATCCTGTGGTGTGTGTGTGTGTGTGTTTTAAAAATTGCTGGACGTGCTTTCTGAATACTCAAAAATGCACTTAAAACGGCCACTTAAAAATGAAGGTATCATTGACATAAACGCTGTATAAGTTTCCGATGTACAAGGCAACAATTGGATGTTCATATACATCATGTGCCACAGTAAGTCTAGTTAGTATCCGTCACTCTGCAGAGTTAGAGAATTTTTTTCTTGTGGTGGGAACACTAAGGATTTTCTTAGTAATTTCCAAAACGGGCAATATAACTATATTGCAACTAATTGTAACTATAGCTGCCACATGGTACATCCCATGCCATGACATTGATTTTATACCTGTGAGTTTGGGCTCCCTTCACCCATTTCTCCCACCCCCTACCTCCCCCGGAAACCAGCATTCTGTCCTATGTATTTATGAGCTTGGTGGGTTTTATTCTGGGTTTTAATTTTTTATTTTATTTTATTTTTTAAGATTCCACATATAAGTGTGATCGTATGGTTTTATCTTTCTCTGACTTATTTCATTTGTCATCATGGCCTCAAGGTGCATCCATGCAGTAGCAAGTTTTCATTCTTTTTTACGGCTGATATACGTACATACATACTAACTCTCCTTTAGCTGTTCATCCATCTATGGACACATGTTTTTTCCCATATTTTGGCCACTGTAAGTAATGCTGTGGTGAATATGGGGGTGCATATATCTTTTTGAATTACTGTTTTTGTTTTCTTTAGAGAAATACCCAGATGCGAAATTGCTGGATCACACAAAAATAGAACTACTAGAAATAGTTCTACTTTTGATGTTTTGAGGAACCTCCACACTGTTTTCCACAATGGCTGCACCAGTCTGTGTTCCCACCAACACTCTACACGGGTTCTAACTCCTCTATATCCTCGCCGACATTTTTTGCTTCCTATCTTTTTGATAATTGACATTCCAACAGGAGTGAGGTGATGTCTCATTATGGTTTTGATTTGCACTTCCCTGATGATTAGTGATGACAGGCATTTGTATATCTGTTGGCCATTGCATGCCTTTTGTTAGAGAAATATCTATTTAAGTCTTTAGCCTAGTTTTATTTTTTATTTTTTATTTTTCTAATTGTTTTATTGTTCAAATAATATATCCATGGGGTCCTGTTATTATCCCCACAGAATGACAAACATGAAGACTGTCAATGCATGAACTATCATGTCGATTTCTCTGATATGTACCTCAAGTTGTCTAGCTAGGCAAACAACAAACTTTAGAGACAATCAAGATTGTTTCTTTGGACTCCTCTTTCTTTTAAGAGTCCTCCTTAACATTTCTTGCAGAGCTGTTTTGGTGGTCACATATTCTTTCAGTTTCTGCCTATCTTGGAAGCTCCTGATCTTCTTCTGAATGAGAGCCTTGCTGGATAAAGTATTCTCGGCTGCATGTTCTTCTCATTTAGGACCCTGAATATATCCTGCCAGCCCTTTCCTAGTTTTAATTGGGATATTCGTGGGGGAGGTGTTGTATTGAGTTATAGGAGTTCTTTATACATTTTGGACATTAACATCTTACCTGGTTTACAAACATTTTTTCCCCATAGGTAGGTTGTCTTTTCACTTTATTGATTGTTTCCTTTGGAGTAAAGATTTTTAGTTTTATGTAGCCCACTTCTCTAGACAACCACTGCCAACAGAAGGTCTGGAATGTTGCTTTGGATGAGTAAAGGCCCAGTCTCGGAAGCACTACCCCACTGGCCACCCAGAGCTCTGTGGTTCCAGGGAGGAACAAGCAGTCACAACTAAACGCAGGCCAGCGAGGCCTGGAGAGAGAAGATGGCAGTCTAGGCACTGATCTAGGCCTCTCTACCCTACCACTTGCTTCTTCACACCAGGGTCTGAACCCCCGTGGACTCCACCGACTTTCCCCACACACCGTGAGGTTCAGAGTGTTAGCTGTGAGACTCTGATTTCCAAACTGCATTGCTTTCATGAATGTGATTATTAGGATTCCTGCAGCAGCACCTTGCAGACAGTTGGCAGACAGAGAGCTGGCTTCACGGTCTCACCCTTGCTGGTATATCCGGCAGGTCCACGGGGACCCATGGCAGCCCAGTTTCCATCCCTGAGGCTCTCTCCAACTGGAGAGGCAAGAGGAAGTAGTGTGTCCACCACAGACTCTGACTGCACATTTAGTGAGCATCTGGGGTGCAAGACGTCTGCCTGCTGCTCTGGAGCATCACAACAGGCAAAGAGAAGATGTGACTTGTGCCACCAGAGAATTTGGTGTCTAGTGAAACCTTCACAAACAATGCAGTGAGAAGTGAATGAGCATCTTCTTGCTCCAGCTAGAAGCCCCATGCTAGATGCAGGGAAGAGAAGCATCCTTCCTTCCTATAGCAAACCAAGGATAAACATAAGTAGGGTCAAGGGATAACTTCTCAGTCAAAGGAAATATCGGTGCAAGCCAAAGAGAAATGTTAGTCTTGGTCCAACATGAGCACAACTGTTGTCACACTTCGGAAATAGATTACTTTTTTGAATAAACAGCTCAGAATCATCATGCTCTTACCAACAGGGCTGTGCGATGAGTACCCGTGTGGATGGTCCCAGGATGAGAGGCAACAGGAAGTCCTCATGGGATCAAACCAACTCTGCACCTGCCCACAGGCCGCTGGCCCGGCTGCTCTCTTGGCTTTCTGCTTTGCCATCTACTGCCAGTGGGGCTGGTTGCCAGGGACAAGGGGTGCAGGAAATTTGGTGCTTTGATATTTTTCAGGATAAGTGAAATGCTTACTGGAGAGAGAAGCACATGCCCTGGAGAATTAATTTCTTTCTTTCATCCTTCCTTCCTTTCCTTTCTTCTTTCTATTCTTTTCTTTTTTCCTTTTTCCTTTTCTTCCTTTCCTTTTATAACTCTCCTTTGCTATATCAACTTCCCACTCTATTTTTCCAAGCATTTAATAAAGTCTTTTGAGAAACAGGCAGGTCAGAGACTTAAGGAAACATATGCCAATACCACTTAGCACATTTCTCTACCAGACATCCACTTCCAATCCAACCATCTGCTGCTCTGTCAGCCCGAGTATTTATAGCCTCTCACTTTCTCCTCAACAGGCCCCGCTTTCATGCCACGGAATCCAGCTTTGTCTTCCCTCCTGTCTGAAGAAGCAACAGGGGAGAGTTAATTTCTAATCACTGTACCATTTTCCTTCCATTTCAGATGTGATGACAAAGTTCATCTAGAAAAAGATTTAAGTTGTATCTGATCAATAATTTGCTACACATTCATTCTCTATAGAACAAAAATCGCTTCCTGACTTTTCTCATTTGGAGACCCTTTCAGATGGACTTAATGATCAGAATTCAGTAGAACAGTGTATATTAAGCCATTGGCATTCACTCCCATTTTTTAAAAGCTGGCTTTTGTCCACAACTTGGGAAGTAATATTATTGACCTAGAAAATCACAGGACTGACAACGAGAGATGTGAACGCTGGCTCTCAAGCGTAATCAGATCTATTCATCCTGGTCTAGCCGGAAGGCTTTCATCTGCAAGGAGGAAATCATCCCTCTCAATTTAGAACTGATCCAGAGACCGTGAGTCTGTGGTCTTTTACTGTCAAACTTCTGGGAGCATCCATTTCTCCATTCACATCACAAAACAGCTGGTTGATTCAAGACCTTGACAAGGAGTCAGCTTCTGAATCCTTTCCTTTGCTGGAATCTGGAAAGGCCCAAGTTTTAGCCTTTTGCCATCTGATCTGCATCATTTGATCAAAGTAGCCCTACGTTGCCCAGATCATGCCACCCCCACTGCCCCTAATCTTGAAACAAACCAGACTGGTAGCTCCCACCATTTAGGAATGTGTTTGAAACAGCCCAAATCTAGGCCGAACTCCTAACAACTTCACAGACCACTTGTCCAGTGTTTGGGGTTTAAAAACATGAGGTCTCCCCAGGGACACAAATTGGAGCTCTCTGCTTACATGTCAGGGTCCTAGAGGCACCTACAGCTGGGAGTGCAGGTAAGGTTACCCAGACAGGTCCAACAACACCCTGTTGTTACAGCTACCGGGTAAGGGCATGAGGGATGCACATGGGGAGGAGGGTCCACAGGGTTATCTTTCTTGGGAAATGTCCTCAGCCCCATCCAACCATGCAGGAGACAGGTGTGCAGGAGGGGGACCCTGGCAGGCCCCAGAGCACAGACATACGCTGTGGACAGTGGGGTCCAGGGGATGTGTGGGGAACTGCCCGGTGTTCAAGGGTGCCCATGCCTATGCTAGACAGTGGACACAGATTTCTAAAAGGGATTTTGGACATTCTCCTCTAACTGTGTCACTCGCTCAAGAGAGAAACAGATGTCTCAGGGGAAGAGACGAGATCATGGAGTTGGCAGTGGGAATGTCTGCCATAGAGGGCTGCAGAAGTGAATCCCCAAATGTTGGGGAGACCTGGGACCCCACGTGGAGAGCATCCACCTCATAAGGGCAAATTGATCCAGGGTGTCTGCGAAGCCATTTCCTGGCAACATACTGCACTGCAAATGTTCAAATTGTCCCTTCCCCCATCCTGGTCATCCTACTCTGGGAATATGCACTAAGCAAAAATAGATTTAGTTATTTATGACTCTTTTTTTTCTTAAAGGAAATAATCTAAATGACCAACTAACTACAGGGAGGATAGTTCAATAAATTATGGCAAGTTGTGACATTTTGAAAGATATAACAATATTTTTATATAATTTTTAGTGATATGGGGAAATAAAATCTAATGTGAAGAAAATAGCATCCTTCTGGCAAACTGTGATGCCAATTATGGACTTTAAAAGGAAGGTTGGAAGGAAATGTAACACAAACTTTCCCATATTCTGTAACCTGTGGTTTGTAGCAATTATAAGGGATTCTTTTTCCTGTTAGATTCTCAATTTTTAAATAATATTTATAGATTTTTTTTAGAATTTCTATAAATTACATTGATAAATGAAAAGCAGGATGTTTAAGACTGCTCTGATCATAGCATCACTATCAACTTCATCAAAACTTATAATTTATAAAAATGACTTTCCATTACTAAGGAACATTTTTTTAAAGATTTTTATTTATTTATTCATGAGAGACAGAGAGAGAGGCAGAGACACAAGCAGAGGGAGAAGCAGGCTTCCTGCAGGGAGCCCAATGTGGGACTCGATCCCAGGACCCCAGGATCGTGACCTAAACTGAAGGCAGATGCTCAACCACTGAGCCACCCAGGTGCCTCTGCTCAGGAACATTCTTTATCAAATTAATGCACGAGGGCTGAGGTGTAGACCAGATAAGGTGTGTAGAAGCACATGCTGTCTCCATACAGCATCTGGGGCAACTCTGGGGCAACTCAAACCATCCCCTATCTCGTGACACTGGATCTGAACCAGTGAACAACCAAGGTAGCTTTATGCATAGTCCAGAGGAAAGATGCCTCGGGACCCTGTTAGTCATTTACACTATTTAAATTATACTGTGACTGTAGTGTGAATGGCATAACCTCTTCCTCCTGTATTTAAAACCAAAATCAATTTATAAGTTAACTTTCCAGAAGACTGTAAAATGAACCAGAAATCTAGTGAATCACTGGTGACCCTCAGCATTTTCTTAATCTTCTCAAGTTCAGCTGCTGTCTTGCTCAAATGATTGGAATAATAGTGCTGGCTTTTTTTCTTTTCTTTTCTCTTTTCTTTTCTTTTTCTTTCTTTCTTTTCTTTTCTCTTCTTTTCTTTTCTTTTTTCTTTTCTCTCTGCTAGTATTAAATGATATAATGAATGCAGCCTTGCTCAGTGCCGGGCATAGTCCATGCTCCTCACTATTCTGGAGCCCAGCAAACACATGGGAGAAAAGGCTGTGTCAGAAATGACCTCTTCTCTGTTGAGTCAATCATGGCGCTGAGATGCTCAGCAAGATAAAGTCCTTTCATCACTCCTATCGTTGTTCTGTTTTAAACCAAAATGAAGTTCTGTGTCCTGAGGGAAACTCAAGCCATCTTCCTCCTCTGACCCGGTGTTTATGGGTCCTGCTATTGGAATCAATAGTTTAGCATCTTTGCTCTGTACAGAGGTCCCCATGGAGATCATGTATTGTTATTCATCCAGCAATGGTCGAAAAGGGAATTGGGGGAACAGAGAGGGAAAGTGAACAACTTTACATGCAAGGTATTATTTTGCATGATTACATCGATGATGTGAATTCAGGAGAATACCATTGCCCTGCGGAGGCCCCAGAGTCCAGACCAGCAGCCTGTCCTTTCCTTGGGTCCCAAGCATGTGCCTCCAGCCAAGGTTACTCAAGTCCTGCTCATTGCCACGACCTGCACTGAAGCACCTGCTTTGCACCAAGTCCTTTGCTCAGTTTTGCAGAAGATAAAACCACAAGCTCAAGTGTCAGAAGCGTTTTTCCGGCATTTTTTAAAAGGCTGAAAACCCATGTAATCACAACAAAGACAGATAAGGAGACCATGGGGAAAGAAGAAAAGAGGATGTGTGCCAGGACAAAGGAAGGGGAAAACTGGAAAAAGGCAGAAAATAGAAATCGCGCGCTGTATTTTAGACTTCGGCTTTTAAGGTGTTCTTTGAACTAATTCCTCCATTTGGTATCTACCCAAATTTGTGAATTAAGCTGAACAGGAGTTACTAACGTTCCCTTCGCTAGGGTGCAGAGGGATTAAAAATTCTGATCAAGCTCACCACGCATACTTACATACACTCGAAATGCTGTCAAAACTTGAACTTGGGGTTGTGGATAACTTTGGACATCCTCTCATCCTCAGTGTAGACACTACTTAGTCCAGATCTTGCATATTTGTTGTTTCCTTCTTCTGGACATGAGGCCTGCGGCCACAACCCCATTACATGAAATCCTTGGTCAGGCCAGGGCACATTCGAGCACAGCCCCCTCTTGGCACTTTACTGGAGTGGGAGGTCCTGGGACTGCGCTGTAGATCCTTGCATCATTCAATCCAGGAAACCCTGAAACACACCAGGTGCCCATGATCAACCCAAGTTCTACTCAGTGAATGTAGATGATGGCAAAGTGAAGAAAGGAAAGTCCAGACTTCTGAATGAAACACTTCACTTATAAAGCTGCTAAGAATTAAGGTCTTCCAGAAGCCATCTGCACAATCCCTTACTCAGCCAGGAAATGGTCCCCCTCTAAATGCATGGAATCATGTTGGAGTATTGTGTTGGGCCTTGCATCGATTCATAAATATCTAAAACTTGAAGAAAAAAAACAAAACAAAACAAAACTCACAACTCTGACTTAAAGCCAGGCATCTCAGCTTCCAATCTGCTTCACTAGAGCAATAAGCCAACTTGAAGGGAAAGAGAAGAGTTTCTGAACATCTTGGGGGCTGAGCAGGAGGTTTGGCCATCTCTGGCTGAAAGGACATGAAGGTCAATGCTACTCTAGAGATTTCATGCTCAGCTTATCAAAATCTTCAGACCTAAGGGTAGCACTTGCTCATTTATATACCAAAGCTTCCCAGGGCCACATCTGCTTCCTATCAACCACTTGAGATATTCCCAAAGATTTGCTTTCAAGTCAAGATCAGCAATTGCGTTGTGGGTGCGTTCATTTATTTGCTCAACAAATATTTACGGGGTTCCTAATACACGCCCAGCATGGTTCTAGGTGCTGAGTGTATAATAAGGAAGCAGGACAGGTGATAGCAGCTGGAGTGTGGCGTCCTGCAGGCAAGCTCTTCAGAGAAGGCTGGTGTGGGGAGGCAGGCATCCTGCTAAGCCAATTTCCCTCACTCTTTGCTCTGGCAGCCCCCACCGGGCACCGTGGCGGCAGTTCCCACCTCACTCTGGAGCATTCTGTGGCCCAGCAGCCCAACACCTCAACGTTCGTGTCTTCCCCTCAAATTCATATGTTGAATCCTAAACCCCAATGTGATGGTATCGGGAGGCAGGGGCTTTAGGAGGAGATTAGGTCATGAGGGTGAGACCCTTATAAAGGAGGCTCCAGAGAGCCTTGTGCCCCTTCTTCCACATTAGGACACAGTGAGAAGATGGCAATTGTGAGCCAGAGAGCAGCTCTCACCAGACACCACGCCTGCAGGTGCTCTGATCTTAGACTTTCAGCCTCCAAAACTATGAGAAATAAATGTTTGTTGTTTGTAGGCCCCCCAGGTCTGTGGTACTTTTGTCATGTCATCCCCAGTAGACTAAAACACTATGCTAGGTGTGAGCAACACAAAAGATTGTAAAATATAAACCTCCCCTCGGGGCCTTGCAATCCAGCTCGGGTTCTAGGGGAAGGGTCTGTGATGAAAAACCAAGCAAAAAAAAAGAAAGAAAAAAAAAAGAAAAACCAAGCAAATATTGAAAGAACTTTTTCAATGAAGCTACTTAAGATATGGAAAGCACAAGATCTCCTTGTTAGAGCAGACGTGTGGCAATGTATATGGGAAGATGGGGAGGATGTCTTTGGAGGAAATCGTGCATGGAGAAGCAGTTACCCAAACAGAGGGGGAGCAAGTCTGGACCACATGCTGGTGGGGAGCAAAGGCCACTCATAGGCAGCTTCGGGAAGGAAAAGACTGGATACTTTGTCACTGGACAAAGAGCTGTGTCATGAGCAAGTGTGAGACCATCTTCTTGGGACTTCTAGAGCTCCTAGGGGAGGATTGAGAGGCAGGGCCTTCCTGTTTTTGGGATCCTACAATTTAGCCACCACTGGTGCATCGAAAGCAGGGTGACTTCTTTCGCTTCTTGGGAAATCTGAGAGTGAACCAGAAAGGGTGTGTGTAAAACAGAAATGCATGTTTTAATCAAGAAAACCCTAAAACAAAGTTATCTTCCTCACTGAATGATATGAAAACCATCACCATATTTGATGTGAGTAACTGTAAAATGGTAAGCCATTCACATTCACCTGGGGTCATTTGGATGGCAAAGGAGAGTGGATTTCTAGGTTAGTTAAAATTAGGGTTAGACACACATAACAGAAAACCACAGATAATAGTTGTTTCAGCAATGCAGAAATTTGCTTCTGGGTCACCTAACTCTGAAGATGGGAAGTACAGAGCTGCTACAGTGGTATTTAGGGACCCATGCTTGGATCTTGCACTCCAACAGTTTCAGTGCATGCATGGCTCTCATTTCCAAGGGCACCTTATGGTCCAAAATAGCTACTGGAGCTTCAGCCATCACAACCTTAAGGAAGGAAGCAGGAAGAAGCATGGCAGCGATGCCAAAAAGCCTCTTCCCAGTAGTCTGTGCTCTTTGAGAATACTTTGTAGAATAATACCTACATGCAGATATTTTTTACAGTATGATACATAAATTCAGTTAATGCATAAAACATACAAAATATGTGTCCATCAACTTTATATTATTGGTGAGCTATTAGCAGTTTAGCTTTGGAGGGAGTCAAAAATTGTATATGTATTTCCAACTGCACCGAGTGGGGGTGTTGGTGCCACTAATTCCCATTTGGTTCAAGAGTCAACTGTACTTAATATATTTCCTGGTTCCGTGCGTGCTTGTGCCAGGGGCTGACTCATCAGCAGAATACCACGCAGAGACATTTCTGAACAGAACGGACCCTTGCTCTCCAATCTGTTTGTGCCTGGTCCCCAGCGAGGAGCTTGGGTGAGGTGGACACAACGCCTCTCGCAGGGCACTTCGTGGCTTTTGCTCTCTCCGGGATTGGGTCAGGTTGTTGGAAGCAGAAATCTAATTCCAGGTGGATTCCTATCAGGACAAATTCCCCTCCTGCCTTCAATCATTCAAGCTGTAGACAAAAGATGGTTGCTGAGACTTTCCTAAAATGCCATCTTTTTGCGAAAGAATAAACTATGTTGGCCACCCATTCAAAATTTTGAATCCTCCGTGGGAATAATTAGTAGTGATTACTTGGTTATTCCAAGCAACAGTTGTGCAGACTGGAATTAGGAAAAAGAACGTTAAAGAAAGACTAAAGACAGAGCCAAAGAACAGAAAAGCAAGCATAGGACACCGTGTGGCCATCCATGTGGATGCCGCTCAGGGGTTCTGCTAAGACGTATGTTAAATGCAGCCTCTTCTGAATGGAAAACATGCACCTGCAAAGCTGTTTAACTATGTCATGGAGAGCACGCACTGCGGAAACTAATCACACCTCAAATGATTGATCCACTGATCATCATGAGGTGACTTTATTATTTTTAAAAAGATTTAATTAATTTATTTGACACAGAGAGACAGAGACAGAGAGAGAGAGAGAGAGAGAGAGAGAGAGCACAAGCAGGGGGAGAGAGAGAGGGAAAAGCAGACTCTCCGCTGAGCAGGGAGCCCAACGTGGGGCTTGATCCCAGGACCCCGAGATCACAACCTGCGCGGAAGGTGGACACCTAACCTACTGAGCCACGAGGCGCCCTGGTGAGGTGACTTTAAATCATGATGGCAAAGGCCACCTCTCGGGTCTTTTCCAGCTCCCTTCTGAAATTCTGCAGTGACGAGGTCACATCTCTGCCTGAAGCTCCCCTTGTCCCGTGTCCCGGGTGGGTGGCATCGTAATAATGCCTTTTGGGTAGTTTACACACTCGATGTGAATTATTGTTTGGAACTGTGATTAAATAAAGCCGTAACCTTCAATTAGAGTCTTACCATTGATAATATAGATGACTTTGCAAAGGACAGATGATTGGTCCATCTTCCTCAAAGTGAGGGTTCTCCTTCTAACTGTTGCTTGGGTGGTTTGCAGCCTTGTTGCTGCAGAAATGGTGAAGGAATAATGACCAACTCTACCTCGTTTTCTCTGATTTTGGTCTTGGTTCCTGTGTGGATTGATTTCAAAGGAAGTCTGTGAAGATTAATCTCTACTGAGCTGCAGTTAGGAAACAAGATTATGGCAGTGGCAGCCAAAGGAACAGCTGATTTGGGGTGGGGTGGGGGAGAAAGAGAGAGAGAGAGAGGAAAGTGTCAAAGTTGCTACATACTATACGTTTTTAAATGGAAAATCCTCACGTTTGAGCGCTTTCTAGGTTTTCTGTGGTATCTCGAAACTTCGCTTGGGAAGAAGCCATCTGATTTCCTCTCCTGTGGTCCTCTCAAGTTTCAAAATACTTCAACGGAAGGTATTTTTCAGCGTTTCCATCAGTGAAGGGCATGCAGTTCTGAAAATCTTTTGCTGTGAGGACAGAAGCACGGGCGGTCTGCCAGTAGATTTATGTGCCGTTTGCCTTTTTAACTCAGAGACCTGGAAAGTCTGACGGTGTCGGCAGCTCATTGGCTTGTAAAGGGATCAGCCCCTCTGCCTGTTTGAAATGCTTCTCTCTGGCGGGTGAAGCTGGCAGTTTCCTGCTTCCCCGGTTAGTAAGAATTAAGACATATCTGTTGTGTTTAAATCAACTCAAGAAACAAAACACAGTCATGGAATAGGATGTCTGGAAAGGACGTCTTGCTTCTCTTGCAACGTGATGCAGGGGAATAAGCAGCGGCTTGGGAGTTGGAGTTCAATACTCTACGCATGTGGTGGCTTTGGGGAAATTGCATCACCTCTATGAATGTCAGTTCCAGTCCTCGTAAATTAATAATGCAAATATCGATCTTGTAGGTTTGTTGTGAAGTGTACAGAGATAGGGGCCAAGGTACACAAATAGAAGGCATTTTAAGTTGTCCCTTCACTGCTAGATAACTCGAGTTGTTTGGGAGGTCATTGGCTATTATTACAGATAATAGTAGACTGAACCGTCTTGTGGCAGAGAGATTATTCAATCCAAAGGTGCCAGGGTCACTTGAGGTCCTGTGTGCTCTGTGCCCCTGGGAGCTTCTCCTTCTGCAAGAACCAGCAGCGTATCTTCCTCTGTTTACTTACGGTGTGCAGGGGATGTGGGAGAGGAAATGGTGAACATGATAGAGGACAAACCCAGTTGCATTAAAGGCATAAGTTCAGAGTCATTATGGAACAAGTAACCATCTTATCAGGCTTTGCTTCAGTAGCTGGGGTCAGTTATATGAAGTCCTTTGCTCTTGATGCCTTCCACTATGTAACCAGGACGCTACTTTGACAGCAGCATCACCTCATCCACCTGTTGTTTCATAATAGTCTATGATTTTTCTAAATCTTTTTTTAAAGTAATCTCTACACTCAGCATGGGGCTCAAACTCACAATTATGAGATCAAGAGTTGCATGCTCTATCGACTGAGCTGGCCTGGAGCTCCAGTAATTTTTTTTTTTTTTTTTATTGCCTTCAGAGTCCTGTTGTGTGTGTTCTTTGTCAACGTTTCCTCTTTTTTCTCTGTGTGTTTTCCCATACTTACTATGTCCATATGTGTCTATTTTTCTGCGTCCTTCTTTTGTTTGATCACTGATCCAAAATATAAAATTAAAACCCTTTTAAAAATTATTTTAAATTGGTACAGTCACTATGGGAAACAATATGGGTGATCCTCAAACACGTACAAGTAGACTTACCATATGATTCCAGCAATTTCCACTTCTAGGACCATATTAAACAGAAACAATAACACAAACTCAAGAGACATCTGGCCCCCCCTCCCCTCGCTTCATGTTCACAGTAGCCTTATTTACAACAACCAAGACCTGGAAACAACCCAAGTGTCCATCAATGGATGAAGGAACAAAGAAATTGTGGTAAATATATATACAATGGAATACTATGCAGCCACAGAACATGAGGAAATCCTCACATTTGCAACAGCTTGGATGGACCTTGGAGAAGGCAGGTGCTAAGTAAAATAAATCAGAGAAAGACAAATATGGCATGATCTCACTTGTATATGGAATCTAAAATAAAACAGAGCAAAACTCAGAAAAAGCGATTGGCCCTGTGGTTACCAGAAGTGACTGGTGGGAGAGGGGAGGAGAAATTGGAAGAAGGTGATCGAAAGGTACACACTTCCAGTAATAAGTCCCTGTGATGGAATGCACAACATGGTGACTATAGCCCACATTGTTGTGTGATATACAGGGACCTTAAGGGAGTAAATCCTATGAATTCTCACCAGGAGGAAAAATGTTTTTTTTCTTTTCTTTTCTTTTTGTTGTATCCATACAAGAAGATGGATGTGAGCTGAACCTATTGTAGTTCATAACATATGGAAATCAAACCATCCTGCTGAGTGCCTTTGACTTTTGCAGTGATGTATGTCAATCATTTCTCAATGAAACTGGAAAACAATATTTTTTCCAGTTAAAGGTGGCAGGAGGACCTCATGCAGTTGTCTCCATGTTCTCCTAAAACTTCCCGAAGCAATCCAAAAGGGGGTATCTGCTAACAAGCAGTAAATCCACACAGAAAAGGAGACCAAGAGGAGAGGAAGTAATGGAGGAAATTTGCAAGCTGGAAATAGAAGGTATCTCTTTGGTAGAAAGAGATGCAAGTTTTAGAAAGATGAATTCTAAGCTTGTAATAAGGGAAGCCAAGAAGCACAACCCAGAAGATTCAGGAATTGGCAGCACTGATATCTCTAGAATAATACTGAAATGGGTTGAAAACAAGAGGATTAGGTGAGAGTCTATATAAGAAGCAGTTGAGTTTTTGATCCCCACTTGCTCCTTCCCCATCTGGTAGAAGTCTACAAAGTCCACACCCAACAAGCCCATCTACACAAAGAGCTCCCTGTCGGCCCCTAATGCTCCAGCAGAGGCAGATAGCAAAGGATCACCAGATATCTGAGGAGAGCCTTCCTCTTAAAAAAAGAGAGAGTCCGCAATAGATTGAATTGTTCACTGTCCCTGCGCCCCACCCCTTAAGTTCATGTGTTGAAACCTGACTCTCCATATGATGGTATTTGGAGGGTGGGTCTTTGGGGGAGGTGATCATGTCATGATAGTGGAGCCCACATTGATGAATTAGTGTCCTTACAAAAGAGACCCCAGAGAGCTCCCACCCCATCCTCCATGTGAGGATACAGTGAGAAGAGGGCTATGAACCAGGAAGTGGGTTCTCTCCAGGCACCAAATCCATTAGTGCTTTCATCTTGGACTTCTAGCCTCCAGAACTCTGAGAAATAAATTTGTGTTGTTTGTGAGCCACTCAGTCTGTGGCATTTTTGTTACAGCAACCTAAATGGGCTAAGATGGACCAAATTACACAGAAAACAGAAACTTGATCCTATGTAGGGAGAACAAAACTTTAAGAAATATTTAATAATATATGGAGAGAAATAATACATCAAATGGTTGGAAGCAACCCTTGGAAATTATGAAGGCAAGAAGCAACTCGGTAGAAGCATTGGAAGTTAAAATTGAATGGATATACAACACAAAAGAATATAGGGACAAAAAGATAAGATAACTGTAACATGGGGCTGGGGTATCCAAACATAGAAATGGAAGGAAGGAAGGAAGGAAGGAAGGAAGGAAGGAAGGAAGGAAGGAAGGAAGGAAGGAAGGAAATGCTCATACGTGATTCAAAGAGTTTTCCAGAACAGATGAACACGAGTTGCAGATTGAAAGGGATTGTTGAGTTATTAGCACTATGAGTGAAAACGGACCTACACTAGGGCACATGGTTGTGATGTTTCAGAACCTTGGGATGATAGAAAGAAGAGTCTATGAGAATCCTGCACAGAAGAAAATGGTTTCCTATAGAGACATCAGGATGACACAGACTTCTTAAAACAACACAAGAGAGCCTGAGATTAAAGTGAAGGAATAGCTTCAAATTTCAGAAAGGGAATGAACTTCAATCTAGACACCTACACCCAGGTAAGCAGTCATCCTCACGGGGGCGGGGGGCAGATCAAAAAAGTGGTTCGGTCAAGCAGACCTGCCACATATCCTTTCTAAAGGAGTTACGTGAGCCATGCCTTGAAGAGGCAGGTACAAGGAAAGGTGAAGGGTAGCACTCAAGAAGGAGGATGGAGGACCCCATGGGGCCGTCATATCCTGGACCTGGACATTGTGGGACCTCGCTGGAGCGCACTAAACACACAGCCAAATAAATCCCAGCTCTTAGTAACTCCAGGGGAGACAAAGATGTATACAGGAAAGGAAAAAGAATTGTGGTTTGCTACTTGTCTCAGCGGTGAAGAAGAAATGGTGTTTCCATGATCACAATAAGGTAAACAAAGTTAAATAAAATTATGGGATAACCATATCGGGATGATGAAGCATGGAAATGTATGTGTGTGTGTGTGTGTGTGTGTGTGTGTGTGTGTGTGTGAGCCTGTATGCATGTGTGTGTGTGAGAGAGTCCTCGGATACTCAATGCTGTATTTCCAGAATGAGAAGCTAATAGGGCAAAACTGGAAAGATCAAGAAGCAGCAGTATAAGCACTTTTTGCTACAAATAGACAATATTTCCAAGAGAAACAGCTAAGAACTGTTGAAAGTAATTGTGTCTGTGGAGTGGGAGTTTCTTTCAATTATTTGCATGTGATGACTTTAATAGAGATGAAAATGAAAAAAATAAAAAGGAAAGGAAAAAAAAAAGTGGCCAAGGGAGAAATATCAGTTGCAATTCTTCCCAAATAAAACTTTCTTTAAAAACAAAATTGCGCTTTCCCTATGTAGATGATGCCAATTTTTCTTCCCTGTAAAAACAAAACAGGATAACAACAACAAAAAATCCTCCCAACAGAAAAAGATATTCTTGGTCTTAAAAATAGCACAACTCAGCCTAAGATTAAAATAACACAACTAATTAAAGGCATTAATGGCTTTGGTTTCTTCAAGGAGTTATAATTTACATATGATAAAATGCACCCATTGAAATTTCCTTTCGGTGTGCAACTTCCACCAGAATTGAGAGACAGATGAGGGGGCATTTCCATCACCCCTAGAAGCTCCTTGTGCCCCATCTCAATCCCCACCTGAACGCCCAGCACCCACAGCCCACTTCTTGCTGCTGGAGATGTGATTTTGTCCCCTCTGAAGTCCCCTGAGAATGAAGGGAAGACACACAGCCAGTACTCTTTTGTTTCGGGCTCCCTTCTAGCACATTTCAGTCTCAACCATGTTGTGTCCGCCTGCTTCCAGTTCCTTCTATTACAGAATAGTATTCTGTTGTGCGGAATACATGACAATTGGTTTATCCGAGATGAAAGTTTTTCATAGAACTTGGGACAGTTAAATTATTTTAGTCTTCTAGTCTCTTGGTTACAAGCTCTCTCTTCCCATCAGCGAACTCTCTCCATGGTCAATTATCAAAAAGGGAAGCAGGATCTAACGGTGAAGTGAGATTCTTCTGGGGAATCTGGCTCAGTTGCTTAGCAACACACGGAATAACTGTATTAGTTTAGGGGATTCTGAACAAAAAGGTAATCATCTTTTATTCCCAGATAGAGTGGAGACAATGTTATTCCAAGTAAAGAGGGGGAAAAGTAAAAACCACGAAAATGGGGAAAAACACATGTAGTAAATAAAAGCATAATGATGGCTCCTGCGCTCGTACCACAGAGTTCCACTACAGGTTCTGTTTGAGGCCAAGGAATCTTATTTCTCTTAAAGACCATGGTGTGAGGCCCTGGCATGCTAAATGTTTTTAAAGGCACACACACAAAAATGCCAGAAATAATTATAATTCGGGACTGGAATAGAAAGAAACACATTGACCTTTATTGGCATTAATACTTCAAGAAATCAATTTAAGGTGAATGGGAAACGTTTAGGGTGTATGTCCTTCCAAACAAAGAAAGGATTCCGGTAGACATTATTTTTCCACTCCCCATAGAGCATAACTGTTTCCCATGGTAAAGGCGATGACTTGTATTTTGCTCACCGGCTTCCTTAATCTCAGAAAGCACCATATCCAGTTTGCAGGGGATGCTGCTAACATAAGTTTGTGGGGGTTTTTTTTGTGTGTGTGTGTGTGTTTTTTTTTTTTAACTTCCTCAGGAGTTTTGCCAACTTGGGACTACTACTTCCTTCTCATTATCTGTGCACCTCTCCCAGCACCCCCATGCTAAAATCTGGCAGAAATAACTCTGCTAAGAATCATGGATTTAATGAGCAGAATATCCCCCAGCCATTTCATGCAAAGTGTTTAATAATCAATCAGAGATCGGTTTCACTTAGTTTTACAGGGTTGAGAGGGAGACAAAAACCCTTCACCATCATTTTTCGACTCTCCCTGGAGCTCTTCCCTACTTACCTCCTGATGACAGATTTCTTGGTTTAAATCATGCCCCCAAGGGAAAGGGAACGAAACTCTGGTCCTTCAGTCTTCTGTCAGTGCCTGGGCACTTGGTAAAAGACAGCTTTGCAGTTTCATTTATTTTAGGGGCAAAGTTGGCTACCAAATAATTGGGCTCACGTCCCCCCTTTCCTGGAAGTGGCAAGGATCAGTTCTCCCCAAAGCGTGTTTAATTGCAGCCCTCGAAGGAAAGGAGATAGGAGAACACATCTTCCAGAGCTGCTATCTTTTTATTTTCGGCCTAATTAAAAATGTTCCAGGCTCTCCTGGTCCTGAATCATAAGAGGCATCCACTTGTGTTTTGAATTGCGTGTGCTGTGAGAGCATACAGAGGCAGATAAACAGGAAGGCAGGCCCTGCCAAAGAGCTTTGCAAAACCAGAACACATCCTGGGGCCCCACACAATTAATGAAAATCTCACTGCTACACCACTCTGGAGCCCGGGAGTAATAACTCGCGAGTTACAAATGCCCTCAGTGTTTTACCCCCTGCTGTGACATTTTGTGCTGTGGTTTCTGCTCCGGGGAGATTTATCAGTTGAAAGAATAGATCTGATGAAAAAGTATGGCTTTGCACATTAACAGATTCTTGTCCACAACTGCCACATTTACAGCAATTTACTGAAATTGATTCTCCTTTGGGCTAAAAGGCTGAGACTCCCAAAGAATGTGTCCCTGTCTCCGTATTTTAAAATATTTAAAACGAGAGCCAGATCTTGTTAATGTTTAACTTTGTGTTCTCAGGGGATTCTTGTTTGTGAAAGGGAAGTCACTAAAGGCTTTGAGTTAGAGCAGTGTTCTCAGAAGCTCACATTTGAGGTCAGCAGGAGCCCTAAGATTTCTGGCGAGTTCCATCTCCTCTTTAGCTTTCTGAGTTTTTTGGTTTGGTTTTGTTTTCTCCACCGCTGTGGGTTTCTGGGGACAGGATAAGAAACTGAGTGTCAAGAAAAAGACACGGTTTCTGTGCAGTACTGATGAAGTGGAAACTCAAGAAATGCCACACGGTTGACTTTCCTGAGACATAAAGCAATGATCACACGGAGCAATATGATACAGTGACATTTGTCAGGCCTGCTGATTATCCAATTGAGTTATTGCTCAAATATGCATTGAGCGTTTCTTGTGTGTGAGGCACCAAATACACTCATTCATGGGCCTCAAGAAATTTCTAATAGAGAAAATTTCTTTTGAACAGTGATTCTCAGGAAAAAGGGGTCCTCCAGGAAGAGTTTTTTAGCCAGAGAGATTCAGGGAAAGGAAGGCATACGGGACTTGCAGAGTGGTGCAGGTATGATCAGAGCTGGTGGACAGAATGGGGCAGGAAAGCCACACTTTTTTCTTTTCCTTTCTTCTCTCTTTTTCCTTTTCTTTCTTTTCTTTTGTATTCTTTTCTTTTCTCCTCCTCCTCCTCCTCCTCCTCCTCCTCCTCCTCCCCCTTCTTCTTCTTCTTCTTCTTCTTCTTCTTCTTCTTCTTCTTCTTCTTCTTCTTCTTCTTCTTCTTCTTCTCCTTCTTCTTCTTCTTCTTCTTCTTCTTCTTCTTCTTCTTCTTCTTCTTCTTCTTCTTCACAGTGGAATAAGTAGAAAGGCTTCCATACCTGTTTTGAGGATTTAAGGCAAACCTAGTAGAAGAATAGATAGAAACATGCACAAACTATCATCAAACATATGGTCTGGAATGAGCCTTAAATATTGACAATGATGCTTATAAAAAGAGGAATTGTAGGTGGAGAAAGGAGCCTGGGGGCAAAGCAGACGGCAGAAAACAAGCAATGGTATCAGGAAGCTGCATGATATGGAAAGGGGAGGGTAAATACCTGGGGCCTAGGGGTTGCACCTTGGCCTGCCCGGGAGGGATGCTGTGCACTGAGGGGGTGGGGAAGCTGACAGAGCCAGGTCACTGTATCCTGGGCCACAGGGGCTGTGCTCTGGCTCAGACTTTCCCCCTGGACAGACAGGGAGAGAGTGGGTGCTAGAAACAGCCTGACACGCATGGCACTGCACCCTTAGCCCAGCCTGGCTAAACATGCTCAGCTGTGTCCTCGGCATCTCCATGGTGGCATCTGAACAATTTCAGGAATCTGCACCCATGGCCCTTCCTATCTTAGGCCTGACACAGGAAGTAGCTTCTTTTCATGCAAGGACCATTCAAGGCGGAGCTGGGGCCAGAACCCAGATATCTTAACCCTTCTGCCACCCTACTCTGCACTCCCACCCCTGCTTTCAGATCTGGGAAGGCTCCCACCAAAACCACATCCCAGGGACACATGTGGCTCTGGACTTGGCAGACCAACCTTGGGATGTTCAAGGGGAGGCTTCTCTGCCTTGTCAGTATTGGCATTTGGGGCAGGAGCCTTTGTGATCGGGAGCTGTCCTGTGCAATACAGGATGTTTAGCAGCACCCTCGCTGCTCCACTCACCTACCAACCAGCAGCACTCCTGAAGTTGTGACAACAAGAATTATCTTCAGACATCGGTCAAAAAATAACCCTGAGGAGACAAATCACTCAGTGATTGAAAATCACCACTCTGGTGTGTCTGTAAATATGGTGGAAGTTCTCCACTTTGTGTGACAGGTAGCTCCAAACCCGGGTGAGCCAAGCGAGGAGCATGGAAAAAGCCTAGATCTGGCGTCATGGCGCCCAGCTTGGGGGGCTGAGCCTTGTAGAGGGGAGCAGGGTGCTGTAGAGGGGAGCACACTGAAAACCAACCATCCAGCCCTGGCTCTCAGGCTTGCCAGCCTTGGGTGGCCATGGAAAAATCCTTCCCATCTGTCTCACCACCTAGATCCTCCTGTCTAATGAATTATGGTATTTCCAACTTTTGAATATGTGTCACTAGGTGTTCTCCAGAGAAGCAGAACTGCCATATCTGTGTCTGTCTGTGTAGTTTCTTATTGACATATATTTTGTTGTTTATCTATATATTCCTCAAATAAATGGGTATAGGTATTGGTATAGATGGAGACGTATAGACACGTAGCTACAGATGTAGATGTAGCTACAGATATCCTCGAGGAGATTTATTATAAGGGATGAGACCACACAATTAGAGAGGCTGAGAAGTCCCACACCTATCCCCTGCAAGCCGGAGATACTAGAAAGCCAGAGATATAATAATTCAGTTCAAGTCCGAAGGTCCAAGCGAGAACCAGGAGCACCCATGTCCAAGGGCAGGAGAAGATGGATGTCACAGGTAGAGCAAGAGAGCAAATTCGTCTTTCCTCCATCTTTTTGCTTCACTCGGTCCCTTAGTGGATGAGACTGTCCCACCAGCAACAGGGGAGGGATCTTCTTTACTCAGCCTAAACAGAGCAAAATGCTAAGTCTCTTTGAAAGACCCTCATAGACACACCCAGAAATCATATTCTAACAGTTCTCGGGGCATCCCTTCACCCCTTCACATTGACCCAGAAGATCAACAGTCACAGCCTCTCAGTGTTAGGCTGTGGCTTTCTTCCTCCAGGTGCCAGGAAGAGGAAAGGCAGCCACATCCTGTGGATCTTCATCCCCAGTGGTCTGCAGCCCAGAGTGTGCACTCGGAGAGGAGGAGGGGTGTGTGCATTCGGGGGCAAGAGGGTGAGGGGCCCTCAGTGCAAGGGGCTTGCCTGCTCATTTCCTCCTCCTCCCTCCTCTTTCACTTATGAAGAGGTGAGGCCACTAGCTGGGAGGGGGGGGAGAGAGAGAGAGAGAGAGAGAGAGAGAATGAGAACATGAGGTTTCAGAGTGCTGCTGTGGTTTTTATGCATTATAGTAGGATGATGCAAAGATGCAAACATTTTACCCAGTCCCAAATTTTATCTTGGAATGCGCGCGTGCGCGTGCACACACACACACACACACACACACAATTCCAGTATTTAGTCTGCACAAAGTAATTAGTCCAGGACACCAAAGAATTCTTCCCTTGGGGTGGCTGCACTTAAGGGAAGTGACCTGCGTTTCCCTCAGCTGCACTCTGGGGGCAGATGATGCGAGGGGGAACATCATTGCGGGCACTTCCTCTTTCCTGTAAAGATTTTATTCAAATAGAAAGAGTGCTGCATCTGATAGTGAAAAAAGACATAAGCAAATTACTTCAGCAATGAAGATGGCCTAATATGGGGGCACAGGGCCCTGTTTCAAATATGGATTAGTAAAAACCAGACAAGGGAGTCGTGCTTTGAGTGCGCTAATTTGCAACGTGAAGGACCTTATTTCCCCTCTTCTAGGCAGAGGACCGCTAATGCTGCTTTGATCAGAGCGCAGCCTGAGTGGCCGGAACTAACAATGTTTGCAGAAGCGATTAGCTGAGAATTAAGGGCAACATCTGGTCACCCGGGAGGTGTACTGAGCCCGCTCGTATCCGATGAACCTTCTTCTGTTCTGCGCACCTACATGTAATTTGTCAAATCAACCCTATTGATCCTGCCAAGAGGAAGTCTACAAACAAAACAAAACAAAACAAAACAAAACAAAACCAGAGAAATGTGCTCGGTGTCCTTGGATATGTTTTTATTTTTGGGGGTGTGGGTGGGAGCAGAACTATCCTTTGAATAGGAATAAGCAAACTAGAGCTGCGGAGAGCATTTGTATGCAGCACTTCGTTGTAACAGTGGAAAGCATGGCCCTCTTCAAAGGCACATATTATTGAGAGGGCGTATCTGTCAATTCTCAGTAGGGAACTATCCTGGCTAGACTTGGGTCGTATTGGATCACAGGGCCATAAAATTGCAACATATTTGTAGATACTTTTACATAAAATCAGTTAGCACGGATTTTTTTTTCCCTTTTAATCTGAAGCAAAAGCCCTGAGTTACCCACCTAAGTGAAAGCACTTGAAGAGGAAAATTAACACAGATTTCAATTGACAATGGGGTTCCGTCCTCAACGGACCCATCATAAGTTGAACACATTGGAAGTGGAAAAATGCATTTACTACTTCCGACCCGCCGAGCAGCATAGCTCACTTAGCCTGGCCTGCCTTAAACGTGCCCACAACACTCCCATCAGGCGACAGGTGGGCAAAATCACCTCGCACAAAACTGACTTCGTAATCAGGTGTTGACTGTCTCTTGTCATGGACGGAGGACTGCCCTGAAGATGAAGACCAGAATGGTGAAGGGTGCAGACTGGTTGTCAGGGAGATCGTCTGCCCTCATGTCTGCCTGGGAGCCGAGGCTCACTGCCCAGCACCCAAGAGAGGACTGACCACACGTCCCTAGCCTGAGACAAGACCTACATTCCAAATTCCAAGAACAGTTTCTACTTAAATACATACCATTTTGCACCATCCTGAAGTTGGGAAATCATTATGTCGGACTCATCCTAAGTGAGCAATTTGCTGTGTAAACCGCAGGCACTCCTTACAAAGACATGTATTTCTGTGCTTGAATAGAAAGAATTCGATGCCTAGCTCTAAATTCTGTCTTCCTGAACACTACTCTGGGGGACTCAGGTGAGTCTCACAAGCTACCCTTCTCTGTGTCTTCACTTACTCCTGCCATTTCCAACATTCCGTTTTTCAAATCTTGTCTCTTCATTTGTTGGCTGTGTGACCACGGGAAGCTGCTAGACCTCTCTGGGCTTCTGTTTCTTCATCTATGAAACAGGGTAATAGTTCCGATGTGAGATACGGAACAGCTAGTTTGCGACATACCCTTGATAAAGATGTTGGTTTCAATCTCCCTTTACCCTCCTCCTCCACCTCCCACATCCCTGGTCTGCGCTGCCTCTCATCCCTGACAGGTCCGGTAGCCTCTGATGCATGCTTTTACTTCTCTCTCTCTAGCCACAGGATCCCCCCAAAATGGTAATAAGGGTAATCATGTGAATTGCGGGCTGCAGACGGAAGCGGTGGACAGCTCAAGATTCTCCAGGGACATTTCTGAATAGGAACATGTCACTGATGAGCTCCACCATCCGCTAGATGAGAGCATTTCACATTCAGATGATAACAGTTCTTACTTCCCTGCACAAAAGAATGGGGTCACAGGAATTTGGAGGTCCAGAGTGAATTTTCTCTCATCACTGTCTCTTGCAATTTTATCTACAGGAAAGAGACAAATAGAAGTCTTTGCCCCCTGAATTCCTTAATATTTTCTTGTCTTATTTTTTCCCCCCTGGTAATGTGTAATGGTTTAAATAATCCAAATGAATCTGAGGCAGGATGGAAAGCTTTTAAAAAGAAATTCGTCCTGAAATAGAAGGCTTTTGTCTTCCCGTGGAAAGAATGGCTCCTAATTGCTAACTTGCAGTATGCCTGAAGCTTAGAGATGGTTTTGTAGTGGATTTTGTCTTTATTTTAGTATATGTTGCTTTATGTCTCCATTTTATGTCATTTAAGTGTTTGATTTCTAAGCACTATGGTATATTACCAGTTTTTCTAATGTACCCACTTAAAAATGAAAGTACGTAATTATATAATCTTATGCAGGTGAACCACTTTCTAGTTATGATGCTCAGGGAATAAACCGCAAGGGAAAACATTACTACACATGACGATACGAATACGTGTTTAATGCAAAATATCTCATGTGTAAAATTAAAAGCAAATGGCAAATGAAGAGCAAGAGCTTTAAAATATGTGACCATCAAAAGTGTAATGTCCTTAATTTTAAAAGGAGTGCACTCACAAGTCAGGAGGATGTAAGTTAACAAATAAATAGAAGAAAATGAATAAAGATGTGAAATGAGTACTTCATAATGCAGCGTAAGTGATGGAGTAATCAATATATGGAAGTATCTACAACTCCAGTTGTAAATAATATAAATTAATACTGGAAGACAGTATTTTTAGCTACTTTAATTGGCAGAATGTTTTTCCCCCCCCTCAGTTGTCAGTTTAATGTTGGCAAGGGTGCAGAAAACAGAAATATTCATGCACATCATTACTGGGAACGAAACACATAAATGATATTAATTTCTTTTAACCCACAATTCCTCATCTAATAATAATTCACCCTAAGGAAATATTTGCAAAGATTTCACTATAGTGATATTATAGTGTTCTTTCGAATGACTAAGAAATGGCAAGAAGTTAATATATCACCTACAGGGAATTAACTAATTGAATTATGTATTTAGACAAGAGAACACTATGCAGCTATTCAAAATGACATTATAGATTGTCTCAATCTCTTCTGTTTGCATTATTTGAAAGCCACTCAAATGATTACAGTAAAAAGGCAAAATATTGAGAGATGAAAATAAGCAAACTTAGGAAAGCAGAGAAATGATGGTCAGCCGGGTCATGTGGGAGCCAGAAATGGAAAGCTGCTACTCACTAAATAAAAAAAGATTATACTGAATATAGTATGATCCCGAGTTTTAAAAACCAACACGCATAGAAAAAAATTACAGGAAGAATTCCTGGCTGTAGGAGTTTTTTACTTTCTTTTTTTAGGATTTCTGCTTTCTCGGTTCTCTGTAATGCCCTCATATGATGAAAATAGTAAGGGAAAATATACATTTTAATAAAGAACAATAAATGTAATAAGAGCATACAAATTTCAAATGAAAAAGAAAGAAAAGCTTAAGATCCTAAATTAACCCTTATGAAAAGATAATTATCCATATTAATAGGAGACTATTTTTAACCTGGCTGACAACAATATCATGGTTGCTAGTATTCTGAGCGAGTCTCGAGGCGAGGACTTGTTTTGCCCTGAAATTCATTATGTCTCTACTTGGTGGGTGTAGGCAGTGAACATTTAAGAAGATATTTAATAGATAGGAAAATCATCAATATTGGTAAGCTTTCTTAAAGAGCATTGTGATTTTGGGGAGCAGTTTTAGGGTTACAGCAAAACTGAGGGAACAGTACAGAGACTTTCCACATCTCCCCTGTCCCACCGGTACCTGTGCCCGGCTTCCCCACTATCCGCGTCCTCCATTGTAATGGGATATTTGTCACAACTCATGAACCTACAGTGCATGTCAGCATCACCCAGATCCACAGTTCAATCAGGGGTTACTGCTGGTGGGGGACACCCTGTGGGCTTGAATACACGTAGCCATCATTGTGGTAGCACCCTGAGTACTGTCCCTGTCCTAAAAATCCTCTGTGCTCCGGCCTATTTATCTCTCCTTCCCTCCCCTCTACACTGGCAACCACTGATCCTTTTACTGCCTCCCTAGAATGTGCCTTTTCCAGAAGGTCATATCATTGGAATCCTACAGTACAGAGCCTATTCGGATTGGCCTCTTTCACCAGGTAATATGCATTTCAGGGTCACGTATGTATTTCATGACTTACCAGATCGTTTCTGTAAAGCGCTGTATAACATCCCATTGTGTGGATGGACTCACGAGCTGAAGGACATCATGGCCACTCCCAAGTTTGAGCAAATACGAGTAGAGCTGTTATAAACATCCATGTGCAGGTTATGTGGGCATTAATTTCGGCTCCTTCGGATAAGCACCGAGGAGCGCAGTTGCTGTATCGCAGGGTAAGACGATGCTTGTTTTGTAAGAAGCTGCTAACCCATCTTCCAAAGTGGCTGCACCATTTTGCATTCCTATTCTGTTAAGCTTTTAAAACTCTTATATTCCTATTGAAGCTTGTAATCCAAAAACATTGAGGAGTTTTTCTTTTTAAAACGATTTTATTTATTTATTCATGAGAGACACACACAGAGAGAGGCAGAGACACGGGCAGTGGGAGAAGCAGGCTCCTTGTGGGGAACCCGACGTGGGACTCGATCCCAGGACTCCGGGGTCATGCATGCCCTGAGCGGAAGGCAGGTGCTCAACCACTGAGACCCCCAGGTGCCCCAACATTGAGGAGTTTTAAAAAAGGACCATTTAAAAATGCACCAGTAATTGGGACAGGACTTTTTCTCATAGGAGCTTACTGTAGAGTCGTTTATAAACATACTTTTTTCCCTAACTCCCTCCCTCCCTGCTCGCTCTTGTGCCTCACTGTCACCCTGCCTCAAAGGCCAGCTTTGTAAGAGTCCCTGTATCCCCCTGCCCTCCAACACACACCTCGGAGTTTGCCAGCAAGAGTGGCCTTACATTATAAGTAAGAACACCTACGTTAAAAGGAATTTTTAGGAGAAGGCCTAAAGCTCCCACTTGTACCTCATTCTCCTGAGAAAATAAATCTCCATTTCAGATTCACTTCTTTGCATGAAGCTAAGGGTTGGGGGGACCAGCATTTAAGATGCAATCCTCCCTGGGATGGAAAGACCCATCAGCAGCAAGACACCACTGTCATTACCTTTACCAGGACATGCTAACCAGTTCCCTCCCGGGGCCCTGAGAAGAGGGACGCTGGAGGCCTTCCAAAGACAAGAATCCGAGACTTGAATAGTTGCCAGGCCACCTCGAGGAAGAAACAGCTGGGATCAGCAGGAGGGCGCTGGACAGCTTGGCAGGAAGCTGGACTGAGACTGGAGGAGTCAAGGTTCGCAGCAAAATAGCAAAGTGTTGGTGTAGCTCGGGGCTGACCCGGGCCGCTCCCGGGAGGTGCCCGTCATGTCCCTAGTCAATCTCTGGGGTTTCTGGCTGTCTAATTCTATTCAAGGCCAGAGCAGTTGGTGACCTGGAGCACTGTCCTCACAGTGGCTGGGGTAGGGGATCGCCCAATGGCTCTTTTGGCTGCCAAGGTGGCGTCCCCTGGCCCAGGGCCCGTTGTTCCTGCCAAGAGTCATAAATCAGCACTTTCAACCTGTTGCCGTGAAGTCAGAGTCCAGTTATTTTTCTCCGAGGTGCCTTCAGCCCCCAGTGGAGCTCCTGGCTCATTAGGCCCAGAGGAGCCAGGCCACAGCGCACTCATGATGAAGTTCTCAGCAACGCATCACTGGAACTCACTGCTCTGAGTTGCTTTGGCTGCAGCTGAGATGTTTCTGCCTTGGTATTTTGCAGCCCAGTGCAAGCTGACCGTATCTAAGGGTGTAGGCCTCTCCCTTTGTCTAGATTTGCCACGAGTACGTTGCAAAGCACATTAGGTGTGATGCGCGTGCGGAGCATCCTTCCGTCCACTCCAGGGCAGCGAGGAAGAGAAGCCTTTCAAGTCACAGGCACCCTGGGGTCACCAGGACCTTCCAGTTATCACTGTCCTTTGAAAGAATAAGTTAATCGGAGAAGAACAATCATCATGTGGTTCAACTCACATGCAGAATATGAGAAATAGTGCAAGGGATCATAGAGAAGGAGGGGAAACTGGGGAAAAATGAGAGGGGGAGACAAACCATGAGAGACTCTGGGGAACAAACTGCGGGTCTCTGGAAGGAGGGGGGTGGGTGATGGGGTACCTGGGTGATGGGCACTGAGGAGGGCATGTGATGGGATGAGCACAGGGTGTTCTACATACCTTGGCAAACTGAACTTAAAATTTAAAAATAGAAAATAAATAAAAGAATTTGGAGCAAAATTTTCTAAACACAAGAAGAATGGGCAGCCATACCTAGTTATCCATCTCTCTGGGGTGTTGGGGAAGTGCCCTAGAGTTTACCTGGGCCCACTACCTTCTGTTAGGCAGGAGAGATGCCATGGTGATAGCAATGTCCCAAACCACACAGTCTTGCAGACTTGCAAGAGCTGCATTGGAGCAAAGGAAGGGATAAGGGTTGCCTCCAGACCAGAACCATGTACTTTATGAGGTTTCCTTCTTTCCTTCCTTCCTTCCTTCCTTCCTTCCTTCCTTCCTTCCTTCCTTCCTTCCTTCCTTCCTTCCTTCCTTCCTTTCTTTTCTTCTTCTTCTTCTTCTTCTTCTTCTTCTTCTTCTTCTTCTTCTTCTTCTTCTTCTTCTTCTTCTTCTTCTTCTTCTTCTTTCTCTCTCTCTTTCTTTCTTTCTTTTTTTCTTTCTTTCTTTCTTTCTTTCTTTCTTTCTTTCTTTCTTTCTTTCTTTCTTTCTTTCTTTCTCATGTTTTAAAAAGATTTTTAATATTTATTTGATAGAGAGAGAGAGAGCACACAAGCAGGGGAAGGGGCAGAGGAAGAGGGAGAAGCAGGCTCCCTGCTGAGCAGGGAACTCGATGTGGGTAGGGCTCGATCCCGGGATCCTGGGATCATGACCTGAGCCGAAGGCAGACGCTTAACCCACTGAGCCATCCATGTGCCCCTTTCTTCATCTTTTTAAATGGAAATAAAATTCACCTAAGATTTACATTTTAGCCATTTTAAAGCATCCAGGCCAGTAGAGTTTAGTATGTTCACAGAATTGTGCAACCTTCACGCTATCCAGCTCGAGGACAACTCCACCACCCTCCAAAAGAAATTCTGTAGTGCTAAGGAGTCCCTCTCCATTCCTCCCTACCTCCCCCACCCCGCCTGCCCCCAGTAACCATTTATCTCTCTGTGGACGTGCTGCTCTGGACATGGAGCATAAGTGGAATCATGGAGCATACAAAAATGTAGCCTTCTGTGCCTGGCTTCTTTCACTTAGCAAGATGGTCTCAAGGTTCATCCATGTGACCCCATGGATCCATGCTCATTCTTCTTTATGGGCAAATAACATTCCCTTGTATGGACATACCATATGTGTACATACATTTGTCGATGGACATTTGAGTTACTTCATTCTTTGCTCAGAATCATGTTGCTACAAGCATTCAGGGATGAGTTTTTGTATGCACCTATGTTTCCAGTTCTCTCAGGTATATATCGAGGAGTGGAATGACTAGATTGTGCTGTAACCCTCAGTCTGACCTTGGAGGAACCAAACTGTTGCACACAGTGACTGTGCCACTCCAATTCTCGCCAGCAGCGTGGGAAGGTTCCAGCTTCTGCACATCCTCACCAACTTATCTTCTATTTCTTTGATCACAGTTTTGGGGACGTGACGTGGCTTGATTTGCATTCCACGAATGGCTGCTGATGTCCAGCATCTTGTCATCTGCTCATCGGCATTTGTAAATCATTTTTGGAGCAGTGTCCAGAGCTAGGATTGTGTGGAGAGCTCTGTGCTGCTGCTTGGAGGCTGCAGAAAATCCAGAGAACGGGCTTCTTCCATGCTCACACCCCCACCCAGCAGGTGCTGCAGGCTGGCAAGTGTCTGCAGTGCTTGGGGAAAGCCCCCAACACCCCCAGCAGCTGCATATCATCCCTTGGAAAGGGTTCTCTCTTGTGTTCCTCTTTCAGGGTCTGAAGAGAGGGTCAGAAGGTCTGTGCCATCTGGTCTTGGTAGTTCTTCAAACCCAGTTTCGTTTCTGTTTATGAAGGCATAGAATATTCCAGGATCTATTCATATAAGACAGTTTTAAGTCCAATTTGACTACACAGCTCCTGGCTTTCCCAGGGAAATCACTTTTTGCAGCAATGACCTGTTTCCCCTACCTACACTGAGGTGTGTGTAGGAATTTTTCTAGGAGTCCAAACTTTGTGAGTGGCAAGAAACAACCTCTCACTCTCTCTCTCTCTCTCTCTCTCTCTCTCTCTCTCTCTTTCTGTGTGTGTGTGTGTGTGTGTGTGGTGGGGGTACAGGTGCCATCTAAGCAAGCATGTACACGTTCAGCTACGCTATTGGCTGCATTTCAAAATGGCATTTGGAGCTCCGACTACAACAAGAATAATGAGGGACCCTGTAAGAGATCTTCAGAGCCATGTGAAGTATAATCTTTTAAGGTCAACCATACTGGTTCTGGGGGGAAGCAACCATGACCTATTCCCAGGGCATGAAGATGTTTGCACACATTTCCTTCTAAGAGTTTTATATTGGTAGCTCTTGCACTTCGACTTTTGATCCCTTTTGAATTAATGTTTAATGTAACTGGGATGGAGAGGTCCAAATGGATTCTTCTGCATTTGTATATCCAGTTGTTCTCGATGGCTTATTTTTGGACTGACATATATATTTGTCCCTATGGCCCTATGATCCCACCTCAATTATTGTAGTTGTGCAACAAGGTTTGAAACTGCGAAGTGGTCAGTACTCCCAGTTGGTTCTTTTCTCGACAGTTCTGGTTCATTTGGGTCCCTCCATGTTTCTATATGAATTTTAGGATCGGTTTGTCAATTTCTGCGAAATAGAAGTGACTTGGGTTCTGACAGGGATGGTGTTGAGACCAAAGATCAAGCTGGGGAATATTACCATCTTCACAGTCTTCCAGCCCACGGGCAGATCCTTGACTCTTTAACCACTTTGAATTCTGAAGTAGGTCTCCAGTATGTGCCCACTTAGCAAAGGTCCAGCAGGTGACCCTGACATGCCACATGAGTACTGAGGAGTGAATTAGCTGGTCTGGAGGGTATGTGCTTACATGCACTTTTGGGGGGCTGCCTAAATTCTCTAGGGTGGAGCATAGCACCAAAAAGTCAGATACCTTCCCCAGGTAAGATGTAGTTCAGTAATCACAGACTTTTTCCTTAGCCACAGTTGGATCTCACTCAGATTCTTGATGTTGGGAGGAGGTGATACAGTGAGATCACTTCTGCATTTAGCCCACAGGGAAATTAAGTGGCCAGAAGGTCCCTTGGGAACCTAGGGAATGCCTGGATGGCCCACTGGGTCCCAACACATTCCAGCTACTCATCTGGACTCCAGAGCTGGAGAAGGGTGCCCCAGGGGGAAGAGCCCAGTGGAGGCAGTTTTGGCAAATCCATGCTTGAGCATGAAAGAAGTAGGAGGCCAGGACGGTTGCAGGAGTCCTTGAAGAAAGTCAGGCTCTGAGAGACCAGCATGTTCAAGCTGCAGGGAAAAAGAGCCTGAGAGAAAGGACATAACCATTTAGTCATTGATAAAGAGCTTCCGGCAGGGAAACATGTTCAGAATAAAAATCAGGGGGTCACACAGAACACTTAGGAGCACATTGAGGAGCTGGGAGTGTTTTCACTCACTCGCTGAAACTGAACACTTTTGCTGAACGAAGTTCGACGTGGGTCAGGGTCAAGTGAGGAAAAGAAATAATGTTTAACTCCCATTAAAAAGGGGGAGATTTCTGACTAGAGGCGAGGATGTTGTTTGAGAAAGCAGGGAGAGGAAGTGTGCCCAGAAATGGACATCCTGGTTCAGCAAATGCCCTGCACCCAGTCTCCTGCAGAGAGCGCACATGGAAGACATGAGCCTTTCTATAAGGTTGTTGAAGAGTACGGGATCCTGCACCTTCTAGAAGGGGCCTTGCTGGGTGGAACCTTGGGATTTTTAGTTGTGGTTAAGACCATAGAAGTCACCATGAGCCCTTCCTATCAAGGTACTAGAGACCCAAGAATTTAGAATGCCACCTGGCACAACTGGGTGCTCTGTAATATAGAGTCCTGAAGCCCAGAGGATGAGCGCCAACGAGACATTTGTCTGTGGTGTTCTTGCCTCAGCCCCATCCCTGGCACTCACGTCCACACTCTTGCTCTATTTTTTAAGCAACATCTGTGAAAAAACAACAACAACAGCACGAAAAGCCACTTTAGCTGTGGTCTTGCTTTCACTATTTTGGTGCTCCTGGCTCTCCCCTCCCAGTTCCAGACTGCTCTTCTCACTGGACCCCTCCTTTTCCCTTCCACCTTGCCAGCCTCTCTAGCCTCCTTTTCTGAACTCCTCATTCTGGTTCCCATCACTTCTTCAAAGGCTTTGAGGTGGGCCTGGGAGGTGTTCTCAAGTGGAAAGGAGCCATGGAGGAGTGATGGGCAGAAATGCGGCCAAGCTGCCCTAGGTTCCCCAGCCTGGAGCCCACACCACCCTCTTGATTTCAACCACTCCACCTCCCTATGCTACCTCTTTGCAACATGTTCAAAATTTTTTCAAGACAAGGCTGTGCCTTCTGGAGTAAGGGAGCCCAAAGCAATCCTCCCCTTCTGACAACCCACTGTATAAAACATCTCATTTGTATCAGAATGTTTCTGGAATTTGAGTCGTGCTTTTTTTTTTTTTTTTTTTTTTTTTTCTTTCCTTGCCAGGGTCACTTTACCAACATTTTGGCCAATTATATGGTAAGGTGCCCTGGTCGTAGTGAGTTAAACGAGGGTTTTTTTTTTTTTAATTTTTTTTTTTAATTTTTATTTATTTATGATAGTCACACAGAGAGAGAGGGAGAGAGGCAGAGACACAGGCAGAGGGAGAAGCAGGCTCCATGCACCGAGAGCCCGATGTGGGATTCGATCCCGGGTCTCCAGGATCGCGCCCTGGGCCAAAGGCAGGCGCCAAACCGCTGCGCCACCCAGGGATCCCCAAACGAGGGTTTTAAAATGTCATTTCCTTATATAAACAACCTCTTCCATACCCTTGTACCTAAATTCAGAGTTGTTTGTTGTTTTTATGTAGACATTTAATTCCCTACTGCTCACACTAAGTCTTCCCTTACATTAATTCTAATTTTACTTTTTAAAGTAAATGCTGCAAATGCTCATATATTGAAAACCATTCTAGTCAATTCATTATTTCACAAGAGGGATGTGAGGAATACCTGTTAGAACTTCTCCCAAGTTTCTATCTAAAAGTGTCTATCTTCTTTATCTGATTCAGTTTAAAGATAAGAAAATTGAGGACCAGGATTGCGGTAAAATCTATGCAAAGTTGTACACGAGTTGGGGGGATGTCCTGTCTCCCTTTTGGGCTTCTTTCTGTAGATATGGTACTCTCTACCTGGAAACTCTTGGAAATGTCCAACACTTACCTACACCCCGCCCTCTATTTGTCCTTCTCAGCGTGGTGATCATTTCTGGAATAATTTCTGTGAAAACCCCTTAGACCCATAGGCCACCAGAGTACCCTGTACACACGTCTCCCCATAGGGTGCTCACCAGCCCTACACTCTGAACTCTTTCCCTTAGTTGTGTGACATGGAGCCTGGCGCCTCATAGATGCTGAATAAATATTTCCTGAAGGATTCATCTGGGTCTCCTGCTCTTCGGATCCATGTTCTTGCCTTTAGGGCAGGATCTGCAAAACTTAGAGCGTACTTTTCAGATAGTTCTTTCTTCCTCCTGGGTAAATTTTAGGCAAAGATGTTGATTAGTTTGTTGTTGTTGCTTTTAGGGTCCTAGCTTTGCCTTCATAAAAATAAAAACTTCACTGTGATCCCACTGACTCTTAGAGCAGGATAGAGCCCCAGCTGGGATGCATGAACCTGAGGCAGGGTTTCGGGCCAGTTCTGTGTGGCTGTACATTCCCATGCCAACTGTCACATGCTGCCACCAAAAGTTGCTTTCACCCCGAACTCCCTCAGTGAGAGATTCAGATGGAACTTTTCTCCATTACTCTTTGTAGAAGAACAGACCATAAATGATTTAAAGATGTTATTCTACTTTTTTATTTTTTTTATTTTTTATTTTTTTCTACTTTTTAAAATTATCCTGGAGATGGTTATTTTCTGGCATTTCGTCTCTGTCAACTACTTATCTCAAATTGTAATATAGGCATAAAGAGTATTTTTGATGAAACACTCTATTAAAGATGGACTTTTCCTCCATCCTCCTTATCTTTAAATGTTGATGTCAAATATACTACTGTGTTTAGGCTCCTCAAAACGTTTCAGAACAAGGCAATTCTTCAGCCACCATCTAATACAGCTGTTTCACCTGGCGAATGAGGACACCTATTCCTGGCCAGTGCAGGAAGCATCTGGGCTGGGTCTTGGCCCCCTGGCATTGGTCTCAGCCCCTTCCCACCTCCTCTGCACCCACGCTGGGGGATGCATTCACTCAAGCCCGGACTCTGTTCTAATCATTGCTGGCGAGTAATCTGCATAGAAAACTCGGCCTGACAGTGAGCTCCATGTGTTTAATTACGAAGCGCATCTCATTTTCTGTCCTGGTTAGATAAGAGAATAATTAATTACTATTTTCTCTTGTTTCTTCAGGGTTGCAAGAGTGAGCTACATGTATCCTGAAACAGTAGAAAGCCAGCCATGACGATCCACAATTAACAGCTTATTCTCTTTGGTTCCATTTAATTCACTTTGAATGGGTGTCCATTGCATCCAAGGCCCTGTGATTCCCCTCTATGATTCCTATGAATGGCCACCATTACATTTATGCCATGAAGCTCATTTTTCAGAGAAGGAAATGATGATGGACACCGCCTAAAAATGGAGTGGCAAACTGTGGCATGAGAAGGCTGGAATGGTGGCTGGGCCAGCCTCTGGGTCTCCATCTCCCTCAGTAAGAGGGAGGGGAGGATTTGAAATGGTGCAGAGTACTGCACCTGAGGAGCCAGCTTGCCAGCACAACTAATGACCTTTTGGAGTAGCATTTTCAATGTTACTCAATAATGTGACATCTGAGATCACCAATAACCAGAATGGTGACAATTACACTTAACTGGTCATGAAGTTATGTCTCTAAGGTTACTTCAACAGCTCTCAAATCTCTAACAGCCCTCGAGAGGTGGGGACATGAATATAAATCATGGAGATCTTGTCTGGACCTGAGGGAGAGGACGAAGAGCCTGCCCGGTGCTCTGTTTTCATGCCCCTGACTGATTTCAGGGTATTAAATGTCAAAGACACTTGCGGCCATAAGCTTTTTGACAGTGGGTCCACAGCCTCTGTTGAATGGCAGGCATGTGGCCCCATTATGGAAGATCACACATTGGCCACAGAGATAAAATCTAGGTTACAGCATCATAAAATACTCTCAACTATTTTCTTGATGAACGTAATGTGTGAATGATTTACAAGGATGTATTGCAGGAAAGGGAAAACTCTTGCTATAAGAATGAGTTGTGTTTTGCCAGTGGGAAACCTCACTTCTCTTCTGGGACATTCAGTTGTTATGGAAAAGCAGAGTGTTGATACAAGGAATAAAGGAATAAAATAGATCCAATGCATAAGCAATTATCACAGAAACCTGATGTCCATGAAGTACTTGTTACTAAACATTGACCTTTGCTTCTAACTACACACCAGCTCTAATCCAATCAGGAAGATGGTGTTGAATGCTTCCTTTATTCATTGTTTAATTCAGTAGATATTTATTGAAAGCTTATGGTGCCAAGCATCATCCTAGACTCCAGAGACAGCAAAATAAAACAAAAACAAAAACCTCTGATCTTTTAGAACGAGCTGAGTAAATTGGAACTCATCCTGATTTTTGAATACTTTTATTTTAGTACATCAAGTATCTGGGATAGACTAACATACAACACGATAGTGCATCAGTTTGTATCCACAGACCGATGGAGCTATTCGACTTCCTAAAACACACCTGGAGTACTGTCCAAGGCTGCACATCTGGTTTTTAGTACTTGCGTAGAACAAAGTACCAAGAGGCTGTATGCCCAAATTGTAAAAGCAACCATGAGAGACATTTTACTTTCCTCTTTGGGCTTTCCTATGTTTTCCACACATATATGTTTCCCAAAATGTACATTTTGCTTTTGTAACCAGAAAATGCTCTTTACAAACTATATATTTTTGCTGATTACGTTGACAGTACTATTTAACATTTGCAAAAAATTTCAGAATTGGATTGCAAGTTCCCTCAAATATTAGATAAGCCAGACCATCCTAAGTAACTGGATCAAGTACCGGAACCACAGACAGAATTAGAATTCATAGGCGGGCCTGGGTGGCTTAGTGGTTGAGCGTCTGCCTTTGGCTCAGGGTGTGATCCCAGAGTCCTGGGATGGAGTCCTGATTGGGCTCCCCATACGGAGCCTGCTTCTCCCCCTTCCCGTGTCTCTGCCTCTCTCTGTATGTTTCTCATGAATAAATAAATAAAATACTTAAAAAAAAAAGAATTAGAATTCACAATCTGAAGAATTTTTGACCACAACCTTTACTTACTGAATTATATTATATTCTTCTTACCCAGGACATTAGTGTTAGTTGCCACGTATTAGTTTGGCCTTCCCCAGAGTAGGACACTGAGGTATGATTTGAGTGTAAGCAGTTCATTCGGGAGGGATCTCAGATGCACAGTGAGGGAAGGGAGAAGCAAGATGGGAAAGAAGGAAAACCAATAAAGTCTGCACTAGGGGAGGGACCTACGAGCACCTGAAGCTCAGGTCTGCATAAGACCTCTGAGAGAATATGCAGAAAGACCTTATAGTCATCCCTCCAAGAGGCAAGAAAGCAGAGCTATCCATCCACCAACTTCCATCCCTTATTGGTTGTAGGGTTTATCCTAAAGATATTAACTCCTGAGCACTTCCTGCCTGCTCCATAAGCAGGACAAGCAATCCCCTGTGGCCTAAGCCCTCAGGTAGACAGAGACTGGGGGCCTTGGGTAAGAAGCTGCAGGGGACCTTTGGGATGGACCCAGGGGATGCGGGTGGTGTACACAGAATCTCATACACTGTGTAACAAATAGCTCAGATACCAGAGGCCAAACAGAATACCATTTCCCTTTTTACTCAGATATACCTCTTTGCAGGGCAGGCAGCTTTCCTGGGCAGCTTGTCCTCAAATCTTCTCTCTATCCATTGTGTGGTTCCCCATCTCAGAGCTCCCTCCTTGCCCCATCACCCTCCCACTAAGGACAGGGAGAGGAAGGATGAGGAAGGTGGTGCACAATGCTGGGTGGTCCAGGTTGGTAGCAGAGATGCACTTCTGTGGGTGCCCTTTCCCAAAACTCAGCCACGTGGTCCTCACCTAACTGCACAGGAAGAGTGGAAATGGACTCCCCTGTGCCCCAAGAAGAGAGTAAGGGGGTTGGAGAGCATCTAGCAATATCTTGTCATGCTTCTTATTTCTCCGAACTTGTGAGGTCTCTAAATGGCTTGGTACTTACTGGATACTGTACTCTAGTTTGTTTTTTTGAAAATGAGCTTGAGTTCTTTATAGAGGGTCTTTCGGATGCAGGTGATTCGATGGGGGATCCCAGAAGATCAACCATTGGTCCAGTGTGGCAAGTGCTTTAGACTGGGAGTCAGAACATCCCAGAGCTCATTCTGCACCTGCTTTTGACCGGGCATGTAATTTCCAACATAAAGCACAGGTCTTGATGTAAAACATAATAAAGTCTCTTACAGTTATAATATCCTATGATTGCTTCAGCTAAGTAGCTGGTTATTTATTTTTTAAAGAATATATATTTTTACATGTATATATATGGATATTTCATATTTGTAAGATAAATGTCTATCTGCATATTGTGCATATATTTATATACACGTGTATATATATACATGTTGCACACACATGTACATAACGATATATATCTGTGATGGGTTGGCTTTATGTGTCAACCAGAGTGGGCCAGATGAAACATTATTTTGGGGTGTCTGGGAGGGTGTTTCTGGATATAAGTCCTATTGGTCCTGTTCCCCTGGGGAATCCTAACCGAATACATAACAAGGCCAAGCAGAGTAAGAAACAGGGCTAGAAGGTCCACTCCTGAATGTTCTATACTTGCAGAGCTATCTTCTGTTCATCACATCTTATGGTCTTTTAAAAATTTTTAAATTTTATTTATTTTTTTTAAAAAGATTTTATTATTTATTTATTCATGAGAGACACAGAAGGAGAGGCAGAGACAGGCAGAGGGAGAAGCAGGCTCCATGCAAGGGGGCCCAATGCGGGACGCGATCCCAGGACCCCGGGGTCACGCCCTGAGCCGAAAGCAGACGCTCAACTGCTGAGCCACCCAGGCATCCCACATCTTATGGTCTTACTCTCCCTTCCGAGAAGAAGGCATTTATTCTGCAGATCATGGGCCAGCCGGGCAGGTGTGTGTCATCAGGGGCAAGCAAAAGTGGCAGTGGGCGCGGGTTCAGGCCTGTTTTAGGTGGACTGAAGAAACACAGGTCCTGTTGTGAAAGCCAGCAAAAGCTCAGACCTGGAGTCCATCTGGTCTCACCACAGAGCTGTGTGCGTTTCTCAGTTCTTGTGTTTCTGGGCGAGTGGGGCTTTGGCTGTTTAGTGCACACCAGAGACCCGTAATGTGTGCTCTGATTCAAAGGCTGTATTTTCTAACTAACAAAACAGTGCATGGCGCCAAATGACAGGGAAGGCTTTTTCTAGCAAGGGTTGTGCAGCCAGAGCAGTTTGGGCGTGAAGGACCTTAATCTCAGGAAACTCAGCTAAAAGGCCCGATGTTGGAGAACCATGACCAGTTATCCATTGAGAGCCCATTTAATTTCAGAAAAACAAATATTAGGTGATGATTTTCTATCAGGTGCATGAAAAAATCACCATGTTAGACAGTTTCTATAACTTTTCTCTTCTTCATTAATTTATTCCTATGTGCCTTTATTTATCAAGTGGCAATCACAGGCCAGGATCTGTGACAGGTGCTGAGTCAGGACCCAGCCAGGGCCCTAGGAACAGCTTTCATGAGTTGACCTGGGTTGATTTCTGAGTGGTGTTTGGTAAAATGATGGCCCATTTGCCTCCTGTCCCCAGATATCCTGTGTTCTGAATTGAAACAGTAACAGTAGAGACCAGATTTGTCTTTTCTCTTCTGCAGCACAAATGACTGACACACCTTTTGCCATGACTTCCTCTAACTCGATGGGGAAACAGGAGATGGGATTCAGAGTGAGAGGCAAACCTGCATTTCATATGTTCTCAGTGTTATTCTAAGCATACAAAGCTGATCCTGCTCTACTTTCAATTTTACTGAATTGGAAGTGGAGGAGAAGAGATAATTTTCCTTCAATTGGAGAACCTACTTAATCTTCCTGTGTGAATGGTATGATTGCCATGCCGTGTCATTCTGTAGAAAAAAGAGCTACATACAAGAGAATGTCCTCCCCCTCCCCTGACCACATAAAGGATTGAAGAGTTTAGAGCCTTCAAATTTGATCAAACGTATAGAGAGGGTGCTAGAGAGGTCACACTGTTTGATATGCAGGACGACTATTCCCTCATTCCTTTATTCAACAAATATAATAATTACCCATCCTGGACTGGCATCTGGGATCCAAAGATGGATTGCCTCAAAAAGCACTTAGGCCAGTAGGCAAGAAAAATGGGTAAACAAATACCGTGAAATGTGATGAAGCTATAAATAAACCATGTGGGTAGCGGGAAGGAGGAAGGTGGGAGGGATACCAATACTAATAACTAGGCCTTACTGATCACTTATTCTGGGCTGGGAGCTGGTCTAAGAGATGAACATATGGCAAGTGTTTTAACCCTCACAAAGTCCCTATGATGCAGGTACCATTATTTTCCCACCTTGAGATGAGAAAAGTGAGATACTCAGAGGTTGAATGGCACATAGAAGACTTGGGAGAGACAGTCCACTCCGGATTCTGAGTGCTCCTGGAGGACCTCACTGGGTGTGTTAAGAACTCAAGGCCCTGACTGCTCTTTCCGTGGGCTGATTTCCAGGGCTGTGTTTGCAAAGCACAGCCTTGAGAGAGGAAGTAATGTCTCCCCCTGGTTAAAGAGAAGGTTTTTTATTCCACTTATTGTAGAAGTGATGGTTCCCCCATGCTTGGTGACCTCCCCTGTAATGTATCTCACTGCATATGCAGCCATCCTAATGGGCCCTTTGCAAGGCTACCAGGAGACTTGGCCATCGTGGGGAGCCAGCGCAAGCTGACATGAAGCTCAATCCACTGCTTTTGTCTCTGACGCAGAAATCATGTCTTCTACCAGTATCCACGAAACACCAACAGGTAATGTTGATGGCTGGTAAGCAGAGTAAAATCTCAATCCCATATAGTTCTTGACAAGGCCATACAGCCAGTAACTGGTGGTGAACTTTGCATTTGAACCTGGATAGTTAGGTTCTGAAGTCCACGGTCTTAAACACCACAGGCACTTCATCAAGGATAGGCAACTAATTTTTTTTCCTAGTAGAGTAAAAGAAGATTTTTATTTTTTATTTTTTTATTTTATTTTTTTTGAGTAAAAGAAGATTTTTAGAGTATGTGGTGCTTATGTTGAATTTTGGAGCATAAATGGGAACATAACAGAAGATAAGGCTGTAAGAATATTCCAGGTAGCCAGAGCAAGTCGTGCAGCCAGGAAGCATCTGATATGTTCCAGACACTGCCAGAATGGCATTGTCAGACTGCAGCACCCAGGGAAGTTTTGCTGGTAAATGGAGCAAGAGATGAGTTGGAAAAACAGGCAGAGGCCAGAATGTGAGTGGTCAGCATGCTCATTTAGGAAGTGAAAGTTTGTGTTTCTCTCCAATCCCACTCCCTCTCACCATCAAATCCATATGTTGAAATCCGAACCCCCCAGTGTGATGATATGAGGAGGTGAGATCTTTGGGACTCCTCATGAATGCATTAGTGCCCTCATACAGGACACCCTAGGAGGCCCCCTCACCCTACCTACCACATGAGGACCACGCAAGAAGATGGTCATCTGTGAAACAGGAAGTGACTCTCACCAGACCCTGAATCTGCTGGTGCCTTGATCTTGGGCTTCCAGCCCTCAGAACTGTGAGAAGTAAATTGCTATGGTTATGAGCCACGTAGTCTACAGGGTTCTGTTCTAGCAGCCCATACGGTTTAAAGCACCTGTAGACGTCATTGTAAGGCTTTCAAGCAGGGAAATGACATGACCAGATTTGTGTATTTGAAGGAGCCCTCGGGAACAACTTGCAAGATGAATTGGAGAAGCCAGAGAGATCAAGCAAGAAACAGTTGTAATAATGTACAGGAGAGACGATGAGAGCCTGAACTTTGAAGCATATATAGTTTTAAGTGCCAATGTTTTAATTTGATGCCTAATGATAGTAGTAATTGACTTGGAATTACTCCAGCTAAAACAGTTGTATTTATAGTTCATGAGCCTTGATCTTTATGTTTTATACAAGAACAGGAGAATGTGATTCTGCTTCTGCCAATTCCAGATGGGAGGAGGCTAATGAGGAGACCCTGGGTCCTCACACCCTAGGTCGGAGGTCAGCACATATTATCCTAAGGCACAGAGTCATTTCCTCTTTTGCTGGTGGCACAGAAGAATGGAAACAAGTTCACAGGGAGTTCCTACCCGAAGCAGAGACCCTCACACTTTTCTGAGAAAAGTCTACTTAGGCAAAATATCATTCCCCAAAGGCACACATGACTCCTCTTTTCTCTTTCCTCTTCTCATAAAAAAAAAACAAAAAACAAAAAACAAAACACTGTAGTAACAACAATGGTCACTGGAGAAGCGAGGTGGGGGTAGTGCGGATGGTGGTGAGGATTGTGTATTTATCTGCTTTGGCAATTGGACATGGGTCATTTATTCTCAGCCCCCGAAGTTTAAATGTCTTTAAATGTTGTTATGGGAAAGTTGCAGTCCAAAACACTGTTGAAAAAGATATGCATTGCTCCACATTGTAGGCTTAGCAGAATAGTTCACAACAAACTAAATTAATAATATCGAAACTGAAGAAACTATAATTTGTGGTTAAAAACCAACAATACCAGCAATTGAAAACTCTAACTTGGGCAGAATTTCCTGAGTCACCTAACATCCTTTCATTCTTCCTCCTTCCTAATGGAGCTGAGAATATGTTGAGGAATATACTGTCCTCTCCACAACCAAGCCTGTGCTCCAAGCCTGGCCCACCCCTAGCTGCAGGTGATAGATTAAAGCTTGTCTACACATGTCCAATTCTCCTTCCTGGTGATTGGGTTAGACACGGGGAGGTCATGAGACTCTTTTGGACATTGCTGGGTCAGACATAATGCCTGGAAATGCCTTACCTACCTTGCAACCTTGAGAGATGCTAGCCCGAGGGACAAAATTGACAAAGGGATTAGGAGGCGGAAAAACCAAGACGGAACGAAAGAAATGGAGCTACCATAACTTTGGACTTCCTGTTACACGGGATAGTGAATACTATCATTTGTTGCCAAAATCTTCCTGATACTATGGCACACCTACAGTGATCATGTGCTGATGACAGAACTCCCTTTGGGAAACTTTGTGACATCAACAAGCCCTAAAGGAGCAGTTAAGGCTTTTCAAAATTCTGAGCTAGAATCTTTGATAAACTCTGGAAACTACTGGAGGTGGTTTGTCAGAATCACATTTTTCTATTAATCTTGCTATCTTCTTTATTAAGTTGCTACTAAGGAGCCCTTCCAAGTGTACGTAAAATAAAGATTTAAGAGCCATGGAAGGACATCCATCTTTGAACCTTCTCCTGGCAGGGGATGGAGTCCAAGCAACATTTTTAAAACAACATTGCCCTAAAAATAACTGGTGGTGTTTCACCGTAATAGAGGGACTGGTGGGTGGTGTTTCCTGTAATAAGGATTGCCAGTAATAGCTAAACTGCTATTTGTTGAATATAAGCTTATATTCACTTATATTCATTAAAACACACTGCTATATGATAACCTACCAGGGGAGAGTTTATTATAATTATGGCAATTTAGAAAAGACTCTCGCAAAACCATTTGGCTTAGAATGCAGAAACCAGTGAAAAGTTCTTTACTGTTCATCTCCTGATGGCCATATGTAGACTCCCTCGACATTTGTCTCTATTCTTCATTAAAAATTTGGACTGTCTCATCCAAGCCAATGATCTCTTCTCTCTCTCTCTCTCTTTTAAAGATTTTATTTTTAAGTAATCTCTACACCCAACATGGGGCTCGAATGCAGAACCCTGAGATCAAGAGTTGCATGCTCTTGATCCACCAAGCCTGCCAGGCGACCCCTGTTCTCTGTTTAGATGGACCCTCAAACTCCCACACTACTGCCGTCTTTTTGAAATTATTGATAGTTGAGCTGATTATGGGCTTCCATTTTTAATATTTTTCTTCTTTTGGATTGAACTCAGAAGAGCTCTGGAGTCTAAGTACTATGGGAGCACAGAGGTCTTTGTGATCTTGCCCTATGTGTTAGCCCTTTCTTCCTGGAGTCTTTTTTATCAAAGTTTGAGGGCAGGGGTAGAAATGTGAGAGTTGTTGGGCCAATTTATTTTTGCAGTTGCAACACTTGCATGTTTCATTCCCCTCATTAACCTCGAGTACACCCAAAGCTCAGGTGATTTCTTCTCCTCCCTGCAAGGTCTCTCCAGGACCTTGCCATACCAGACCAGACCAGAAACTCTTCCCAGGAATAGAGCTGTCCTGACTCCCTTTGCCAGCTTGGGGCTCATTTCTCTGAAATTCAGTTCATTAAGACTTTCTTTGTGCTTGATCTTTGTTAGCCTCGTGGGAAAGTATGATTTTTATATGTCTGGATTTTTCTCGGTGTGACCATGTGAATGAAGGTCTTTCATGTCCTGCATTCTAAGCTGAAGTAGAAGTTGGAATCAAACATTTGAATTTAAGAAAATAAAACCATAAAATCACAAGGAAAATATATGGGATAATTTATTTTACGACTTGGAGTGGAGAAAGTCCCTTTAAAGTAAGAGCCAAACCTTAGAACTTCAGAAGTCATAAGGAAAATGATTTAATCTCTCTCCCTTCTCTGTCATATGTATGACATATACCTATACAAATACATCTATACATACACATGGATATAGATATATAGATCTCCTTTTATATATAGATCTGTAAATCTCTTCAACTTCAGTATAGTAAAATATACCAAAGACAGAGAAGAAACAGAAATATTTGCAACACATAAGACAAAAAACATACTAAGAGATTTTTTAATAAGTACATTTTAAGAAGAGAATGGAAAAGGTGGATGATAAAAATTACCCTAAAGTGTCAACATGAAAAGATGCTCATACTCATTGAAAATTAAAACTACAAGTTGAATTGAGATCTATTTTTTGTAAATTAATTTATTCCTGAGAGACACCAGAGAAAGGCAGAGACTTAGGCAGAGGGAGACACAGGGAGCCTGATGTGGGACTTGATCCCAGGACTCTGGGATCATGACCTGAGTCGAAGGCAGACATGCAACCACTGAGCCACCCAGGTGCTCCGAACTGAGATCTTAATTTTGCCCTAAATCTTGACAAATCTAGGTGCTTGCAAAAGCCTGGGAAACCAGCCTCACGCACGCTGTGGACAGGGCTGGAAATTAGCACAGCATCCTTAGATGTGTTTGTTTAGTGTTATCTTAGAGCTTTGCTAATATTTAACAAAATTAGAAAATATGTCCTTTCACTCGGCAATTTCAGTTCTAGGAATTTAGTCTACAAATATGCTGAAAGTGCACATGAGGATGTAGGCAAAAGGGTAACCATTGCTGTGTTGTTGGCAAGAGCAAAAACAAAATAACTCTGATGTCCATAATCAGGGATTGGTTAAAAATTTACAGTAGCTTGTCTCAACAGAGCGCTCCACAGCTAGAAGGAAATTACTAGAGGGATAGGTGCTGATATAGAAAGATTCCCAAGTATCCTGCCATGTATAAAAATCAAGCTACAGGATAATATGATCTATATGTCCTTTTTTGTATTAGAAAAAGAGCTCTGTGGATGTGTGTTCACAGATGATGTCTGGAAGGTACACAGGAATCGTGGAGGAGCAAAACCAGGGAGTCTGGGATGGAAGGAAATCTAGTTTTTCATTTTAAACCCTATTATTATTTGGAGCTTTAAAAATCAAATTAAGAATTTTTAAAAGATTTTAAAAGATTTTATTTATCTGAGAGAGAGAGAGAGAGAGAGAGAGAGAGCACCAGCAGGGGGAGGGGCAGAGGGAGAAGGAGAAGCAAACTCCCTGCTGAGCAGGGAGCCCAATGTGATGCGAGGCTCCAGCCCAGGACCCCAGGATCCGAGTTGAAAGCAGACACTTAACCAACTGAGCCCACCCTGGTGCCCCACATTTTAAAAAATTTTTATAAAATAGAGGAAGTTAAGTTATTCCTATGCTAGAGCATTCAGCAATAATGCTCATAATTAACTAACTTATATTGGTGTGATACCACAGACCATGTCATTTTCTCTTTTAAAAATTCTCAGAGTCCAAACCAGAGCTTTCACATACAGCAGTGAATGCACAAATGAAACTATGGATTTATTGACAGCATGTGTGAGATGTGAAGATTTGCAGAATGTTGTTTTTTTTTTTTTAAAGATTTTATTTATTCTTGAGATACACACACAGAGAGAGGCAGAGACACAGGCAGAGGGAAAAGCAGGCTCCCTGCAGGGATCCTGATGCGGGACTTGATCGCAGGACCCCAGGATCAGGACCTGAGCCAAAAGGCAGACGCTCAACCACTGGGCCCCCCAGGCATCCCAAATCTGCAGAATCTACTTCAAAATGCTGATAGAAATAGCAAACCTCCTCCTCAGTTGTCCAGATAATGACTCATTTTGCCGCCCTGAAGCAAACCTGAAGCAACTCATCATAAAGGCTTTGAAAAACCATAAATGAACTTTTGCTTTTGGGTGGGGCTGAGCTGTGATTACGGAAGGATAAAGGATCTCATCTTGTATGAACCATAACTGCATCTTGGAAATCAGGGAACACTGGTTTGGGAGTCAGAAGTCTGGGTTCTGCTGTCTTTGCTTTACTACCAACTAGCACGTAACCTTAAGCGAGTTACTTTTCCTACCTGGGCTTCATTTGTGAAACGCTGATTCAAGCTTAAAGTTGTTTATCCCTCTCAAATTAAAAAAAGAAAGAAAGAAACCCCAAATAACAAACATAAGCAGCACATCCCACCTGTATGCTTCCTAAAATTCCTGTTTTTGTGTGACTGTCCTTGTGCTAATTCACTGCTCTGCAGAAACTCGACCCAATCTGTAAGACTTCAGTCCTTATCATGTGAGGCTGGGTTTTGATGACCTGTGGAAATCTTGGCTTTCTAGGCTTGGTTACTTTGATTTGTGGGGCTGTATGGGCCAGCGATGTGCATTAAACAGTTTCTGGTTTCCTGTATTCTCTATGGACAGATAGATGTGTATACCTAACTGATGCTGAGTTTTTTTCTCCTTCATCTCCGCGAAGATGCTTGAAACTGATGAGTTTGCTCGGGCCATCCTTTGGAACTCCCAAACTTTGGCAAGAAGCTGGAGTAAAGCTCATGGTCTTTTTCTTCAACCTTCAACGAGGTTCCCCAGTGATTCTGGGAAAAGCCATTCCGGGTCTGGGTTTCTTATGTTCCAACAAGTAACTGCAGATCCTGCCAATTCTCTGCGAATTCCCATTGATTGCACGATGCTCTGGTCTCTGCGTTGGGGACATGGATGAACAGTGGCTCATTCCGGGGGTTCGCTTAGCTCGAAAACTAGAAAACCACAGACTGTCTATCAGTAGGCGACACGGATCTGTGCTGGACCAGAGCCAATGGGAGTTCAACTAGGCAGAGACAGACCAGGGGGGAAGAGAGGGCTAGTGCTCTGTATTTAAACACCGGCAGGATGGCCTTAGAAACGGCTGGTGAGCCCCCAACCCCAACTAGAGAAGCCACTGAGGACAAAGCCTGTGCCAACCGAGGCAGCTCTCTCTGCCAGAGGAAATGAACTTGTGGCAACATTGTAGGGTTACATATCTTTTGGGACAGGAATGCTGCCCCTGGCTTAGAGAGCTGTTCTGTTTTCTTGGGTTCTTTCTTTATTTGCAATAGATACTGTTGAAAAAAGCCATTCTTTTCATCAGGCATGTTTTTACTAAGCCATCTTTCTTTCGCACTAGATCAGTGGTTTCCAAAGATGGGGTGTTGGAGACAACCTAATGGTGTGGAGGAGGGTGCCTGGCTGACTCCGTTGGTAGAGCATGTGACTCTTGATCTCGGGGTTGTGGGTTTGAGCCCCAGGTTGGGTGTAGAGATTGCTTAAAACAAAATCTTAAAAAAAAATTATTTTCTTCTCTGCGGGAAGAAAATTGAAAACTTCTAATAAAGTTTAATAAAGTTTATTTTTCTCTTATCTTTTATTTTGTTATTTTTTATTTTTTTAAATATTTATTTATTTATTATTTATTTATTTATTTATGATAGACATAGAGAGAGAGAGAGAGAGAGAGAGGCAGAGACACAGGAGGAGGGAGAAGCAGGCCGGGAGCCCGATGTGGGACTCGATCCCGGGTCTCCAGTATCGCGCCCTGGGCCAAAGGGAGGCGTTAAACCACTGAGCCAACCAGGGATCCCCCATTCTCTTATCTTTTAAATTCTTCTCTCCCCTTCTTCTTTTTGGTGTTTCAAACCATATTTAATACATTAGTAATAATAATGTATTATTAGTATTATATTAATAGTAGTGAAATATTAGTGCATAATCAATTCTATAACTTGTGCATAATAATAATAATTATGCATTTAATAAAGAATGTAGCCCCAAATGCTTCCTTTTTTTTTTTTTTTTTTTTTTTTACAGGTAGTAGGGTTTTGATGCAATACACAGTTTGGAGACCACTGCTGTGGAATCTAAAGCCTAAATCATGGCTCTGCCGCTCACTCCTGCCTACTTAATAGTGACCGAGTTAGCAAGGTAATGCTGGCTGCTGTGATAACTGAGTATCGCTATCACCCACTCCAAGGTGATGAAATGTTTTGATTGAGGAACAGATAAGGAGACACAACAAAAATAAGAGAGATTTGATGCAACTTATGAGTGTACACGTTTAAAGAAAGGTTGGGAATGAAAACAACTGCACGCTCTCGGTGACATAACTGCATAATCATTTGCAAAATGTTAAAACAAATGATCCTTTTTCTAGGATGAAGAGATCCTCAAATTATGGCCCCCATATCTCTGCCTCTTCTTCCTCCCAGTGCAGAGTGGACCCCATGGAGGGCTGAGTCTGTGGACCGTGAAGCTTGCACATGGCCTGCCCAGCCCACTGAGCGCGCCTGGGCCTTCCATTCATTTTACCTGGAAGTCATCTGACTTGTTTGTCGAACGTGGTATTTTAATACTGGCTGCTCCCTAGATTAGGCAGGGAACATAAATGATGGGCTACAAAGCCAGGGACAGAAGATCCCAGGGTCTACACCTCATGATTTCAGCTTTACTGTGAGAGCACAGTAAGGACCTACATCTTTCTTCACGGCACCAAATTCTCTCCAGTCCAATAGCACGGTTTCGACTTACTGAATTTCCCACAACAAGTTCTGCATCTCAGACTGGGCTCCCCATGTTACCCTTTCATTGCCCACAACCTCTCTCGGTTGCCCCCCCACCCATGTCAGGGCACAGCCTGGGCTGCAAACAAACGAGTAGCTCAAGGAAAGCTTCCCTGAGAAGCACAGCCAATGGAAAAGCAAAGCGTATGTGTGCAAAACCAAACATATTTTTTTTATAAAATTTGAAGAAAGGGAGCTCCTGTCACTCCCTGGGCATGGAGCCTGGTGAGCAGCAGTGGATGGCTGATACAATCACAAAATCCCTGTGAAGCAAGGTATTGACTGGGCCAGCTAGAGCACAGGGCAGTCCCTGGACATGTGGGGGGTTGCCTGTGTTCAGTCCTCGGTGAGATCAGGAAGGGGTGTCCCCAGGCTCTCCTTCTGACAGCTAAGTAGCCAACTCGGCCAGACCAGGGTTCGGGTTTTATACTGCTGTTTCTTAAATTCCTGCTATAATCCTTCTCAATGGCCTCCTTGTAGGCTTACTATTGGAGTTTCATGAACTATCCAATTGCCCCAGAAGCAATTATATTTCATTTCCAGTTATGACATATTAATATTTCACACAGGACGGCTGGATGGCCCAGCAGTTGAGCACCTGCCTTTGACTCAGGGCATGATCCTAGAGTCCCAGGATCAACTCCTGCATTGGGCTCCCTGCTTCTCTCTCTACCTGTGTCTCTGACTCTCTCTCTCTCTCTCTCTCTCTCTGTCTCTCATGAATAAATAAATAAAATCTTTAAAAAAAGATAACATTTCACACATTGCAAGGATTCCTGAAATGAGTGGCATTTTCAGAATGCAAGAAAGCCATACACCTGTAGGAGAGATTTGAGCGACTTTGGGATCCATTGCGTTCTAATACACGGTGTTCTCAGATGCATGAAATAGCAAGGAGTTTCTCGTTGTGTTTGATTTTTGCTCTGAAGTGAGAATCCATCTTTTAAACTATTGATTTTAAGTACTTGCTATCTTCTTCTTCAGTTTCAAAAATAATGCAACCCTTGACCAGAATATCCTACAACAATCCAGTTTCCCAGGAGTTGCTAAGTGTTCTAAGAAGCACAAGTGATCCAAGGACATTGCATCCATGGTCTTAGGGCGGGAGCCACATGGGAATGGCAAGAGAACCCTTTGTTCCTGTGCCATCATGTCCATTTTCCTTGACAAAGACCAATGTGAAGTGCAGCCTCTGTGGCCTGAATGCTTTCTAAATCACACTGGTAAACCCCTGATGGATCACTTCCCAGCAAGGGAGCATGGAGGGAGGAATCTTACGGTTCTTCCCACTCCCTTTGCCCCACAGCTCTCAAAGTTCTGATTTTTATTTTCTCCCATTTTACCAATTCTTTCCAGGTAATTGGCTTTTAATGATAAAGCAAAAATCTATAAAACAAACAGACAAACAAACCCAAAAACCCTGCGTATGTGTGTGTGTTCAGTTATCTCCATTCTCAGCTGTTGCTTAGATAGCTATACAACTTGCAGGCCTGGGGGTGATTCTTTATTGTCATAATGATTATTTCTGGGTAAGTACCCACCACGCACTACCCCAATGCTGAGATGCAGGGCAGTGCAGTGGAAAGAGCATGGCCTCCCAGGGTTCATCCAATTCAACTTTAAATTACAGGCTCTGTCACTTAGGAGTCATTAGGCTTTTCTGAGCCTTAATTTACTGATCCCTGAAATGAGGATTAAATCCTCCACGTTGCTTAGGCTGCTCTAAGGATTAGGTTTAGGGTGTCAGACATGGAAGTTCTTAAAAACAAAACAAAATAAAACAAAACAAAACAAAACAAAAAAACGAGCCATCTCAGTGTTCAGACTCTTGTGCTGTAATGGGTAAGATTCACTTTCTTTAAAGGGAAAACACAAATGAGAAGGAGGAGCTGATACAATTTTAGATTAATGATTTCGGGGTCTAGATAAGGCTACCCCTGAATATCTGAATAACAGATCTGCAGGTTTACAGTGTCCTTGATGCTTAAGGAGTGCCACATGTTTCAGGAATGTAATTCTTCCTAACACTCCCGTATTTGCCCAAAGGCCTATAGACTGACAAGCTAACAAAGTTCTGTGCTCCTCAACTACTGTTATACTTCTTGTGAACGTTTCAAGCCACAAAAAGAAAAACAAAACGCACCCACCTTGCCAAGGCGTATGAAGACTGTTCAGTGGTTGCAGAAAGTTTCCAAGGAAGGGATTTCTCCATAACCTAAATTATTTGTGAAGCGGTGGTTTTTTTTTTTTTTCTTAAAATAGAAAATATGTTCCTTGCTTGAACCAATTCCCATGTTCAACGTCGGCCTTCATCACTCATTTTTATTACCAGTCTAAACACAGACTTTCAATGGAGGCCATTTACAGCGCACAATAAAAAGGATTCATTACTCATTTTCCTCTTATTATCTTTCAATTGCTCTAGCTTGAGATATGCTTGAAGTGGGCATTAAGGCCCTGGTAGCCGGGACATTACGGGGATGCAATTAATGATAATATTTAACGTCTCAAACACCCAGACGAGGAAGATGCTCTTTCCTTAGTCCCTTCACTCAGGCTGTTTATTGTCACGTTTCTTCTGCTTTCATCTCATTAAACATCACATTTGTCATAGGAAGATCTCCCTCTTTTATTCGATGTGGTGTCTCCCTCTTGGTCTATGATACTCATGGGCCCCATTCAGTCAGCTTAAAGGATTTGTCCTTAATAACACACACACACACATACACACACACACATACACACAGCAAAACACCCACTGCGTTAGTCTCGTAATTAAGTCTAATCTCTCTAGAAACAAGCTTGACAACAACCACTGAAAGTTTCATCCGAGATTGAATTCCAGGGCTGCCAGCCTGTAGTAACTGCTTTTGGATGGTGGTCAATCGTTATGTCATAACCCTAATAGAGTTTACGGTTTCAAACCATGTCCTGGCAGTGAGCCCATGATTATTACCTTCTCTCCAGCCACCTCCATTTCTCTAAGGATTGATTCCACAATGCTCATCGAGACGTGGCTTTGATTCTTAGATAGATCTCACTAAAATTGGAGTTCATCGGTTCTAGGAAAACAGACTCTGAAAAACACCACCGTCTTCCATGATTCCAATTAATGTAGCTTTGCTCATATACAATACAAATTGCTCTTTTATTAATAATAATCATATGGCATCTTTCTCTGTGAAGCTCTAAATCATTTACAAATTGCACAGTTTCTGTGTATCTGTTAAACCTGATAGATACATTTAACTAAACTCATCATGGATGTTGGTTTCTCCATCTACCATTGAGCACCTGTGGGACCTTAGTAGATCCTGTGAACCCTCTGCGGTTTCATCCCTGTAGCAGTAAAATGAGTACAATAATACGTAGTTCTTATGGGTGGTGAGAGAACAAAGAGAATAATGGCCATAAAACACTTATTGCTATGCCTGGAGTATATTAAATGCTCCGTAAATATTAGCTCTTATGTCTGCACTCACCACTTAGTGGGTAACTATTATGTGATGAGTGTTTTTATGTGTTATCTTAATTAATCCTTGCAAAATTCTGTATAGATCCCCATGTTACAAAAGGGAAAACTGGCGAGATGAAGTAAATTGTCACATGTGTCAGAACTAGGGTCTGTCCAGCTCAATGGAAAGTCCTTTGAAAGGTGTGTGTTGTGTCCTTGGAGGTGTGTGTTGGGTTTGGAAAGAATTGGAATCTGTGCCGTGAATATCTGGTCATGTCCCACCTCTACTGTCCTGTGGCCACCAGAGGAGTTCTGAGCACATTCCTGGGATGGAGCAGAGCTGTCGTATGGGTGTCCCATTGTCTGGAGCTACAAAAGAGGCTCATCCAAAGGAGAACAGTTTATTGGTGATTAAACTAAAGAAACTTGGTGCTACCTTCTAAGAGAAATACTCTCTGGTCTTAGGTAATTTATAATATTAGGGGAAGGCAGGGCATGGGTTAATGGGAGAAAATTTATAGTATGACATTGAGGTAAATGTTGCATATAAGTTAAAAATAGGGTCAGCTTCAATCACACAACTCAGTTCTGTTTTTTTCATAATATGAACAGACCTTCGGAAAATGTGGTAGGAATTTAACATCATGTCAACTTCTTTCTTCTTAACGGGTAAGTTTCCTGAGCCAAAAAATGTTAGCTGAACTTTGATTTCTATCCCTGAATATATCATTATGGGAGAGATCACAAAAAAAAAAAAATCAAAATGTGCACAAATGAACATCAAGTCATTCTAAATAGAAGAGACATCTGGCAGTGTGTGAATTTAGAACATCTCTCCTCAGCAATATCACTGACTTAATGCCTCGCCATTTGGAAGTACGGCAGTGGGGTCAGAGAAGTTTTCAGTAGCTTTATATGTGGATGATCCTCTCTATTTCATAGGAAGCGGATAGAGAATGGAAAGAGGGAGGAAAAAAATGAATGAAAAATTAGGAAACCACTATAAGACTCCAGGCCAGATTTCTTCATGTTACTTTAGTTAATTGTCCCAACAGCCTAGGGTGCCCACATCCCCCTACACCACTGCACTAGTCCTAGCAATATCATACTCCAGTTCTGTCCTCATTTCTCTACTTGGGCTCATCTTTTAGAGCATGCCTTGTGCACGTGGATTTGACCTCTGGTGCCGTCTTCCCAGCTACATGACTGGGCTCTTCTCAGATTCCTCCATCACACCTGTCACTCATCCTAAATTTTACTTCTGATTTTACCTGCCTCTTCATCTCCGACACTCCAGCCAGGCCCTCCTCTCCCAACCAGGAGCTGCCTGCAAGTCCTACTGCTGCCGGCACTTTATCAGCCTTGAAATCATGACCTGGAAAACGCCTCTACAACCCAGTCAGGTGAGAAATACTCTCCCTATTTTATAGAGGAAGAAATTGAAGTTCAGAGGAATTAAAAAAAAAAAGTGAAGTTCAAGGCAACATGGCTCATTTTGGAGCCAACATCGGAACCTTGAATTCATGTTTGACAGCTTAACTGACACATAAATACAAGCCTTTCTTATCTCAAAATTCATACTTTTAAAATTGTACCCCCAGAGAGCACAGATGACAAGATATTCTTGTCTCCTATGATAATTCCAGCCCAGGGCCTCCCCTTTGCTTCATCGACCTTTCACACATGCTTGGGGCCATAGCAGGTGCTGAGGAAGGGGCTCGTAGGGATGTGATCATACTCACAGTGGGAGCTACTATGAGTTAAGAGAGAAAACATTTCTTTTTTTTTTTTTTAAGATTTTACTATTTATTTATTCATGAGAGACACACAGAGAGAGGCAGAGACACAGGTAGAGGGAGAAGCAGGCTCCCTGTGGGGAGCCGAATGCGGGACTCGATCCCAGGATCCCAGGATCATGACCTGAGCCAAAGGCAGAGGCTCAACCACTGAGCCACCCAGGCATCCCTGGAGAAAACATTTCTATTGTCAAATATACAATGGACCCAAATACTCTGATAATAAGAACAATGGGGTAAATGTTTGACTTTCATTTATCCTTAAATTAAAAAGCTACAAGGTGAATATCTGAAAAAAAGAGAAACAATTAGTATCAGTCTCTACAGCCACTGATGTTGTTTCCCCAACCCTCACGTCATATTCCCAATTTCACGTTAGTCCACTTAGGCTCTTAAAATCGAGATGATTCTCTTGACACTTTTATTCAGCTAGCTCTTTGTCCAAAAAAATGGGAGGAATCAGGTAGTATTAGTGCTGACAATGAATACCAGGTAATCATTGGAACAGAGCTTGAGGGCACAGTATGATGAAGGTGGAGGACTTCTCTCCTACCTGCTTCTCAGCTCCATCCTTCCCATCCAGGAAGGGGCTGCATTCACTCTGGCACCTTCTCTGCTCAGAAATACCCTGCACTTTGCCACCATGGAGACTGCCTTTTCTAGATTCAAGAAACCTGTGAATCTGGGTTTCTTCCACTGTAAAAAGACAGATGATAACTACCTTACCTGGTTGGGGGGAGAAGTCAAGAAGAGAATGTTCATAAAAACTCCTAGCTTTCACCAATAGAAAGGGAGGGCATAGCAGGTTTGTACCAGGTATCTACTTGCTTCCTTCTTTCCTTCTTGCAAAACCCAACATAGAGGGAGAAACAAACGTTTTTCCTAATCCAAAAGTGGAAACACATGCTCAAAACATCACGGAGCCATCACAGATCATGCAGTTTCAAGTGGAATACCATGTAGTGGCTAGCCCTGTATCTCCTCATGATACATTTTATGCCTAATTCAGCAAGTGTGCCTTGGAAAGTGGATCGATTTCTCTTCCTGACACTCCTACTGAGGGAGTCCATGGAAAATAGGTTAGGAGATTTTCCCGAGTGTAACCGGAATGTTGGAAACAAAAACGGACTGTCATGAAGCAAAAAAAAAAAAAAAAAAAAAAAAGTAAAATCAGCTAGATTTCCTGCCTGCTAAATTCAGGATTTTAAACTTTAATAATGAAACCATTTTCTTAATTGCACACTTCATTAGAGGACTGTTAGAGTTACTATAAAACATCTCCATCCCTGTTTCAATACGGCGTGGGTAGATCTGTAGCACTCAAGCCGGGGTGGATGTTTTCCTGTGCTCTGTTGGTTACTCCAGGGAGGAAAGAATTTGTCCCGTTCTTTCCAAACACAAAAATCTACAGCCTCTCTTCCCTCACAGAGTACGGCCACCGCTGGTTCTTCAGTTCGTTCTTTGTTTCTGCTAATGTCATAAACTGTCCGCAGGGAGTTCTAGCTAAACATAATATTAAATAGTCAGCAACATAATCAATTATTTTACCAGCAGGAATGGCTTGTTTACTTAATCTCTCTTTTAAAAACAGTCATTTCTAGAAAGGCATTTCGTCCTTTACTTATTTTGACAGCATCAGGAAGCCCCATTGTTAATCAGAAGCATGTTAAATCAAACAGACATACATAAAGGCAACAGCCAAGATTTGTCAGCTGGATTGACTTTTACAGCGTAAAGCTGTAAAAACATTTTATAGGAGGAAACCCCATACAGCAGCACTGTAAGCGCATACTGCGCGACTGAAGCTCAACCTAAGATGAATCCGGAGACGGAATTGTGGATTAAATACCCAATTGCATTTGAACTCACTATTTTTATAGGATAGGGGTACTCGGAAATTCAACACTAATGATGGGAAAGAATATTAAGAATTAATGAGTGTATAGAAAGAATAAAGAGGCGATGATTCTGAATCACTCCGTGTATTGGTTGATTTATTTTGACAGGTGCAGTTTAGTCTTTAACGATTTCAAATAACACTTCGTAGTAGGATACTAAAAGTCCTGCTGTGTGTGTGTATGTGTGTGGTAATAAAATGTCGGTAATATAAGTCTGAGCAGCTAAATCTTCATTAAGAATAAGTGGTTCTTCGGGGTTGTCTGTCAGCGAAGTGAAATTATGCAGGTCTCTGTACTTTATGATCTGATGTTTTGATCATCATTATTTGTCTCAAGTTCAGAGCACAATTGCTGCCTGAAGAGAACCCCGAGAACTCATCTGCCGGATAATCATTCCAGCTCCGGTGCAGAGTTTTCACGTGATTTGGATGTATTACTTTGCTTTCTGCCTCAACTTCCCAAGGATGCAAACTAGGTAATTTCCTGGCGAGAGAATTAATTAACATCTGTAAGGAACTTTAAGATCTTTTTATGAAAGAACTCTTCATGGGGGAAAACGCTATGCCCTGTGAGATAAAAGAGCAAAGACTCAAGATTTCAAACACCGTGGCAGTTATTGAAGAATAAAAAAATACCAGAGGGATATAATTATCTTCAGAAAGACATATATCACCAGACAGACTATAATACAGTGATGAAAGATATATTAAAAAGGAGTTTGATGAAGCCTTCGGGGAATTCGGCACCATGTTGTCGGCAGCACTACTGAGACTCATATTGTAAAAACTCTAAATCAAATATGATCCGTAAGATTGAATGAAATGAGATTGGTTAAATCGAAACCTAACTGGAGGGCTTCTAGTAATCACCTCAAACCCTTCATGACACGTGTTTTCTCGGTGCTTCTAATGCTCCTTCCACACACTCTAATTGATGCTTCATTATTGATTCAGATAACCCTTCCTCACAGACCTGAAGACCCAGATAATTGAGGAATGAATATAAGCTGAATTTCTCTTTCCATCCTCCCCTCCTTCCTTCCCTCTTCACCTCCTCTCTTTGGTTGGGAAGTAAGTGGGGAATGTTCCATATATGATCCAAGTAATGCAAGTTTGAAGGAAACCCTGTCCTTTCACTTCAGTTTGTGTTTTCTCTCACTAAAAAAAGTGGCTTTTTTTTTTTAAAGATTTTGTTTGTTTATTCATGAGAGAGACAGAGAGGCAGAGACACAGGCAGAGGGAGAAGCAGGCTCCTTGCGGGGAGTCTGATGTAGGACTGAATCCTCAGGGTCACGACCTGAGCCAAATGCAGACACTCAACCACTGAGCCACCCAGGGATCCCTGGCATGGAATTTTTAACAGTATTTTTAAACATTTTTATTTTTAACAGCCTGGTTTGTGCAGAAAGCATTAGACTTTCGCCAAGTATTAGGAAATATCATGTTTCTTTTTGTCAAGGACAAATATCTGACGCCCCAGGACTCCTTCTGAAGAGGACCTTGAGAGTTTGGCTCTGTGACAATAATTCGTCCCTGGCACCCACTACCCTCCACACAGACCCACACTCTGAGCCAACGAGGGAGACAGTTGCGTCCAGTGGGACCTAGGGTCCTCGGAGTGCCTCAAGGTTTGCACTTTCTCCCCCTCAGTGCTGATCATTTTTTAGTCATAGGCAATTAGGAATTCTCAAATAATAAGTCATCTGAACAAGAAAAAAAAAGTTTCTTTGGAATACATCCCAGATGAGGATTATCGTTTTTAGAAACTTGAAACTCATGGCCAATTTAAGACGTCAACCCACACTGAACAGTCAGTGTGAGCCTGTGAGTGCAAGCGCTCATCATGGTGCCAGGTACACAGCAAGAGCTTAAAATATCCCCACTGAACGTTTTGCATAGGAGGAAATCATTGTTGAGAAAGAGACCGGTACCTAATATGATGTGAACAAATCCAACAAGATGAGTGTGTGCAATCTGGATATGAATCTGGGGTACAAGAGTTGGATGTTGCTGTGGACTGAGTCCCCCAGATTCATGTTGGAATCCCAACCCTTAGTGTGATTGCGTTAGGAAGTGGGGCCCCCGGGAGGTGATAGGTCATGAAGGTAGAGCTCCAGGAGGGGGATTAACTTGCTTTCTCCAGGCCCTATAAGGACACAATGAGAAGGTGCTCATCAGACACTACTAGACCTGTGAGCACTTTGCTCTTGTGCTTCGGCCTCCAGAACTGTAAGCCACCCAGGCCGTGATAATTTGTTATATCACCTGTACTGACTAAGGCAGATGTCAAGTACAGTTATTCAATTCAGCTTTAATTAAAAACAAAACAAAAAACAAAAAAAGCCCTAGCAAGCATCACAGTTTAAAGATCCACCATTGTGCACTATTCCTCTCTCTAAACTTTGGGGGTGCTAATTCAATTTTCAATCTGCATTTAAATACTAATTAATTGTTAACCCCTCCCAAGAAATTAAAATCAAAACCAACCATGTTTAAATAGTCTATAATTGCTTTATCTTTCCCCTAGATGAAAATACAAATGCTTCTTTCCTCCAAGAGGAAAAGAGAAAAAAAAATTATCCTAATAAATACCTCACTGATTTGATACTGTCTGGAGAATCAATGGAGAAATTGAAATGATGGATAATCATAGTGTACCACTAAGATGTTACATTTACATTTATATTTTTAGAAGAGGATTACATGTTAAATATGGCAGTAATTACCATATCGTAGAGAAGACAGCCTAAAAAGAATTTTTTTTCTTTCTTTCTTTCTTTCTTTCTTTCTTTCTTTCTTTCTTTCTTTCTTTCTTTCTTTCTTTCTTTCTTTCTTTCTTTCTTTCTTTCTTTCTTTCTTTCTTTCTTTCTTTCTTTCTTTCTTTTCTTTCTTTCTTTTTTCTTTTTTTTCTTTTTTTTTGCAGTTGCACCTGTGAATTAGGTAGAAAATCTGATGTTAGGAAAATTACCCTAAGTAAGGAAATACATTTTGTCCAAGACACAGTACAAATTTGTAGGGCTAAGGCTGGCTAGGGGTATATTGATTGTAGAGGTCAACTTCTGTCGAAGCTGGAGTTACTTCCCATTTCAGCATCACCTGTCGCTCCCACTCATTGTCACAAAATTATTGATACATATAGTGGTAACTTTATAATTCAATACGTAAGACAATTTTGCATTAATAACCCTTTATTTTCCAATGTGGATTTTAACCTTGTCTCCATCAAGATTGGGCCATGTCAGTTGGGCTCCGCCATTACACTCAGTGTTTTTATACGTAAAATACTGAGAATGAGTAAGGTCAGTGTTTCTCACACACAAACATGCATTTGAACTATCTGGGGGTCTTGTGAAATTCAGGAGATTTGAACCCCAGGGATTTCTAGGGTGACACCAGCTCTAAAGTGATGCTGGCACTGCTCTGAGGACTATGTTTTAGGTAATGACGATAATTCACACATTTCCTTTCATGTCTCTGAGATGTTTCTTTAGATGAGCAAGGATTCCTGTTTCTGCTGTCACACTGCTTGAAATCGTCTTTGGAGTTTAGCACACTTGATACCTTGCCTTCTCTCAGCATCCTGGAAAAAATCCAGCTTGGATTTTACTTTTAACTGCTTCTTTGGAGTCTCTATTAGAGGCTGGATGTAGTCAGTTTAATAAAAGCCACAAGCTGGGGAATGACTGAATTCAATTCACCTAAATTTAAGAGCACAGACTCTGGCACTGATACAATGACCTCACTCTCCAGACACTCTACCTTCAATATCTTTTAATGTTCTTTGAGTACTCAATTAACACCCCATTAAATGACAAACATTCACTGTATTTCCTTTCATTTCCTTGGACTGTCGTCCATCACCTCAAATGAGGCAACTCTTGGAGTTTCTAGGTGAAGGACACAGGTCTAGATGCTAAGCAAGGGGCTCAAATTCAGAGTCCTTAGCTCCATTGGAGACAGTGAGATACTTATCTTAGACATAACAACAAACAGCAACACTAAGTTTCTCATAGAAGCAATGGGGTTTATTTCTATTTATCTACTATAAAATACTTAAGAGGCTTAGTTGGAAAAATACTGGCTTAGGAACATAAGCAACCTGCCCCCACTGCCCCCTGAAACCCATCTGAGGATCCTGGGTGAGTTAGTGTGCCTTGTTTTCCTTATCTGTAAAATAAGGGAAACTTTTCATAGAATTATTAAGAAAATTAAGTGAGTTAATGCCTGTCAAGTATCTAGAGCCATACCTGGTGCATAATGAGTACAATATGAGTATTGCCAACATTGCCACTCAAAATCAAAGATTGGCAAGATGTTCAATCTTGTTTCAGACCATATGCATTTATTTAACTCTTAATCAGATATATATTTCCTGCTTGGTGTATACAAACTATTATTTAGTGATCATGATAATCTCTAATGGTTTTTTTTTTAAGATTCATTTACTTATTTAGAGAGAAAGGAGCATGGGGTTAGGGGCAGAGGAAGAGGAAAAGAGAGAATCCTCTAGCGGACTCCATGCTCAATGGGAGCCAGACACGGGGCTCCATCTCACGACCCAAAGATCATGGCCTGAGCAGAAATCCAGAGTTGGCCACTTAACCAACTGAGCCATCAGGCACACCAATGATCCCTAGTATTAATAAAACCTTACAACTTATAAAATCTTGCTAACTTATAAATACTATGATTCCAAGATTATTTTAGTTATTTTGTTGTATGTAGGCATCTGTGCAGGACAAAAATTGCATTACTTGAATTCTGTCCTTCTAAAATGTCCAGACTATGGAGGAGAAAGATGTAGACTGAAATCAGTGGAATATAACAAAGAAAGTCTATTACTCACTCAGAGTTGGGTAAGTGCTCAGTATTTCTGTGCACGGCTCAGTTGCAAAACAAAGAAAACCAACAGTTATATCACTGCTTTGGTTCCTCCATTTCTTTTAACTCCCAAAGACTTCATTTTAATCTTTTTTTTTTAAGATGTTATTTATTTGAGAGAGAGAGAAAGAGAGCACAGCAGGGAGAGGGGCAGAGTGAGAGGGAGAAGCAGGTTTCCCACTGAGTAGAGAGCCCCACATGGGGCTCGATCTCAGGACCCTGAGATCATGACCTGAGCTGAAGGCAGACACTTAACCAACTGAGCCACCCCAGGTGCCCCCATTTTAATCTTAATAAAATTAGTTTCCAAAATGGAACTAGCACTATTGTTTTTCTGATCATGAAGGTAATACATGGAAAAGCATAGACCACCTCAGGAAGGTTGAGGAAGACAGAAGTAGTGGTATTCACCTTCTGAATTGTCACAGGGCCATGAACAGGTGTTCCTTCCCACATGGGAAGGAGACAGCCTTAATTTTTATTGTCGACTCCTTCTAGCCTTTGAATTTTGTACCAGGTGCAAGTATTATCTTTTAAAATTAAGTACTCTTCTGAATTAATAAATGCATTTTGTAACATACATCACATGATACATAGAAAGCTACAAAGTGAAAAATGAAAATATGCATAATGCCACCATGAACTTGAACATTTTGGTATCTGTATTTCTAGAGTCCTTCTTTAGGCATACATACGTGCTTTTTTGTTTTGTTTTTACAAAAACAAGATCACAATATATTATATATTTTTGAAATGTTTTCCATGCTGAGAAATATAAATCTCCAACATAATTTTTAACATCTGTTTTTATGTTTTTTTATACTTTACACAGTTTAATTGAGCATCTATAAGTATTTTCAACACTTTCATGATGAATATCTTTGTACATACATATTTGTGTACTTGTTTTCTTAGGATATACTTTCGAGGTGCCTGGGTGACTCAGTTGATTAAGTATCTGACTCTTGGTTTTGGCTCAGGTCAAGACCTCATGGTCCATGGGATAGAGCCCTAACTCAGGCTCCATGCTCATGGAATCTGCTTGAGATTCTCTTCCTCTGTCCTTCCCCCAACTTGTGCTTATCCTCTCTCTCTCTCTCTCTCAAATAAGTAAATAAATCTTTAAAAAAATACTTTTAGCAGTTCAATTGTTGGTCAAGAGATCTGCATGTAAAGTTGAGATTTGGGATCCCTGGGTGGCGCAGTGGTTTGGCGCCTGCCTTTGGCCCAGGGCGCGATCCTGGAGACCGGGGATCGAGTCCCACGTCGGGCTCCCGGTGCATGGAGCCTGCTTCTCCCTCTGCCTATGTCTCTGCCTCTCTTTCTCTGTATGACTATCATAAATAAATAAAAATTAAAATATCTTTAATAAAATAAAGTTGAGATTTAAAAGAAACATAGTATGGATAAAGCAATAAGTCATGTCCGTTGGCTCTCCCTCCTTGGGAGGAAGGTGAATTGTGGCTTACAGGTAGGAGAGCAAGAGGGTTGGAGTCATTCCTACTTCCCCATGGCTGGAAGCAGTGGTGAGTGCTCACCTCAAACATCCTCTTCAGTATGCCAGTGGGGAAAGGATGGAAAGGACAAGACTGGGTCTTGGCAACAAGTTATGACTGATGTTCCCGGCAGAATTTTATTTTTGTCTCTCTGTTTTACAAAAGGAAAACCCTTGCTTCGTCTTTGAAACAATATTAGATTTATTTCTGCTAGTGGGTTTATAAGTAGTTAATGTTAATATGGTGGCTAAAACTTTCCTTAATGAGGAAGGAGATAAAATTTGAAGGCGATCAGAATGGCTCTTCAGATTGCTAAGCCTAGATGACATCTTGCACCAAAGTAGAGGAGAGAAATGGGAAAAAATGGAAAACATCAGATTTAGAAGTCCTAATGAGTACTTCGGTTCTCAGTTCCTCTTGTTTTAACCCAAGGACTTTTAGACTGAAGGAGGTGAATTCATCACTCATTCAACATCATGGAGGTAGTGAAAGGCTGCCCAGAAGCAGAAGTAACACCTAAATTGTGGGTCAAAGTAATTTGCATTATACCAGGGGAGCCTAATTATGGTAATATGGGGTCATTAAGGACGAGACTGTAGTTTGCAAGTCTTTCATCTAGGATCTTGTCTTAATGGATGGTGCAACAATTGGAAGTCACATATTCTCTGCTGCTGAGTTATGAGTTTCTAGAAGAGCAGAGTTAACTGGGCAGGAGCTGATATGCAGTAGCAACTCTTGTTTCTTTCTTTTAAAAAAAGTTTTTTTTTTTAAATTAAATTCAATTTGCCAACATATAGTATAACACCCAGTGCTCATCCCATCAAGTACCCTCCTTAATGCCCATCACCCAGTCACCCCATCCCCCCAGCCACCTCCTCTTCAGCAACCCTTTGCTTGTTTCTCAGAGTTAGGAGTCTCTCATGGTTTGTTTCCCTCTCTAAGTTTTCCCCACTCAGTTTCCCCTCCTTCTCTTATGGTGCCTTTCACTATTTCTTATATTCCACATATGAGTGAAACCATATGATGATTATCCTCTGATTGACTTATTTCACTTAGTGTAATATCCTCCAGTTCCATCCACTTTGAAGCAAATGGCCTGCACCTCAATGTTCAATTGTTCAACAATGTCCACAATAGCCAAACTGTGGAAGGAGCCACGATGTCCTTCGACAGTTGAATGAATAAAGAAGATGTGGTCTATATATGCTACCCTTGTTTCTGCCAGTTGTCTGGATACTGGAGTCCTAAAGGGTTATTTTTAAAGGATCCACTCTCTACAAGTGCTGGTGTGGAATGTGGCATTGTAGTCAGACTATCTAGGCAACTAATGAGATAAGGCTTGAATAATGCCTGCAATCTACTTGAAAATCTGAAGGAAAGAAAAGTTTATGAGCAAGAAATGTTTTAAACATTTTTCTTTTTTGTTTGGAAGTGTGGGAGCTTCACAGGGAAAAGGAAGATAATTTGCAGTTCCAACCTCAAATCCTATTTGGAACCATGGCAAGGATCAAAAACATGGAAGTGTCTTTTTCATAAAGCAAAGTGCTCAATGGCAAAGGATGTCTCGGTGTCTCCTGTGCTTCTGTACTAAAGCACACTTTCTCACTCAGGTGCTTGGAAAATATGCCCCCATTGAATACGTTCCTACTCCATCTATTAAGTGCAGATTATGTAAAATCTAGAATTTACGTAGAACATATTCGTTTCAGCCTTTTTCGGATAGAGAATTTGTGTTTATGGCATTTCTTTCATCTTTTATTCAACAAATATTTATAAAGCACCTACTGTGTGCCAGGCTCTGTTCTAGGGGTAGGGGATATAGCTATGGATAAGAGAAAGTCCCTACTCTCATCGTGCTATAAAGAGAGATGGAAAATAAAGTTTCTTTAAAAATAATATGATACTGATGATGGTAAGTAGTGTGAGGGGAAATAAATCAGGGTAGGGAGGCCCTGAGGGATAGTGTCTGTAAATGTAGAGTGGTCAGGGATGTAGAAAACTGAAGGAAATAAAGGGGCAGATTGGCCAATACTTGAGCAAGCATATTCCAGGCAGAGGGAACAGTCAACGCCAAGAAAGGAGTGTGTTCAGCCTGTCCAAGGAACAGCTGACCCAACTCCAAGCAAAGCAAAGGAAGGAAGCAGAGGACAAAACCAATGGGAAGAAGGGAGTGGGAAGCAAGTAGGCTGTGTGAGGACTTTAGGTTCTCACTTGAGTCAGGATGGAAACTACTGCAGAGTTTGAAGCAGGGGTGGCGTGATTCCATTGACTCTTTAAGAGCTCATATTTGTGTTTCTGTGTGGAGCTCTGACAGCAGAGGGTAAGAGGAGAATCAAGGAGATCAGTTAGGAGGCTATTGCTGTGAGCTTACCTGGAGGCAGGTGAGCCTGGTAGCTGGGACAAGGGAGGCAGGAGGTAGTAACATACAGAATCTATACTGAAGGTGAGGCCAAAACGCTTTGCAATATCTATTGACTGGGGCACTGCTGATACAGGAAAGATGTTGGGGCTTAGGGCTGATGTCCAAGAAAGAATTCCCAAGATGTCTTCGGTGCAAAAGGTGGTTTCATTAAAGCATGAGTACAGGACTGGGGGCAGAAAGAGCAGCACTGGGGGGCATGAGGAATGGCTTATAATATATTTTCATGCTGGGATGGAGTTAGGGAGAGTGTAAGTCCCTAAGAAATCTTGGAAGCAAGGTTTCCAGAATCTGGAGGGGCTAGCTATTGTTAGGAAAAGGTCGTTTATCACAATCTAATAAAACCTGAGTCATGAGATCCTTCAGATGTATATCGGTGGGCCATATGCTTGGGGGATGATTGCTAACATATATATTTGGGGGGTAGAGATAAAGGAAGTTTCCAAAGGAATTTTTACATGTTAAAGTAGACTCCCAGGATCCTGGGGGTCGGGCTAAGATTGCCTTTTTCCCTTAGCAGAGTATTAACATGGAAGCAGCTGAGTCCCTAGAGAAGGTCACCCTGCCGGTCTCAAGGACGTGTTTTGGGCTGTAAGTAGTAGGGACAGTTAACTTTTCTTTTCCCTTTGCTCCCCACATCATGGCTTTATGTTTACAGAAACAAAACTGAAAGATACTCAGTAACATATAAAGTGTCAAACCCTGTGACTAAGCTATAGCTGTCACCAACATGTCAGTTTATAAATATACAGACTGAGGTTTGATAGCCATCTGTCTCTAGTGATGAATAATAAAATAATATGGTGTGAGAAAATAATCTGAGGGAATACCATAGCTGAACACTCGAATCGGATTGAGCCTCGGGCCATAAATCATCCCTAGTGGTTCAGCTCTTTAAATGGTGAGTGGCCCTCTAACAATCTAGGTTGACACGTGGCCATGGGAAGGCTAATGGTGGCAGTGGCAACTCCACCAGGCCCAAATCATCAAAATCAGGATGTCTCAACTTCTCCTGACCTCTGCTTGATTCCTGGTGTCCCTTCTTTGGTGAAGGAGTCCAAACAAAGCACAGAACAGTAAAACCCAGAAGAGGAGCATAAAAATGAGAAGAGTAGGCGGTGTTTAGAGCCACTAAAGAACCCTTAGAAAGTGACATTTCTAAAGCATCCCTTGGAACCACCTGTACTGGTCAGAGTTCTTGAGATACAGAATCATGGGCAGAGGTCTCTGGAGAAATAGAACCAAGTGTGTGCGTTTTAAGGAATTGGCTCACATGATTATGGGGCTTCGTTAAGTCCAACATCTACAGGGTAGACTGGCAGGTGGGAGACCTTGGGCAAAGTTTTGGTTCAAATTCAAAGTCTGTCTCTTGCAAAATTGCCCTTGCTTGGGAGATGTCAGCCTTTGTCTTTTAAGGACATTCACAGATTAGATGAGGCAACTCACATGATGGAGGAAAATCTGCTTCACAATTTAAATGTTAATCAGATCCCAAAACTACCTTCACAGAAACAGTCAGAGTGACGTTTGACCAAATATCTGGGCACCGTGGCCCAGCCAAGTTGACACATAAAAAATTAACCATCACATCTCCGCGAGGCCTAACTTCCAGCACTCACACTTTCACAAAAAAGGGAAGGAGGTGCATGGCTTAGGTACAAGAATGCTGGTACCATTTATATCCTCTCTGATGGTCTCCTCAAACTTGTGGTCTGAGGATATACCTTTTTTTTTTTTTAAGATTGTATTTATTTATTCATGAGACACAAACAGAGACAGGGAGAGACACAGGCAGGGGGAGAAGCAGGCTCCCCGCAGGGAGCCCAGTGTGGGACTGGATCCCAGGACCCCGTGATCACGGCCTGAGCCAAAGGCAGGCACCCAACCACTGAGCCATCCAGGTGCCTCGACACCTTGCTTTTAAGGGAACACCACCAGAATTGTTTGGAGGCAGAGATGCCGGTGCGTGAGCAAAAATTCTCATAAGAGCCCAGGACTGAGTCTCAGTATAACGATAATGCGAATGACAGCTCACACTGGCAACACTTTTTGAAGCTGGCAACATGCTAGTGTGCATTGAGGATGAGAAAGATGTCGAGGTCCTTAGGCCTACTTCTAGGGATCCTTCATTTGAGAGTTATTTTTGATAGCTTAACTATTTTTTAATATTTAATTTTTTTCTTTTATTCAGTAGCTTTTTTTGTTTGTTTGTTTTAAGGTTTTATTTATTTACTCATGAGAGGCACAGAGACACAGGCTGAGGGAGAAGCAGGCTCCCTGAAGGAAGCCAGATGTAAGACTTGATCCCAGAACCCTGTGATCACGCCCTGAGCCAGAGGCAGACACCCAACCACTGAGCCACCCAGGCTTCCCAATTCAATAGCTTTTAAAAGGGACAGTCTACACTGCAGGCCTCAGCACCCCCTCATGGTTACAAGACTAAAAATCAGTTTGTAAAAATAGCTTTCTTATTAAAGGCATCAGCAGCCTGTTGCTGGGGCTTCTCCCCAGTGGGATCTCTCCCCCTGTTCCAGAATGACAAACACAAAATAAATAAACACAAAGAGTGTAAGCAGTGGGTCTGTGGAACACAGCAGTTACTCAGAAGCGAGTTTGCTTTAAAAAACCCAAATCCTTACTGTCACCTCTTCTTCCAAGAAGCTAAAAAAGTGACAAAATTGTAATGACTTTCATACAATCTTTCCAAAAGTGTATGCATGATAATATCACGCTCGTTTTACAGAAGAGGAAACGGAGGTACCATCACTTCATAGTTTACATTCGGGTCAATGTCAAAGCCGAGATTGAATTCCACCAACATTCATGAGCTCCTTCTGTGTACACATTACCCTGGCAAGTGTCTGATCTGGTTCTGATCTTAGAAACTGGTTTTTTTCACTACTGAAAATTTGTCAAAAGCTTTCCTTTAGTTGACAAGCACAGTGAAGAGGGGGAAAAATGCGGTATTTTTTTTTTAACTAGAAAATATTGGCTCATTGCATGTGATTTATGCTACTTGGGGTCAAGAGAAAAGAAGACGGAGATATTTCTGTCTCAAAGAACTTCCTGGTTTTGCAGATTTTCTTTCTTTCTTTCTTTTCTTTTTATGAGCGAACGGGAAACTAACAAAGACTCCCAAGAAATACCAGCCATACATTAAGTTTCTGTAGTTCTCTTCTTTCTAAGAGCCCAAAGCAGTGTGAAACATGAATACAAATGTGAAAGCAAATAGTGCCTAGCTCAATGCCTGGAATAAAACAGGTAATAATTTATAGTGACTTGGATTATAGAGCTGCCTTGTAACATGCCTCTGTCTATGATTTTGTTTGACTCATGGTTTGGAATAGGAAATGTGGTTTATTATTAAACAAAAAGGGAGAAAGGACTAAAGGAAATGTGGTTTAGTTTTTGGGGTTTTTTTGTTTGTTTGTTTTTTTCTTTCTTAGCATCCAAATCAAAGCTCTGGGTACATGCTGATACTGGAAGGCCCTGGGTACATGGCTTTTTCCTTATTTCTCTCAATCCCATAAGGTAAGGAGTTATGTCCATTCCACAGTTGGTAAATCTGAGGCTCAGAGAAATTCACTGACTTACTAAGAATCTACCAAGGGACACCACTGAGATTTGAATCTAAGTCTCTTCATTTCTTGTAACTTTTGGGGGAGGACTACAGTATTATTCTGTGACTCATTATCATGATCCCATGTGAATTTAAAACAAATCTGTCCAGAAACATGCTATGGGCACCCTTGTCTGCTTTTTACATTGGGCATTAAAATTTATTCAAATCCAAAGGATTGATAAAGTTTCACAAAAGTAACATAGCATTGGTACATGTGAAGGCTTTGTTCCAAATGAGAATAGAAGTTAAAGCCCTTTAATAGCCTATGAATCAATTACTAGCCATGTTCTTGTTTTGGAATATTTTATTCTTATTTTCAGGACGGTGAAACTATTGAGTGATGGAGAAAGGATAATGCTTATAGGGAGCAGACACTCCCTGCGGAAGAAAACTGGAATAGAGATCACACAGGGTACAAGATCATGGGATAGAGAAAACAGATTTGGGGCATGATCTGATTCAATCATCCAACGTAGAATTAAATGTGAATTAAAAAATATTTCAACAGTGTATTAACGGTTTATGAAGCATGCGTATCTGGAGCAGGTGGCAGATGGTAGGAGATGGAGCAGGTAATATTTATTAAGTTTCTGTTACGTGCCAGTCTATCTCTCGCTAAAAGAGAAATTTAATCCTCATGGTAAGTTGCAGCGGGGAGAAGGGAGTTAGAGAGGGAAGGAGAAGAAAGAGGGAGATGGTGGGAAACTGGGATTTAAGTAGAAGTCCTTCTGGCTTCCAAAGCTGCGTTCTTTCCATTCCAACATGGGCCTCATGGAGTAGGCCTGGATTCTGCAGAAACAGGGAGTGTTTTGAAGGCCCCTGGTGAGTTTGGCCAACTCACTATCTAGCCACCCTAAGCGATCGTGTAAGTCCCCTATGTCATAGTTTCCTCACCTGTAAGATGGGCGTGACGATAGTTAACTGCCTTGTAGGGTATTATGAAGATTAATTAAGGCAAATGCAAGCCAACCACTTAGCACAGAGCCTAGCATGGCACGTACAGGCAGTAAATGGTAGTTCTTTGTTGTTGCTGCTGTTGTTACCTTCCCAGGGTCCTCAGCACTTTTGATCTTCAAGGTCACCTTCAAGGTCACGGTCACAATTCCATGTTTCAATGACCTCCTCCCCCCCGTTTTTTTACATTGACATTGCTCACAAACTTGTCCTTGGTCCCTCTTTTTAATTCTACTGCTAAAAGACACAAGCTTCTTCAATCTCCCACTCCATACATGATGTTTAGACTTCTAGATCTATCTCTATTCTTACAAATAACGGGAATGTGGTTTTGGGGATGAAAACCCAGACCCTGGAGTCAGCTTGCCTGAGTTCATATGCTAATGCTCATCCGTGACCTGGTTGCTTCCTTGCTCCCAGGCTCTCATCTCCTTCATCTCTAAAGTGGACATAACAACACTGCCCAGCTCCTGGGTTTGCTGTGGGGTTGAATGAGTTAGTAGATGTATAGCACTTGGAAGAGTGTTAGGCACAGAGCAGGTCCTCAGCAAAGGTTAGCCATTGCTGTGAATCCTCTACCCAGATGAAGTTGGCCTTCAGCAAGTGTACTATATAGTTTACTCAGATTCATTTGTAACTAATTATGTTTCCCAGATTGTTTTCATTTACTTCAGCACAATTGATTTTGATTCAGCACAATCGCAAACCAAGCAAGCAATGAAAGGTAGGAAGAGCCCTAAAACACTGAATCTTTCAGTTGAGTTCACTACTCCATTTCCACGAGTTTAAAGACTTCTGAGGGAAACACAGTTCCCTTGTTGTGAGGACAAGACTTAGAAACTACCCTGTGCTAGAGGAGTTTTTATGAAGGTGGGATAATTTTCATAATGATGAATGATTTCATTTCTAGATATGATATTTACGGTACGTCCATTAGGAGGCAGGTGCAAAGCCACAGGTCCTAGAACATGGGTGAATTTCCTGCCTATAGAGGCTACCTACGGAGTGAGACAAAAGAAGAGGGGACCCTCTGGCTTCTCCTGGTCCTGGCCAAGCCCAGCCCAGCCCAGCACAGGGAACAGAGAAATGGGTTTTATTCAGTTAAGTATGGACTTGTGAAGAGTTGGAGCAGTCCAAAGACGGAACTAGCTATCTCTGGAGGGAGTAAAGAGTGAGGTGTCCCAACACAGACTGGGTGACTATTAGGGACAATGTAGGCAAATGTTAGGCAGGAGGGAGATTAGACCAGATGATCTTTACAGTACCATTCCACCTGGGAATCTGATGAAACACAGGAAAATTGGGTTTGATCCCTTGGGGATTTGGAAATATTTGAACTGATGATTTTATTGTGGTTTCTCATCTGGAAGTACTAAATACTCTTTGCTTAACTTCGACGTTACAAGTTAACAGTTTATGCTCATGTTGTTGAGTATCATCAAACCTTGACGGGTACCTGGGTGGCTCAGGTGGTTAGGCATGAGACTCTTGATTTCGGCTCAGGTCATGATCTCAGGGTGGTAAGATTGAGCCCTGTTCAGCTCTGCACTGGGTGTGGAATCTTCCTGAGATTCTTTCTCTCCCTCTCCCCTTCCCTCTCTAAGAAAAAAAAAAAATCCCAACCAACCAATAAAATCCAAAAAAACTGTTGCATAATTTATTATTTTTCGAAATAGAGACAAGACAATCTCAGGGCCTTTGAATTTACTTTTCCTTCTTCCTTGATGTACTGTACTCCCCCCATGCAAGCCCATGCTCAAATGTTGCCTTACTGGAGAGGGCTTCCCTGATCCCCTCCCGTGCAAATGTCCTCCCTACTTGACCTCAATGCCACTTTCTATAGCTTCCCCTGATTTTCTCTTTTCCATTGTACTAACCTCCACAGGACATGTTATATATATATATATATATATATATATATATATATATATATACACACTTCCTATGTACCAGGCTCTGTTCTAGCCTCTGAAGAACAGTGAACCAAACAGATACTTCATGCCCCTTGGTACTTAGTTTTCATCATGGAGAGCTCAATATATATATGTACCAGAGCCTGGTACATAGGAAGTACTCAGTAAATATCTGTCAAATACGTAAATATAAGCAGAGGTTTGTTTTTATTTATCATTAGTTAATTTGCTCTTGTATCTAAATTTTAAAATATTTACCTCTTCAAGAAATTGATTTAGGAAACCTTGAGAAGTCTTTACAAGATGTGAAATTAAAATTAAAACCTCCAAGAATTCATCGACTGTATCCATAAGAAAAAAATAGTATTCTATTAAAAATCTAGTTACAATGACTCATCTTAGAGAATGGAAAAGATTTTACTTTTTCAAAGCAGCACCTAAGTACTTTATAAGATATTTAAAGAATACGTGATTTGATATGAATATATTTCTGTTTATTTAAAACTAGAGCTTCCAGATCGTTACATATAATCAAATATAGTTAAGAACCCAATTCTTCTCTTACTCGTGATGTCCGTTATTCCTAACATCTTTCCACTAAAAAACAACAAAAAATAATATATATAAAATCTGAAAGCGAGTCATTTGTTTCCAGTAGATGGCACTGCAAATCAAGTCTTTATAGGTCTATTAACTTACTTCTTTGATCATGATAATGATTATTCTGTAGTAAGATCATCTGAAGTGATTTATACAGTGAAAGCAAACAGGTTGGGGATTTTGAAGCTACAATAAAACTGGATTGACAGCATCTGAACACTGGCATTTCTTCTCTGTATATTATAGTTGGATATTTGTTTATTAAGGCAGTGCGTATAAAAATTGTCCACTTGCTTATACATGAAACCCACTGCTTGATGTGGGATTTCAGTTGCCTATTTTAATTTGTTTAGTCTATATCGTGTTATAAGTCCAAGGGGACTCTTTATAGTTTTGCACAGTGCTGAGTTCAGTCTCATTCATGCCAGTTAACATACAGAGGCGAAACTGTTCCAAGGTCATAAATCACATCCTGACCTGTGCCAGGTGTGTGTGTGTGTGTGTGTGTGTGTTTGTGAGTGTGTGTACATGCACACATGCATGCATGTTTTGGTCAATATTTGCTCAATAAATATCCTTGCTTAGAGAGAATGCGAATTATTACAGGAAACTCCAGCACCATGAAAAGAATGACACACTCATGTATCCTAGTGACAGCGGATCATGATCTTGTATTGTATGTACAGGAAATATGTGCTTAAAACATATTTTAAAACCATTTATTAAATGCTATCAGGTATGCAAAAGCACCTGAAACAGTGTCAGGCACAATGTAGGTACTAAATAAATTCCCTCTTCTTTTTTTTTTTTTTTTTTTTTGTGGTAGAAGAATAAGAGACCAATACTTGAGAGTTAGGCCCTGTTGGGCAGCCAATGTACAAACTTCTCTCTCCTTCCTCGCTTCTGGACGTGGCTGGAAGCAAGGCTGCAAGATGTAGAACAGAACATTCTATCTGATATAAAATAAGATTCCCAAGTGAAGTGTGTGATACCAGGCACCCACTTATATAAGTAGCCTCAGAAGTTGGGTGTGACTTTTGTCTGGGTGGTCATCTCCCTCTGTGGAGAAATAAGCCATTGGTCGAAAACCTGGCACTTCACAAATAAATCATCTCTGCTCTTTAAATAAATGTCAAAGATAAACTGAAAATGGATGAAAGATCTAAATGTGAGACAAGAATCCATCAAAATCCTAGAGGAGAACACAGGCAACACTCTTTTTGAACTTGGCCACAGCAACTTCTTGCAAGATACATCCATGAGGGCAAGGGAAACAAAAGCAAAAATGAATTATTGGGACTTCATCAAGATAAAAAGCTTCTGCACAGCAAAAGAAACAGTTAACAAAACTAAAAGGCAACCTACAGAATGGGAGAAGATATTGGCAAATGACATATCAGATAAAGTGCTAGCATCCAAGATGTATAAAGAACTTATTAAACTCAACAGCAAAGAAACAAACAAGTTCAATCATGAAATGGGCAAAAGACATGAACAGAAATTTCACAAAGAAGACACACACATGGCCAACAAGCACATGAGAAAATGCTCTGCATCACTGGCCATCAGGGAAACACAAATCAAAACCACAATGAGATACCACCTCACACCAGTGAGAATGGGGACAATTAACAAGACAGGAAACTACAAATGTTAGAGAGGATGTGGAGAAAGGGGAACCCTCTTGCACTGTTGCTGGGAATGTGAACTGGCACAGCCACTCTGGAGAACTGTGTGGAGGTTCCTCAAAGAGTTAACAATAGATCTGTCCTACGACCCAGCAATTGCACTGCTGGGGATTACCCCAAAGATACAGATGCAGTGAAATGCCAGGACACCCGCACCCCAATGTTTATTGCAGCAATGTCCACAATAGCCAAACTGTGGAAGGAGCCTTGGTGTCCACTGATAGATGAACAGATAAAGAATATGTGGTCTGTGTATACAATGGAATATTCCTCAGCCATTTGCTTTGACGTGGATGGAACTGGAGGGTATAATGCTGAGTGAAGTAAGTCAATTGGAGAAGGACAAACATTATATGGTCTCATTCATTTGGGGAATATAAAAAATAGTGAAAGGGAATTAAGGGGAAAGGAGAGAAAATGAGTGGGAAATATCAGAGAGGGTGACACAACATGAGAGACACCTAACTGGAAAACGAACAAGGGATAGTAGAAGGGGAGGTGGGCTGGGGGTTGGGGTGACTGGGTGACGGGCACTGAGTGGGGGGTACTTGACAGGATGAGCACTGGGTGTTATACTGTGTTGGCAAATCCAACTCCAATAAAAACATATACAAAAAAAATAAAAATAAATAAATGTCATAGGGGAGTTCAGACATCATGCAGTTTTTAATACACCCTGTATACTGTACTGCTTTTTTTGTTGTTGTTGTTTTGTTTTGTTTTTCATCTTTGCCAGGGAAGCCTGAAACTCCTTCAAATTAGATAAGAAGCATTAGCGGGTTTCTGAAATTTCTGGAAATGTATGAGAAAGTGCTCTGTGTGATAGGTGATATGTTTGTGGACCACTACTCACCATGATACTCATTTAGTGCTCTTTACTCATTTAAATAGCCATCTCTATCGCCCCATGTTTCCCAGAATGACTCTTAGGAGTACACTTATCTCGGCCCTGACACTATTATGAGCAAACAGAAAAAAAACCATGCAGCAAATAGAAAACACAAGGGTCATCTAAACGAGGCAGAAAAAAAAAAAAAAGAAAGAAAGAAAAAAAAGATAAACGAGGCAGAAAGATGACCCTGATGACCAAACATTTATTTCAGGGTAGTAGGGCAAAAAAGGCCCTTTCTCCCTCTGTCCACATGTTTTCTTCATTTTTCCTCTTTATACCTTAGCCATTTCTAATGGGCAGAGATGGTGTTAGAATATTACGGGAAAGCAATTTGTGACTTTGGCCTGAGGTAGATTGCTAAGTACTCTTAATAGTTTGAAAGGACTTTGTAGCACATCTAGTCCATTTATTTATTTATTTATTTATTTATTTATTTATTTATTTAGCTATCTATCTATTTATTATTGTTATGTACGAGAGAAGATGGCACAGAGAGGCATCTTTCTCTTTCTTTTTCTTTCTTTCTTTCTTTCTTTCTTTCTTTCTTTCTTTCTTTCTTCTTTCTTTCTTTCTTTCTTGTTATGTATGAGAGAAGATGACTTGGAGAGGTCATTTGACTTAGATAGGTCGTAAAGGGAATTAGTGATGAAGCAGTGATGAGGTCATTTGAATCCTGATACTGGAGCTCAGTGCTTCAGCTGGGGATGGGGAAAGGGTAAAAACATAGGGAGGGAGTGTCTTTACATTTCATGCTTAATGACTGTAGGAAGGTGATGGAATAATACCATCTTACTAGCCTAGGACCACGTTGAGCTTTCAAGTTTCTAGTAAGGGAGAGGATTGCACAAATTCTTCAAATATTTGGTTATTTTAGGGGATTTTTAGGAGATTTCTTTCCTGTTTTTGTGTTAGGATAGTATGTTTATTATCTCCTTAGAGGTTCACTATATTAAGAAAACATAATGGTTGTCTTCTTTAGGGCTTTTCCTTTCCTTTTCTTTTTTTCTTTTTTTTTATATATAGATTCACTTATTTATTTGAGAGAGAGAGGGAGAGAGGGCAAGCATGAGTGGGAGAGGGCAGAGGGAGAGAGAGAGAGAACCTCAAGCAGAGTCCATGAGAAGCCTGTAGCTGGGCTTGATCCCATGACTCTGAGATCATGACCTGAGCTGAAACTAAGAGTCTGTAGCTTAACCTGCTACACCACCCAGGTGCCCCTAGGGCATTTCCTTTTTCTCAGTGGGAAATGATAACTTAATCATGAAATAATTATGAGCAAATTAATCAATATTTTACTTGGTGTGAAGACTAAAGATTTAAGTAGTCACAGATAGCACTGATAAAATTTAAAAATATGTGTATCATTTTAAGCACTTCAGCAATAACTTTTGTGGAGTAACGCTTTAGGAACCCACAGTACACGAGAAAGAAGCTTTTCAGCTGTTATTTTTTTTATTCCTAATTTGTGCTGTATCATCAAGTAAATGGAAATAACATCTATATATTTCCCAATTAACAAATATAATTTTAATATTTTATATAAGTTGAACGTCATTCATAAGAAAGAATTCCAAAGTCCTTCCAAAGCATAACTGAGATGTCTGGGTGCATCTTAAAAGCCATGTAATTCATGGTTTAGCCTTTATTTGGGAATGAAATAATGGTTACAGCCAATGGTGTGATCAAAAGTTTCTTTCTTTGTCAAGATTTTTAGAAAATATTAATATATAGAGAGACCTGGTATGGCTAGTCATGAGATTTACATGGTTAAATTTCTCTGAGTTGGAAAGTATCATGCCTTCTTGAATTTGAAACATTCACAATTTTCACCAGGTTTTACACTTGGTTAACTATGCTGGATTTTCCCCCCTTCAACTTTAATTGATTAGGGAGGATTCTACACCTGGGTACCCATATCCCCAAAGTGTCTGGCTTTGAAATGAAAAATGGAAGTTAGAAGGCATTGGTTTGGGATGAAGTGGCCACTTTAACTGGCTCAGGGGGTCTTCTAACCAATTTTCATTGGCCTCATTGGTGTCCTTGGCTACCGGAGAATGGAGGTAGCATGCAATATATTTGATGTCTGGGTGGCTGAGCGGTTGAGCTTCTGCTGCCTTTGGCTCTGGGCATGATCCTGGGATCTAGAATCGAGTCCCACATGAGGCTCCCTGCATGGAGCCTGTTTCTCTCTCTGCCTAGGTCTTTGCCCCGCCCCCCATCTCTCATGAAAAAATAAATAAAAAATAAAATCTTAAGAAAACATAGAAAGCCAAAGACCTTTCAAGAAGTCCCATGGAAAAGCAAGGTGAAAGTAGGTTACTGAAACCGGAGAAATTTCACCATAGACCACGTTGAGCGTCTTTGTGGTGACGATGTGATAACCATTGTGCACTACGGCTTTCATGACTTCATTTCTTCATCTCATTAGGTACAAAAAATGAAACTCCCGCACTCCTCTCGTCACAAGGGCAAAGTTAGAGGTCTGAGTACCAAAAACATAGAGACTCCACTACTCGGGAGGAACTAACTGTCAGGTGATGCATATCCAGGCCATCGAGTTAGGGATTAGGTGTTCTTTTGCATTTGCTTTTTGTTTTTGATGAACTAACGTTCTGAGCATGATAATGACTTAAAACTGGTAAACAAGCCTGGAGACGCAATGGCTGGCTGCAGCTCACGTCGCCAGGGCTCGGCTGGGGGAGAGGGAACACGCATTCTTTGGGTAAACAGGGGCGGTCCGGAAGTCCTGCGTGGGGAGCGCTCCTCTGCCCCCCGGATTCCGCGAGGCAGCGGGGTCTGGGATGCTCACCCCCTGGGTGTGCCCCACCCCGGGGGGACCCCAGCAGCCGGAGTGCGCGCAGCACCGGTGGCAGCCAAGCGGCATTCAGTGCCCTTCTGCTGCGGCGCGCTCTGGGTTTGGGCAGAGCTGGTGAGCCCGTGCAGGAGAAGGGCGCACGGGTCGCGTCTGCAGCCATGCAGGTCCTCTTGGCACGGGCTGGTCCCCCGCCTCCTTCGCTCCTTCCCTCCCGTCCAGACTGTGTTGAAGGAGCGAGGTGACCTGCGTGAATGACAGCCACCCAGACACCCAGGGCTAGAGCCCAGGAGCCTGTCTGGAGTCCACATTCTGGATTCCTCCTGGCCCTCGGAGCGTCCATCTCACTCAGTGTGGAGCGGTTTCGGGGCACGGAGGGAGGCAGTTCGGGGGAGCGCGCGAAAGGGTTAATGTGTAGGGACTGGGTGAGGTTAGTCTGAGGAGTCTCCGGCTTCAGCGAGCTGCAGGTGAAGGAGCTGGGGGTTCCAGCGTGGTGTCCCCCAGAGGAGGGGACCCTAAAGCTGGAGACGATGCAAACTGGGGCTGGAGTGTGAACTGTGTGAGCCCTCTGAAATTCCTGGGTCTCAGGTGGCACCGCAGAGAGGTGAAACAGTGCGGAGGGAGCCGTTCCCTACCTCTCCAAGCGCTCTCCAAGGTGTAAGGAAATCCCGTCTCCCCATCCTGGACGTGCGCAGGGTCTCACTGGGGCCAGCGCCCGCCGGGCATCCCCGAGCCCCATGCACCCTTCCTTGGAGGGACACTCGCTACCTCGTGCCCAGGCGAGAGCCCTTTCTCGCACGTCCCTCCTGCAGATCTTCTGGGCGAGCTCAGTCCCCGCCATCGGGGAGGGGACCCACCAGGTCAGGACCCCGGCGCTCCCGCGCGCAGTCAGACTCTGACCCCCGGACTCCATCCCCAGGTCGTCGCGGTGTCCCTGGCTCTTCCGAGGGAGCAGGGGCTCTCCTTGGGGGCAGGGGCTCACCAGCCAGAGAGCCCCCGGGGCCCGGAGGGCTCACTTGGGGCGCCAGGCCCCCGGGAAGGTGGGTGGAGTTGCCAGAGCGCGGGAGGCCCGGGGCGCACGGTCCTCCTAACCCCCTGAACCGGAGCAGGGGTGCAGCGACAGGGGTTCGTAGGCAAGGGATGCACGCGCAATTGGGAGACTCGGGGGTGGGGTGGGGAATTTTACAGCCTCTGGCAATAGAACAAAACCCCTGACCAAACGTGTCCGTATCTCTAGTTTCCTGGGAAATAAACTGCTGCCCCTGACAGCGTCTCCCCAGTACAGCGAGGCCCACCGATGTCAGTTCTCCCGTTTTTCTCACCAGGGCGTCGCCAGCTTTTCCGAACTGGGGACGTTTCGTTCAGTGTCCGCCTAGCCACAGCGCCTTAGGCCTGGGTAGGTCCTCTGGGGGCCTCCCCCCAGGCCCCGGGCAGAGTGCCGGGGGGGGGGGCACGCACCGGGGGAGCAGAGGGAGGTAACCCTGCCCGGCCTCCCGCGGCGCTGCCTCCCTTTCGCTGCAACAGTCTCCGAAGGCCACGTTTTTTTTTTTTGTTTTGTTTTTTTTTTTTTTTTTTCTCGGGCAGGATTCTTTTCCCGCCCTACAATAGCCAGCGAGGGCCAGGTGCCCTCTCCGGGCGCCCAGGCCCTGGCACGACCCCCGGGAGACGCCGTGGCGACCCTCGTTCCCTGCGCCCTGCCCGGGGGGTGGGGGGGAGCAGCTCGCAGCTGCAAGCTCGCCCGAGCAGCCCCAACTTCATTTCCTCCCCCTAGGGGCACGTTTCCTCGAAAAACCTCTCTCTGGCCCCTTCCAGCCTTTCCCTGCGGGACCAGGAAAAGTCTGAATCTCCGTAGAAAAGATTCCATTTTAAGTGCCCAGGGCGGGGGTGGGGAGGAGAGAGCGCAGTGGGCGGGGCGGAGGCGGCGGAGAGGCTGCACTTTCTCTCCGCTCCCAACCAGCCTGCGGCGGATAAAGCGCAAGTTTGTGCACTGGGTGCTCGGAGGCGTCGCAAACCCGGGGAACAAAGTGTCCAGGGAGATGCGGAGTTGGCCCAGATTCCCCTTGCAGACGGGCTTGCGGAAACGCCTGTGATGGGAACTTTGTGCAGATCGTGTATGGAGGGAGCCGAGGGAAAGGAGGAGGGGGCAGTGGGAGCGTGAAATGTGCCTGTGTGTGTGTGTGTGTGTGTGTGTGTGTGTTGCGGAGGGGGGGGGCGTGCGCCCGGGCGCGGGGGCGGCACCGCGGGGCGCAGCCGGGACTCGCGAGCGTCCCGCAGCCCCATTGCTTTGAGCCGTTCCGCGAGCGCTGGAAAAGGTCGTTGAAGGAGTTCGCTGCACACACACAAAATAATAATCTTAAAAAAGAGTGCCGGGCATGCGCACAGAGAGGATGCCATATTGGAATGAGGCTGTAGTGGGAGTCGGAGGACCGGAGCGGGCGCGCAGGGGAGGCGGCGGGCGGGCAGCGAGCGAGGCGCAGCGAGCCGGGGCGAGGCCGAGCGAGCGAGGCCGGCGGGGCCCCCCCACCCCACCCCGGCGGCGCCCCGCGGCCCGGGCCCACCCCGAGGGGAGCCCCAACTTCACCAGGTAGGACGCCGCGCCGGCCGCTGTCCCCGCGCCCAGCCCGCCCGGCGAGCAGACCTCCGGCCCGCAGGTTGAGTGCCCTGGGCTGCTGCTTTTTTTTTTTTTTTTTCCAGCTTCGAGGGGGTGAAAAAGGAGGGGGGAAGCTGCAGCCTGCCCGGGCGTGGGAGGCTTGAGGAGGGGGAGAAGCCAAAGACAAGCGCGGAGGGGAGAGAGCAGCGGCGCGCTGGAGCACAGCCCCAAACTCCGCTCTGCGCTCCGGCTTGTCATTTTTTCTTTTTTCTTTTTTTTTTTTGCTTGCTTCTCCCGTTCCCCTCCCGACAGCCTCGTCCCCCGGCTGGGACCAGCCCGGCCTTGCGGGAGGCCGTCTGTAGTTGCAAAGTGTCCTCCTTCCCCGGGTGCGAGCGGTCCCCTCCCGCCGCCCACCTTCCTCGTTCGTGCGCTCGGGTTAGAGACGCAGCCGCCCTGGCCACCCCGCGCTCCGCGGTCTCTTCCTACCCGGGGTCTCTTTCTTTCCTTTCCTTTTCCTTCCTTCCTTCCTTCCTTCCTTCCTTCCTTCCTTCCTTCCTTCCTTCCTTCCTTCTCCTCCTCCTCCTCCTTTCTTCTTCTTCTTCTTCTTCTTCTTCTTCTTCTTCTTCTTCTTCTTCTTCTTCTTCTTCTTCATCTTTTTGGGGTGTCTGTGTGTGTGTTGGGGGCGGGGAGGGGCACACCGGCGGGGTGAGCCCTGGAGACCAGCCATCGAGGGTGTTAAACATCGTTTACACATTCGGAGTCGCCCTCTTGGAAACATTTGCCTGTGCAGCTGAAATGAAATTGTCAGTAGTAGTTTCGGAGCGTGCTCCGGCATGGATGATCTTTTTGTTCTTTTTTTTTTTTTTTTTTGCTTTTGCTTTAAAGTAATATCCTGTCACTTGGGGCTTTCCTGTTGTCTACTCTCATATGACCTCCTTTCAAAATTGCTCATCTGATCTAGCTTGGGAGTTTATTTTTTTAAATGTGTATGTGGGTAAAAATCCGCCAAAAAAAAAAAAAAAAAAAAGAAAAGAGAAAGAAAAGAAAGAAAGAAAACAACTGTAGGAACTGGTTAGATATATTTATTGATTTTGGCCCGGGGCGGCGGGAGAGGCCAACCCGGGACCGCGGGGGCGGTGGGGGGGGGGAATCCCTGGGGGGGGGGGAGGGAAGTGGTGGCTTCGCGGTGGCCGGACGCACGTCCAGAGCCCGATCCGTACTTGGGTTTTCTTGGAAGCGCTTGCAACTGCGGGGAAGGAGTATTTAGAAACCAGTTTCAATATGGCGGGCTAAGGTGGCTTCTAAAAACTGAAAATAAAGGTTTTGAGGTGGGAAAAAACCCCGCCGGAGTTGCCATGCCTTCCTTTCGACTCTCTTTGGCTGCTCCAGGAGCTGTTTTAGCGAATTAAGTGGGAAAAAAGAGACAGAATGAGCTGCCCTAGTTTTTTCCGTGTTTGGAGTCTGCGTGTCCAGTGCATTGCTAGGGGGGCAAGGGGGTGCCGCGGGTCCACACCAGGGCATGCAAACCCCACTGTTGGCTGCATGTGCCTTTTGGATCAGCGTGCAAGGCGGTGTGCGCGGTTGAGGGTGCGGTGGGGGGTGCCCAAGAGGTACGCCCCGAACGTCTGTGTGTGTGTGTGCGTCTTGGAACCAGACCCTGCCATGATTTGACGTGACAAACTGCTGACACGTAGTGTAAAATACATGAGGGGCAGAGGCAATGATTTATTCCGGCTTTCTTTGAGAGGAGCTCGCTCTGCGGGCTGGATTCCGTGCGGGTGAAGCCCGGGGTAGGCGGAGTGAGGAAGGAGGTCCTTCTTAAAAGGACTAACTGTCCAGGGTTTTGGGTGCAGTCGGGCTGCAGACGGGGTTTTGTGTGTGCGGCGTTGGGGAGGGGGGGCGTGGGGAGGATGCAAGCGGCCGCGCAGAGAGGTGTGGGCGCGCCGACCTCGGCTGCAAAGTGTGCCAGGGTCGAAGCGAGGAGTTGCTTTTGGAGTTGAGCTCCGGGGAAGGTGGGGGATGGGAGGAGTGTTCTCGGAAGAAAGTGTCCCTTGCGCAGGTCCAGCTGGAGAAGGCTGGGTCTGAGCGGGGCGTCCTCTGGCCGAGGCGGGCACGCGGGGGCGCGCGGTGGCATTGGGGTGCGAGTGGTGCCCGGCATCTGGGGCCGGGAGGGTCTGCGGCTGCAGTTTGGGGGCAAAGTCGGAGCCTGTAAGGGGAGTCCGAGGGGAAGCAAGCAAAACCCGAGCTCTCTAAGCTAGGAACGGGGATCTCCAACAGGGGTCGCCAGTGGCCAGGACGCAGCCGCCGAGCGGAGGTCGCGCGGGAGGGACCCAGGGGACAGGGGCTGTGCGGCGCCCGTGCGCGGTCCCCCGGCCCTGGAGAGGGCAGGTCCTGGGCACCTCCTCTGGGCCCGCCAACGTGACGGTGCCTTGGCCAGGTGCGCCGAGACGTGGTTAAGTCCTCGGGGCGAAAAAGACAGTGTTGGCTAGGGCTCTAGTTAGCGCAGTAACAGGGGGCTCGGAGGGGCGAGCCAGAGGGTCGGCTCGTCGTCCGCCCTTAGACGCGCGCCGCGCTGTCGGAGAGGCCTGCCCGCCGCAGGGCCCCTCGGGTGGGGGCGCAGGGGACGCGACCCTGGGATCCGAGACCCCGCGGCCGATTCCCCCTCCCACCTGGGCGGCGGGGCTGAGGGATGCGCGACCCTCCTGCCGGGACGCGGGGGGCCCCCCCAGGCTGGGCGCGCGGCGCGTCCCCGACCCTCGCTGCGCGCGCGCGGCCGGCGCGTCCTCCCCGGGGGCCCGCTCTCCCGTGGGCTTCGCCCCAGTGGAAACCAGCCTAAAATGGCTCTGTGCTCGTAAACTGCAGTTTCAGCCGGGAACCCCTCCCCTCGTCCTCCTGACGTCGCCGCTGACAAGCGCACAATTCACTCCCAACGCCCCGAAACCCGCGGTTTTGCACCGAGCTGTGCGGTGGACGCGAATATACAACCGATTACAAAGAACATTCCTCAGGAGCCTCGCGGGGCCCGAGTTTGTGGGAAGGAGCGGGAGGAGGGAGGGACCGAGACGCGGCGGGAGCCCGGCCGACCACCGCCCCGGAACCGGGGCCCGGGCTGGGGCCCTTTCCGCGTAAAGACGGCGAGGGAGGTGCCCGGGGGACGCGGACCGTGGCCGTGCGCAGCGCCGCGGTCGCCACTGCCGGGGGGCGGGGGCGGGGGGGGGGCGCTCGGCTCGGCGGGGTCGGGGCCCGGGAGCGCGGACGCCGCGCCGGCAAGCCCTGGAGAAGACCGTCCCCAAACTTCTGGAGACCCGCTTGCAGTTTCGCTTTCGGAATTTTCGGGATCTTCGGGTTTCCAGAGTTGGGTGGCATTCCGGGAATTGCAGGGCGCCAGGCGCGGGCCGTGCGGATGCTCGGGGCGGACTCCTCACCACCCCCCGCGCCCCCTCGCTTGCGCCCCCGGACCCCGCGCGCGCGCGCTCCAGGGTTTGGGGCTCCCAGCCCCGCGCGCGCAGCGAGAGCCCCGGCCGCGGAGAGCGCCCGCCCCGGCGGATCCCAGCCCACTGGTGGGAGTCCGCGTTCGACCAGGGCAGACCCTTCCCCGAATCCGGATCCATCGCCGCTGCCCTCCAGTTTTCCCTCACCCCTCCACCCCCCACACCGAGGCCGAGCGACCTGGGGGACCGATTGGCGTGTCTACACCAAGCCCGTGGATCCAGGTTTCACCAGGTCGGAGAAAACGCGACAACAGGCTTACATTTTGGCACCGCGTTCTGGGGGAGGCCAGGTTGGGGGTGGGGAGGGAGGTGGAGCGGGTGCAGAGGCGGAGGGGAGAGGCCTTGGTGTCCAGAAGGAATTGTTGCCCAGGCTCTCCCTTGCAGATAGGAGATCTGCTACTTTCTCCCTAGTAAGCATTAAATTGGCACACACGCTGCTTCCTCCCTTCCATAAATAAATATTGCCTCAGATCCTTATCTTAGCTTGGCGCTGGGACCAAGCTGCCTGCCTTGGAGGGGGTGAGGGGCACACCCGTGCACACACCAGGAACCCTCCACCCCCTGACCCAAGCTTTTGCTCTGCAGAGGACCCATTCCCCTGACGGTGTAAACCACTGCCCGGTGGCAGGGTGATTGATCCAGCAGCCCCCACCCTAGAGAAGAGTGCACCCAGCCACCCTGTTTGCTGTAACTGTTGTTGAAGAAGTGCCAGCTGAGACTTGGAGGGCTGAGAAGTGTTTCCTATCTCTCATCTCTCATTTCCCATTAGGATTCCAGCGCCTTGAACCTCAAACAGGTCATTCCGCTGGGACCTCAATATCACTAATGATGGGAGTCATTGATTCATGTTTTCTTGCAGAAATCGTGGACAATTTTTTTTAAAACCTTGCTAGGTATGAATACCTAGGTTCATGATTCTTGCTTAAAAACAAAGCAACCAACCAGAATAAGTTCCTGAAGAAAGAGGAGAGCCTTGGTGATCTCAGGATTGGCCTCTCTATTCATACCCTTTTTATCATAAAACCTTCCTTTGTTGTCCTGGGAGTATTGAATGTTTATCACATCTCAACTCTAGCTGAGGTGGCACATGCCAGTGCCCACAAAGGACTTGCCACCTCTGAGAGGTGCTGAGTGGTGGAAACATTGCTCTGAGCGGTAAGAAGGTTCTGTTTAATTGGTATAGGGCACTTTTGGGGTTGAAGAAGTCCATGCAATGGACATGCACACTCTGCAGGGCCTATACTTAGACCTAAAAGTTTTTGTTGGAATATCAAAGCAAAAGAGTTCTCTTCCTCCTTGTCGTCCTTTTTCTTCTTAATTTGTACGGAAATGGTCCACTCTAGCATTTTGAATCACCTCTAGTTCTAGTGTTCTAGGTTTGGACATTTCTCTTTCAGTGTTTCACTATTGGGAACTTTTAGAGTCCATCCAACAGTATAGTGGTCATAAAGAAGAGTTTGTAAAAGGTTCTTGTACCAAAATGAAATTAGGATATGTAATTCAAGGCATATTTTGTGTTTTCTCCCCCCCCCCATTGTTCTTATGTCTGCATTGTCCCAGTACTAATTTATTGTCCCTATGGAAACAAAATGTGGAAAAAAAATAGGGAAATTATACTAGTTGTAACAAATCAACCTGTGCAATTATGGTGACCTGGCATCTGACCACCTGATTTGGTAAGGAAGATTCCTGGCAGAGGAGAGGACAGAACCAGAAGGCCTCTGGGTTCTACTTCAGAGATATTTCTATCCAGCTGTGTGACCTTGGACCACTTAGGGCATTTCCCTGAGCCTCAGCTTCCTTATCTGCAAAATGAGTGCATCAAACTTGAGTCTTAGAGATCTTTTGTTTGGAGGAAAGAAATCAGTAATTCAACACATCTTTGTAGGCATGCTCAAGTGATGCCTCTTTCAGACCGGTGCCTGCAAAGTATAGTGAAAGCACTACAGGCCTTGGTGACCATGGCTCAAGGAGAGGTTTATGAAAGCAGTTGGTGGGTTGTAGCTCACTGTGCGGGGTCAAGTGCTGTCTTTGCTGAGGAAAGAAAGTCCACAAGAGGGCATGTCTCATTCATGCCCTGGGCAAGGTGAGATGAAGAGATGGAGGTACACACAAATGTAGCCTTCGAATGTAATCTTTTAATTTTCTTTTTTAAAGATTTATCTCTTTATTTTATTTTTTAAAAGATTTTATTGAGAGACACATGAGAGAGAGAGAATGAGAGAGGCAGAGGCACAGGCAGAGTGAGAAGCAGGCTCCATGCAGGGAGCCTGATGTGGGACTCGATCCTTGGTCTCCAGGATCAGGCTCTGGGCTGAAGGCTGCGCTAAACTGCTGAGCCACCCAGGCTGCCCTATTTATTTTAGAGAGAGAGAGAGAGAGAGAGCATGAGTGGGAGGGGCAGAGGGAACATGAGAGAGAATCTCAACTAGACTCCTCACTGAGTGGGACTTGATCCCAGGACCCTGAGATCATGACTTGAACCAAAACTGAGACTTGGATGCACAACTGACAGAGCCACCCAGGGGCCCCAGCCTTCATATAGCATTGATAACAGCATGGGCTAGACTAGGTCATTGGGGTTTTGAATACATGTCATAAAGAAGAACCTGATTGGAGTAATTCCTAGGACTAGAAGGTACCATTCCACACAGTCCTCTGTACCCCACCATTGCAGACTGCATGAGTGCTTGGACCTCATTTGCTAGTATTTACAGTGTGGGTGGGTGACTGTGGCCCCCTGGGAGCCTAGTGAATGAAAGAACTAGATCTGATGCTGCATTTTCCATTCCTTTCTTTAAGTTGGGCCACTAGGCAGTGCACTTGACTCTTGAACAACACAGGGGTTAGGGGAAACTAGTCCCCCAACCCCCAGTCCAAAATCCCTATGTCACTTGGCTCCCCAAAAGTTCAACTACTAATAGTCTACTGTTGACCAGAAGCCTTACTGATAACGTGAACAGTTGATTAATACATATTTTATATTTGTTTTATGTGTTGTATTTTTATAATGAACTAGATAAAAGAAAATTATTATTAAGAAAACCCTAAGAAGAGAAAATATATTGACAGTAGTGTATTTAGAAAAAAAAATCCTGTGTGTTGGCGGACTTAGAGGTCAAACTTGTATTCAGGAGTCAGCTGTACTTCCTCTCTTTGTAAGACTAGAAATGGCCTGGACAACTCATAAGAAAAATGATTTTGTTGGCTAAAACAAGTGCTGGCTGTGTTGAAGTCAGTGCAAATGAGATAGGACTGTATCTTATAAATAAGGGAAGGTATTTAATTTAGCGCTTACAGTACCATAAGGGATGTTATACGATTCCTATAAAGTTACTGAACAAAATTCTGAAGCATGGGTTTTACACGGTCATTTAAGTGGTGCTGTGATGAAAAGATGCCATCTTCACACTCCCCAGGGGTTAGCCCTTAGTGAATTTTAAAAATGATTATGTTTCACCATATATTGATAGTTAGGGTCCCCTGTGTTCTCAGAAGATGACATTCACTAATCAAAAAGTTTTATTTTGGGGACACCTGGGTGGCTCAGTGGTTGAGCATCTGCCTTTGGCTCAGGTCATGATCCCGGGGTTCTGGGATTGAGTCCTGTATTGGGCACCCCGCAGGGAACCTGCTTCTCCCTTTGCCTATGTCTCTGCCTCTCTCTCTGGGTCTCTCATGAATAAATAAGTAAAATCTTAAAAAACAAACAAACAAACAAAAAGAACCCAAAAAGTTTTACTTTTTTTGTCACTTGACTTTCCATTCTTGTGATGAGATAGATGTCTTTGACACTGATTTAACAAATGATTGTGCTTTTCTGTTTTTTTCTTTCTGATTTTCTTTTTTTAACTTTTTTTTTTTTGAGAATTAACTTCTCTTTTTTTTTTCTTAATTTTTTTTTTTTATTTATTTATGATAGTCACAGAGAGAGAGAGAGAGGCAGAGACACAGGCAGAGGGAGGAGCAGGCTCCATGCGCCGGGAGCCCGACGTGGGATTCGATCCCGGGTCTCCAGGATCACGCCCTGGGCCAAGGGAAGGCGCCAAACCGCTGCGCCACCCAGGGATCCCTCTTTCTGATTTTCTTAAAAACAGAAATGACACATCATTTGCGGTAGATACAGCGCTTGTGAGAGCATATGGTGAGATCTGTAGAGTAAGGCTAATAGAAGACCGCTTTGGAGCTGGTGGGACAGGGGAATATGGATCAGATTTTTATACTGTGTTTTTTTTTTCACCCTTAAGTTTTATTGGCTGAGACAAAATAATATTTTATTATTACTATTTTTTAATGTTTTAAAGTAATCTCTACACCCAACCTGGGGATCAGACTCATGATCCCAAGACTAAAGGTCACTCTACCGACTGAGTCAGCCAGGCACCCCGAAAAAAATCATCTTCTAAAAAATTATTAAGATGTACTCTATCTACTTTCTCCTAAATTTAGCATTTTTTCCCCATTTCAGTTAAAACTGAGGTATTAACTGCATCCCTTAAGGTATAATACAAGAGTCTGAAATTCCAAGTGCAAGTTCCCATCAAGTCTCATTTTAAATATAATTTAAATAGGTTCTCTTTTAAAAACTGGACATTTGGATCTGTAGGTCCAGGGATTAATGATGAAAGGATTGTGGAATTAGTAAGATTTGGAGTTAGCGGTTTACCGCAGATAATGTTAAAAATTGTATTTTTGCTTATGGCTTTGTATTTATATATCATCTGTTTTATGGGACTATCACCTCAGTTTACAGATGAGCCTGAGTAACTTGCCAGCAAGTTAGAGTAAGAAAGAAAGTGAGGATTTGAATCCGAGTCTTACATTGTCTTGAAACTGTACTTATTATATATTGTATACTGATTATTTACTCCGTGTGAGACACTGAGCCTAACACTTTAAATGTGTTAGCTTATTTAATCTTCACAGGTGAGTGCTATTATCTTTATTGATGAGATTGAGTCTTTGGAGAAAGGTTATTACAGCATCATATAAATAGTTTTTTTTTTTCTTGTACTTGATTTGAAATGCAGGAAGACTAGAGCATTTTCTGTTTGCAGTTATTTCCGATGGTCAGAGGAGAGCAAAGCCTTTAGATGGAGCAAAACCTCTGTTTTTAAATGTAGAAGTGAAAATAGTCAGTGTCCTGGGTTGGGGTAGAATGTTGCTTCCTGTCCTGTGAATTGGCCATCATATGTATTTTTTAAGATTTTATTTATTTATTTATTTATGAGAGACACAGAGAGAGAGAGAGAGAGAGGCAGAGACATAGGCAGAGGGAGAAGCAGGCTCCCTGAGGGGGGCCTGATGCGTGACTCGATCCCAGGACCCCGTGATCATGACCTGAGCTGAGCCAAAGGCAGATACTCAACCACTGATCCACCCAGACATCCTGGCCTTTACAGTTTTGAAAAGTGTCACATTTCTGAAATTTCAGCTTAATTAAAAGATAATTGGTTTTCATACACATCAGATTCCTTTCTTCTTTCTTCTCTGAAAAATCTTCCCACACTAAGGTACGTGAGAGTAAATTGAAAAATTCTCAAGTAGTGTGAGAAGTGGAGAGTGGAACTCTGGAGAACCCTGCGACAGTTGGGGAGGAGAGCTAGAATGTTCCCCCCTAAGTTGTGTTGGCCACCGATGAGCATCTTCTTCCAGATTGAATTTGAGATTTTGGTCTTTATCACATTATTTTTCTCTCCTGTAGAAAACCAAAGTTAGAACTTGAGAGTGGCTCCATGTGTGTGAGGCCCGGGTTGAGCACCGTCTTTCTTGTGCCCAGTCTGGTCTTATCAGGGGCTGGTGCATCCCACATGTGCTGGGGGTGACCTCAGGCTCGAAGCTGCCTGTCAAAGCTTCTTTACACTATACAAGCACAGATTAATTTCACTTCCCTTAAAGCTCGGGGGAAAAATGTCAAGTTTGGTCAAATCAAAGTAGCAGGATTTTTATGGAATTTGAGTCTTGGTGTTATTTTATTAAGTGCACTAAAGGTAGATAACCTACAGTCTAGGTTAGTGTGAACCAGTCCTGGGGATTCAGAACCCCTGGTCTGGCTCTGAGGGTTTGTGTGTGTGTGTGTGTGTGTGTGTGTGTGTGTGTGTGTTACGTGTGACCTTGGCTAAGTCTTCTTTCCTTTAATCCTCCCTCTGCTTCTAGTTTTTGATTTTTCCTACAGCGAATGGAAGACAGAATTCTTGCTAGGCACAAATATATTTTACAAACCAAGCTTTATAAAGGTAAAAGCCAGGTTTACAGATTTGTGACAAAAACGCTCTTTCGTTAGAGGAAAAAACATCTCTCCTGAATCTTTCGTAAGGGACATACTTCACTGTTGTAAAGGATGCTTTTGCTCTTTAGCCGTTTTACTTCCTACCTCTATGTTGGAAAGGGTGTTTCCTTCTGGGTGATTTAAAAAACAAAAAACAAAACACTATTTGGTAGTAGTCCTCTTGAATATACAATCGTAGTCATCTTATCTATGTGCTTGGGACAAATACTCACTGGGCATGCGAGAGAAGAGGGGATGGATTTATCATTTGATAGAAATGATGCCCTGGACACCTGGGGGGGCTCAGGGGTTGAGCGTCTGCCTTCGGCTCAGGGCGTGACCCGGGGTCTTGGGATCGAGTCCTGCATCGGGCTCCCCTCCTTCTCCCTCTGCCTGTGTCTCTGCCTCTCTCTGTGTCTCTCATGAATAAATAACTTAAAAAAGAAATGATGCTGAGTGGTACATGGCGTAGGTCAAGCATCTTTAATGAAAAAGGTCAGGGATCCCTAAGAGAATGTTCCAAACGGGCTTCCAGTTGATACTCCTGTTGAAAGAGATGTATTGCTTCTCCAGCACTATGGAGAGCTTGCAGAAATTCTGTTCCACACAATGCGTGGAGCTACGGACAGAGAAAGTCAAGGGGGATGGGAGGCAAAGCAACCTGCCAGCATTTCAGTGGGATCGTTATCATGTTTGCATTTATTCCCACTCAGAAGACACTGGCTTTGCCTTTTGAAGGGGGGAGAAGTGGGAGAGAGGAGCCTTAGAATGGAGGTTCCTGGGGAGGAAGATGAGGAATGTTCGGAGGTTGTTGACCTGCACAGTGTGAGCAGGACAGAAGCCATTAACGTGACAGGAAGTCCAGAGGGCAAACATGTACTCTTCCGGGAAGCCTTCTTGGCTTAGGCATTAATATCCTTGTTGATACTGACTAAGTGAGCTAGACTTCTTCCTCTTTAATCATACTTACTCTTTCGTGGTTATGATGTTTTATTTGTAAACGGACGAACAGCACATGTGAAGTCACTACTCCAGCCCTGGCTGTGTGTTGAAGGCTGGAGGTTGGATCCCTTTTTTTGCTCATTTTTGCTCAGCATGGTTTGCCACGATGGATACTGACGGGACAGCCTGATTCTGGCCGCTGAACATGTCTTCATTCTACATGTTTTGTCTTTGTTTGTATTACTTGCAGATCTCAGCCTTCACTTCCCATGTGGCCTCGTTACGCGGAGGCTTTTAAAGTCTGAGTGTGTAAAAGATGTGTGTTTGAGAGGCTTACTTCTCAACTTTTTGGATTTTTTTGTGTGTGTTTTGGGGTGTTTTGGGGGGGTGGGGTTGGGGTGGGAGTGATTTTTTTCAGGTGGTTATTTGGTGGCAGGTGAGATTCTTTAGGAGTCAGTGTTTTATTCAGGCATTTCCAAGGACAGGGCTTTCCTAGCTGAGTGGGACTCTGGGAGGAGGCCGTAGCCAGGCCCATAATTTTGCAAGAAGCATTAACATCAGTGTCCTAATCAAACAGAATGCTGCGGGTAATGTTTGGTATTGAAGCTGACAGTTTCTGAGATCCTCCAAGGCCTCAATGTCCTGGTGCATGTAACCCCTGCCAAATGTGCTCCCCTGAAGTCAGGTAAGGAGAGGTGACATCGCCTAGTCTGTTCTCTAGCAGGGAAAATTAGCTAGCTCTGGAATCCAACCCAGCAGTCATGGTTCTACACGTGGAGGAGGCAGGATGGCTCCACATGGAGTAGCAGAGGGCCCTGGGAGCCTCCTCTTGGCCCTTGTCATTCACTGTCTTTAAAACTTTAACATAAATATGCTTTATGCTTCCTAGCTAGCTGCAAAATGCAGGACACCTTTCATCCCTCTCCAGCTACAAATGTCAGTGCCTTAATGTAGTTTATCAGATTAAGCCTTGGAGTACCCTGCTGGGCATTTAGGTCCTGGCCCACCTGTTGTTATGAAAGGTTTTGGGGATCCAGCTCAGACTATGGATGATACTATTTCCCTTTCTGAGTCTCTTATTCCATTGGAGGGGATGCTGTATTACTCTTTCCTTCCATATATGCTTAGTTTTAACAAGGAAGGTCGGTGAAAACTGAGATTCCCTGAAATGTGTGCCTTGGGAGGCTAGGCTTTTTAGGAGTAGTCTCTGTGCTTTGCAGAGGAGAACAGTGTAGTTCCTGTGTTTTGCAGAGAACAGTGTAGCGGTTAGAAGGCCAAGAGTACATTCTGGTCTGTGATAGTTACATTGCAGTGTAAAGCCCAGATCTGCTACTCCTGCAGGGTTCATCACACTCCCCATGTTCTGTACTAACCAGGGTAAATCAGAGTGTTGTTACTGACTTTGCATAATGATATGCAGTTGGACTCTGCTGAAGTAAACTTCCTTCATGCATTTAAATGATATGATTTATAAAATTTGATTTATGCCCAATTTTATGGTTATTTGTATGGCTTTAAGTAAACACCTGAAATGCTCTTTAGTTGGTTTATGAATCCCCACGGAGTTTGCAAAGCTCTCCAGGATGGCTTCTAGGAGATGCCGCTTTAGACATTTTGAAGTGTGTGGTGTCTCTCAAGCATCCTTGCTGTGCATCTGTGATGCTTGAAGTGATCGATACATAAAACCCCCTCAGAAAATTAGGCACTGATTATTAGACATTATCTATGCACCTCTAGCTTACAGAGGATCCCTTGTAAGAATCCTTTGCTTTTTGAGTTCTCGTGATCGACCATATGTACTGTACTAGTTCACTGACTTACACACAGAGGTGTATCATGTGACAGACAGAAGCTCCTGTAAGGTATGGGGATGCTTTAGCTTTGTTAGAGACTTGGATGGATGTTCTCATTCATTCCAGTCTTTGTAGGTGACAGGGAAACACCTGGCTTTGTTTAAGATGTCCATACCGAGCGGGACAAAGTCTGTGCTAAATTTAAAACTCATGCTTTATTACGGTAAGGCCCCCTCCAGGCTCTTCTGTGTCAAGTATCTAATATCAGTTCTATGCTCATGTAAGGATGGTATATATATATATTTTTTTACCTTTATGGCTTGGAAGCAAATTTCTGGTGCAAGAAACCATTTATCCCCACTTTGACACAAAGACCAATTGCATAGTAGATTCTGTTGGGTATTTCAAGCCCCATCCTTCTTTAGAGCAAGTAAGTAGTTAACGGTACCCAAGTAATTTGTAGGTAAATAGTCAGTGCGTACGTGAACTTCTGAGATGGTGCACAGCTTGTGTGCCCTTTGCCTGTTGGTAGCTAGGGAGGCTGCAGTTTTTCTCATGTTGCACCTGCCTTTTGGGAAGCGCCGATTTCGTTCACCTTCCACTCTCGAGTAATATGTGCCGTTTGATTGGGAGGTTAAGAGGTGAAAGTTAAAACCGTGAATTAGAAGACACGACATGTTCTTGTGGGGACTGAAGGCTGCCGCCAACCCTGGTGTTTACTCCTGGAGTACCCATCATCCGCCACGTATCTTATTTCCCGGGACGGAGGTATGAATCTGATTGTAAAAAAAATTAGCATTTCTTAGTCTGGGGCAGCAATTTGTGTCAGATTTCAATCTATTTAGAGTGAAAACCAACGAAGCCTGGTTGAAAAATGGCGAGTAAATTGCTGTCCTAGTCAAGGTAAATCAAGCTCTGAGCATATGGCTGGTAGCAGAATTCCATGAAGCTGCTGCCCCCAAGAATCAGTTCATCTCATTTGATGATGGAATCAGGCAGGACCTGTCTCTTCTTCGAAAAGCTGAGTGTTGGCTGTTAAGAGGAGGGGATGGGCGCAGTCAGGTGTTATTAGCAGGGTGATCTGGGTGACAGGGTGGGTATAAATATAGAAGGAAGCTGTCCTCCATAATAGCACCTGGCACTTCACATGGCTTTTCTTCTTCAAAGCCATTTACACGTGTGGTTCTTGTAGATACTCTCATGACCCTGGGCTGTTATTTGCATGTTGCTTCTTTCAAAGGTTGGAAGCAGTGATTTTCAGAGATCAGATCTGGGACAAAAATTAGGTTGTGCATCCTTCAAAATCCTCTGATATTTTCCCGCTTTATCTGAAATATTTTGTTTGAAATATTTTGAAAGGTCTGAGCTCAGGCTAGGTGTCCTGTGCTCATTTTGAGATTCCCGGAGTATGAAATGGGGCCGTTTTCTTTGCGATCTAGACATGCTGGATATCCATGGGCAGCTAGAGCATGTCTGGAATTCCATAAGCTTTGAGTTTAGACTTTCACATTTTATTTTCTATCTGGAAAAGGTTCTCTTTTCTGAGTCATGTGAAGCAATGAACAACTGTGGAAACCTCCTCCCGTTTCGGAGTAGCAAGCGTGAAATTATGAGTATGTTAATTAGTTACATTGCACCTTTCTCGAACTACTTTAAGGCAGGTCTCTTTGAAAAGTCTGGGTAACTGGTAGCTTTAAAAGAAATGTGACATTTCTTTTATCGCCAATATAATGCAGTTCACTAAAGTGAGCCCTTGTGAGTTGCAAGCCTTTGGAGGCAGCCTCCTGACCACAATAAAAAAGCTTCGTGTTTTCACCTGAGTTTGGATAATTGTCTCTGCACAGTCAGAGTGTAACATTTATCATGTCTCATAAAACGAAATCAAGATGAAAAAGTGGTATGTTAGGCAGTAGTGGGGTAAGGAAAGAAGGAAGGCAGAGAATTTATTGACTCTCATAACTAGAAATCTGAAGCTGGAGCTGGATACCTCTGTTGCTTTGGATTTAAGAGGGAGATCTTTCTTGAAGCCCACATGTGCCTCATCTCAGGCAAGAAAGGGATGGTGTGTGTTTGAGGTGTTCTATTCTGAAAAAGTCAGTGACAGTAGGCATGTTGCTCCTGCCCATTTTGAATATAGCGGAATCCTTATGATGACCAAGCTGAGAGAAAAGATGTAAAGACACTCATGCTGGGGTTTCGTCTTGGAATGACCCAGCAGACCTCCAGACAGGTCCCGGGATCGGCAGCCTCACCTGTGCTCAGAGACACCAGCCATTCCCTCAGGTCCCCACTCTTAGGAGAAACCACAAAGTGTCACCACGCTTCTGAGGTCAGTACCTAACATAAAAAATAGAGACCAAAGCCAACAAAGAGAGAAAAACAACTTCTCTTATGAAGGAGACAAGAAGAAAAATTTTCAAAAGAAGATCGTGAATCACCTCAGGGATGTAATAGAAGACTTTGCATCTAGGTAACGAGAACAGGATGGGGTGGAAAGGGAGTCTTAGGAGAACTTAAAAAGAGCTTTGTGAAATTACATTGTGAGGCTCTGGAGAAGAGCTGGAGGCAGAAGCTGATGGCAGATCCTATGTCGTAGATTTAAAAAGAAAAATGAAGCAACAGAAGATAAAGGGAAAATTAAGGAGATTGAGGAGGTCCAACATTCGTGTGAGTATTTGAGCGAAGGAACAGAAAACAAAGAGGAGGAAATTAGCAGTAATTCAAGAAAATATCCTAGCCCAAGAATTCGAATTTCAGACTTGAAAGAGGTCAGTGTGCTCTGAAGCCACAAGCGGATCTCCGGTAGACAGCTCATTATTATGAATTTCAGCCCAGAGGCCCCGGACACTGGGCTGCTGCCAGATGATGGGGGGAAGCCCTCGAAACTCTCAGAGAGGATCTTTTTCCCAGCTTGGAATTTCTTTACCCTCCTAAACTATTGGTTTCAAACATGAGGGTAGGTAAGGACATTTTCAACCATACAAGGCCTCATATTTTCTACCTACATCTTTTCTTAGGAACGCCGTGGGGAACATGCATCATCCAAAGAGAGAAAAGCGAGAAAGAGGAAGACGTGGGACCCAGAAGAGGAGATATGTTACAAAGGAGAGAGAGGCGGGGTCTCAGGTTGGGGCCCCCAGCCAGGCATAGAGTAGGCAGTTAGTCTGGATGGGAGCCCATCAGGGCCCCTGATGGAAAGTTCTTGAGGTGAAAACTAGCAACATGCGTGTATATCTCAATTGATCCAGAGGAGACTTTAGGCAGTAAGTGGAAAAATGGCATTTGAATGGGTGATAACTGTGTCAAAATGAAGGACTTGTAAAGAAGAAGAGCATTACTGGCTCTAGGGCAGACTTGTGGGAGGAAGGGGAAGCAGTTCTTGCATCCTATGGGGTCAGCTGAGACACCTTCATAGAGCTGCTGGGGGTCACATCTGTTAGGAGGGGAAGGGCCGGAGTGAGGGAGGGAGAGCCAGCTGAGTGCTAGCACCTCACCCCATGACAGAATGGAAAGTTCGTAAGTGAATTATCACCAGAGGTGTGGAGACGGACACCAGCACAGTCAGCCAAGGGATTTGAGGAAGGGCATTCCTAGCAATGAGGGGACACCGTGGGAGGAGTCCCTAGGGATTGTCCAATCCGTTTTCCTCTTGGTATTTGAGAAAAGAGACCTGGAGAAAAAATAATTCGTCCGCTAAGAGAGCGGCTCCCCCACGAAGAATCAACATGGTGCAATCTTGATAAAAACTGTAACTCTTCCTGAACTTTTATGGAGAACAGGCTGGCCTGACTTAGGCAGATGGTATAGCAAAGCTTGACTTTGTAAATTGGAGTTGAGATAACTGGCATTCTACAAGGAACGCTACTTATCATGCAACACTGTTTAATGCAGCGCTATTTCTGGAAGAACCAACCTTCCCCTTTCCACATGTAAATGACTTTGCAGAAATATTAAATTTTTTTTTCGGTACACCTATGTTCAGCATCTCTTGATGAAGAACTACTTTATCTGTCTCAATAACCCAGACAAAAATCTTTTCATAAGCAGGGGTTTGCAGAGTGTAGTACTTGGACCAGCAACATTGGCAGCACCTGGAAACTTGTTCCAAATACAAATGACTGGGCAGTTCTCCTGATCTGTGGATCAGAAACTCTGGGGATGGGTACTGGGGGTAAGGTGGTCTAGCTGTCTGGGTTGTGACAAGCCCTCCAGGTGATTCTGTTGTGCCTTCAGCTTTGAGAATCACTGAAGCAACAGATGGCTTTATAGGTAACGAGGATGCCTTTGCTCACAGGTTCAGGCCATTAGGCTCACCCAGCCACAGTGGAGCCACAGTGGAGGCGGCCTTGCTGTCATTTCCCTTGGGACCTCAGCCTCCTTGGGCTCTAGGTAGCGTGGTCAGAATTAATGTGAACTAGGACCTTTTTTGTTTTTTGAAACCAAAGAGGGCATTTTACATTAGTGTTTGCATAAAAGCTTAGCGCGCATCCTGAGGTCCCCAGTGACGATCTAAGCATCATAACCACAGGCTTATGGAAAGGGAGCACAGTCCTTGGAGGGTGTGTTTGGTGGGGTTTGGGCCCTAAGTGGGAGTGATACAGATGAGATGAAGCTTACTTCCCTGTGACGTGGTGGCAGGAGCGGACAGCAGATCAAGCTCCCTTTCGGTTTTGCTTTGCTTCTCTGGGAGGCTTGCATCTGTGTGACCCCAGGTGGCCCTGAGGGTGAAGGGCAAGGGCATGCCCTTCCCCTTCCACTTGTAGTTGAACACACTCACTCTGTACACTTCCACTGGTGCGACCACATCCAAGTCCTGGATGGTTTCTTCCTCCCTATAAACGATGGGGAGAGCGGATGTTGGGGGCGGAGGAGGGACAGTGAACAGTCTCTGATGCATAGTAATTTCTACCCGTGAGCCTTTCAGATATACAGTATTCCATTCACGGTCAAATGCCTTGTGATGATAAAGTCATAGGACACTGCATTTCAGGCCGTGCAAAACCATGGTTGTCCCTTTATAAACCGACCCTAAATAACTCCAAATTTAATGGCTATGGGGTAATATATGGACACTTGTCATACTTCTATTTCTCTGAATTTTCTCATAATTCAAGGAAGGTTTAGTACACCAAAACATAGCCTTGTTTGTGTAAGAATTTAATATATGATAAATACAGAATGTGGAAACTCAATGGGATACAAGTGGATTATTACCTGTTGAGGGGATCAGCCTGGGGCTGCACCTCAAAGAATATTTGAGCAAATGTTGAGCAAATTCCCCTTGTGTTAAAAAGTTAAGTGTAAGCCTTGAAATCCCAGAGAAGTTAGGCTTCTGGTGCCTCAGGGGTGGGGGGAGTACTTTTTGAAAATACAAGTTTTAGGGGCACCTGGGTGACTCAGTAGGTTAAGCCTCCGACTCTTGATTTCGGCTCAGGTCATGATCTCAGTGTCATGAGGTCGAGCCCTGCATCAGGCTCTGCGCTGGATGTGGAGCCTGCTTAAGATTCTTTCCCTCTATGCCTCCCTCCATAGAATAAAAAAGGAAAAAAAAAAAGAAAATACAATTTTTAAGAAAAATCAAGTGAAATGATAAATTTGAGTTAAGAAAAAGAATTAGTCTGCGAAAAGGAGTCACTAAAAGGCAAGTTGGGAAAGATATTTGCAACGGTTTTGTGATGTAGAATATGGAGCACTCTTAAAAATTAAATGAAATACTAACAGAGAGAAAATGTGGAAAGGATATGAGCAGCATTATTTTTTTATTTTTGAAATATTTTATTTATTTATTCATGAGAGACACACAGAGAGAGGCAGAGACACAGGCAGGGGGAGAAGCAGGCTCCCTGCAGGGAGCCCGATGTGGGACTTGATCCTGGGACCCCGGGATCACGCCCTGAGCCGAAGGCAGACGCTCAACCACTGAGCCACCCAGGCGCCCCTGAGCAGGGTTATCCCATGAGGAAAGCATGTTACGATGAGAGGATGCTGTTTTTTGAATGTAGAATTGTAAAAGGGGAAAGGAAGCACGGATGATGCCCCGGAGGAGGTTGGATTCAGATAAGTACTGTCCTCACTGCCAGGCAGGCTCCAAGGGAGGCGGAGAGCATTTGAGCAGCGTGGATTGTGAGGCTTAGATCTGTTCCTGCATTTGGCCCCTCATGTCACTCCTGGGATTCCATGTGAAGGAAGCATCACAGATGCGCTGGGATGTATGGCCGAGGACCATTGATGATGGGGAAAAAGAAAAAACAGCGTAATGGTCAGTAAGAGGGCAGTGGTAAAGAAACTACCTTACTCATATTATAACAAAAATCATCCAGCCATTCCAAGTCGTGTTTTCAAAGAATTTGAATGATGGTGGGGCAAATGCTTTCTGGGTAACGGTGAATGAAACACGAATTAAAATTCTCCATTCTAGATGAGCTCAAACCCCACAGAGAAGCTGTCAGGAGGAGATGCTATCCAAATAAAAATGATTATCCTGGGGTGTTAGAATGACAAGTGATTTTAATGTGTTCCTTTATCATTTTATTTTCCTGGATTTCTATAGAGGTGTATACCTTTCATAGGAAGGAAGAAAGAAAGCATTGTTGGAAAGTGCAAGCATGCTGTATCTTTCGCCAAAATAAATACATTTTGCAGTCCTCTGGGTAAACAAAGCCTTGTCATTTGTCCTTACTGAAGAGAGTAAGGTTTAACCCTGCCACTCATTGAGGTGGCTTTCTTTTTGATATTTATAATGTTACCCTTGAGTTCTATTTAAAATGATTGATTTGGTGTATTTAAATTGCTGTGTTACTTTATAACCCTCGATTACCTTTTTATAGTGTCTGGCCAGGGGCAAATGCATAGACCTGAATCCCCAAGACATCGTAAAAACGTGAGCAAACTTTTCCCCCTTTAATAAGTGTCCTATAAGCCATCGATACTTGACTGATTTCTTAATAGTTACAATCATGGACATTTCTTTTTGTTCCTAGAAAAAGTTGATGCCTGATTACATTCTTGAGCTGGAATGATTTTCCTGAACTTATAGGTGAATGAAAACAGGAAATAATTTTAGTGTGATGCACATATTTAGCTTATTAGATCGTTTCTTCATTGAAACTGTATTGATACAAAAATGTGGCATATGCTATAAAAACCTGCTGCATTAGAACGTTTGCTATTTGTGGAATATTTGTGGAATATTACAGAGCAGCTTGGAGTCTCTTTTTGAAGTTTTTTAGGTTTTAAAATTCCTGTGTTCTCTTTTATTTTTTTAATCTTTAATTTTTTTGTATTTTTTATTGGAATTCCATTTGCCAACATATAGTATAACATCCAGTGCTCATCCCATCAAATGCCCCCCTCAGTGCCCGTCACCCAGTCACCCCATCCCCCCACCCACCTCCCCTTCCACTACCCCTTGTTCATTTCCTGTATTCTCTTTTAATTAGCTTACTATTGTTAAATTAAAACTTTTAAGAGGGCTGAGACTTGATGGCTATTCAGGACCTGCTCTAAGTTCAGATATAGTAAACTGTAGCTTATCTGTGCAGTGGGTGAGCTGTGCTCCAATACGGCAGCCAATGTGACTTTTAAATTAAAATTATTTATTTTTAAAAGATTTTATTTATTTATTCATGAGAGACCCGGGGGGGGGGGTGTGTGGCAGAGATAGAGGGAAGCTCTGTCCTCCTACAGGCAGAGGGAGAAGCAGGCTCCATGCAGGGAGCCCGATGCAGGACTTGATCTCGGGACTCCGGGATCATGACCTGAGCCGAAGGCAAATGTTGAACTGCTGAGCCACCCAGGCATCCCTTGGAAAGTGATTTATTCTAGAAACCTGCATCTAAGCTGTGAAGAGATCACGCTTTGTTAACACCGGGGGGCTCCTGGGTCGTGTGCACCCCTTTCTGCGGTGTCTGCTCCTGCCTGCAGAGCGGAATGCAGGGTGGGGGTGCTCAGTTTGGCGAACTGTCCTCCTGCCCTTGGGGCTCGGCTAGCACCTTCCCAGGTCTGGCCCGACTACCCTGTGTACGCTCATAGCTTCTGCACATTGCTAGCCTCTGCTTTCCATCTATCGCTGCTTGTCGCTGAGCAGCTTGTAAGGAGTCAGTGGGGACGCCCTCTGTGCGGGTGGCCTGGGCCACACTGTGTGCTCCGAGTGTCCCACCTCCTAACTGGCTCCTTCAGGGCTTGTCCTTCTGCCCTCGCAGCCCTTGTGGTCTCCCTGTCAGACTCCAGGGGACGTCTGTGTTCTCCAGCATGTGCCGCCTCCCCCTCTAGCTGCCCCCTGGGGTCACTGGGCGTTGTGTCCCCGTCTGGGCGATCGAGTGATCTGCTTGTGCCCACCCTTCCGTCGTTGCGGCGGGTGTGTGTGTGTTACCTTGCATGCTCCCCGTGCGTGTTCTGGCAGCGGGCGCTTGTTGGCTGTGGGGCGTCAGGTTGGACAGCCACACTGGCTTGTCAACAGGTGGATTCTCTGCAGATCGCATCGGCGGTGGCCCCTCTCTGCCGGCGGCTCTGGAGACAGGCTGCTGAGTACAGCCACCCGCTGTAAAATCCAGGCATGGGGTACGGGAGCTTGTGTGGGGCCCTGGCGGCCTGTCCCTCTACCGTCCGGCCTGCTGGGGGGCAGCCCTGTGGGGAGGAGATCTCTAGAGCCACGGCTCCCCACAAATTCGAGCGTCTGTGTTGTAACAGGAGTTGGAAAAGAGGGCTCTTTGGGTTGTGCCTATCATCATGTGGGTTATTTTTGCAAACCGATGTCGGTGGGGTAAAATTAGCCAGCCTCAATGTGGAAGCGCTGGGGTTGCCAATGCCCTCCATTCTGAATCATCCTGGAACCCGTCTGTCTGTTAAACGGGCTCCTTAATGCTTCATTAAAAAACAACAACAACAACAACAAAAAACTAAAGAAAAACACACCCAGTTTCTATTTAGGTTTAAGTCGTTTCTGGGTGCACCCTATTTTCTTGCACTGTCTCTCTTAGACTCTGTTGGAGGACGGAGTTAAGACTCCCCTCCGGTGGGCAGGTGGTGTTTACCTGTCCTCGATGCGATTTTTAAAGAAACCATTTTAGCCTTTTAACCAGGGCTTTCATATTTTCTGGGACAGCCCTGATTTAAATTGTTATCACTGGTCCTGACTCCTGCTCCTCAGACCACACACCCTCATTTTTGCTTCAGAAAAGATGGTAAGCACCTGTGCTCAGAGACTGTGGAATGTGTAAAGACAATCTCCCAGTTGTTTAACGTCCACCTTATAATTTGTTTCATTTGCTTATTTATGTACTTACCTGCATACTAGCGAGATTCAGAGGTCATGGTATTTACCTTCATGCTAGCGAGATTCAGAGGTCGTGGTCCTTACCTTTGTGCTAGTGGGATGCAGAGGTCGTGGTACTTACCTTTGTGCTAGCGGGATGTGGAGGTCGTGGTCCTTACCTTCGTGCTAGCGAGATGCAGAGGTCGTGGTACTTTCATGCTAGCGGGATGCGGAGGTCATGGTCCTTCCCCTCATGCTAGTGGGATGCAGAGGTCATGGTCCTTACCTTCGTGCTAGCGGGACGTGGAGGTCGTGGTCCTTCCCCTCATGCTAACGAGATGCGGAGGTCGTGGAGGGAAAAACCCGTCCAGACACATTTCCATGGTTCCTATTCTAAAATAGTTATTTTCTTTCTTTGTATTTTGATTGAGAAACGGCTTCATATCCTACCTCCGGCCCCCGCCCAGTGGGGACAGGCATAGTATTTTATATAAACAGGTGGATAATAAAATACGTGCTGGATTAAGTTTCTGTGCTGCGTACCTGGTACCTTTCCCGTCTCCTCTGAGAGTTTTCTGCCTTTTTGCTGCCATGGCACAGATGACTAACATCCTTTTATGAACCTTTAATTTTGACTGGGCCGCAGAATCGTTTTCCCGGGAAGCACCCGAAGCGGTGTGCACGTGTGTGCGTGTGTGCGCGGTGGCCGAAAAGGGAGTGATATTCTTGAAAGGTATTCTGTTGTATCTGAGTCACAAAATATATTTAGGTGTGGAGGCACTGTCCTTTTCTTCATCCCTCCTTGCACTTTTACTGATTTAAACTTCTCACCTACGTGTGTAATAAGAGCAGGCCCTGAATGAGTGAAAGATTTAAAAGCCCCACACGGCCGTGTCTGGCCACCCGAGCCATCCGTGGCCGACCCTGGGGAGTGGCGTGGCTGGAATGTAAATTAGCTAAATTGCAGGTTCTGTGGGAAGCGCCTGTAATTTTACCTGTTTCTCCACCTGTCGTATCAGAATGCAAGTGAGGAACAGCCAACCTATTATAGGAAAAGTCTAGTTGGTCAAAAAGTGCTCTGGCAAACGGTAGTTTGGGTCTGGTAACGCGTTGCTTGGGACACGCGAGACGTCTTACCTGCGGTGGGCATTTTCTGTTATCAACATGATGTTGCATCCTGCATGTCAAAATGCAGGTAGCAGCTCAGAGAGAATGCTGTTATTGGGGCAGGGGGGAGGTTAAAAAAAATCGAAGTGCTCTGATTTTTTTTTTCTTTGTTGGTTGCCCTTAGGTAATTCTTCCTGCAGGATGCACTAAGAGAAGAGGATCCTTACTCACCAGGCATGGAGAGCAGTTTATCAGTTTCTAGCATGCAGGACCCTTCCTCTTCACCCTTGGAGAAACAGCAGAGCTCAGCAAGCGGTAATGGAGGTCTCGATTCAGGTGGGACTTTGCTTTCTGGATCTCTGACGTTTTGATGTAGTGACTGGCATCTTCCCGAACATATTCAGGCAACAACGGGGCAGACATTTCTAGATCTCCCATGCTGCCTGTTCCTGGGATTTGCTGTCCTATTCCTAAGCCTCTAGCAGTTTGAAAGTTGCGCCAAGTTTGGCTCAAAAATCAGTGTTTCCTGTACTAGACAGAGAGGGGTGGGTTATGATGAAGTAGCAGGTCACTTCAGAATCTCAGCGGTTCACACGATAAACGTTTATGTATCACTCGTGCTAGTTCAGGTGAGTAAGCTGGTGCTCTTTCTACTGAGTCCTTTTACACCATGTGCGCGCAGTGCTTTTTGTTTCGGGATGAGCAGAGCTGGAGCGTCCCGAGTCAGCAGTGTCATGCTCCGGCTCAGAAGCCACAGCTGTGACTTTTGCTCAGAACCTCTTGACCAGAACCAGTCTCGTGTCTGCACCGCTGCAAGGGAGGTGGGAAAATCAGACTCGTCTCCCACGTGCCCGAGAGGGACAGGACAGAGAGCGGGACCTGCCCAAGCACGGATGCCACCTCCTTCTCTCCTCTCCGGAACCTGGAGCCCGTCTTTCCAAGAGGTGCCTAATGGGAAAGAAATTTAGGTCATGTGAATATGTGGTCAAGTTTTTCCTCCCTTTAAGGAATCTAAAACTTAACCAGCTTTTGATTGAATTTTAATATTTAATCAACAAATTTGTACATATATCTTTTTCTGAATACACTAAAGTCTGTTTTAAAAAGATACTTTCTTTAAAAAAAAAGAATTGCTCTATTTGCATAACAGCAAGTTAAATAGGGACAGCTTAGCTGTCTGGATCATGAACATTTGTTATGGTGAATTCACGTAAAACAGGTTGATCCTTAACTCAGTGGGAGATTGAATGTTTGTCCAGAGAAGTCACGATGCTCGTCTTCATATTCTGATCAGTGCCGTCAGTGGCAGAAATACAGATGGCTTCATAGCATTCAATTTCCTGCATTAAGTATCTCAAATTATATCTTTAGCTGCAAAAAAAGTCTGGAAAGCCCTGCAATTATTGTCTAAATATGTTCCATGATGTTAGTCTCTGCTTCAGAATCATCCTGGTTTTCTCCACCCGGCCCCTGGGGACTTTTTCCGTACGTGAACCGGAATGAGGAAACTTCTAGAAGCAGAGTCGAGTCATTGTCTGCTTGGGGAAGTATGGAGATTCTCTTGCAAGGAAACTCAGCCCCATAGGCTGAAGGTTCACCCCAATTCTATGTTTTTAAGTGCTTTAAAAAAAAAAAGCCTATCTTCCATTTGCTGCGTGAGGTTACTTTTCCAACTTTTGGTTCTCTGGGCTTTCCCTGTGTCTTTGCCGAAGGCACCTCTGATGTCTGCTACTGCCTCATCGTCAAAGGTGTGTCTTCAAAACTGTTGAAAAACCAAACCTGTGTTGCCTTTTCATTTCCTTGCAGCTGTGGTATATCTGTCTGGCTTAAGTAGATTTCGAAACCCATTGGTAATAGGGTGTCAGGGAAATTACTTGTGCTGCATTTCCTCGTGGGTGATTCCATGAATAGGGAAGGAGGAGATGGCACTGGAGGCCTGTCGTGCACATGCACTTCATAGTGGCTTCCTTGCTCGGGTGCGATGGGTGGCCTGCATCATTCAGGACGCTAAGGTCTTTACTAGAAAGGGTAGTTGTAGGGCGCTCTAAGTTATCTTAACATGTCCAGATGTCGGCCTCAGAGCTTTTTTCCCCTGATCTGTCTTTTCTCCTTGGAATTTCCACAAGCACCTCTGTGTGGAGGAGACTTTTAGGTGGTGCTACAAAGAGCGAGTCCTAAAAGAGAAATAAATTTTTAAAAAAGGTTTTATTTATTTATTCATGAAACAGAGAGAGAGAGAGAGAGAGAGAGAGAGAGAGAGGGGCAGAGACACAGGGAGAGGGACAAGCAGGCTCCCTACGGGGACCCTAACATGGGACTCGATCCCAGGACCCCGGGATCATGCTCTGAGCTGAAGGCAGATGCTCAACTGCCGAGTCCCCCAGGTGCCCCCAAAAGATAAATAAATTTAAAGCAGGATGTAAACCTCTGTAGAGAACCAAGGCTGACTTGCAGAAACTCAGTGGCACGTCAAACATTGAGTCTGTTAAAATGTCCTCAGTAGGAGTTGTCAGGAAGTTTACTTTCCCCTCCAAGCTGTTGGTACATGAAACAGTTTCCGCTCTGGAGTCGGTGGCAGGGGAGTCTGGTTGTGGGACCCCCTGCCAGCCTTTCAGGTGCCATCCGCCTACTAGAGGAGCCGGAGAAGGTGAGCTCAGGGTTCCCCGGCCAATGCCGCCTTCACTGAGGACAGGTAGGTACGTGATCCTGAGTTTGAACTCTGGCGGGCGCTCTCCTGAGTGCTTTATGTGCATCGACTCGGGGTACCCTTCCACGATCCAGTGAAATCACTGCTTTTATCACCCTCACGTTACTGAGCTGGGACGTGGACGACCTGGTGACATCACAGGGCTCTTGTGTTGGAGCCGGGATTTCATTTCGGGCTGGGAAGCTGGTGCTCTGCACATGGGGCCGTACCTGCCCTTCCGTGCAGGGGAATGTCACCCTTGGCACCAGTGTGCGCGTGAGCACGCCCCTCCATGCACGCACACGCACGTGCACACACACACTTTCTGGGACGCCCGCACAGCCCGGCTGCTTTCTCGTCCTTTCCTCCGCCGGTCTGCGGTCCCCTATCCCCACGTGTGATGTGACACATGCCTCTTGCTCCCCGGCAAGCGACGACACGTAGGTGCCTCTGGCTCTTCTCTGCCCAGAGATGGGCACTCCCCACACCCCCTGCCCCTGGGTGTTTCAATTTAGTGCTCCCACACCCTAACCCGTGCCACTGTGACTGCTTGCACAGATGACCCATCCCTCTGAGACAAATAATTTCACCGTGAGACTGTGAGCTCTGAATCTCATCCACAGCTTTCATATTTCCCATTTTGCCTCTTTTCCTAAGTCAGGTGATAGTTTGGCACCTCAGTCTTGTACATGAAATAGGCGCAGTGTAAAGTGACTCATCCTCCCAGGAGCGCCTAGGCTGTCGCCGGGATGCATGCAGGTCAACCATCGGGCGGCCCGGCCGGCGCACAAAGCGGACAGCCTTGTCACCGGCTGCACAGAAGGCAGTGGACCAGAACTGGCTTTCTGGAACTCTGGGCTTCTCCAGTTGCTGTGATAAGAGCAAGCAAAACAGTGTGCTGACATGGTGATAAATAGACTCCTTGACATTATTTTTCCAGGCTGGCTAAATGTAATTTCCTGATGAGGTCTGTAGATAAAGTGCTGTTGCACATTTAGACCGGGCAGGCCTCTGAGTAAAGAGAATTATGCTGGGAACATGGGCTTAATTTTTTTGTTTTTGTTTTTTTGGTGTTAGGAATATATTAACTGGAGTCCCATAGGCTTTTCTGTTCTGAAAGTATATATATATATATACACATATACATATACATGTATATATATATTTTTTAGGGCACCTGGGTGGCTCAGTTGATTAATCGTCTCCTTTGGCTCAGGTCATGATCCCAGTCTGCTTTTCTCTGTCTCTCTCCCTCTGCACCTAAGCCCGCTCTTTCTCTCTCTCTGTCAAATAAAAATTTAAATATTTGACACAGAGAGAGAACAATTAGGGGGAGAGGCAGGCAGAGGGAGAGGGAGAAGCGGATGGATGCCCTGCTGAGCAGGGAGCCTGACAACACAGGGCTGGATCCCAGGACCCTGCGATCATGACCTGAGCGGAAGACAGATGCTTAACTGATGTAGCCACCCGGGCACCTGGAGTCAACATTCTTGTTAGAAAAATTCAAATCTCTTGATCTTGGTGCTGGGAACTGGTTCTGTGTGATTCCACAGTGTTCTCTGTTAAAAACAAAACAAAATGAACAAAAGGCCCCCCAAAACCCTCTCTTTAGGATAGTTCTTGTCCCCCCACTCCCCCCAGCTGGGTGACTGGGTGATTTTTATGTGTTTTTTTTTTTTTTTGGAAAATCTCTGTGGCCGCCTGGGTCGTCTGAGTGCAGGTGATTGTCCGCCCTTCCCTGGGGGAAGCCCTGCAGCCGTGAACCCAGCCCTTGGAGTGACTCCGTCCGTTTCATATACTCAGTAGAACTGCTTTTTAAACCTTGTGATCCTAGGAATGGACTATCAGCAATGAAAATCAGCAAGATGTAATGCCTTCCTTTCTCTTCCCGTTTGCGTGAGGGATCTTGAGCACACTGGAAGGTGTTGTGGGATATTTCATTGACTCTGAACTGCAGACTTTCCCTTCTTTTACCGGGTGATGGCCATGGACTCTTAACCTTCAGCTTTGCAAAGTTAGCCTGATTTCAGACTGTAAAATCAGAACCCAAGATTTGATTACTCAAAAAAAAAAAAAAAGTGTGTGAGCCATTTTCTGCTCTACACTGTCCAGTCGCTTGCTCACCTCCACGTTTAGTGTTCTTTTTCTGTTGTTAGCAAATACGCCGGTCGCCTAAATAGCCTCCTGTTTTCCACAACTGGACGACCGCTAATGAGCACGCCTGTTTTCTTTTAAAATGTGAAATTTTCTTGGTCGCGTTTCATGGCCTGCTTTCATTACATCATGGGGAAAAACGCTTCCGACCGGTGCCTTGGCAGAGGAGGGAGGTTGTCAGAGTTTCCCTGATAAAATGTTTATGGGTTTAAGAGGTTTATGAATCAGCTGTAAATATTTGCTCTAGGTTTATGAGACCTCCACTCATAAACAGTGTGTGTGTTTATCTATTGCTCATTGAAACGTCTTTAGAGAATGGGCTGTTCAGGGCACACGTGCTTGGCGGACGTGCCGTGAGTTACAGGTTGGCAAAGGCCTGAGGGTAGGGGACCCTCAGTTTTGTGTATGATTTTATTGTTCAGGCTACCAGCGCTGGGCATACAAGCTTTAATTTTTAAGGTCCCATTCCTGGCCCGACTTTTCAGTATTTTCTATGGACTGTAGAGCTTGTAACAGCTGCCTGCAGCCGTGAGCCACAGACTCTCGCTGGGGAGTCACGGTGGGACCTTTCCATCTCTTGCTGACTTGAATGAACTCCCAAGGGAGCGTGAAGGCCATCTACAGCCTGTTCATTGCTGGAAGAGACCCATGGTTGATAACAAATTAAGAATTCAGGGGGAACATTGGTGTAGAATGCTAGGCGCCTCAATTGGAATAGTTTGAAGAGTGAATCACCTTAACACGCAGCCTCGAAGCTGACGCCGGGATATTTCGGCCACGGTCTCCCCCACATGGATGGTGATGGAGCTCATCAAAGCCTTCTAGTCCCAGGCACCAGTTCTGTCTCCAGGCAGGTGTTTCTGATGCCAGGGAAGCGATCACTCCCTAAGAGAGCCTTTCCACTTTCCGGGAGCCTCCATCCAGAGGCTCTCCCAGGAGTGTCTGCCTCCAAAGGCCCAGGACCAAGTTTTGTGCCCATTTCGTCGCCCTGGTTGTGTCCTCCTGCAGAAGGCTCCGGGGGCTCTGCGCCCTCCGTTCTCTCCAAGCGTGGCCACTGCCTCTTGCCTTTCCGCATCTTCCTGCCACCTGGCTTGGCTCTGGATTGCTCTGGTGCTCTCCAGCACAGAAGTCAGAGAAGCTGGCCCCGGAGCCTGCCTTGGATTCTCCAGGAGAGGAACCAGTGATAGTGCTGGTGGTGCAGATGTGCCCCATGTGTGATGCAGGCAGAAGGGTGACGTGGAAAGGTGTCTTGGGAGAGTTCCAGCTTGACACCGGACAGCCTGAGTTGGATCCCTGCCTCTGTGGCAGGACAGTTGCACGATCCTGGTGACCCCCTAGCCTTTCTGAGCTCTGTCATCTCTTCTGTGAAACGGGGATGGTGGTAACCATCTGTCAGGGTTCTTGGAAGGATGGAACGGGATGATGCACATAAAGCAGTTAGCAGGGACCTGACACCCTGGTGATGGTGTAGCTCTTAGGACACTGCTGTGACCTCGTGGTGGGTCTGTGGGGCTGGAAGTGTGTGACCCTAGCTGGGGTGGGCAGGCCTGCGGGTGGTGTGGGCTTGGGCTAAAGCTGGACAGGTAGGGTGTTGAGAAATTACAGACTTCCCTTGTGCCAAGTTAGCTGCCAGCAGACACTGTGCCAGGCACCCTGAGCAAATAAGTAGTGTGCAGGGATGCATCTGGCCAGTGCATCAGAAAGCAAACTTGGCAATTGGTGCCTGCAGCCTTTTGGGGAAAAGAATTAGGGGTCAAGCCGCAGGGCAACACCCAGGAGTGTTTTCCAGAATGTGACTGCTTCCCCTGCGGGTTGGCCCCACTGTGCCTCAGCAGTGTCTCTTGTTAGCTGGTGGCTGCAGGACCCGCTGACTTTTTTCCAGGGACCCTGTTTCTGACAGAAGGACATAAATCCTTGGGTAAGGTAAAATGTTGGGGGAAAAAACAAGGAAGAGGTTTTCTCTTCAGGTAGCTTTTATTTTTCTTGCGCATTTAATTACAAGCCACCTCATGGAGGTAGAATTTGAGGAGGCAGTTCTCAGCAACTTTTGATGTAGAAGCCAAAGGGTGAGATAACTGCTTTTAACCTAGCGTCTTCTAGTTTTACCCAAAAAAAGGATCTTCTGTGCATCGCTGAGACTGTACAGAGCATCACAAGAAAATTATTTTTCTTACTTAAAATTGGAGAAATCTTTCCTGGAAGAAGGGTAGTGCTCGCCTGCAAGAACACTGCTTCCTGAGAGCCTCCTGTTGCTGATTCCCCTGGCTCACCTTCCACGGGATACACCGCTCCTTCACTAATACGGGGCCCGAGAGCAGCATCTGTTCTTGGCCAGTGACATAGATTGTTGCTTAGAGAAGATCCACTGGCTGAACATCAGCATCCGCTGAGCATCATTGCAAGAAAAGAGAAGCGAGACTTTGAAGCTCCTACCTCCCCTCCTGTGTGGGTGGCCCTCCGGGGCTCTGTTTTCTCTTTAGGACTGACATGCAGATAGGTTAAGATAACATTTCCAGGTCATTAGCTCTTTCTCCTGGACACTAGGACGTAATAGTGTTGTCCATGCCATCAGATGAGTTGCTTGGTTCTTTCTGACTATACAGATTTGTCTCCTACCCAGAGTCTTCCATGTTTTGAGGATTGCTTGATGGGCAGCTTGTTGGTTTATGTCACTAAGTTGCTAGGTTATGGCCTTTGGCCTTTCCGTACTTGAGCAATCCTTCTGGACCTCAAATAGTTTTCTTTTCTTTTTTTTTTTTTTCCCTTGGAATAACATCAGAGTCATTGCTTCCCAAAGTGCCTCATGATACTCGCAGTCTGTGCTGTTACTTTATTGTCTCGAGCCAGAGTATGTGAGGAGTGGTCAGATGCTCATGCTGCCTGCACGTCCTGGTGTCTCCCCAAAACTCAGTGGCTTCCGTTACCTGGTCTTCCCACCTCCCCGAAGATGGGAGTGGCCGCGGGGACAGTGGCCAATTCCCAACAAGTACTCTCACGGGTGGCAGGAAGGCCCCGAGACCAGTCTCATTCCAGTTGCCTGAGAGCACTTGGTTTTACTAACCTCGATTTTGCCAGGGTTGTGCAGGCAGGATTTCATCCGTTTCCCTTTCCGGGGTCAGCACTCCGCCGTGAGCTCGCCGAAGCTGACAGTCGGCAGCCTCATCCTCAGCAGGATCCTCCTGCACCATCAGATTCACATGTTTCTTGCATGAAGGATTTCCTGCCCTTTGTGGAAGGCCAGCGCCTTTCCGTTCTTCACTCCAGTGTTGATATTCTTCTGGTGTTTTATTTTGTTTTGTTTTGTCTTTGGCAGAAGAAGGTTCAAGCCTGGAGGAAATTGGCTTTAACTGGGGAGAATATCTGGAAGAAACAGGTGCCAGTGCAGCTCCTCACACCTCCTTCAAACATGTACGTAACACACCCGTGTCTTTTTGGTCTGCATTTGGTGGGGCGGGTGGGGCATCTGCAGGAAGCTTTGGGGAGAAAAGGGAAATTGAGGCAGGATTTCTTAGACATCAAAAAGAGAGGTGGACATCGACTTGCTTTCTGCAGATCACTGCAGGAAAGATGGGCCTTGTCATTACACTTGATCTCTTCTGGTAACGGGTGCTGGGCCCACGGTGGGGCTCCGTGTGTGGGCTACAGTGTGCACCTTACCCTTGTTCTGCATCCTAAAGGGTCAGAATGCACAGATGTGGGCCTGCATGGTAGACAGACATGGCTCTACAAAGTACACAGACATGGCCCTACAAAGGGCACACAGCCCGAGATGGGTAAGATTGATGTGAATCAAGAGCCAGCAAGCTAGGCAAATACGTGTGACGAGTAATGTCATCTAGGAGGAGTAATGGCTATATATTTCTATTTTGAATTGATATTTTTATTTCAAAAAGACACCTAAAAGTCTTATAGCCAGCTTTGTGGGCAGATGAGTGAAATTAGAGGAAATAGCTTTAAATATTCAGGGCACATTTGGATCAAACCAGAAAATCATTTTCATCGGTAATATTTCTTTGAACGATGCCCATGGTGTGCCCAGCCAAGGGCGAGTCCCAGAAAATAAAAGATTGAGGTTTTATCAGATTTTTGCTTATGTATGAGACTTTGGTAATATATCATTAGCCAGGGAAAGACTGTATTTCCAGGACCCAAGTTCTGAGGCATTACTGTTGCTTTACTGGAAATGAAAATTTAATTCTGAGAAACATTTTTCCCCCCACTGTGCTATCCAAGGCAAAGATTTAGTCCAAGGATGGTAAGCAAACTGGCATACTTCTACAACATGTTCTTGCTTTTGGCTCTCTTGCCTCTTAGGATGCTGGGATGACTTGGCTGGATCCCTTGAGGTAGTTTAGGAAGGAGATACTGATCCATAAATTTTTCCTTCTGTACTGCAAGTTATCAATCTCTCTCCATGTGGAGCTTCTCTGTTCTGTTTGATCCAGTTACTTCTCCCACTTTCCTTTCTTTCTTTTTTTTCTTTTTTAAGATTTTATTTATTTATTCATGAGAGAGAGAGAGAGAGAGAGAGAGGCAGAGACACAGGCAGAGGGAGAAGCAGGCTCCATGCAGGGAGTCTGATGTGGTACTCAATCCCAGGACCCCAGGATCATGACCTGAGCTGAAGGCAGATGTTCAACCACTGAGCCCCCCAAGGGCGTCCCTCCCACCTCCCTTCAACCACAGTGTCGTGTCCTTCTGGGTGCACCATTTCCCTAGTCCCGTGTGCCAGGTTTAAAGGAAAAGTATTGTGGACCCATGGATGAGCTGCGTATCATTCCATCATCTCTTAAGCAGCAGCTCCTCATGGATGTCGTGTGAGCTTTTGATGTTACGGCTCACTAGGCTGCAAAGCTTTTCAGGGGAGGGCTGGCAAATATTAATAGACTATAACCATTAATTTAAAAAAAAATAGGAAATCTAATCTCTATGGCTGTGCTATTTGCACAGTGGCCACTAGCCACGTGGAGCTACTGAGCACTTGAAAAGTGTGCTGTCCAAATGGGGATGCACGTCTACATGTAGAATGTGTGCCAGGTTTTACAGGCTTCAATGGGAAACAACAGTGTAAAACAACTCAGTATTTTTCATGTTGATTACATCTTGCAATGACAATATTTGGGATATATCGGGTTAAACAAAATACATTATTAAAACTAATTTCATCTGTTTTAGCTCGCTAATTTAAAAAAAATATTTTATTTATTTATTCATGAAAGACACAGAGTAAGAGAGGCAGAGACACAGGCAGAGGGAGAAGCAGGCTCCCCAAGGGGAGCCTGATGTGGGACTTGATCCCAGGACCTCGGGGTCACGACCTGAGCCAAAAGCAGACGCTCAACCTCTGAGCCACCCAGGCATCCCTATCTTGCTAATTTTTAATGTGTCTCCTAGTAAACCTCACGTCTGGTTGGTGGCTCACATTGTGTTTTTAGGGCAAGAGGAATACCATGTTTAAGTGCTGTATTTTTAATAGTTCTCGTGATCCTCTGGGTGTTGTCTGATATAATAACATTTTCCCCATATTTCTTCTTTCCCAAAGGTTGAAATCAGCCTTCAGAGCAACTTCCAGCCGGGGATGAAACTGGAAGTGGCCAATAAGAACAACCCAGACACGTACTGGGTGGCCACCGTCATCACCACCTGCGGGCAGCTGCTGCTCCTGCGCTACTGTGGTTATGGCGAGGACCGCCGGGCCGATTTCTGGTGCGACGTGGTGATAGCAGATCTGCACCCTGTGGGGTGGTGCACACAGAACAACAAGGCCTTGATGCCCCCGGATGGTAAGCTCCCTGCATGCAGATGCCGAAGTGGCCCACGTCCCGAGGCCTTTTGATTTGCAAGCGATCATCGTTCATGATGCTTGTAGAGAAGCCTCGTAGACATCTGAACACTGATTTAGTAGGAAGATCCGGTGCTTTATGGGTTCCTTCCTTTGAGTTTCAGGGTCTGGTGGGCTCTCGGAGTGAGGGCGACCTGGGTGCAGCTGAGCCCACCGTGACCTTCTGGAGACTAAGGCTCTGAGTCTAATCCTCAAATGAGCGTTGAGGGTAGGAGACGAGGGCTGAGGGATGGATGGGCGCTGACTTGGAGAAACCCGGCTGCGTATCACACACACGTATCATACAGGCGCCCGGAAGGAGCTCGTCCGACCTTGTGAGTGAGAAGAGCCACGTTTCCAGATACCTGAATACTTAACACCCTGTTTTCAGGGTTTGATTCCATGGTGACGGCAGCCGTTTTGCTTGAAGACTTTCAATGCTGATTCTCAAGCCTGTGTAATACCCTTGTGGTAGCTTGTCTGCCTGTTTTAATTTTGACTTGATACTTTTATTCCCACCTGACACGTAGCTTTCGCAGCTGAATTCAGAGCTTCTTTCTGTCTACTGTGCTGGCTGTTGCTTTTGCCTGGAACTTTTGGATTTTACCTTCTTTCTGAAGTTCTGATATATTGCTCTTCTGATTGGTGGGAATGGTCTGTGGTTTCCTACTGGCCTGTGTTGTGCATGATTGAGAGCCTGCTAAGAGGTGGTCAGAATAGACCCATAAAGCTTGAGTTGTGATGTCTATAAGGACTGAACAGATTGCATGGGCCTCCTCCGACATCATTTGCCTCATTGCCTCAGAGGAAAGAGACACAGGCCCTTTGGTCCTGGTTTGGGCCATTGCCCCTGTGATCCCCTCATGCACGGGCTCTTTCCAGTCCTCTGCCCCGAGGTACCCCTTCCTCCTCCAGCTGTCAGCTCACCTGTGGCTTCCTCAGGCCACCACGGTCAGACCCTGTCTTGACTCCCTAAGCCCCTGATGCCCTTGGACTTGGCTCACATTTGCATCTGTGCGTCTCCCCCTCTTACTGATCTTTGAAAGAAAAAATTGAGTTCCCATACGCACACTGTAAAACTCATCCCTTTAAAGTGTGCACATCAGTGATTTTTGGTGTAGTTACAAGGCCGCGCAACCGTGGTCATCGTCTTAATTCCAGAGCATTGTCATCACCCCGTAAAGGGAACCCCATAAGGTGCCCACTGACCGCTGCTCTGTTCTTTCATTCCCCAGGCGCTGGCAGCCACTAGCCTGCTTTCTGTTTCTACAGCCTTGTTTATGGAAACACGTGGAATCACATAACATGAGAGTGAGGCTGCTTGAGTTTGGCTTCTTGGGCTTCGCGCCCTGTGCTGGAGGCTCATCCCTGTTGTCCGTAGCGTGGGTCAGGCCTTCATTCCTTTTTCTGGATGAATGTCGTTCTGCTGTGTGGCTGGACTGCACCGTCCCTCTGCATGCAGCAGCGGGTGGGCGCAGCTTTGACCCCGAACAGCCCTGGGCAGTTGTTCACCTGTATAGTCCTGTGCTAACACCTGTGCCCAGCGAGGTCTCAGTGAGCGTTCACGGGCAGACTGAAGGCTCTGGAAGGAAGTTATTATCTGTGCTTTCATAGATGCCCTTGAGAGAGGAATGCTGTAGTGCCTGTCTCCCCGCCTCTGAGTCGGTGCTGGTCCTATGCTTGGAGCTGCATGTGTGAGCCTTGTTTCTGGTCTCACTGTGGAGCGAGGGGTGCTCCGGTGATTGCTGGCCTGGGACTTTGCTCCTGCCTCCCATCCCGGCTGTGCAGGTGCACGCAGTGGGCCGAGCAGGGTAAAGCTCTACCTCAGCACGTCCTAGGCCCAGCTTGCACTGTGTCTGTCCCCAGCGACACTTTTATGTTTCTCTTATTTTTCTTTTACCCCCTTTATAAGATTTTTTAAGTGGACAGAACCTTGTGAAATGTAAGCACCACGTCAGCCCATCTCCAGAACCTTTTTGTCTTGAGTAACTGAAGCTTTGTACCCACTGAACAGCAACCCCCCACTTCCTCCCCTCCTGGAAGCCAACATTCCACCATCCGCTTCTCTGGGATTGATGGCTTCAGAGGCCTCACGTAACTGGAGTCCTGCACTATTTGTCCCCTTGTGAATGGCTTACCTTCCTCTCAGCATCATGTCCTCAAGGTTTGTCCACGTGCAGCATGTCCCAGGATTTCCTTTTTTTTTCTTTCCAATTTTGTTGAGATAGAATGAACCCACAACCCTGCGTATGTGTAAGGTTCATAGCATCATAAGTTTTTAAAAAAAACTTTTTAAAATTGGAGTTCAATTTGCCAACATATAGCATAACACCCAGTGCTCATCCCGCCAAGTGCCCCCCTCATTGCCCGTCACCCAGTCACCCCAACCCCCCGCCCACCTCCCCTTCCACTACCCCTTGTTCATTTCCCAGAGTTAGGAGTCTCTCATGTTTTGTCATCCTCATTGATATTTTCACTCATTTGCTTCAACGTGGAGGGACCTGGAGGGTATTATGCTGAGTGAAAGAAGTCAATTGAAAAAGGACAAACATTATATAGCATCATGAGTTGACTCACGTACGTGTGAAGCCGTATAGCAGGTTAGGTGAACATCCGTCATCTCATAGAGATACAAAAAAGAACAAAGAGAAAAAAATGTTTTTTCCTTGTGATGGGAGCTCTAGGATTTATCATCTTAGAACCTTGAAATACGCCACGCAGCAGTGTTAGCTGGCGTCCTCACGCTGCGCCTTCTTCTTATAACCTTTCCACCTTCACCCATTTCCCTTACCCCCCAATCTGCTGCCGCCGGCAACTGTTGCATATCTCATCCCTTTTTTAAATGTTTTCTGTGTTTTTTTTTGTTTATGTTTTTTAGATTCCACGTATAAGTAAGATCGTACAGTATTTGCCTTTCTCTATCTGACTTATTTCACTTAACATAGTGGCTCCAGGTCTGTCCATATTGCTGCAAATGGCATGATTTTCTTGTGGCTAAAGAATGTATACACACACACACTATACACACACACACACTCAATGAATATTTAGGTTGTTTCCACCTCTTGGCTGTTGTAGATCATGCTGCTGTGAACATGGGGGGTGCACATATCTCTTCGACGAGTGTCTTTGCTTCCTTTGGGTAGACACGCAGTCACAGAATTGCTGGATCCTGGGGTAGTTCTCGTTTTAATCTTCTGAGGACCCTCCGTACTATTTTCCGAGGGGGCCGCACTGATTGGCAGTCCCCCCAGCCGCGCAGAAGGGTTCTCTGCTCTCCGTGTCCTTGCCAGCATCCCAGGTTATCCCTTGTCTGTCTGAGGAGAGCCATTCCACAGGTGTAACGTGATGCCTCCTCGGGGTTCTGATTGTCATTTCCCTCATGATGAGTGATGTGGAGCAGGACTCGTTTATGCTCTTTGGAAAAATGTCTCTTGGAGCTTTTTCTCACTTTTTTTTTTTTAATTGATGTACGGTTGTCACACAGTGTTTTGTTAGTTTCAGGTGTCCAACACAGTGATTCAGCTTCTATCTTGGCTGTGCTCCCCGCAGGTGGGGCTGCCGCCTGTGCCCATAGAACACTGTTATCGATTATATTTCCCTTGCTATACCATCAACTATATTCCCCTTGCTGTATCTTTCATCCCCATGATTTATTCATTCTGTAACTGGAATCCTGGATCTCTTGATCCCCTTCACCAAATACATGAAGGGAAATGGGTGAAGCTTCTGCCCATTTTTCTTTTTTTTTCTGCTCATTTTTAAATTGGATTGTTTGTTGTTGTTGTTGTTTTTAGCTATGGAATTATAGCAGTTCTATATACATTTTGTATATTAACTCCTTATCCAGATACATGGTTGCAAATATTTTTTCCCCATTCTGTAGGTTGTCTTCATTTTGTTGATGGCTTCCTTTGAGGTGCAGCAGCTTTTTAGTTTGATGTAGGTCTGCCTGTTTTTATTTTATTGCTTGTGCTTTAGGTGTCCTATCCAAAAAAAAGCATTGGGAAGACCGACGTCAAGGACTTTTTTTTCTCCCTGTGTGTTCTTGTAGGAGTTTTATGGTGTCTGGGCCTAACATTCAGCTCCTTGGTTCATTCCGAGTTAATTTTTTTTTGCTAGTCATGTAGACAGGGCTCTCTTCTTTTTTTAAGACTGAATAATATTCCACTTGCTTTGAATTAAAACAGCCACAGAGGTGAGAAGATACAGTGTGTTATATGATTATTTAATTTCCTTGTGGTCTCTGTTCTCTCCTGAAGTGAACCAGTCTTGACAGAGGATTTGTGCTGATGGAAAATTGGAAAAACATCAGGGCTACTTGAGAACGAGACTTCTTCCCACTAGCCTGGCTCTGCTCACGGTGGCCCTGGCACGATGCCCACACCTGCTGGGGAGGGTTCTCAGGCTGCCGACCCCCCTTCTCACTGTCCTTGCTTATCTCATACATGACTCACTCTCCAAGTTTGACATGTTAGCAGCTAAATGCCCTTGGAAAGGCTGCACGATGGTTTCACTTTATAATAGATTCTCTAGTGAATCGTTTTTAGAGACAAGTTCCAGAATGCTGAATTTTAACACTCTCGGAGCTAATGGGTTCATTTGGTAGAAATCCATGCTGTTGCTTGAGAGAGAGGGCATAGTTTATTAATCAATTCTTCTTTCTCGCTTGGATGAAAAATGTGGCAGCAGTCACAGCTCCAGAAGCAACATCAAATTTGTATCCTACTGACTTTGCGCTATTAGGCGAGACAGGGACACAGTTAAAATGACAAATTCCCAATGAAAAATGGGAACACTCTGTAAAGGGGGAAAGCATTAATGTGACGGAGAGATTTGAAGCCCGCTCAAACAATAACAAGTTATGCTAATTTGAGAATTTCTTTATTGCTCGTTTTAGAGAACTTGAAAAAAAGAATTTAGTAGGTAATCAATACGGCTTGGAAATCTTTAGTGCAGAGAACAAAGTCAGGAAATAGCAGGTTCGTGGGGGCAAAAGGTTTTATTGATTGCTGTAGTACAGGATAATTATTGCTTCGTAGCCAGAGGCAGCAGTTGTTCCACAGGGAATCGGGGAATCTATTTTTGAACAAGGATTCTTGTTTGTGTGGTTTTCTGTCTTGGAGAGCTAATATCATTGTAAATTCTGCAACTGTACCTGGTCAATCTTTGTCGTGGTTGAACTTGAAAGGCATCCCAGGATATTAACACAAGTTAGAGTCCACGACACCACAATGCTTTTGTTTGGGATGCTCCGTGGTGATGGATTTTCTTACGCCATCTCAGGAATTGGGATTTTTAGAGGGAGGAACAGCGCGGTTGGAATAAGGGGATCTGGTTCTTATCTTGCCTCTGCCATTAATTTAGCTACCTCGGTGAGTTTCCTCTCCGCTTTCTCATCTTGGAAACGAGACTGTATAATCTCTAAAGAGCTTTCTAGTCTGACATGCCTCGGTCTGTGGTCCTTGTGAAGGAAAGGGGGAGCAGGGGCACTAGTTTGCTCAGTGTATATATGAAGAGTGGTTTTTTTTTTTTTTTTTTTTTGGTTTCTTTTTTTTTGGAATGAAGATCTGTGGAAGTCCAGCACAAGAAGCAGAAGCACAGAAGTTTCTGTGTTACTGTTGGGGTGGTCAGGTTTCAGTGGATCGGGGTGGGGGACAGATGAAGCTGGGAAATTATTGGGAGTGCCTGGGTCCATCGTCACCTGCAACGGATAGAATTTCACTCGTTAAAGAATGAAGAGTCCTAGACTCTGGTTCCCTGTTGGAGCCCAGAGGACTGGGATTACTCCTTCCCCGAGTGAGAGTTGGTGGAGATGTCGTCGAACCAGTCAGTAGGTGCATGAGCGCTTCAAAACATGGGTAGGCGAAGCAAGGGGCTGACGGTGTGTGGTGTTTTGCCTCACGGAGGGAGTAAGAAGAGGGCCGCCTCTCCTGAGACTGGGGTCGTGTAGAGCTCAAGACCTCAGAGGACATTTTGCGATCGTCCCAAGTAGTCTTCCATTTTCTGAAGTCACGGCACTAAAGCATCATTTTGTGAATTGGGATGATAGTTTTGCCAACTACCTAGCATCCTTCACGACCTTTCTTGCCTTGCTGTTTGAAATGAACTAAAGCTTGAATTAATGCAAACCATCATTCTTACATTCAACGTTTCAAGGAAGAAGCGGCCTGGTGGCAGCGCCACCTATTTCCTTAAGATGTGATTCCAATCAGCAAGTGAGAACTCCATTACTAAGGACATGTTCAGAGAGACCCGAGTGCAGTGGCCAGTTGGCCGTCCAGAGAGCAGTGTTCCTGCTCGTGAGCTAATCGGTACTAATCTTTCATATTAAAAGTATTAAGAAACCTACTACATTAAAGCATCGGTAAGTGCAGTGGAGGATTATCGTTCTTATTAGAGGAGCTAGATGTAAAACGTTTTGGCTTAGTAAATCAATAAGGCTTGATTTATTCATAAGCACATGCAAAGCTCGCAAAGGGCAACTGCCAAATAATTATTGTTTATGGTGATAATGTAAGGAAATCATTTAATCCGGTGACTGTTTCGCTGTTATTTATTGAGAAGTAGCAACACTACCTCTCAGTGTCTGGGGTCGGGGAGATTGGAGCTCTAGCAGGTGCCTACTGAGTCCCTGAAAGGAATGCTCCTGTAAGATTGCAGGTAAGTATGTGTGATGATGCCTGTCCAAATAAAACCCCTCGGCTTATAAATTGAGAAATATTTATGCGCGCTTTCGACTGTTGCAGTAAAAAGTATTGGAATTACTGTGCCTTAGGAATCATGCCACTAATTTTTATTTTCCCCATTATTAAAATTTCTGTAATTTGAATTGCAAACTCTGCAGTCTTGCCAGAATGACTCTATTTACCATCCAAAGTTGAATCAAAATTACTGGGAGTTAAGTTATTATATAACTTATTTGAATAAAGGGATGTTTATTCATGAAGTGTTAGAAGCAAGTGTGAACATGGCCTTATGTTATGCGGGTAGATGCTGGCAGGCTTTGAAGCCTGGTCTTAGGACTGTTTGGGGGGAATTTTGTTTTTACCGTAGTTGATTATAAAATAAGAGCTGTGGCAGGTGGTGCATAGGACTCTGAAGTCATGGGATGACAGGCCTCCTGGGTGTTTAACGGCGGATGCTGAGAGGTAGGACGTGATCATGTTATACTTATTACTTAAAATTTAAATTTGGGGATGTTAATGAAACTTTCAACAGTCTCCTTGTTTTCGTCAGCGGTCCTAAGTGTGGGACCAGGCACCTGCCTGGTCAGGTTGTCATCTGCTCGCTCTTCCGGTCTTCTGTCCCCTGCTTGTTGGTTCTCATTTGCGTGGCTCCTGGAGGCATCTGGGCTCGTACAGACCCTGAGGGTCGGGCACAGACCAGGACAGCCACACACGTAATTGCACACTCTCTGAGCACGTGACCTTAGGTTTCCGAGGCTCCATTTTCTAACATACCACCCCGGACAGATGATTGCTAAGTTTTCCTTCTGTTCAGAAGTGTTCTGAATATAAGAATTCAAAGGGCAGGAGCACCTGGGTGGCTCAGCGGTTGAGCGTCTGCCTTCTGCTCAGGTTGTGATCCTAGAGTCCTGGGATCGAGTCCTGCATAGGGCTCCCTGCGGGGAGCCTGCTTTTTTTTTTTTTTCATAAATTTATTTTTTATTGGTGTTCAATTTGCCAACATATAGAATAACACCCAGTGCTCATCCCATCAAGTGCCCCCCTCAGTGCCTGTCACCCAGTGACCCCCACCCCCCCGCCCACCTCCCCTTCCACCACCCCTATTTCGTTTCCCTGAGTTAGGAGTCTCTCATGTTCTGTGGGGGAGCCTGCTTTTCACTCTTTCTGTGTCTCTCATGAATAAATAAATAAAATTTTAAAAAATAAAAAAGAATTCAAAGAGCAATGAATGAGATTTATAAACGGGCTCTGAAATAAATAGGCTCCATGGATAGGTGCCTACAAAACTGTATGTGGGTTTTGTTTTTGTTTTTGCTTGTGGAAGGAAAAAAAAAGACAAAAAAAAAAAGGCAGACTAAATGGTCTTCATATAAATAAAAAAACTTGTATAGGTAGTGGCGAACAACTATTTGTTCATGAGTAAGAAATTAGTCTCTTCTCTAATCCCTGCTTGGTGTTCGTATTTATCTTTTGAAATTCGCTTTAAACCACATATCCCCTTCATCGATGTCTTGCCCAGTGATTAAGTTAATCACGAATTTTTATCCTGTTTACATCATGGCTCTTCAATTGAAAACACTTTCACCCACACAGTATTTCTATTGTGTGCCTGCTGTGTACTAACTAACTAACTAAATGTAACCCTATCCCAAGAAGACCCTTGTAAAATGGCTGATAGAATTCTTACTTTACTTTTGAAAAACATGGCTTTGGCAAGGGTAAATAAATTGTCCCCAGGTCAGACAGCTTGAAGTAGATCTTAAGGTAAGGACCATTTTTTTTCCTCCCCTGCTTCTGAAATCAATGCTTTGAAAATAGCAGGAAGTCAGTAAATATTTGTTTATTGATCAAGTTGTGTCAGTAAGACTTTCGAATCTTTAGACTTGAAATATCGGAAACACACATTACCAAGAAAAGTTGTGGGATTGGCTTCTGGTAGAATGCTCCTTGTCCAGAATGTTTTCCATCCTGTCATTTTTGGAGGCAAATAAATGGAAGAGATGCGGTCTGGAGCTTCCTTGCCAAATGGTAATCATGAGATTATGTAAAGTTATGTAAATTGTATCAGATGCTATTTGGGTGTTTCTGCACTACATGAAAACTGTAAGCACAAAGCGGCACCGTGAGATGATTTTCCTTTTCGGTGTCAGCCACCAGGGAATTCGCTTTCTCCTGCTCTGAGTCCAGCAGCGGGTCCTGTAGGTCAGGCTCCTGGCTGATTCCGTGCGGGATGTGGGCCGGTGTGCGGGTCTCGGGGCCTCTTGTCGGCTGCTGTTCACCCCTCATCTCCCTGTCGGCGCCTGTCCTCTCTGACCCCTCCCCCGTTGAGTGTCTGGGCCCTGGACTGCTACTGATGGGGTCCACGTCCGGGCTGGGCTCCCATGCTGCTCACGTCTCAGCCCTTGTGGACCCTTTAATCCCCCCGCTGACCCTGGGGCAGTGCCTCTGAGAGAAGCCTCCTGTTGCCTTTGGGCAGACGGGATTCCGTAGCGCAGAGTGCCCTCCTGGGACCTCTGGCTGTTCCCCCTCTGACCTGCCTTCTTTGTCTCCCCGCCTGAGCTGGGAGCCCTCATGCCATCTGTCCCCCTCCATCGTGCTGCTGACTGTCCTCTAGCCTGTTGGGCTGGTGAGCTTCTCCTGGCCCTTTTCCTGCCCTGGGCTCCTGAACAAGACTCTTCTTTCCTGCCTCTTCTTGTCAAGTCCTCTCCCATTAAGGCTCAAGTTTCCAGAGCCGTGCCTCCATCCAGGGCCATGCCCTCCATCCAGGGCTATGCCCTCCATCTAGGGCCATGCCCTCCATCCTAGGGCTATGCCCTCCATCCAAGGGCCATGCCCTCCATCCAGGGCCATGTCCTCCATTGTAGGGCCATGTCCTCCATCCAGGGTCATGCCTCCATCCTAGGGCTGTGCCCTCCATCCAAGGGCCATGCCCTCCATCTTAGGGCTATGCCCTGCATCCAAGGGCCATGCCCTCCATCCAGGGCCATGCCCTCCATCCAGGGCCACATCCTCCATCCAGGGCCATGTCCTTCATCCAGGGCCATCCCTCTATCCAGGGCCTTGCCTCCATCCAGGGCCATGCCTCCATTCAAGGGCCATGCCCTCTGCATTTATCTGAGAGGTCAACAGGACTCACCCATGGTGAGTGTCTCTTCCAGAGCTCTGTGCTGTTCTGAGAGTACCTGCCCACTTGGCTTACTTATAAGCGATGTGACTAATGCAGATGTCCTTCTGGATACAAAGTTCTACGACATGTTTAAAAAGTGGGTAATGTGACTTGATCATGGCTTTTGCTTTTTTGAGTGCTTGCATCTTAATTTTATAGCCTGTTCCCAGCTCTGAGAAGTGCCAGACATAGAAGTCAGGATAGCATAGGCCAGTGGCCTCCGATGTTAGCACCACACGTGCACCGGACAGGAGGGGCATCTGGCCTGGGCTCTGCATTCTAGAAACTTCATGAGTCACAAGTATAAAACAACTACATTTATTAAAGAATGCAGAACCATCTTACCCACCTGGGGATCTTGCACTCAGGCTGGGCACAGCCACCCCTCATTCTGGGACTAACATTGGTTGGGCACAAGGGACATGATTCTGTATATGTTTTGAGCCCTTAGAAAAAAAGGCCTGTGTCTGATTGCTGTGGATTTTGTGGGTGGTGGCATTGCCCTAAAGAAGAGGTAATGCATGCGTTAATAAAGCTCCATATTACTAAAGAGAGAGCACAGACAAGACGCTTTTGCATATGGAAGTGTCCCTCTTCAGGCGTGCTGAGCATCCTCATTTTTGTTGTTGTTGCTTTTTTTTGGTGTCCCGTTGTGTGGTTCTACAGGCACTTAGTAATTGGTGCAGAATTTGCAACACTCCTATACATTGGTGGAGGAATATTGTCCAATATTAAAATTTGATTTTGGTTATGAAACAACTATTTTACGATATAAATTCATGCTCATCTCACATGTGTGCATGTAGCTCTAGAGAGCGTGTGTGAGGCATGACATCAATTTTTTACATTGGCAGCTGAAGGATATTGAATGCTAGAACCATGGGTAGTTTGACTTTTTATAAACATATATAATAAAAGGTTAAATATTCAGAAAACCTGATAAAATATTTAATTTTACTTAAGTATTTTGGATGAAAATTTTGATATTTGCTAATTATAATTTGGAATTTTCCTATTGATTTCAGTCAATTTAGAATATTTAGAGGGAAAATAGCTTTTTTGGAGATGCATAGTAAGATAACTTGAAATTTTGATTTTTGCGTTTGGATTTACATTGTTTTAATTGAAAACATTAAAATGTATAGAGTGGATATAATTATATTTTATAATTTAATAATTATTTTATAATTTATAATATGCATTAAGTAAAATTAATATTAAATATTCATAAAATATATAATTTATAACTTATAATTATAAAAATTATAATATTTTAATCCCTTAGATGATTTCTATTTAGTATGATTTTATTTAATAACATGTTATTAAATAAAATGTATATTAAATATCATGTTTATAAATAAAATTTATATATAAAATTTGTAATATCAATAAAATATATAATCATTTTATAATTTATGATATAGTTATAAAATATAATATTTATAATTTTATATTTTAATCTCTTAAAGGATTCCTGTGAATATGGTACAAATTATGTGAAAAATCTTTATTTTGCTTTTAACTAGGTAGTGCTTTTTCTAAAAAATAAAGATAAGGAAAATAATTTTTGTGGAGTAAATATGTGATGATCTATGAATTATGTAAATCTCTAATTTATTGCTCATCCAAACACTGCCAGCCCATCAACAGCCAGACACACCATCATCATCAAATTTATTAATCTTCAGCATTTTGGCAACTTGCAGTCGTATATAAACCATAGCTTTTTTTTTTTTTAAACCATAGCTTTTTACATACTTTCTGATTCTGTTATGATGAAAATCTATGTGTCAGCAAAGGAGGATGGGACATGCTTGACCTCACAGCCTGTTCACTTGATAACAGCTTGATAATAACTTGAGAATACTTCCACGTGTGGCACGCAGGTCCGTATTTGTGCTGTTGCTGGGCCTGGACAAGGCTTCCACTCCGGGCCTCTCACGGCCCCCCTGACCCAGACGTCTTGGGACAGCTTGCATCCCGGGAGTCGATTCCCAGACCCTCATATTCTGTCTCTTTCCTGAAACTCGACTGTGAAGACACCTCTGGGCGTCCTTCCCTGCCACCCCAGCCAGCCCACCTTCTACTATAGACACCGAGCACAAGACATCGGTGTTTTAAGGGAAGCCTCCTCTAATTCAAGATCTTATGTTAAAGTATAATGCTTTAATGCTAAACCATCAAATTTTATGATGTTACTTATGTTTTGCTTGGGACCAAAAATAATTTTATTTATTTATTTTTATTTTATTTTATTTTTTAAAGATTTTATTTATTTATTCATGATATACATACTGAGAGAGAGAGAGAAAGAGAGAGAGAGAGAGGCAGAGACACAGGCAGAGGGAGAAGCAGGCTCCATGCAGGGAGCCTGATGTGGGACTTGACCCCGGGACTCCAGGATCACACCCTGGGCCGAAGGAGGCACTAAACTGCTGAGCCATCCAGGGATCCCCACAAAATAATTTTAATGCTCTGAGCCTAGAGAATTTTTTTTTTTTTAGTTTATGGCTGGAGGGATTTAAAAACGTTTTAAATTACATATTACATTTTTTGTTGTGGAGAAGTAAGGCAGGAGGAGCAGTAAGTGGTGGGAATGAAAAGATAGTACGCCAGGTACGAGTCAGAAGGATGTGCGACGGGGCTGCACCATACAGATGGTTAAGGTAGCGCTCATTCAGGTGCATTTAAAATTGCACGGTGGAGAGGTCCAGGTCATTCTTTCGGATACAGTTATGGGAGCGATATGGCCGTTTTATTCAAAGTGTCGTATGTGGAGTCATAGGAAATGACATCCTTTGCAACCATTTAAATGACTGAACGATTTTGGAATGCTCAGTTGAAAATATGTGACCAGGGAGCATAGTTTTTCAGAATTATTTGGAGGAGGGATGTGAGCAATAGAATTTGACACCTGTATCAGCTAAAAGGCCATTCTGAAAAGCCGATTAGTCCCTCTTGCTCTTCTGGGCAGATGTTTGGCCTTTATAATCTGGAAGGTGTACTTTCATCCCCAGGGGGTCATTGCCTGAGCCTTGCCTGGCAGGTGTCTCAGTATTCTGAATGTCCTTCCATGTCCATCTTAGACTTGTAATTTAGGTGTTTAGGAGATTTTTAGGGCTTTGAAAGGATTTCTCATAATGGGGCTTTTACAGAATTTATATTCAAGTCACGGTCCCCTGCAAGTATTTGTACAGGGTTCTTTGGTGATGGGAACATTACCTTGGGTTGATGGGGAGGAGCCCTCTCATGGCTGCCAGCAGCTGTTCTGGTCCACAAACTATATTTCTATTGCTCTAGGAATGGAAAAAATTTTACGTCCATTTACCAAGGATTATTTAACCAGGTTCTACTATGTACTCAGGGGCTTTTTTAGTGGGAATGTATGATATGGTTATTAGTAAACATTTTACGCGAAGCTCATTTATAATATGGTTAACTGTTGGCCAATGGCATGTGCTCAGATGATGGGCTTACTTTTGGAAATGAATTTTTAAAAAATATTTATTTGAGAGAGAGAGAGTGCACACATGAGCAAGCATGAGTGGGAGGAAGGGCAGAGAGAGAGAATATTTAAGCAGACTCCCCGCTGGGCGTGGAGCCCACCAACACTGACGTGGGGCTTGGTCTCACAACCAAATTCCTCATCATCATCCTGGGCACAGAGCAGCTGGGTGGGGGCTCCCAGCTACGGGAACTGTCACTGCACTGAGAAGGCTCTCCCGTTTAGACACAAGAGCTCCCTCGCGGACACTTCCCTCTGTCTCACCTAGGAAGGGGGGGCCCTTAGGACCCGTTGCATTTAAACAAAAAAGTTGGAATAACATGAGGGTGAGGGTGAGTGTCCGTCACATAGTACTGGGGGGTTCCAGAGAGCTTCCGAGTCTGCACCGTGTCCTGCTGGTATGTAAATGAAATCAGTGGGTGTATCTGGAGCTGCCTCCTGTGCAGGGAAGAGTGGTCTTCCGGCCACCTGGGAGAGGGCGAGTATTGGCCTGAGTCAGGGGGTCTGGCTGGTGGCTCAGCTCTGCCTCTCACCGGTCACTGGTCACTGGCGTAACCTTGGAAGGAAGTCACTTAACCTGTATACATCCCCCTCTGCATCTTTAGAAAGGTTGATTAATGCCTGACCTTGCTCTTGTTGACTGGTAGTGTCAGCCCCGAGTCTGATGGCAGACTCGGAAGCTCTCTGGAACCCCCCAGTACTATGTGACGGACACTCACCCTCACCCTCATGTTATTCCTCCTTTTTTGTTTAAATGCAACGGGTCCTAAGGCCCCCCCCTTCCTAGGTGAGACAGAGGGAAGTGTCCGCGAGGGAGCTCTTGTGTCTAACGGGAGAGCCTTCTCAGTGCAGTGACAGTTCCCGTAGCTGGGAGCCCCCACCCAGCTGCTCTGTGCCCAGGATGATGATGAGGAATTTACTTTTCCCCCACAATCTTGGGGAATTTTGGTCATACCTCTGTTCAGAGTTACCCTAATTCTCTCACTTAATTAAATGTGTGAACCTTGGACAAAAGCTCCTCATTTCTAAACTTTGTGACTTCCAGTATTCTCATGGCCTTATTGGATTGTTTTGTATATTAAATGAGATTTGTATGAACTCAGAGCTGAGTTAAGAATACAGGAGGAAATCTAGAAATATTGTCTTTTTCTTCCTTCATCCTCTGGCTGAAGATGGTATTTTTTTTTCATTTTTCATTTTAGTTATTGATTGATTTTTTGCAAGACCTTACTTTTTTAGAGCAGTTTTAGTTTCACAACAGAAACTGAGGGGAAGATACAGAGATTTCTCATATACCTCCTGCCCTCACACCGTGCAGAGTGTCCCCCACTGTCAGCACCCCCACCAGGTGGTCCAGGTGAGCCTAACACAGATTCACCAGCATCACCATCTTTTTTCAAAAGATAATCAAATACTGGAAATCAAATACTGGTTGCATCAATCTGATATGTGTCTCTATGGTCACTGGGTACTGTACAGTCTGTGGGTTTGGTCACATGTATAATGACGTGTACAGCATCACAGAGTTGTCTCAGTGTCCTGAATGTCCCCCTGGTCCACCTTTCCATCCCTCCTCCCGTCCCCACCGCAGGCAACCACTGATCTGTAACACTCTTATTTTTTAGGCCTGGCACACAGTTAAAGCTCCATGTTTGTTAAGGACAAAGGCCCTACACTAATTGCAAGAAATAACAGCAATCACCAACAGAAACTAATTGGTAGCAGTGTGTGCATATTATTTAGGGAAGAGCCTTTTGAATCTTGCACTCACACACCGGGATCCCACTCCTGGGTGTTGAAGCCTAGTGCGTGTTGGAAGCGGTGGTTCGACAGAGAGGAGAGCCACTAGTCACATACCCTTGTGTTGAAGATAATGATGACCAACAGCCCGACTGCAAGGGAAGAGAAAGAAAATCTGGGGAAGGTGGTATCAGTGGAAGAGCAATCTGATGCCATTTACTGTAGGAGCAAATAGCCCTGTCAGTAGGTCTGGAGAGTACAGGGTTATTATATAGGGAAGTGTCAGCTGTTACTGGGAAAGCTGAGTAATTGGTTTATATGATTCTCAGTCTTCAAAAAAGTTTTACATTTATTTTGTATATTAACTAAGCAGGTGGCAACAGAGGGATAACATATGGAGAAATAAAGATTGTAAAGAACTACTGCTCTTTGACGGACAAGTGCTTTATGAGTAGAATGTGTCATGATTATAAGTATCTTAGAATTTTCCTGCCAGAGCCATACCTGCAGTGTAAGACACTGTCTCCCCTGAAACATGGTAAATCCCTAAGATAACACAGCCTTGGGGCATCGGCCCGGTACACAAATGATTTTTATGATTTTAATGATTTTTTGTATTTTGGGATGTAGTGAGGTGAGCTGTGTTGGTCAGCCAGAGGACGATGCTCCGAGTAGGCCTTTACCTGGTGAGGACCCAGGATGGTGCTCAGATGGAGCCCGTGGTGGGGACCCATGGTGGGGGCACCTGTCACGATGGAGAATCAGGCCAACCCGCAGTGTGGCTCAGTGAGGCCAGCATTGAGGCAAGTTCCGTGATACTTTGGCTGCCTGTTGAGATTGGGCGGATGGTGAATCCAGATAGGAAGTCCAGGTCACGTGGTCCAGGCCTGGGGTCTGGGACTGGCCCAAGCAAAGCAAGACCCCAATCAGTAGCGTGGACCATATGGGAAAAAGATCTCGAACCTACAACAGGATTGGATGCTGGAAGGATCAGAGCTGGCCTGGTCTCATGGGCAGTGTAGACCAACCAAGGCAGGAGGAGGGAGCTGTGGAGTGGAGCCCTAGGTGATGCTCCCGGGACCCCGAATGGATGACGTGAGCGAAGGGAGCTTGGATGGGATGTGTGTGTGTGTGTGTGTGTGTGTGTGTGTGTGTGTGTGTGTGTTCTAGGAGTTACAGCTTGGCTCCTGGGGCCTGGGATGAGTGGCTTGTTTACTTTCAGGATGTGGCCGTGAGAGGGCTTCTGAGCCTTCTTGCCTCTTTGAGAACTGCTTCCCCACAGGGGCATCCTACAAACTGGGTGATTTCTCCTTGGACAGCAGCTAGTCCTTGATACACAGGTATCTTAGATCGGTGATGAGGAGGGTGGCCATCAGCTGGCTCAGCCTAAGGGTCTGGGGAAGGCAAAGGTGCCTAAAAGAGGCAGACCTGAAACCAGGGAGCATCCAGCATCCAGCATCCAGTCGTTGGTTCCATCTGCTTTAGGTCCTCGGTGGCATCCTGGACCCACACCAGGGGCTGGCTGTGGGGATAGGACTCTGGGGATGGTGCTGAGGACTTCATCAAACATTGAGAAATTGAGCACCTGTAGCTTTTATTAACTGAGTGTCACGTTGTTTAGGTTATTTTCACATTTTTCTATCTGAGATTGAGGAAGAGGCCTGTGATTCTCTCTGCTGTCCTAGTGTCAAGGAGGGGACTTAAAAGACATAGGAAAGGTCATTACATATTATAGATTCTTGAGATGTCAGAGTCAGGAGGAAAGCTGGAGAGGGTCTCATGAGCCCCCTGGACTGGGGATCTTTGAGTGTCTGATGCTTTTAAAAGAATACTTTTTATTTTTTTAAGAGCAGTTTTTAGGTTTATAGCAAAATTGTGGGGAAAGTACAGAGAGTTCCCATACATTCCCTCCCGCAGCTCACAGACAGCCTCCCCCAGAATCAGCATCTCCCCGCCATTTGTACAGATGGATGAACCGGCATCATGCCCCCCAAATCCATAGTTGACGTTAAGGTTCATTCTTGATGGTGTACATTCTATGGGCTTGGACGACGAATGATACTCTTAACATCTAGCATCACATGAAGCAGTTGTACCGCCCAGAAAAGCCTCTATTACTGCACCTGCTCATCCCTCCCCGCACCCCTTGGCCACTGTGGCTCTATACTGAGTCTCCAGAGTCTTGCCTTTTCTAGAATGTCAGATAGTTGAATCCATAGGGTAGGGGACCTTTTCAAACTGGCCTGTCTATGCAGTCATCTGTACTTAGGATTCCTCTGTGTCTTCGCGTGGCTGACTAGGGATTTTTTTCACTACTTCACTGTTTTATAGGTGTCTCGTCTTTATCTTGGCGATTATCACGTTACACCCTTAAAAACCCTGAGCTCAAAAAAAAACCCCAAAAAACCAAACAAAACAAAACAAAAAAAAAACCCTGAGCTCTGGACGCTGTAGCAATAACCAGGTATGGTGTCCTGCCCCGTGCGTGAGAACATGGATGTGCCAAAGAGCTCCCCTTCAGAACAGGCCAGAGCAGCCTGTGGGTTGTAGAGGTTGTCTTTCCTGTGAAAAGAATTTATATGTCCAACATTTCTTAAAAGAAGGTATCAAAGATGAGCCCGAATCTAGTTATATACAGCAACTTTGAAGATGGAAAGATTACACAAAATGAGGCCCAGCTGTTCATCTTTTAAAATGTTCTGAGAGTATTGAAGAGAAATATGATTTTAAAGGTTTTCATAATTTATTATTTTTCTGGTTATCTCCTACCAATTGGCAGAGCTGTTAAGCATTGTTGATTAAACAATGCAGATTTTCTAAGAAGCCCATTTGACATATTTACACAATGATGACTAATAGCCCCCCAAAGCCCATCGTGGATTATAGAAAGGAGTTATTGCCATTAAAATCATCTTTAATGATTTTTTCCTCACTAGACAGTTATGTCAAGTCATTAGGATCTGCTCAGCTTATTTCTTAGAAAATTATATGATGAATATCTTCTGAGAGTGTCATAAAGCAAAATAATTTGCCAACTCACACCAACTTCCTACCACCCTCAAACATAATCAAAACAAAACTCTTTGAAAGTCTCCAAAGAAAATAAAATTTATTTAAAACCTAGTTTCTGCTTTCAATGTTTTATGGCCCTTTAGAGATTAAGGGATGATTTATATGTCTTGTTCAGTGTTATTTGGAGTAATACTTAATCACAGATTTGTTTTTTGAAATGAATAAAGCAACTTTTTTATGTTCTTCATCTGTATATCTAATGTATAATTTGTTAGCTCATCAAAATTAATTTTATATTCCTAATGTACATGGAGCTTTAGATTTATAAGTCCTGCTAATGTTCTTTCGGTAAAGTGTATGTATTTATGTGCCCTTCCAGCGTGGATTTCTGCAAAGCATTTATGCAAGGAGGGTGTTCACATAAATAACCAACTGGCAAATAAATGTCAATTAAACATTCTATTAACGTAGCTGGCAGCAGTTCTTTAACAAATATTTAAGTGTAGTATATTAGATTAAATTTAATTTTTTTGAAATGCTTGCCTACTTAGCTTCCCGACTTAACTCGTCTTTCTGCTATCAAAAGCATGTTTTATTTTACACTGAGAGAAGTATAGGTTGACTCTGTGTACATATGAATACAACTTGCTTAAGTACAGTTGACCCTTGAACTTGATGGGTTCCTACTGAGAGGGTCCGCTTGTATGCGGGAATTTTTTTTGGGGGGGGGGTAAATACAGTACCTTAAATGTGTTTTCTCTTCCTTATGGTTTTCTTCCTGACTTCATTTTAAGAATACAATGTGTAATACATTTAACACACATTCATATACAAAGGATGTGTTAATCCACAGTTTATGTTGTCAGTAAGGCTTCCAGTCAACAGTAGGCTGTTAGTAGTTAAATTTGTGGGACTCAGAAGCTATATGTGGATTTTGACTGCACAGAGGTCAATACCCATCACCCCCATGATCCTCACAGTTGTTCAGGAGTCCAACTGTATTATAAAGATTTTTAGTGGTTTTTAGATGCACAGAGAATTGATTATTATTGATCTTTTTCTTCTAATTTCATGGTACCCTTTCTTCTTTTTTTCTAGACCCTCTTTCCATTTTTTCTTTTTCAAAATTTTTCTTGTTTAGGGATTTGGTTTTTTACCTTACAGCTCATCTAAGGTCCTTGATTGCATGGTTTATGTATTAGGGTGAATTGTAAACTTCTATTACAGATAGACCCCCGCCCCAAATACGGTGGCTTACAGCCATTTAGAAGTATATTACCCTTTCTGGCAGCAGGTCAGGGGTGAGTGGTTCAGGATGGTGGACCCATCTTGGGTCCTTGCGGCACTGGTTTCTCTCCAGTTTGCTCTGTACCAGTGGATGGTAGAAGCTTGAGTCTTCGCATTCCCAGCAACAAAGACAGAGAGAGTCCGGGGCCAGCTGCTCACTTTCCATGGGCCAGAATTTAGCACCTGCCCATCCCTTGTTGCAAAGGAGAGTGAGAAATGCACTCTGTAGCCATGGAACCCAACTTCATAGCTGAAAATCCTGGGGTGTGGAAGCTTCTTTTACTGAAAGAAATAAGGGAAGAAATACTCCTCTGGGACAGTTAGCAGTGTCTGCTATAACTCACTTAGCTAACACACATTTTTTAAGGTAACTATTTCATCTTTCCAAACATCTCAAGGAAAACATAAAAGTGCTTGAAATATAAAACCAAACCAAACTACTTTTTTTTTTTCCATTTGGGAGTCAAAGTGCATTTTTTGGTAGGTTATAAAGTACCTTAAATTTCTAGCTTGCAGCATTTGTTCTTGATTTAATATGATATGTGCTTTCCCCCTGTTTTAACTTTTAAAGAGATTAATGGCTCATGATCCGATTGCCTTTCTCATAGCTGGGGTACGCCAGCCACACTCTTCGCTGTGTTTTTAAGATGTAGCATATCTGTGGCACAACATAAAATCACTTACTACTTCTGCATTTCTGTGTGCTTAAATATATCCTATTGAGCCTAGATTCACCTTTTTCATTTTCAAATTCTATTTTTTTAAAGTTTGAGTTTATCAGTTAACGTGTACAATATTTTCAAGAGACAAACAGTTCTAAAAGGCTTGTTTTAAAATTTAGCGGTGTCTTGTTACATCCTACAAAATACTCTCACTCTATAAGTATTTTTAACTCTTTAAGATGAGTACATGGGATAAAAAAAAGCCCCCCCCACCCCAACAAGCATTGTACAGTTTTCAAATATACCAGGGATAGAAAGATCTTGCACGTGTCTTCAAAAACCAAAAATCAGATTCTATACAGACTATTGATTACAATATTTTGATTCAGTTACCTTATACAGAGAGATGGAAGTGAATGTTACAGGATGTGTATTCTGTGATGTGTATAGTCAAGACCAGACAGCCATCAGCTCTTGCCATTTTGAACCTTAGTATTGGAGTGGGAATGAGAGAATTTGAGATCTGAAGATAATAGTCAGGTGTTTGATGCCTTTATTCTTGCCTTGAACTTGGTCAGAATTTAGTGCTCAGCTGGGTGGCGGTGATTCATTCCGTTTTCAAAAGTGTCAGTGGTTTTAATAATACCGTTTTTCAGTTACTAGATGTAGAATAGTTAGCTGCGTAGATGACTCCTCTACCCTGATCGGACTACATTCCTGTCACCATATGCGATTCCTTGTAAGAAACCAACGGAGGAGGAGTGCCATTTACACAGAGATTGAGCACCACATTTGGATGGTGTGTCTGATGGATGAGGGGAGAGTGCAAGCTCGGACCTACATGTCTCTGGAATTGATCACAGGGTCCTTGTAGATATCTATCATTCTGCGCTTGTAGACTTGGCCACAGAATAAAGGATGTCAAAAAGATTTTTGGGGTTGTTACTTTACGTTAAACTTCGGTTTTCTTATTTCTGTTTGTTTGGAGTGGTCATGAAGGGACTTGGTGACTTTTAGGAAGGTCTTTTTGAACCTGTAAGCTCTGGACTCTAGAGTTTATTTTTTGTAGGTTGGCCCAGTCTTCATGGACAGAGAAGCAGGATTCTCTACTTCCCAGCTCTCGCTTGGGCAGTTTTGCTTCTGGAGGCCTCCTGGCTCTGCCTCCCTGTCCAGCCCTCTCCCATCTTCTGTCTTTCCCTGTGGGTCTTCTTTTTCTACTGATTACCTGAGATCCCTTAACAACCTTTTACTATCATCTTATCCATGTGCCATTTGTCACAAAAAATTAATTATGAATTGTAGATGAAATAGCCAAATAAAAACTCTCTTTGTTCCCTTTTTTTTCTTCAGGATGTCACAGCCACACATTGATCTTGTGTTCCTGGACCCATAAAAGGCAAAAATTCCTAAGACTTGAGCATTAAGTGGGTAGGATGATAGAAAACTTCCCTCTTCTAGTATGAGGGGCAAGTCCATGCATGTGCGCATAGCACAGGGCTTACACCAAGAGCCGTTGACTAATTTAGTCAGAACATACCATGGCTTCTTATCAGAGGCACATGAATAATTGTGAATGGGTAGATGATATTTGCATCAGTGAATGAGAATAATATTAAGAATGAACATTTTCTCCTTTAATTTTACTGAATTTTCAAGAGACTATGACAACCCTGCCAAGAATTTGGGGGAGTTGTGGAGATAAAGTCACATTTTCTGCTCCTTCACCTGAGAGTCCCCATGGCCTTAATGGTATGTTCCCAAATCAGAATTATAAGCTCATTCTGCCTAAATCAATGTTGGTTTTCTTGTATGAGAAGGTTCCTGGCACTATGTTCTTGTCTTTATGCCTCTGACACATGTCTGTCTTCCTTCTCCCCAACAAAGGCTAATATGATTCTTTAGAAGACATTTTATTATTAGTGATATTGCTTGTATTTTTAATTTGTTTCAGGGTAGTTCATGTTTTGGGTCTTTGAAGCAACTGTTTTCTTGCCAATTCCAGATAAAACAAAGGATATAGGACAGGAGTGATGACTTTTTCTTAAAATCGAAGTTAGGCATATACACATATATTTTTTTGATTGTAAGACTTATTCCTACTGATAATCTTGTAGACTTTCACTACCTTCAGAATATTCTAGAAGGGCATCTGATCTCCCCATTCCACTCAGTACACAGGTGAAATTTTCTCAGTTGTGCAGATTTAAGTGTGCACCCACAGCATGTTGCTAGTAGGCTAATAAATGTGATCTGAACTCATGATGTTTATAGTTTTCTTGTCATAAACAGATCTGTATGGGAGTCCCATTGGGATTAGTACCAATTGGCTGTTAGTTTCTGAGGTTCTTCCTCTGGAGGCTGTGGTACCTCTACAGTGAACACATGGTAAATCCATTTTAATGAGGCAGTGAGCTGTGGACCAGGTAGGTTTAAGAAGACAAAAAGAATTAATGCCCAAAGTCATCAACTTCACAACTCTATGTTGGCACATTCTGCTAAAATCTGGAGCTCTAGTCATTACTTGCTGTGGTTTGCAGCTTGCCTTTTTCCAAATGAATGTCAAAATGCCCCTCCCATTCTGCTTTTTTAAAAATTTTTATTTATTTATGATAGTCACAGAGAGAGAAAGAGAGGCAGAGACACAGGCAGAGGGAGAAGCAAGCTCCATGCACCGGGAGCCCGACGTGGGAATCGATCCCAAGTCTCCAGGATCACGCCCTGGGCCAAAGGCAGGCGCCAAACCGCTACGCCACCCAGGGATCCCTCCCATTCTGCTTTTAAAAAACTCTTTTATTGTGGGAAATTTCATCATACCCAAAAGTACATGTGCTATATGGTGACACCCTCCCCCCCCCATCTGTCCATTGCCCAACTTTGATCATGGTCAGTCAAGGCAACCTTATATAATCAATACTCCCACCCATTTTCCCAGTGTGTTTTATCGTGAAGTAAAGCCTGGACTTCATATGTCATCTGTAAATACTTCAACAAGTGTCTCTAATGGATGATTCTGCACAAGCTGCATCTCTAAATCAGTGGCCATGAGACTTCATCGTATATGCTGTCGTGGTGCATATCATCACTGTAAAGGAAACGGACTCTTCCACAGGATTCATCTAAGTGGATAGATAAAATACTCTAGAAATTGGTATTGCAAATAGTTGGCGTTAACAGTGCACAGTCTGTCTTCATTCCTGGAGTTGTTCTCACCTGATGTTCCCTGTCTCCATGTCCTCTCACCCCGTCCATCCTGAGGCTCTGTCTTCTGTCCCTTGTTGTAACAGGGCACTTCAGGTCACAGAAACCCTCCTATGTACCACTGAATTCAGTGATCTCTTCCTTGAGCCTTCTCATCAGTGATTGCATTTGTCGTTTGGTGGCTCCTTCTTCTCCCGACTGCCGTCTTTTATTTGATCGTCCTCCTGATCCCATTCGATTTCCAACTATCCTTGACTTTCCTGCTGAATGGCACCACCGTTTTAATTTGCCGATATAATACAAGATGAAATAAAATAGCCACATTCTCCCAAAGAATTTTGAAGCGTGCGTATACGGTTCTGTCTTTACGGCCCCCAAGCATTGATTAGTCTTTCCCCGGCCAGGCTGGTCATGCTTATGTTCAGCTCTGGGCTCTTCCTATTTGTAAAACTCTTGTAATGAGCCAGGAATTGCTATTGTATTCAAATAGAATTCTAGCTAATTCCAGCGTAAAGAAATTAGCGAGTTGAAAAGTAAAACATAATTATGCGGGAAAATAGGCTGATTTAATGACTCCATGAACAACACATTTTACACTTTTATTATTTCAGGGTGATATTTCATTTGCAAATGATTTAGGATCTTTAAAACTGTTGGAACTGAGTGAATTAAGATGAGTTGAATGAAGTACTTCAGTTTTTATATATGTTTGCCTGATACTTCACACCAGCAGGTGCAACACTTGTTAAGGGAATGTTTGTTTTTCCTTTGAGGTGTTTTCTTTGCAGCGCCTGAGAGGCTTTTGGAAGAGCCCTGGTGATGTGCCATGCCATAAGGCATGATGGCCAAAAATGTTTTGAGTACAGATGCAGTGACTAAAACAATCAAATTAGAGGGTTGTAGCCCAGAATCGCTGGCCAGTTTTTTTTAGGTATAATCCTTTGTTACTTTCTAGTACAAAGGATGTAATGTAGTATCTTTTGCCTAATATGCTAAAAGTGTTATTTCTGATCTGGACCAAAATTTAGCTCATTTGTAGGATACCACACATCCTACACACCAGAGCGGATGGATTCCCTTTCTAAGCTAATGTGAAGTGTTCTATGCAGTTTATATATATATATCTGTGTTCCTGAACATGCTCTTAAGGATGTTCCTTTTTTGAGAAAGAGAAGATGTTTATGTGAAGTTTTAGTTGCGGTGGGCTGCAGATTCTTTGTAGCAACCAGGATGCTAATCCAGAAGCATGTGGCAGGTAGGGTCAGCAGGTAGTGCTCACTGAGCTATGTTTTTTTTTTTTTTTTAAGATTTATTTATTTGAGAGAGAGAGAGAGAGAGAGAGAGCGCGCACGCGCATGAGTGCAGAAGGGGCAGAGGGAGAAGGAGAGAGAATCTCAAGCAGACCTCATGCCAAGCCTGGAGCCTGATCTTAGGACCCTGAGATCACGACTTACACTGAAACCAAGAGTCAGACACCTAACCAACTGAGCCACCCAGGCACCCCAAGCTATGTTTTTATTTCATGCCTCCCAAGGCAATGTAATATAGTTGGATTGCAAAACATTGGGTCATGTTTTTATTTTTCTGATTTTTTAAATTGTAAAATACACATCACATGAAATTTACCATTTTGATCCTTTTTAAGTGTACAGTTTGGTGGCATCAGGTACATTCACAGTATTGTGCAGCCATCACCACCATCTAGAGCTTTCTTATCTTCCCAGACTGGGACTCTTTTCCCATGAAACCCTAACTCCCTTTCCCCCCTGCCCCCAACCTCAAGACCACCCTAGCTTATGGTAACCCTTCTACACTACTACAAAGTTTTTATCTGTGTGCTGATTTCTGCTGGTAAAATACCTTGATGCCAGGTTCTAAATGTTGCTTCTTGCATTCCTGGCAGTGTGATGTGGTGCAGGGTTTAGTGGGGCGGTCAGCAAATGAAACTGAATTCTGCAAGTCAGCCCTGAAGCACTTGCCTTAGGATTTCAGTTGATGGGAGATGGTAAAGAAACAGGATGGGGTGGCCCAGTGGTTTAGCAGTTTAGCGCCACCTTTAGCCTAGGGCCTGATCCTGGAGACCCGGGATCGAGTCCCACGTCTGGCTCCCTGCATGGAGCCTGCTTCTGCCTCTGCCTGTGTCTCTGCCTCTCTCTCTCTCTCTCTCTCTGTGTCTCTCATGAATAAATAAATAAATAAATCTTAAAAAAAAAAGAAACAGGATAGTACTTTTTTAGGCTGAGTCAAACGGGTATTGCTGTAGTTAGGAAGAGCCGTGGAAAATCCTTTATCCTGCCACTGACTGAACGATGCTTTAACTTGCAGTTGGTATCAGTATAGGTCATGCTTCTCATTAGCAGTGTGATTTTATGGTGTGCGCATGATTGGAAGCGCACTGTGCTCATCCAGGGCATGGGATGTGCTAGTTCTAGGTGTGGGTTTTTAATGGCATTTCTGTCTTATTCTCTGATTCCACTTTGGCACAGGATCAAGAGGGAAGTAATTCCAAACGGAAGGTTTTTTGTTGTTGTTGTTTTTGTTTTTTTGTAGGGGAGAGAGCTAATGAAAAATCCAGTTACTGTGAAAATGTAAGGCAGCACAGAGTGAGCCCTGTGGTGTGTCCAAGAGTCCAGTTTCTGGCTCTGGTTTGCTTCTGTGTATGTGGAGGGTACAGAGGAGGCCCTGGGATTTCACAGTGAGTTCCCATCCTGTTATCTGGCCAGTGGCTGTGACAAGTGAGCCGCCGGGGAGCCTGGGATGCGCTTGACCTTTATTCTCCTTCCACTGTCATTATTTGATCCCATTATCAGCAGTTAAAGGAAGTAAGCCACTGGCCCTGGGGCTCCGAGGATGGTAGTAGGATGCTCTGAGAGTTTCCCCTGCCTCCTCTTTGTCAGGACCATGTAAAAAATTGCATTTTACTTTATTTATTTATTTATTTATTTATTTATTTATTTATTTATTTATTTATTAAGTCTTATTTATTTATTCATGAAAGACAGAGAGAGAGAGGCAGAGGGAGAAGCAGGCTCCATGCAGGGAGCCTGACATGGGACTTGATCCAGGGTCTCCAGGATCACACCCTGGGCTGAAGGCAGGTGCTAAACCGCTGAGCCACCTAGGCTGCCCAAAAATACATTTTAAATATGAGATTTCCCCTAGGGGCACCTGGGTGACTCCGTGGTTGAGCATCTGCCTTTGGCTCAGGTCGTGATCCCGGGGTCCCGGGATCGAGTCCCGCATCGGGCTCCCTGTATGGAGCCTGCTTCTCCCTCTGCCTGTGTCTCTGCCTGTCTGTGTCGCTCAACCACTGAGCCACCCAGGTGTCCTTCATAAAAGCATTTTATAAGCGGAGAGAAGTGAAAGTTGTTAAAATTTATCAAACTTTTTTTCTCTTATGAGAACAAATATTAGTTTAATCTAAAAAGTGAACTTACTGAAGGATTTCTGACTTTTTCCTCACATTTCCTCCCTGGGTAAAGCACACTATTAAAAGAATAAGCACAAATGGTAGCGCTCTGATTTGCCATTAATATGAATTAACACTGTTTTAAATTTCTTTTATCTTGCCGTGCCCTTGGGTAAACTCTGGGGTTCTCTGGAGAACAAAACCAATAGGATGGATGTAGATAGAGGGAGAGACAGCTGGAAAAGCAGATTTGCTTTAGAAATTGGCTCACAGGGGTATGGAGGCTGAGGCGTCCCCCGATCTGTGTGTGGAGGGTGGAGACCAGGAAAACCCAGGGGTGGGAGGGTGGGAGTCAGTCTCAGTCCACAGGCCTGGGAACCAGGGGCTGATGGCTTAAGTCCTGAGTCTGAGACTGAAGGTCCAAAAACCAGGGGCGGGAGAAGATGGGGACCCCAGCTCACGCACAGAGCTGATTCACCCTTTCTCTGCTTTTTCGTTCTGCTTAGGGCCTAAGTGGATGGGAGGACACTCATCCACCCTCCCACACTGGTAAAGGGATCTTCTTTATTCAGTTTGCCAGTCAAATGCTAATCTTCTCTAGAAATACCCTTGCATGTACCCAGAAACCATGGCTTGCCACTGTCTGGGCATCCCTTTGCCCCCCCACCCCCAGAAAAAAGTTAACACCATTGTTTTCTGACTAAGAATAATTGTAACATCCTTGTCACTTACTAGAATGGAGAACTTCTCAGCTACTCTTGCTTCCCTTACTTGAGTGCATTCATTGGAAAAACTTGAAAGAAACAGAATAAAGTTTAAACTTGTAGTTCCTGGAGCATCTGTAACTAATCTGTGTTCTTTTAGGCTCAAAGGTGCATGTGGCTTAGACATGGCACAGAAGCCGGGCTTCTCTGGGTCTTCATTCCTTTGTCTGTGAAGTGGGAGCGTTGGCCTCGATCATGGGGTCTCGGTGTCAGCTGCAGGACGGGGGTAGATGGATGATGTTGTAGGCAGGTACCCCCAATGTGGATGGGCTAGAGAAGGAAGGGTGTGAGAGACAAGTGCTATTCTGGAAAAGCTCTCCCTGTGGGACCTCACTTTGGTCGCCCATCACCTCCTGGGAAAACTGTTGGATTCAGGAGCATAGTTGGATATATACATTTAAAGGTGGTTATTCAAGTTATTATAATGGTCAGTTTTGACCTGGTTTTCTTGTCCAAATGCACAGTGAGAATTCTTTTCCTTTTGTGAAAAAAATTTACAGGCTCACAGACAGTGTGTCAGGACTAATTATACGAGCTGCGGAGTGATGGAAGGGGGAGAAAAAGTCTTAGCGTGTGGGAGATTTATCAGACACGGCTCACAATGTAAGTCTTATTTCTATATGGTAACATGGTGGATAAGGAAGATTTGATAGTCTGGAGTACTCGTGTCAGAATACGAGTACAAAAGAAGTCACAATGGAATATCAAGTGACATGGTTTTTAAGAAAAAAAGAAAAAATACCTCCCCTTGTGCTGTGCTGGGGGTGTGGCAAGGGAGGGACGGATGCTTTGCTCTTTCCAGGGCTTGCAGCACCTGAGTTGGATGTAACTGGGTTTGAAAATGATGTCAGACTGCTGACACTCACCCTGCAACAAAGGGCTTTTCAACAGAATGACTCAGAGAGGAAAAAGGCATCAGAAGTCCCTCCGTTTCCTGCAGCAAAAAAACCAGGAGTTTCAATCAGAGACTGGTTTTGTGGAAGCTGCAAAAATTAAGTAAGCATATCTGATAGGGAAAGAGCATCCTGTATGTGAAATGAGAGAGACAGAGACAGAGGGACCCAGAGAGAAAGAGAGAGGGAGGGAGGGAGGGGTGGGAGAGAGAGACTTTGGCTAGGGTGGCCTAGCTTGATGGAGTTTTTCTTGATTAGGTAATTACGGTGATTATCAATGACTAAGTGCTCCTTCTAGCTGACACACCTCCTGGGGTGAGCCTCACCGTGGCTGCCTGAGGAACAGATCAAAGGGTGTGCGATGTCTGTCCATGAGGCCACTGGGTGTGGATTCACTCAGCTGACATGATCCTTCCATCTGGGGCGACACAGATTCATTACGTTTGATCATAACAAGTCAGGTGATGTGATTCAGATTAATCCCGGGGCGAGCTGGAGAGAGAGAGAGTGGGCCTGCCCAGGTGAATTGATGGGACTTGATGGGAGTCTCACGACAGCAGCCTTGGAGCTAGCTGGACTAGTTGCTTTTGAAAACAATGAGAACTGTTGTAAAGTTAGCTGCAAGTATTGATTTATCTTTCAGGGTGTTCGGTAGCAGAATCTTGAGAAATAGGCTGCTACGCAGCTGTAAGAGAGATAATAGAGAGAGCTCCCTGCATTAAAAAGCCTTTGCCAGCCCTTCTTTGGCAGAAAAAGAAGAAATTTCTAAATGCTAAGGGTGGTCCCCAGGGCCAGATTCATCTCAGGGAATCTTCCTCCCTTTCCAGAAACCCTGAGAGGCATGTCTTCAGGGACTTCTCGGACCCCTAAGGGTTTGGCAGCTATGGTGGTTTTAAATAGAACTCCATATTTCTTTGACATTTCTCCCATTGAGGGTGGGGTCTAGTCTCTTCTTCTGAGTGCTGAAACATGAGCCATTGGGAGCCTGAGCCAGTACGGACTAGCGCCCCCCCCTCCCATGTTGTGAGGATGCCAGCTGGGGGTTACCCCAGCCTTGGAGTCTCCCAGCCAAGGCCTTAGTATTTGTGGAGCAGAGGCAAGCCAGCCCTCTGTGCCTGTTGGAATTCCTGCCACAGAATCCATGAGCACCAGTGAGTGACTGGTGTTTGAGGCCACTCAGTGCTGGGCTCATTTGTTACGTGGCAGTACTATGGCTGTGGCGCTACCTCCCCTTAGTGCTTCTCCAGCTTGTGCTCAATGAGACCCATCAGGCAAGGTTTCCAATCCTCTCTCCACCTGTTCTGTGTGGTCACTGGTGGCTCTAAGGACTAGACCTGCCAGCGCACAGAATGGTTCATGAGAAACACCCTGTGACCAGGACACCTGGCATCTGAGAAAAGGCTCTTCTTTCTGTTTATGGACTTGGGTGGAAACACAACGTGATGGTCTTAATGTCTGTCCACTGTCATTTCAACCTCAGGAGTTATGTTTGCTGGCCCGTGGAAGTCTGCTGTGATGGCACCAGTGGTGATTTCATGGACTTTGTTACCTTGCTGTGTTTCATGTGGAACCAGGAAGAGAGTTTTGAACCTGCTGAGAAAAAGAGCCACATATTCATGGAGTAGTCAGTGAATGTTAGATGCCTGTCTGCCTTATGTGCATTCCCAGGAAGGCTGAGTTTGGGAGAAAGGAGAGATTAGGCAAGTTGTCAGGGTTTCCAAGGCTTATGGCTGTTGGATCTTTCACGGCAGGTGTGCATGATGCTAGAGATACTTCAGAAATCATCAGAAAGGGCATGATCCACCATTATAAACTTGGAAAGAAATTGCTTGGTTGGTTATAAATCAACAAGGAGAGGAAAATCCTGGGTTCAGACCATCAGAGAAGGTAGCCTTGGTCTCCTATTTATCAGAAACTGGTAAGGATTTGGGGCTACACATCTGAATTCTTCACAGTCACCTCGTTCGTATAAACAAACATTTTTAAAAAGATACACATGTTTTTGTATAAAGAGAACCTCTTGTCTTATAGGTACGAAAGAAATATAACCTCTAGAAGTGAGTTCTGTCTGGGACCACTGAGATTTCAGCATTTAGTTTACCAAAGAGGAAATTGTTTTTGCTCGGAATCCAACAATGGGACAGCCATATGCAAAGCCTTGAAAGTGGATGTAGGCCACACATAGAAACTATATAAAAATAAAACACATTATAGGTCTAGATGTAAGATGTAAAACTATAGAACTTCTAGAATAGAACATGGGACAACATGTTCATGACCTGAGGTTAGACAAAAAGTTTGTAGAAGTGAGTTGGTTAATTTGATTTCATGAAAGTTAAAAGCTTCTGCTGTGTGGGGGCTCAGGGTGGGGCAGATGGTAAAGCGTTCGACTCCTGATTTCAGTTCTGGTCACAATCTCAGGGGTGTGAAATCAAGCCACCCATCAGGCTCTGCAATGGGTGTGGAACCTGCTTCAGATTCTCTCTCCCTCTCCTTCTTTTTTTTTTTTTTCACAATATATTTTTTAAAAATTTTTATTTATGATAGTCAGAGAGAGAGAGAGAGAGAGAGGCAGAGACACAGGCAGAGGGAGAAGCAGGCTCCATGCACCGGGAGCCCGACGTGGGATTCGATCCCAGGTCTCCAGGATCGCGCCCTGGGCCAAAGGCAGGTGCCAAACCGCTGCGCCACCCAGGGATCCCTCTCCCTCTCCTTCTATCCCTCCACCCCTCTCGCCCACCCTGCTCTCTAAAACAGAAAAACAAAAACAAACTTCTGCTGTGTGATGGACACTGTTGAAAGAATACAAAGACAACCTGCTCCTGAAGAAAATGTTCGCAAATCACATATCTGGCGAAGGATATTTGTTTATTTTTTAAAAAAGATTTTATTTATATGAGAGATACAGGGAGACAGGCAGAGATACCAGGCAGAGGGAGAAGCAGGCTCCCTGTGGGGAGCCCGATGTGGGACTCGATCCCAGGACCCCGCGATCATGCCCTGAGACGAAGGCAGATGCTCAACCACTGAGCCACCCAGATGCCCCAGGATTTGTGCTTAGAATCAAAAGGACTCTTAAAATTCAACATGGAGAAAACAAACAACCCAATTAGAAAATGGACAAAAGTCTTAAAAAGACATTTCACCAAAGAGACATGAGGATGGCAAACACAAGCAAAGGTGTGCAGCATCATTAACCGTTAGAGAAATGCAAATTAAAACTGCACTGAGATACTACGATACTCTTTTTGGAATTACTAAATATATATATATATATATATAAAAAATCACTGGTAGTACCAAGTGTTGGCAAGGATGTATAGCAAGTGTTAACTCTCATGCATTGTTGGTGGGAATGTAAAATGGGGAAGCCATTCTGGAAAAAGTTTGGCAGTTTTTTTTTTTTTAAACAAAATCAAACATATGTTTACTGTAATGATCCAGTAATCATACTCTTAGGTACCTGCCCTGCAGAAATGAAAACTTATGTTCATCTAACATCTGCATATCAACGTTTATGGCAGTTTCCTTCATAGTTGTCCAAACTGGAAACAACTCAGATGTCTTTCAGAAAGTGAATGAATAGACAAACTGATACATCCTTGTCATAGAGTATTGTTCAGCAATGAATGGAATGAACTGTTGATTGATATGCGCAGCCACTCCTCTTGGAACAATCTCAAAGGCATTAGGCTTGGTGAAAAATAATAGTCTCAAGGGGTATGAACTGTGTGATTCCATATATATGACCTTCTTTAAGTCAGGGCAGAAAGAAGGTGAGTCTGTAAAGGATAAAGGAGAGAGCCTTTGAGGGAATGATGGAATGGTCCTGATCCTGATTGTGGTGGTGGCAATGTGATTCACACATTATTCATGCGTTAAAACTCGTAAGACTGTACACCCAACAAAAGTCAGTTTGGCTGTATGATAGGAAAAAAAAAAAAAGTTACAGAAACAATTCTTGTAACTTCTTTTGTTGATGGAAGCGTGAGAACAGTTCCTTGCAAGGAAAACCTGGTTTCTCTCTGGCAGCTGGCTACCCAAATGAGAGAGGTGAAGAAAACGGATTGATTGACAAAACTCCCTGGTGTGAAGGTACCAGCAAGGAGGCACATTTCTTCCTGGTGGTCCCCAGGACATGGTGACACCTCAAAGCTTATCTTTTTTAAGGTAGACCTCCTGAGATATTACCCAAATAAATGCATGGATTGGAATGCCCCCACCTCTCTCCTACACACACACACACACACACACACACACACACACGAATTTGATTGGTTTTTAAGAGCAAATTTGGAAGAGAAAGAAATTTTTTGAATTTTTAAAAATTTTTTATTTTTTTAGTTTTTACTTTTTTACTTTTTTAATTTTTTTATTGGAGTTCAGTTTGCCAACATATAGCATAACACCCAGTGCTCATCCCGCCAAGTGCCCTCCTCAGTGCCCATCATCCAGTCACGCGAGAAATAGAAATTACTTTGGGATCAGGAAACATGGTCATGAAGAACCAGAGATTTGAAATTTCTGTTTTAATTGTGTAATTCAGAATTGAGGCTAATTAAATAGCATGTACTGTTTTAGAAAATTAAAGAGTGAGCTTGATACTCTTGTGTGATTTGAAGAAAGATTTAATTCAAGACAACACGAGAAGTTATCATTGCCATTTATACTACTACTACTACTTACATGGAATGTCGGCAATGTTCTGTAGCTGACCAAGCTGATTTTGAATAGGAATTCAGAGCTAAAGTTATGGAACAGGAGAGATCTGTGATTCCCAGGAGGGCACTCTGTTGAAGCTTGGGAACATTTGGGAATTAGCCAGGCAGTTACTGACGCGGAGGTGCTGAAGACGCCAAATGTCCTGCATTGCACGGGGCCGTCCATACCACAGAGAATTGTTCCCGGGACCTTGGAATGTCCTGCTGGACAGTGGAGGGGAAACACCTGTGTGTCATTCATGGAGCCCGGAACCTGATTCCAACTCCCAGGTTGTTTTTGTATACTCTGTATAGTTCTGAAATAGTCTGAAGTTTTCAGGCATGTGACCACCTAGTAAATGGAGAGAAGATTGTAATTGTTTTGTCTGGAACCCTAACGAGTTATTCACTCTTAGGAAACTGTCTTCACCGGCAACAATGTCCCTGGTGATATTTGAATAACATGCAACACACAAGAATCTGCACGTTTGTGCTAAGTAGCCTTCAGGACAGTTCCACGTGTGAGAACACAGATGAATATCCTTGTGCCTCTTTCAGGGTATAGAAAAGAGTGCCAACAATATTTGGTTTACTACTATCTCCTTTTAAATCCCAGCTGATTTAGTCTAAGTAGATAAAAGCCTTGACTACCACATTTTACATTTTGGGGGGGTCGTACCTGAGTGTTTACACATTGAAACATACTTTATTTTAGTACAAATTACTTTCCGTTTATTATTCTTTTATTTCAAAATTAGGGCATTAGTTTTTTTTTAAATATTATACTTGACATGGACATCATTTCAGGATAGTTAAAGGAATGTTATGAAATATTTATAGGAAGAGAGGTTATACATGCATGGTTCAGCACTGATGCCTTGAGATAAGTAATATATACATATTTTATATTTCTCCCAGTGCAACTTCATTCTTTCAGTTATGCTCTATTTTTACTGCATATCATCAACTGAATGTTTGTGTTCCTCCAAATTCATATGCTACCCCGGTAGGAGTATATTTGGAGAAAGGGAACTCTAAGGAAGTAATTGAGGTTAACAAGGTCGTAAACGTGGGGCCCTACTCTGATGGGATTTGTGTCCTCATTGGAAGCGACACCAGAGAGCTTGCTGGCTCTGTTCTTACTCAGAGAAGAGGTGGTGTGAGCCCATGGCAGAAAGGTGGCTGCGTATAAGCCAGGAAGAAGGGGCCTCAGAACGAGACCTCCCTTGTGGGCACCTGGATTCTGGCTGTCCAGCCTCCAAAAGTAGGAGAAATAAATGTCCGTGGGTCTAGCCACTCCCTTTGGGATTTTGTTATGGAAGGCTGGGCAGAGTAACACACTCGAGGTTTCTTCCAGCTGATACAAATCACCACTTGGCAGGGGGTGTTAGCTAAAGTGAGTATGGCCGTGATCCTTTTTTGGATGCACTTGGCTTTGGATGTGAGAAGGGTCCCAGGACCATGAGAACCCACAACAGAGGTCTGAGCTCAGCCTGATGGCTCCAGTAGTTCCTGATCCCCTCCTGATGTCCTCTCCAGAGTCACCTGTTACTGCCCCGATTCTGTTATTGTCAGCATAGCGATGTTAACCGAACCGGTGTTTGGCAGACCTTCATTCTCTAACTACCTGAAGATGCTGCAGAGAGAACTTGGCCCCACAAGCACAAAATAGCCAGATGTATATTTTTGTGTGTGTGATTCTAATGATGATTTGTACTTAACCGCGAAATATTCAGTCTGTTTAGCAAAGGACAAAAAGAAATGAAAAATGTTCATTAAATACCACTATATAAGATACCCCACTATTAACATTTTGGGGTTATCTTTCCACGCAGCTTTCTGTGGATGCATGGCCACCTATCCCTACACACTCAAATTTACAATAACAGGAGAACAATTTTACGTTCGTGGGGGCCTGCCTATCTGCTGTTCAGTAAATTGCTTTTTAATGGTTTTTCATGGATGTCTTTGGCAGTAAATATGGATTATATATGACATTTTGAATAGCTGCATAGAGTTCCATTGTATGTACACACTATGATGGATGTAACTGGACCCCATTTGATGGACTTTTAGGATATATATATACACATATATATATATGTATACATATATATCCAAATATAATGTATGTGTTTTTGCTAAAGAGAAACAGCACTCCGTGCAAAGTTCTTGGTACATATCTCTTTGTTTTAAGAGACTTTGCATCAATCTGTACTTTCTTTTTATTTATTTAATTTATTTTTTAAAAATTTTAATTTATTTATTCATAAGAGACACACAGAGAGAGACAGAGACACAGGAAGAGGGAGAAGCAGGCTCCATGCAGGGAGCCCGATGTGGGACTCGATCCCAGGACCCCCGGTCAGGACCTTAGCCAAAGGCAGATGCTCAACCGTGGAGCCACCCAGACGTCCCTGTACTTTTCTTTTTTAAAAAGCTTTTTTTGTGGCTTATATCAAATATACAGAAAAAAGCAGAGATTAAAATAAATAAGACCTGCACCATCCTATGATAGCGCTGTCAAATGCTCACATTCAACATACTTCAGATTGAAAAAATAATCTGGGGGGGACCCCCTGTTTATCCATTCCTTTTCTCTTCTGTTGTAACTACTCTCCTGAATTTGGGGTTCATTTTCCCAGCAGTGTTTTATATTGCATGTGTATTTCTCCACTAATAACATATAATGCTTTTACATATTTTTAGACTTGACACAGGTGGCATCAAGACAGATAATTCTTCAATTTGCCCCTTTTGCTTCTGCTACAACTTCTCAGTTTTCTGCATGGGAGACATGTCGTCCTTCCCAAGTCTTCACGGTGGTGAACAACAGCCCCGCAAAGAACAGCATTGGCCAAGTGTCCAGTTTCCATATAAAGAATTTCTCTGGTGATAATAAAAAGTTTGCCGTTGTGGTTACACGGTCACAGCAACATGCAGAAAGGCTTGTTGTCCCACATCCTTGTCAACACTGAAGTTTTGCTCCTCTGGTAGATGTGAAATGCTATCTTTTTGTGGTTTTTATCTGTATTTCCCTGATGACTAGTGTGGTTTTGTGTGTCGTCATATGTTTATGGGCTGTGAGGGTTCCTCTCCATTTTCACAGTGTTTATCAGAGATTTCCTTCGTTGTTCGTGCTTCCTTACATCTTCTGGAAGCATTCTTTCGTCATTCCAAATTGTTCTTGTATACTTCTAGAATTTCTAATGTGTTAAAAGTCTATGTGTCTGGAATAAGTGCCTGTGTAGGGTGGGAAGGGGCATTCTGTTACTTCTTTCTGGGATGATAACCAGTGTTGTCACACTGACTTTCCCCAATGCTGTGTGGTGCCTTATCTGTTAGAGTCTGTTTGTGTGGAGGTAGCTTTTTAGGTGCCTCTTTTGTTCCATTGGCCTGCTTTCCTTTCCCCACACCTATCCATGTGTCTTAGGTACTGCTGCTTTATGGACAAAGTCCTTCATACCACACCCTTGGCTTTTTTCTCTTCATGATGGTCTCAGAAAAACACGTTCTTGGTCTGTGTGGCAGGCAAGCTGAGGGTCCACTCGACTGTTGGGGATGCTGAGGGAGATCCAGGGCAGCTGGTGTTCAGGGCTAGTCCCTTGTTTTTGGAAGCTTCCTCTGGTAGCACAGTGTGGGTACAAATAAGATCTTGTTCCACATGGACCATGAAGTGTAAGGGTTTGGAAAGTACTAGTCCTAGCTATCCGTTCTCCTTTGACATCCCACATCAATTTAGACATCATAATTTGTCCAGTTCTCTGGAAACTCCTATTGGACTTTTGATTGGACTTTCACTGAATTTATTATTAATTGAAGAATTGGAATCCATATGCTATTGAGTTCAGTTTGCATTTTCCAAACAAGTGTGTTGTGCGTGTAAGCATTTCTAGTTTAATTGGTTAAAGACTTGGTCCCCAGTGTCTCAGAGCTCCCAGATGAGTAGTGAAACCCTACCTTCCAGCAGTTAACATCTTTGGAAGTCGACAAAACAGGGAAACAAAATATGGAAGGTAGAATATTGTGATTATCCTAAGGAATGTATGGATTCTATGTTAGATAACTCATGGAGAATCGACCGTATCTCCATGGCGCCCCTTATGATTCGGTGTTTTGTCCTGGACACTCTTGCCCGTAGGAACTATGATGATGATCATAAATGCTTTCATGAAACTTTGGGTTTTAAAAGGAGAGATACACATTATTTTCCTTTTTTAAAATGAGAGCTTCCCTTCTCTTTCTTTTTGGAGAGATCGTTAATTTGTTTTATATATGAGTAATCCTGTAATAAAACTTGTCATATTATTAATTAAAAAGAACACATGCTGGGTCCTGAGGGAAATCAGTTTTATGGAGAAGAGCGTATAGTGAAATTTTGAATAGGAATGTCTTTTGGGCAATTGATTCATTCTCTTGACTGTTGCAGCCAGTAGAGGAGGTGGGTGCTTGGCAGGTCTGCTCTGCTAGTGAATGGGGCTGGCTGACTTAAACTACAGGGCAGTTTACATTTATAAAATCAGTCATTCATGTCCCCATGAAGAGTAGCATTTGGACCTAGCATGATGTAGTGAAAGATGTGGATTTAGGGGCCAGAAAGACCCATTATTGAATCCTTGCTACAGCCCCTTACCACTCCTCACAGACAGAGTGGACTCCAGGACAGACTCTCCTCATCTAAAAAAGGGGAGGGGGAGTGATGTTATTTACCTTATAGAATCTGGTGGTGACAATGAAAAGAAATCCCTGTATTGTGATGGACCTGGTTGCCAGGAAGCATGGCTTCTGCTTTTCTCTGGGATTTTATGTCCTATTTCTCGTAGCTTGAGTGGTTGTCCTGGAAAAAACATCTAAGGAAAGAAGGTTTCAGAGTGTAAGCTCTTTTCTCCCATCACTGAAGATTAATTCTCTCTTGATGTATGGTCTGGATTGGGGAATGAGTGGCTGCAGCCCTCTGGCTCATTGGTGTGTTTCATTTATATCACTGGGCAAGATACTGGAGAATACTTACAAAAAGGGTTTCAAGTCCTTTGAGGAAGAACTAAAAAAAAAGTGAGCCATTAATTAATTGTTAAGAGTCAGCAGCTGCACACTTAGGCATCTAGTCTGATAGGAAAGGAAAACAAATTCAGTGAGTTTTAAATTGCCTGGCGTGTATGACAGCATATTAAAGTAATGAGGGCAATTCATCTTGCCAACTTGGAGTTGTCAAGCTTTGGTTCCTCTCTCTCTCTCTCTCTCTCTCTCTCTCAGCACCTAGTTGAATTCCTATACTTTATATATTACAACCTCATATGTGGAATTTAAGAAACAAAACAGAAGATCATAGGGGAAGGAAGGGAAAAATAAAATAAGATGAAAACAGAAAGAGACAAACCATAGGACACTCTTAACTATAGGAAACAAACTGAGGGTTGCTGGAGGGAAGAGGCGGAGGGAATGGCGTAATTGAGGGATAGACATGAAGGAGGGCATGTGATGTCATGAACACTTGGTGTTCTGTGCAACTGATGAACCACCGAACTCTACCTCTGAAACTAATAATACACTATATGTTAATTAACTGAATTTAAATAAAAAAACCCCAATAACAATAAACAAAACAAAATTGCAGGACATACCTTAACCAGAAACTTGTGACTCTTGGGATTTCTTAAGATATCCAGGGACAAGTTTACCTTCATGGAGAATATTTCTTTTTCCCAAGGGTTAAAGTCAACTACTTTGGTGCAAGTTCTCTCTGGGACCTTGTTGGCAGCATTGTAACAGTGATCAGTTTTATATTTTGGAATTAGCTCACCTGAATGAGGGAAATTAATGCATTTGCAGACACAGAGAAAGTAACTGCTGCTAGATTTTGATGAAAGGCGATTTGATCAGTTCCTAGCTCTGCATTCGCTCCTCAGGGCTACTATGAACTTGTTGATTTTAGTTTAGTAACTTCTTTACAAGCAGACTTATGGTTTTTTATTCACATATTGATCACTTTGGCTAAAAATTCTGTGGCACATATTCAATGGTGAAAGGATGAAACCTTTCCCCCTAAGATCAGGAATAGCACTAGAAGTCCTAGCCTGAGCAATAGGGCAAGAAAAAGAAAGAAAAATCATCCATCCACACAGGAATGGAAGAAGTAAAATTATTTTTGTTTGCATGTAATATGATTGTATATATAGAAAACCCTAAATACTACCAAAATGCTGCTGCTAATAATCTGCGAATCGAATAAGGTTGTAGGATACAAAATCAACATACCCAAATTGGCTGTGTTTCTATGCACCACCAACAAAATATCTGAAAAAATAATCCCATTTCACAATAGTGTCCGAAATAAGATAATTAGGATATCTAACCAAAGAGGTGAAAAATCTGTACAGTGTAAGCTACGATACCTTGATGAAATTGAAGAAGACTCAAACAAATGGAAGGCTATCCCATGTTTATGGGTCAGAAGAATATTATTAAAATGTCCCTACTACCAAAGCCATTTAATAGATTTCAATGAGGCACAGGGTTTAAAAAAGTCTTTCTGTGCACACAGTTTAATGAATCCACGCACGGCACTCTTCTTCCCACCTCCTCTGATTTTGTCTTCTATCATGCATCCTTATGACTCTGCGTTTGTTAGTTTGGCTTCCTCACCATCGTGCAAATGCACCCAGTTCATATATATCCCAGGCCTTTTGCCCAGGCTGTGTCTCCTGCCTGGAACACCCTTTCCCCAGATAAATGCTGATTCACTGCTTTTAAGTCTCTTTTAAGTCTGCTAAAATGTCACCTTTTCAGTGAGCGTTTCCTCACAGTGAACGAGTATAATCTGACCCACCTAGGCAGATTGACTTATTTCGTTTTTCTTTTTCTTTTTTTTAATTTTACTTATTCATGAGAGACACAGAGGGAGAGGCAGACACATAGGCAGAGGGAGAAGCAGGATCCATGTAGGGAGCCTGATGCAAGACTCAATCCCAGGGCTCCAGGATCATGCCCTGAGCCAAAGGCAGATAGATGCTCAACCACTGAGCCACCAGGTGTCCCTTCTTTCTTTTTTTTTTTAAGCACTTACCATTGTCTGACATAGAACATATTTGCCAGCTGACTGGTCCTCTCCCTAAGCCCAGAATGTATGAGCATAGAACAAGAGTGTTCACTGTTTTGCTCCGTGCAGTTCCCTCAACATCTAGGCTGTGTATTTATCAGAAGAACGATTGACTGGACATTCTTGGATTGGTATGTCATATTATGGCTCAAGACATATTTAAGAGAGTCATTGTGTTAAAATTCTGCTAATGAAAAGTTAACGTTATTTAGCTGCTTAAGTCATAAAATTCATGTCTGAGCCAAAGTACCTGCTTAAAATCTGACAACTTGGCCATTGGCTGTCCTGGGGATTCATGCATTTCTAAGTAGGGGGAAAAATGATACTTTTCAAAAATCAGATAAAGCATAAATACACTTACAAACACATAAATACCTAAACAGATACATAGTATACTCACTGTTTTAAAATTCCATGACAATAATATTGCATTGTGGTGTCCTTTGATGTGGCAGTTGATCCTCAGCAATTTATACTGAAATCAAATGTCTTCTTTTGTCCAGAGATACATTTTTGTCATCTGCCTTATTCTCACCAGGGTCTTTCATGCATCTTCTTGTTCATTTAATAGAATTTGAAACTTAACATTTAATGTAATTTTGATTTATGAATTCAGTATTTGTCGTAAGCAGGTCAGTTTTCTGTAAGGACCTGGCTTTGATCTTTTGCATCCCCCTCTGTTGACAATATCCGCGTGGCCATTCAATTATGGTATTGCTGATATGTGCATTTTTATTTTGGTTTCCAGGGATGGGGTCATGAGACTGTCCCCATAAACGCTTGTTTGTTTAAACTCTGCCCTAATGTACTGTGTTGGCAGCCCTGTTCTGAGACTGCCTGGCTCCATCAGCTAGGACCGTGCACAGTTGCAATATGTAGGTTCTGGAATTTCTTGTGTTTCCAGAGGATTGGGGAGGGGGGTGGTAGTGAATGCTGCTTTCTCTGCTTCCCACAGTGTGAGTGAGGCTGCTTTGTGGTGAAAAGGCTTCCAGGAACTGCTCTTTCTTCGTAATCAACTTCTCATCTCCTTGGATTTTGAGATGATTAACTTTTCTGGAAGAGCAACATCTGTATTCATACTCTGGTGGTACTTTGCTAAATGACTTTGTGTTAAGAATAAAGGTTTAAATACTATGTATTCTTAGCATTAGGAGTGATAGGGTCTTATAGCTGCAGTTTTAAGGAAGGGATGGGAAAGGTTTAGAATCATATGTGAGACGTATTCCCTTCCAAACAGCCAATCCCTCAAAGGTGCCCCAAGCAACATAAAAACTGTCTCTGCTACCTACCCTCCACCCCCTGATGTACCCATCACGAGGTCATAATAATTAGGATGGATATTTAATAATATGAGGATGGAAAAGATTAGACGAGGGTGTCGTAACTGCCTGGGCGTCTGTATGACCTCCAAGGCTAGAATTTGGACCAATGAGCAGAAGTTACTGGGAGTCACATTTGGGGACGATGCAAGAAAGAACTTTTTCATGGTTGAGAGGAATGAAAGTAGTACATTTCCAGTTACTCTGTTGAAGGAGAGGTTGGGTTATCAGAAGTAAATGTCAAATGGATGGTAAATCTAGTAGATTAATGACTTTTAGGCTTTTTGACTGTGACTCAGCACACACCCACTCTCACTCACTTAAATAACACAAATATTTCACACAGCAGTACTTAACCCTTAGAGGATTCATTGCATTATCTTACGCGCTCAAGAGGGGATGTTTCAGTTTAAGCCCAGTGTCCCCGCTCCAGTTGCCAGGCAGAAGGGGTTTCCTCTCAAGAAGGCTTTGTATTCATTCCATCAGACCCTTAGTTGATTGGATGAGGCCCACACACACTGGAGAGGGCAATCTGCCTTATTCATAGGCCACTGATTTGAACGTTAATCTCACGTAGAAACAGCCTCACAGACACACCCAGAATAATGTTTGACCAAATGTCTGGGCACCCCTGGGGCCCAGACAGATTGACACAGAAGATTAACCATCACAGTATATCATGACAGTTTACTTTTCTGTGCTGGTAAATTGGGTCTGGTGCTTTATGCATTATTTAGGTGAAATGCCCCTGCCCTTTCAAAGAGCTCTCCTCACAGAAAGGCTAGGTCAATAAACTCACATTTTACACCAAGTGTGCTTGAGATATAAGTCCCCGAGATCATATCATCATTAAGAAATCCAATGGGCAGTGCTTTTGTATTTTTAAGAAGGATCTCTTGTTTTGTTTTGGTTGCCTAGAGTTTAAGAGTTATGGGTTTACTGTCACATAGCAGTAAGGCAAGGGGTCGTCTTGTCACTGTAAGTGTTTGGTCAGTTTTTCTTTAACCATACATTAGGCTAGCAGACTAAGTTATTTTGCAAACAAGCAAATGGAATCTGCTAGAAACAGTTCCTCATTAGTATATTTGGGTAGCCCTACATTATCTGCCTTTCATTTAGGAACCTGCCCCCTTTTATTTTTATTTTTTATTTTCTATCGAAGGTAAATACTAGTTTGGAATAAAGAATAAAACCAAAAGGACAGGGCAGCCCAGGTGGCTCAGCGGTTTAGCGCCTGCCTTCAGCCCAGGGCGTGATCCTGGAGTCCCGGATTGAGTCCCACATTAGGCTCCCTGCATGGAGCCTGCTTCTTTCTCTGCCTGTGTCTCTGCCTCTCTCTCTCTCTCTCTCTCTCTCTCTCTCTCTGTGTGTGTCTCATGAATAAATAAATAAAATCTTAAAAAAAAAGGATAGTGATTCTACACGAGGCTTTTCCTAAATGTTCTGACATACGTATATTTAATCATATAATTTTAATGGAGTTCAGTGGAATTTTTCACTTCAGAAAATAACAAAAGTGATAAAAATTAAAATGGTAGATCAATATGTAAAGTAAAAAGTGAACTTCTTGTGCTTTGGACTCACTTCTCAGAAATAGCTGCTGAAAGATATATGTTTTCTAAGTATTACTCTATGTTGATTATGATATTCTTACAGAGATATTTTAAGGTAGAAACTTAAGTGATGAAACTGGCTTCATCACACCCATCTTTTGGAGATTAGTTTCCCTGAATCGTGGCCACCTTCACATCTTACACTGAGCACGTACGTGTCTCTTCACTACTGCTGGGCAGTGTGGGTGGGTCGCGTAATTTATTTAATGAACATCTAATATCTGCTCTAAGTTTTTCTCTGTCATCCATGGTGCTGCAGTGAAAATAGCTATATTGTACGCACCACCTTATAAAATTCATTTTCTTAGTGACGTCTAAGATGCACAGGTCTGCACCTTGCAGGGAGAGGTGTGAATGGTTGGTAGGAGGGAAATTTTTTCAGGTTTACCACCTTCAGGTTATGTCTTGGGAGCAGAAATCAGTGTTTTGCTTAGGTTGGTTCTCCAAAGGTGGACTGAACTCTTCCTGTTATCCCATTTCAGCAATTTTACATGGTCAACACAACCGTCCCCCAAATGTTGGTGTGTCTATGCCGTTTTCACTCCTATCGTGTTAATGCTCTCTGGCTTCTTCTGAAATTGCGTTACATAGCATGTTTACCTGGCAAGTAATGAAAATCCCTGTTTGAGGGCTTTATAATTAGCCATGGGGAAAAAATAACCCAGTCTAACTTTCTACTCTGTGAGGTTCAGTAAATACCATTTTGATATGCTGACAGCCCCATATGGAGTCAGCTACCAGCTATAAAGTCAACGGACCATTAAGCTGCAAACAGAATTATCAAAGCAGTTCCAGTATACTCATTTGCTAATTATTGATGGGTATTTATGTAAGGATATACAGCGGAAGCACGAGGCTGGTTTTGGCCTATTGTCCAGTATGTAGGATCTAGGGCAAAGTTTCTAGGTTCCCACATTCTTCTTTCCTTTGTTTAATTTGTTTTACTTCTGGCTTGAACACTCCCGTTCATCCCAATCTTTGCTGCTCTGTTGTCCTTTTTATCTTATGACAAGGTAGACCGTGGTCTCTTGAGTTCCTCAAGGGCTTGTAATCAGCTCCAGGAGCAGGCTGGCTGCTTTGGAAAGTGGTTGTGGCTCCTTTAGACCACCAGAGCCCCAAGTCTGTGGTTAATACTTCAGTGGCCTGAAGGAAAGAGTGTAGTTTGCTTAATGGTGTTTGCCTTAAGGATAGTCCAACTTTTGTAAGTGATTTAATAAACAAGTTTGGGGCCAGGGAAATGAAAAGAGTTTTGCTAATGATTTCTACAGTGAAAAAAAGGTAATTTGAATGGGTAAGCTGCTGAAGCCTTTTCTTTGACTGTCCGCTCGCTCCAGCACTTACATAAATCCTTTTTTAGAGGCATTAAAAAGTGCTGTGACAAGTGCAGTTACTGTGGATAAATTTAGCTCCTGTATTTTATCTACATAATCTGATTGTAATTTATATATCTTCAGCCTAGATAAAGCAAAGCCATTTCTTATTACCAAATTTTTCTTGTTGTCAACATGATGTGAGTAGGATATTGGCTTTAACTGAAGGGTAGTGATTAATCATAACAGCTCACGGAGAGATCGTTTATTGCTCTGTGTGGCTGAGTGACTGCTGGTAGAGCTGCAAGTCACTCAGGATAAACCCAGGTGGGTTAGTCACTCTCAGATGACGGCAGACGATGTGATGGATTTATTAGCCGAATTCTCTTTTACAAATCACTTCACATTCTTAGCAGGTGGAATCGAGAACAGAAAAATTATGAGTCACCGTTGAGGGAAGAATCTGTTCATTTGCAAGGAAGAGTGCAGCCAGCCGAAATGTCACAATAAAAGACAAACTACCATGAAATAGCCACTGGGAATGTTTAGTTCAGAATTCATCTTGTTAAGTGCAGAGAGGGGGTTTATGTAATTCTTAGTAATTCTTAGTAATTTAGATGTCTGATAGGCTAAGAGGGAGATGTTCATCCTGTGTAGGACTACACAGGTTGTGTCATGAGGTTTTATTGTTTTAAATTTAAGGTGAAACTTGGTTTTCTCCCCACCCCCCACCCAGGGAGCACTTTGTAACCCAGGCTGACATCCTCATGCCAAGCCTGCCTGTGACCTACCGTTTTTCTTTCCAGAGTTAGTCATCAGGAAATGGATAACAACTTAATATCAACCTTAAAAGAAAATTCTAAGGGAAATGCACTTATGAAAAGAAAAATCAGACACACTCTACCCACATTAAATGCTGGTGATTTCTGGATTATGCCTCCATTTCATCATCTGCACCATTGTATTGTTCATGAGAACAGATCGAGAGGGGGCTATCTTAAATTAAAATATGTAGCAGATAAAATGTATGCTAGTAAATTATCCTTTGTAGCTTCCTTCCCGTTTGTTGCTTGGGGAAATTGGACAGTGATGATGTTCTCTTTTGAGGTTGGAAAGGCAAGCCACATGGTAGAATGATGCACCGTAGGTATGGGCACGGGATGTGCCAGCAGCGGGAGTAGGCATCTTGTGGCATTGGGTTCTCATCTCTTGACATTTGTGGCAGATCTTGCATTTGTCCACACTTGGACATTTCTCTTGGGTCTGGAATAGGATCATGTGTACATGTTTTGGAGGCACTTCCACACATCAAGTGAACTTGTGGTATTTGTCTAGACATCAATGACATCGTTAAATACATTTGATTAAAACTGTTTGCCAGTTGCTTTGTCTAAACCAGTGGCTTTTAACTGTGTAGGATTTCCCCTAGGGAACATTCGGCAATACCTGGAGGAGATTTTTATTGTCACAATGGGAGTGGGAAAGATTTTTGTTGTCAAAACCTAATACCTCTTGGGTATCGTTGGCATTAGTAGGTAAGGTCCAGGGATATTGCTAAATATACTGCATTGTACAAAACAGCCTCCCCCCCAAAACAAAGAATGATCTGTTTCCAAATGTCAGTACTGCTGAAGTTGAGAAATCCTGGTGTAAACTACTGACATCTCTCCTCTTACTAAAGGCCTTTGGGTCTTTACAAATTTTCCCAGTTGAATTGTCTTTGGATTTTCATTGTTACAGATCTGTCGTCTTTGTTGAGATGATGATTATGGATAGAAGAAGCTGCAAGAAGTCTAAGGATTTATTATTATTATTTTTTAAGATTTTATTTAATCATCTAGGAGAGAGACAGAGTGTGAGCAGTGGGGAGAGGCAGAGGGAGAAGCAGACTCCCTGCTGAGTGAGGCTCCATCCCAGGAACTGGAGATCATGACCTGAGCATGACGCTTAACCATCTGAGCCACCCAGCTGCCCCGAGAAGTTATTATTTCAATATTAGAATAAACTGAGGATCTATATATTATTTTATGAAATATATTAGGGAAATCAGGGTAAGTCTATAGGGTGCATAGTGAGCTGCTATGACAGACAGACATGAAGTCTCAAAGGCCTGATATGATTGAGTTTAATTGTACTGTTCTCCTCACAGTCCAGTGTGGTTTAGGAGGCAGCCTTTGCCATATGCTCCATTCATGGGCCCAGACATTTTCCATCATGTGGCTCTGCTATTTTCAGAAAGTCACTTCCTTTGCTGCATTTTCTGGGCAGATGGGAAATAAAGTGCCTAGAGAAGGCACAGCCTCACTTTTCATCAGCTAGAATGAGTCATGGGGCCCCAACACAGATGCAGGAGACCCACCAAGAAAAGGGAGCAGAGGTGGTGAGGCCTGGTCCTTGACCACAGGGAGCAATGGTGGCTGTGCACTGCATGCAGGTATCTGCATCTGGCCAGGTCCCTGGACCCCCAGGGAACTGAATTGTATTATAGTTCAGTGTTTATTGAATATTATGCAGATGATGAGATCATCTGTCTATAGAATAGAATAAAACATGTCACATGTTAATAGGTGTCGGTCAATGAATATTTATGAAGTCTCTTTAATTGTTGAACATATAGCATTCATTTGTTTCTTCCAAATACTTCTAAAAAGACTTTTTTTTTCTTCGTAAAAAAGAACTTTATTGAATGTTGAGCTGACAGCTTTATTTCTTCTCAGAATAAGATATAGGATTACCAAATTTTCTTTTATTTATTATTTTGTGCCCCAAAATCAGGATTAATGAAGTAGGAAACAGTGAATCTAAAGGGGATAAGTCTTCAAGTACTCAGGTTCTTTAGGGATTATAAGACTACTCTGATTTTCTATTTCTTCTTGAGTCAGTTTTGCTCACACATTGGTTTTGGAGAATTTTTCCATTTCATTTGTATTTTAAGAATATTGGCAAAGATTCCTCATATTCTCATATTACCTTATTTAATTAAGTTCTTTATCATTTGTAGATGTAACATTTTATCCTTATATTCTTCCTTTAAAAAAAACAGTCTTTGCAGGGCTTTGTCCATTGTATTAGCTTTTATTAGCTTCTAAAAACAATTTTTGGCTTTGTGTATGCTCCTTTTTTGTTTTGTTTTGGGGTGGTTTATTTGTTATTTTTCTGATTTCTAAAATTGAGTGTTAGCTCATTTTTCAACCTTTCTTATTTTTCAACACACTCATTTTAGGTTATGAATGTCTCTTAATTTCTCACATTTTAATAGTAGAGTTGTATTTGTATTATCCGAGATTCTAAATATTTTCTAATTTCTGATGTGATTATTGTACATAGTCAATGTTCACTTAGATCTATGCATATATTGACCACATTATTTTCTTGTAATTCAGTTTTACATTTTAGATCTTCCTCCTGGGATCCCATTCCTTTTGAAAGAACAATTGAGGGGGACTATTGTTGAAAAACTCTGTTCTTCTTTGTCTCAAAATATCTTTATTTCTCTTATACTGTTGAGAAGTATTTCTGCCATGTATATAATGCTGGATGGACAGGTGTTTTGTAGTAGCACACTGACAATATAATTGTGTTCTCTTTGGTTTTTTAATTGTTGCTGAGACATCAGTTGTCAGACTGATTATCACTCTTTTAATGATATTCAGTCTTTTTCCTTCTAGCTCCTTATAAAATTCTCCTTATTTTTGGTGTTCTGCAGTTCTACTGTAATGTTTCTAAAAGTAGATTTCCTTTTACTTACTCTAATTGGGTTTTATGTGGCTTACTGAGGTTGTAGATTATTCCGTTATCAGTACTGGAAAATTCTCAGTTATTACATTTTCAGATATTGCCTCTTTCCTATTCTGTCTTTAGAATTCCAGACAGACTTCTTGTAGGTGTAATCCTCCATGTTTCTTAATTTTTCTTCCACATTTTCATCATTTTGTCTTTGCTGAAAATTTTCTTGGTCATTTTTGTAAGGTGCTTTTATTGTTTTCTTGTTCCTTACAGGATTTGCATTTCTTCTTTTATTTCCTTAAATATATTAAGTACAGTTGACTCTTGAACCACATGTGAGTTAGTGGCACCCACACCCCCACTCAGTGCAGTTGGAAATACGTATATAATATTTGACTCCCTCCAAAGCTAAACTACTAATAGCTTACCAATAACATAAAGTTGATGGACACATATTTTGTATGTTTTATGCATTAACTGTATTTATGTATTATACTGTAAAAATATCTGCATATAAGTATTATTCAAGAGTCAGCTGTATACCAATATCTGAAATCTTTTAAGATCTGATTTTTTCCTTTTTATCTTGTTAATGGACCTTGTATGTTTTGCCTCTTTTCTGATCAGTTGGAAAGAAGCAATAACAAGACTGTCCTTATAATATTATTGTTAGGATTAACCAATGAATATACTCCATATACTTTGAATGGTGAGTGGTTCATAATAAGCTCTTAATAAATGTTACGCATTGTAACAATACTACTAAAAATAGTGATGATCCTTATTGTTTAGTGATTATTGATAGTGAGCTATTTTTTTTTTAACTTTGTGAGAGCTGGTCAAATGTTGCATTGAAGAGGGAGTCTCTCAAAACAGATTTGCTTGCTTCTATCAGACACCTGTGGGCAAATGACTCACTTTATTTTTTTAAAGATTTTATTTGTTCATTCATGAGAGACACAGAAAGAGAGGCAGAGACATAGGCAGAGAGAGAGTCAAGCTCCATTCAGGGATCCTATTGTGGAATTCGATCCCAGGACCCTGGGATCATACCTGAGCTGAAGGCAGGTGCTCAACCGTTGAGCCACCCAGGTGCCCCAAATGACTCACTTTAATTAAATGTTCAGCTTGAGGGTGTTTTGGCCTACTGGGTTGCATGGGCTGGCATGTGGTTATGAATTCTCAGGGGATGTTTCCTCACCTAGGTACACATCCTACTATCCAAGTCAGTGCCAAGGTTTTACTAAAGATGGCCTTCTGCAGGCCCTGGAGGGTGTGTGCTTGGGTCTCAGCCTCATGGGAGGAGTCTGCTTTAGACACTGTACTGCAAGTGGGCTTTGGTTCTTGTCCACCGACTCTCAGCACCATGAAGGTGTTCCAGCGGTTCGGTCAGATGGCCTGCAAGGAATCGATGCTTCCCTACTAAGCTTTACCCATCTTATGTTTGGGTTCCGAGCATTCTTTACCTTTTGCTACTCATTAATCCTTTTCCCTCATGCTTTAGAAAAAAACAAAACAAAACATTTTTTAGTTATTTTCCTTGCAAGAGTCAGAGTATCTTCTCTAATACCATTGTAAATAGATGTTTGTGACTTATTTTTTGAGTGTAAATCAGCCTTTAAATGAGAGCAGCCAATTCTTTTTATGTTGTTGGTTTTCTCTGACTGGACAAAACTGAGTGACGGTCATGCTCAAAGCTGTGCTACAGATGATGTGTATCTTTCTGGAGCTTTGGCTTTGAAGGATAATAAATAATTTAAAGTATTATTTTTATATTGTATTAAGCCAGATTTAGATCTGTAATGAAGTAGCAAGCGAGGTTTTCATGAATATTTTTGCTATACATTGTGAGAACAGGAGAAAGTGTTGCCCTAGAGCACACTCTGTGCACTACTGGCTGTTAGTAGGGGTGCTTCAGGATGAGGAGCTGGGGTGGCCGTTTTTATTATTGTCCCCTCCCCCAACCCAGTAAAAGCAACCTGCTCTTGGAGCTGTCAGCAGTGTCACACCACTATCAGTGATAACCTGGCAGTGAGAGCATTGCATGAAATGTCCCAAAATGGACACATTGTTTTCTTTTTTCCTTTGTCATTTGTCATTATTCTCTTTTACTTTTTTTTTCTCCTCCCTGCTTTACTCCTGGGATCTTTTTTTACTTCTTTCTTATTTTCTTTTCTTTCTTTTTTTTAAAAGAATTTATTTATTTATTTGAGAGAGAAGCATGAGAGAGAGCTCAAGCAGAGGCGAGGGACTGAGGGAGAGGGGAAAGCAGACTCCCCGCTGAGCAGGGAGCCTGATTGGGGGATCCATTCCTGGACCCTGAGATCATGACCTGAGCCAAAGGCAGGTAGATGCTTCACTGACTGAGCCACCCGGTGCCCCCAAAATGAGAATTCTTAATCAACTTACTCAGGCTTTCTCAGTCAATTGGAAACACATCAATTTTAAGTTGATCTGCAATACTTACCATTTAGTAAATTAATGAAATGTATCAAATGTCAATAATAGTGAAGGCCGTTTTCTTTCAGACTCTGCTCAGAATCATGTGTTTTGGTAACTGGGCAGCCATGAGCAATTGTTCCTTTAAGCTTCTCCATCCCTCTCCTTTGCAGAATTTATTTTTGACATGAATAAATGGAAGTAAAATGTTCTTAATGGTGGATGGTGCTTACGTGATATGTAGGCCTGGTTCAAAAGCTCTATGGTGTATTTTGTATATGTAGGCTCTCCCGTGGCCCTGGCAAGCCGTTCCCCTCCATCACGTAGCTGTGACTATGACTGTGTTAGGGATTTATTAATAGGCCCTTGATGCAAAACCAGTTTGTAAGCTGGGGGCTCCCGGTAACTCTTGCAAGGAAACCAAGTTCTCTAATGAGTGATGTGTTCATGCTCTTGCTGCTTATGGACCGCCAGCAGTAGGAGAGGCTCTCTGTGCACCCCCACTTCCCCCAATCTACGGCAGAAGATACCACTGATGGTGATCTGTCTGTGATCCTCCAGCACTTTCTGTTAGTTCAGGCATGCAGAGCAGAAAGCCAAGATGAGGGAAGAATGTAATAATTTTGAGTTTCTGCATTCCTCTGTAATCTTACTCCTCTTCCTGTGGTCAGACAAGATAGGTTCCTGTCCAGCTCCTCTCTGGGCCTCTGTTTATATAACCGCTCGTAAAATCACCCTGCGATGATGGCAGTCGAAAGATTCCTTTTCTCTTTTTATTCCTGAAGAAATATTCTAAAAATACATAAATAAATAAATAAAATAAGAATTATAATTAGGAATGGTTACCAAAAGAGATGTATTTCCAGGTTAATGCCATTTGGGGCTGGTTTTAAATCCCAACACTCTAGTGGGGTTATTGAAATACTGGATAAAGTGACAAAAATCAGCCAGAGCTTTTGAGTTTTTGACAAGTCAATTCCAGGCTGTGGTGAAAGTCAATGTCTAAATAAGGTCCTGTTGCATTATATACTCCCCTCTTTTAAAATCTCAAATTACCCCATCTTCTCCCCGTGGAAGGCATAATGGTTGCAAAATGAGCAGGAAATTTATTCTTCTATACTCATCTGGCATGAATTGTTTGCCTCACGTAAGTTGATGAATTGCTGCTTCCAAGGCTGATGTGATAGTTTTTGTTTTGTTAAATAGCTATAAATCTCACCTAATACAGTCTTAGTGATAACAGGAGGGAAAAAACCATAAGTTACTATCTGTTATATTTCATTGATTAAAAATAATTGTTACTAGTAAAACTTCATTTTTACAAACATAATTTGATCTCACATAATTGATAGGAGAAAATTCAGGGAATTTGTCCAGACTCTGTTTACAGCTGATTTTTTTCAAGAACTGCCACATGCAATAATCCAAATGAATTCTGTTTATGTAATAAAGCAAGCAGAATTTATAGTGAGCACTCAGAATGAATTACCAACAGCTACAGAAGCAGTATATTATTATTATTTTAACATATTCTGATTCTTTTGCAAAATTGAAATATTTTGTGATATACTTTCCTCGCATTTTTGTTTGGTTGGTTTGTTTTAAGAATCACAGAAGGACTTACTTGAAGTTTCCTGTTCAGTTACTTGAGGATCATGACAGAGAACGAGAGACGATCAGATCTATACTAAAATATTCCTCCTTTCAGGGCTGCTCCTGCCTGCAAACCAGCATATCTATTGTTTTAGGCACTCAGAGTTTCCTTCACTGGGGAGGGAAAGGCATGCCATGATTTTGGTGCTTTCTGGACAGTTTTATTTTAATTACAAGCTGATCTATGTTTTTGATGCATGATTCCAGCATTATGGAATATTCCTTGTAATTAATCACTTTCATTAGACTTTTTTTTTGTCACTGCAACAAAAATCAAGCCATCTGATGGCCCGGTATCTCTGTTTCTGGGATAGTCACTGAAACTCCTGTTTGTTCAGGAACTGCACCTGGGTGATGCCAAGAGTCAAGGTTCCATATCAAGGCCAGTGTTGGTGCTGCAGCTCCTACTCAGCTGCTTGGCCCATGGTTGACTGATGAATGGTGATCAGTTCCCACAGCAGTCCTGTGGGAGGAGGTACAATGACTCAGGTCATACTAAATTTTGAAGATTAATTCAAACTCTAGAAACCGGATTTATTACTGAACTATTTCACCTGCATGAGGAGAAGAGGGAGGGAGAATAATGTCCAGGGTCCTTATATTTGGGTAGACCATATATTGTTTGATTTGGAGCTGTCTCCCTGGGACCAACATCTCTAGTGCTCCCTCCACCCCTTTTCTCTCTGCTATTCTGTGTGGCCAGCGGAGGTTCTGGTCCACAAAACTATACTAGGTTCATTCTTGAAATCCTCCACCCTTGGCCTGATTTAAAAATATATATATTTTATTTATTTATTTGACAGAGTGTGCACAAGCAGGGGGAGCAGACTTCCCACTGAGCAGGGAGCCTGATGCAAGACTCCATCTCAGGACCCTGAGATCATGACCTGAGCTGAAGGCAGATGCTTCACTGACTGAGCCACCTAGGCTCCCACCTTGGCCTGATTCTTAAAACAATACTGAATTAGTAAATTTTTTTTCCCCTTGATGATATAGAGCCACCTAGTTGTATTTCCCTCTCACTGGGCAGCCTCAGAAAGAAGCAGGGGTGAGGACCCTTGGGAAAGAGGGAGCCATGGCGGAGATGTTAGTTAACTTTGAGGGAGCCTAAGGGAAGCCTGGACAAGTTCCCTGAATTTTCTCCCCCATCAGTTATGCGAGATCAAATTATATTTGTAAAAATGAAGTTTTACTAGTAACAGTTATTTTTTAAACAATGAAATGTAACATATTTATTCAGTCCTCCTGAATAAAATGTCATCTGAGCAGAGACCTGAATGAAGTGAAGGACCAAGCCTTGGCTATATCTGAGGGGATCAATGTTCTGGGCAGTGGGAACAATGAGTGCAAATGCCCTGGGGCAGGAGCATCCTTGATGTATTAGAGGAGAGCCATGGAGGCCAGCGGAGTGAGGCAGGAGTGTGTGTTGGGGAAAACACTAGGGACAAAACAGAGCTGTGGCTGATAAGAGTCTGTGGGCTGTGGTAAAGATTTTGGCTTTTCTTCATCAGGATTTTGAACAGCAGGGCACTCAATCATGAAAGGTGTCCTAAATGGATCATTCTGACTACTCTGTGGTAGCAGTGATCCAGGTAAGAGATAATGGTGGCTTGCATCAGGGTGGTAGTTGCGGATTTGGTAGCAAAGTGATTGAATTCTGGATGTATCTTGATGGTGGAGTTGCCAGGGTTTGCTGATGGGCTGGATGTGAAGTGTGCTTGTGTGTGTGGTGGGGGGTGGAGGACGTGGTGCGAGGACAGGAGAGAGAGTGTGTCAGAGCCAACGCTGACTCCAGGGCCTTTGGCTTGAGCGCCTAGAGAGGCACACTGCTCATAGAGTCTGGAAATTCTGTAGGAGGAGCATGATGGAGGTGGGAATGAACAGTTTGCTCTTGGCCCTGTTACATTGAGTTGTTGGTGGAAATGTCAAGGTGGAAGGTGTATGTGCGTCTAGTGTTCAGAGATAGTCCTGGTTAGTGCTAGAGTTGGATGCTGTCGGCTAACAGTTGGTGTTTGAAGCCATGAGATTGAGTGACCTCAGTTGTAAGATGAGTGCAGATGGAGAGGATGTACTAGGGCTGGGTTCTGGGAAATTCCAGAGGTTGGCTGATGAGAAGCAGCCGCAGAGGAGTCTAAAGAATGATAGGTAAGCTGAGAGTGCTTGATGGCTCAGGTGCTAGCTGTCCTGGTCTGCTCAGGCAGCTATAACGGAACGCCACAGACCGGGTGGTTTATCAACAACAGAAATGTATTCCTCACAGTTTTGGAAGCTGGAATTCTGAGGTCAGGGTATCGGCATGGTTGGGTTCTGGTGACGGCTCTCTTCTGGGCTGCAGATGGCCAGCTTCTCCATGGCATCCTTACTTGGTGGAAGGGGTGTGGGAGCTCCCCAGGGTCTCTTTTATAAAGGCGCTAATCCCGTTCATAAGGGCTCTCCCCCCTCATGACCTCATCCTTTCCCAAAGGCCCCACCATCAAATACTGTCACATCAGGGGTTAGGATTGCAACATACAAATTTTGGGGAGACACAGAAATGGAATCCATAACAATGTTTTTAAGGGGGAGGGTAGTGATCAGACATAGGGAACACTGTTCATGACATCAAGTAAGCAGAAGACTGAGAGTTGGCCATTGGATTTGGCAATCTGGAAATCATTGGTGATCTTACCCTACTAACTACTTAATTTTTCCCAGCCTATCTTTGTGCTCTGCAAGTCTGGCCTCAACCTGGTTCATGGTACTTGCATAGCTTGCTTCCAAATACTTGTACCCTGCCACCTGTTGTAGCCGTTGCCCTTGGTTTTGACAGGCAAGAAATTGATCTGTGAATTGTGCTGTATAGAGTTGTCAGGGCAGAAAGTTCCTAAGAGAAGAAATGTGTGAAAGAGTGAGATTTTGTTGGGATTACTCTCCAGTTCACAGAGCTGTAATGTAGATGCCGTTCCATCTCATAATTTTGAGTGGCTAGTGACTCTTCTAATTCAGATAGACCTACAAAATGTGTTTTGATTTTTTAAAAAAACACATCACTAATATTTTTTCACTAGTGCGTTTAAAACATGTACAGTCAATAAAAATGTTCTCATGTAATGTAGTGATGGGAAGGATTTAGATCTACAATAACCAGATAGTAAGTCCTGTGGTAAGGGCACATTTTCTAAGGTCTGTGTTTTGCCAAGAAGTTCTGCTTTGGGGTAATTCAGTGTTTTTAGAGGAGGACTTATTGGTAGAAGAGAGTTTGGATTTTGGTAGTATTCACCCAAATGGTAGGTTTAAAGAATGGAACCACATCTGGGGCCACGTTTTATATTCAGACATGACTGGTAGGTCACAGTATTTGTCCATCAACAGCAGAATGCCCGCAAGCTATCGGTGCTTTGGCTTGGACCTAACTGATTATGTATGAATCACGCCTCTTCTCTTGAAGAATATATTCTGGATCTTCCTCACCTGCAATTTAACAAGAGGGATTTCACTGCACATCCTAAATATGTCAGATCTCCGGTTGGATGCTTATAGATAGAGTCATCCCACTTCTTTTCTCATGGTATGGTTCATATTCAGTGCCAACACACTTTCAGTGAGGTGTAATTAAAGATGCCTTTAATTATTGTAATTAGGATGTTAATCAGATTTGTACATGAAGAAAGTAATCTTCAGTTGCGTGTTTCCATAAAAGTAGTACTCTTTTTAAATATTTCATTCTCAGGGAAATAACATTTTATGAGGTGTACTTGTTGGGGTAAACAGGAACTTCTCTTTTAAATAATTTATTTAGGATTGACTTACCAGGCAATATAAATCATTGAAAGGAGACCCACAAGTAGTAGTTCTGAGAAATCTGACCCAGAATCTAAGGCTTTCTTGAGTAATCATGTTTATGTCCTAGACTTCTAAAATAATTTGTGTTTTGCATCTGTTTTATTCTCTTAATTATACAATACATATGTTTGGAGGAGTTATTCTAAAATTGACATTTTATACATAGTTAGCATGTAAATTAAGAGACGTCTTTCTGTTGCAAATGTACTCTTGAGTGTACTAGTTCCTGGTTATAGGTCGGCCTCATCCCTCTGAGTGTTATTTGTTGAATGAGGTTAAGAATAACTAGTTCATTGGACTTTTTGGAAGCACTAAAGTTACATGTGTGAATGTGTTCGGTACACAGTGAACACACTCAGTAGATGCTATGTAATCAGAATTGCCGAGCTCATATCTGTCGGGCTGGGGAAAGAGGATAGATAACTTGCTTCCCTTTTGGAAGCTGTGTGAGGAACATTTACTGGGTCCTCAGTGCTGGGCACGAGGATAGTGAGATAGAGCATGTCTTCCTCAATGATCTTCTTGTCCAGTGACTTACATCATAGCCATGTTTAATATAATAATTTTTTTCTGCAGTCCTTCTTAATCTTTTTGGGGTCATAGAGTCCTTTAACAATCTGATGGACTCAAAAAAACTTCTTGGAAGGGGCCTTCAGCACACACATGCATACTCACAATTTCGTTTTCCATTTTATGGGCTACAGTTTAAGAATCTTTGTTGTAGGGAATATAATAACTGGTCAAAGTGAAACTGTAGTAATGGGCCTGTCTGGGATTAGAAAATCGATCTCGCTGTTGGGCTTTTGGTTAAGAGAAATTCCTAGTGGTCCAAGTATGGCGGCTGAAGAAATGGAAAAACCAAGCCTGAGTTATATTAAAGTCATATGCAAAGGGTGGGTCTTAAGCTCCAGTTTCTCTTTTGGGGATGCTTTAGGAAGTTGATGGAAGCATAATGTTCTGGCTTTGGAGCCAGACTGAAGAGGAACTAGAAGCACAGAGGATGTTTGTGGCTGTGAAACATCCTGAAGAGGATGGCTGCTAGGTTAACAGTGAGAGCCTGGATCGCTCCAGATTGCTTGAATCTCTAACTCTTCTTTTTCTTTTCTTTTAAGATTATTTTTTTATTTGAGAGAGGGAGAACCAGAGAGAGAGCACAAGCAGGGGAAGCAACAGAGGGGGAGCGGCAGAGGGAGAGGGAAAAGCAGGCTCCCCACTGAGCAGGGAGCCCTATGCGGGGGCTCCATCCCAGGACCCCAGGATCATGACCAATGGAGCCACCCCGGTGCCCCTCTCTAATTATTTTCTGAAGCAAAACTAATAGTACGTGGTTAAAGCAAATTTTAGTTTATTGTGAGTAAGGGCCTTTGTGTGTAGGGTATGTGACCAGCACCAGCAAGACCAACCCCAAACCTCACCTGCCATTCTCACTTAGGATGGATTTAACCACTGGACTAAAACAACAGTGCCTGAGAGAGAGAATATCAGTCTGTGTAGCTTGGAGTATGGAGACAGCAGGGGCGTGTGCAGGGTGGAGCATTGTTTGTGGCAGAAATGTATTGTGAATACTGCCTTCAGCTGTATCCTCTTAACTAAGTCGCATCCTTTGGTTAGTTGACTGCTCAGAGCAGCTGTCAAGCATGTGAAAACTCTAAACTCATACTTAATTTAAAATTTAATTCAATTTTTGATTCCTATTTGAAGCAATTATATGATCTTTGATCATTGTCTGGTTTTAGTTTTGACATTTAAAAATGTAACTTCTAAATGAAAATCTTCTTGATGAGTTTTTAAAATTGGTTTGTTTCCATGAAAACAGGCCATTGGAGTGGACATAGTTCTATTACCACCACACCTGATGGTGCATTTGACCCTCCTCCTTTTCCCCAGAAATCTCCCCTCCTCCTTCCCTACTCATCCTTTATTTAACACTAAGCCCCTGCCAAGCCATGTGCCAAATGCTTTGTGTGGGTTCTCTCACCTACCGGTCATGAGGCTCTCCCAGGTGAGTACTGTTAAGAGGCTCCTTTTTGTAGGTAAGGAAACCCACCTAGATAGGTTAGGTCATTTTCTGATGCCACACATCCAAGTCAGGTGCAGCTGGGATTCCACTTTGTACCAACTAGAGTCTCTTATTTCCTGTGTGGCATGGCTTCCTCTGAAGGTACCAGGTAATCTCAGGCTCCTGGAAGATACAGCCTATGAGAAGACCTAAGGATTGATTCATTATAATTTTCCCCTTGACTAGGAGTCTTTTTGTTCTTTTCTTTTGCTCTACTGACCCTTTAGAATGGTAATAAGATGGTGTCTTCATTGGTCAGGGTTCTTCAATAGAAGCAATTTTTACATCTAGTTTTATGATCCATTTTGAATTAATTTTTATGCAGGGTAATTTTTGTAATTAATTTGTAATTGCAAAGTCTCTGTCTAGGTTCATTTTGTTTTCATGTGACTGTCCAGTTGTTCCACTACCATTTATTGAATAAACTATCTTTGGTCTAATGCATTGCCTTTGCTCCTTTGTCAAAGATCAGTTGACTGAGTATATGTTTGTCTGTTTCTGGGCTCTCTCTTCTGTTCCACTGATCTCTATGTTCATTCTTTCATCAGTACCACACTCTCTTGGTTACTGTAGCTTCATAGTAAATCTTAAAGTCCATAAAACCTTGAGAATCATTTTGCTAATATCCACAGAATAAGTTGCTGGGATTTTGATGTGAATTGCCCTGAATCTATAGAGCAAGATTGGAAGAACTGGCATCTTGACAATATTGAGTCTCCCTATCCATGAACATGGAATATCTCTTTATTCAATTCTTTGGCTTCATCATAATTCTTCCTTACTCTGAGGAGATAGATCACTCTTTTGTTCTATTCAAGCCTTCACCTGATTCAGGGAGATCCATCTACACGGGGAAGAGCAGTGTGCTTCAGTCAGAGTCCATTGATTTCAGTGTTAATTCACCCAAAAATGTCCTCACAGAAAAATCATGTTGACCAAATATCTGGGCACTTGTGTCCCAGCCATGTTCACACATAGAATAAGCCATTACAAATAGCAGCTGTGAAAACTGTTAAGAGATAGGCTGACTTATGTAATTAGATCTATACAGTGGGCATGTTAATGTAAATTTTATGCAAGTTTGTTTTTTTCTTTCTTTTCAAAGCTTACACCTAAGGAAAACTTTTGAATGGAAGTTATTTTGCTACAGCAAAGAAAGTAACTTTAAAGAAAGAAATAAGTCAAGTATGTGTGTGTGAGAGAGACCTGTGAGAATAAAATCTTTAACAAGAAAGTGTCTTTATTCTATTGAACTTGGAGCTCTGGACCTTTGTGATATGTCAATTCAGTCTTGACAGTTTCTCTGCAGAGTGAGCGAATAAAAGACCTGTGGGAAGTTTTTCTGAGTGGAGAGAAAAAAGGTCTCCGACTCTTTGGAAGGATATTCTTTAAAAAGCAGGAACATGTTTAAAGCAATAGCAGAAATGCCTGTAAAGTGAGATATTGGCAGCTGGAGAAGAATTGGAGAGAACATACTAGGAAGGGAGAAATTCCATATTTTATTGGATAAAAATCTCTAACCAGAGAATAACGATCAGGGTTTAACTTTCTCCTAATAGTTTTAGAGGCTGTGTATCCTCTAGGCTCTTAAAGATTTGATGCAGAGTAATATGAGTTATTCTTTGAGAATGTCATAAATAGTTATCTTTATGGCTTTTGTTTTGTAAATCTTGGTTGTTTATACTGCTAAGAGGTATTTGGGAACTCCAGAGAAGCAGTTGGCTCCTTGAGGATGGGCAGTACCTTGTATTTCTTTCATTTCTGGGTGATGCCCTCATCTGAAATGAACAGTACTAGTGTTGCCTAATGGGGCTGTAGTGCATATTCCTTCAGAAGAACTCCAGAGAAATAGTAAATGTCTGTCCAACCTCCTAAGATGTTTATGATGCCAACTCAATTAAATGGATAAATCTCTGGCTTTCTGGGTTATATGCGCTGCAGCTGCCATCTAAAATGACTGCTTATATCAATGTGTAAGCAGTTACAAGCCAGGCACATGAAAGAAGTGGCAGTTCATTTGTGAATGCTTGTGGTGTGCTATTGAGTTAAATCGTACTTTATTGAAAGGTCTGTGTAATATCCATGGTAACAGTGGTTCTGCGTCTGAATCCAACAACTTATATTTCAACAAAAGATTAGTAAAACAGACACAATTTGCAAAGCCATTGAATCTGTCTGTCCTTCCTCCTGTGATAGAAATGTACCAAACACCTGCCATGTGCGTTTGTTACAGGTACTAGGCATGCTGTAGTAATGCAAGGGGCATGGATGGAGTGGATGGTGAGGCAGGAACTGCCGTCAGGCAAATGAGTACAAATGAGTAAAATGTGTAATTAATTATACGTTGTGTATAATTGTGAATGTCTGAATGGAAAGACTCTGGGACTCCAGCTGATCCTGGAAGTTAGGGAGGACCCATTAGGAAGTGATGGTTAAGGTGGAGAGTTTGCTGGGGATGCAGTGAGGAAAGTGTTTCTATGCCAAAGGAGGAGGGCATCAGGCCAGTAATGATGTCGCTGGAGGGGAAGACTCTAGAGAAAAGCAGTGTGGACAGCGAAGGGAAGAATAGTTGGAGAAAAAAAAAAAAAAAGAATAAGAATAGTTGGAGAGGGACCCAGTCGGGCAGGACATCAAGTAGGTTTGAGGGGTTTGAAATTTATTCTAAGATTCATTGGCTGTGTGAAATGATCTCGTGTCTTATTTTAAAAGGCTTATATTGCATATAATATTCAAAGTCAAGAGCTGTGCCATATCTAACAAAGAAGATCTAATAGAAATAAAGAGCTCTTACAAATCAATATTTTTTTTTTAAAAAGAGCAAAGCTTGATTTTAATAAATAACAGGTATGAGAGGACTCCCAGACACTCCTGGAAATTTGTGAAGCCAGGCAGTGGAATCTGTGATTCTCAGGCTCGGAAAAGAGGTCTGGTCTGTAGGGATAAATGTGGCATCTGTTGTCATTGCTGGGATTAAAGTCATATGAGAAAGGACTTTGTGTCGGTTCCATGGGTGGCTTTGTACTTGTGTGGGAGGAAGTTGAATGGAGGCAATAGGGAGTGAAGAGTTAAGTCTTCTTTGCTTAAGTTTGGTTTTGGGGGGGATCCCTGGGTGGATCAGTGGTTTAGCCCGTGCTTTTAGCTCAGGGTGTGATCCTGGTGTCCCGGGATGAGTCCCACATCTGGCTCCCTGCATGGAGTCTGTTTCTTCCTCTGCCTGTGTCTCTGCCTCTCTCTCTGTCTCTGTCTCTCATGAATAAATAAATAAAATCTTTTAAAAAAAAGTATGGTTTTGGAGGGGAGCAGAGAAGTAGGGTATTGACGGGTCAGAAAAGAGAGTTCAAGGGAAGTTTTTATACAAGATTGCATCATTCTAGGACTTGTAGGGGATGGCTTGGCTCAGTCTTTTTTTTTTTTTTTTTTTTTTTATGCTGCAGTGATAAGTCTGGTCCCTATAGTTTTGGAGAGGGCAGATGGGCATCAGAGTGGGAGCAGGAATGGGGAGGTGAAAGACTCAGATTTCCCTGGACCTGGGTACAGGATTGGAAGTGGTCAGGGATTTTGTTTTGTTTTGTTTCTTATTTAATTTAAGTTCAATTAGCCAACATATAGTACATCATTAGTCTCAGATATAGTGTTCAACTATACATCAGTTGTGTAGAACACCCAGTGCTTGGTTTTCACATAAGGAGAACACGCATGGCGGCTGGGGTGGCCCCTTCAGACAAGCACCACTTAATCTGTGTGTCATTGATGGAGGCACCCCTTGCAGCTCTTGCCCTAGACGGCACTGCATGCCTTTCTCAGGAGCTGGCAAAAAAGCACCATGCAGTCCCCTCAAATATCCTCAACAATGCATTACTGCCAATAGATATGCACTGATGTACTTGCCCCATTTAAACAGGCAAATGAAATACCATAAGAGCTTATTAGAATGCATTCATTTTCCAAGGAGCTGTGACTTGCAAGAACTGTAGGAGCAACTTCACTACAAGTGATGTGAAGTTGCAAAGCTACTGCTTATGCCAGATTGGAGTGCCAATGTGAGGAAATCTGATTTGAATTCTGAGTTTTAGGATGATCTCACATGTGCTAGTGTTCTTGTTTGTGTGTGCTTTCTTTTTTTTGTGTGTGTGTGCTTTCTTTGTGTGTGTGTGTGTGTGTGTGTGTGTGCTTTCATGCGTAATGCAAAAAACAGAAGTTGGGCTTGGATGTGCAAGACATGTAGACTATGGCACAATAGTGTGCTTTGCAGGTAAAAAAGTAGCTGTTGTGTGTAAACATTCATACTGATATAAGCATTGTGTATTATCTATTCACTATTGATCTTGGCCTCATAAAAAAACTTCAGCAAGTGACTGTCTTTGTGCCTGATGTATCCTATTGTATTAACACTATTACTGCCAAGTGTAACTGGAGAGATTGGCATTTTACCACTAGATAACAGGTGGTGATCAATTTTAAAATAATGTGATGAAGCAGGAATAGAGGCTAAAAACAAAGTGGATTCCCATCACAGTTTATATTAGGCATTATTAAATTGTCAGGTAGATTTTCTTTTTTGGTTCCAGTTTGTCAGTGTTTGAAGATGTGATCATTAGCATTAATTAGCATTAATATCCAAGTTAGGGAGAGGTAGTTAAGGGATTAGTGGGCTAAATAGTATCATCTCAGTCTGGAAGAAATTTTTATTCTAATTATAATTTCTGAAATTAATAAAATATTAACCATGTGGTTTGTATACCCATGGCCATCATTTTGTATTCGTGATCTGATATACAGGTTTATTAAAAGTTTAATTTGGATCATAGGGATTTCGTTTGTGGATCATTAAAGCATCATTTTGCAGTATTTCATATATGTTCTTCTAAAAGAAGACTGAATTAAAAAAAAAGTAACAGAAGACTGTGTTATGTAAACATTGAATGCATTAAAGAGGGAGCAATGGAGAGCATCATCAAAGAATACTTCACTTTCACCATGGTCGATCCTGTGTCACCAGACTGGTAACTGCCAGGAAGCTTTTTCTCATTCAAGGCTTACAACCACCCAATGAAATCATCCCCAGGAAAAGTCACGTATGACCCTGGAAGAATCTAATTTCAACACAAAGGAACTCTCCTGCTCTCATTCCCAATATTGAGGAAAATTCTGAACAATGTGTAGAATGTTAAGTAGCAAAGGGCTTTCTTGTTAAGAGTCTGTAAATACCGACCCAGGTTTTAATGATTATAATGGCCTAAATATTGCATGTTTTACTAATGTAGACTATTCTGTGGTTCATACCACCACTCATTGTTTCTCCTGTAACCAAAAGTCATCACTCTCTGTCGGTTCCTTCCAACAGTTCTTAGATTGTATTTTTGTGAAATTCTGGTCTTCAGAGCAAAATAATAATATTCCTTTTTGTAATTGTTCAAGTACATTTATATAACTGAAAGAGTCCCGGAAAATTGAATTGAGATTTTTTTTCCTACAGTCTACGATGGCGAGTACTAAGGAATGTATGCACGTATGTGTGTGTGTGGCAGGATAATTTTTTTTGGCATTTCTCACAAGCTACTACTATCTTCATCTAAGTTGTATTGATTACTGAAGACAGGGCACTTTTATCTGGATGTGGTCCCTTGCACACTGTGGGAGCTGACCGATCCCGTGGACCTGTCAAGTCATTTTGTGATCTCCCCTTCTGTTTGTGGGAATAGTTTAGTTTGAACCCCGTATGAAAAATTAATGTAGATACTTTCCTTCAAAAACCTCCAAGGGAAAGAACTGTACAGTCTTTTATTCTTAATAGTAAGTATAAGCGCTTCCATTTATAATTCAAGATCCACTGTTGCCAGTTCTTTTCTTCAGTGAAATCAGTGTTAAAGAATAGTTTCCTGATAAGTCAAAGGCTGCTGCTGCCTGACATCTTATTGTAAGGCCCAGTTCTGTTGTGCCAGGAGTTTCTGTGGATTGAGAACTCTTATTTATCTCTTCTTCCTCCAGAGACCCCATTAAAATGATAGTAAAGGAATAAAAAATACATAAACCAACAACAGAGAGAATCGAAGGGAGACCAGTGCAGAAAAGAAATTTGAAAATGTTCCTGACCACTTGAAAGCCCATGAAGGCTTGGTGACTACCGAGGCTTTTGGGGGGCTGCTTTAACCCCACAGCTGGAGAGAGTTTGAGGGGGCCTTGGAACCCCTACAGTGCTGGTGGGTAGGAGGGAGTTCTAGGTGGGGCTGGGAATGGCAGGGTTTAATGGGGCACCTGATTTGGTAGTGAGAGTCAGAGGCTAGCTTTTGGGGGGTTGCTTCCCAAACGGGACTTAGCTAACGCCCACTGGGAGTCACAAGGCCCCTGCTCGGGGTCACAATCTCCCATTCAGGTTTGCTGTGGTCTGCAATTGAAGTGTGATACGTGACCGAGGGCCATTGGACACTCCAGGGGAGCCTTGCACATAGGAGAGAAGATGGGAGATAGAGAAACAGCAAAACAGACCCCCCAAATCAGAGGATGCTGGGAAGGCAAGAGGAGAGAATCCCCTGGTTACTGTATTGAGAGGTTTTGAAAATGTGAGAAAAAGCCCTAGGAGAAGGGAACACCCCAACAGCAAGACAGAACCAATAGCATGACCAACAAAGTAAGTTCAGAGAAGCTTTGGTTGAAAGAGTGTCATGAAAATGGCCATAAAGAACCAAAAACGGGGATCCCTGGGTGGCTCAGTGGTTTAGCACCTGCCTTTGACCCAGGGTGTGATCCTGGAGTCCCAAGATCAAGTCCCACATCGGGCTCCCGACATGGAGCCTGCTTCTCCCTCTCCTTGTGTCTCTGCCTCTCTGCCTCTCTCTCTGTCTTTCATGAATGAATAAATAAAAAAAATAAAAATGAATTAAAAAGAAGAACCAAAAAAGCCTCTGTGTGTTTAAGCTCTGCAGATACAGAAATGTGACTCTTCTTTTACATGGAGGATACCCGAGCAAAGGTGGCCTGACTGCTCGTTGTAATTCTTCTCATCTTTCCAGGGAGTGGAAAGGCATGATGCACTGGACCTGTTCCACCTGGTGACATGGACAGAGCGGGGAGGAGTGTGTCCCTCTGACTTCAGCTTGGGTCTCAGTGTTCAGGATCTGCCTGAATGGGCAGTGTGATGAGCAGCTTTCTACCCATAGACGCGTGTCCACAGCAGACAGCCTCTTGGAGAAGTGAAGAATCGTTGAATTCTCTCTGTTTGTAGGCATGTGATGGGCCTGGGAGTCCAGCACAACTGGTGTTTCCCCAAATCCTGAAAAAAAAAAAAAAAGATAGTAATCTTCTGCCTTTCATTTGAAACCTTTTCTTTTTTAAAATTTTTTAATTAATTAATTTATTTATGATAGTCACAGAGAGAGAGAGAGAGAGAGAGAGAGAGGCAGAGACACAGGCAGAGGGAGAAGCAGGCTCCATGCACCGGGAGCCCGATGTGGGATTCGATCCCGGGTCTCCAGGATCGCGCCCCGGGCCAAAGGCAGGCGCTAAACCGCTGCGCCACCCAGGGATCCCCCTTTTCTTTTTTTAAAAAAAATCTCTACACCCAATGTGGGGCTCGAACTCATGACCCAGACAGAGATCCAGAGTGGCATGTTCAATCTACTGAGCCAGCCAGGTGCCCCTATTTGGAACCCTTTTTATAGACAGCTCTGTAAACCCCATAATGCTGTTGTGGGATTTGGGGGCCACCTCTGAATGTCTTCACAAGAAGTGTGTGTATGCACACGTGTGTTTTCTTTATCTGAAACTTGTGTTCATGATCCCTTCCTTCAGTGAGTGAGATGTGGGTTTCTCCCTCCAATGAGGTGTTAAAGTGAGGAATGTGACTTGGATTTTTTAAAAAAGCAAAGTTGGATAAAGTATATATATAATCTATATATTACCTCTGCTGAGTTTATATAATATTAAAGCTGAGTAGAACCTTGAAAACATGTTCATGAGAGGATTGCGCAAAGATCCTGATTTTATTATTTATTTTAAAAAATATTTTATATTTATTCATGAGAGACAGAGAGAGGCAGAGACATAGAGAGGGGGAGAAGCAGGCTCCCTGCGGGGAGCCTGATGAGGACTCAATCCTAGGACTCCAGGATCACGCCCTGAGCAGAAGGCAGACGCTCAACCACAGAGCCACCCAGACACCCCTAATTATTCTTGTGAATAAAGAATCTTCTTCTGAACTCTCAGGAGTGTCTCTGTATGAGTTAAAAACATGGGGAAGTCATTACAGCATTATGGAAAAACTTTTATCCATCCACTTTGTTTTCACTTTAACTGTGTCTTTCTTGCTGGAGAGTTCACATCTGATGTGGCAGGTGGTAGGTTTTCTGGAATTTGATCTGATGGAAAAGAGAATGACCATTGGGCAAAAAATTGGTTATCCTATTTGGGAAAGATTGTTCTGTTCCAACATCCATGCTAGTTGACTTTGAGTCTTTGCAGAGAGATGTTCTATAATAAATGAACATCTGTAGTCTTAAAATTTCTAATTAGAGACTTATGGAGACTCCCTGGAAAATAAGATCAGCTTCTATTGCAATGAATTCTAAGGAATTTCTGGGCAATTTTCATTGTACTAATTTTTTTTTTCATTGTACTAAAATTTAACTGAATTCAATATTACTTAAAATAAGTCCATTGACTGAGAACTATAGACTTGTTACTTGAATTTTTTTAAAAAAATAGATGGCAGAATTTTCTGTAATAGATCTTACATGTGAACATTTAGAGTTTTGAAAACTAAATGTTGACTGAAACAGTTTTTCTTTTAAATGTAACGATATTCCTGAGAACTGTTTCCTTTCTACCTCTTGATCAAAAATTGTTGGTGTATCTTTACAGCTAAGGTACATTTTTCAGGTAGAGTAATTTGTCCAGATATTCTATGGCACATAAAAGATTGCTTCAGAGCTTCGTGTAGAGACGTTAATAGATAGTTATAGGGCCTCTGGAACGGAAGGCTCACAAAGTATAAATTTCGGAGCTATCTCTAGTGTTCTCTCACTGTGACTCAGCCCAGTTTCAACATTGCATGATGTCTTCATAGGGTGATGGCATATTTAAAAATTTTTAACTTAAATGTTAACTTTGATTATGTGGATGTTAAAATCAACCCTTAAGTGAAGAATTGAACCTTATTCTTGCAGTGGGTATGGACATAAAGTCTGTCAAGTTCAGGTCCATCCTTCACTTGGCTATGCTGATAGGCTTTTTTTTTTTTTTTTTTTTGTGGTAAAGAGATATGAAATGCAGAAGCACCTGGGTGGCTCAGCGGTTGAGCTTCTGCCTTCGGCTCAGGTCGTGACCCTGGGGTCTTGGGATTGAGTCCCACAGGCTCCCTGGGGGGACCTGCTTCTTCCTCTGCCTGTGTCTCTGCCTCTCTGTGTGTCTCTCAATGAATAAATAAAATCATTAAAAAAAGAAATATGAAATGCATACTTACTGGGTGCAGTTGTATATTGTCCTCTTGGAACTTTTGGTTAGACAGTGATTTTCATATTATCTCTGTCGTGCCTAGGGTTTACATTCCTGATTTCTCTCCTTGCAAAAGCTTTGAGAATCCTGGATTCCCATGGAAAGACTCTTGGTAGGCTTGGCATCTGCTTACTTGAGTTTGAGGCTGGCTCTGACCCTTGTTTTTTCTATGAACTTGGGAAAAATTAGTTAGAAACATCCCCCTCAGAGCACTGTTACGATGATCACAAGGTACAGAGTAAGTTATAGTTACGCTTGTGAAGTTTAAGGTGAGTGCAAATTTTAATTCAATTGTCTCGTATGCCGTTGCCTTTGGTTCCCTCAGGAACTGTGGGCACGTTGGAGGGCTGTTTCCGCCCATTGAAGCCACTACAACAAAAATATCACTCTCTGCATGCCTTGTAAACAACAGCGATTTATTTCTCACCGTTCTGGAGGCTGGACGTTCAAGATAAGGCACCAGCAGATTCCACGTCCTGGTGCAGAGTTGACTGCTCCTGTTGTAATTGCAAATGGTGGTGGAAAGGTCAAGGAAGCTCTCCGGGGGTGGGGATGTCTCATTGTAAGGGCAGTAACCCCATCAGGAGGGCTCCACCCTCATGACCTCCCAAGGGTACCCCACCTCCTAACGCAGTGTCGGGCATTAGGATTCAGGAAGAATTTTGAGGGACACAGATCATTTAGTACAAACCAAGGGGCTAATTTAGAAACAGATATAGCATTGAAAGATGATTGCTGTGCTTTCTAATGATGGAAAAGGACACAGTAACACTTCCTGCCCCAAATACATGCATTACCCTTTGAGTGCGTGTGTAGAAAATGAGGAAGATGGTATTTTATTTGAGAAAGAACATTTGGTGGTAGAAGCCGATGATGAGTGAATTGCTGCTTCTTCAGCAGGGCCGTGGTCAGGATGTTGTATGGCATAAAGCTGGACTTTGCAGCCTTGTCTGGATCTCTTTTACAGTGTCTGAATTCTCCCACTTGGATTTTTTCTCAGGGTCTTATGATCATTAATGGGTAAGAGAGGGATATTGACTGAGGTGTGATGAAAATAGCAGGTGTTTCGATTGTTCCCCCTTCTGTTGGCAGGCATGCCAACACGTGTTCACAGTTTCAGCCTGGAGTTTGAGGGAATGAACAATAAGTATTTGGCAAGAGTGTAGTGTAGTGTAATAATTAATACACACTTATAACAAAACAAAAGCTGCTACTTACCAATTGTGTGTTATGTGCCCGGGATGCTTATATTTCATTGACATATGTATCTTCTTTGATCCTTATAGCAACCCATAAGCAAAAATGTTAGCACCATTATCCCAATGAGGAGAAATTATAAGATAAATTGGGTAAATGACTCAAAGTCATAGCCAGTTTCGGCAGAGCCCGCTATGGCGCCCAGGTCACCCTCATGCCATGACTTTGCCTTTCCCTCTACACCATTATGGCCTGGTTTCCTTCTGTGATAACTCTGTTCCTTGAGGTCTGGGCAAGGAATTGTTGCATCATGCCTTTGCAGAACACAAGGGATGTGCAAACCACCTGAGTCTCGAACCTTTCACAAAGGGTATTGGATGTGTTCTAGGCAGTTCTCACTGGCCTGCTGGCTCTCCAGGTGGCCCACAGACTGGGTGGACAGCAATCTGGGCCATGCTTCTCCTCTGTTGCTGACTTTCTGAACCCTGTGATGCCCCAGAAAGGTTCAGGGCCTCTGCTGGGTATGGATATAACTTATGGAAGCCTTTGGAGATCTGTGATTTGGGAGATACTCCAGGAAGTTAATGTGTTTCTCAAGGTTTGGGGGTCTAAGCACTCGGAGATTGTTGGCTTCCAACCTCTGAAATTTCTTTCTCCAAAGATGGGTCCGGTGCATTCCTTCCTTGTCCACAGAGTGGTCCCAACTGTTCAGGGCCCCATCACTATTGTACTCAGAGGGCTGTCGCAGCTTCTCACCTGGGTGTCTCTGCCCAACAACCCCTTTTGTTTCCACTGAAGCCCCTATACTATTTTCAGATTCATTTTATGCAGGGATTTCCTGTTTATTGAGTGTGCACCTTGGTTCTCTGGGCTGCTGCTCGGCGTCATTGTCATTTTGCAACGTCCAGAGCTGGTGATGAGGGCGCTGCCTTTGCCTGCTTCCTCCCTCCTGGGGCAGGCTCCTCAGCTGGTGCCTCTCCATCCGAAAAATCCCTCCTCCTCTTCTCCACCTGCCTGTGTAAACCTGTTGTGTAATTCAGAGCCCATCACTCTTGTTCTGCCTGTGAATTGTCCTCTGACTCTTCTGCTCCTCACTGGTCTCTTCCTTATTGGACCCTCCCTGAATTCTGTGCTTCACGATCCCTTCTTTTTGCCCACGGAAGTTTCTGGGTGGATTATCAAACTTCAGGGCCCCATATTCTTTAATTCCCCCTCCTCCCCCATGCCCAGCAAAATTGAGGCACGTGGTAGGCGTGAAGTTACCCCTCGTGGACAGATTTCTTGCCCCCATCTCAACGTGGTGCTTAAAATGAAGAGAAATGTGGAAATAACACATGTATACAGAAAAGTGCCGTGATTTTACACTTATCTGATCATCCCCTGCTGTGCTAACATGTGCATGTGTGTGTGTTTTTCCCCCATTCTTTTGTCTTGCCAGCAATCAAAGAGAAGTACACAGACTGGACGGAGTTCCTCATTCGTGATTTGACTGGCTCCCGGACAGCACCTGCCAACCTTCTAGAAGGTGTATGTATTGTTGTTATTCAGCTATTCTGTGTCTGAAGCCTCACGGTTACATGAGCACCTTTGCCTATATCCTTCAGCAGGTACATGTGTACATGTGGATATCTCTCTCCAGAGAGCCTAACTTCTTGTTCCTCCCTGAATTGTTTAGGTTAATGAGTCTCATGGCACTGAAGCATCTTCACCTGTGGTACAATCAATAATGTGGAAAAATTGGTTCTGTGTGAACATGTTTGTAAATAATCCCTATATTAGGGTATCTTTCCCACTATCCTGTGCGTGTAAGCCTCTGTCCTAGATTAGTGACTGTAAATAAAATCCCGAAGGGTAGCTGTTTTGTAGAGGTGACCACAAAGCCTGGGTGTGCTCTACTGTAGTCTTGAAGCATGATGATAAATGGTCTCGTTAACAATTCCATTCTGGATGTGTAACCTGACGATAACACACGTGCGTTAACGTAATAATTGAATTAGCCTCCCTTGTGAAAACAAGAGGGGACCTGGTCAATCGTATTTCAGTGTGGTTGAAGTATTTTTAAGGTATTGAAGAGAACATCATTTAATATGCAATCTTAATGTTCGTTTGACAATAATTTTATGATAAAGCATTTTAATATTTACTGTATATTGTACAACAGAAGGAACATGGTACTGTCATAAATGATTATCGAGTTACCAAATCTGCTTGAGGAATGCCCCCCATCAAAAGGGGGAATCATACTAAATAACAAGGATACGATGTGGATTTTGATATTATCATTATTCTCTTAACATTAACTGTGCATTTCCCTCCTCTTATAAATGACATTGACTTTTGGAGCACTGCTGTCTAATATACCATTATCCGGTTTTGTTCTGTGAAGATTTTTACCTGGTGTATTTGTGTATCTTAATGGCTCCTAATTTGTTTGGTTAACAGATCAAAATGATGATTCTTCACCCCTTGTATTACTCTGTTCATTCTTTTTTTTTAAAACATATTTGCCTACAAGGCTGACTGAACAAATACCCTTTTCAAGTGCTAACATATGCTGAGAAGGTTGCTTATATGGGGCAGTAATTATATATATGTGTGTGTATATATATGTATATATTCTCTAAAACAATAATCAAGTTAAGTGTAGAAATAACTTTACATAATTGTCTGATGTATCTGATCGTTAATGTGTATTGGACATGTCATGTATGCATATTCATACTTTGCTCACATAAAGTATGAGAGCATCTTAATCATTAGCGTGGTAGCCATTGTAAGATGAATGAATGTCTGTTGAGTCCCGGGGTAAGTCTATACCCCACCGTCTATGGGCAAATAGACATTTAGCTACCACATATTTTCTAGCTGGAGGCCAATTTGGTGTGACTCTTCTTAAAAGCATGCTTATTTCTAACAAATGCAGTTTTATCTGGGAAGGGTGATTTGTTTGTTGAGAACCGAGCACAAACTGTTATGTTCTGTTTACTTATGATTCTTGTTGGTGGACAGAGGGCTGGGGGGAATGAACGTGTGTGTGGAAGGAGCGGGACGAGGATGGGGGTGGAGGGAGACACCAGACTGTTTGCCAGTAGCTTGGATGATGGTGTGAAAAAAATATTATCTTCAACTGTCATCTGTTTCCATGAGAACCTTAAAATAAAGTTTAAAATAAGGAGTTTTGCTTCTGTTTAAACAGCCTCTGCGAGGGAAAGGCCCTATAGACCTCATTACAGTTGATTCCTTAATAGAACTTCAGGATTCTCAGAGCCCTTTTCAGTACTGGATAGTTAGTGTGATTGAAAATGTTGGAGGAAGATTACGCCTTCGCTATGTGGGATTGGAGGACACTGAATCCTATGACCAGTGGTTGTTTTACTTGGATTACAGACTTCGACCAGTTGGTTGGTGTCAAGAGAATAAATACAGAATGGATCCACCTTCAGGTAAGGGCCAAAGCTTTTGATGCTGCGAAGTATTTTGGAAAAAGATGTGGTATTTTCCAGGATGTGTCTCTGGAGAGTGGTATGTGTACGTGAATATGAAGCATTTTAACCTCAGAATACTCTATGGAAACTAGAACTCAAGACCTCAGTTAATAGTGTCCTAAAAGGAGAAAACCGTGGAAGCTGTGGTGATGCTGATCTCTCTCCTCTGGAATCACTGATTCACAAATGAAAGACACAATGAACTGGGGCTTGGTCATATTCTCCCCTCCCCCCCCCCCTTTTTTAGGAATTTTGACAGTCTTGGAAGTAGGTTCCAAAATATGTCTATCCATATATCCTCTATGGTCCATCCACTCATTCATCCATTCATTTATCCATCCATCCCCATTCATCTATATCCCTCCCTCCATCTGTCCAACCACCCATCCATCCACCTATGCATCTCCTCCATCCGTCTAGCCTCCCACCTATTTTTCCATCCATCCATCCATCCATCTATCCATCCAACCAGCTATTCATCCATCCACCCATCCATCTATCCATGCATCTGAATATCCAACCAAATGCATATCATTATATAATCTGTCCTGATCTGGAACTAGCAAAGAGAAAATCATCATACATTTTTCCTGGCACGTCATGGATTTTAATTACCTTCAAGGGCACCGTCAAATGACTTTCCACAGAGTTAACTGGATAAGACAGTGCATTATGCTTCCTGACATACCTCACTGGGCAAAAATCTCACCGTTCACAAACTAACCATTCTTGAATGTTTACTATGTGCCAGGTGATTTTCTATCTGCTATGCCTTTGTTTCGATTACAAAAAAGTGTTCCTTGTTTGGTGTGAATATTTCCTTTTCCAGCAGAGAAAATTGGAGACTAAGGTTAAGCTACTTGTCCAAGGTCATCGAGCTTGGAGAGGGGGATGTGCTGTAGTTCAAATTCCTAGGCCCCATGTTCGTTTCTTCCCATTCCCCCTGCTGCACCTACTGGCCTTACAAACCTTTTGATGGGTATCCTCAGAACAACAACAAAAAAAAGTTGGATCCTTACAAAATTAAAGATGCCAAGGTAGAAATATTAATTTCTTCCAGAAGTTGCTGTTTCTCATTCTGATCAACTACACCAGGTATATTGGAAGCAAAGAGCCAAATCATTTGTTAAAATTGCCAGAGATTTTTTTCTTTCCTATTAGTTGCCAGTGCTAGTCTCAAGTACATGAAACTGAGGAGTTACATTTTTTTCCTTTTCTGTCACTCAGGGGCTTTAATTGAAAAAAAATTCTTGGTTCTGTATGTCATGTATTTGCATTTGTGTTGAGTTTGACAGGCATATAGACACGTAACATGGTATTTTATTAGTATTATTGTTGTCAACGTTTTGAGAAGCAGCCAGGAAATCCATTTATACCCTGAGTAATTTTGGACTATGATGACAAACAAAGGGCCTGTCAGTGTTGAGAAAAGATCTAAGCTCACATTTGCCTTGGGATTCATAACCTAGCAGGAGAAATTTACTTTGTGTGGGAAGTTGGGTGTATAAATCTTAGCTTAGTATCTTAATTGCTTTATAAATTTTAGGAGATCCCTGTATTTGCCAGTGTGAACATTTATAGCAAAGCGAAGGATTATTAGTGGCTTCTTAGGTTCTGTGCAATGTTCCTTTGCTGCGAAGTCATAGGACTCATACTCAAAAGCAAGAATGGAAAGTGTCACCATAGAAACTTGGGAAATATTTGCATAGAAGAGCTCTTTATCTCTTTTTTAGATCATTTAATATCTTTATAAGATAAGAATAAATTGCATTTACTTGTCTTAGTAATTTTCTGGACACGAGTTGTCCATTTCATGGAAGAATTCATCGGTTTCCTTAAAGAATGTGGAGAAGGCATTCATCGTTAAGAGGTTATTTTCCCAACATTTAAATTGTTGACAAGAGAAGCTTTGTAAGGGCAGAGGAAAATAAAAGGCAAAAGGACACTCCAGCTGTGGCCTTTAGTTCTTCGGATGCAGCAGTTACAAGATGAAAACTGGATTCTCTTGGCTCATTTAGCAGAGCAACATGCAGGGTGATGATTATTACCCATGTTTTTATTATTTTTTAAAGTTTTTATTTAAATTCTGGTTAGTGAACATACAGTGTTATGTAAGTGGACAATACAGTGAGTCGCCACTTTTGTACATATCCCAGGGTTCATTATGACAGGTGCACTCTCCCCTCCCCATACCTGTTTCCCCATCCTCTCACCACCCCTCTTATAGCCAGCAGTGGGTTCTCTAGAGTTAAGACTGTTTCGTTTTGCCACTCTCTCTTTTTCCCTTTGCTCATTTGTTTTGTTTCTTAAATTCCACCTATGAGTGAAGTCATACAATACTGTCTTTTTCTGACTGATTTTATTACACTTAGCATAATACTCTCTAGCTCCATTCAAGTCATTGCAAATGGCAAGCTTTCATTCCTTATGATGGCTGAGTAACATTCCATCATATATGTATATATTCCATTAGTTAGTCAGTGGACACACAGGCTGCTTCCATAATTTGCCTATTATTTACAATAATAAAATAATAATAATAATAGTTACTTTGGGTTTGTGTAAATTAATTTCAAGACCCAGCGTAACCTAGAAGTTACATGGTAATACTCATTCCTCTTTTCCTTTGCTGAAATATAGGTGGGAATGAAACTTCAGACTTGCATAAAAAGATGAGCTCTTATTCTTACTCCCAAAAACCCTGAACTAAATGTGAAGTGTTAAGTGTGAGAGGGAGATTTGGAGGTGTGGGGGCAGCAGTGAGAGGATAGATGTTTAGGGTGCACCATGAGAGAAAGCCGTGTGACCCCCACCCCCATGCCCGCTTGGCTGTGCGGCTCCACTGACTGCCACCATTGCTAAAATGAACCATAGTTCTTTTTCAGTTCTACTGAATCTTCCTACTCTGTAAAGGGCATGATATTTTTCAACTGTTCAGTACCCTGATAAAGGTAGAAATGAGAAATAGGAAGTGCAGTTAGTTTTCAAAAACCCTAGGAGAGGGGGCTGCTTTTATGCCATCCTCCAGAGAGGCTTACAGTCACTGTGCCTTTCCATTTCTGGTACATATCGGAGAAAATAGGTTGGGGCTTCCCACCCAGGGCTGTCCAGGGTGCATGTAGGTGTTGGTGGAATCCAGCTTCAGTGAAGAATGGGTGAGGGAACAGGAAGTGGTGAAATGTGAGGTGATCAAGTCCTGAGTGTTTCAGGCTTCATCAAGAAGTGCACAATACAGCAAGTCAGCACTTCCGTACATCACCTGGGACTCATCACAGCAAGTGGCCTCCTTCATCCCCATTACCTCTTTCCCTGTCCCCCTCATCTCTCCTTTGGTGACCATTAGTGTGAGCATTTTTGGTCACCTTTGGTGACCATTTTTTTTGTTTTTGTTTTTCGGTTTTTTATTTTGTTTTTGTTTTTGCTTGAGGAAAAAAATGTGGTGCAAGAACATTGCAGAAGGGGTTCTGTTTCCAGTTAGTTTCGCCCTGTACAAGTAGAATGAAGTCATCGGGGCAGAGTTTTAACTGACATTATTTCAGGCATCATTCCAAACCCCTTCGTTTTACAGTAATGAGTCTGAAGCCTAGAGAGGTTAAAAGACTTGGTGGTTCAAGGTCACACAACTGGAGCAGAGCTGCAGCTGGAACTCTGGTGCCCAAACTCCCAGGCCAAATCTCCTTCTCCTCCGTTACACTAACGTTGGGAGGCTTAAAAAAAGTGTGTGTGTATGTGGGGGGAAGACGAAGGGTCATTTTTTCCCTCCATGAATTAAATCAACTTTATAAGCTATAAAGCTGGAGTTGTCCCTTTCCTTCAGTATTGAGTGGAGGATAAACTGCCCCCATGTAGTGATTTTCTGGCATGTGGGCCTCCTTTGTGTTCCATTGGGTTGCTAAGCATGTCCCGTTGTTGGGGTCTGTTTTTCCAGATGTGGCATGGCCAACCCCCCCCCCACCTTGCTTTGTTTAGAACCAAGAGGATTTTTGTAGCCACTTGAACTGAACATCGGTGTCTGCTTCCCCTCTCTCTCCAAGTGCCTGGAGCAGTGCCTGGCACATAGTAGTTGCTCAGCGAATATTTGTCTAATGAATTGACTGAATAGAAAGTTGGGTGTGTCTAAAGTGGGGGAAAATCAGCCACATCCTTCCAGGAGCCCAATAATTGATGGGGCTTTGGAAGCCAATCTGGAAGGGAGGGCCTGGTGTGAAGACACCCCCAAAATGGCCAGGGCTGTGCTGTCCTCTTTAACCCTGATATATGGGGGGAGTTTTTGAAGACGGGTCAGATCAAGTGGAGATGCTCTGTTATTTAGCACCCAGCATAGCTCTGGGATCTACTCAATGCACAAGAATATGGTCTGTGGACTTCATGGTAATTTTTGTTCCCCTAGAAGGGATGTTTACCCTCAAGCTTGAGGAAGCTAGCAGAGTAGGAACCAACATAGGTCCAAGTTAGCTTCTCCTTGCACTCCTGTTCCTTGCTGCAGAGCCCTGGGCAGTCCCTTTGCTTTCCTCCTCTGGAAAATGGGGAGTGATTGTGAATTTGCTGTGCTGCTGAGCCTTACCCAAAATGATGGGCGTTTTTTGAGTATTCAATCTGTAGTCAGAGTTTTATGGTCATATTTGCTTTTCTAAGAAATTTAAGTAGGTCATTGAGGTCAGGAGGTTGTTATTTCTTATTTTATTTTATTTTATTTTATTTTATTTTATTTTATTTTATTAAGATTTTGTTTATTCATGAGAAACACACAGAAAGAGGCAGAGACACAGAGGGTGAAGCAGGCTCCATGTGGGGAGCCCAGTGCGGGACTTGATCCTAGGACCCCAGGATCACGCCCTGAGCCAAAGGCAGACGCTCAACCACTGAGCTCCCCAGGTGCCCCGACGTCAAGAGGTTTTTAGAGACCCCACCTGCTTTCATGTTTCTGGATACTCAGAAATCAAGGTAGAGTCCTCCATGTTTTTGCAGAGACTGAAAACACATAACTTTGTGAGGTCTTTCTCACGTGTATCTATCGATGTTTTCCTGTTGTTGTTTTTTTTTTTTTTTTTTTTTTTTTGCCTTCGCAATCTTTATGTCAACCATTTCTTTTTCTTTTTCTTTCTATTTTAGACAGTTTGTAGAGTCAGGAGGTTTCTGAGCTGTTTCTTTTTCTTTTTCTTTCTATTTTAGACAGTTTGTAGAGTCAGGAGGTTTCTGAGCTGTTTCTTAGTTGAGAACAGTCCAAAGACACTTTCTATAACCGTTAACTCAGGTGACCATGATGAAATGCTATTGCAGAAGGTGGAGTGGTTTCGGACAACACAGATGATTTTCTCACAGTTCTGGAGGATGGGCATCCCAGATTAGGACCTTGGCAGGGTTGAGTTCTGGGGAGAGCCCGCTTCCTGATTTGTGAGTGGCCTTTTTATGTGCACACAGGGAGAGAGAGAGAGAGAGAGAGCTCTGGGGTCTCTTTCATAAGGGCACTAATCTCATCCTGGAGACCCCACCCTCATGATCTCCTCTAACCTTGATACCTCCCAAAGACCACATCTCCAGACAGTATCCCATTGAGGGTGAGAGATTCAACATAAGACTTGTGGAAAGACACAAACATTCAGTTTATAGCCTTCCCAGCATCTCTTAACAACTGAAGACCAGTCTTTGCTTGCTGGTAAAAGAAGGAAGGAGTGGTGGTTGCAGGGTCGCAAGGAAGGTGATCACCCCTCCAGGCCTTCATTGAGTCTGAGGCTTGAGCTGATGGTCTCACACTCCGCTCTTGGTTTCTGCAGCTCTTGCCTTGCAAGAGTCCACCAAATGCTTGCCCAGAGGGGAATTGCCTGATTTTCATGTAGGCTTCTAGTTAAAGATGGATCAGGCCAGATTTTAATTGCTTATTACTTCCCCACAAACAGAAATCGACATGATACACTCTATTAAATCACCTGCAACACAATCATTTTAAGAAAATAGTTTATGTTCTCTTAATGGTGCTACTTATTGTCCATAAACTTGCTGGTGTAACCAAGCGCCTCGCTGTCTAATGAAACACACACATAGAATATTGTTCTCTGCTTATTGAAACCATTAGGTGTTTAGCTTTTGCAGGTGGTTGAGCATACTGCAAAAACTGCAGTTGATTTTCACCTTTTAAGAGAAGTGTGCCTTGCCATGGGGTTACATTCCATAATAGGGCTTTGTAGCCTCAGAAAGAAGACAAAGGGTCTTAAGAGTGTAGGACAGAGACTCAAATCCTGTGGAACCTCAGTTTCTCAGTCGATTCAGGCTGCTGCAGGGAATATATAGCGTAGAGCGAGTGGCTTAGAAATAGCAGCATTCATTTCTCACACAGTTGTGAAGGCTGGAAATCCGAGATCCAGGCAACTGCAGGTGTCTGCTGAGGGCCTGGCCTGCTTCCTGGGTCATAGACAACTGTCTTCTTGCAGTGTCTTCACGTGCTGGGAGGGGTAAGGGGGCTCTCTGGGGTTTCCTTGGTAAGGGTACTAATCCCATTCATGAGGGCTCCTCCCTGCCTTATGACCACCCAACGGCCCTGTCTCCTGAGCATCACTTCAGGGGTTAGGATTTCAATGTAAGATTTTGGGGAGATAGCAACATTCAGCCCATAGCACCAGGCTTTTGGTTTTGGTAGGAGAAAGAATATCAAGAGGACCAGGAGCTCGGCTTTCTGGGGCAACACAGTGGGTCCCATCGTGCTCTGCCAGGTGTGTGGACACGGTTGTCAGGAAGGGCTGCTTGCGTCCCTATAGGGAGGTCACCGGGTCACCAGACTCAGTTCTAAGTGTCCAGCTTGAACTCTGGTCAGGTGGGCTTTGGCTCTGTCTGGCATCGTTTTCTTGAGCCGCTCTTCTCTTACCCTCCTCTTACCTTCTGCCACCCCCAGACTGTGGGACTCCAGACACCAACACAGCGGACCCTCTACTGCCTTTTCCCACTCTTCCTGTCTCATCGTTGGCAATCATTATCCTTTCTCATGCCTTGCTTCTCCTTTTACCACCATGCCAAGGCTGAACTCTGTTGGCCAGCTTCCAGATCCCTGGGGAAGTGGATTTATTCTCACCTACTTGGGAACTCTAGGCTCTTGTGTGTTGTTTCCATGCTAAGCCCCTCCTGACCTGTGTCATGGGCATGCTTAGGGCTCTGGAGCCGTCTGAGCTGCTTCCTCTCCACTGAGATGTTGGTGCAGTGGCCCTGGGCTGAACCATCTTCTCGTCCTCACAGGACAGTTTAGAAGGCTGTGAACTGGCCCCTCTTGCTCCTTTGTGGGACCCTGTGACAAGCAGTTTCTCCCTCTGCTCCCCTTGCCCAACTGTGGGTGATGCAGGTACCATTCATCTGTTTTCTGCACAGGAGATAACGGAGGCCTCACTGTGTTGTATGTCAGAAGCTCCTAAGAGGAATCCCATTCTATTCTTGTTCTGATATAGAGATGCCAAATTGGGAGAGAAAGAAAATTCTCCCGAGGTAGAAGAGTATGAATAAAATGCTAAAAAAGGATTATAGACAGAATCTACAGTAGAGCCTGTTTTGTCATTAATGACCCTTTACGTGACTTTGCGTAACTGACTGTGAGTGACAGTGGGCTGTGCCTTGAACACCTGACTCCTTCTGGTGGCATCTCTGTCCTACGATAATTACGGGAGCCTGAAAAGGCTCAATAAACTGCTCGAAACACAGCTTTAGGCTCAAGGTGAGTTCAAAAGCTGTGGGCATCGAAATATATGGCTGTGCACTGAAAAGCAGACATGCAAGAAATTAAAAATATGGCCCCAAAGGTTTAACGTTGCCTTTTAACTGTGCTTAAATTCATATTCATGTCCTGATGGTCTGTCTGAAGTAGCCTGGGTTGATATAGGGAAGGTATAAACATATCTCCTTCAACTGAGTGCTTCTGCAAATCCTATTTTGATAAGGTCTTAAATCCGTTGAGATCAGATCATAAAATCCCCCTGCAGTCTCAGCAATCGGTGAAAACAGTGCTCAACAAATTTTTTCTCTCTATTTTGCATTCAGCCAGAGTAACCTCCCTTCGTAAATCCCTCTGCCCACCCCCCCATCTCTACACCCCCACTACTGCCTGGGGGAAAATATGGGCAACATGTGGTGTGTTAGCAACATTTCAAGTGTAAATATTAAACTTGGTTGGTAAATTTTAATTTACCTTTTAATAATTTTCTGGCTTACGTGGGCTATTTTTAGCATATGAGAGCTTAGAGATTTAGTGAAAAATATGCTGTAATAACTGAAAATGCCAGACAAGAGTCATTTCAAGTTTAGAAATTTATCCGATAATAAGTTCTTCATCAGTGGATATTACTTCCCAGGTGATGCAAGGAATTTGGGGCAGCGGATGACTGGAGATGGTGCTAATGTGATTTGTGCCAATAAATTACATACGGAATGCCCACAGAATGCATGCAAATGTTCCCTGAAGGGGCCCTGTGAAGTTTATTCTTCATTTCTGATAACTGAGTCTCAGGTTGCTCTTAATCATCGGAAAACCCATCAGCAGGTGGCCTTTTATGGGGCAGGGTGTGAATTCTCATGGTTGCTGAGTGCGCGGAGTGACTCTGAAAACTTGGAAGATAAAATTCAAGAGACAACCACCCGCAGAACATTTGAGTCTTAAATGCTTATGTGGTTTGCTGTTGATACAGAAATCTATCCTTTGAAGATGGCCTCTGAGTGGAAATGTGCTCTGGAAAAATCCCTCACTGATGCCGCACAGTTTCCTCTTCCGATGGAAGTATTTAAGGTAAGATGTCGGTTCCTAGCGACTTGTTTATTACTCTTCTCAACAGCAGCCGTTCTTGAGTGAAAAGTTTCTCATAGCGAATCCTTTCCCACCTGCTCAGCCAGTTATCATTTGAAATGTTTAAAATGTTACCTGTGAGCCTGTGCTTTGTTTTGTCATCTTCCCAAGTACTCGTGTTACAAGATGCTGATTGAAATTCTGTGGCTTTCTTGTTTTTCTCCATAATGTATTATTATTATTTTTTTTGATATAATGTATTATTATAGAATAATAACACCTTCACCCCTTACAAAGGGAACAACAACAACAGCAAAAAGTTAGCAAGTCTGTTTTTGGTATTTGTTTGGTAAAAATAATAGAAAATGATGCTCCTCTTGACGGGTCAGTCGGTTCTCTGGATGGACCAAGAAGTTTGAGTGAGTATCTGATGGGCCATAGGCCGTGAGGGTTGGGGGTGCCAACAGAAGGGAAAAGAAACATACAACTGAAATGGATCACTATGTTCCTGACACTTGAAAATTAGGCCTAACACTTCCATGTAGATGAATATGAAGCTGTGGGGGGGATGATGTGTGCGGCCCAGAGGAAGTCCTGAAATGTCCTCTTCCTACCTGGACCTCGAGTCCTGGGGCAGTTCTAAATGTGGTTGCTGTCACCTGGCAGAAAGTGGTCTTCCCATCCCGAGGGGGCACGTTTCCGCTGTGCCGTACACATCCCCTGTGGAGAATACCCGGGCAGCAAGAGCTTAGGGCCTGGGTGTGGGCGCTGGTACGCCGAAGTCCTTACTCAGAATTTAAAGCCATTACGACAAATTGTGAACCTTCTCTAGCTGCACTTTTCCTTGTTTATAAAATTGGACCTAAAGAGATGGCTTTTAGGGACCCCTGGCTGGCTCTGTGGTTGAGCGTCTGCCTTGGGCTCAGGGCATGATCCCGGGGTCCAGGCTCCCCTCGAGGAACCTGCTTCTCCCTCTGCCTGTGTCTCTGCCCCCCCGCTTCATGTCTCTCATGATCAAATAAAGTCTTTAAAAAAACAAGATGACTTTTAAAACTAGTGATAAAATTATGTTCTGAAGTTTGAGTGATGACTTCTACAGTGTTTGGATCCTACTGTATAAGAGGAGCAGCATCAATAGACTAGGCTAGTAGGGGTAGTGATCACTGGCAATGAAACAATGTTTTGAGGGTTTTGTTTTGTTTTTGCTAACTCATCAGTGACTTCATTCCTCACTTCTCCCACCCTCCTTCCCTTGCTTCCTTCTTTCCTTCCTTTCTTGCTCTCCTGGTAACATCCTACCCTGGAAAAGGTAAAAGTAATAACTAAAAACAAAACAACTTTTACTTTTCCATTACATATCTGGCTCTACGGCCTCTTTGCGTCCGCCTTTTTGACCTCTATGGTCAATGTCCACTGTCTTCATGGTGGCCTTAGTCATATTTTATTTAAACATAAACAAACATAAATAAAATTTTATTTTTTAAAACATTTTACTTATTTATTTGTGAGACACACACAGGGAGAGGCAGAGACTCAGGCAGAGGGAGAAGCAGGCTCTTCGTGGGGACCCGATGTGGGACTCGCTTCTGGGACCCCGGGATCATTCTCTGAGTTGAAGGCAGATGCTCAACTGCTGAGCCACCTAGACGACCCCTTAGTAATAATTTAAAAGCATAAACTGGATCATGTCCCTCAGGTTTGAAAAAATGGATTTTCTTTTGAAATACATTCCATATCTGTGGGGCGCTCTGAGTAACAGGTGAGGTCTAGACTCGGGAAGTCACCACCAGAAAGAAGCCTTCTGCATGTCCTTCCCAGACATGCTCTCCTGGCTCTGCCAAGGCACCTGGTGCCTTTGCCTTTGCGGCGGTCATTTTCTTGCTTCTCTTTGTAGTGTTACTGCTGGTGTATGTTTTCCTAAATGGCTTATTATTTGCTCTTGACAAAGTAAGAAGCAGGTATAAGCCTACTTTTTTCAGAAGAAACAAGGCTTTTCCTGGGGTGCCTGGCTGGCTCAGTTGGTGGAGCATGCGGCTCTTGATCTTGGGGTTGTGAGTTCGAGTCCCACGTTGGGTGTAGAGGTTACTTTAAAAAAAAATAAAACCTTAAAAAAAAAAAAAGAAAGAGGCCTTTTCCTGCTCTTTGGAGGGGAAAATAGCTGAATGATGTTTGGGTAATAGGCTGGCTTTGCTTTTTCTCGGTTTACAAGAGTCGAGTCAGCAGAGTCATGAGCTGGTCTTTAGAGAATTAGAGTTTATCGTAGTTGAGCTGCCGTCTGCCAGAGCTCCCGTGAACTCCAGGGACCGGCCATCCCTGAGACATACGGACAGGAACCAGTTGGTTTATATTTTCTGCTTTTATAGCTTAACTCCTGTTCCCGGAACAGGCCCGAGCGCTACTTTCTGTGACGTGAATGGAATGTTCTCCTCGGCTCCGGGCAGCTGGGCTGAGAGCAGGGACTGGGAACCTGTTTTGTATTTGATCCCAATGAGCCCGACGCTGTTCACGGTCTCCGTCTGCCTTGTTTGGCCTTCTCCCCTCAGGTCATGAAGCTGCTACGACACGACAAGCCATCTTGGTGGTGGCGGCCCACAGCGTCTCTCGCGTTGAGTCCGGGAGAATGTCTTTATTCTGTCTTCATGCTTCAGTGAGAGTTTGGGTAGAGAATTCTAGGCTTTTCTCAAGAATTTGGAGGTATCACTCCCTTCTCTATTCCTTCCCTGCAATCTTGTGTTTTACCCCACCGTTGCGCAGTTTCGCAGTGGAATGCCGTGGTGGGCATCCGTTTCCTTCCATGATGCTGGCCACCTCCGGCACCTGCAGCTTGTGCCTTTAATCTGGGGACGTTTCTTTCTTCTTCTTTTTTTTTAATTTTTTACTTTATTTTATTTGTTTTTTATTTATTTTTTACATTTCTTTTTTCAAACGATGTCTCATACCTCTCTTTGGCTCTCTTGGTTTGTGAATATGTGGATGCGGAACTCCTGGCCTGGCTTTCTACTTCTCTCTCTCTCTTTCAGTTCTATTTTCCATTTCCTTGTCTGTTTGCACCACTGTGAGAAGTTTCCTGAACTATTTGTGCTGTCATGTTTTTATGACCACTTGTCTGGTATGTTTTTGCTGGATGCTGTTTACGGCCTCGTCTTCTTACCGCACAGATGCATGAGTTTCTCTTGTTGGAATTACTGATTTTTAAAAGCTTTTTTTTTTTCCTCCCCTGAATGATCTGTTTTCTCCATGTTGCCTTTGGTTCTGGTTGTCCTTGTCAGAGGCTTTCCGACGATGTCAGAAAATCCTTGACCGTGGCTCTCGAGTAAGCGGGGGTTAGAAAGACGAGGGTGGAGCTGGTCCGTGTAGGTGACCTTGGAGAGCTGCTTCTTTATACGGTGGCTTTTTCTCCTTAGCTGATTTTCCAGGGGGGTAGTTTTCAACTTCCAGCTTGGGGCTCAAAATCCAGCTGTTGGTGGTGTTGGGTGAGCTGGGTAGAAGAGGGCTGGGGGTTTTGGCACTGAGGGACCAGGGACCCACACCTACAGCTCAGGGGCCATCTGTTTCACCCTCTCCAGAGGAGACTGGGGAGGACGGTTGGTCTTTCAGGGTGGGGAGGGGACCCCTTCCCTCACATGCTCCCATTTACCTCCAGTTTGTTTATTAAGATTTTATTTATTTATTTATTTATTTGAGAGAGAGAGAGAGAGAAAGAGAGAGAGAAAGAAGGAGCATGGGGAGGCAGGGAGGAGCAGAAGGAAAGGGAGAGAGAATCTCAAGCAGGACTCTGCACTGAGTGCAGAGTCCAACGCGGGGCTCCATAACCCTAGGATCACGACTTGAGCTGGAACCGAGAGTCAGTTGCTCAACTGACTGCACCCCCCAGGTATCCCCCATTCATTCCCAGTTTTGGACATATGTGGTTATTACTGGTTTCCGAGTCTCCTGAAGATGCCACAGTTTCCCTGGGTTGGTTCTCGGCTTTGCTGCTGCAGCCTCAGGATTTCCTTCTGTTGATTGTACTAAATTAGTCACTGCTGGTTCATCTGTACTTCTGCTTCCATACCTTTGTTGCTACTGAGCGGGTTCGTGTCTGCAGTTTTTTTTTTTTTTTTTTTTTTTTTGCTGGAATTTTGGTTAGAGTTGAGGGAGATGCTCGGTTAAGGCATCTGGCATTGGCATCTAGCAGCTCCTTTCAAGCAGCCTCATGGCCCAGACTGTAGCTGAAGCTCCTTCCAGGTTGTGCCGGGCCTGCCGGGACTCCGTGCCTGCCTGCCTGTATGCCTCCTGGGAGGCACCTCCCCGGGGTGCCGGGTGCCAGCCTCTGCTCTACTCTTCACATACTCTCTGCCCCTGTCTTGTTCTTTCTGTTAAATCTTGCTGAAGATTTGCTGCAATTTGACTGCAAATACACATCTGTTCACAAAGGCTTCCAGGGGCCCCTGGGCTCTGCCCCTACCTTACATGAGGGGCTCCCTCTTGGGTCCTGTCGCCCAGCTCACACTTAGACTTTGCCGTCTGTGTGGTTCTTGACGGTCTGTCCATGTCTTTTTGCCTAACCGAAGCTTTCGGAAGGCAGGGACCATGTTTTTCTTGTTCAGTGTTGAAGTTGTTGAACCAGACCCTGTAGCTGCAGTAGAGCTCAGAAAATCCTGTCGGATATGTGAGCAAATTCGTGAATAGACAGGTGCCTTTAAGTCATTGATTTAAAATACGTTGAGTTCATATAGTTGTGGGTTAACTGGATATGCAGACTTACTGATCAGAACGTGAATGCTAACACTGAAAAGGTAGAAATGTTAGTAATCCTAATGCATTTTAAATTAACGATTTACTAATTCATTACCCATTTATTGAGCAGCTACTCTCTGCAAGATGCTATTGACCAGATTCCAGGGTCTCATCATTTATCTACATTTTTTTTCAAAATACAGTGACCTTCTTCCCTCCTTTTCATGCTTTCCTATTAGAATTCAGACTCTACTATGGGTGGGCTGCTGAGAGTTATTGTGCTCAGTGTTTTTTTCATAATGAGTAGCTGCTTTAAGAGTAGATCCTGAATATTTCCTGCTTTCTGCAGGATGTATGGAATGGGCATTTCATGAATAAAAATGGGTCGAATTGAAAGTTATGTGTTCCTGAGGCACTTCTATGAATGTTTTCTCTGATTTCAATTCGATGGAAAAGAACTGGGCAGTTGCACTTTCTTAACCATGCTTTGTATGGAGTAGATATTTATACATTTAATTTTGGAATCCCGAGAACAACCACCATCCCAAGGCTGTTGTAATAAATTACCACAAACTGCGTGACTAAAAACAATGAAAATGTATTCGGTCTTAGCTTGGGAGGCTAGAAGTAGAGATAGAGCTGTCCGCAGGACCACACTCCTTCCCACAGCTCTGGGGAGTGTGTCCTGGCTTCTGGGGGTTGCCTGCGATCCTTAGCATCTCTTGGGTTGTGGCAGCATACCCCCAGCCTCTGTCTCCGTGTTCCCTCTGTGTGATTGTCCCAATTTCTCCCTGCTTATGGGGACACCCATCATTTGATGTCGGCCCACGTTAGTGCAGCATGACCGCAGTTTAACTTGCCTGTGTCTGCAAAGACCTCGTGTCTAAATAATGTCACATTCCCAGGTTTAGGGTGGATGCGAATTTTTAGGAGACATTATTCAACTCAGTAAAACTACATTTCATGTATGAATAGTAATTTAAGAAATCATATAATAGTATTCTCTACCGAGTTATCCTACTCACACAGGAGTCCCTAAGCTCAGAGAAATTGCATGGGAGACATGTGATGGGTTCTTCAGACTGTCTTAACAGTTGCTTCACATTAATAAAAATTAGAGGGGTTTTTTTGGTCTCAGGTTTTGGAAGTTTCAGTGAGCAATATTCTGTAGGCAGGGTGCAAAAATAGAACTTGTATATGTTTTTCTTCCCCTCTTATCACTGTTTGATCATCACTGTTTCTCACCAGGAAAACTTACTTCTATTATTTTCATTATGGTAAAAGTATATATGTTCGGATTCAGTCATGAGTCTTCCTAGATGCGTGTCATTATGGAACATTGCCATAGTGTTTAGCTGTTGCAAGACAGAAGTCAAAGCTATGCACATTTAATGCCTAGAGATGAGCAGTATTTCAAAGCAGTTCTTTTTAAATTATTTTTACACCATAGATAAAATGGGTATTTTGATGGAATACATCTCGTTTTGCTGCAGTGTTTGCCACTCTGAGGATGTGTTCATCTGTGTACTTTGGTATCTGTGGTTCTATGCCTATAAGTGCGGTCTGCTAGTGTTAATGTACAGAATTCTTCATCTTGCATGAATATAGACAGTAATTGTGTAAAAACAAGCTCATCTTTAGTATTCCTGCTGTTATCTATCCTTGATTTGAGAGAACACTTGGGATGGCTTTTGGTTACCATTTTAGTGGGAATTCTGATTCTCCTGATTTGGAAAATGCAGATGATCTTTAAAAATGTACACTCATTTGAAAGACAAGTACCTAACAAAATGGCAACCATACAGAGGGAAAAGGACTTAAAAAATGCATTATATTGAAAACTGAATAATGAAAAAGACTTTTTTTCCTGATAACCAGCCTCATTATTGAGGGACCTAATAGATGTGCTAAAATAATCCATATATTACTACTAATTTACTCCTGAAGGAAGGTAAATTTATAGAGGGGACTACAGTGCATGTCAACATGGTGTCTCATGGCTTCCTCTTTTCATTTATTAGGCAACCTTTGCAACCCGTCATTGGCTTGTAGGTCAAGTCCTACTGTTATAGTGATGAAAACAGAAGAAAGGGGCTGGTGATTTCTGTTCTGTTTCAGTTTTCAATTGCACTAAGTCTCCACTGCATGGATTTAGGGGAATTCAGTTACATCTTAAAAATGGGGGCCAAGGGAGATGTGAAAATAAGAGTGTAGCTATCATTAACATAACCTTCCATGTGTCAGACATTCAGAAGCCTTCTCTAATCACTGTTAACTTTTCATTCTCTACAGTCCTCATAAGCTGCGATTTACGTTTGTAACCCCACTCATCATCGAGTGTTAAGTCATGGACATTTCAGTGACAACTCATACACACATGAAAGAGATGTACACGTAAGAAGCCTGAGTTCCCAATTTGCCAGTTAAGTGCAATAAAGCATTTTTCCCTTAGGGGAATACCGGTGTGTAGCCCAGGGAAAGCCCGCTCTCCACCTGACTTCATTTGTTGAGCACACCTTGTAATTGCAAGGAAAGAATGATATTTAAAATGTCACTGAAATCCATTACCCAATTTTATCCCTTAAAGAAGTGAACTTGCTCGAATATTTTTTTTCATTCCACTGAAAAAAAAAAAAGTTTAAAATCTCAGTGTGTTTGAAATTCCAAAGAAGCTGTTTAGAGATAGGCAGTAGAGTGAAAGTGAGGGTGAGCCACAGGGACGTGAGGCCAGCACCGTGGCTTCATCCCTGAAGCCCGGTTCTTTCTGATGCCTGCGTCGGGTCCCCAGCTCTAACCCCCAGGTTTTGTGAATACCAGGACTCATAGGACTAAGATGTGGTTATGCTCATGGTTGGTTAATTACAGAAAAAGGGCATAGAGCTAAATCGGCCAGAGGAAGAGCAGCATGGTGTGGACTCTGGACATGGATGCACAAGCCTCCACGGGTCCTCTCCAGAGTGTCCCAAGGGAGACTCTGAATTGTGACAATGTGTGCTAACCATTGCCTTCCAGGGCAGCACATCGAAGGCCCCACTGGCCTTGTAGGCGCCATCTGCTCAGTATGTCCCCAATTCCTCAGCTCCCAGAAGGAAATCATATTGTTTGTACAAACAGCATTGGCACAGCGGGCTACGCTTCTACATAGGGGAACTTTCTATCAGTGCAGAGTGCTGTCTATAAGCCATAACCCCGGATGGCAGCCCAGGGCTAACCCCTTCCCAACGACTCCCGCCTCTGGCCTACTCTGCATGTTACTCCTCTTCTGCCCACCTCCGTTCCATCTGTGGACCAAGCCTGGCAGCTCTGCGGTCACAGTCTGTCTCAGATTCAGTCACTCTTCTCTTGGTCCATCGCCACAACCCCTGTGTCCTGGACTGCTGCCTTAGTTACAGAACTGTGTTCCTGGATGCTCATCATTGCTTTCCTGCAGTCTGTTCCTTAGAGGGTGGCCAGAGTGATTCTTCTGAAACAAAATTCAGATCCCATCACTCTTCTGCATGTGACTCTTCCTGGGGCATCTCATCCTGCCCCTGGTCCCACGTGGTCCTGCTCCCTGTGAGCCCGTCTGCCACCTTACCCTTCGGTGAACTGCTGCCCCTCCAACACAGAGATGCCTCTGCTCAGGCCTCACAATAACGCTCTGTCTGCCTGGAAAGTGACCCCAGAGGCCTGCGTGGCATCTTCTCTCACTTTATTTGGGTCTCTACTTACACTCTGCCACCATCTGTCCTCCTTCCATCATCATGCCCATCGTAGCACTGATCCCCACGCATATTCTGGATTAATTTGCTTTTTCTGCATCTGATGTTTCCCTCAGCTAGAGCGGAAGCTCCATAGAACAGCCTGCGGCTCCGTCCCCAGTGCCTTGAACAGTGCCTGGCACGTAGTGAGCACGCGATAAAAATTCCCAAGTGGTTTAGTGAAGAAGTAACTACAGAAATCTGCTCAGAAGAGTGGAGACTCTGAGGCCATGAGTGTTACGTCAGTGGGGCAAGTCTCATGTGAATGGTCTGAACGATGCAGTGACCACGTGTAGCACACGTGAGAGCACCCAGAGGAATATTAGGGATGAATTGGAGTGGAGGAAACATCTCAGCCTCTGTGAGGTCCTGTTGGCAGTGAAGTTGCCATGTCTGTGTGTACGTCTTGCTGATGAAGATCGGAGTCACCCATGTTGTGTGTGGACTCGTTTTCTTCTCAGAGTCTCCGGCTTTTATTACCTCGCCAGGTGTTTGCAGTAATGCATCATAAGGTGCTGGGTGTGATGCATAATTTACTGATTAAACAGATCTGTGCAGATACAGGGAGCTTGAGGAATGTACTGGAGAGGCCGTCAGGCAGGAGCTGGGTCTGAGTGGCTGTGTTTTGCCTTCTGGGCATCTGGTTTCCCACCGTACAGCCTGTCTTTCCTAGTATCGCATCCACGTTCCTCCAATCCACGTCATAGCTGGGTAGATGAGATGTGCCTGGGTGGTGACAGCCAATGTTTTCGGATCACTCCATTTTACCAGAAGCTGAGGAGAGCTGTGTTTTTCGATGGGACGTGTAGATCTAGCCTCTAGCCATGGTCCATCCCATTATTGCCAAGTCTCGATTGACATCTGTGGCTGATGTGAAGGTTACTGGGAGCCGAGATCATGGATAACTGGCGCTTTTCCTTCATCAGGACTCAACAGTGGGTCAGAAGACAGTGCTTGGTCTAGTACTTGGTCTAGAACTTGGAGAAACCACCAGGTCTCTGGCTGTTTGGCTTCTTTGACATAAGTATCTGTTAAAAGGATCCCAGACTATTCGCACTAACGGGCCCCCTGGCAGTTTCCAGATAGAGGGCTTTCACGATGGCCAAACGACCCGCTAGATGTCCTTTGATCCCACCTCCAGCTGTATTTGTCATGATTTCTTCATTGCACCCTGCTCTCTAGAGCTGACAAAGGGAGGGGGCCGCGGGGAGGAGGCTCATTGGTAAGAGAAGGTGCCGCTCGCAGCCATGATTATTACTATTTTTCAACACCAGCAAATTGACAAAGAAAGGCAGATATTCCATGCATGTTCGTCTTCTCTGCGCAGTGTTGGGGCTGTGCTCCTGCCACACTGATGATCCCCCGGCCTGTTATTTCTTTAGCTCTCTTCAGCTTTGAAGTATGTACCTGTTGGTGTGATTGTAGGTTTAACCCGTTGGAGGGAACCTCTTCTGTAGTTTAGGGTCTGAGACCTAGCTAGGTTAGAGGCCAGAGAGGGAAGGTGAAGTGGAGGCAAGAGAGAGGAGAGCTTTCCTTTCTCATTCTATCTGCTTCAGCCAAAGGGGTAGGGAAGCATGTGAGCTGTTGTGTTACGATGGATGGTGATGTTGTGGTTTCTATGGTGACTGATTTCTTTCTCTCTTGTTCCACTGCTAAATACAGCAACAACAACAAAACCCCCTTGTGGCTAAGTTTGGCCTTCAGGTGGGATAGTTAGATTCTCCGGAATTTGCTGTGGGCCCCCTGTGTCGGGCCAGCCCTTAATCGCTGGCATGATGTCCTCCGTCCCACATGGCAGACTGTGTGATACCAAACAGCGTAGCAAATAAGCGGTCTCATCAGGTTAAACCCAAATGTTCCTTTTAAAGAAGGGCTGTCGGGCAGCCCTGCTGGCTCAGTGGTTTAGCGTCGCCTTCAGCCTGGGGCCTGATCCTGGAGACCTGGGATTGAGTCCCATGTCAGGCTCCCTGCATGGAGCCTGCTTCTCCCTCTGCCTCTGTGTCTCTCGTCAATAAATAAATAAAATCTTAAAAATAAAATAAAGAAGGGCTGTTTTAGACAGAGGGTTCTTAGACTGATGGCTTGCCCCCTGCCACCCTGTTGATGCAGTTGCCCTGACCTCGGAGGTCTCCCCGCTGCCCGTTCCGGGCATTCCTCCCTTGGGGCTCCTTCACTGCACCCCTGGGCCTGAAGGCACGGCTCTGCCAGACGCATGTGGCACCCCTGCCCTGTCGTCCTCATTTCTTTAAAGACTTCGGAGAGGGTTTTGCAGCAGAGCCTCTCTGGGGTGCTAGATCGAAGAGGAGCTCAGTCCTCCCTGGTGCGTAGAAACGCGAGGGAGGGCTTGTGCCAGGCTGCCCCTCGTATGCTCGGGTTCATGAACCACGGCACGTGAATTCCATTAATGGGAAAAGGATGATGGGGGCCATCTCGTTTTTATGAGCTTTGGAGAGAATCTTGGGAGAGACACACTCGAGAGGGCAAGTCTGGTCAAACAATAAGCATAATCGTAAAAATTGCAAAGCCAAGGTATGTGGAGTTCGCCATAACAACAGCTCGGTTGCTGCTGCTTGCAATCTGCTAGATAGCAACTCGCTTCTAATTCTAAACATTAAGAATTTAAGAATATAGGCAACTTTCCATTATCTGCTCTGTGAGTTATCATTCCCAAATGGCTTCTGTTCGCCGCTGATTATTCTGGCTCCCACCAGTTACTGCGGTTTCGGGGACAGCAGGATAATATTAGCATGAACTCAGTGTCATTGGTGTTGGGATGTAGGGTGGGGGGTGCAGCATGCATCTCGAAGACAGAAACGTTTCAAAGTGATTGTCGTGTCAGATTTTTGTTTGTTCAGACTTTCCACGCCACTCTCCATCGATAAGAATAATTAAGAAGTGATTCGACTCGTTTCTTCTGTAGAGGATTTGGTAATGAGCCACAATAAAATTGTATAGAGGCAGTATACACACACACACACATACACACACACACACACACAGATCCTTTGTGGGTTAGGTTGGACCTTTTCTTAAAAAAAAAAAGATTTATTTATTTATAGAGAGCACGAGCATGCGAGGGAAAGGCAGAGGGAGAGAGAATCCTCAAGCAGACTCTGTGCTGGGCACAGAATCCCACACAGGGCTCGATCCTACAACCCTGAGATCATGACCTGAAATCAAGAGTCGGGTGTCTAACTGATTGAGCCACCCAGAGGACCTGGTTAGGTTGGACTTTTAATTACCGTGTGCCTTTCGTGAACAAGCATTTGCAAATCACAGTATCTCAAGGAGGGAGACTGTGTAAGGAGGAGCCTAACTCCTTTCTTTCAGGGGTTAATGGTCTAATGGAAAACCAGGACCCCCAGCACAGCGATGCTTCTGTGCTACGAACCCACAGCTTTCACTAAGCTCCATCCTTCCTTGAGAAAGGCCCCCTGAGGGGTCTGTGTGTAGCTTGGGTGTAAATGAAAGCGTGGGGATCTCTCAGCTTCCCTTCACTTCCTTGGACAGCCCTCTGAGTTGCCTTGTCTTAATGGTATGAAGTCAAGGGCAAGATGAAAATCTGCCTCCAGGATGGTCTCCAGCCCCACTTCTAACCAGAAGGATAAACATACCAGATAGACTTTTACATGCATATGTCATGTTGTGTTTAACATTTAAAAAGTGAAGCGAGTAAGTTTAGAATAGTAGAGACCAGACTTAAAGCTTGTTAATATTTACTGAAATGTCCTGTAGTTGCTGGTGAAATTTCTAAGTCCTAGGGACACCTGGGGGGCTCAGTGGTTGAGTGTCTGCTTTTGGCTCAGGTTGTGATCCTGGAGACCTGGGATCGAGTCCCACATCGGGCTCCCTGCATGGAGCCTGCTTCTCCCTCTGCCTGTGTCTCTGCTTCTCTCTCTGTGTCTCTCATGAATAAATAAATAAAATCTTTTAAAAAAGGTTTCTGTGTCCCCTTGATTTTCCTAAAGGTACATACATGCATACATAACTTCAGGCTGTAAAGGAGTTCAGAAAATTTAGTCATTTTGGTTATATTTGTACAAATTGGCCCATTCACTGGACCTCACTTGTTTCTGAGCTACTAGTGATTCAGAGAGGCTGCAGGTGCATCAGTGAGAGGGTAGTGAGCAAGGCCAGGCCGGAAGCGTTCTTGTGTTATGAGTCGCACACCTTCGGAGTGTCTCTGGAATATATAGAAACCCTTTCAGAGGGCACCTGGGTGCCTCACTTGGTTAAGGACCTTCCCTCGGCTCAGGTCATGATCCTGGGGTCCTGGGATCGAGTCCTGTATCGGGCTCCCTGCTTAGTGAGGAGTCTGCTTCTCCCTCTCCTGCTTCCCCTTGCTTGTGCTTGCTCTTTTTCTTTCTTTCTCTCAAATAAATAAATAAAATCGTTAAAAAAAGACTCCTAGGGGGGTCTCCAGGCCCAGAGAAGTTCATTCTTTGTCCTGCCCTGGGCTGGGAGCCCGTGGAGGATCCACAATGCGCACACAGACCTATCTGAATCCCAGGGCCGAGATCTTTTTCCATTTGCTTTTGTAGAGTCTTTAGAAGTAAAGAAGGGTATTTAAAGGCTGAGCCCAGGAAATGTCATTGCAACAAGGAATGAGGAAATAAATCCTGAGGGTGTTAAGTATGTGCCTACCGAAATATCATACATGACCTGGAATATGTTGAGTGACCCTTCGTTGCTCAGTCACTTCTGACAGAGGCTCTGTTAGATATTAGGGCAGGATGATTCTTTATTGTCATAATGAACACGTGCTCCCATTTCTTTCAAATGCTGGTATCCAGAGGCTAATGGTGCTCCCTGTGTGGAAGTAGACCCACTGGTGTAGGCCAGTAAGAGTGGCCCCGTTTTTCTTGACAGCGATTGGCTTGGGAAGATGCATGTGACCACTTGGGGTCAAGGGTGTATGAGGACGCCGGTTACATGGTTTCTAGCATAGGTGACCTGGCTTTTCAGAAGAGGCATGGGGAAGAGGTGGCTCTCTCTTCTCCCTCTGTACTTCATCCCATTAGGCTGAGGATCCTGGGACCCTGCAGCCATCTGCAGGCCCTGAGGAGAGCTGCCCTATGGAAAGTGGTTCCCCCAGAGTGGTCCCTCCACTGAACGAACCTGGGCCATGTGTGACGTCGTTCCCTCCTCCCTTTACCAGCAGCCTTGAGTGGAAAATTTTGTTATGGGACATAATGGATGTCCTTATGGCTCAGGCCAGTGTGAGTGGGATTTTGTGGCCTGGCTATGTCAACATGGCCAATGGATAAGGCTTTCCTTAGGAAATGGTACCCACTGGGTGACTTGGTCTACTTGTCTCTAGGTTGGAAGTGATGGTCTTGTCTCTAGGTTGGAAGTGATAGTTTACTCCTTAAAAATAACAAACCCTTTGCTACCAGGGTAGCAGGCAGGTTAACAAGTACCTAAGTCATTTATCATCTTTATTTTATACACAAAGTACCTGTTGTGTGACACCAGATTGTGAGTAGGGTGTGTTTGTGGTGGTTCTCTTCATCCGGCATAGCATCTTCTCATGTCAGACACCAAGTGTTCAGAGAGGTGGCCTTGGGAGGCTAAGTAACAACACTGGACCTGCAGTGTGGACTGGCACAGATGCCCAGTCAGGAGTTCCAGGCCTTGTTGGGATGACATGTAGTAAATTAGAACTGAAAGGGTTGGCCTGCACAACTCATCGAACCAAGACAGGAGGGAGCTTCCGGGTTCACTAAATGTTGGAGACAGAGGTGCAGAGAACCAAGGGACTTTGAGGGGCTCATCGAAATTGAAGGGTGAGGAGCCCACACATGCAGGTGTCCCCTCTCCAGGGTGTCTGAATCGGGGAGACTTTGCCTGCCAGGGGGCATGTGGCAATGTTGGGAGGCATTTTGCTGGCCACAGCCAGGAGGGAGCTACCGGTGCCTCGTGGGTGGAGGCCAGAGATGCAGCCAAGAGCATCGTGTAGCACACAGAACAGCACCACCAACAAAGAATTATCCGGCCCCCAAATGCCAACAAGTGCTGAGGCCGAGATTGAATACTTTTCTCCCCTAGAAACAGGTGGACGGGGAGAGGTCGAGGACAGCCAGGATTGAGGAAGGCGCTTGGGACTCTGTTATTAGGCCTGTGCCAGGCTTCCTGGCAGTTGGCACTTAAAAATGTGGGATCTTCTCCATCCCACACTGTTCAGAGGAGCGGACCACCCTGCGCTACAGAAGCTGCTGCCTGTGTCTGCACGGGTCGGAGCACAAGATCCACCTGCTATGTGGAAGAGCGTTGCTTGCTATCCACTCTACTTTCTATCACTGAAGGGTGGCGTCGACCCGAGTGGGGACCGTTCAGGGCCACGGTCGTATTTCCAAGACAACAGTTGGGTTGCACTTGGGGCTTCTTCAGCAGAAGGGGCACCCAGCAGTATTTTTGTCAGTCACGTTCCATCTCTGGGCTGTGAAGCTTGGATCCCCCCTGCCCCCCCCCAGGAGCGGCCACCAAGCTCTTCCAGAGCCCAGGGTGCCTGGACTGCCCCCTCCCAGCCCCCCGGAGGGTTGCTGTGGAAACGGGAAGAGATGCCCTGGCTTTATCGGGGAGAGGATGAAATAAGTGTGGGAAGAGACACTGTAATCACTGTTTACCTACACACACAAAATCAGCCGTGGTTTTTTCCATGACGCTGCTGTAAGTGAGGTCGAATTCCTTGCCACTTACAAATGCTTTTATGGTGCTAAATGTTAATCAATGAAAGGCATTCTCAGTACTCTGGGTTTTTTCGTTTTTTTTTTTTTTTTTTTTTTTTTTTTTTTTTTTTTAAATCTAGTGTACCACTTTTTGGATTTACTGTGAAATAGGTCTACTCTAGTTACCGGTTATAAATCTTGTGGTTCAAGTTGAAGTATATAGTACTACATTTCTTCATGACTATTTTTTAACTTGATTTACTGTATGGCTAGTAGATAAAACTGCTATTTACAGCTGTAAGTAAAGAATGGAAATGCTGATTAGGGTGCAGCGTACAGATTTTTTATTACATTTTCATTATAAATATTTCATTGGCTAAATTTAATCCAGTGCAGTGGAATTAAAATGTAATAATGCTATTGATTTAATAAATGCTGGCTTCCTAATGTCCATTTTTAGATGAAACTAAGATAATGAGAGTAATTTTCTAGTGAACATATGAGCGCTAGATCTCTGGTAAAACAAAGAGGAACAAGATGATAAATTGCACTGGATTTTTTTTTAAGCATGTCATATCATGCTGATATAAGTAAAGGCATTAAAGCGCAGTTCATTATATATCAATTTGAACGTAATCCTAATTAAAACCTTCCTTTGACTTCACTGAAGCCTATTCTTAGAAATTATGTAAATTAATCGAGGCCTTTGAAAAGATGCAGGCGCAACATTTGAGTACCCTGTGGTATGTTGGAACTGAAAAAAAATTACACTGTGCAATATTTTTGTGTAGGTATGACACACAAGAGATTTTGATGCTGGAGGTGCCTGGGTGGCTCAGTCAGTTGAGCATCTGTCTCTTAATCTCAGCTCAGGTCTAGATCTCAGGGTCATGAGTTCAAGCCCTGCATTGGGCTCCACTCTGGGCATAGAGTCTGCTTAAAAAAAAGAAAAAAGAAAAGAAATTTCGGTGCTTAAAAAAATGTGGGGGGAGCACCAAATTGCATATCTCTTTTTTGCCCATATTCTTTTTTTTATGATTTTATTTATTTATTCATGAGAGAGAGGGAGGCAGACACAGGCAGAGGAAGAAGCAGACTCCCTGCAGGGAACCTGACGTGGGACTAGATCCCAGGACCCCAGGATCATGATCTGAACCAAATGCAGACGCTCAACCACTGAGCCACCCAGATGCCCATTTTATTTCATATCAACATAAGCAAAAAGGAGAAAGCAAAGAATTGAAGACCGAGGCTCATATTGCCACCACTGCAAGACTTCCTGGAGCAATTAATTGTGGAACTTGGGTTAGGAGTCTGGTTTCTGCACTGGGAAAGGATGCACTGCTTTCCTTACATTGACATCCTCACAAAGTGCATTTTTATTGCGTTGTGTTAATTAGTTTGAACTCATTCCCTCCGTGCCGCATCCTTCATATTGTTCTATCATGTGAGACGTATTTCTCTAATGAAGCAGGGGGGGCAGGAAGCATCGACTATTTTAGGAGTCTGTGATAGCCACATAGCAAATTTTGGGGGCATAACCTGCAGCTCTTCGAGCCTCTAAAATAAATGCAGAGGGATGAGTCAGGTTCAAGTAGGAATGTGACCGATGAGGAGGACCCAAAACGATGGAACATTCCATCTTTCCCATCTTTTCTTTCTTCTGTGTCCTGATGAGTATATGTTTCATCTCCTCCTGTAGAGTAATACTCAGAGTCATTTGCCGTTTTATAAAGAACTCAGGTGCTTGCCCTGATGCTTTATCACTCTGCTAAATAAGTTTGGGATGGTGCTTACTCTTGGATGACGAATATTAAGACAGCTCTAGGCAGTGACATTTGATTCTTCTGGAAACAGCTAGTACCTTTTCCAGGCATGGCAACTCTTTCCAGGGCAGGGATCACATCAGAGGCTGATGCTGGAAGCTGTGGGTGACCAGCGTGGGCCTGGTGCACCCCAGGGGATGCTCTGAGGTTGGCCGGTCTACCTGGCCTCTGCATCTCAGGTAAAATAAAACAAGACATCAGCCAAAGCTATAAAACCAAACAACCAAAGACACTGTGGTTTGTCCGCTTTTCTTTTTCCAGCGTGACATGTTATTTATTCCTCCTTAGTCATTTTCTAACTAAATTTCAAGCTTCTCAACGTCAGGAGCCACATCATCTTCTTGCTCTTTACTCTGTATAAATGAACGCTTAACACATAGTATTTAAAATACTACTGACAGATTGAGATTCGTGTGCACTCTGCAGCCAGGAACTAGATTAACCACGTTTATCAGATGAACCTGTCTGGGTTAACATTGATCACGTGAGAAGATAGGTATTGATGAAGGATAGCTTGCTTACCAGGCCCCAGGGGCATTTTGCTGCACACGGTTCTTAAATCTTCATTGCTTAAAGAACACATGAAAGCAGTTAGTAAAAATCACCTCTTAATTTTTTGAAGACTGATGGTATATAAACATTTTAGGAGGTAAGTTTTTAGTGTCATGATTCTCTGACACACTTTTCATAAGCCATTGAAAAAGTATTATGAATTAACAGCAAACATTGAAGGTTAAGTCAATGATCATTATTTAGAGCTGATATTTTTTAATCTGGCAGTATCTGTCTTTGAAATAAAACCTTAGGAGCTTATGGGCTTCAAGAGTGTTTTCTTTTTTGTTTTTTTTTAAAGATTTTAGTTTATTTATTTATTTTTAAAGATTTTATTTATTTATTAATGAGAGACAGAGAGAGGCAGAGACACAGGCCGAAGGAGAAGCAGGCTCCCTGCAAGGAGCCTGATGTGGGACTTGATCCCGGATCCTGGGATCAGGACCTGAGCCAAAGGCAGATGCTCAACCGCTGAGCCACCCAGGCGCCCTGGGTCACAGTTTTATTTGCTTATTTATTTACTAATTAGCGATAATAATAAAAGATCCTTTTTGGCCTTTGTTTCCCAGTCTATAACCTGAAGCTCAGCATGGGTGTAGTCAGACCACTTGGATTTGAATCTGGCTTCTCTGGTGAGCTCTGTGTCCTTGCTTAGATGACTTAACCTCTCTGTGTCTTAATTTCCTTACTATAGGGTGGATACTCCCCTCCCTAGTCTGCTGTGAGGGAAAAATGATAATACAAGGAAGTGCTCACAAGTATTTACAATGTGCTAGGTTGTTACTGTTTCTCTACTTGATACCATGTGCCAAACCAGGTTATTCTCCATGCAGAGAGTAAGGGAGCTCCTGGATTCCTGGAGAGAATAAAGCTGATGGAGAACAAAAGTTGATGTATACATAATCTCTTGTACGTTGTCATGCCACTAAAAATAAGGTTCCCTGAAGAGCAATTGTTAAGGTAGGCTGCTAAGACAGTCCTCCAATAAAATGAATGGCATTTTACTTCTGATCAATATAAAACTACTTTCAGGCAAGAATAAAATGTGTAGCAATGGATGTAGATGGGAATGACACTGCCAGCATTTCTTAAACGGAAGTTTTTCTGTAAGCAATTTAACTGGACTCTGGCACATTTAAATAAACAGTATTTCTTGATTGTGACAGGCATATTTGTGAATGTACTGAGGATTTAGTAATCCCTCCTGATTTCAGGAATAACATCATTCTTGATCCAATAATTGTGAGGTGTGAATGATTCTCTAGAGCTTTGCAAAGGCCAGAATGCATCTTTAAAACCACAGTGAATTTTCCATTATCTCTCGGTAGATAATCAGTTTTGCGAATCATCTTCAGGGGCCAGGAACCCTCTCTCTCTTTTTAACATCGAGAATGATTAGCTGGTGTTTGTGTAAATGAACGCATGTACTCTCAGTGCATTAGCAGCCCAAAGTAAATGGTCTGGGGGCGATTAAATTTGTTTTTCAATGAGTGTATCTGTACTTTTCCTCATATACTTATATATACACACACAGAGCTCAGAAAATCTGTACATTATCTTATTTGGAAATTTACTGGCATTGAATTAATTATCATAAGAAAACTCCGTATTTTTTAGGAGTGACAGTGACTCCCTTTGCCTTTTTTTTTTTTTTTTAAAGTCCAGGATACTGACTTCCTGCCTTCTTTTTTTTTTTTTAAGATTTTATTTATTTATTCATGAAAGACAGAGAGAGAGAGAGAGAGAGAGAGAGAGGCAGAGGGAGAAGCAGGCTCCATGCAGAGAGCCTGATGTGGGACTTGATCCTGGGACTCCGCGATCGTGCCCTGGGCCACCCAGGGATCCCCTCCCTTTGCCTTTTTTGATCAGCCTTAAAATGCCTAAATCCAGTATTTTAAGGCTCAGCCTCCCAAGCTAAATTTACCAAGCCATTTTCCCATAATCTTTTCTTTACCCTTCCGAGTCATGTGCTTTCCTATTCCAAATTAAGATTCACTCCTGTAAATCCTCGGGTTGCCGTCATCATAGGAGTCGTGATTTTTGCATGCTGCAGTAAAGAAGTTCATTCTGGAATTTCTTCTAAGCCTGGATCTTCCATAGCTGTTTTCTTTTCCTTCTCCCTCTGATAATGTCACTGTGTGTGTGCTCTACGTCATGTAGTGCTCTGTGTGTGTGGTACCTTGGTGGTGTTTAATGTGTGCTTATTGAGTGAATGATGGACTATGGCATTGGGATGAATATCAATAAATCATCTAGTTTTGATCATTTCTTCAGCTTCATTCAATAAGCACTTGTTGGGGTCTTCATTAGAAGAAGCAAGGAACACACATGAGAGAGATCAGCCTTGGCTGAGAAGAATTGCACCGAACACATGGCTACCTGTCCTGTTTGTTGAAAGGTCTCCAGTGGCCAACTGGAGGTTTCAATGGCAAGCCTTTTTGAGCAGATACTGTTCTATCTCTTGTAGTAAAAAAAAAGTTTCTGACATCATCATTCATGAGGGACATAAGCATTAAAGCAGTAGGGGTACAATCATAACCAAACTCAGGATCATCATGTGTCTTTGTTCCTGGATTTTTTAAAAACATTTTCATTGTATTGATTTGCCTTTGAAACAGGTGGGATTTTCTACATAGTCATTGAAGGATTGGTCTTTCTTTCTTTCTTTCTTTCTTTCTTTCTTTCTTTCTTTCTTTCTTTCTTTCTTTCTTTCTTTCTTTCTTTCTCTTTCTTTCTTTTTTAAATACTGATTAAAGGTGAATCTAAGAAAGTGGAAGGTGGGTCTGGGAATACAGGAACGTGTTGTATAGTTTCCAGGCTTGTTTCTGAAATTGAGGGTTCAAGTTTAAGAGGCTGTTCTGGATAGATGTGGATTATTTGAGACCAGAATATAAACACCTATGTTTAGATGCAGCCATGTCTCATAACGTCTGGCTTCCTTTCTTAGTGTATTAAACAATAGGATTGAAGAGTTTTCACATAGTTTGGAGCAAAAACTGATGTTTTTCCATGAGTAAGAGGTCCGTGTGCTTGCAAGTAATTGAAAGGTAGTGGAAATAGTTTAAGATGTAGGAAATTCAAGCTGTGATTGACAATGAGAAGACTCATTTGTAAACCTTTACTCTCTAAGCATTATTTTTAAATGGCTTAAAAATAGTTTAATGTCACTGAGATGAAATACTGTCAACACCATTTTAATTTTTAAAAAATATCAATGTCGCTAATATTTTATTTTCACCTCACACATGGCCTTGTATGATTTTAATGTGAAAGGTATTTTTTATGGATAAGCAGAGAGAGACAGTCGGTGGTTGACAAACAAGCACATGGCCTCTCCAGAAAAAAAGGAAGGAGAGTGTGTGATTTCTGCATGAAATTATCCCCTCTTTACCTAGAGTTTGATGATGAATACACTGAAATCATTAATGATAAACATTGATAACACAAGCTAGCAGCTCTGAAAGGAGATTATCCAAGGAGCAAATTGTTGCCCTGAGCCTTTATGCTTTATTTCTAAGGAAAAGCAGCCATTGCCTGGTCCCACCTGACAACTAGGAATAAGGTAAGACAGCTATTAAGGGACATCTAGTAGTGTAGGGTGCCTAGTGCCATAGAGTTTTCAACACAACGTTGGGAGCTGTGATGGAGAAATCTGTCAGGGCTTGAAGCATTGACCCAGGAGGGGTGTAGATTGGCCAAAGGCTTCAAATCAGTGGTCAAGGTCACACTGAAATCCCGTGATGTAGAAAGGGTCTGGCGGTCCTGTGTCAGTTCTACTTAGAAAGCTGGCTCTCCTCCAAGCAGGAACAGAGGTATCTGGAGCAAAGAGTGGGCACAGAGCTGAAATCAAGGGGGGGCTGATGACGGTGGGTAGACCAGAGCCCAGAATGTCATCAGGCAGAAACAGAAAGGAGAAAGAAATCGAAATTGCAAGGAGAGTGCTGGTGGCGGAGGCAGCCAGAAGTTACAAATTTCCTATTATTGGTGAGCCGCATCTCAAGAATGTTTAGCCTTGTAGCTGTGAGTAATGAGAGGGAACACAGCAGCAAGGAGGGACATCTGATAGCAGAGAGAAGCCCAACTTCTGTGAAAATATTACATTCGTCTGGGCCATTTATTATACAGTTGACCCTTGAACAGCATGGATTTGAACTCCACTTACATGCAGATATTTTTCGGTAGATACGGTGGCGTGCTGTAGATGTGTTCTCGTCATGATTTTCATACTAACGTTCTCTTTCCTCTTACTTTATTTTTTTATTTTTTTAAAAAATATTTTATTTATTTATTCATGAGAGACACACACACACACACACACACACACAGAGGCAGAGAGACAAGCAGAGGGAGAAGCAGGCTCCATGCAGGGAGCCGACGTGGGACTTGATCCCAGATCCCCAGGATCACATCCTGGACCAAAGGTGGTGCTAAACCGCTGAGCCACCCAGGCTGCCCCTCTCTGGCTTACTTTATTGTAAGAATACGGCATATAATATACACAACGTACAAAATAAGCATTAATCAACTGTTCATGGGATTGGTAAGGCTTTTCTGGTCCGTAGCAAGCTAACAACCTTTTGGGGGAGTCAGAAGTTACACATGGAGTCTTGACTGTGCAGGAGGTTGGCACCCCAAAGCCCTGCATTGCTCAAGGCTCAACTATAGTTACATGTGGGTCTTTATTAGTATTTGGGGCCATTTCTGTCTCATCAAGCAGTAGAATCATGACTGCTTAAACTTGCTGACAGTATTCGGGCAAAGTGTATGTTGTATTATGATTTTGGAGCCATTCCTTATCTCAAAAGGGGAAAAGGTTCTCGTATGTAAAATGGGGAAAGTGGGACGCCTGGGTGGCTCAGCTCGTGATCCCAGGGTTCTGGGATCGAGTCCCATATCGGGCTCCCTCTCGGGGAGCCTGCTTCTCCCTCTGCCTGTGTCTCTGCCTCTCTCTGTGTGTCTCATGAATAAATAATAAATAAATAAATAAATAAATAAATAAATAAATAAATAAAATCTTTTTAAAAAGGGTGTGTATTTGTGCAACCGACTACTGGCCTCAGTTCCCACTGATCATGAGACACTAGGGGGTGTTGATGTCTGACAGGAACTGTATCTTTTAATCTTTTCATTCAGGTGTCAGGTCTTGCTTTTGGGTGTAAGTTTCCCACTGTTGTCTCATCCCCCTGGGCGCTGTGGTCGAGGCGTGTTAATATGCATTCACTCTCTGTGCTGTTTCTTCTGATTTTTTTTTTTTTCTGAGCCAGCTTCCCAGCCACCAATAAAAAGAAGCGCTGTAGAGGCATCTGGGGGGCTCAGTCAGTGAAGCATCTCCCTTCGGCTCCGGTCATGATCTCAGGGTCCTGGGATCGAGTCTCAACATCGTCAGGCTCCCTGCTTGGCGAGAGGCTGCTTCTCCCTCTCCCTTTGTCACCTGCCCCCCGCCCCCGCCCCAGTCACTTATGCTCACCATCTCTCAAATAAATAAATAAAATCTTTTTAAAAACCCGCTGTACTGGGGATCCCTGGGTGGCTCAGTGGTTTAGCGCCTGCCTTTGGCCCAGGGCGTGATCCTGGAGTCCCGGGATCAAGTCCCGCATTGGGCTTCCAGCATGGAGCCTGCTTCTCCCTCCTCCTGTGTCTCTGCCTCTCTTTCTCTCTCTCTGTATCATAAATAAATAAATCTTTAAAAAAAACCCGCTGTACTGTAAATATAAAATAATAAAATCACCTCCTGATATTCCTGAAGAGTATTTCCTTGTGTTTGGTTTCCTATGCATGTGATTTTTGTAAACTGTTGGTAGTTAAGTTCTCAAGGAACTTATAAAGGCTGAGAACGGGTTAGTTCTCTCAGTGAGCTTGTGTCACATGTCCTTGCACCCTGAACACATCCTTCTTATTGGCCTGCCTGCCCCCCACCCCCAGACCCAGCATTTCTTGTGCGCGCACTGGGCATTGATACCTTTGCAGACTGTGGTGTTATAACCCGAGACAGGGTCCTTGGGGTTCTCTGGGTATCTAAAGCCTCCCCCTTGTTTGGTGAAGCAGCACAGTGGTAGGGAGTCATGTAAGCAGTTCTTCTCTGCTCTCATGTCCTCCCCCTGCTACCCCGACCGGCTTTTGCAGGGGGGAGCAGCCCCAGCCCGGCGGGACTCTTTGCGATGATCCTCGGAGTCACTTGTCAAATGACATCATTGAATTAATTAAAAATCCACTTTAGATTTGCAGATAAAAGAAAGTAATAGATCCCTCGGTATTGCTGTACGTCTCGACCAACTGATGTATTTAGAAATAGCAGGAGGTATTTGCAGCTGTTACTCCCTCAGGGACAGACTGCAAATACGTTTATTTATCTACTAGCATTTATACAGGCTGTGAGTTACGAGATGACCTCCGTCTCTGCAAAATAAATCCTGGTATCCGGAGTCCAGCCAGCCTCATCTATTGCTGTATAGGGAAAGTGGATATTGAAATTTGTTTTCTTGGGAAAGCGGGAAGGCTCCATCTCGCACGCATAAGGTTGCTGTGAGTGGGTTATAAAACTGCCAGACACCTATTAAACAGGGGGTGTTGCTCATCTTTATTGAGCAGGAGTCGGGTTCTGATTGTGTGCAGAGCTGTTTGGGGCCTTTATGTGCACACATTCCCAAGATCGGCGGCTCTCCGCCGTTGACCGATAAGCTGTGTGCTCTTGGGCTCAGGAGACAGGGATGAGCCGTATCAGCCACAGAGTCTCCCCGAAGCCCTGCGAACTAGTCCCATAGCAAGAGGCCCCATCTTCTGAAGATGCGCCTGCTGTGTGTTTCAGATGACTGATTGCCTGCATTACTCTGCTGTGCTTCAGTTATAGCACCTAGGAAGATCAAAGCAGTGCAATGTGAATTTTTTTGCTCGGTGTAAATTTAAGCATGGCCACAAAGGCGTGTTTCCTTCCCTTGGAAAAGCAATTTAGCCTGCAGAAAATAATTAAATCCACAGTATCTCGCAATAATGAGAAATTTGAAAGGGGGAGGGTTAATTATTTCAATCCGATTTTAGTTACCCAATAAAGTGTTTAAGGAGAGCGTCCAGACAGGGCCCAAGTTAATTTACGATACCATGACTTTCAATGTTTCTGTCCTTTCCCTGCAGGATCATGCAGATCTGCGAAGCCATTTCTTCACAGTTGGGATGAAGCTAGAAACAGTGAATTTGAGCGAGCCCTTTCATATCTGTCCTGCATCAGTGACCAAGGTGAGCTTCCCTCCCTTGCTCTTTACCTTCATGTCCAGCCGACTGGACGAAATGTGCTGGCGCAGGGGGTGGAGCGCAGTGGGGCGAAGCGGCCCCAGAGCGAGCACCTTCTCCTCGGGCCACGCTCTACTAAGGGGCTCCTTTGGTCCCTGGCCCACAGAGCCAGGCCGAGCACATGCCTCCTGTTGGGGCAGATTTGGTTCCTACGGGCTGTCGGGGCTGGTGGCCTTAAGGGACCCGGAGGGAGGCTCAGGTGCGCTGCTGACTGTAGGGCAGTGAACTCCGCCGCCAGTACATGGCGCGCCTTCTTCGGCCAACCAGGGTAACGTCCACGCTGCCATTTGTCCCCGTCCTTGTTCACTTGGGCTGCTCCGGATTCACCTGCTGTAATCGTTGCAGTGGCAACTCGCTCCTCTTCCACAGTCATTCGTGGGATCCGCTTGTATTTTGGAAATGCCCGACAGCGGTGGAAAGCACATTCCCATCTCCAGTGTGTGTCCCCACGTCCGCTTCCTTGTTGCCCCTGGCTCTCATTCACTAAAGGGAGAGCGTGCTTCTCCGTTTTGCAGATTCAAAATGAGATTACCTTTTAAGGTAAAGTCCATTTTCCTGACGGTCTGATGGTTTTTCAAGATTATAATTTCCCTCGGCTGTGCCAATCATCTAGAGGAAGTCACCTGTGGAAGTCACACCTCCAGCATGTGTCTGTACCTGAAGCATCCTCCTACTAATGGCCGGGGAAACCGAGAAACCCACCTTTCTTACCCAATGTATGCTTTAGTTAATGGCCTTTTGTGTGGGAACTTAATTAACGGTCCAAAAGTCAATTCCATTTTAATTTCTTTTACCAAGGAAGACTGGATTTGTTAATACAGTGATGAGTGTTTCAGAGTCATTTTGTATGCTCTCTCTCTCTCTCTCTCTTTTTTTTTTTTAATTTATGATTTGGTAAGGCTTGAGAGATACAGTGGTGATAATGTATTTCAGAGTCTGGAAAACGGCTGTAATCATGAAAGGCCTTTCTCTTTTTTTTTTCTCAATTTTTTTTCTTTAGAACATAAATTACTTTTATGTAACTGTTACAGTAATTTATTTAAAAAAATAACTGCAGCTTCAGAAAAAAAATACTGACTTATGCTTTGCAGGATGGTTTTTTGGGTTGCAATTTATGTTCTTAACAGTCATAAGCCATGCACTAAAAGCCTTTTTATTTAAATTGACCTTTGGGGCTCTTCAATGTGTATTCTGGTAGGTGCACATTTTCCCAGAACTGGTGAGTGATACCTTGCTGAAGCCTGGCCAAAATTTTCCTTTATTCCAGCTGCAGCTGATACACTGATGCCAGCTGCCCATTTATCTGGATATATATTACCCTGTCCTCACTCTAAGAGGTCACGGTGTCTGCTTCACCTGGTGTTGGTATAGTAAATAGAAATCCCTGGTGGTGTCAGTAGTAGGCTGACACTCTTATGTCTGTAAATAATTATAATCTATAATGTTAGAATGTGACATAGTACTTATGCTTAGTTTCAGCCCAAATATCCTTATCTTGTTGGATAGATTTCTAGTCACTATAGTTTCGTTTCCCGATACATAATTTTCTAAGTAAGTCTTATTGAGGGCGGAGGCAGGGAGGATATTTTCTCTGAAATTTTTTAAGGTACATTTTCTTTTTCATTTTATTTTTTTCTTACCCATTTTACCAAAGATAAAGCACTCAGTCTCTCTGTTGCACATGCACCCCTCTTTCGTCTCTTATTGGCCCTAAGTTGTCAGACCCATGGATGGCAATGTGTGCTTCGATGGGCACGTCCCCAGGTCCGGACTCCCCTACATAGAGTGCAGTATCAGGATATTCTTTAATGCAGTAGGTATTTATAATTAAATGTATTCCTCCCAACATCGGAGAAGGTTTTAGAATATTACGATTGAGAATATAACACTCTGCTGTTAGTACTCACTGTAATGAAAATGTCATTCTCATTTTCCTCAAGGCTTTTCTTCATGGCACACCTATTGAAGAAATAAATAAATAACATTAAAGCCCATAGACGGGAAAGTAGTTAACTATGTAGCAGATCCTGAATAAAATGCCCAACATTTAGCCATTTTGCCATGCAGTGAGATTATAGATTATGGGGTTTTTTCTTTTTCTTTTTTTTTTTTTGGTGATCCAAAACAGTATGATACTGACAGATGATGATGACATATCATCTGTGTATGTGAAATATATCATATTATTTAGACCAAGAGTCTTGGTTCCATTTCTTCTATGGCTAGCTCTAGCCACATAGTCTTGGGCCAGTTGGTTAACTGCTCTAGGTTATAGTTCTGAGACCTGCAGGTTATGGACCCAAGAGCTCAGTGTTTCTGCACCATGTGGGATGTGACCCTGATGGATTTGAAAAAACTGATTTAGCTTTTTTCTGAAGTACACACACACGAATGTGCATGTTAATAGGTTTTGGAGATCCCTTAGTGCCCATCGTTACAGGGTCCAGTGGTGCTAAGAGGTTCAGCCACCAGAATTCCACGTTTTTTAATAAAGATTTTATTTATTTATTTATTATTTATTTATTTATTTATTTATTTGAGAGAGAGAGAGAGAGCACACACAAGCAGGGGGAGCAACAGGCAAAGGGAGAGAGAGAAGCAGGCTCCCTGCTGAACAGGGAGCCTGACATGGGGCTCAATCCCAGAACCCTGGGATTATAACCTGAGCTGAATGTAGATGCTTAACTGCCTGAACCACCTAGGCACCCCAGAATTCCACATTTTTAATATGCATCTGTGTGTGCATGCACACGTGTATACACACACACACACACGCATGTGAGACTAGGTCATGTTGGCATTTGTAGGAGCTGGTCTGGACAGTGGGAATGTAGACAAAAGTCCCTGGTTTTACAAAGCTTATATTTTAATGGTGAGGGCGGGGAGACAAACAAAGTAAGCAAATCGATACAGAATGTCCCATGTTAAACGCTAAGGGGAGAGACACAGCAGGGGCGGGACAGGCGGAGGGTGGAAGGCTGGAGTGTGGCAGGGGAGATGGGGTTTGAAACTGGGCTGCAGGGAAGATCTCACTGGGAAGGTGAGGTTTGATCCTTTGCTCTGTAAAGTCTGCTTCCAAAGGCAGACCTCAAGCAGCAGAATGATAGCTATTTACTGGAATGAACATCGAGGAGAACAAAAGTGAGTGCACTCTGCAGCTTTTGCTTTTAATTTAGACTGCTTCCGGAAGATATTTTGTAAATGAAGGAGCCAGGAATCACAGCCTCCATGAGAGCGTTAGGATTTCCTGAGAAACTACTGGTTTATGGCTGTTGAGCCCATAAAGTGATCTCTTTTTTTTCTGGCCTGTGTCACATACTAGACTTTAAAACCATCACGTTTTTAAGTGCCCGGGTCCATCTCGTTTTTGCATTCTGCTCTTCCCACCAGCATACCTTGTTCTGTTCCTTCACCAACGTGTTTTGTTTTGTTTTTTTCCTACACGCTGTGGCTGTTTATGCAGTTCCTTTGTACAAAGCATTTTCTGGGCCTTGTGGGAACACCTTGACTGAGTGACAAAGCAGAGACTGCCCTCCGAGGATCTGCTGGATGAGACCGATTTGGGATAAGGAGTTTCGGGACACAGGTGCAGGGCTGAAGCTTTGAGGGCACAGAACCGGAGTGGTCAGGAGAACGTTCCAGCAGCACTGACTTTCAGGATGTACCTTGAACCATGCTCTTGTGCTTTTTTGCAAGAGCCTCAGTGGGCCGGGCATGTGTTCTAGGCTGGGAGGATGCTGAGCAGGGATGTACGTGCCAGGGGGAGTGGTCCTCCTTGGGCTGCAGCCTGAGGTGGTTGGAGGGCTGTGATGCCGGGTGAAGCCAGAAGTCCCCAAGCCAGACGGTGGAGCTTCTTGAGTGATCTGACGTGAGGACGTGGGTTCCTGCTGTGTACACGGAGAAACCACTCACCTTTCAAGGCCCGCCTTTGCTTGGCCATAGCCCTGGGTTTGTTTCACTGTGTGAGTTTGGTTTTCTTCCAGCCTGAGCCATCAGTTTACCTCTCTAAAGCCACCAGTGTTTTCTATGTCTACTACTCTTTTCTCTGTATGCTACTCATTGGCTTGTCTTTCCATTACAGTGACCACAGGGAAATCAACTCGTAACGTTTTTAGCAATTGGATCGATTTACTAGTATACATTGAAGCGCCAGTTTGTGCTTGAGGAAGTACATTTATTCCATTTGGAAGCTGGGACAGCTTTTCATACTAGTTTTGCCTGAAAAATTCTAAAGGATTAACACTTGGTTCTCTGGTTGTTTTTTTTTCTTCCAGGTTTTTAACAATCATTTTTTTCAAGTGACTATTGACGACCTCCGAGCAGAACCTAGTAAACTCTCGATGCTGTGCCATGCGGATTCTTTGGGAATTTTACCAGTCCAATGGTGCCTTAAAAACGGAGTCAATCTCACACCCCCCAAAGGTCTGTATTCTGTGCAAATGCATGGGGTTGGTGTGGCTCACGAGGGTGTCCTGCTGTCAATGAAGCGTGCCTTGGTTGATCTCGAGCAGTTTACCTTGTAAAGGATTTCAATGTCGTGGGAAAACTCTGTCCCACAGGTGGCTCGACACAGGAGTCTGTCCCAGCTCCCTACCCCCGTGGGGTGCGTGACTATAGACTTTGTGAGAAGCTACTTCCGTCCTCCTCAGCTCCTTGCTCGGTTACTGCTGATGCCTGGTGACAAAGGACATGCAGCATCACTAAGTGATCAGGGCTCAACACTTAAAAGTGTCTGAGAAGTGGCTTTAAAAATGCAACACGGGGCGCCTGGGTGGCTCAGTCAGTTGAGCATCTGACTCTTGATCTCAGGTCTCCATCTCCAGGTGGTGAGTTCGAGTCCCGTGTTGGGCTCCACACTGGGCGTGGAGCCTTCTTTTAAAAAAAATGCAACGAAACACTAAAGAAGCATTTCTTGCCAATTTTATTTCCAATCATTTAAATTTCCCCCAGAGCTCAGTCACTCTCTGATAACCAAGAATTTGATGCCACAACACATTAAAATAATTAAATCGGGAGCCGGGTTGCACTAAAATAGTTTCAAGTTGGGACCCACGAACCACATTCTTGTTGGTAAGGCCGGTGCTTGGTGTGCCGTGACGTGGTTTGCTGTCCCTGACCAATCTGGTGCTCGTTCAGGGAAGACAGCAGCTGGATGGAAGGAGACGAGGTGGGAGGGAGAACAGAGGGGATGGAGTGATAGCAGAGGAGATGGGAAGGCATTAGACAGAAGAACAAACGTGTGGCGGGATTTTAACAGAGACCCACAGATGACACAGGGGCTCTGTGCTGACCTTTCCAGATCGCCAGGGACTGGATAATCGGTAGCGGTCACCCTGTGGGAAGGTTGATACCCACAGGTCAGGCTCCAGATGCCTGGTGTCAACAGGTCCCAGAGGACCTGTTGTGCTGCTCTCGCCTCATCCATCCTGTGATCCACTGGGCGCTTCTCCTCCATCCTCCCTATCCTCCCTCTGTCCATCTCCTTCCTCCTCCATGCTCATCCCCACCCGGGAGATCCCTGGGGGTATTTCCTCCTCAGCTGTTGATCCTTCCCCTTAGGGCGCTGCGGGGGCAGAAAGTGGCCTTGTTACAATGTGGTGAACTTTCACAGTCACTGTTTGCCCTGTTGTATGCATCTGACTCATTCCATCCTCAAAACGAGCACAGCCCTGGGAAGAGGCTTCGTAACAGCACGGTTCTGTGACCCTCCCAAGGTCACCTGGCTGGTGAGGAGCAGGGAGGAGGTCCGCCTGCTGGTGTGGTGCTGCCCGGGGTGAGGACTGCAGTTCCTGAGAGCTCGCCTGAGCTTCTGGGTCGGTCCTCACAGGGGACTCTGGCCACTTCATGCTCTGGTTTTTGAGACTGTCCTGTGGGACACCTGCCAGATTCCACGGCTGCTCTGCAGAGTCAAAGACAGACTCAAGTCTGGGTATCTCTATAGTCCTCTTCGGATGGTTCTACAGGGTTTTTTTGTTTGTTTTGTTTTGTTTTTTGTTTTACATTGTGAACAATCTAGTGGTAGCAGAGCAGATTGGAGAAGTCTCTTTCTGCTGCAAAATTTAATGACGGGTCACTTGGCTAAGTTTGAGAGTCCCGTGGACCGTCTCTCCTTCCTGACTCATTTGTGTGACTGGGTCTGCATCACTAAAGAAAGACTTCTAGATATCTAAAGTGTTGCGTGGTTGGACTTTCTAAATACCTAGGTAGTAATAAGATCTACTTAAGAATTTTTAAAAAAGATTTTATTTATTCATGGGAGACACAGAGAGAGGCAGAGACACAGCAGAGGGAGAAGCAGGCTCCCCACAGGAAGCCTCATGTGGGACTCGATCCCAGGATCCCGGGATCGCGACCTGAGCCCAAAGGCAGATGCTCAACCCCTGAGCCACCCAGGTGTCCCAATCTATGTAAGAATTTAAAGAAAAAATGAGTTGTGTGAAAAGGAGGGGGAAAACAGTCATATATGCATTTCATCGGCTTCATTATTCCCTTAAGCGGAGGTTAAATGTTTTCCCGGTGTTTCTAGATTTTTTTTAAATATATTTCTTATGAACTTTAAGTGTTAGAAATATGTCTAAGAAAAGAGATTGTTGGCACAGTTTGGATATTTATTTGGAAAATGGGTGTGCCTATTTGGTTAATTGCGTTTCATGATATATGGAGAAATACAGTTGGGGAATTAATAATTCTAGGGAATAATTTTTCCAAGTGCCTGCGGCTATAACAGAGTCTTGGCTTTAATTACTGAGCTCTCGTCGTTTTGTGAGAATATGTTTGTTATATATTTAAATATATGTTATGCACATAGTAACGTATTTGTTTTTGTAATTAAAGTGAATTAAAATGGAGAGGTGGAGGTGGGGGTTTCTGTATGTGATTTTATGGTTTCCTTGGGAGGTTAATTTGTTACCTGTCTTATGTGTCAGAGCAGGGCTGAGTGGGGATCATGCTGTAGAATTTTTTCAAACACCGTTCTTTGCTTTATTAATGTCTGAACATCTGCACTCTTCTTTTTTTTTTTTTTAAGATCTTATTTATTTATTCATGAGACACACAGAGAGAGAGGGAAGCAGAGACACAGGCAGAGGGAGAAACAGGCTCCATGCAGGGAGCCTGATGTGGGACTTGATCCCAGTCTCCAGGATCAGGCCCTGGGCTGAAGGCAGCGCTAAACCGCTGAGCCACCCAGGCTGCCCTATCTGTACTCTTCTTACAAAAGTTGTTTTTAGCTTAAATTGTGAGCTCTATACATAGAGCATCTTTGATTTCTTAGACGTGTTGAGAAGTGATATAAATGTTTTCTTGCATGTATGTTTTCCATGAACATATTACATTGCTTAGATTTCTGTTTGAACAGTAAACACCACTTACAGTCACAACGTATTGCCGATCCCTGAACGATATTATCCCAGGTGTCTCCCAGTGGGAAACAGTGGATGAAACAAAAGATATCTGGTGATGGGACGTCTGGGTGTCTCAGTGGTTAAGTGTCTGCCTTTGGCCCAGGGTGTGATCCCGGAATCCTTGGATCAAGTCCCATATCGGGCTCCCTGCATGGAGCCTGCTTCTCCCTCTGCCTGTGTCTCTGCCTCTCTCTCTCTCTTTTTTTTTAAGATTTATTTATTCATTCATGATAGACACACACACACACAGAGAGGCAGAGACACAGGCAGAGGGAGAAGCAGGCTCCATGCTGGGAGCCCAACGTGGGACTCGATCCCGGGTCTCCAGGATTGCGCCCTGGGCCAAAGGCAGGCACCAAACTGCTGAGCCACCCAGGGATCCCCTGCCTCTCTCTCTCTCTCTCTTTCTGTGTCTCTCATGAATAAATAAATAAAATCTTTTAAAAAAAGATATCTGGTGATATAGGGGATTTGCAGAGAACATAGACTCATACTTACCTTGTTTTGACTCTATTTCTTAATTTAAAAAAATCTGTATGTGGAGTTTGGAGAAAAATAGTGCGTAAGCTAGAATGGACAGGAAGGCTTCAGTCCGTCTCTGAGAGCAAATGCTTTCCTGGTCAGCAAAGGACAGAACCGTGAACCTTGGAAGGCTTATTCCATTCGTTTAAAGCCAGCAAACAACAATTCAATATTATAGGCACTATAAAAAGTGATCAAGCAAGGAAATAAATCAGCTAAGCAAAGGTATCTATCGGTTATCAACCATGACTTGCTATTTTTAAACTATTTCATTAGCCTCGTTGGCACGTAACATCAAGGATGAGTCATAGAATAAGAGGAGTAAATGGCTCCCCCAGAGGGATCTTAGTGGAAAATAGTAAATAAGCCTTTACATTTGTTGTAAATCTGTTGCGAAGTGGGTGCGCAAAGACTCAAAGTAAATCGCTAAAATAAAGCGCTGTGTCTCCACAATTGGCCGTCTTAATAATAGGCAGATAAACTGTTAACATGATTTAAGAAGTAAAAGTGTGTTTTTCGTTATTACCAAGCTGCAAAGCCCCGATCCCCTATTTGGCACTGTCTTTTCCTAAAGCAAGACCTCATACACTGGCTGATGCACTTGCCCCGTTTTGTAATCTGTTATATTTCAGACATAGCGAAGGGGACAGAAAATAATAAATACAGATGCTCTTGGACCTCCTGCTGTGATGGAACACAGTGCTGGCATTTGGCCACATTTGATTCAGATTTTTAAAAAGTGAAGTAAAGCATTACAGTATATAATATAGGACCGAGTCCCTTCTGTCTGTCTGTTCCTCACACTCCATATCTATTCCATCGGTGGGAAGTCCCGTTGATATTTTCGGGATCTGACCAGGTGTCATCACGACCACGCTGGTCCAGGCCACCATCACATCTGTCCTAGGTTAGTGCAGTGGCCACCCTGGCTTCCTTCATGCGCTCTCAGATGAGATGGCCAGGCTGGTGGTGTTAGGATGTGCATCACACACATCCCTGCTCTGCTCGGACTGTCCAGGGCCTGACACCTCACTCAGAGCCAAGTTCAGGTCACAGCCGACAGTGTCCCTGTGGTTCCCTGTCTGGCCTCCATCCAGGCTGTCCCCAGACCCACCGGCCTCCTTGTCCTTCCTGGGGCCTGGCACTCATCCCCCCTTGTTAGGTTGTTAGGTGGTCTGTCCTCCTCCTGCCTTCCTGGGCGGTGTCTTTCTTGGCTGTCCTGTTTAGTGTGAATTAGAGATCTCTCCCCCCAACCTTTGTATCTCCTCCCCTGCATGGCTTTGCAGCAGAGAACTTTCTAGCATGTCAGATACAAGTAATGTGTATTTTCCTTCTTTGTCTCTCCGCTAAAGAGAAACATCGCTGAGAACAGAGCGGGGACTTTGCTCTGGTTCTCTGCTCATCATCAGCGGCTAAAATAGTGTGGCTCTTGGTCAGTACCTGTTGAGCGTTGAATGGACTCAAGTCCGGCCCTCGTTCTGTGCTCCTCCCTTCCTCCCGGCCACGTCCCCACCGCTCCACCCAGGCTCCGCCGGGATAACCGCCTTCCCAAAGATGTTCCGCTTTTACTGCTGGACGTGCAGGCTCTCAGTGTTAGCTTTCCAGCGCATCTTTTTGATATGTGCACAAACCGGATCGTGCTCTATCTTTATGTAACTTTTACACCCTCCAGCGTCTTGCAGATCTTTGTCAAGATGCTGATGCATGTCGATTATTTATTCATTTTGCCCATTGTGGGATTATGCGTTAATTCTTGAAATCCGCTTCCCATTGGGAGACGTTGATCTTTCCTGCTTTCCCTTTGGATGGATGGTACTCAAGGGTGCATCTTTGTACATGCGCCCAAAAGTGCGCGATCTCTTGGGGTGTGTACCACGAATGAGTGAGGAATTGCTGGAGCTCCATTTTGCATCATGCTCACTACTGTTATCATGCCTGGATATTGCCATTGTGAGGACCACGAGACAGGTCTCCTCGTTTCACTTTCGTGTCCCCAGTCCCTCGTGCAGCGGAGCAGTTCGTCGAAGGCCTGTGGGCAATTTGTATTTCCTTTGCATTGTTGATTATATTTTTTTGCCCTTCTCCTGTTGATTATAGAAGCATTTATATGTTTGAATATGAATTCTTCTTTTGCACTTCACAGTATATAATAGTCTTGCCTGTGGCTTTTCGCTTCACTTTTGAATGGTATTTCATATTATATTGAAATACAAAATTGTAATGGAATCAGATACCAATCTTTCCCATTATGATTTGTTTATGTCTTTAGAATTTTTTTTTTTTTTACTGATGTTCTGCAGTGTTTTCTTTAAAAACCTTGCAGTTTCATGTTCTGTATTTAGCCCTTCAGTGTACTTGGACTCAATTTTTTGCAAGGCATGAGGAAAGAAAACAGTGTTATTCAATTCTTTTGCTTAAGTTGAACTGGATTTTCAGATTATCCTTTGTGGAAGCATCATTGATTGAATGGTCTGAGATTTCCCCGGGGATCTGTAACGCCACCACGAATGTACAGCAAGTCCCTTTAACGGCTGAGGACCTTAGCTACGTCATTCTAGTTCATTGGTCCATTTGTCCGTCTCTGCATAAACAACTTCACTTTTGTTAAAAACTGATTTCACTTTATGTCTTGATATCCATCAGGTGAATCCTTCCACTTTTCCTCCTTTTCAGAATTGTCTTGGTTGCTTTTGGCAGGTTACTGTCGTGCATGAATTTTGGAATCAGTTTGGGAGACAGTATGCAAAACCCCATTGGATTTTCAGACAATGCATTAGACTTAATTAATTTAGAAAAATTGACTTATTATTATAGTATCTTTTATAACTTTTGGTCTACTGCTAGAATTTTTCCAGGCACATTGTCCTTTTGCTTGCTGTCATGAATGGCTTTTTTTTTTATTACTATTCATTTGATTTTTTTACTGGCTATGGCCAGTATAATGGAATACCACTGATTTTGCATGTTTATTTCCAGCTGCCTTGCTAAGCAGTGTGTCTCCAGAACAGTTTGTGTAAGATATGGATGACCCGACTCTTGAAGGTTTGGTAAAACTAGCTTGTAAAACCATCTGGGGCTGGTGCTGTTTCAGTTTGTCTTCTGTTGACTATGAATTTATTTCCTTGAATGTTTGTTCATTTAGTCATGGTTACCACTTCTGTTTGAGACAATTTGGGTAATGTATGTATGTTTACGGAATTATCTGTTTTAGCTGTGCTTTCAAATGAACTGTCAGAGTGTTCTCTTACGTCAAACTTATTGAATTGTTCCACCATTAGGTATTCACTCTATTTTTGTTTGTTCTGTAATTTGCTAGAAGGTACATCATAATATTATGAGACTGAGGATCTGTCAGTTTCTGTGTGTGTGTGTGTGTGTGTGTGTGTGTGTGTGAAGCATGCAGGGTGTTCAGGTTCGGGACTGTTGGAGCTTGCTGGTCTTAACCCTCTTTATCCCTAGCCAGTCATTTTGTTTTAAAGCCTTTTCTTGTCTGAGTCTCATGTTTATTTGTTTCCTTATGCAGGTTGTGATTTTTCATCGTGCACTAATTTTCAGTGGTGGTCGTTACTTCTGTGGGATTTCTGTAATCCTTAGAGTGAAGTACTTCCTTCCATCTAGCTATTTATTAGGGTCTACCCAGTGTTCTAGGATTTTTGCAAGTCCTAGGGTATTTATATATCACTGTCTTTATCTCCCCACTAGAAAGTAAGGATTTTTTAGGGACACCTGGGTGGCTCAGTGATTGAGCGTTATGTCTTCGGCTCAGGGCGTGATTCTGGAGTCCCAGGATTGAGTCCTGCATCGGATTCCCCGCAGGGAGCCTGCTTCTCCCTCTGCCTCTGTCTCTGTCTCTTATGAATAAATAAATAAATAAATAAAATCTTTTTTAAAAAATAAGGATATTAAAAATCACTTTTATTCACTTCTGTATCCCCAGCACCTAAAACGGTGCCCGGTACATGTAGCTGTCCCTGGATATTCAAGAAATGAACAAATGTCACATTAATTTCTCAGCCTGTACCATATAGAGTTGTATAATTGTGCAGCATCCCTACATGTGCCCCTGGCTTGGTGGAGCACAGGTCTCCGCTCTTTCCCTCCTTGACCAGAGCCCTGGGCAGGGACCAGTCAGGTCTGCACCTCCTCTCTTTCAATGAACTAAGTGTGTCTGGTTACGTTTCTGCAGACCCAGCATCCGACTGAGACCAGGCATTATAGGACAGTCACAGACCCCGATGTTCCCTTCTCTTGACCCCATGGCTGTGTTCTGCTCCACGTGGGCTCCAGATGTTCTCTGGGCTGGTCAGCTCTGCCTTTGTGTCCCAGTTGGGTTTTTGGCATCTGGAGATTTCCTTCTCTTTTGAGTTTGGCTGTGTAATTATTTTTACTATATTTTGTCTGACATCTGAGAAGGATCCATCTTGTTGCTGGACTTGGAAGTTGATTCTCATTTCTAGCTTTCTGATTGATTGTTGAACAAAAGTTCACTTTTGATTTGAAAAGAGTTGGAGTAAAATTCTCTGGGTCATTTTTTTATATCTGAAAATATTTCCAATTGTTGGAAATGGTCTCCCTCTCATTCATTTATTCCTCGTTTTGCTTCATTGTTGAGGATTCTTACCATGGCTTTGCCATTGGCAGCTGATACTTATATGATGTTAGACTCCATCCTGGAGACGTGTCCACATTTCCTAACATTGTGTTTATAATTCAGATTAACATTTTGAGCATGTCCCTGGACAGAGAACTGTATTAAGTGTCATACTGTCACCTATATGCATTGATTCTTATTCTAAAAGGTAAGGATGTTGGAATGGCTGGGGTTTATGTTCACTTGACTTCTTTGTTTCCGTCCTCTTTCCTTATTTTCCATGGTTCTTTTCCCCCTGCCTTATTCTGTGAGTGTAAAACCAGAATAATTTAGTTGCAAATGAATGTGTCCCTTGTAAAGATCTACAAATTTAGACAGGGACAAATTTACTGAATGTCCACCGAGGAAATGAGGGAGCTGGCTGATTTTTTTCATTAATATTTGTTTATTTATTTAACTCCCATCTGTCTTTTACCCTTAGAAATTTTGCTATTAGTTTTTTGTTTTAATTCTGCTCCTTGGGGTGCTTGGGTGGCTCAGTTGGTTGAGCATCTGACTTTGGCTCAGGTCATGATTCCAGGTTCCTGGGATCAGTTCCCAGGTTAAGCTTTCTGCTCAGTGGGGAGTCCGCTGCTCCCTCTCCCTCTGCCCCTTCCCTGTTTGTGTTCTTTCTCTCATTCTTGCTCTCCCAAATAAATAAAATATTAAAAAAACAAACTCTCCTTTCTGCAGAATTTGTAGTCATCATCGTTAGCATGCCTGCCCTTTTAGTAGGTCAAATACCTTTTATTTGGTTCCAGTATCAAGCCTTTGCTTCATTATCACCCCAAACAGAATACACTAAAAACTGACCTTCAAGGGAGGGGGACATGTAGCTCTTTAGCAAACAGCATGGGTAAGAAGATGGGTTAAAAGTGTCTTTGCCTTCCTGCCTATGAGCCTGTAGGCAGCTTCGTTCATGAATGGAATTGGGGATTGTTGGGGACCCTTGCTCAGGAAGGGGCAGGCTGGTTCCCGGGGCTGCATCTGCCCCCTTGATCCTGTGGTCTTCTTTCCTCACCTGGGCAGTGGGGATGAGCCTCCTACTTAACTACAAGATGGCAGAGAGGATCACCTGAGGCGATGCCCTCTGGTCCTTCTCCTTAGTGAGCATCCACAGACCTCAGTAGGAGCCTGGAGAGAGACCCCTTTTCAGTAAGACCCACCTTTACTGGGCTGTGAACAAGTCCAGTAAAGCTGCTCTAATCATTCATAAGATTCTGTGAGACAGGATCAAGAACCTGTTCTTACAATGTGGTTTCTTTGGGGTCTTCTTGTCATGAAGACACGATCACATCATTTCTTCCTTTCAAAGAGCCATTGAACTAAAAGCTAAATAAGCTTGCTCTTAAGACCCGATGTCCACATCTCACACTGGATGTAGATGTGCTCCAAAGTGGACATCTCCTTATGGGGCTGCATGTTCTTCAGTCAGCGTGGTGGGTGTCTTCTGAACTTTCTTTCCAATTCCTCCAATGTCTGCCTCTGTCCTGGAGCCACAGGTAGCACACAGTGTGTGTGTGTGTGTGTCCCCTTCTCAGTACCTGCTGGAGCAAGTGACATCAGCCAAACCTGTGCCTGTTTCATCCTTATCTTACTGTCAGGGAATGAGAGTCTGGCAACCTGGAGACTCCTAGGGAAAAGTTACTAAATTAAATGTATTTCCTTGTTTGAGAAAGTGTTACTTCTTTTTAGAACTTCCATTTATTTTGTTAAAGACTTTTTTAAAAAAAGATTTTATTTATTAATTTGAGAGAGGGGGAGAGGGCATGAGCAGAGGGGAGGGTCAGAGGCAGAGGGAAAAGCAGACTCCCTGCCGAGCAGGGAGCCCAACGTGGGGATCAATCCCAAGAGCCTGATCAATCCCAAGAGCCAATCAATCTGAGACCAAAGCAGATGCGTAACCAGCTGAGCCCCGGGTGCCCCTTAAAGAGTATATTTTAATCATAGGTTTAATATGTGCTCATTCTTTAAAATTTTGAAAAAAAAAAAGGAGAGAAGTTTCCTATCCTGAAGAAACTACTTTTGGTGTACATTCTTTCAGATTTCTGTTTCCCAGAATATGTAACTTTGTGTATTGATTTAATTACTTTATATGCACCAATTTGCCACTTCCATGCCAAGGTGTCTCCTCCTTTCAATGACTGGGAAGTTTCATGATTGTAGGTAAATAGTTGATTTAAACACGTCTTCGTTATTTGTATTGTTCTCAGCTGCTTTGATGCACAAAATGTTTGCACAGCATCCTGTTATTTCTCTAGGATGCTCCCTAATGCAGTTACTGCTCTGTCCTCACTCCAGCTCACTCTTCCCAGCCCTGCAGGACCCCCCTTGCTCTTTCCAGAACATTCCAGACATGCTCCTGGAATCCCACCGTTGTCTGCCCCTCCCCCTGGCAGGTTTTCCCCCCAGTGGCCACCAGGCTTGCTTCCTCGTTCTTCGGATTTTCAGCTTTTCATCAAGACCTTCATCCCTCTCTGCCCCTTCTCTCCTTCTCCCCCTGATGCTCTGATTATCTGACGTGTTATATTTGTGTGCTGTGTCTCCTCTCACTGAAGTGTAAGCGTCCCTGGGCGCTGGTTTTCTTTAGTTTTATTCACTTCTGGTGCTAGAACCGGAACGGTGCCTGGCACAGAGCACCACTTAGTAAGTGCTTTTAAGTGATTGAATACGCGGATGAACCAATGGCTGAAGTGGAGAGTTGACACCTTCCTGAAAGATTTTCACCCATTGCCCGGTTGACACCTGCAATGGCTTTTTGAACTATATGCCAACCAGAAACGCATAAAGGCACCCGCTTCCCGACAGTATTTGCAGTGGTGGATTCTTATTATTGTCTTTCATTTTGCTGATCAAGTAGATGGCAAAGATGGTATTTTTGGCTAATGTTATTTTATTTTTTAAAAGATTTTATTTATTTATTCATGATAGTCAGAGAGAGAGAGAGAGAGAGAGAGAGAGGCAGAGACACAGGCAGAGGGAGAAGCAGGCTCCACGCAGGGAGCCCGATGTGGGATTCGATCCCGGGTCTCCAGGATCGTGCCCTGGGCCAAAGGCAGGCACCAAACTGCCGCACCACCCAGGGATCCCGCTAATGTTATTTTAGAAGATTGTACAGTTTTTTTTTCATATTCACTCAGCACAGAAGAGCAGCTCTTACTCTGTGTGTCTCTTTTATTAGAGAGGGATGTCCTTTTAAAAACCCTTCCCTCCATCCTATTATGATTATCTCAGGGTTGTCATGGTTTACTTCCTGGTGCAAAGGGCATGAGACCACCATGATTATCTAGTGGGGAGAGGTGGTCTTGATTCACTTCCTGGTGCAAAGGGCATGGGACCACCATGATTATCTAGGAGGTTGTCATGGTTCACTTCCTGGTACAAAGGGCATGAGACCACCATGATTATCTAGTGGGGAGAGGTGGTCATGATTCACTTCCTGGTGCAAAGGTCGGGATCCGGGGTCGTGATTCACTTCCTGGTGCTGAGGAGAGCCCTAACTGTCCTTTAGAAACTGAACAAACCAGGATTCTGTTGGCAGGTGGGAAGCTGAAGGTTGGCTCTCAGGAGGCGGTCACGGTGCATCCCAGGTGCTGAATTAGCTCTTGTTTGATTGATCACTGCCTTATCTCTTAAAATGGAGCCATGTTGTTATACTTTCAGATAATTTTTATTGAAATAATTCATGACCAAAACTTGAAAAATACAAAGAGATCAAAAAAAAAAAAATCCGCGAGTCCCACCATCCAGATAACTACGTTGATATTTACCATTCTTAGGTTTTCCTTACACTCCCTCTGGTCTTTTCCTTTGCATACTTTTATGTGAATTTGATAATTCTGCATATGCTGTGCCAGGGCAATCTTTCCATCTACATTTATAGCAAAAATGTTTTCATATATATGTGTATATGTACATATATTTGCAAACTATGTGCAATTTCATGCCCACGTGGTTTTCTGTGGACCTTGGATAAGTTTCATATCCTTTCCAATTCTGGGATGTCAAGTGGTCCATGTCCCCAGAATCACCAATAAGAACACGTAGGACACTTTTTTCAGGTTTTTTAGGATTGTTGTGAAATTGTTGTGTCAGAGTTCGTGAACACTTTTACTCTCCCATCGTTTTCTAAAAGAATGGTCCGCTGGTACTACCCATAGTAATGTCTGCGAGTGGGGCTGTTTTGTGCCAATTAATTTGTATCATCAGGAAACGGGTCATCGACCTGTTCTCTTTTGGACGTGTAACAGTTGGAACCTCATTCAGAATAAACACTAATAAAAGCTTAAATAACTCCAGTGGCCATGGTTCAACGGTCCCCTGTGGCAGCTTGTTGCAGATTTTAATAGCACAAGGGGTTTTGATTTCCTTTTATTTTCTTTTCCCCCTTCTACTATTTTCCTCCCTCCTGGGTTTAAAACATGTTTTCCTAGCTCCAGTTAAGCCTCAGTACTTCTTGTTCTGTCTTTGTTGATTAATGAGTATAATTGACCCCTGTTGTCTCTATTATACAAGCCACAGCAATTTGTTTTTATGTAGCAGTTATATTCTGAGCTGTCACAAAACCGCCTCACAAAAAGCGAGCTCATTATCAGCCTGAAGGAAAAGAATTTTAAGTGATGAAGTGAATAAAGGTCCCTAAGAAGAGGAGGAGGAGGAGGAGGAGGAGTCTAAGCTGTTGGAAATGTTCAAGGAAACGAAGAGCTCTAGGGGCAAAATCACCCATTGTTGCTTAGGTACCCGGCGAGACTCGGTTATATCTAGGAATTATTAGATTAAAAAGGGCTCCCCATAGAGAGGGTCTTGAAGACTGGATGTAGAAGGATTGAATGTAGGTCCAAGAAACCACAGAGCATGACATTTGATGGAGTGGGTTGAAGCCCATGGGAAGTTCATGGTTATAAACATGATTATAGAACGCCCAGCTAAATGCCTCTGTAGGGGGAGCGGAGGTGACTTCTACGTTGGAAAGTTTCATCTTACCATCAAGCACACCCACATTTCCACGGTATTTCAGAAAATGGCCGTTATTCATTTATGTTTTTTTTTTTTTTCCTCCCCTACTTTCCCTCTTCCCTCATGATCTCAATGACATTTTCATCAGCTCACAAAAGTAACGAAGCAGCTGAGGTCCAGGGAAGAGACGTTGGAAGGGAATGAGATCCTGGCTTGAGCGAAGTCAGTCTGCCACAAACCTTAAACGAATGGGGTCCTTCTGTTGCAGAATTCATCTTGTCTTCAGTGATTTTTATGGAGAGCTCTTGGAGGAAGTGTCCTGTTGCATAACCTCTCTTTATCAACCTTGCCACACTTTTTCTCATAGGAGGAGAGGAAGGAATTAACCACAAAAGGAAGGGGAAAAAATCCTAAGTAGCCACAGTAAAATAATTAATAAATGGTGGCTCCGAATTATGAAAGGCAGCATCTAGAGGTGACTTAAAAGATCTTCTCTTTATTTTGTGAATAAGGGAGGTCAGGCACAGAAAATTCCATTTGCTTTCACCTTGTTTCTCCCAGTTCCTGGTAGAGCTGGCTCTCAAATCCCGAGTGTCTTCCTTTCATAGGTTAGGTAGCTCCTCAGCAGTTTGAGCTGTCTTTTGGGCAAATTCTTCTGTTCTCACACATTCATGTAAATATTTGACCTAAAACAGCTCCAGAGAAACCATTCTCAAAGTGGAGGGTTATAGTAATTGTAAAGAAACTTGAATTATCTTATTTAAACCATATCTTGTTTTTAAGTGTTCAGAAGAAAGTTGATTTAGTTCCTTGCAGAAACCTCTGATGCAAGAGCCATGTGGCTCTGGAGAGAGTGGCAGGGGCAGGTGGAAAAGCTTTGAGAATCTCTCTGAAACTCTCTACAAAGAGTAGAGCATCCCCAAACTATAAGACTTTTTATCTCCTTGTTGGAAAGAAATGAGGAGTTGTCAACCTTTATAGAATGGCAGGGATGTCTTAGGAAGAAAGGGGGGCATTTCTGCCACTGACGGTCAGCAGGGTATGAGAAGCCTAAGGGTCAGTGTCTGGGCTGGAGGAGGACAGGTACCTCTTGGTTAACTTACCTCCACTTGGTTAACCCCATCTTCTAAAAAAAAAACTGGGCAAATTGAGCTTCCTCAATGAAAAGAGTACTAGCTCATACTTGGACGTACAAATGGAAGTAGGCACTTGGTGTCTTGACTTTCTTCAATGAAGAATTTCTGGAGTCACTATAGCTGTGGGATTTAGTCACCACAAGTCTCTGTGTTACGTGAGTTTGTAGGTGTAGAATTTACGATGGTAGGAGGAAGAGAAAATAGGATACGGCTCAAAAACATACTTAAGAACTCCCTTGTGGATTTTTCCCCCCTACACTAAAACCCATCAAGAGAGAACACTCAATGGGCAGGCCAGGTGGCTCAGCAGTTTAGCACCGCCCTCAGCCCAGAGTGTGATCCTGGAGACCTGGGATCGAGTCCCATGTCGGGCTTCCTGTATGGAGCCTGCTTCTCCCTCTGCCTGTGTCTCTGCCTCTCTCTCTCTCTCCCTCTCTCTCTCTCTCTCCCTCATGAATAAATAAATAAAATCTTAAAGAGAGAGAGAGAGAGAGAGAATACTCAAGTGTAGAATATGGTGAAATTTTATAGTTTCAGTTTATCCTAATTGGGATCACACTCTGCTTTCCTCGCCATCCTCTGTGGCACATGCAGGAAATGCCGATGACACTCCTGTGAAGAGGTGTTTTGCCATCCAGGGGAAACCCTACCCCCAGTCTCTGCTCACTGTATGATTTAGAACTGTTCCGTCTTCCCATGACCTTCCCAAGACCTTCTCCTGTGTCTTGTCATGGCGGGCATGACGGATCTACTCTAATTTTGCCCCTCCTGCCGAATGAAAGGGATGATGGAAGGAAAAAACCCACTTTGTAAAGATCTGGATTTCATTAAGTTCAGTGTGTGGTAATAGATGGTTCTCGAACCCCTACCTCTGTGTGCCCCTAGAGCCTCACTTGGAGTGGAGGGGGGCCTCCCTTGGATTCGCATTTTTCCTTCCTCCTCTGTAGTGCAACCGGAAGGCAAGGCTGCTGCTGCTTTTCATGCCTTTCGAGGCTTTCTCACTAAACCCTTGACTCCTTGTATGCTATTTGCTCTGCCTTCTGTTATCCTTTAAAAAACCATCCCCCTGAGGTGGTGCTTTCTAATAAAGTCTCATGGTTTTCCTCAAAGATATTGAGAAGCAAGGTCATGTGAACTGAGGATTTCCATGGAGGGAGGTGTTCCTGTATATTTCTGAAAAATGCATTGTGGGGACGTGTTGCGTATATTTTCATGTCTAAGCTGCTCTCCCCCAAAGCACATCTACCTGCTGACATGGGCCGATGGGGGTGAGCTCCACCCTGCACCTGGTGTCAGGCCCCACGCTCTGATAATGATGGTATACCTCAACTAGTTAGTACTCTCCATCTTCCCACATACTCCTCAGAAAATCGGGCATGTGGTCCAGAGTAGGAGAGGACTTCCCCTTTGGGGCCCTATCCTTGGACCTCTTATTATTTTAATTAGTGACACACTCTAAAGCTGTTCATTTGGTCTGAGCTTTAGCTTGACTAACATCTGTGTTTTGTCCTGTACAGGTTACTCTGGCCAGGACTTCGACTGGGCAGATTATCACAAGCAGAATGGGACAGAGGAAGCACCTCCCTTCTGCTTCAGAAACGTAAGAAGCTTGGCTCTTGCTACTCCCTTTAATCCTAGACATTGTTCACCATGAATTTTGTAGTTGCTTTCTGTTCATGAGCAAGATTAGAGTGCTCCCATGTTTCACAGCATCACAATGGTTTTGTGGTTTTTGCAAAGCCCTCTTTCGGGTTGTGTGTCAGGGTGACTCTGGGCCATAGTCACAGATCCACTACTGAATGTACAGTGGCTCAGTGGAGGCTCCTTTCTCACTTACGGAATGGTCCAGTGTGTTCCGGATGAGCGCGTGCTTCTTATGGTGAGCCTCCACCCTGGGTGGCCTCTGGCTTCATCATCTGAATCTAGTGTGCAGGTAAGGAAAGGGATGAAGGAGAGGATGGTCTTTTTTTAAAATTTTTTATTTATTTATGATAGTCATAGAGAGAGAGAGAGAGAGGCAGAGACACAGGCAGAGGGAGAAGCAGGCTCCATGCACCGGGAGCCCGACGTGGGATTCGATCCCGGGTCTCCAGGATCGCGCCCTGGGCCAAAGGCAGGCGCTAAACTGCTGCGCCACCCAGGGTTCCCATGGAGAGGATGGTCTTCCTTGTTGGCCCCGTAGCTGATAATGACGCGTTACTCCATTCACCCTCCACTAGTGAGAACCAGTCCCTCGGCTGCACCTGCTGCGAATGAGGCTGGGAAAAGTACCCCAGCTAGGTGACTGTTCACAGCCGTGATTCCATACTCCTGAGAAGGGAGGACACATTTGGGAGGCCACCTGTGCCACCATGACATAGGCACTTGCTGCGTGGAGTATAATGTCAATGAGCCCCTTGATAGGAGATTCTCTGCGCTTGCGGTATGTTCTTAATATATGATCATAAATGTCTTTTCTTGGATTGCTTCATTAAGATGCTAGGCTAAGAGTTCTCTGCTGTGCTTACTGTAAGCCACTTCCTTGTTCAAATAGAGCTGTTGGCGTGATGGCACATAAAATAGTGGCATGCAGATCTGTGTGTGTGTGTTCACACGTGTGTACTTGTTTCGTTATAGGAGCTGATTGTATAAAGTAGCTTATAAATTATTCATTTAAACCTTATCAACACTAGGAACTATGAAAAGGGATACAGATTATAATTTCTGTTTTAAGAATGAGCCGTAAGTATATAGCCAATTGTGTTGAACGTGCATTTAGTTATGAAAGTTCTTTATGCAAAAAAAACAAAAACAAAAACAAAACAAAAAAAGACTCAGTCCTCTAAGTGGGGACTGCAGATACTACCGTGCAGAATGCTCCCAAATCAAAGACTTCTTCTGGACCTAGGCTCCTAGAGCTGCTGATTCCTTGCCACCCCACATATAATTTGTACTGCGGGGCTAAGGGCATACGAGAACGAAGAGGCAGAGGGGTTGGCTTCATAGAGAAGCTCAATCCTGAGCAAAAGTCAGAGGTGGATTTTGAAGAATGAAGTACGTCGATCACCAGGTCAGCTCGTACCCAAACATACAGAAACACATCGGCGGTAGAGGTGGAAGTCAGGGCTCCTGAAATGATTGAAGGGACTTTCTAGTGGCTGACACTGCATTTGCACAAAGGGGGTTCTCCTGCAGCATCGAAAGATCTGTGTGGTGAGTTGAGGTGGTGTGACGGGGAGCCTGTGTAGGCATGCCACCATGAGGTTAGCCTTGGGTTAGCTCCCAGGGCTTATCAGGTCCCAGTGCATCTTACTAAACTAAACCTTTTACTGTAGTGACATCACTTGCCACAGAGTCCTGGCCTCGTTTCCATTAGTTTAGGATCATGGAAATACTTATCACATCCCCAAACTCCTGTGAAGTTGTGCTTTGTACCCAAAAAAAAAGAAATATTTCTTCCCTGCCTCTTCAGCCTTGGGAAGGAGGAAAATCCTGATGTGTCCACTAGTTCTTTACGGAGGGAGTTGTTTCTTCTATGAACACAGTTCCACTGCAGCTTCTTTTTATCTGTCCCCTGCTCCTGTTCAGCCAGTAGCTGACCAAGTGGAATTTAATAGTGGAGCAAGTAGCCACATCCCCAGGTGGCCTCTGAGCTTTCAGGATTTAGCTACCAAGATTAAATCTCTTTTAATGAATATGCTGGTGTATTCATTAGGAATGCACTTGTTACAAATATGCCCGCTTTGTTTCTGGCTCCCCGTTTATTTAATCGACAGGATTGTTATCTGCCTGTTGGCGTATGCATTGCATTACCGGGTACTTTGCTGAATTTTGTTAGCTTGCTACAAGTGCTCCTTAATGGAATGCTTATTATGAATTCATTTTTTAATCACACATCTTGTGTGTACTAGAGGAGAGGTAGTGTGGAAGTGAATGCATGGAAGACATTTCCCTGGGGATGTTTAACAATCAGAGGCAGCTCTGGAATGGATTGACACAGGCAAATGCTTAGTAAAATAAACTCACAGGTAACAGTTTTGCTATTGATCTTTATAAATTACCCTCAAGCAGTGAGTTGAAACGAAAATAGGTTATGTGGTTGTAGCTTTTCCTTATTAAGTAGGATAAAATGCATTTTAACTTACTTAGAGGCTTTTCAGGCAGCCTATCAAGTTGTATTATCAAAAAGAAGCTCAATACATAATATTCATGGATGAGGCAGGATGACTTGCAGAAAAATAGTCCACCTAGAATTTCCGTGGTTCCCATTTCCAAAGAAACATAAAGGAAAAGAGCAAATTGCTTTCTTAACATACACTGGATAATTTTGTTCTGGTTACATAAAAATATAATTGCATTTGCAACTTAACATATATAAAAAGATACGTGAATGTGAATAACCTTGGTTTCCTCCCATGGATCACGTAAAGATATGATCTCTATTATTTACAGAAACCTGTTAATCTCATTTTATATATTTTAAAATAGATGCATATAGTATTGTAATGTCTGGTTAAAATTTATAGCAGTGGATGATTTAGGAAATTTTTACATGTTTATTTAAAAATAATGCTTGGAGGGAGTTTTGCTTTGAATATTGGCTGAGCTCATACTGAGTTGACCCCCTGGCAGATAGCAACTATAGACTCTGCACAGGACAGGGTACCAAAACAACTACCTGAGGAGTGTGGAAAATGAACAAAAGTGAGCAGATCTAGAGGGGAGCAGGTGCTTGGAAGGAACACTGTGGAGTGATTGTGTGATTTTTTTTTCAAACTTCTTGACAGTTGACGATGTATGAGATGACAAAACCAGTAATGTAAAAATCACACTCTTTCTGGCCCAATGAACCTGATAACAGAATTTGAGCAATCACAACTGTGGGAAAGTGAGAGGAGTCTCAGGGAAAAGCCAGGAGATGGAACCACAAATCCTATGTATAAACTTGGTCTGAATCTTTGGCTGATCCTCAGATTGTGTATTTTCCCTGCAAACTTACAGCAGCCTGGTTAAGGACAAAAGACTGAAGTGGGGTTTGAGCTCCTTCTCAACATACAGACTGTGTAGTTCGAATCCAACCAAGTTAGTTCCTTGCTAAAACAGAAAGCCAACACTCTTAGGAAGAATATAACACAGTCCAGGGTCTCTACCATGTAACATTTAAAACATCTAGACTTTAGTGTTGCTCATCACATAAAGAAATAGGAAAATCTGACTCATTCTCAGTAGAAAAGCTAATCAGCAGAGACCAAACCCAACATGACCCAGATGTTGGAATTAGCAGACACGTATCTTAAAGTATCCATTTGGGGTACCTGGGTGGCTCACTCTGGTAAACGTCAGGTTCTTAATTTCCACTCAGGTCATGATCTCAGGGGTCCTGGGATTAATCCTTGTGTCAGGCTTCACTTTGTTTAGTGGGGAGACTGTTTGTGGATTCTCTCCCTCTGTCCCCACCCCAAATAAATAAATAAGTTTTTTTTTTTAATTTAAGCAAATTTGGTGCAAAGCAGTGATTCCCAAAGTGTGGTCCTCAGGCCAGCAGCTTTAGCATCACTTGGGAACCTGCTGGAAATACAAATTCTGTGGCCTTACCTCAAATCAAAAGAATCACAAACTTTGGGTAAGGCCTAGCAGTCCATTTTTAAAAGGTTCTCCAGGTGATTCAGGTATACCCTGAAGTTTGAGAAGGAAACTATGAACGAGAAGGTAGGAAGTGCCAGAGAAGTAGAAAGTGTAAAAAGAAATTCTAGGACTGAGAAATGCAATACCTGAAATAAAGGAATTCATTGGTAGGGCTTCCTAGCAGAATGAAGGTAGCAGGGGATAGTTCATGACTTTGAGGATAGAAATGACCCTATCTGAAGAAACAAAGAGAAAAGGAAGATTGCATGTGGGGATTGAGAAGGAATCTTAGGGATCTGAGGGACAATATCATGTGTAATTGGAGACCCAGAAGAAATGGCAACAGAGACTGTGGAAGAAAATGTATACAAAGAAACAATGGCCAAAATTTACCAAAGTAGCTGAAAGTACTGATGAGCAGGATGGTCTGTGGGCCCTAAGTAGCATAAACACAAAGAAACCAAACAAACTGCTGATAACCAAACATAAAGAGAAAAATCTTGAAAGCATCCAGAGAAAAAAATGATACATCCCAAATAGAGGAACAACGATTTTTTGGAAGATTTCATTTATTCTTGAGAGACAGAGAGAGAGAGAGAGGCAGAGACACAGGCAGAGGAAGAAGCAAACCCCCTGCAGGGGAGCCGATGCAAGATCCCGGGACCCCAACCTTAGTTGAAGGCTGAGCCACCCGGTGCCCCTGGAACAATTTGAATGAAGCAAACTTCACATCAGAGACCAGGGACACCAGAAAACAGTAAGTCAATGTTTGTAGCAGCACACTGAAGGGAAGAAACCACAATCCTGTATGCACCAAAGCTAATAATACTTCCTGAGTGAAGAGAGAAACACTTTGCCAAGGAACATAGGCAACTGACAAAGAAACATGAAAAAATGCTCGACATCATTAACAATAGGGAAAATGCAAGTTAAAACCAGGGTTCAGGAGCAGCCCCAGTGGCTTAGTGGTTTAGTGCCGCCTTCAGCCCAGGGCGTCATCCTGGAGACCCGGGATCGAGTCCCACGTCCAGCTCCCTGCATGGAGCCTGCCCCCCCCACTCTGTCTCTGTATCTCATGAATAAATAAATAAAATCTTTTTTTTAAAAAAAAGACAGGGCTCGGGAGCAGTGGACACCTATTAGAATGGTTAAAATTTGAAATAATGCTAATACCAAAGTGCTGTTGGGGATGTTTAGCCACTGGACCACTGCACACTGCTGATGGGAATGCAAAATGATATATGGAAACCAATTTGGTTTCCAAGGAAGTTAAAAGTACATTTACCATGTGGTCCAGCAATTCCATTTCTAGAGAAATGAAAGCTGGTTATAGGCTGCATTGTATTCCTCACAATTCATACGATGGAAATCCTAACCTGGAATACCTCACAATGTGACTATATTTGGGGTTAGTTTTCAAAGAGAGAGTTAAGGAAACATGAGGCCATATGGGTGGGTCTTAATCCAGTAGGACTGATATCCTATGAGAAGTCGTAATTAGGACCCAGGCCGCGTGCATGGAGCAAAGGACGTTTGGAGACGGAGAGAGAAAGCGGCTGTGTACAAGCCAAGGAGAGAGTCCTCAGAAGAAACCGGCCCTGCTGACACCTTGATCTGAGATTTCCAGCTTCTGGAATTGCAAGACAAATATTTGTTGTTAGAGCCACCCAGTGTGGTGTATTTTGTTATGGCATCCCAAGCAGACTAATCTACTCTGTTCACACAAAACCTTGTGCTTGGGTGTTTATGGCAGCTTTATTCACAATGACCAGGGATTGGAAACAGCTTGCATGTCCTTCAGTGGGTAAGTGGATGGACTGTGGCACATCTATAGGAAGTACTCAGCAGTAAGATAAAATGAACTGGCCATTTGTGCAGTAGCACGGATGAACCCTAAGTGCATTTTGCTTCTGTGGAGTAATCGAGATCACACAGTGTATGGATCCATTTATGTGATCTTATGGGGAAGGCAAAACTCTAGAAGTAGAAGACAGGTCTGTGGTCCAAGAGTTGGGAATCTGGAAGGGATTGATTACCAAAGGGCAGCGCAGAGGTATTTTGAAGGTGAAGGGACTGCTGTGCGTGTTGATTGAGGTTATGGCCACATGACTGTATGCATGTATAGGGAACAGGGCACCAAGGCAAGTGAATATTCTCACGTGTAAATTTTTAAAAAGTGCATTTAGAAAGTAAATGAAAGTAAACCCAAAGCCATAAACGTAAAATAAAGACAATCTCAGAGAAAGCTGTGGGAATTCGCCACCAGCAGACCTGCACTAGAATCACAGTGGTAACGAATGTGCTTCAGGCTGAAGAAAATGATGCCAGACGGAGACTCAGGCCCTGTCCTCGCCCCCGCAAATATGCCCAGGTTTGGTGCGAGTGAGGAATCTAGGGAAGGAAGAAGAAATGATTTGTACCTCAGTGACTGCGTAGAAGTTAGGGCACCTGCGGAACTGGGAAGAGAACGTATCTGTCCCCTCACTCAACAGATATTAGTAGGCACCTGCTGTGTGCCAGCAGAGCTCTTATGCTGGGATGTAAATGAAGAGGTCATGGTTCTTTTCTGTTGAATGGCAGGAAAGCCAGTTTGTCATATGGGCGAGGTCTGTGTGCCTGGGTGCATGTGCGTGTGCCCATGTGTGTGCCCACATGTGCGTGTTCCCCCTTCGCCAGCGGGCCGGCCTGTTGCTACATGCTACCCTGCTACACTGTCCACTGGCTCAGTGTCTGTTCTCTCTCTCTCTTCCAGACGTCATTCAGTCGGGGGTTCACCAAGAACATGAAACTTGAAGCTGTCAACCCCAGGAACCCAGGAGAGCTCTGCGTGGCCTCTGTTGTCAGTGTGAAGGGGAGGCTGCTGTGGCTTCACCTGGAAGGTACGCTCGGTTCTCGGCCGTTCTGGAGAGGTTAGGGTCCATCTGGAGGTTTCACTTAATACTTCTCAGAAATAACCCCTTCCACTTCCCTTTCATTTAAACAGATCTTGAATTATTCAGCGTTCTTAAGTAAGTGCAACTAATCAAATATAAATTTGTTCGGAGGCTCTCATCTTAACTAATAATTTCATGAAATGAGATACTGGTGTGATAATTATGTTTGAAACACAGTGGTCTTTTTACAACTTTGATTATAAAAGCTAATGTCACAATTAAATTAAAAGGAGTCACTAAAACTGGTATTTGAGGTCTTAGTTATTATGAGGATTAAATTATATATTTGCATTTTAATGTGAATAATAGCCTTTACTTTAGTTTCTTCCATAGATGTTTACTTTTACCTTGAAATAGTCATTGGAGATGACTTTCTCCCCAAATATATAATACACAAGATTTGTTTGTTGAATGATGCTTAAACTGTTCTTTATAGCTACGTTTTTTTTTATGATTGTGCAGATAATTCACAGAACATTATACTTCGTAAGTGGAACCATGATCAGATTTTAGATTGAGATAGAACACTATATATTTTTTATATGTTACATTTTCAGTGAGAAGGAATTAAGTCTGGATCTGGAAGGTTTTCCCATTTTTCTGTGATCTAAATTTTTGGGGTTTGTTTCTTATTTTCACAAAATTCATTAATTATTTTAAATGTGTATGGAAAAACAAGACTGGTTATGAGTAGTAAAATAGCGTTAGCTCTCTTGGCCCATATTTTAACCATCATGGCATGCTCCTACCCCCATTGGAATGGAAAGTTTGGAAGGTTACAGAAGTGGTGCTAATCTCGTCATCCTCTCTCTTGAGAAAAGTCTAAGAAGTATCAAAAATTCTGGGGCTGACGATCTCATAAATGTTACAGTTCAAGTGGGTGGGAAGGGTAGAGAACAGTGATTATAAGTGAGCGTCACCCGTGTCATGAATTCCTAGAAAAATAACTTAAAATGTTACTGGGGTTGAGGATTTCAAAATCAACGTGAAATAAAAGGAAATTTTCAAAAAGTTGATTGCTTGGGGGGGGGGGGGGGTTCAAATAGAATGGCCTCTAGCGGGAATTAACCCAAAGGTAGACACAGACATGATGGTGATATTTCTGCAGCCACGGGCATAGAGCGTGACCTTATTTTCATTACTACATGGAAAGTCAAGTCAGCTGCTCTTGGAAACACAAGATCCCTCCTGTGATTTCAATCCTTGCTTTAAACCTGCTGCCTAATAACTCTGCTAAGTTATATTGCAAGATCAGGGTCTTGCTTGGTGTTATTAACTTGAAAACAAAAACGGTAGATTTCAAAGCCCACGTTTCATCATTATGATTTAGCATATTACCAATGAGATTCTCTGGCAGTCATTATTTATTTAGCAGTTTGTTCTTCCAGAGTGCTTTGCAGCTGTTAATTACCTAACACAGACAACAGTGAGGGCATCCTGATTTTTACAGATGAAGAAACGAAGCTAGCTAAGCCGTGAAGATATGCCTGGGGTCAGTTTCCTTGTCCTTGACATCTTTGTTGGTTAATTCATCAGACCCTACAGCTTCCCAATTCTTAAAAAGAATGAGGAGTAGCAACCTTGAGTGTCTATTTAACATTTTTGACAGCCTTTTCTCCTTATGACTGTTTTGCTTTGGATATCAATTTCTATTTTTATAGCAAAGAAAAGTAAGGCAGCTCACATCAGCTCTTACTCTCCAGAGTGCTTTCTTATCCCATAGCAGTGAAATCAGTTACCAGAAAAAGAGTTTAGAAAATAGATTGTCCATTTTTTTTCCAAACCTTCCATACTTAAAAAAATTTTTTATAAACAATTCGTTGCACTTTATCTACCTGGAATTCATGGTCAAAATCATGTGTTTGATCAAATAAAGTAAAATTCCATTTTGTCCTTTTGATCTTCCTTGAATTTTGGGGTTTTCAGGGTTTTGTTCTGTTTTGGTCTCTTCTGAATATTACCTTTGAAAGTCACAGTGACCTTAGTGGCACTTACTTCTCATTGTTTTGCACTTTTGCGGATATAGTGTTTTCTTGTCTTTAGTCAAGGGAGCAAATGCTAGAAATTCATCATGGTCACTCTGTGGCTGTTAAATTATTTTTATGATGCTGGTGATTCTGATTATAGACCATTTACTTGACACTGTAAATGTAGAAAGTACATCATAACAATTTATTAGTTATTTTTATGCATTAAATTGATTTGAAGTATTTTCAACACATGGCTAATTGACCACTTTTAGGTAATTAAAATGATCATTTTTTTTTTAAATTTTTTATTTATTTATGATAGTCACAGAGAGAGAGAGAGGCAGAGACACAGGCAGAGGGAGAAGCAGGCTCCATGCACCGGGAGCCCGATGTGGGATTCGATCCCGGGTCTCCAGGATCGCGCCCTGGGCCAAAGGCAGGCGCTAAACCGCTGCGCCACCCAGGGATCCCCAAAATGATCATTTTTAATCTAAGAGTTCAATTCTCTTCAAGTCAGTTCTTTAAGTATCTATAAAAGAACTGATACTGAAGAGGGGGCAATGAATGAAATACATGAGATTAAGGTAGTATTATTTTAGATGCATATTTGAAAAGAATTACAAGCTCTCACAGGCCGCTGGCCATTAGCAGGTGGAATTTATGATGATGTTTTGTGTTTTAGAGAGGACGTTGTACTGCTTTTTCTCCTGTGTTAATACTCTGCTCGAAGTGATCATATCTACAATTATAAGCATTAGCCGTGGGATAGAAGTTGCTCTCGGTGGTAACATCTCTAGCATTGCAGCCCTGTGCTCGTGTATCTGCATTCCTACCCGCCAAGTCACTTTTCATGCCTTCCAGATCATTATCTCCAGGGACAGGTAGGGTGTGGGCCTTCCACCTGTCCTGAGGGTGAGTCAGCTCCCTTCCTAAGAGGGTTTACATCTTTGCCTTCCTTGGCTTCTCTTATCCCCATTATTACTAATATTTTCTTCCTCGTATCTCTCTAGAAGAGATACAATAAGCACCATATTCCTGAATATATTTACTTTTAGTCTTTTTGCTGAGGCAGGAATTCCTTTTATACTATAAAAGGAATGGCAACCAGCAGGCTTCATTTCTGGAAAGTTACTTAGCTCTTTTAGGTGCTGCCACTACAGAAATTTGAAGAGAGCTCTGGAAGGGAACCCCCAAACCCGGTTTTGACATCGGGAGTGCTGTCACATGTGAAAACGGGTAGGGGACTCTCGGCTGGTGTTTTTGTGTTTTGAGCGTGGGGGGGCGGGAAATGATGCCCTAGAGGAGACGACCCAGAATCCTCAGGTCTGTGGAGAAGTACCAAAATATTTTTTTAAAAAGATATTTATTTATTTCTTTGAGAGAGAAAGTGAATGAGCAGGAGGGGCAGAGGGAGAGAGAGAATCTCAAGTAGACTTCCCGCTGAGTGGGAGCCTGACGCAGGGCTTGATTGCACAACCCTGGGATCACAACCTGATCAAAACCGAGAGTCAGATGCTTGACTCACTGCACCACCCAGGCTCCCTGAGAAGTATCAGAATCTTGAGAACAGGGAGCTTTACTCAAACCCAAATTAGGTTATTACCAACATCTCCTGATCTTTATTTTTTGCCACCCTCTGAAATGAAATCTAGAGAAAATAAAATCTTTCCACACTCAGTCCTGGAAAAACATACTGTGGAAGTGTTGCTTGGTCAGGCTGGGCCAGGTAGAGCTTCGGGCAGTAGGTTTCTCGAGCTCAGGAATGACATCGTGTCCCTGCGAGCTGCCCATCCCACACCGACAAGCAGAGAACTGCGGGCTGCATGTCGGTGCCCCAGGTCTCCGCAATGAGAGCCAGCGGGGACAGCTTGCAGACAGCTGAAGCCCGAACCTCATGTAGAATGTCGGCGGAGGTATTTAACCCCAAGTGCAGGGTCAGTTCGGGGATGGTCGTCAGCTCTCCTTTTCCCCTCTTGAGAAATGCATGTGCTTTGGAACTGTCCCATGACATTTCCTGATTTATCTGATTTTTCTCCTGGCTTCTTGGCTGTGGCGAGGTCGGCCTGCCTCTGTGGCTTTCCTGGTCTCCACTTGTTCTGAGTGTCATGTGGGTGTCCTGAGCTGGGTCACCTGGTTGTCAAGAGTGACCCTGGCAAGGTGCAGCTCCTTCACGTTGGGTGCATGGACTTTCACAGGAGCCCGTTTGCTGCTCCTGTGGATTCACCCTACATGGATGAATCTTTCTAGAGAGTGAACCCCCAGCCGCCTGCCTGGAGGGAGGCGTCGCCTGGCCGGGCAGCACCAGCAAGGGGATTCATAGTGTCCGTGCTTCTGAGCGAGACTTGGGATCAGCCTCCTGTTCTCAGGTCCAGCCCAGCCAACCTTTGCCTCTCACGGCTGCCAGTCTGTCCGCCCCACATCTGCATAGGGCCCAGAGGCTGAACTGGCTTGCTTCTCACCTTCCTTTTCTTCTCACTTTGTAGAGAGCTGATGAATGAATGCATGAGCCCATGAGCAAATGAATAAATGAATGAGATAAGATGCTAAGTAACGTTAACAGGGTTTCTCGCTGGAGCCCCTCATGGCAAAATTGCTTCCATGAGGCATAGGGACAAGGGCCCAAAGCCTCGGGCATGAAGACATCCTCCATGCAGGTCTAGGTCACCCTCGTATCAGATTCCTGGAGAATTCATTCTGTTTTGGACCAGGTGCTCGTACGACAACTGAGAATGTGCTGACTTTCCTAGAATGGCCCCAGTCCTACAATAGATGCCTACATTTGTGATGGGACCGACCCCTCTGAGAGTGTGAGGACAGCTGTTGACACTCAGCAAATGCACTTGCACACGTATATGATTTTTGATGCAATTTCAGACCATCCATGGACCCTCTCAGAACAAATCTTGGGTGGGCCTCCTTGGAATCCCTGCAGGAGGCATTCTCGGGAGATGGTAGTAGACGTTAGTAGTCCACTGTGACTCCTTTGTTTTAAGTTAAATGATCATTTCAGTTCCTCCGCTGCATTGTCTAGTGGCTGCTGTTTTGGACAGCATAGGTACAGGATGATCTGTATAGAACCTGTGGATTCTGCGGCCCCCGCCCCCGACAGTGCATCTGTGTGTATCTTGAGTACCTCCTGAGTTTAAGACTGCTTTTCTTCTCTGTGGGGCTCTATAAGATATGTGTGATAGTGGCTTCTGCCTCCCAGGTGGCTGTGGAGCTGGGCGGAGGGAATTCGCATCTGTAAAGCTCATAGGAGGCAGGTGCTGGGGAGGAGGAGGAGGAGGCTGATGTGCGCCCCAGAAGGCAGCCCCTTCTCTCATCAGCTTGGCCTCCACCCAGGGTCTGGCTCCCTCAGAACAGAGCACTCACTGTGCCTGTAGACCCTGATCCTGTCCTTGGCACCTCGAGCCCTGATGCGTGGCTCCGCTCCTGTGTGGGCCCAGGACAACGTTTGTACGAGGGTCTATGTGCTCGCTAAATGCCTGCTGAGCACAGAGGAGGAATAAATAAAACTTTGTGCTTCTGAATGAGAAAGTGATCGAAGATCCACCAGTCTGGGTGCCTGGGTGACTCAGTGGTTGAGCATCTGCCTTTGGCTCAGGCCGTGACCCCGGGGTCCTGGGATCGGGTCCCGTATTGGGCTCCCTGCATGGAGCCTGCTTCTCCCTCTGCCTGTGTCTCTGCCTCTCTCTCTGTGTCTCTCATGAATAAATAGATAAAATCTTTAAAAAAAATCCACCAATCCATTAGGAACTGCTATCTTACCAACTGAATTTTGAGCCAGTGAGATATTTTCTATGTGTAAGCTAACGTTCAAAAAGCTCTGGGGCCAGTTTTTTCCTACACTTGGTTCGGTTGCAGTAAACCACCCTCCACATGGTCATCTCTGGGCCTCCTTTGAAAATGCACCTTCCTGGAGCCACCACAGACCTGGTGCTTCTGAGGTCCAAGCAGGGTGTGGACATCTGCATTTTGAAGGCACCCTCCCCAGATGACTCTCCTGTGCGCTAGGGTTTGTCAAGGACTCTAAGGTCTAGCAGGTGTGGCGTGGCGGAAGGGAACCCCTGTTGGGGTGACCTCTCGTGGGTGGGACACCGGGTGCCCCTCAAAGCCTTTCTGTAATTTGTGCAAAAGTCGGGGTGAATGAGCTTTCTCAGAGACTTGCAAAAATCAAACAAGGAAAAATGCAAATGTGAAAGTAATTCTATTTCAAGCCAGTGTGGGTGGTTTTCGAATCTTTAGAAGGAGGTAGGGCCTGCCTGAGAATTTGGGAGAAGCTGCTTCAGTGGCCCGGGCATGGACGGCAGTGCCCCCGAATGCTGGAGAGGGTGGTAGAAAGTGGGTGTTGTCTGTGGGAGCGGGCTTTGAACCCTCGCAAATCTGTGTGGTCCCCAGAGCTGATGCTCCATTGGACGGCTCCTCAGTGGCCAGCGACAGAAGTGGCCGGGCTGTCTCAGGCTAAATGTGAATCTGGGGGTGGGGGGCTGGGAGGGGCGCACCCCTGCAGAGGTTTTGCTGCGGGAAGCCACGCTGAGTTTGGGCTTGGGCGCTGCCCTCGTGACGGCCGTGACTTCGGACCGAGCCTGTTGTCACCTGCTGGCAGTGAGGGCAGAGCTGGCTCCTTCCCCTTCTGTGGGAGGCGGCGGCGGCCACCTCATGGTGGAGATTCTGCAGGAGGGCTGTGGGGCCGGGACAGGATGGGGACAGATGCTGACCAGCCCCAAGCAAACCAGAAACAGAAATAAGAGAAGGAAAGAAAAATGCCACCTGAAATGCCTGGAGGGTTAGAGGATCCAGGGTCATACGCTGGATCTGCCACTTGCTGCCCTTGGACCTTTCTCTGGGCCTCAGCTTCCTCATCTGTACAGTGGGGACGAGGCTAGCCCCTATCCCTTAGGGTTGTCGTAAGTACTAAACACTTGAGGATGTGTCAGACCTGAATTCCGTGCTTGTGGGTGTTTGCAGTCCTGTGAGTCTCTCTGTCTCTCTCCACACACATTTGATCCCATTTCTTTTGTTTTCCTCCAGATTGCCTGTTTCCTATCAAATCTTGATCTTGCCATCTGCAGTTTTGCCAGTCTTTTTGTTCCTTAGGAATTTGGCTCCACAGCTGACGAGGGACTTGACAGTCAGGTTTTATAGAAAGGCCTCTGCAGGTGGAAGGAGCCAGACACACGGCACCCGGGGCTCCAGCACCCAGTCCTGCTTGCTCCCGGATCACCCGCTCACTCTCTCCCCTCTGGCGCCTTTTCTGTCCATCCCACACTCGAGCCCGTCCCAGTTTGCTGTGACCTTTGACTTCTCATGAGGGTGCTGAGCGAGGTTAACTTGCTTCCTTAAATACCTCTTGCCTTTCTTCCCTTCCTGCCTTTTAACTGAGGTACAGGCCTCGTTCTGACTGTTCCCGGAGTCTCTGCCTTTAGGAGGGCGGGTGGAACTTCGTGGAAGGGACGAAGGATCCGTTGATCGGGTGACAGTCTCAGGATGTGGCAAATTGCAGAGCTTCTGTAAGGTTCCCAAGTGATTCTCAACAAATTTATATGCTTTGTGAGTATGGAGCATCCTGTCCTCTTAGCAGCAGAATGACTCATTGTAGTTTGGTGTTATTTCCTGTTTTGTTTTGTTTTGTTTTTAAGATTTTATTTATCTATTTGACAGAGAGATAGAACCAGAGAGCACAAGTCGGGGGAGAGCAGCAGAGGGAGAGGAAGAAGCTAACTCCTGCTAGGCAGGGAACCTGATTCAGGGCTCTATCTCACCAACTGAGCCCCTCAGGCACCCTGGTCTTATTTCCTGTTAAGGTCACTTGGCCTTCATTGATCTGGCCTCTGTGGCAGCACAGTTCATGCAGAAGAATCCTTCCTTCTCGGGGCGTTTTGCATTGTGCGGTTATTGTGGTGATAGTGAGGTTAGGTTGTGATTGTAAATTAGTTGATTCATTTGCAAAAATACATGGAAGTATCCGTGGTCAGAGTCTCTCTCCAGCAGCTGCCCCCACCGCTTGGTGTCTCCACTCCTTTTCCAGCAGACGCCCACTGTGTGGGTATTTTGCACTTCCTTCCCGATTTGTCTTATGCACATATAAATATATGTTATTTCCCCCTTTTTAACCAGATGGTAGCATACTATATATACACAGTGTTCTGTACTCTGCTTTTCTTTGACTCAACATATAGGTCTTTACATGTAAGTATACAAAGAGGTTTCTCGTTCTTTTTTTATAGTGGCAGCATATCCCGCCATACAGCCTACTGTAATGTAGCTAAGGACCTCCCCTTAGATGGAGATTGGGACTTCCTGGTGGTTTTTGAAATGAAGGTGCTGGATGAGGATGAATGAGTAGAATCCATATTGACTGATGCACCAGAGAGAAGTCCAGGGTGAACATGGCCTTGTGTTATTCACAGAGGCTGCCTATAAAATGGTTACAACCGTTGCAGTAGTTACCTTAAGCTTTGCATAAGGAGTTTTGGAAATCCTAGAATCACCAAAGGAGCATCGCATCCACTTTTAATGGATTATTTTTTAACGTGGGTCCCTGGTCTTGGAAAATAATGAGTTGTTTTTTAAAAAAGATTATTCCGAGTCTAGCCAGATGTATCTGGAAGCATAAGGTTGATAAAGGGAAATAGGAGATTGGTACCCATCATTCAGAATAGGATTGGAAAAGCTTCAGGGTCAGGAAAATGTTCCTGGGTGATAAATAACCCACTTTTCCATCTGTTCCCATACCTTAATGGGTTAGATTAGGAAGCGCAGGGAAGTCAGGGTTATAACTTTCTTGAGGACCTAGTAGCTAACACATTGTAGCTCCTAAATATTTGTTTTGAATGCAGAGCATGACCAAAGAATTTTAAAGTATGGTGGGACACCTGGGTGTCTCAGTGGTTGAGCATCTGCCTTCGGCTCAGGGCCTGATCCTCGGGTCCTGGGATTGAGTCCCATATCGGGCTCCCTGTGAGGAGCCTGCTTTTCCCTCTGTGTCTCTGCCTCTCTCCCCCGCCCCCTCTCTCTCTGTGTGTCTTTCATGAATGAATAAATAAAATCTTTTTTTTCACTTATAAAATGAATAAATAAAATCTTTAAAAAATAAAGTATGGTAAAGATAGCCTTATAAATATATTACTATATACATTGTTGCAGAAGTGTATATATTAAAGCATTAACACCAAGTGATGTCTGAACCAGGAGAACAGTGGAACATGAAGGTCGTAATTCAGGAAGGAACAGGCTATAAAGCTCACCTTCATGCTTCTTTTCGAAGCACTACTTTGACCTTGGAAATCTTATTTGTACCTAAATGTGAGTCTGGAAATACAGATGTATGTTGGGGGTGAATTCAGCCCGTCACCAAAACTGTTCAGTAGCCAAGATACACGTGTCTTATTTTATTTGATGGTCTCTTTGGTAAGTAGGTAGGTTAAGCATTGGTTGAGTCATAATGGGAACCAAATGATTTACATCCACTCAACTGTCTTGAGAAATAATCCCCATAAACCTACTTACGTTCAAGTTATGGGAGAATAAAACAAAAAGAAAGTTTTTTTCATGGTAATTGCTTTTTTGGGGGAAGGAGTTGAAAGTTGATAGTGACTAATGGTGATGGTATGATGTGTGTGCCAGCGTGTTCAGGGCACTTTCTGTGCAGCAGTATATTGGGTTAGCACTAGAACCCACGTGTATCAAACAGCACGCTCCTTTTTCCAGTATCTTCTTTACGATGAGAAGTCAGGGGTAGGAGCCAGTGTGGTGAACGTCAGAGTTCCAGTGGTTGGGACCATTTTTTGTCTGCTGGAATTGAGCTTCGTGAAGTTAAGTGTTGGGGGGCAATATGATTTAAAATTCATCAGATGTGATGTGGCGATGTGGATGGGTGTGTGAGTTCTATGGTGTCATTTCCATCTTGATTCTCAGCGAAGAAACCAAAGCAAAATGAGAGTAAGAGGTCAGAGCCCGTGAGTCCCTGTCTATTAACACAGTTCATATCTTTTGATTCTTAGTTCACAAGTGTTTTCTCTCGGTGTTTTTTCTCCAAAGAACTATTGATTCAGTGTAGAATTTTCTTCCTTTTACCAGTTTTCTGGGTTCTAGATTTATCCTTTGTGGCCAGAACTCTTGAAACCTTTGCTCATATTACATGCAAATCTCTTCTCTGTTTCAGAGTCTCTTAGTTGTGGTGCCGATTTATCACCAGGCATTAGTAGGATCATGAAACGGGGTGATAGGTGGATCCCACTAAAAAAGACACTTCTCTGTAAATTGGATTTCATGATCTGCAGGCCACCAGTGGAGTTCAAAACAAGTAACCCTGGTCAACCCGAGAAGTGAATAAGTTCCCTAGAGAAAATGTGTGGTCTGTGTTCCCCGCTCAAAGCTATACCGGCCTATCCTTTGAGCGGTGGTGTTAACTTTCCTTCATTGAGGGTCGGCCTTTGCTTGGTGTTGGATGAAGTGTGTCCTGGTGGCGTACATATGTGTGCTGGGGCCCCCACACAGCTCCAGCACGTTTCCTTGGTTTCTTTTCTCTTCTTTTTTAAGATTTTATTTATTTATTCATGAGACAGAGAGAGAGAGAGAGAGAGAGAAGCAGAGGCAGAAGCAGGCTCCCTGCAGGGAGCCCGATGTGGGATTCGATCCCGAGACCCCAGATCACACCCTGAGCCAAAGGCAGGCACTAAACCGCTGAGCCACTCAGGGATCTCCCATTTCCTTGGTTTCAAAGACACTTTTAGGAAAAGGGCAGACTGTTCCTCCTGCCAGCTTTTCTGGCTCCAATGCCAGTTCTTCCCACATTCTGCCCCCCAGTCCTCTACGTGCCATTTGCAGGAGAAAACATCTTGGATTTTCTGGATCTCTGCTTTATTTGAACGACCCCCACCTTGTACTTTGCTGTTTGGTATTTCAGGTGCCAGTATCTGTCATAAGACTGTCCTCGGTGTTGTGTTGAACAGTCCAGGGAGTGTTTTCCCTCATCTCAGAGATGCTCGCACGTTTCTTCTCTCCTTCTGGCTCTTTGTAGTAAAATCTGTACCTGTCATCTTGACTTTTCTGATCCAGGTCTGCAGACTCCTGCTCCAGAGTTTATTGTTGACGTGGAATCTATGGACATCTTCCCAGTGGGCTGGTGTGAAGCGAACTCTTACCCTTTGACCACACCACACAAAACAGTCTGTAAGTATCATCCAGTTTGGAGCTCCTGCAGACAATATCTGGGGGCTTGGGGAGGTAAATAGTTTTGTAAAGAGACTTCAGCCAAGTTGTAAGAAACAGAACTGGTGTTAGATTTCCCACAGAGCACCAGTGTTTTTATCTCTTGGGTGCTTTCAGTGTCTTCATGAGATGGGTATTTGGAACCATCTCATAGATCGACAGACTAAGTCGATCTAAGATGGGTATTTGGAACCATCTCATAGATCGACAGACTAAGTCTTAATGATAAGGCGGGTGAAGGTCACGGAGTGGTGGCAGAGATAAAATATAATATAAATTTAATAAGATGTATAAATATTATATAAAAATATATAAATATATATAAAATAAATATTCACTCTCAGTTTTATATACAGTTGATTATTTTGATTAGAGAAAATTTAAGCTAAATACTATGGGGTTTTTTTGGTTTTTATTGTTTTTTTGTTGTTGTTTTTAAGGGGGGGAGATAGAGAGTGCACATGTGGGGTCGGGAAGAGGGGCAAGAGGCAGAGGCAGGGGGAGAGAGAGAATCCCAAGCAGGCTCCATGCTCAGCACAGAGCTCCACGCAGGGCTAGATCTCACAACCCTGAGATCATGACCTGAGCCTAAACCAAGAGTTGGACATTAAGCAACTGAACCACCCAGGTGCCCCAAAATACTACATTTCTGTATCATGTCTAAGAAAGAACGGATTTTTCTCATGAGGTTTACCATAAAAGAATCATAGTTGGTCCTAATAAATTACTGACATAACATATAAAAACTTAACTACTCTTGACACTAACCAGTGAGATTTCAGCTCTACTTTAAAGACTGCGTTATATCTCACATCCTTCTGATCACATAAATATCGAATTAAAGCAGTATTAGTAGTTAACCCAGCAACCAACTCTGTCTCTAAGTATGTACAACAGTGTGTGTTTTAACTTCTATTATTAGAGGTCAATATCCTGAGGTGGTACCTTTTAAAAATCTTCCAAACTAATAAATCATAGCATTTTTTCCCACCCTTACGTTTACCAAAAGTATTATTTCAAATTATGCAACCACGCTGGAAAATAGTGTAGAGGTTCCTCAGAAAGTTAAAAATAGAGCTACCCCATGACCCAGCAATGGCACTACTGGGTGTTTATCCAAAGGACACAAACAGGGATTCAAAGGGATACCTGCACCCCAACATTTATAGCAATGTCCACAATAGCCAAACTATGGAAAGAGTCCAGATGTCCTTTGACAGGTGAATGGATAAAGAAGATGTGGTCTATATATACAATGGAATATTACTCAGCCACCAGAAAGGATGAATACCCACCATTTACATTGACATGGATGTAACTGGAGGGTATTATGCTGAGTGAAATAATTCAATTGGAGAAAGGCAATTGTCATATGGTTTCACTCATATGTGGAATTTAAGAAACAAAACAGAAGATCATACGGGAAGGGAAGAAAAAATGAAATATGGTGAAATCAGAGAGGGAGACAGACAAACCATAGATACTCTTAACTCTAGGAAACAAACCGAGGGTCGCTGAGGGGGGGCAGGTAGGAGGAATGGGTTACCTGGGTGATGGGCATTAAGGAGGGCACATGATGTGATGAGCACTGGGTGTTGTATGCAACTGAGGAGTCACTGAACTCTACCTCTGAAATTGTAATACAGTATATGTTAATTAAATTGAATTTAAATTTTAAAAAATTAAAAATAATGAGTCCTTAAAAATAAGATGTTTTTAATTTTTTGTGAAATAGATATATTTCTGGTATTTTCTTTATGTAATTTGTGTGCTAGCTTTACTTCTTGCTAGCATCCTATATATGACTCACTTATGTAAATGCTCAGAAAGTTACTAGAAGGGAAGTCCCATCTATAGTTGGCTTCCAGTTCCCCGGTGTCAGCAGATTTTGAAGGACACTTAAGAGTTTCACTCTATATCCATTAAGAGTAGGATGGTGCACTGTCTGTGTGAAACACAGTAGGTGGCCCAGATGATAGGTGGATTCTAAGGCATTCTTCTCTCCTGTCTGTACACCGCACTGTTCAACAAACCTGATCCAATGAGAGTATTGTCTTGTCCTCACTTTAACACATTTCTGAAATTCTGAGCACAGAATAATTTTTTCCATATCAAGGGCATTTTGTTCTTTTCCTCTCACTTCAGGAGCCACAGGTTCTTGACTCAGTTGGCCCGAGAGCCAGGTCAGGTGCCCCCTGGTTTTAGTCGTGGGAGGGGCCAGTCTCCTGTGTTTTAGCTGTATCTTAGAGACTTCTGTCTTGTGTCCTCTTTCTCTCTCCTTCGCATGGATGTGAGAGGCAACAGGTGCTTCGAGGTTCCCTGGAGCACAGTCATATACCTGCTATGGTGAACACAATGATGTTTCCACCTTGGTGTGTGTTGCACCCAGGTCTGTCGTGTATGGCTCCTTACCAAAACGTCCTGCGGTTCAGGCATCCCCACCCTTGGTAGCAAAGCCTTAGACAAGGTCGTCCACACTCATTTTTCACTTTAGACATCACAAAGTTTATAGTTATTCATAGTAATAACTGGAACCAAATACAAAATAAATTCAAGAATAAATGAAAGTTCAATGGCTATCTCTCTTATTCTTCCTTTCATTTCATTTCATATGTGTACATTTGTTTTGAAGAGGCAAACTATAAGTCTAAACCCACCAAACTCAAGTAGCTTTAGAAGTTTTGTTGGAATTAACATTTATGCTGAAGGATATGGGACTGTCTGTCTCAAAATTAATAGATGCCAAAGCCCCCTGGTCTATCTTTGGTAAGGTGATTCAAATCCATTACAAATATAAACTACAAATCTTCTTATCTAAAGAATTCTTACTGGCTGGTTTATGTTGATATTCGTCAGACATATTTATGAGGCACCAGTCTTCCTTTCAGCAATAAAATGTTTTCGTTTAAAAACATAGCTCTAATCCTAATTTGGGAGTGTGCTGTTACGGTAACATTATTTAATTTACCACACTTTCTGTGGGGAAAAAAATCATTTTGGATAATGTCGCTTGAACAATTTATCTTACCAGGTGGGTTCATGTGAGAAGTGATACGCATGCTCTCTCTTTCTTATTAAAAGCACGTTTTAGAATAAAGTAGCTGGTGTAGTGATAAGATTAAATGCAGTAAATTCTAGTGAGACTTCATTTCTGATGAGTCAGAGTCTCAAGTTTATTTGTTTATCTTAGAGCAAGAGATTGAGAGAGAGGGAGGGAGAAAGTGAAGGGGAGAGGCAGAGGGACAAGCAGACTCCCTGCTGAGCGCCAAGCCCGAGACAGGACTCGATCTCAGGACCCCAAGATCATGACCTGAGCCAAAACCAAGAGTCAGACGTTCAACCAAGAGCACCACCCAGGCCCCCAGAGTCAAAGTCTATTTTAATGCTAGCAGAAGTTGAGATAAAGTTGTGGCCCAGATGAAAGAACTTTGTAGTGTTTAAAGTCTTCCTTTAAAACTGACATATGTAAAACTTTACATGAAGACCTTTTTTTTTAAAAAAAAAAAAAAAAAAAAAAAAAAAAAAAAAAAAAAAAAAAAAACTTTGCCCAACTAGTGAATGAAGCTAACTGTCCCTTTGTCTTTTCTTGCCTGTTTTCCAGCACAAAAGAAGAGAAAGATTGCAGTTGTGCAACCAGAAAAACAGTAAGTTCTTGTTTTTGTTTCCCCCCCAACTTATGGGATAAACGATCTAGGAGAGGAAGCATGGCTGTCTTTTTTTTGAGGGGGGGGGGTAGTTCACAGTTGGCATCGCCATAGAGAGGACAGTTAGAAATAGTACTGTGATGGGTAAGATACAGGCTCTGATCTTCAAGGCATCTATTCTCAGATTATTTTTCCATCTGCTCCACCTCCACCTACCTGGAGGGCATCCTGGCCTTGCACGCTGGTAGTGACCGCTCTCTGCAATGTGCCCCCCTATTCTACCCCCACCCTGCACATGGGTGCCACAGGTGGTCGACTTGGGGTCCTAGGGCAGCTCCACAGGCTCCCAGCGGGGAGACTTGAGGAAGCTGCTCTATTTCTCTGCATCTCCAAGGCCTCATTTGTGAAACACCTGTTTCTCGGGGGTTTCCTGAAGATTAAATTAGATTTCTTGTGAAAACACATGTGGGTCCTGCATGGTTGAGTCAGTGCAAGTTACCCTTTGTTTCAGTTGTAATTTTAGGGAGAAGGAGGGTGATCGGGCGGTGTCCGTACATGCAGTACGTTTTTGAAAAACTGCAACCGTTAGCAGCATTTTTTATATACTGAAGAATATCTGAGGTACGCGAAAATAGACATCTTTCATCAGGTGGTCCTGTTTTCTTAATAAAAACACACTGGTGAGAATGGATTTGAGAACAGCGTTTTTTCAGGTAGCCAGATTTCAACTTAAATAAAATGAAAACTAATAATAACTGCATTGCTATTTGAATGTGAAAAACAATTTTGTGGGCATTTTTCATACATTCATTCCTCAACACGGTGTAGCCGGTTAATAATCAGACTCTAGTTTGGTCTGGATAATATTGAAACAGAGAGTTAATAATAAATGATCCCATCCTTGAATCCAAATCTGAACTCCTAACTCCTCAACGTGTGGTCTGTGGATCCGTAGTCCTCATGCTGCACTCATACCAGTCAGCTGAACAGCTTGATAACACACACACACACACACACACACACACACACACACACACACGGCTGGGCCCCCATCTCTCACATCCCTGACTCGGGAGGTCTTTACTGGGACCTGAGCATCTGCGCATCTAACAAGTTCCCAGGTGGTGCCGTCGGCTAGCTTGGGGACCCCACTTTGAGAACCGGTGCGAAGATGACCCCCACCAAGATCTCATAATGGTTTGCTTTGAGTTTGTGTTCCTTTTCAGTGGTGTGGTTTCCACACCACCATCCTGGGCACCATGTAACACCCAACGCACCTCTTTCCCCCCATGGCGATATTTTTCAAATGTTTATTCAGCAAATTTTTTACTGGACTATAACACAAGGCTCTGCCCTAGGACAGGCCTGTGTCATGTTTTAGGACCCATCAGTTCATAGGCTTTCTTTGAAGGCCTTTCTACAGTGGCTGTGACCCACACAACACAGCACAGACCCCAAAAATCGAAGGCCAAGTGGTTCTCAGACACTAGTTTGTAAAACGTACTGGTTTGTTCTGTTGAAGAAGAGAAGTCTGACTTCCGTTAAATTCTGCGCAAGTTGATGTTTCTTCATGTCTAAAATATAATTAAGGGCACTTTTATGATTCTATAGCAAGAGACAAACCCAGCAGCGACCTGAAGAAGATGAGGGCTTAGCGACAACTCCTTGAGGGGCAGATGTTCCGTTGGCTTCTTAGGGTTATTTCAAGAATTTGGGGACAGCCAGTCTGCAGCGATCTTACCCGTTTGTACTGGCGTGGCTGCTTGCTGCACCCATCCTCTCTTACTGCGTGCTTGGCTTTCTGTGATAGTCACTTTAGGTTATGAGAAGACTTTGGAACGTGCAAGTTTCTTCTAGACTGTGCAACCCATGATCGTTGTTTTCTTGATCCACAGATTGCCATCCACAGTGCCTGTTGAGAAAATACCTCATGACCTCTGTTTGTTGTCTCACTTGGATACCACAGGTAAAGGAGCCATCGACGGCTAGCTGTCCCTTCCTAGTCGGGGAGCGGAGATATGCATGTATTTTTAGGTCAATATGAGAATATCTCAGCTCTAAGTTCATTCTCCTTGTCTCTGTTGCTACGTATTAACACATAACTACTTTTAAAAAAATTTCTATACCAAACTCTCTCTGCCTCTTCTGTCCTTTGGTTGGTAGCTCTGGATAATTCTCTCAGTCTGCAGGAGAAGAGCCCACGTGTTACTTGGAAATTATGAGAGTTGTATGTCACGGATGGTCATGTGCAAGGAGAAAGAATTAAAAATGTCATTATTAGGCACTCATTTTTGTTGACATTTTCTACCACCCCTACTTCCATTTTTCCATTATTTGTTCATACTTGTCCCTGGGGGCCTTTTGAATTGTTCCTAAAAATCCTCTGTGTTTAAAAGCTGAGAGCAAATAATGTATGTTTTTTAGTGTGTAGCATTCTACATCTTAAAATAACCTTTGAAAACACAAATGTGAATTCCCCGTAGACAACAAATCCGATTATAAATGTGTTTGTACATTAAATAATATATTTGATTAAGAATTCTGTTTTCTAGCCAAAATGAAACCTGCTCTGAGTTCTTCCAGGCTTCAAAGCTATACGCCATGGAACAGTCCTAGTAGTCAAAGCTCTAGGAAGGAGAGCATTTTTAGGAGTAGACTTACTAAAATTGTTTTTTTTTTTCCCTAAAGTTCTGGGTAGGGTAATCCTACCAAAAAATTTCCTGTGTGTGCAGCTGTGGACATAATCTTTTTTAAAAAATTTTTTTTGCCTAATTTTGTTGTATAGAATTCAAAACTTCAGAATGGTTTTAAAAGAACCGTGTCAGCTCTTCTTTCAGAGCCTGTAATTGTTGCTTTACTCCTTTTGTCTTACTCTCGCAAAATAGCATTTCTCCCTCCTTCCCCTGTTGCTTCTTAGATGAAGTCCTATGAGGACAACCCTTCCTGGACCATTAAATGACCGTCCCAAACGCATAACAGCTTCTTTACAGAAATACCCCTGTTAGCGGAGCTTAGGGCTCCATGTGGGAGGGCGAGTGTTGGCTGGCAGCGAGACCCCTTTCTCCATTTACAGACGTCAGGAAACTTTAGGGTGATAGGTTACCGTGTACTGTTTCCACTCTTCCCCACGGCCCTTTGAGACACTAGACCGTCAACCTGCTAAGTCAACAGTAGAGTGAGGGAAATGCAGATTTAACCCCCTGGGAGGTATAGTGCACATCTATCAGGCTGGCAAAAGGAAGAAGCCCTGCCATGCCTGGGGTTGGCTTGGGCGTGGGATGGTGGCAAGCACTCCGCTGCACTCGTGGGAGTGTACATTGGGAAAGTCTGCATGGAGGTCACCTTGACCACGTGTGGTTCAGTGACAACATGCCGACCCATGGCTGAGCCATTCCCCTCCTTGTTACACACGGGGAAAGCTCTCTTGCCCGTCAGCAGAACAGGTGTTTACAGCTGTATTCAGTAGAGCGCTGGCCACAGTCCTGACCAGGGGAAGTGACTTGTCCATCAGTAAGACATGGACGGCTTGTTTGTGCTGTGTGCACGTAACAGAGTCATGCACAGAAGTGAGAAAGGGGTGGACATTCTGCATATACCTTTACCGACTTGGGTGGATCTTAGAACCTTCAGGTCAAACAAACAAAATGGTGCAGGAAACCATTTATGGAATATTTTTTAAATATCCCAAGTACTGTATGTTGCTTGTTGATGCACATACACCTGTGTATGTGGTCAAGTGTGTAGACCTGCATGGGAATGATAAACACAAGGTTCGGGGAAGGGCAAGAGAAAGTGAGTTTCTGGGCTAGAAAACCCAGGGGAGCTTAGCTGTGGAGCTGGTGTTTTGTTTTTTTAATTTTGTTACTTTTTTTTTATTTGCTGCATAGTAATGCATTAGTTGTCATTGCCTGGGTTTTAGCATCTTTCTATGTGCCTTGAATCCTGTATCATAAACAGAAAAGGTCATTTATATGGTAGAAAAAATAACCAGAATTTCTAAGCTATCGTGTTTATAAAATATTCTGATATTAAGACACAGTGTGCCTCTGGGTAGTTTTGCCAACTAAGGGATTAAGCAGGTGTTTTGTTGGCTCCTAAAGCATGAGCTGTGTTGCTCTTCCCCGCAGGTACTGTCAACGGGAAATACTGCTGTCCTCAGCTTTTTATCAACCACAGGTGTTTCTCAGGCCCTTACCTGAACAAAGGAAGAATCGCAGAGCTACCTCAGTCGGTGGGACCCGGCAAATGTGTGCTGGTTCTGAAAGAGGTAAAGCATGCGCACGGCGAGCAGAGTCGGCTTATTTCCACACAGTGTCTAGGGTGTAGATAGAGTTTCTGAAGGAGGCAGCAGGAATCTGAATCCGTTTCCGTGACACCTTCCGAGCCCTTGTTTTCTCTCCGTTCTCGGGCTGGAGCTGGTCAGACAAAGACGGAAGGTGGCATCCCTGCCCCAAAAGACTTGCAAGCTGGCGGGAGGGCCAGATCTTCCTCCCCTGGGCCCGGGGAAATGTAGGGTTTGAATAAAGAACCTGGGGAAGCGGACTGACGGGCTGTGTGTGGGTGAGGGCCTGGGACTGCAGACTGGAGGTTTCTCTCAAGAGGTGGATGAGCCTGGATGGACAAGAGGGGTGCTGCTGAGCATGGACACGCCTTGGCCCCGTCGGGGTGGCATCGCCTCCCCCTCCATCTGCCGTACCCAGCGGGGCACCTGGGTGGAGGAGGCGCATGCTAAGTGTGTCACGGGCTCCAGGCACCTGCGTGGTGTTTGCGTCATGGGAAACGCCCTGGCCACGCATCATTTTGATGTTATTCTTTCCCATTTCTCTCCTGCTTTTGGGGATCGACCTGCAGGAAGCAGTGAATCCTCATTACATTGATGGAGGATTTCCTCTCTGGTCCGTTTTTATTCCCTTGCCACAGACCCCGTGCAGAGATGGCCGGGGATTCGGGAACTGTGCTGAACTGTTCTGGGAACGCTACCTCTGCTTTTATCACGTGTACCTGTGCTTTCTCCTAAGAAAGAGGACCCCGCGTCGATCTTCCCTATCGTTACTGTACCATGATGAATGTGTTTTAATTCCTGGGGCACAATAGTCCATTTGTCCACTGAACACATGTCTATTAGGCCTCTTCTCGGAGCCACACACCACACAAAGTCCAAACACAAGCCTGTCTGCCATCTTCCTGTTGGGGCTTCACAGCCCCGCTGGGGAGATGGAGTAATTCTAAGCTGGAGGTACAGTGGGGGGACACTTGGAAGGACAGTCAGGGCGTGGAGCAGGGCGCTCTGGGGGCACAGGGCAGGGAGTGACCAACAGATGGCAAGGGACCCTGATCTGGCTTGGGCAGAGGGAGTAGAGCCTCCCATGCGGAGCATGGCCGTGACTGCATGGGTAGGTGTCCAGGCGAGGGAGGTGGTCACGTGTGGCAGGCTTGTGGGTCCTTAGACTAGGGACAACTCATGAGCATAGAAGAGTATGTCATATTTTTGAAAGGAACAAGAGACCGAGATCTGGCCTGCCTGGTGGGTGAGGCAGGACTGGGCGGCCGGCAGTCGGCTTGCGGGAGGCCTGCCTTCTTTGGCGTTGTGAGGAATGCGCACTGCCCGCCCCAGAGGGAGGACAGGAGGCCTCTGAGCGACACCCAGCTAATGCTGTCCCCTCAACATGGGAACCTCCGTGTGGTTTCAAACGTCATTCTACTTCAAGAGAATGAGATCGTTTTAGCAGAGTCGGGGCACGTTTGCTTTTTTCTAGGCCATTGGCGGAATTAGCAGTTAAAGACATATATTTAGAAAACAAAAATCTGTTGTAGAGAAGAAATTGAGGTTGTAGTTGAGAAGAAACTATGCAGAGAAACTGATTGAGCTGTTGTTGTGGTTACTTATTTGGGAGGATTTAACATATAAAATGTTCAGAAGGAGCTTCCCGTACTTCATCAAGCTTTGGATCCAGCAGGACGGACCAACAGGCCAGTGGACTGTTTTAGGGAGGTGAGCATCTCAGGTGCCTGACGGGGCTGGTGTGGGTAGAATTCCCACGCGGTCTTTGGGGACAGGGGCGGGCAGCCTACAGAAGGCCAGGGGCTTCGGTACTGCCCTGGGATGAAGGCTTACAGCCCCTCGAGCAAAAGGGCCTCGTAGGATGGACACAAAGGGCACAGTCTCTCTGGGGAGTCCCTATGGGCCTTGTCCTGGGCCCCGACAGGTGTCCTCAGCGGCCTAGACCTGCTTCTGTTTCAAGCAGCTCACTCTTGCCGCTGGGCCCTGAGTCCTGAAAGCGAACAGTGTGGGCCTGGCCCAGCCCCAGGGGCAGGTTCATCTGTCCCACAGATGAGACATTTGTTGCCACAGAAAGATGGGGCTTGAGGCCTGTGGAGGGGGGTGGTGGGCAGGGATGCCTCTGAAGGGCCAAGGTGAGTGGAGGGACCACTGGGTGGCTCCGTGTGAGGCGGCTCTGACTTCAGACCCCCACACACGTTGGACTGGACCAAGAACGAAGTCAAAGCAGGACTCTGTGGGAAGATTTCCTGTCATGATGCGAAGTCACACCCGTGTCCCGAAAACTGAACCCTCCACAGTCCGGCCCGTGAGTGGGTTGCAGTACAGTGAGGCCTGCCTGTGTTTGAGCCAGCGTTTGTCAGCAGCAATCAGAAAGGAATGGGGAGGCTTCACAAAAACTCGGTGCCTTCGAGGCCGCCTGCAGGACCGTAGGTCGTGGTGATGAACCTGCGGCCCTGGGTCGCCTGCTGGCTCCAATGGCAGACACGATGGCCCCAGGTTCGGCCCATCTTCAGGATGTGCTTGACTTTCCTACATGAGTTTTGAGAGTCAACAGTGGTTATCTCTGATCGATTCTCTGATAGGTGCCAGCAGCCAAATATAAGAGCCAGGCCAGAGCAGATTTCTGATGACAAAACTAGTTTTCTGCTGAGGTTCAGAAAATGCATGAAGCAGGAAGAGAAGAAGTGGGGGAAAAAGCAAGCACTACAGTTCTGCGAGTGCAAGAAAAACGTGAGTTCCAGCAAGCCAATATTTATGCTAATATGCTTCCTTCAGCACCAGAACCTCCACGATTTCAAAGTGCATTTAACTTAAAGAGAATGAGATAATTGGAGCAAAGACAGAGCACGTTTGCTTCTCAGGCCGTCGGTGGTGTTGGCCATTAAGGGTTTGCACGTCTTTGGGAAATGCAGAGCGAGAGCTGTTTGCCCCCGTCCGGCCTGCTCAGAGGTAGCTCGCCTGTGTGCATGCGGACGGAGCCGGCCTTGGGGAAATTAAGTGCAGGCGGAGAACAGGAGGCTGAACTCCCAAGAGGGTGAACTAGCAGGTGGTCAGGTTCTGGCCAGTGTGAGGGCCCACGCACGTCTGCTCCATCTCTGACCAGCGGGCCTTCCGAGCATCAGACTGGGGTTTTGAGGACTAAAGGTGAGTCCTGGCCTCGATTCCAGAAAGTGCAGCAGAGGAAGTAGCTGACCTGTCAGAAGCTGGAGCCCGAGCCAGTGGCTGGCCCAGCCCAGTACGTCATCCCCATGGGGGACCCAGGTTGAGCAGGTTCTGAGAGGAGGGGACAGGTGGACCCTGAGGATGGCCCCTCGGTCTGGGGCATTGAGGGACCCCTGGGCCCAGCCCCATGGGGGATGGGGCCTGCAGGCACAGGTAGTGAGAGGTGATGTTCATCATGGCAAACCTCTGTGCTCGGTGTGCTCACGGTCACCCAGGGTCATCCTCTTCTATCCCAGATACTCCCGCACCCCATGCCTGCTACAGGCACTGGGGTCTCCTGAAGACCTGTCATCTGCAGATCTGTGTGGCCCTCAGTCACCTGGTACAAGGTTTGCATGTCTCGGTGCCTCTGATCCTAACAATGTTGGTGTCGCGTTGCAAAGGTGTTGGGGAAGGTTCTGCTCCCCGTTTCAGATGTGCTCTCCCGAACGACCCGGCCTGTGATCCTGCCTTCCTGCTCAGCGTAGTAAGGGGGTGGCGTGCGCTTGTGTCTGCGTGTGGAGGAGAGGGCCAACAGGAGCACAAAGCACAAGGAGTCTGGAAATCTAACATGTTCACTCACGTCCGTGTGTCCAGTGCAGAGAGTCCTGCCCGCAGAAGAGACTCTGAAAATGCCAGCTCAGGAGGACTTAGAGCCTCTGTTTCATGGTGACTCTAATGTGCACAGATACAGAGGCAGCGGCATACTAGGGTCATGTCCCAGCGTGGCTGACAGAGGTTTGGGGGGCACCTGTGGATTTTTGGGTCCGAGTGGGGGAAATGCAGAACCATGTAGGAATCGGATTCCAGATCGAAGGAATGTTCTAGGAGCATTGGGTTTCTGGTGACTGAAGCGAATGAAGCTCTAGGATATGATGGAGTTCTCCTGTTGGTCTTCCAGGAGGAGGTAGAGAATTCCTGAGGATTATGGCCTCTCTTGGGGAATGGTCTTTTAATTAAGTTGAAGCAATGAAGCCTGGAGTTCATTGATATGGGGTTGGGTTGGGGGAGAGACTACCTTGCAGGGAGCACTGGGGCTCCCTTGCCTCTCCACTGGGACAGGAGGTGCCTCACCTCAGGGGTGGTGGGCGGCCAGTGAGGGGGGGTCAGCCTTCCTTTGAGGAGCAAAATAAAGGGAGAGGGTCAGTTCTGGCCAAAGTAACGGGGTTCTTCGCTTGGTGAAATACATCTGATTATTACTGTTACCATAAAATTGTTAACTGACACCAGAAGGAATGATGAGCGTAAAGGTCATCGTCAGGTAACATCTAGCATTAGAGGCAGCAGTTTCAAAGTAACGTGCACCAAGCCGTCTGCATTTGGAGGAGACAAAAAAAAAAAAAAAAAAAAAGACACCTCGTTTTAAGGGGCAAATCACTTGAAAAGGTTATGTGCTGTGTTTTCTTTTCAAGGCTCGTTTCAAAACTGCTGATGAAGCAGGAACCCTTCTTTATCATTTCACAAAAAAAAAAAAAAATCCCACCTATTTATAAAATCAGCTCCATTCCATCTGATCCTGCAATTGAAAAGGAGACATGGCTCTAGGCCCATGAGGGCATTTGCTGGTCCGCATTCCTGCGAAGAGCTAAGTGCCCTAGCTGTGGAGAGACTGGGGACCAGGTGTGTTGAAGCAGGGCAAGCATGTGGTGAGGCTCCTTTGTGTCTTCGCCTCCCCCCAAGAGGGAATGTTGTGCCTCATGTTTCCGTGGGAGCCCGTGTCCCCCAACAAGAGGCCTCCCTGCAGTCATGAGAATTTAGCAAATGATGTCCTTTCAGAGTGGAGACCGTGTCTTCTTTCCATTCAATCAGCAGAACTCAAGCTGTGGGAGCCATATTTGCCTTCTAGAGTGTTTTCTGATTTCGACACTCAGAGAACTCGTTTTCTTATTAAGTGGTTCCCTGCACTTTCAACATTGTTCTGACTTTGATCGTATGATAGAGTCGAGGTTGAAAATTATCTAAATTACTTTGGTGCTTTGGGAGTTTCCACGATCATGAATGCAAAAGGAAATCATGGAATCGCGTAATTTCGTGATGTGAACAACAACAAAAAAATCTCCTCGATTTGCATAACCTTCCTAGTGCCCTGCAGTTGTGCCCGAAAGGGAAGGGGTGGGAGAAGGAATCCTGCGCTTGCGGAGCAGCTCCTGTGCGCCCCACCGGGTGTGCGAAGGGGGCAGCACTTACCTGTGCTCCCCATCCTCTCTCTGACCTCCCCTCCCCCCCCCCCCCGCCCTTCCCCACACACCTGATCCACTCCCCACTTTCTGAACAAGCGCTCATGTCTGAGGAGCAGGGGAGGGAAGCAGAGAGACAGGTGTTGCCGGCCCAGGTGGTGGAATGCAGGGCCGCGCTCCTCAGATGCCTAACGAGGCCGGAGTGCTAATTGGATTTGGTGGCAGGTCCTTGGTGACCTTTCCAGAGCATTTCTGTGTCATTGTTGGAGAGGAAACCAGGTTTGGGTCAGGTGAGAATGGGATCGAAGAAGAGGAAATGGAAGTACAGACGATTTTTATGAGGTTAGTTCTGAGAAGGAATCAGTAGCAAGAAAGTCAAGGAGCTTCTGAGCAGAGGTATTTTGCAAAGAGGGAAGACTGACAGGTCAGCGTGGGCCAGTGGGAACAGAGCAGGTGGTGAAGGCATAGGAGACAGGGTACATGAGGACTGCATGCATATTGAGAAGGAGGCACCTTCCAACCCTTCCTGTGTGCCAGGATGCGATCTCCTTTATCTCTCATAACATCCCTGTTGTAGAAAAGGAAAGTCTCTACTCTCTTAAGTTTAAGGACTGGGGCCTGCAAATTAAAGCGACCACAAAATGGATCAACAGGAGAAAAGGCTCATGTTGCCACATACATGGGGGCCTCACAGAAGAGAAGTGAAAACCCAAAGAGGCCACTACGTTTGAGATGTTTACATACTGTTTTAACAAAGGGTGATGAAGTATGGAGAGGTGAGAGACAAAGAGGGGGGCTTGGGCTCCTAGGGTGGTGAATTGTGGGAAGGCAAATATACGGGAGACTAGTGGAAGTTAAGGTTCTTCTAGTAAGGTTGGTTTATGCAGCGTCCTCTTGGTGCCAGCTTTCTTTCTCTAGTGACAAGGGACGTCCTCCTCCCACTGGTATGGGGGAGAGGAGAGGACACCTTTACAAAGGGGAAATGTCCGCCCTGCTCCTGATTACAAAGGGGCAGGGCAGAGAGTTCCTGCTGCGTGTGCAATGTACTCCGGTGCCTTCAGCTCAAAATAATCCTATGCCAAAGTGGCATATGTTGGGGTGGAGTGTTCTGATCCGTGTAGGAACCAGATAAATGGCAGTGCCCCTGTTATACAGAGGAGGAGAGCCAGTTGGGCGCCTCAAGGACTCATCCTTCTACAGGATGAGAAAGGGGTTTGAGCCCCGATCTGTTCACCGGCAGAGCTCCCTGCCTGTCTGCTGTCGTACACCGTTGACACTTCTGGATGGTGTGTTCTCCACAAACATGAACTCCAAGAATTCCAACGAGGCATCCCTGGAAAGTACTTTTCTCCTGGAGTTCCTTGCACATCCTTAGGCCAGTTGCTTGGAAATTGTGTTTATGACCTTCGCATCCTGCCCATGAACTGGGGGCAGCGTCCATCCAACCCTTCATGATCAAGGGCATAACAGTGGTCTGAGCTTCTGCGCTGTGCATGGAGCCATAATTCTGACCCTGGACGGGAGTACCGGCTGCCGGCCGAGCTGTTTTCCCGGAGGAAACTGTAAGATGCACCACGCCACACACAAGAGAATTACTCAGCTCGTGATCCCAAAGTTTTGTAGAGAGCCTGCTGAATTTGGCAACGCATGATGTGGCATCGGAAATGCCATGGGAAAATTATTCAATATTGGACGCTTTTGACAATTTAATGGCTGCCTGATCCCAGGCTGAATGGAACCTGGAAGGCCTTTTCTTTTCACGTCTCAAAATGCATTTTGCTCTGCAGCAAATAACATGTAGCCCTGGGCCCTTCCTTCGCGAAACACAATGAAAAGAATCAGTTTAAATGTTATTGTCTGTTGATAAATACTTGGTGCATTATTCCAGCCAGTTCTAATTGGATTTATTTTTAAACTCGATTTCTGCAAATTGTACTGACAGTAAACAATAAAATCAGATGATTATTCTAACACAGAAACAAACCCACCAAAACCACTTGTCTGGCCTCCTAGTGCCTTGGCTGGCCAGCTGGCCGCGTGCTCTTGCTGGGGAGCTGTGGGACCCTTGAGCAGAGCACTGCCCAGCTAGGAGAAGATGCTTGCCATGCTCACTGTACCGTGGACAGTATTTTTAGGATCAGGTCTTCAGTTATGATATGAGAGAGCTTCGTTGTTTTTCAGAATTAAATCAGGACCCAAAGCACACCAGTTGTGTTCTGGAATGTACCGGATCCGTGAACCTGCAGCCTAAAAACCCTAGCCTCCCTCCTCGCATCCATTCTGTGTGGTGTCCTCCCCCAAAGCAGCAGGGGCTTCAACAGTAATGCCAGTGTGTCTCAGCAGTTGGGGCGCTTCTCACCCTCTCAGTGGTGTTGGGTCTGAAACAGGAAACAGCTGGACGGGGTGACAGGAGGGTGTGGGGGGCGCTGTGGCCATTCCCACCTGGGCGCTGACACACGGTACGTCCTCAGCAAGGGGCGTCCCGGGGACCTCAACATCGTGGGTCTCGGCCTTCCTCTGTGGGCTGCGTTGTACCCTCACGTTCATCGTAAGTGGTCTGTCCAAACGGCAGCAGCTCTGGAACGTGCTGGAAGTCAGAATCTTTCGTGCTTCCTGATGATTTGCTTAGGGAGGGGGGTGGGGGTGCCCCAGGGGAGTCCAAACTCCTCGATCTTCCCATTCAAGGAGCATGTTGAGGTAAACAGAACAGGGCCTGCAGCTGAGGCTCATGGAGGGACACATCCCGTCTTTCTGGGAGTGACCACAGGTGCACTTCCTTGAACTCGGGAAGTGGGAATAAAGGGAAGGTTTCAGGAAATAGGATATCGGATGGTATCAGGTACTCTGGGAGGTCTTTCAAAACACTGACATCCCGGAGCGTTGCGCGCCTATGAAAGGTCCGTAGGTTGAGCCAGCACCAGGTGAGTTTCAGGTACTCGGTTAGCCTCCCTACAGACAATCTGAAGTTTGTTCAAAATTGTTGGCACCAATCTGTTGCCTCTTACTGATATCCTTTTGAAATTTAGTTTCAAAAATAAAATGAAATTCTCAGTGGCTGACCCTGCTGAAGGGTAATCCTGTTAAAGATAACCAGTGGCTCTTTGGAGGGGGTAGATGGGTTTTCCTTCTGTCAGAAAAGTGAGGACGAGTCAGTCCTCCCCTCTGGCCCGCCGTCCACACAGCCCGCCAGAGGGATTGGACTCGAGCACCCTCCATAGCCCGTAGATGGCGAGCCGAGTCGGAGTCAGGCTGCCAAAGAGGTTTCCCCCAACCTGTTGGACGAGTCTCGCGGATTCCTGTCTACCTGTCGCCGGGCCGGCCGGTGGTTCTTGTCTGAGCAGGAGAGGCTGCCCTTGAAGCTCATGGCTGTTCTTCTCTCCCCCAACCCCCACAGGTTCTCAGCATGATAATCAATGCAGCTTACAAGCCCGGGAGGGTGTTGCGAGAACTACAGCTGGTGGAAGATCCTCACTGGAATTTTCAGGAGGAGACGCTGAAGGCAAAGTATGTGTTTTCAGTTCTGGAAAACAAGACTCTTGTAGTTAGCCTGCTGCTTTGAAACTGGTCCTGCGTCTTTCGGAGGGAGTCCCCAGAAATGGGAAGGACTCTCCTGCTGCTGTTCTGTGTGCTGCCTACAGGTTTATTGGCGTTGTTCTGTTGCACAGAGTCGCCTTAAGCCGTGCAATTCTGGAACTAAAGGAGAGATTTGTTTAACTAATACTTCATTGTGTTAAACGTTCAGAATCGGAACGTCCTGTGTTTTAGGACCACTTGATTATTTGATCAGAAGGGGAACAATGGTAAAAGAGGATATCCATGATCATTATCATATGTTCTTCATTAGCAACTCTTAATATTTGATACAGTAAGGAGCTTGTGCCACATACAAATGTCCTTTGCTCTGAGAGTTATTTTATTTATTTTTTTAAACATTTTATTTCTTTGAGAGTATATGAACGAAGGTGAGAGAGAGGGGGACTTGCAGATCCCCCACTGAGCAGGGAGCCTGGCCCGGGGCTCGATCCCAGGACCCTGAGCTCATGACCTGAGCTGAAGGCAGACGCTTCAACAACTGAGTGCCACCCAGGTGCCCTGAGAGTTGACAGTTTTAAAAGATAAAAAGAACCAGTACCTCTGCTTCCTTTTGGGTTACAGGCTGCGGGTTGACATGTGCTGGTCACTTCTTTTATTTCCAAGTAGACTAATTGGAAACACAATATTTTGGCTTTGCCTAAGTTTCTAGAGCTCTGAAATTGACAGCACCCACTGGATTGCTGTGCTTGATCCTTGTTTAGAAGGCAGATAGAAGAGACTCCATTTGCCAAGATAATTTTAATAATGGCTTTGACTTTGGATCCTTGGTATTCATTTAGCTTTTCCATAGACTAGAGCTTACTGGTCCACTTCTTTTTTAAAAAAAAAAAGATTTTTATTTATTTATCCATAAGAGACACACAGAGAGGCAGAGACACACAGGCAAAGAGAGAAGCAGGCTCCATGCAGGGAGTCCGATGCAGGACTTGATCCCAGGACCCCCGGGTCACGCCCTGAGCCAAAGGCAGACACTCAACCGCTGAGCCCCCCAGGAGTCCCATCCGGTCCACTTCTTGTATAACAGTGTCCTCAAATAGCATGTAGTTGTGACGTGTGGGAAATGAGGCCTTCTGAACAGCGAGCCATGTTCAGTGGTTAGAGTATGTCTGAGCCCTCCCTGAGAGAAAGCACCTCTCCTGTTTGTAGTGAAAACTGAGGGATGTGAAGTGATCTGCTTGACCTGTATGGTCGACTTACACTGACCCTGAGTAAGGATGGTGAGTACTGCTCGGCTGTTGTCTCTAATCCGCTCAACGTTTCCTAGTTCTGTTTTGAACATGTCTGTAATATTAGACCCCATAAAAGTCATCTGTGGTCTAATGATGCTGTGCCAAATCACAGACCTCAACAGGGATACACGTTAATAGAGACAGTGTTTATTCATATGACCTGCCGTGTCAGTGAAAGGCGGCACCATGCCTCATGCTTCCCAACAAGTATTTAAATGAGCTTCACCCATAGTGCAAAAGAAACTAAAGCAAGTTTTCCTGTTTTTGTTTTTGTTTTTTTTTAATTCCCCAGCCAAATGTTCCATATCTTTCTACTTGATCTAAGGGAGAGATCGTCAGTAACACAACATTTTCTTTTAAGGTCAACACATAAGAAACAGTGGTGACTGCAAGAGTTGGTACAGAGAAACACTTCCTGTTTTAAACATTTTCTGCAAAATCCAGTACATCCCCAAATGCACCTCATGGATAAGGAAATAGGACAAATACCGAAATCTTAAATCCCATCGAAATCTCCCCTGTTCCTAAATAAGCCAGAAAGTTGCCCCCAGGAACCCAAATGACCAGGAGAGTTAATTTTGTGGTGTTGGCACGCCTCTTCACGTTATCAGAGCTTTTATTCAATCCAGCCTGACGCAATCAAAACAGACGCGGGGTAGTGAGCCCTGCCGGGTTGTAAAGGCAGCGTGTCACCTATTATATCAGCTATGACAGTGAAGTCCTTCACCAGATCTCACACGGCAACTCATAATGAGAAAGTGCGTGTCTGCACTGGGGTTCAAGTGTGCTGGATCACAGCGGCATCTCTAAAGCAGCTGCTAATGATGACAGATTTGCAGTTGTGGGGGGGGGCGGGGGGAGCATTCCTGTTAAGATACTGTATGTGTTGAGTCACCTCTTTGCTTCTGATGTAAAGCGACAACTTTTCAGATCTTGACAACTTCGCTCTTTTCTTTGGTGCAAATGAGAGGAGAGAGAGAGCCGGCTTCTTCCCATTTTGCTGAAAGGCTGAAGTGCATTCAAATAGATGAGCCTCCCCGGGTCGGGGGGGACCTGCATTTAGGGCAGTCGGTTGTCTCGGTTGTGGTCTTTGAGTGCCAGTGTTAGAAGGCGTGCTTCCAGGAGGAGAGGATGTACCGTGGAGATCATCCACCCCGGGGGCTTGAGAGTGTGGTCACTGAGCACCTGGGCTTGCTGACCAGTTTTCCCATGTCCTTGAGAGGACGGAGGTGCCATGGAAAAGGTCTGACCTGTGTGTGGGAGAAAAACTTGGCATCGTCCTCGTTTGTTCCTTGGTGATTTTTTTTCTTTCCTGTTTATCTAACAACTATACCTTTTATACTAAAATTATCTCAGCATTGAGTATCATGTAAGGAGTCTCTACTACGAGTCTTCGCCAGGTATTAAAAGGCAAAACCCGGGTAGCTGTGGTGCCAGAGGGAAAACAGATTCTCACGTAGCTCATTTCAGCAGTTCTGGCAGAGAAAATTCTTCGTTTGCAATGAATTTAAGTATCCTAGATTGACCTACATTATTTTGTATTTCAGGAGGAGGAATTTAGGCTATACCATAGGGGGATTAAAAATTTTTTTTTCCAACTCTGTGCATTTAGAGACATTTAAATGTTTTCTGACATGTTCTAGAATCTTCTTGGCAGGAGAAAGACTGTTAACTCTGCTTTGAGTGGCTTTTGAGATAATCTTTAGAAAATCCAGGTGAAGGCTTAATAGATTTTCCCAGTCCTTTGTTACAGTTATTCAGAATATTTAAAGAGGAGATGTCCTCTTTAATTTGGAGTGAACGAAACTTCCTTATCATTTAGACAGACCCAGGGAAAGTCACGGCTTTGAGGTGAGTCACGCTTGGCTCTACAGAAATGGTATTTTGGTTTCTTTTTTGTAAGCAATTACTGATTTTTTTTCTTACGTGTTTCTATTTCACTTTTTTAGGTCTTCTCCTCACGCTCCTATTTTGTGAATATCAAGCTGTAATATTTGGCTGTAAAGCGATGTGTGTGAAAAAAGATTCTCTAACAGAGACTCTTTAGTGGAAGAAAAATCTTTTGTAGTTTGTTCATGTGTTCATTTTCACCTGGCTCAGATGTGTGCGCTTGCTCTCCTGAAAATGCATCCATCAGGTTACAGGCACCGTGCTGGTGCTTCCAGCGCAGGGCAGTGTGGGATATTCTGAATCAGATGAGATCTTCCCAAAAAAATAAACACACACTCACACCTCCTTCAGTGCACAGGGTTTCTCAGGGTTCTTCACTCCACATGTCCTCTTGACTCAAAATCCGTTTTGGTGTTCCTTAGCCTTACCTGCTGAAGGAGACTCCTCTTTCCAGCACTCTTGTTTCTCCATCTTCATATGGCTTTCTCCGCCCTGCCATATGCACTCGCATGTGGAAATAAATTGCCACTTTGGTTGGTAGGAGAATCCCAGAAGGCCACTCACACTTCCTTATTGATGGCAAGGAGGAAAAACCTTTTCTCTACTCTGTCATGTTCGGTTCCTGGGAGCCTGCAAATTAAACTGACAAATAATCAGATAAGCCAGAGAAAAGACCATTTGCTTACGAGAGGAAATGTGGAGTGAAGAACCCAACACGGATGACATGATCCACTCTTAAACATCAGGGTGGTCCAAGCGGGAGGACTTCAGTTTGGCCCAAGTTCTCTCATTCACTGTTTGCACGCACACGCACAGGAGTGCTTCATGATGGGTGACTTGAAGGGGCGGTTAGGAGTTGGAGCTTCTGTGTATGTTATACTCAACTTAGTGGGGGAAAGACAGTATGGAGTAAAGGCCTTTAGGGAAGAACAAATAGTTTTTATATGAAAGACAAAGGAGTTTTTAGGAGAACAAAGGGGAGATAAGAGAGTTTGTGAAAATGCTGGTTTATGCAGGCACAAGCAGGCTTTGTATCTTTTTTGTGGCCATGAAACTCCGTGGACAGCGGATTTATGGTAGGTTTACTTTGGTCTCTCCCCTGAGATTAGAAGCTGCCCCAAGGAGAGAACTCATGGTAATCCTCATTTCTCAGAAGTCTCCGCTTTTCGTCACATAATGGAAGCTCCAAGAAAGCTGCTTTCTGCATCTGTCAAATTTCAGACATCTTCAACTTTAAATAACTTCTATGTCGCCCTGAGGTTCTGAGTGGGTCCCCACAGTGACAGCCCAGGAGAGCATCCTTCCTGTATCCCTCTGTTCTCTGATGTCCTGTGCTGTTCCCAAGCAGGTGTCTGAGACCAGGGTCATCCAGGCCTCTCTGCGGTGCCCCGCTAGGAAAGAGCAGATCCTGTTCCATACTTCTCTGGAGCCTCAATTAGTGCAGGGGTGAGGAGGGAATGGGGTTTAGGGGGAGAGGTCTTCAAAGGAACGGAGGCAGAGTTCCTCTGAGGACGGCCGTTTACCGGATCTTCCTGACTCCCTTCTTCCCCACCTTCTTTACCTTTGCTTGTTGTTATCCTGCATCACTTCTGACCCAGTGATCTTTTTTTTTTTTTTAAGATTTTATTTATTTATTCATGAGAGAGGCAGAGACCCAGGCAGAGGGAGAAGCAGGCTTGCTATGGGGAGCCTGATGCGGGACTCAATCCCAGGAACCCAGGCTCACACCCTGAGCTGAAGGCAGACGCTCAACCACTGAGCCACCTGGGTGCCCCTGACCCAGTGATCTCTTACTTCTTTTTCCCGTCCCTCCCTCCCTTCCTTCCTTCCGATATCATAATGCCAAGGAGTTGTGTGCTGCGTACTAGCTTGATCGTGTCTTTCAAGTTTCCTCTCTTCACAGCACTTGTACTCCATGCTTTAAAAACCTTATCTCGTGTTGTGTTTACAGCAGTCTTGCTGGGACTTTTAATAAATTACATGGCTAAGTGTCCTTCCCTCTGGACCCCCAGTCTCCCCACCCTCTCCTCCACCACCAGGGCTTCACGATGGACTCATCATTCCAGAAGGGCAGAGGAGGGGATTCTGTTACTTTTAAAACCAGGCTGTATAATTCTATCCTCATAAATTTCGATTGGCGTCTCCTAATTAGGAAAGGTTTACTGAAACACTTGCTTCCCCGGAGTCACCCCGAACCTTTAGAAGGGGAGAAACAGCCGTGGGCATCAGTTCCTGGCCTGCTCTGTCCCTCAAAGGTGTTTCTCGCTGTGTTGGAATCTGAAGGTATGAAGAAACCTGTCTTGGGGGCCCTACTTCAATGGTTTGAATTGGGACCCAGTTTTCCCTTTTTCTCCTGCTTCTGTACTTTATATCATTTTCTTTTTTAAAGGAACTTTAAGAATCTTGATGTTGAGCTCTTTAGAAGAGAGACCCCCAGGGCTACCAACACTATAGTGGGAAAAACTGCACAGGGAAGTTGCACCAGGGACATATTTTTATTCTGGCTTCCCCAGAACATTAGAGATGCGCCGTGTCCACAGAACTGTGCTGGTTTCATTATGAAGCACGACAAAAGCAGCCATCAGGAACTACCCAAGAGTGAATCGTGGAGCCCTCCTCGGAGCTGGGGATGTGTTCCTACATCGGGGGTCGATAGAGGTCCCAGAAAAATCAACAGTTGTTCAGGGCTGTGCGATCGAGAGCATGATCTTATCTACAAAGAATTGCTTTTTAGCTCTTACTACACAGAAAGCCAAGCTCGGCACTTCAGAGAAATGCAAGAACAATCAGTACAGAGGGACTGGGATCTGAAAGACTAGAGAATGAACACAAAAGTCCAGTTTTTTTTCAAGTTAGAATTTAATTTCTTTGCTGTTGATACTGTAAAAAAGAAAAGAAAAATGATTTGTCGGGAGGGGGAAGATTTTTCTAGTCTTCAGAAGTGTAGAAAGAAAGCCTGGTTGAAAGAAAGTCGGGATCAGTTTATCCTATTTCTTCCTGTCACCACATTATTTTTAGGGAACCAGATCTTGGTTTTGAATGTAATACTATGTTTGCAAATTGCCCGAAATGATGTTCTCCTTACGTTGCACTGTTTGCACTCATTGCCTGGGGCCCGTGTTGTTTTGTGTCAGGCTTTTGGAAACCTGAAACACAAGTGTGCAGAGCAGGTCTGGCAGAGAGCTTGTGGCCATCACCCTTGCAGACGTGCAGTGGGAGGGCGACGTTGGCTTTCTGGGTAGTCGACGCCTCTGGGTTGTGGTTTGTCTTCTAAAGCCTAACATGAGCGTCATCTGGCTGAGCATCTGCTGTTTTTCTGGAAGATAAGTTGTTCAAGATTTCAAAATGGGGGTGCACATCCAGGGAGGGTGCGTGCGGTTCAACAAGCCCCACAGTGCTGAGGCATTTTTCATGTCAGTGGGCTCCAGCTTCCATGACGTGTCAACTGAGTAACGACCAGTAGTCTGCTGCTACCTGAGAAGTTTATCATTGTTCTGTACCAATGATATTTTAAAAGTGGGTCTAGAGGTGGTTCGAACCTATATCCAGGCGCTCCTCTTTACAGCCAAGCCTTAGTCACATCGTTGTTACTGTAAATATTAGGACCAGGGCTTCGGTGCCCATTTTTGAAACAAGAATCCATCCAATGTGCTTTTCCGAAGAGACAGTCTCTGGTTTTATGCATGTGGTTTTTCTTAGGCAGGAGAAAGGTTCTTTTTTTGTTGTTGTTGTTTTTTAAAATTTCCCTCAAACATGATGAGCAACAAGTGACACTATCTAGATTTCAGAAGCGTTCTGGAGCCAGTATTAAATTACGTATACCACGTGGCGAGACGATGCCAAGTGGGAATGTTTGTGGTGGCCAGTCTGCCGTGGCACCTCATCCCAGGTGTTGTGCACAATCCCGGGCTTCCTTAGGGAGACTTCTCGGAGCTCCTCAGGGGCGATCAAAGCAAATGGCGTGGAAATCACACACAGCCGACTTTGTTGTTAGAAAGTCACGAGGCTACTTTTGGAATACGGCAGACAGAAGAGGTCTGAGTAACCGTGTGGTCTTGCCTTGCTCTCCCTTCCTTCTTTCCAGATACAGAGGCAAGACGTACAGGGCCGTGGCCAAGATCGTACGGACATCCGACCAAGTTGCAGACTTCTGCCGGCGGGTTTGCGCCAAGCTAGAGTGTTGCCCAAACTTGTTCAGTCCTGTGCTGGTTTCGGAAAACTGCCCAGAGAACTGCTCCATCCATACCAAAACCAAGTACAGTAAGTTCAAATCACGGAAAGAATACTGGTCTGCGGGCCTAAACGGTGGGGAAGGCCGTAGGTGGGCTGTTCTGTTTTCAAACTCTTGAATAATTTTTCACGGAAAATGCTGCAAAAGAATTATTTTAAGATTTGCTGTGGCGATACTTATGCGTTCCCAGCCCAGGAGAGGGACAGGATGATCAACCCCAGAACAGATTATCACTGGCGGGCGTTGGCAAAGGAGAGATGACGCCGGGTATGCTCTGAACTTCAGGGCATTGGCTGAGTTTGGAAACGATCTGGCTGGAAGGAAAGCCGGGTAAAACTGGTTCCTGGTCATGGCAAGTAACCAGAATGGCTTTCTTGGTCCTTACGCTGACCAAGGAGAGTCTCCCTCTGCCCTTCTGTGCGAGGTGAGCACCTCGTCCTACACGGCTTCCTCCCGTCTATATGGCTCCCTCGGTGCAGAAGCAGCCTGCACTGTCCACGCTCCCGCGGGCTCCACTGCCCCTCATGTCCTGGGACGCGGGGTTGGCCGCCCCCACCACCTTTGCTCTGACCTCCCCCCCGCAGGAAGTCCTGCTGTCAGCCTCCTCTGTCCCCACACCCTGGAGCCTCCGCCTTCTGGTGGCCTCTCCTGGGTCTTGTCCTTAGCTCTGCCTTCTGCATGCACGGCAGCCACTCAGATTATGTCGAGCTCTGCTGACTCCCTCTGATGCCCGCTTCTGCCCTCAGTCATCTCTGACCCAGGGGTGACCGCATCCCCGTCTCAGTGGCCCGCAGGTTCGCTGTCCCGGCCCACACTCCGGCTGCCAGGGTATCCACAGGGCCTCGGAGCGCAGTCCATGTGCCGGGAGCCCCAGCCGGCTGAGGTGGATCACCTGGTGTGTCACAATCAGGGATCTGAACGTACCTGAACCTCCACTCAGAGTGTGAATTTCCACATGTTTTTTTCTGTACAGGTGCAGGGATATTCTAAACCATTTTCAGCTCCATCTCCAAGAGTCTGCACCCTCCTCTGGAAGGTTGGACTGCCTGGCTTTCTGCAGCCACGCTCACATATGCAGAGCCACCTGGGTGTGGGTCGGGTGTGGTGACGTCCCGTCCTCTCTGGAGAACTTGTTCCCCCTCCTATGACCTTTGGGCAGAGGGGAGACCCCCTGGAGCAGGGCTGCTTGCTAACAGATGCCCCAGAATCACAGAGGACTTGACTAAGAGCTAAACTTGCCCTTGAAGGTTGACCTTAAAAATAGGAAGAGGTGGGTTAACCAAGCTCCAATTAAACACGACCAAAATGACTTAGAGATTTTTCTGGGTCTGGGATGATAAAGCATGAAAATCCTAAAATCCCTGGGTCAGGTTACGGTTATTATGGCTGCAGATGTCCCAGGGGGAAATGACAAAACCACACTGAGGGGCAATCGAGAGCTTCGAGGCCAAGCGTCACCCGGCGCAACCCCAAGGCTCTGCAAGCAGACACACCTTTGTTGTAGTCAGTGAAACTGTGCTGATTTCCAGCGTCTGGCTTATAGGAAACCACCTGTAGATACACACTTCGCTCTCTCAGGCCTTGGATCAGTTTCTTGGGTGTTGAGGCCCTGAGGGTGTTTATCTAGCTGAGTTTGAGGGACAAGGCAAAGCATTCCCGTACTCCCCCTGCCATCATAACTCCCCACCTGGCTTGGAAAAAAACAAACTGCAGCAGACTTGTCGGGGTTCTTAGGTGTGAACAGGTGCTTATCCACTTGTAACTGGTGCTTGGGGACAACCGTGAAGCAGTGATCGTCCTGCTCTGCTTGGTCCCACTGGGCTCGTTCTGCATGTGAGGCAGTGGGGTGTCAGGGCCTGGTGACTTTTCCATGGGAACGTGGCAGCGTGGCCACGTATGGGGACCACACTGCACTGCAGAGTACGTGCTCCACTGTCCCCAGGAGCGGTGTGTTTAGGTATTTTTCTCGGCTCCTTTCAACCATAGATCAAGGTTCCCATTCTGCAGGTGGTTATGTTGTGGGACAGTCGAGACTTTCCGTGATGAGTCTTGGTCGGGATCATAATTGAAAACCGGATCCTTAGCAGTGGCTTCAATGACTTGAACATGCATTTAACTTACAAAACACATGGGTCGTTATTGAAGGGTGGCCGATGATTCTCTCCCGGGTGCTCTTCGTGTTAACAGAGACCTCTCTCAGGTGCTGGTGGGCTGGCTTCTCCCGAGGCCTCTCTCTGGGCTTGCAGATGGCCATCTTCTCCGTCCTCACCTGCCCCTTGCCCCTGGCGTGCGTTCCCCTCCCCCCCACCCCACACGCTGGTCCCATGGGAGGAAGACCCCATTGTCTTGACCTCACTCACCCTTAGTCACCTCCTCAAAGGCCCCGTCTGCAAATACAGTGGCATGGGCAGGTGGAGGGAGCTTTAATATTTGAGTTCTGAAGACTCACAGTCCTTCCCAGAACACCTTCGAACCATGAGAGTGCTGGAGAAATGTCTCCTCCTCCACGGAAGAGACAGAGGGAAACCTGATGTCCACATGAGATGTTGGATTTTTATTGTTCTGAACGGAAGAGCCATCTTTCTCTCCTCTCTTTTCTCCTCCTCCTCCCCGGTTGTCCTCTCGTTTCTGTAGTCCCCCTCGGTCCACGTATGTACGTGTGCACAACCTCTAGAAAACGCTTTCCGTCCTCTGTCCCCTTGCAGCCTATTATTACGGAAAGAGAAAGAAGATCATTAAGCCCCCAATCGGGGAAGCCAGCACCGAGAGCGGGCACCCGAAGCCAGCCAGACGAAGGAAGCGGCGAAAATCCATCTTCGTGCAGAAGAAGCGGAGGTCTTCCGCCGTGGACTTCGCCACGGGCTCAGGGGAGGTATGTCTGGCCTGGAGCGCCTTCCCGCCTTGGCCTGGGACACGGGCTGCTCATGGGCAAGGCCGCAGCTGACATGCGACGCCGGGTGTTTGGAAGCCCCAGCTCCTTGGTCGCTGAGAGTGGCTTCATTCTGCTTGGCCTTGCGGGCTGGGGGAGAGCTGTGACAGGGACCATGGTGGGGACAGTAGGATGGGCCTTGGGGTCCCTTCTTGGGGTCCGCTCAGGGGGTGTGCATGGGGCCAGCTGGGCAGGAGAAGGCCTCCCTGGATTTAGTGCCTCCCCTTCTCCCCAGGAGAGCGAGGAAGAGGATGCAGATGCCATGGACGAGGACACTGGCAGTGAGGAAACCAGCTCTGAGCTCCGCGATGACCAGACGGACACCTCTTCGGCCGAGGTGCCCTCTGTGCGGCCCCGGAGGGCGGTCACCCTGAGGAGCAACTCGGAGCCGGAGCGCCGGCCGCCCGTGGAGAGGCCGCGGAGGGCCCGACGGGTGCAGGCGGCCTCCCGTGCCGAGGGGGCGGACCAGGGCACGGCCACCGGCCACGACCCTGTGGAGGTAACACCCGAGGGCCCCAGGGTGGGCTTGTGTGGGGCCAGGGTGCAGGCAGGCTGGTGAAGAATGCCTTGATGTGGGGCTCCCAGCTTAAACTGCCAGGAGCGGTAGCGGCAGCTGCAGCCCAGGGTCCAAGTCTGGGGGAGAGGCCTGGTGATTTCCCGTCTTGAGTGGAGTCCAGGACAGTAATAGCACCTGTTTCTCTGGAAGGTTTTCTAGTTGCAAAGGACTCTTGTCAGGAGAACAGACCTGATGAGTCCTCAGGGTCCCGTTGACCACTGGGCTTCCCCTTCACGGGGCCCCTGTGTGGCCGCAGAAGGTTAGGTCAGTGTGTCGGGTCTCCCCCAGACCCACAGGCGGGACACGATCGGCTGGAAGGTCATGGGCACCATCACCACCAGAATAAATGGGCAAGAGCTGGCTGCCTCCCGTAGGCTCTCAGGCGCCGCGTACCATCTCTGCAGCGGAGGTGCATCCTCACCAGGCAGGCCCGGGATTTCCTCAACTGGCTTTTCAGCTCCTGCTCTCACGGTGCCTTTTCTCTTGACCTCTAAGGACACACAAGTCATGGGAGGCAAAGTCATAACCCAGGCGAGATGCTAAGAACGCCCCTCGAACCCCCAAGTCTCTGTAGCCTGTCGGGTGCCCAGGCAGAGGCTGGAGGGAGGAGGAAAGTCTGGCTCAGGCCCTGCAGTGATCCAATGACCTCCTGCCTCCTTTCTCCCATCAGGATGCAAAGCAAGAGGACGAGGAGAGACTCGTTCTGGAGAGCAACCCGTTGGAGTGGACGGTGACCGACGTGGTGAGGTTCATCAAGCTGACTGACTGCGCCCCCTTGGCCAAGATATTTCAGGAGCAGGTGCGCTGGTTCTGTGGCTGAGTTTGCTCAGTTTTGTTTGATCTGCTGATTTAGCTGCTTTCTGTGACACGGCTCTGGCAGGGCAGGCGGCCTCCCCACGTTGCTCCCGGGATGCTGGGGGGTGCAAGCCTGGCTCACACTCAGTCCCTGCTGACACCTCCGTGGGGGGCTCCTTGCTGCCAAGCACAGACGGAAGCCCCAGCTTGTCTTCTCAGATGCTCCTTCTTGGGGGCGGGGAGTCCTGGGGGTCGGGGCGCTCGCCTGGCCTTTGTTGTGTCGGTCGGGGGGAGGGGGCCTGTCCTGCTGTCCTGCAGTAAAGCCATTTTTGTCTAAAAGGTGTCTGTCTCCCTCGGCTACCTTTCCCCCGTCCTCTGGCTGGAGGGAGCAGGCCTCCCTTGGGCCCTTTTCACCCATGAAGCTTCTTTAGCGATAGGTCTTGGCCTGGGAGGCAAACAGACAAACCCAGGCACTCTCTCGACGCCCTCTCGGGCCACCAGGTCCCTGCGGTCGGCTCTCTCTCCTCTGCACCTTATGTTTATTTGATTCATCACATCCAGGGCTTTTAGTTCTATTCAGTGGGAGAAACGGGGCAAGTATGTCTCCTCATCTTCCCTGTTCCTCTCAGTGCCCCCATTTCTTTCACTCCTTCCTCTGCAATGACGTTAAAAACCTGTGGAATGTCAGGCACTGTGCTGGGAGATGACTGAATGCAAAACGATCGGCGTACTCTGTACTTTAAAGGAACTTTGATTCTGCAGATAAGATGATATTTAGCTAAAACCTAAGACCTGCTCTGAGCCCTAAGTCAGGGATTTTTTTTTTTTTACATCGCCCCTTAAACTAATGTGGAAACAAATTGCCCGTCTGGACACAAGCCACCCTGCAGATAGAATTTCCAGTGAAGCCTGTGACTTGCTCTCTTGCACTCGTGTGAAGTCTTGCCGTTTCTCACGCTGCCTCATGGTCTAACTGTGTCTTTCGGGGCCTCATATTTAAGGAAGGTACTGTTTGCTGTATAATCAGTTAAAGGTGTGTGTGCATGATCTTTTTTTAAGATGATACATACACACCGATACCCTAGAAGGAGGGTAACTGCGGGCACTCCGGGAGGAAGGGAGAAAGAAGGGCCTCTGATTCCCACGCACGCAGCGACTCCCCCAGATTTTCCACTGGGCCCACTGTGGAAAAAGTGAATTCACGTGGGCAGACCAGGTCTTCCCCTTTGTTCATTCAACACACGTTAACGAGCCCTTGTTCTGTGTCTGGCGGGCATTTTTCTAGGTGCCGAGGATAGAACGGGGAAACAGAGTAGAAGAGATCCCTTGCCCTGACTGCCGTGTCTTCTCAAAAGTGAATTAAAATGCGAGGCCGCCCCTGACGCCTGGGTCCCGGGCCTCAGCGCCCAGCTCTCTCTGCTGGGAGGTGCTGCTTTGGGCCAGCTGCATCCGTGTTTCTGTGCCCCGACCCCCAGCAGGACGGTGACGGAGCCACATCTCACTCATTGTGTGTCTCCAGTATCTACTTTGGGGTCTGACGATACAAACAATGTAGTCGATATTTTGCAAAGAAATGTAAAACGACTTTAAAAGACCTGGCACCTCCTCAGAAACTAAGGTTTGATTTATCAGGGGAATCCTTTCTCCTCCTTCCTGGGCTGTGAGACGTGAGAAAAATGTAGCAAAAGGAAAAGCATTTCAGAAAGAACTGGCGAGGAATAACACCTTGCACCTGAGGTGTAGACGCATGAAAGTATTTTTACTGAGGAATAGTTTTTGCATCCTGAAGAGTGCACGTGACACTTGTACATCGGGGGCATGCTGATAAAGGGAACAGCTCTGAAAGCCGCCCTCCGGGGAGGAGCCTAGAGGATTGTTGCAAGGCTGCATCTACTGTCCCCTCCCCTTTATTTCCACCACCGGTAAATACTGTTCCAAATTTTGCATTTATCGTGTTCTTGTTTGAGTTCCTCTCACAGGCTTTTTCGAGGTGATGCCATAAGGTTTCCCACAGTAGGTGAACCAACATACGTTTCCACTCATGGGGTAGGGGTTCCCGTTACCATATACTTCTGTGCCAACACTTAGTACTGTGTGACTTTGTCACTTTTGTGGGCATAAAATTGTGTCGTGGGCCTCATTGGCACTTCCCTGATAAGGCTGGCATCTCCACCACAAATTTCACCACTTTTGTTTCACTTGTGAAGTATCTGCTCATGCCTTTTGCCTAATTTTTTTTTCATGGTTTGTCTTTGTTGTTGGTTTGCGTAGTGACTTGTATATTCTGGAAATCACTGCCGTCCTTCGTGCGCTGTACGCAGAGCATGCGGTGTGTGGTTGGGCTGGCCGCTCTGTGGCACCCTGTAATGGACCCCACGGGGAGCACCCCAGTTCACCGGGCTCAGCTGTGCTACCCCGTAGTAAGCATCCTCACCCCTGGTCCCTCATGCCCTCCCCACCCTGCCTACTGACCCATTCCAGGACGTTGTGCCCAATACCAGCTTGTGGATGTTCAAGTCCTATAACGTGACTTCTCTAACATCTTTAGTGACTCCTGCTCACACAGCCCAGCAGTTCCCATATCCTAACTGCCATCTGGGCCCATTTCGGCTCTACCCTCAGTGTCTCTGAGCTTTCCTTGGGTACGTGCTCTCGTGGACTACTTGCCTTCCATGGGTCCAACCTCCCCTTAATGATTCCCCTTGGCCCCTTAGGTCTGAGTTCAGGCATCACCTGATCTCTGGAGCGTTCCTGACTCCTCCTATAAGACTGGCTGTGTTCCCATCCATTTGAGCCCGTAGCTCCGTGACCATACTTTATTTTCTCTGTATTGTAGTGGTCTGTTCATCATAATGGCCCTCCTGGGAGGGAGTCTTCGTTTGTTCAGTGCGGTAACCACAGAGGCCATAGAGTGCCTGGCTCAAAGACGGTGCTCGAGAAACGCTTGTTGAGTAAATAAATGACATCCTTCACTTAAATGTGGTGCCTGCATATGGCGGCTGCCTTCACTGCTGTGGTCTGCGGAGAGTTATGGAAGCATTTTAGGACTGGCTTTCAATTGCAATTGAATCTACATGTCCAAGGATGGCCATCCTAAGTATGGGTGTTTAGAGTGACGGCTTTCCCTCCAAAGTTTAATATCTGGAAACCATGGTTCTAGGGGCACCTGGGTGGCTCAGTCAGTTAAATGTCCAACTCCTGGTTTCCGCTCAGGTCATGATCTCAGGGTCCTGGGATCGAGCCCCACGTCGGTCTTGCTGCTCAGCGGGGAGTCTGCTGGTCTCCTCCTCTCTCTGCCCCTCCCTGCCCCCTCCCCTGCATGCGTGTGCGTGCTCTCTTTCTCTCTCTTTCTCTCTCTGACTCTAAAATAAATAAATGAATCTTAAAAAAAGAAAGAAAGAAAGCCATGGTTCTAGTTCCAATACAGTCTCTAACTCAATGATCTTAGGTAGATCAACTAGTTTTTATGGTATTAATCTCCAACTAAAAAAACTTCCTTTACCCTAAAAGAAGTTTCTGTTCTGTTCTTCATTGAACATAATGGTTAAGCCACCTGCACATGGTTTTATAACATCATCCTGTTTCCTACTTAAAATGTGTTTTTATGAGTCCCATGATACTCACGAGACTATGTATCCCCAGGCCTATACCCATTCTGTCAAGTTTTGATAAAATATTAGGCAGATTTGCCTCAGAAAGTGGAGTCAGCTGACAGGTCCCAGGTCAGGAGGTGCCATGGTTTGGTTCATGACCTTGAGCAAAACACTGTTTCTCAGCACTTCCTCTAGTTTGCCCTAGAGGTGGGATCTGAAGAGAAAGTAACCTGTAAAAACACTATAGAAAAAGAAAAAACAAACATAGCATCAAAAACTCATTGACAGTTTTATTAGTTTGTCTCCTACTTTCAGCATGTATTCAGGACTGATTGGCTCACTTTGGGGTTCAGTAAGGTCCAGTGTGGGTCTTGGTTGACAAGCGCTTGTCGTTGTGCACATCAAGGCTCAAGCCCACATAATCTGGATGGTTTAAGTTGTACTTATGTCGGAACTCTTAAAGCTAAGGCTTGGTCCTTATTGCCGCTGTACTTATTAGGGATAATCAGCACCTTGAGGTGGCTTTTGAAACATCATATGCTAAATTATGCTTGCTCCTACCATTAGTCCTCCGAAGGCCAACATTTATACCCATTTTGGGTTTTTTTTTTCTTTTTTTTTTTTGCTTTTGGTATCTTTAAGACAGCTCGATAAACCACTAATTTTAAGAACGTAAGCTCTGTGTAATTCATGATGCATGATGTCTGAGATTCACGTGCTTGTGTGCAGTTGCAGGACTGGCACGTCTCTGTGGCTTGTGGGAGCCCTGGGTTCACCGCTTCTCCAAATGGCAGAAATTCCCATTTGCTGGGTTCGATTCCTGCTCTCCTTCTACCACTGGCCTTTACCGCTAACCTTCCCTTACTTCCTTTGGAATGTGAAGACTGTCTTGTCTTCATTCAAACAACATCTATGTAAATATGGTTATAGGAAGCGAGCTGGTGAAGAGGCCGAGGTGTCCAGTGGGGTGATCCTAAAGCTTTGGGGTGAGCCATAGTCTCTTCCTCCTGCAGCAGCTGCAGCGTAACAGTCTCTAGTGATACAGTCCCCATGCGGACTCGGGGCATGGCTGTATGGCTGTAGAGGGCTAGCGAGGACAAAACCCGGAGGCAGACCCTGTACACCTCGTTCTGGGAGACGCAGCTGTGCAGATGGAGAAGCGTGCCTTTGTGTGTGTGTGTCAGTACCTGAGTTTTCCTCAGGGGAGAACTGCTCTGGGTAGTGGCCCATCTCTCTAGCATCTTGTTTCGATGATGAAACATCAGGCCCTGTCCAAGAAGAGAGAGCTGCCCCTCTTCATAGAGAGCTCTTTTCCTGCTCACAGGGGAGTCACAGCAGAATGTACGAAGGGCGGGGGTGCATGGGGGTTAGAGGCACTGTCCCGGCCAGGGGCCAGGGGCTGTAAGCTTGGGAGGGAGGAGGTCCTGCAGCAGCCCACCTGGTCCCCCTCTCCGTCCCACCAGCCAAGGCATGTGAGTTTCAGAGTAGCCAGTATTGTCTGAGAGAAAGATTTTTATTAACCAGAAAGATGAGAGTCCCCAAGTCAAGTGGGTATTGCTGCCACGCACTCCTGTGAATTGAAGGTGAGGAGACCAGCCCCTCATGGCCTGGGCCCCCAAGAGGAAGCCTGCCATGTGCAATGCCTTCCCTTGGTGCACAGTGTCTGGGCTCTAACATGACTTTGTTTCCCGGCAGGACATTGACGGCCAAGCGCTCCTGTTGCTGACTCTCCCCACGGTGCAGGAGTGCATGGAGCTGAAGCTGGGGCCCGCCATCAAGCTGTGCCATCAGATCGAGAGAGTGAAAGTGGCTTTCTACGCCCAGTATGCCAACTGACACTGCCCTGTAGCAGCGATCCATGGTCTCGGTGACGCAGCGTCTCGGGAGGGTTAGGGATCGCAGCTTCGTTTTGCTGGACTGTGAGATGGTACATGCACTAAGTAGCACTGAAAAGCGGGAAGCAGGGAGGGCCCTGCTCATGCTCCTGCCTGTTTGACATGGCCACATTTGCAAGCACGCCCAGGACCACCCCAGTGGCTTCTACACAGTGTTGGGCGCCGTGGAAAATGGAAGAGCCTCTTTGTACATCCACGCCTCGCCTTGCTCTGTCTGGAAACCAGGCAGCTCCCCACTAAGGGCTCTCTTCGACCACAGCCCCCTTTGCTTTGAAAACTAAGGCACAGTGGAAGGCTTTTGTCCACGTGCCCATGGAGGACCCCCGGCTGGTCATTCTGCTGTGGTTGTTACAAACACTTCTTTAGTAACGATGCACATGTGGCTATGGCCGCATGGGTGTCACTGCAATTTGATCTTGGGGGCGACTTAGTTCCCCAAAGCACTTGTTCCAGGGTGCGGTAATGAAAGGATGGGCTACACCTGCATCACCTGTCAGAGGTGCCTTTTAGGAAGCAGGGGGCATGAAGGCAGGCAGCATGTCATCACAGAGAGACCGTTCTTCCTGAGGGATGGACCCCCAGAGCCTGTAGAGGGTTCCGTTTGCAATCTCTTAGAGAACTTCACACACTGCTAACTTTCTCATTTAATTGTGACCAGATTAGGGAGTCATTCCTTTAGTCTGTTGGGAAATACTGAGCTGTGTATCGAAAGAAAAGCTTAATTTCAGAGAAGAGTGGGAAAGGCATCAGGAAGCTTTTAATAAACCAGCCGCATCCCCTTGGAGGACGCTGCAATGAGTCTCTTGATGAGGCTGGCGTTGAGTGCGCTCCATCAGCCCGGCCCTGGGATTGCTATGGAGGAGGCGGACACTCCTGGTGGGAAGCACGTCAGCAACCTGGGCCAGCCCTGCTCTCCCGCAGGCCCGGCTGATGGCCAACTGTGACCCTGGATGACGGGATCACTCTGGATGTTCCTGTCCACCTCCTGCTCCTGCTAAAGGCGAGTTCCGATCTGCCCGCATGAGACACAATAGGTGAAGAAGACTCATGTCACCACTGTGTTTACAGTCTCCTGTAGCCCACACTGGTTTGGAGGTTCCTGATGACATTTCTCAGGCAGTTCTCATTACGTTGGTCGCGTCACCTGTGGAGAGACCTGAGGCTCTGAGAATTGGCTGGGATTTTGTTTTGTTTTGTTTTTGTACCAGTCACTTCATCTGCGTTTGCATGTGAGGGACCCAGTGCACTCAGTGAAACCCGAATGGATGGCTCTCCTCTGTTGTGGTCAGTGGCCCAAATGCCTTTGGAAATGGGCGCAAGGAAAGCAGACCTTTGGATTGTCCCTCAGGGGACACAGAAGGGGAGCCTGCCCTACTGCTACGTTTGTACTGTAATTATCTTGATCTCTCCTCCTTGATTAGAGTCTCAGCAGCTGCAGTGACATCGTGTGGTGGGCTTATTAGCTGTCACGTTTCTGCTATATTTTTATGGCATGATTATCTGTCAGATTTTGCAAAGTTTGATTATTAATGCTGACCTTTACTCACACTGTGTTGCTGTTACAGACGCAAACAAGAAGCCTATTTTGCAGGTAACTTTTTACTCCGCCCCCACACCTGGCTGATTTCTACCATGTTTTAAATGTTTGGCAAGTGGGTTTGCCTGGGGACCAGTGACGGAAGGACCAGTGTCCTACACTGGCGCTGGCAGTGTGGTGGCCAGGTAGGGAGCATCCGTGCTGACTGGCCCTTGGCTTGCGGTTGGGCTTCCAGCTCCTAGGCTGAAGCATTGGTCTCCTCCCGGGTTCCCACCCCTGCCTCCTCAGCCACATGCTTTTGGCCTTAAACGCTCAGCCTGGTGGAGTCTGTCGGAAAGGGCACCCATTTTGAGATCTTTGGCTTCTTCCCTGCACTGACTCACTTAGGATCCTTCACCGTGGCCTTTCTGAGCTGAGCTATTCCTGTTGTACCTGGAACAAGAGCAGAGGGTTGTGGTGGCTGCGACGTGGCACTGTATTCACAGGATGCGTGTCCCCTTCTTGTGCCCTTCCTGGTAGAGGTACAGAGAAGGAGGTGCTACATCACGGAGGCATATGTTGCAGGCATCTCTGGAGCCCCCCGGCCCCCCAGAGGATCTGGAAGGATCTCCCACTGGCAGGCTGGGCGAGATGCGGCCACCGTTGCTGGCGAAGCTTCCTGCCTCCCAAGGGGCTGCGCACCCAAGACGCCCCAACTTCAGTCTTTTTCTGTATGGCAGTCGGTCTCTTCACCCCCTTCCACTTTCTCGTGAGGGAGGAAGACGTAGCTGGGGCCAGAGGCTGAGGGCCCAGCTCTGGGGTCTCCCCCATGAAGCTGTGTGTGCCACCTCCTGGCCCTCTGAGAGCCAAGAACCCTTCCAGGACCCAGAAGATGCTTTTGCTGTCAGTGTCACCAGCATCCTCCTGAACTTGGACCCTCTGCGGACTCGCGCTGGTGGGTGCACTTCACATGGGTAGCAACCTGGCTATGGAATGGGAAGGTGGCGTCTGTTTCTCTGTAGGATTCACCCCCCACCAGCTTCTGTCTCATAAATAGGGCCGATTTCCAAGGAACCTTTACCCCGTGGTTACTGTGTCTCTTACGGCAGGAAATGCTGATTCTATACGCCCTACCCTGGGTACCACCGCAGCCCCAGGCCAGACATGTGTCGGCTGGAACACCAACAAGTGATGCCCACTTCCTCCATCCCTAGATGCCACAACCTCCACTCTGTCTCTGTGATGATACTTTGGGACCAAAGTCCTGTGCTCTGATTACCTGGGTCCTCGATGCACCCTGCCACGCGTTACCTCCTGGAGCTGGATGAGAAGCGTGTGTCCGCTCTCCCAGCCAAGTAGACACTTCGCCATCTGTACAGTGTGAGGCAGAAATACCACCTTGCCTTTAATGGTGGGAGTCATCACGCAATCCCATCCCAAAACTGCGGGAGCTTGTCCAGCTCCTGTCTTCTTGACCGCATCTGTACTGTATTGGGAAAGTATCCCATCCACAAGAGGATAAACCTTAAAAAAAAAAAAAAAAAAAAAAAAAAAAAAAAAAAACCTAAAAGGAACAGGGTACGGCTGGCATTGCAAACGAACTTCTTTGCTTTTCAAAAATAAACCAAAAAAGAAAAATGGAAACCAGTTCCCTTCCAGTTGCATAGTACAGAGAACTCACCCATCACTTTTAAAATTCGGTCCATTTGATCAAAGGTCAACTCACACACACACAGTGTTTGGGCTGCACGGCCATTAGGTTGCTTTACCTTATTTGATCATATCTGAAAGAGTTATTTCCTGTGTTTGCTTTGATTGGCTCCTCAATAAATTTAAATAACTCAGACCTTTGACACTGACCCCCACCCACCCGGCTGTCATCTCTGGGAGGCTGATTTGGATCGGTGTTTGAAGCTCAGTCGGAGTGTCCTAACTTGTCTCTCAGAAATTGAGTGTTGCAGCGGGCAAGTTCTGAGATTTGCCTTTTATCTTAGACCAGACGCCTTCCTAAGAGCCGCCCTCCTTTCATTTTGCAAGCACTGGGGGTTTTCATACTTTCTTGCATAGAACACCCATTTCTGTTTATTTCTGTACATAGATCTATAAAAGCCGTAGCGTTAAAATCTTTGTTGTGATTTGAGTAACATTGTTGCCTTTTCGGTTGAGATGGTGAACCTAGGATCCAAGTACTCTGTTCTGTCCTTAGAAAGCTGTGATCGAGTGTGCAATTGTTTTTGAAGGGAACAATAGTAAATTAAAGTCCCTGTAGTCTTTAAGGAAGAAATTGTGGAAGAGATAGACAGACTGCCCGTGTCTTTTGGTGCAATAACTAATAGCAAGGAAAAGTTCTATTTGCAACTATGACGAACTAGTGATCCTCTTATTCATTTACCTACCGTTCTTTTCTGTTCAAGAGTTTTCCGGAAATTGCTTTAGTCCCTTTAACTCGGTTAAGTATTTCAGTTGGTTCTTCTAGCTTTTATCACTAGAGTTGGTTGACAAGTAGCCCAAAACATGGATGCGATAAAATCAAATTGTGCTGGTTTTGATCCACTTAATCTAAAAATTGTACTTGCTGACACGGTGGCTGCTTCGGGTGTGGGTCAGAAGCGCCTCTAGTTCCAGTGATGAGTACTAACCCAGATGGTTTCCTGAGCGGTGGTCTTGCCACCGTCCTGGCTGGTTTTCAATGGCGAGGATTCCGTACCAGCAAGCACGCAGGTCCGGTCATGCAGCCAAGCCACGGCACGGCTTCAGGTGGGCCTGACGCATACCCCGAAGGGAAGGCAAAGTTCTGGGACCAGCATTTGCTGAAAACCAGCTTAAGATGAGAAATTGGAGATAATTTTTTTTTTTTAATGACAGAAGAAAAAAATCATCTCATTCGTTGTTCACAATGGGAGCAAGCATGATATCCAGAAGCATCAACTGTCCCTAGTCGTGAATGTCAGAAGCCCTTTTCCCGTTTTTTGCATTCCAGTTTGAGTAGTTGGTATTGAAATTTGATTCCTATCTTGTGTATGGTTCGGTGTGTAAAAGGAAAAATCCGTGTTTTTACTTTTGGGATGTGCAGGACAAACGGGCATGATGTTGGTTTGTTGTAAGATTGTATTCTGTATATATGTTTCCATGTAAATAAATGAAAATCTATATCAGAGTTATATTTTAATTTTTATTCTAAATGAAAAGAAACCCTTTTTACTTGAAAAAAAGTTGTAAGCCACATTGTTAATAAAGTAAAAATAAGTTCTAAGGTGGTGTCTGTGTCTTTCTGTGTAAGGTTACTAACAAATATTATATGGAGGGTCTGCATTCTGTTGTGTTTTTCTTTTCCTGCTACGCGCCAGAGCATGCGTTTGTAGGTTCTGAAGGTCCCATGCAGTCTTTTGGAGTTACCTGCCAGCCTTGGAGCTTTTTATTCATGGCACCTGCGTTTATTCTTCTTCCCAAAACACTGCAGTACATCCCACACACACATCACCCCTGGGCCTCCCACACTCAGCGATGGTGCTTCTTCCGTGGTTGCCTGGTGCATCGTGAGGATGACCACGCTCCGTCTGGGGGAGCATACTCAACCGTATTTACACGTACGCTTGTCCTTCACATGTCGCCAGTGGGCGTTGGGCATCTCGGGAGAGCAAGAGCTGCCTTTGCCACCCTGCCCAGCCATGCAGTCTCTGTCTCGGGTGGGACATGCTTCTCCCCATCTCCCACGACACGCTCAGACAGCGTTCCCGAGGCTCCGGGGACGAGCCAAGGCCCACGGGACGGGCATTCGGGGGAAGGTGGTGGAGGAACACGGCGACTCTCCTTTCTCCCGATCCGGGCCCATTTTAACCATCTGACTTCTCTTTATTTATTTTTTTAATAATAAATTTATTTTTTATTGGTGTTCAATTTGCCAACATACAGAATAACACCCAGTGCTCATCCCGTCAAGTGCCCCCCTCAGTGCCCGTCACCCATTCACCACCACCCCCCTGCCCTCCTCCCCTTCCACCACCCCTAGTTCATTTCCCAGTTAGGAGTCTTCCATGTTCTGTCTCCCTTTCTGATATTTCCCACTGATTTTTTCTCCTTTCCCCTTTATTCCCTTTCACTATTATTTATATTCCCCAAATGAATGAGACCATATAATGTTTGTCCTTCTCCGATTGACTCATTTCACTCAGCATAATACCCTCCAGTTCCATCCACATTGAAGCAAATGGTGGGTATTTGTCGTTTCTAATGGCTGAGGAATATTCCATTGTATACAGAGACCACAGCTTCTTTATCCATTCGTCTTTCAATGGACACCGAGGCTCCTTCCACAGTTTGGCTATTGTGGACATTTATAGCAGCAATGTCCGACTTCTCTTTAAATATATTCTTTTGCCCCTGCTGACAGGTTCTGTAGATAGAAATTTTTGTTTTGTTCTGTACTGAATTACAAAAGCATTTTTCCATCAGCGGATCTTCAGTACCAAAAACAAAGCCCAAGATGGCAGACAAAAGTGGGAAGCCCATTGTTCATTTTCTCAAAATATCCTGGAAACAAGCCAAGGGTTACGTGGCTGAGCAAATGAGATTATTGTATTTCCATTTGTGCTTGAAGATCTGTGATGACAAAGAAATGTGAAGACTCAATATATGATAAGATAAAGTGGAAGCCGGACACTTTTCCAGATCTCTAAACTGAATGAATTTAAGCCAAAAAAAAAAAAAAAAAAAAGACAAAAAACCCCTTACATTTCTCAAGATGGCTTTGGCCACCAAGAGCCTACTTTTAATTCTTCTGTCCTCTAGGAAGGCTCCTCTCAACTTCCAGTTCACTAGAAGCTACTTCCCCTTTGTTCTGGGATTTGGTGCGCTGCCCTTTTATTTCAAGGCTGCGGGGACCACGCCACCCTCACTGGAGGTTCAAAGACTACATAAAAAATGCTGTTTACACAGACGTGACCTTGGGTGGCTCCAGTGTGAAGACAGGACGTTTAATCAGGGAGGTGAAAGTGCTGCATCAGAAGAACAGATGGGCCGCAGTGGTTTTCCAGGGAATAATTTTATCAGGAGCTTCTGCGATGTCGGCCCAAACCGGAGTAGCTCGTTTGTTGTGTGGAAGTCTCCTGTTCAGCGGACTCAACGGAGAAGAAAGCTCTCCTGGCGTTCCTCTGAGGCCAGATGACGGCTCAGTTAGCACGACCACCACGCCTTCCCACCAGCCGCTGGATTTGAAACCGTTATCGCCATCTTTTGCTTCAAGCGTTTTGGAATGGCTAATGTGGCACAGTGAGGTGTGCATTGTGCAGAGAGAGAGAGAGAGAGAGAGAGAGGCCTGGTGGAGACGGAGGGCATTGGCTCACAGAGGCACTATTGCGCTTTTCCGACAGTCCTGGGTTGAAACACTTGTTCTCCTGCTTGCCAGGTATGTAACACGAAGCCCCAGTTCTCTTTCCTGCCAAAGGTAGGTAGTACCTACACCTGGTTGGTAGGAGGGTTCAAGACACTGTGTGGCTCTCAGCAAAGAGTCTGGGTGGGCCCGACTCCTGGATCCTCTGGGCACATCAACTCCTGGGACCTTGACCACTCATTGGCACGTCTGGGCGACCACAACTGTTGTGTCCACGGTGCCCACCGCAGGGGGAGCCTCAGGTACCCAGACGCGGCCCAATCAAACCCTGGAGAGCTGGGCCCCCCTCTGTCTCTCCCCCTCTTAGGCCCCTAAGAGGCTCCCCCTCTTAGGACCCGGCTTCCCGAAAAATGGCCGGTTGACTAGAAGGGTGGTGACTTCCCGCAGGCGGGGGAGGGAGGGTCCCGGAGCGCCAGCTGGGGTCAATGCAGGAGGTGGGAGAGCACTGGCAGGAAAATGCAGGCCCAGGTGGCCTGTCCAGAGATGCCCCAACTTGTCCGAGAGACCCCATCCGTTTTCTCAAGCAGAGGCCAAGCCGGTCACACACCACCTTATATTTGCGGCCCCCCCACCCCCGCCTCCCAGCTTTCATTTCCATTTCCCCTCCTTCCCGTTGCCGTGTTATTTTATCCCACGATGAAATACTAGCGTGTTTAAGCCTCGCCTCAGACTATGTTATCTTTGGAACCCCAAATGAGATAGTTGGTGCCAGAAGTTTTCTAGAAAACAGACCCTCCAGATGGGAGCTGGGAATCCGATCGGTGCCCATCTGAGAGCCATAGGGACCCTCTCACTCTTAATGAGCAGGGACAGCAAATCCCCGCAGTTTGCTCAACATCACGGGGCTCCTGGCTGCGGCTGACTAGGGTGGGGGGGCAGGGAGCAGGGAGGGTGATGTGGGTAAGAGCTGGTGGGGGGGCACTGGGCAGGACTGGCCTTGCAAGGGGGAGTTGGTGGCAGGCTTAGGAAGGCAGTTTATCAGCGTGGGTGCATCGAGGCAGCTTTCAGAGACACTCTGGTCTTATATAGCCACCAGGAAAGATCACCCGTGGAAAAATCGGCCGGGGATCCGATCCTAAGGCCGCGGTGCTGCAGGGGCCTGAATGCGGCCTCCACAGGCTTCCTTCTGCAACGTCAGACGGTGGCTTCTCCTGACCGCGGAGGGGGAGCACCTGCACCGCGGGAAGCGGCCACCGAGTACGAGAGCCAACAACCTTGAACCCTGATTCGCCCCAACCCCTCTTCGCTGGCCGACATTCCCTGGGCCCGCGGACAGACGCAGGACAGCATTCTCACGACGTCGAGTATCACGACCTCCCGGCCCGTCCCTGCTTCCGCAGTAACCGGACGGGTCTCAGGTCAGCCCACGCCGGGAATTACAAACCTTGACCCCGGAGGGACAGTCCCCGCACAGGAGGGAGGAATTGCGGGATGCGGCCCACGTGCTAGCACAGGCCGGGGGGCTCACGTGGGAAGAGACGAGGACGGGAGAGCGTGTGCTGCTGTGAGACGGGATGCTGGGCATTTGACCTGTGACTTGGGATTGAATATTCGGATAAGGACAGCTTGGGCCAGACTGGCCATTACCTGGTGTGCTTCCTCGAGCTCGGCCTGCAGTAAGCAAGATGGAAATGCCGGAGCGTCCTCCTCGGCGCCCAGAGGAAGCAGTCAGAGGGGGAATAGGATGGACACAGTCTATGGAACAGGGCCAGGCTGCGGCTCCCAATCGCCTAGAATCCAGCATGTAGGACATTGAACCCACACTTTCTCTCCTGGGAAAACGACGAGAGCATCTAGTTCTGGTTGTTCCAAGCCCAGGAGAGTCGGTGGTCAGGGGAGCGTGCGGATGCATGCATGACACATGGACAGTGTTGGATGAAGGAACTTACTTCCCTGGACAGGCTTGGCATCTGCTGGCCCCAAGCACCCATAGCACTGCATCCACCAAAACCTGCACCCCTTGGGTGTCTACACGCAGGCCCAGGGCTGGGCTGTGTGGACTGCGGCCCCTCCCCGTGAACTGGAAGCTGGGCCCTGGGAGTGCTGGGTGTTCACGTCCCCCTGGGCAAACTTGGATCAATGAAAGCAGGTGGGTTCCTCCGCCATCCTCCGTGTGGCGGTCTGTACATCTTCCCCCAGACATCCCGTACCTCTAACAAACCACTTGGGCTTTCTCAAAAAATCACAACCGGCAATCGGATGCGCTACTCCCCCGCTCCACGTTGCACACCCCCCTCCACGCCCTCCTTCCCTCGGCCTGGGAATCCACCAGTAAAGCTGCAGCAGAACTAGCCTGAGACGGGCGGCAGCTGTCCTGACTCCCCTACGCACTGTGCACATAATAATGATCGAATATTCTAGTGTAATCCTGGAGTCTGAGAAACTTACGAGCTTCGTGTCACTGAGACCGCTCTCCGCAACTTGAAGCCTTTTTGCATTACTTTAAGACCCGGGGTTGAAGTCCACATCCAAGCTGTTCTTTCTGGTTTTGAAAGTAGTACGTGTGCATCATAGAAAAACGTGGAAAGGAAAGGGCAGTCCTCAAATCCCCCGTTGTCGCAGGATGTTGAAATCGAGTCTACGCCGCTTACAAGTGGTTCACACCCGTTTCTTCTGGCATCCTGTTTCCTGGGGCGGAGTCAGTATTTTTAGGGATCTAATATTTTGTGATGCTTTGATAACTTTTTAAGGAATTCAACATAACAAGCACTTGTGTGCCACCCAGGCAGCCTCAATAAATAATTATCATTCTGCCATACATTGTTTCAGATTTAGAAATCTTATGAACTCCTAGAGGTGGAGTCGGCCGCCCTTGTGTCTCCATCCCGACTCTATCTCCACCACAACCACAGCCATGACGTCAGCATTCTCCAATCACAGGCAGGATTTTCATGCCATTGCTTCATTTGTATGTGACCAGGATAACGCTCACCTGTTTTATGGGGTTTCGATATTTTCATGAGTTTTAGGCTCCTTGTGTCATAATGCGACTTGCTCTTTTTGTTCAGTGTCACGTCTGAGATGTAACTCGTGCTGCTGTTTCTCTAATTCGTTTGTTTTCACTGCCCCATAAACCCCACTGAATGTTATGATTCCCTTCCTCACTCTCCTATTCCTGGACCTCGATGCTCTGCTTTTCTGTTTCAAAGGAGGCTGTCACGAGCATTTTTGTACAGTTTCTATCATGCACACGCGCAGCAGTGTCTCCACAGATGGTCTCTCCAAGTGGCATTGATGACCACGGACCCTGCTCCCTTTTCACCTTCACAGGATAGGAGGCCGTTTCTAGGTTGCCCTCCTGCCAGGAGTTTGCGAGCCGTCCCTGCCCCGCACCCTTGCCCACCCTTGGCAGAGTTTTGAATCATTGCTCCTCTGGTGAGTGTTAAAGTAACTAGTTTCCATTTGCATTTCTGTGATTCCTGGCGCACGTTAGCATCTTCGCGGATGCTTGCTGGCCATTTGTGTTTTCCGTCTTGCCAGTCGCCTGCTCACAGCCTGTACAGATGCTTATCCTCCATCCCTCCATCCTCCACCTCTTTTTCTCCAAACTACAAGCATTTTCTAAAATACTTCTTGACATTAACCCCGTATCAATTGCTTGCATCGTAGATCTGTCTCTCCACTTTGTCCTGTCACTTGGCCCCTTGTATTCAGAGGTGATTTTTTTAATGCACCCCAACCTACCAGTTCTTTTCCTTTACAATTCTTGCTTTTATCCCCTTGTTTAAGAAACCTCTTCTACTCTGAAGACATTTGGATGGTCTCTTTTATTTTCTTCTAAAAGCTAGTATGTTTTACTTTCTTCACCCCCTCCAGAATATTTGGGGGGGGGTTGATATTCCCCGTGTTCTCCAAAGGGGTCACCCTGGTTCACACTCCTGCTGTGTGAGCTTCATGCCTGTTCCACACCCTCACCGAGACTTGGCAGCGTTTGGAAGTCTCGCCAGTCTGAGGAGTGTGGAAACTGTACGGTCAGGGAAGGAGGGCGATGGCTAAATTTCTCTGTTCTAACTGCCAGGGAATTTCTTCTTTTTCCACGGACCTGCTGTTCCACCTGTGCCATGTTTTGAGTTTACGTGTATGTTTGGGACTATGTCTGGCCCCCATGTTTTGTTGCATTGGTCTGTTTGTCTGTCCCTGTGTCATTACCACACTAAGTATTACAGCTTTGTAATAATCCTTGATACTTAGAAAGGGAGATGTCCCTATGTTACTCTTCTTATTTCAGACGGTCTTGGCTATTCTAAGTCTTACTCTTCATCATGAATCTTAGACATGACTTGTTGAATTCCACAGAACACTCTGTTGGGATACTGAGCAGAATCATATTAAATTTATGGGAACACTCGGAGAGCATTGACCTCTTTTATTCTGTTGAGTCTTCCTGTCCAGGATACAGTGCGATTATTTATTTACTCATGTCCTTTGGAAGTCTTTCAGGGAGGTCATGGTGTCACTCTCCATAAAAGCCATCTTGGCTCAAAGTCTCTTCATTATTACCTTTAAAAAAAAAAAAAAAAGAAATCTTCCAAGCAGCAGGTGGTAGGAGAGCATGTTTTGAGGATGAAATGGAATTTTGCATCATTCGGGCTATTTATAAATGAGATTCTTGCCCATATGAAAAGTCATATTAACATGGGGTTCGTTGAAGTTATGATTCCCAAAATGCTCAGCTAGTTGACATTTCTAAATGTCTCTTCTGCATAGTTTAAGTCCTAGTCAAACCTCAATTTTTCTACAAATGGTTTGAAAAAACTGCCTTGCACATTATCCCGTGTGACTTGTCACAAATCCCTGTAGCTGAGAGGCGTGACGCTGGAGTGTCGTGAAGGTGAGAACAGTCAGTTTTATTCTGCACTCCCCACTGATAATACTTACCTACCACAATTTGACCAAAGTGGTACCAGTCTCTCCCCTCTGTTGGCCTGAACGATGGACTGTTGACACTGTTGAAACATAGACATTTGTGCTGTGTGCCACTTATCCACTGACCCACCTAAAATAGGGCAGCCTTAAAATATAAATGGTAAATATAAATGTGCTGTCCCAGTCATCCCTGTGAATGAGCCAAAAGGAAGACATTTTGGCACATGTGAAGCTAACCATTCTTATAAAAAACCCTAAGAGGACATTAAATCCTAGAACAAAAATGCCTCATACCAATTAAGCAGACACACGGTGCTACATCCACTAGGGAACTGAGCAGCACTGAGCTAGATGCTCACAAAAGGGCAGAAGCCACCTAGGAAGGAGGTAGGCCATTTGCAGAAATCACAGTCTGATGTGCATACAAGGGGGTTCAGGCCGTAACTTAGAAGCCAGGTGATGTTTATATTGCTCTTCGGAACCCTGTACAAAGCCCCGGCCCTGTTACTGACCTTAACATGGGATTGAAAATTCAGATGCCTCCAGGGGTCAGCCAGGAATCAAAAATGAGTACAGGGAGCTGGAGGGGACATAGCCGTTTGAGAAGGGCCCGTCAGTAGGTCTGTGGCCAGCTGTTGCCTTGTCTTCTCATTTGTCAAGGGCAACTGGAAATCCAGATATTTCCATAAAATTCCCAAATTGTTCAATGGGTCAATAAATGGAAACATTTGAAGGATGGTGACGGCTAAAGAAAATGTCTATAGCTGTGTTCTGAGCCACCAGGTCAGGATCTCTGCCTCGCTCAGGCCTGCAGAGTCCTTAACACAGAGGCAGCCACCTGGGAGCTACATTCGATAATAATGTGAGACATTTACCTAGATTTTTTTTTTATCACTTTTTTAAAGACACTCAAATTTTGATCTATTTCAACAGTAGTTAAAACACATCAGAATTCATCCTTACTCAACTGAAAGTTTACTCGTAACCATTCAAAGTCAAAATGAAAGTCCTCACAGCATCGTTTTACTGTGTAAGGATGTCTATGTGTATATGTGTTTTTGCTTTGGGGGTCTTTGCTTTGTTTTTCCTGGCTCAGGTGGGGTCCATTCCCATCCGGGAGAAAGAGGCCGACTATCCAGAGGTCTAACCTGCAGACTTGTCCTGCTCTGATTGGATGACTCGAGTTGGGTTAATTAACCCACCATATGCTTTTCCGTTTCTGTGCCTGTAAGATGGGAATGGGAATGCCATGATGATCCATACCTACAGTGTGTCAGACTCTGTCCTAGGTGCTACATAAATAACCTGACTTAGGCCATGCAGTTCAGTGAAGATTCAGGCATTATTAGATGCCACTTTATAGATGAGAAGCCTAAAGTGCCAAGGTTAAATCATTCACTTTCAGAGAACAGATCTAGGATTTGAGAACTCCACAAAATGAATGGGAATTTCACTTGGAGCAAAATCTAAGGTACACTTCAAAATTATATTATGGGCCAGCTGCTCCAAAGGAGCCAACACAAGCCCGTGGCTGTAAGCCGGAGGTGAGATTCACTTACCAATTGAGCATCTACTACGTATTAGGCGTCAAGCATGAAATAGAATAGAATAATACTTGGGTCTCATGAACAAGGGAGAGACAATCAGAGGAAATCAGAAGACACAATGAGTTTTAGAGATCCTTGCTTTGGGTCTGATCCTTGGAGGGTTCTGATAGAAACTCAAAGGCTAGGTAGCGTAACTGCATATGTTGTTTATTCTCTTATCTCCTGAATGTTTTCCTTGTATTTTAAAGTGCCTGGCAGCCTGAACTATGGCATCTGGTAATAAGCTGTAAAAAAATATGGCATTGCTGTGGTTCTATGTTTTAAAATAGCAAATAACGTAGTTCGGAATGATTTATGTCCCAAAGGAAAAAAATATACATTTTTTTAAGGCCAAAGGACAAGCAAAAGTTTTTTTTTTTTTTTTTTAGTTCATTTTTCCTATGAAGTGTATGGAACAGCATCCAGTCATTCGGTCGGCAGACGTTTTGTACTACGTGCCAGACCCTGTGGCATCACTGTAAGCAATGAGGTGCCTACAGTAGTCACCCTTCTGAGACTGTCTAGTGGGAGATGGACATGGGGGGGGGGGGCGCTAGAGAGCAGTGGTTAAGCATCTGGGCAGTCAGGCTGTCTAGACGTGAGTCCTGATTCTGTAATTTGGGTAACTTAACCCAAATGTGTGCCCTTGCTTCATTATCTGCAAACTTGGGATCGCTCGGTTGTCGTGGAGAGTAAACGGGATAACTGGCCAGTAGAAACATGCCCCCAGAAATGCATTGTTGTGGACGTCAATATATGCTGAATGTTCGTAGAAGCATTGTTCGTAGCGGCCCCCGATAACCCAAGCGCTTGTCATTAGTAAAATGGATGAATCAATTGACCACAGAACGAGAAAAATGGATCTTCTACGGCCACATATGCAAAAGTGTGAATGAATATTTAAAGACCAACATCTAGTGAAAGAAGCCACAGTCAACAGAACAGATGCTTTATGACTCTGCTTCTATAAAAATCCAAAAACAGGCAGTCATGAAAATTAAACCAAATATTTTTATGGATACATGAACAAGGACAAAACTACAGGGTAGAGCAAGATAATCAATACCATAAAATCAGTCTGGGTTGACCAGGAAGGGGTGGAAATTATTCCGACAGGAGGAATGAAGTAGCCAAGAGCTGCCTGGGGAGCTTTCTAGACATTGGGACGGGCTGGGCCTTCCCCTGAGAGAACGAGGAGCTCGCCAAGGTGCCCGAGAAGAGCCAGGGTGTGGGGAACTTGCAGAGATATGGCCATGGGGTGCAGACAGGTTACAGATTGGAAATGACACGGATTTCTAGCAGGTAGAAAGTAGGGGCTTTCTGGCTCCCGGATGCTTTCCTCCTGCCTAGGATGCACTTCTTTGTCCTTTTGAGGCTGATAGATGAGCCCTTTCCGGGTGGGTTATGACTCTGTGACTACATTGGCTTCACTTCCAAGCTATGACCCCTCCTGTGGTCTCTACCAAGTGCTGCATATTTGCAAAGACGCCTCTCCACTCTGGTTGCTAAAAACTGGAGCAAACCCACACACAGGCAGAGGCTGGAATCAGTCAAAGACTCCAGGGGATTCTCTGCAGATTTCTGGAAGCTTCTCTGCATCACTCCCCGCTCTCAGTTACTCAACTCCATAAATCCTAGCCCTTCTAGATCTCCCTGACCTCTGATCTCTGGACTCTCCACTTGGGTCATTGTTTGAATTCAAGTCCCTCCTTTGGGGGAGGGAACAATTATTCCAGTTGGGCTGGGAGGGAGGGGTATCCGGGGGCACAAACCAGGGCAGCCCTGGGAAGACCGGGATCCCAGTCACTGGAAGTCAGTCTAGAAGGTGCTTCCAGTGGAAAGTGTGTGTGATCACAGGGGTCGCTTTGTTTTCTATGATTCCTACTTCTGAAAATAATTGTTTCCTGTGTGTTATCTTCTAATTGCTTGTGGTGGGAGGCTAAGTCAATATCCTGCTCCTCCCTCATGGCTGGAAGGGGAAGTTAATCTTTTTTTCCATTATGAGTCTAATTTTTTTCTTCTACAAATAAGGATACTGAATTAAATCCCAAACTGTTGTGAGGATTAAGAGATCGTATGTACAGATGTTTGAAACTAATAGACTGTTATATAAATGCCTGCATTTTTATTTACTGGGATACTATGTCCATTTGCATCCTTATAACATCTTTACTTATACCTATAGATATTAAGTCAAAAATAAATCCAAGAAGAATTAAAGATTGGGACGTTAGCATAATTAAAGTCACCAAAATGGGAGAATATTGGCATGAAAGGTAGTGTTTATAGAGCACCAAAAGAATAAAATAACAAGCATGGGGACACCTGAGTGGCTCAGTGGTTGAGCATCTACCTTTGGCTCAGGTCATGATCCTGGGGTCCTGGGGTTCCTCATCGGGCTCCCCACAGGGAGCGTGCTTCTCCCTCTGCCTGTGTCTCTGCCTATGTCTCTTTTAAAAATCTTAAAAAAAATAAATAACAAGTGTGGTTTTGGCAGACACAATCAGCAAAGTTTTAAAAAAGCATATGTAGTCTTACGACAAAAGGTTAATATTATTAATAATCAAATAGTTCTGAAGAAATTAATTCAAAGTGTGGATCGCCCCCCACCCCGAAGAAAAAGAAATTGGAGAACACTGTGGCCAACACATCTTGGAGAAAGCCCAGCTTGAGATGAAGCCTTGGAGTAGTCACACCTGCGGGTGTGATTAGAGTTAATTGTCATTTGCATTAATGAATGAACATGTTAGTGGCTGCTGCTGGGTCCCCTCCCCACCCCCTCCCTTATGCAGATCTGGTCACCAATACCCAACGTTGGTTCTTTTCCCAATACAAGCATCCCCCCTGGGGCGACCTTGCCAGCAGAGGACCTAGAAGAATCTACTTTTGCATCTTGAGTAAGGACCTGTCGCCATGAAAGGACGACTTTGTTTTCCACAGTTGTTTCTCATCAGATGCTTGATGACACAAGAGGGTGTAATGTTCAAAGTGGAACATGGGAGCCCCCTGCTCAAATGCGGTTGCTACCGCTAAGGGCATTTTGCACAGCCCGCTTTGAGGGGGCCTGTTAGCCTGGACGGTGGAGGATCACACTCTGAATGACAACAGATTCCACATGGGAATATTCAACGTATTTGGTGGCCGAGTTACCACTACACCACCATGGGGGAACTGGGGCTCAGTTGGTTCAGTTGCCCACGGTGGCCCGTGGCCTAGGAGAACAAAGAGCAAGGATTCTCTTTCATCTCTTGCAGCCAAACAAGATCCTGGTGGGGAATAATTTGACCTGATTCCTCCTTTTGCATCCTTTTCAGTTTTAAAGAAATGCTTCCCAAGCTTGTTCGTGTCTCTGCCAGCATCCGTCAACAACTGCTGAATATCCCCAGAGCGTTTCCCCCACTGCCGGCTGCTGGGGGGGTGCCGGCTGCGTGGTCTTGGGGGTGTCCTGAAATCCACATGTCCTGGCCTCGGTTGCTGCCATAAAATGGGAGCGAGGACTTCTAACCCCAAGGATGATAGGCCATTTGTTTTATGTTTTTCCCGTCTTTTATGCAAACATCAATATAGATGACATATTTACACATATTTGCATTTCTTACATATCATCCCATGAGTTTTTATACATAATAATGTCAATTTTTAATTTTTTTCCCTTTCTAATAATGTTTTTATACACAGCTAGGCTGCAGTTTATTTTAGCAATACCCTGTGATAGATATTTTGGTTGTTTCTAATTTTCTGTGTTGTAAACACTGAGTCAGTGAACATCCTCTCACTTTTCTCCACAGACACTTTTTAATATTTTTAACATTCCAGTCTTTAATTCTGCCTGAATTTATTCTGGCTTAATGTCTATAGTTATAGTAAAACTATCATAAGCATGAAAATGTAGGAAATATTTAGTTCTCTTATTTTTTATTCCCCTAGGATATATTTCTAGGTAAAACCATTACATCAGAAGATATGCATACTAACTAGGCTAATGCCTTCCAGCAGGTTGTCCTGACTGATATTCTGATCAACCGTACAGGAGCGTCATCCTTTTGGGGTACTCTTGCTCGCAACGTGCAGACGCCTTTAATTTTTGTCAGATGAGAAAAAGAAATAGCAGCTCCTGATTCTCCAGCTTGTATTCTTTGAATATCAAAGTACTTTGGCTTCTCATATGTTTATTGCCCATTTATATTTCTTCTTGGAGTCACTTGGATTCCAATTCTGCAGAAGTGGGACAGAAATGTGTACCAGGGAAACAGCTGGGATGGAGCACGTGTTCCCCTGAGCCAGCCTCTCCCCCGTGGGGCTTGGAGAGCTGCCCCACCTGACATCCTCTGCTCCCTGTTCCTCTTCCTGCTTCGTTCCCTGTTCCTTCCTGCTTCGTATCACTCTCCAGCATATTCCAAATTGTATGTGCTGAGCCCATTCATCTTCGGACTCCCCCACAAACGTGCCAGCTCCACGAGGACGGGTAACTTGGACTCCTTTGTCTCTTCTGCTGTATTAAGAAGCCAGTACACAGTAGGTGCTCAGTTAATATCTACTGAATGAATAAGCAATCCGAGATCTCTATATTTACATTTACAATAAGAATGATCTTACTGAATCATCAGAGCACCTCTTTGAGGTGGTACTCTCCAACCTCATCACCACCCTCACCGCCACCACCCACCATTTACAGATGAGAAGGTTTGAGGAAGGAATTTGTTTGAGCACAACCAGAAAGGTGAGGTGTCAAGAGTGTCAGGATTAGAACTCGAGTCTCTCTGAGACTTTGAATGCTCTCACCCATGCTTCCAGGAATCACGAGCTAGAGGAACCAGAGCCTCTGTCTGGATCAGTAAGCGGACCCTTTCATAGAGAGTTGTTTTCACTCCCTTTTCAGAGCGATCAGATCGTGTTGAGATGCATACAGTGTAGTTAATACAATGCGGGTTATTTCTAGGCTAAATGTGTTACAATGGTCACATCTACCAGGGCTCTTAAAATTAGCATCTGTAAAGAGAACAGCTTAATTTATGTTCTAGTAATGGAGATATTTGCAGTAAGGATTGGTGTAAAGGAAGGAGAGCGTGATGTGAATTAGCATTTGTGGAGCAGACACGATGTGCCAGCTGGTTTGTATTTATTATATCATCCAGGTCAGACAACGACCCTGGGATATGCAGCCCAGGATATGTGTCCCTTCTTCACGTTCCCACGGAACCCTGGGCTCACCTATATCCACAGTATTTGAGGTCCTGGCTCCTGACTGCTCTTCCTCACTGCACTGAGAATTTCTTGAAGGCAGGCATTGCCTCTTGTTCCTTGTCAGATGGATCTCCAGAATCTAGCTTAGGTCCCAGCGCTCAAGCAATGTTTTAAAAAAATTCACTTAGGAATGAATTACTATGTAGTGTCTGATTTGGAAAACGGAGTTCAGATAATCTTGAGGGTTTTAAAGTTTAGAGAAATGAGACAGCCACATACATGAAAGAATTGGAAAATAACATAAGATGTTTTGTCGTCCGATGCTTGATTTTGGGGTGTGCACTGTCTGAGGAGGAGAGACTTCATAGAATGGAAAGATCATCGTGGGTTGAGATTAGTCATGGGGAGATTCATTTCTTTATTCATTTGCTCAATATATTAAAAATGCTCACAATATATTGTGAACTCTCTTGGGCATGAACATTTAGAAGCATAATCCTTGACCTCAGGGCATATACGTTCTAACAGAAAAAGTCAGATATAGGAAGATCTAAGGCTAGAACCTAGTCTCCAATTTCTAATCCAATATAATTTTAGTAAGAATATAGGGTACCCTTTTCACTTTACAAAGATCAATACTGATCATTTGTTTTTTTAAAAAATAATAGTTTTTAGGGGCCCCTGGGTGGTGCAGTTGGTTAAGTGTCTGACTCTTCATTTCAGCTCAGGTCATGATCTCAGAGTCATGGGATCAAGCCCCATGTGGGGTTCCATGCTCAGCAAGAGTCTGCTTCTCTCCCTCTCTCTCTGCCCCTCCCCTACACACACACTCTCTCTCTCTCTGTGTGTGTCTCGCAAATAAATAAAATTTAAAAAACATAATTGGTAACTTTGCTCACAACTCCAGCAAAATTGAATATGCTTAAATTTTCCAAGTGTGTTTGAATTTCACACATCATATAGATGGCAGCTCAATCCTCTAACTCAGAACTAAGATGTTAGTTCCCAGAGTTGAAACAACCTTATTGTCATCATCATCATCATCAATGATGTCATCAGAACATCTGAACCTTTAATGTGGGCCAGGATCTATGCTGACTTCTTGTTGGCTAACAAGATGATGGGCACACACCACTGTCATGCTGAGGCACAAATATAAAGTAGAGCTTATGGAGAGGAGATGATTTATAAGCAAAGAGGAATTAGAACTCACACCATTTCCTGACTTATCAACCTACAGTGTGGACCAGGCATGAATGGATGGTATACTCTGGTCAATGTTTAAGAAACAAAGGAAGCACTGCCTAAAGGTGTTCCACATATTTATAGTTCTGGGATCCAGCAGATCTATGCGACCAGGTGGCAGTGGAAGCTCCCTGGATTGGAGGAATGGCCCTTTTTTAGAAAGGGGAGCCTTCAGAGGTGAACAATTAAATCAGCGCCTCTTCTGCTGAGCTAACTTGACCCCCAGAGCCAGCCCTCTGCCTAAGCACCCAAGTGAGCCCCCAGGGCATCTAGATCTGCTGTCACCTCCGAGCATTAGAAGTATTATTTCATTTAATCCTCACAACAGCCTTGGGAAACATTTTCTATTGTTATTTTCACGTTACAGTTGAGCAAATGGAGATGTACAGAAATTGAAGAAACTGGTTCATGGTCCTTAACTAGTACCAAGAGATCAGGGGCTTGAGTCTAGCGTTCATGGTCTTCCACTTGACCTCTATGATATATATTGTCCCTTACAGAAAATCATGCTTCTGGCATGTAGATTCTATCTAATGAATTGCTTCTAAATTTGAATATATTTATAATTTTTACCACAGGCTGTAGATGTACAGTGCCTAGGCATCATGTTGAACACAGACAAATGGCTGAGTCACACTTCTAACGGGTATAAAACTGAAGTTAACCAAAGCCCTGTCTATCTCTGCCCTCTGGCTTGAAGAGCGGAGACTTGAAAGAAGCCAGAAAGACTCCAGGAAGCCAGCAGCTCAGCACATTGCAAAAAAAAAAAAAAAAAAAAAAGTATTTTCAGCACCCGACTCCAACCAGGCATTCAATAAATACTTGCTGACTGGGTGGAATCAAACAGATTTTCATGACTGACACAACATGGAAACTAATTGCAAAGCCTCTTTGACGAACAACTTGATGAAGCAAAGCAAAATGTAATGGGCCGACGTGAAAGCAGCGTCGTGGTCTCAGAACATCTTGGTTTCTGGGCTGAAAGGCAGCTGCGGAGAACGTTAAGTGTGGACAACATGCAGGCAAAGGCCAAATGGAATTTCTTCGACTTCATAATTTTTGAAACTGTTTATACAGTTGGGATGTTAAACGCTGTGGAAATTGTTTTGGAGTCTTTGCAAGAGAGTCAGTGCACTTCATCTCCACGTAAAATCTGTGCGCATCGGTAATGCAATCGCAACATAGGGGAAACCTATAATAATTGTGTCTCCTGGATTTCTTACTTCAGCATTAAAATAATCTTTAAGAGCATATTCTTGGCAATTGTACAGTTGCAAGATGAAATCAAATAGTTAAGCTTCGGGGCAGGAGGGGGGAATGCAGAGCAATGGAAGGGGTTTAACAAATGGTAATGCTGAGCTCCTGTTCCTGGGAAGGGACTGTAGTCTTTTTCAATTTCGAATTGAAATGCAGCCCTCTGAGACTCTTCTGGTGTTTGGGAAGTCACATTGTCTTATTAAATTGTGCAGAAATTGACAGATTCCAAACAAATAGAGAGAGTAATCATTGGAGAGTGCACAATAATCTGGCAATATGGAAATTACAAATTATAATATTTTCCCTTTGAGTAAATGAAATATGCAAAAGAACAACTGCCTAATACAATGGAGTTTGTGTAATCCCTTGGTAGCTACTGTTAGCAAGCTATTTTATCACAGTTGCACACTTCTCAGTTAATAACGAATGCACAAAATTAGGTTTAAGATGAATTATAAAATTTTTTTAAAGTTCAGTTTTTACATAAAGCACCATCAGGAAATATCAAAATGCTCTGGTAACCAATGGCATAAATCTTTTTAAATGTCCATGCACTTTACTGAACACTGCTCTTTTACTGTAATGCTAAGTCTTCTTTACGTCAGGGATTTTTTTTTTTCTCTTCTGTCTTTAGCCTATTATTGTACATAGTAATCCTGGTCCTAGAGAAATAGAAACATTTAGCTCTACCAGAAGTATTTTTAAAATCTATTTTTTAAAGATCATATTTATTTATTCATGAGAGACACAGAGGCAGAGACACAGGCAGAGGGAGAAGCAGGCTGCCTGCCGTGAGCCTGATGTAAGACTCGATCCCAGGACCCCAGAATCATGACCTGAGCCAAAGGCAGATGCTCATCCACTGAGCCACCCAGGGGCCCCATATTTTTACAATTTTGATATTACCTTAATAAGATAGTGTCTCCTTGTGCTTATCTGTGGAATATGGCATGGTAATCCAATGCCAGCTGTGATGATAGTATTAATTTCCACTTTATCCAACAAGACTTTGGTGAATGTGCTCTACTTAAAAAAGTGGGAAATGTATGATGTTATGAGGGATATAGTAAGCACAGCACACAGACCTGACCTGCAGAGGTTTACACCTATTTCAAGAGCACTTAGGATCAGAGTTTTTAATATTCATCTGGTTCTCATTCTTAAGACAATTGCTGCAAGATCAATGTCTTCAGTCAACTCTTGGTTATTAAAAGAGCTTACTCATCTTCCCATCTCCTAAGACCTTGCCTTATTAATTTCACTGCTCATTGGATTCTCTCATAGTGAAAGGATACAAAGAAGGGAAAGCTCACACCAATAAGGATGTGAGAAATCTCATCAAAGATCTGTAGGGAAATGTCCAAATCTTGTGGGCATTGATGACTTCCTTTCTAGATTACTCTCTCATGAGTAACCTGGAATCGCCATGTTTAGGACAAGCATGTATGTCTCCGGTTGACTACGTATTCAGTGTGTGCAAGCTTTCTTTTTTTTTTTTTTTTTTTTTTGTGCAAGCTTTCTTTATTTTTTTCTTGTGATTACAAATTCCATCTTGTTGCTGTTTCCTATAAAGTTTGGTGTAAGTCTTAATTTCTCTCCATATGAAGTTAGAACCTTTTGCTTTTCAGCTACCCATTTCCTAGTGAAAATGAATCACATGGTATTTATAGAGATGGAATGTCAGCCTCGGGGAAGTTTCTGAAGTGTGGAGACAGGCAAGACGCCGAGACTGGAATTGTACTCCAGAGGCAATGCTTAAAGGGCTGGGGTGAGCCAAGTGACCCTGTCCTTGGGGACAAACAAGTCTTTAATTCCCTGGGAAGGGAAAATGTGCCTTGGGGTAAGTGTGATCCTCAAAGGTTTCCTCCAAAAGTAGTTATAAGCAACAGTTACAAAGGCACCAGAATCAGGGAGATCCCAGATATTAAATCAGTACTTGACTTACAGCCAAGGAGACTCCATGTGCCTTCTTCTTTTTTTTTTTCCATGTGCCTTCTGAGTGATGCAGAGCCAGTTACCAGCAAGGATTAATGGAGAGGAGGGTGATGGAGTTTTATAGAAACTTAGCTCATGTACGGAAGAGTCCATCAGGATATTCCATAGATTTCTTGTCTACTCCATCTCTGTAATGCTTAAAATGCGTGAAAACAGGGAACTGCCTTCAAATAGACATAAGGTATATGAAAGTGAAAGTTCAGATAATTGAAAGGGGAGTCTTGGTAAATTTTTGGTGGATTGTTCAGAATTAAACTTATGCAAGTGGATAGAAGGTGTAAATTGAAATGTAGTGAAGTGCGCACTTCTGAAATATGCTAAAGAATATAATTCAGAGATCACTTATCTCATTGGGATAAGGGAGGGACTCATTGTTTAATTTCAACATGGTAAACATCTACTCTCGCTTGACACTCTCAAAGTATGCGCTGCGTGAAAAATGAAAGACATGGATTCTCAAAGAGCATGTGTTCCAATGACAAAGTCAGTGGATAAGCAGAACAATCGACCCAGGCTGGGAGAGCTGAATGTGGCCCACTTCGGGCCATATGGGAAGCTGCTGGTCCAGGAAGGCCATTTGGAAGAGGTGGACCCCAGGCGGAAGGTTGGAATAGGAAGGTGGAAGAGGTGGACCCCAGGAGGAAGGTTGGAATGGGTGGTTCATGGATGCAGGGCGGCCCATCTCCTGGGCCACCATAGGACTAGTGGGGGATGGTGTGGGCACTCCCAGAATAACACTATCGGCTGAGCCCATCAATGGAATCCCCACACGGGTGTAGGTAGAGCTGCATGGGGATGCAACTGGGCCGACAATGGGAACTGATCGATTACAAATCAAATTCTTTCCATGTAACATGAGGACAGGACATTTCCCCTCCCAGCCATGTTCGCCTCTCCTGGCCACCGTGGAGGGGAACATGGCTGGAATCTCCCAGCAGAGCCACTGAGACGAGCCTCGGACGCAGGACTGGATGCTTTATGCGGTCTCTCTTGGCTATCAAAATGTCACAGCTTCAAATTTTCTCTAATTCATACCACTACAGCCAAGCATCATTCCTATGGCATCTTTTCTGTTCAACGCACCCTTGCTTGTTGACTTGGCTTCCCTACTAACCTGTAAAGCCCCGGAGGCCACAGACTACATCTGTTCTCTCCTTCCTGCGTGTCCGACCAGGTGTCAGAGCTGCGTGTTACCGCGTGGATGCACCAGCCTCCTGGCCCGGTCTGTGGGATGACTCGGGGGCCTCTCAACGCTCACGCATTTTTGGAGCCTCACAGAAGGGAGAGCAAGTCTCCCGGCCTCTGTGATGACTTCATCAGCAACCTCATACCTGTGATCTCCCTGCATTCAGCAAGAGCACGGCTCTGACATCTTCATTCCTCTAGTTCAAAGTCTTTGATGCAGTTTAAACGGAGGGACCCAGGCCCGCTGATTTAATTACCCTGCCATTTTAACTGAATGCTCTTTGACTTAATTTTATCTCAATGAGTATAAAGCGTCGAGAGACTCTCCCATAAACATGGAGTTGACTCTGACAGCTTCTGGGAAGGAGCCCCATGGGGAGAACACGGTGATTTACAGCACACTAACAGCACTGCAGAACAGTTTTGGCACTAGAAGGTTCTTGGGCTTAATTACTGCCTTTAAAATTTAAGCCAGAGCTAGGCACTGAGTAGTACCCAGCGGAGGAAGGGAGGAAAGGGCATAATTGCATAGCAAACAAAAGGCCTGTAAGATGATGTTGGTGTCATTCTTTCTTGTGTATCCTATAAAGACACGTTCTATATAATCCATCACTCTTTCTACGGCTCGTACGATCCATTCTGTCTATGTCCTGTGTTATTGACAGGGAGAGACCTGACCCCTTGGAATCCAACTGAAGTATGCAACCCAGAAGGTATTATAAGACTTTTACTAACTCCTAAGAAAAATAAACCTGGATTTTTAAAATTTATTTCAGACAGTGCCTGGCCAAGATATAAAAACTCCAATAGTATGAGAAAAATGTTCACACATTTTCAATTCTGTAGACCACCCGCTCCTTGCTCTCCCCACCCCCATTTAACTGTTTAATATATGTCATAGTTTTAGGGGAATCCCAAAAACAAGACACAGAAACCCACAAATAATGCTGACTTGCTAGCTGTTTTCAGAGATGACAGTTTGGTAATTTGGCTATTGTAGATGGTGCTACTATAAATAATGGAAACAGCCCAAGTGTCCATCTACCAATGAGTGGATAAAGATATATATGTGTGTATATATATGTATATGTATATTCCATCGTATATATTCCATATATATACGTATATATATGATGGAATATTCCTTGGCTGAAAAAAAAAGGAATATTCCTTGGCTCTAAGAAAGAATGACATCTTGCCATTTACAACACTGGGGATGGAGCTAGAGGGTATAATGCTAGGTTAAAGAAGTCAGCCTGAGAAAGATGATGCCTTATCATTTCATTCATATGCAGAATTTAGGAAACAAAGGAGCAAGGGGCAGGGAAGAGAGATGCAAACCAAGAAACACTCTTAACTCTTAGAGAACCCACTGCTTGCCAGAGGGGAGGTAGATGACAGGATGCGGTGGGGGAGGGGGCACAGGTGATGGATATGAAGGAGGACACTTGTTGTGATGAGCACTTGGTCTGGTATGGAAGTGTTAAGTCACCATATCCTACACCTGAAACTAATACTCTGCTATATGTCAATTAACTGAAATTAAAAAAAAAAAAAAAAAACTTGAAAAAGCAATTTAAAAGATAAAGCTTTCTTTTTTCCCTTTCCCCTTTTGTTCAAAATGGGAAACCACTTTTCACTAAGCGGAGTTGGATAATACTCTCCCCAAAGGTCTCCGTTTAAGGGGGAAAGGATGCCTCCCGTGGTCCCTCCTGGGCCCGTAGGGCGCACTTTAGGAATTGAGCAGCTTCAGGCCTGAGCGTGGTGCTCAGCTGCGGGTGACACATGGTCCTTAGGACAGGCCTAAGACCTGCGTCGATGGGAGCTGAATTTCGAAGAGGTCTAGAGATTCTCAGGGGTACTTGGAACAAGCAAACTCCAGGTACGGGGCCACATCTGGGATGTGGAAGCTTAGCCGGGTGGGGGGAAGAGGAGCAGCAGGGGAGGAAGGGGTGGTGCACCTGCTTTCACCTGCCACACCTGGACACCTGGTAGGCCTGCCCTAGGTCGGCCTCGGGCACCCTTGGGGTTCTGAGTTCCCTCCGCATGTGTACCTGTTGTCACCAGCGCCCTCCGTCTGCCTGGCCCCCACCTCGCCGTCCCAGGCCGGGCCATCTGCGACCTCCCGGCTGCCCGCAGACACCAGGCCTCTCTTGCTTCTTTGCCACCTCGGCCCCTCCCTCCCCACGGAGAGCGAATTCTAGAGATCGTGAAAGATGCCTTGGCTTCCCAACCTAGCACGCGTGGGTGCTCAGTGACTGTCCCCTGACAAATAGAAGTCCCCGTCCCCGGAGATCTTTTATTATTTTTTTTAATTTTTATTTATTTATGATAGTCACAGAGAGAGAGAGAGGCAGAGACACAGGCAGAAGGAGAAGCAGGCTCCATGCACCGGGAGCCCGACGTGGGATTCGATCCCGGGTCTCCAGGATCGCGCCCTGGGCCAAAGGCAGGCGCCAAACCGCTGCGCCACCCAGGGATTCCGAGATCTTTTATTATTGACCTAATTTCATGTGCCACCGTTCTGCGGGTGGAGCAGCGGCTCTCCGGCGTCGCAGGGATACACCTGCCAGGAAGCACGCAGGTCACTTTCAAGTACGGTGCTTGCGGGTACATAGCGGTGACCTGAAACGTCTCATCTTCCCGGAAAATAAAAATTAGAAGAACTGGGGTGTGACTAAAGCAAGAGCCATCCCCACCCTCCCAGTTATCCTAACGTGACACCAAATGGATCAATCACAGTGAAATAATAATTGTGGCCGGAAAAGTCACTGCCAGGAAGGACCGTCACTGAGAAGAGCTTTGCAAGAGGAGAAGAAAAAAATAATTTTTTTTAACAGAACGGACCACGCTTGGGGATAAGGGTCCTCAGCAGATTGAATGTATGAGTCCGTGGCCCTCAGGGGCTGGTTGTCCGTCTCCCACTGAGTTCTCTGATCCCCGAAGCACACTGTCAATTCTCTGCTCCAGGATTTATGTCAAACGTGCCAGGAGCCAGAAATTGTTCTGTGTGATTGTGAAATAGAAGAATAAACCCCTGAGTATACATAGCAGGAATGATATTTGCTTTCTACACTGTGTGTGTGTGTGTGTGTGTGTGTGTGTGTGTGAGCCCGACAAAACAGTTTTTCTAAAACCTTGGTTTCTTCTTCTTCTTCTTCTTCTTCTTCTTCTTCTTCTTCTTCTTCTTCTTCTTCTTCTTCTTCTTCTTCTTCTTCTTCTTCTTCTTCTTCTTTTCAGGAGTTCTCTTTGTGGCAGAAAGACTCAGGGAAATCATTTAGGTAAATTAAGTACATGTTCGTCGCCCACCCGAAGCACATGGCGAGGGGAGCAGGGCACAGGTGCAGGCAGGCTGGGCCCCTGCTTGGGGCCATCGGGACTGACTGACCTTGGGAAGGACGCATCGCCTCTCTGGGTGACATATGTCATCTCCAGAACGAGGAGTTCGAACTAGATGATCTCCTCTCCTTCGAGCTCTAAAATCCTTCAAGACGACGCCTCCCCGTCATAATGTCCGAAACACTGTGTGAGAGCACGTGGCTTTCACCCTCTAACTACGCATCCCCCAGAAAGCGTAGGTGGAAAATGAACAGGAAGCTCCTGACTTCTACCGGCAGCATTTAGGAAGTGAGCTTGGTAGCCTAGGTGTATTGCATGTGCCCCATAGACGGAGGAACAAGGAGGGAGACTGGACATGGCCTGAGGTGTGCCAGCCACTCAGTGGGCTGCATCCTTTGCGGATTGCAAGACAGGGATGCTTCGGCGCACCGCGTCACCTGGACCCCAAGACAAAGTCTTCGCCGGGGGATTTTCAGGCAGTGCCATCTCTGGGTACTGGGGCTGTGTCTCCCCTTCATTACTTTTAAGACCAAAGTACCATCAAGGTGCAATGAGTTCCTTTTCCCGCAGGGCTCTGTGTTCTGGGCAATCAGAGAGTGAGTGGCATAAAGCACCCTGCGGCCTTGCGCTCGCTCTCCTGTGTTTGAGCGTAGTCGTGCCCGCAGATGGGAAATCCTTGAACGAGTGGGCACCTGCCATCGGAAGGAAGCCCAGTGGTTTACTTGTCCGAATCAAAGGGATGAGCAGTGAGAAGGAAGCGCAACACACAGCACACCCACATTTCACCGATGAGCACACAAACAAAAAAGAACCTGTGTTTTACTATAAAGTGAACTAATTGGGGGGGGGGGCAGAAGGAGGATCAGGATTTCTGACTATCTAATCTGAGCTTCAGCCCTAAAACATAAAATGGCTCTGGGCTCTTCGCTCTGTGAGTGCGTGTGCTCTGCCGAAAAGGTCTGCGCTGCACGGCCCACGCTTTATTGGAAGGAATTTTAGTTTAGTGGGAAAACTGAGTGATTGGAAATAGGTTTTTACAAACTTTTATTGTTCTAGAGTAAACAGAGATAATCGGTCTTAAAAGCTCCTTTTGCAAGCCCCGAGTTCAATTATAGTGTAGCTATAATTCCAGAGCTCTCTGAACTGTACCTACAAATTATTCTCTGCACACATCTTTAACTTTAACAGCTATTCATTAGTCGAAGAGACCTTTGCTTTTTATACGAATCCAGTTTAGTAGGTATAGAAAAAGGCATTCATTCTACACAGCTGCTACTTTATTGGAGCGCTTCGATTCTTTTAAATTACACTCTGACCTTTTGAAAATGGAACAGAAATTTCAAAAGTTTATTGGATATTCTCTGAAACGCTGCTGCCCCGTTTTTGCTTCTTGATTTATAAAGTGGTCCTCATTGTATACCATGTAGACCCTCGCACCTTAAAAGGAGATTAGCTATAAATAAACGCTGCACACACGATACCTTCCAGGGGAGAGGATAAGAAAAAAAAAAAAAAAAACCCTCCATGATGGCATCACGCCAGGCAAAGGAAGCCCGCAAAAGGGACCCAGAGGGTTTTTATTCTGTAGGACGGTACAAGAGGCGGTGGCAGGTCAGGGTGAGATCCCTTCTACACATAGAATGCCCTTGGCCATCACTGTAAGCACAGGAGTAATGACCCTTGGATTCTAGAGAGGTCTCGGGGTATGTAGGGTAGAGATGTGATCCCCGGAGCAAGGGTGAGATCCGTGCTGAGTGGGGTCCTTGGGCCCTTGGGGGACTTCCAGGGCCATCGAAGGCTGGGTAAGGAAGGAGCAGGAGATGGAGAGCCTAACAGGTAGCTCTGCTGTCTTTCCCGTGGGCACACTGGGCTGCCTAGGAACCAGGGGTTCCCCTCCACAACACATCTTTACGTGACGCTTCTTTATGTTCCTTAACTTAGATGCACATCTGGAATTGCACAGATGGGCAGCAGGTGCCCACGGGATAGGCTACGCAGGCAGATGAAGAGGAGGGCTCCCCCAAGGCTGTGGGCAAGGAGAGAGACTGCGTAAGAAAGTCATCAGTACATGGGGCCAATATTTTTAATGTTGTGACACCAGAAAGATGTGGGTTCTACGTAATACAAGTTTCCTTGCGATGCATGGATCGGACGGTCGGGTGGCGCGATGCTCTCAGAGGCAGCGCTGCCCAACTTCCAGCCGCAGTTCCCTAGGTACCCTCCGGCCTTGGCTTGCTTTTCACATATTGGGGAATAATCAGCTGATTTGAGTCTGGGGAAGGGGCTTTAATGGATTTCATGGTTTCAAATAGTAGCATATTTAACACACTCTTTGAGAGGTAGGGAGCGACCGAGAACATCTTTTCTATCACCCTGGGGTTTGCTACTTTGCCACGAAGTGTTAAAACAGGTGTGAACAGAAGGATGGATCGCACCCTTTTTTTTCCTTTTCTTGCAAAAAGACAAGAGCTTCAAATTGTTGACCTTTCCTTTGATGAAAAGTGGCTGTCAGAGTGTGCCACCCAGCAGTAATAAATGCACTTAATGTGTCCTTTTTTGTGTGGCAAATGTAACTTAACAGTGGGGAAAAAAACTGGCTTTTTGAGAGAATCTTATGCTATGGAGAGAGCATCTCGAAAATGGATCTTGGAAAGTGTTTCTGTCATTTATGTGACTTTTTTTGAGGAGAGTAGTTTAAATTAATTGCTTATAGAGACTTTGCTATTTCATACTTTAAAAAACTTGGGAACAATTTTCTAGCCAGCTCAAAAATTTTAAACAAAAGAGTTTTCAGGGCGCTTTGAACCCATATGTTAAAAATATAAAAATGCAGCACCTCTTGATTATTAAATGGAAACATCTGGAAAGAGAGGAGTTTATTAGCTGAATTTCAACCAACATTTGGATCCTTGATGGAAGGGAGCGAAAACCAAAGATTCTGGGCACAACCAGTGACTTCCTCCGCCTGGATTACAACCGCCATTAAAACTGCGTTGAGGGATCGGCTAAATTCAGATGCAGACTTGTATATTACTAAATCATGAAATGTTGAACCAAAATTTCAAAAAATAATGGCATAGATTCAATCACGTTTTTCTTCCAAAGACGCGGGTCATAATTGTTCTTAGTAGAAGCACAATTTTGCAGCTTCAACAAATAACCCATTATTAAAATTTTAGCTCATCTCTTTCAAATTTCTCTTTTCTAAAAAATTTTTATTTATTTGTTTGAGAATGAAAGAGACAGGAGAGCATGCGAGAGAGAGCAAGCATGATTGGGGGGGGAGTGGCAGGCAGAGGGAAAGGGAGAAACAGACTCCCTGCTGAGCAGAGAGCCGGACACAGGGCTCGACTCCAGGCCCTGGGATCATGACCTGAGCTGAGGGCAGACACTTCACTCACTGACCCACCCAGAAGCCCCTCAAATTTCTGTCTGTATGTATTTTGAGACCTGGGATATTCATATATCAATACACGTATTGACATGGGACAATATGCATGTAATACGTATATGAGCCAAGTACTGCATGTATGTACATAGATTTTGTAAGTAACTTGCATATGTGAGTGAGATATTATTTTTTTTAAAGATTTTATTTATTCATGAGAGACAGACAGAGAGAGAGAGAGAGAGAGGCAGAGACACAGGCAGAGGGAGAAGCAGGCTCCATGCAGGGAGCCCGATGCAGGACTCGATCCCAGGACCCTCGGATCACTACCTGAGCCGAAGGCAGACGCTCAACCACTGAGCCACCCAGGCGTCCCTATAGATATGATTTAAATGTAAATATATATATACTTTGATAGCACTTGCTCAAAACCATTTTTCCCCCTAAGTTTAGAGACTGTGGGTGATGGGAAAATAAGATTTCTACCAGAATCTGGAGACCCAAGTCCTAGAGGAGGTTCTGCGTTAAGACCTGTACCTTGCTCAGGTGGGAACTGCAGGGAGGGAGAGCGCAGCTACTTGGCAGGGCTCCTCTGAGATGGAGGGGACGCCGGGATGTGTGTCCATTGCCTGGCATGTGGCGGAATGGACCCACTGTAACCCATGCGGCCATTCGCGGGCCCACCGGAGACCCCTTGACCTGACCAGCTGTTAAATTATCTGGGTGGGCGGGGGGTGGGGTGAATGGGTGACGGGCACTGAGGGGGGCACTTGACGGGATGAGCACTATTTTATTGAACACCAATAAAAAATAAATTTATTTAAAATAAAAAAAGAAATATGGTTCAACAAAGCAAAAATAAGAAGAGAAAATAAAATAAAACAGAGCTCAAAAAAATTATCTGGGTAAGCAAATGGGAGGACTGGGGAGATGAGTGATGGGGGAGCCTGTGCTGAGCCCCACCTGTGGGTCCTTTGGGAATCCTGTATTAGTTTTCATGACAACTTCTGATGATTGATTTCTTATGACAACATTCCCTCCGAGGGTCACTGGGTATATTACAGAGGAGGGCTCTGGAATCTGTATGCAAACTTACTATCCATGTCAGGAACATTCCAGAAGGACCAGAAGGACAAAGAGTGGGACCCCAAAAGTTCTATCTGGCCTCAGAGCCTATCAGAAGCTGGCAAGAGAATGATATGTGTGCTAGTGATTGGAAAGAGGAGGGGTTGAGGATTAGGATTGGCCTAAATCAGTGATTCTGAACTTTGGTGGTGGTGGTGGTGGGAGGGTCTTTAGTCCCTCTGAGAATCTGATAAAATATATGGATCATGTCCCTAAAAAAATGCATGTTATCAATGTGCACATATTTTTAGGTAGGATTCCAGGAAATCGTGCAGCCTCTGGAGTCTGCCCATTGACTCTTCAAGTTCTAGCTGCAATACTCTGCACATTTACAAATACCCAGAGCAGGAAATCCCTTTCATAAGGTTTGACTATTCACACCCTCATCCCCACATTACCCATTTATACCTGTTCCCCCTTTTAATTTGGTTTGGTCGCATTGGTGATGACATTAAATGTGTTTGAAATATGTTCTCATTTCCTAACTTGGACCAGCAGATCCCACTACCACCTGGCCAAGAGTTTCCAAATGTATATGGTGCTTGCATAAGCATTTTCATTACTTTGTTTCCCTTTCTGCAATCTTTCAACATGTTTTTTAAAATCTCAGGATGGGGATCCCTGGGTGTCTCAGTGGTTGAGCGTCTGCATTCAGTTCAGGGAGTGTTCCCAGGGTCCTGGGATCGAGTCCCACATGGGGCTCCCTGCACGGAGCCTGCTTCTACCTCTGCCTGTATCTCTACCTCTCTCTGTGTGTTTCCATGAGTAATAATAATAATAATAAAAATCTCACGGATGCTCCAAATGTTTCCTCCTTGAGATCTCACAGTTTGATTTCTGAAAGATGGGTGGTATTGAATTTTTTTTTCTAATAACTCATGGGAGGGATTAAACATGCCTTCAATGCTTGCAAGACTAGTCCTGAGGGATGTATTGAATCACATCGTTATTTCTTGTGAAGTTACTATTAGGTTCAGTGTTACTGCTTTGATTTTAGAGATGAAGGAATTAAGACTCAGAGGAGATAATCATCAAGGAATGAATTAGGCGCCCCACACTCCCAGACTGCAATTCTAGCATTGCCTGTCCACCTGGGACTCCAAATGTGGTACTGAGCTTCCCTCTTGAGCTCCTCCATCTGGAAGTCCTGTATAACTGGCTGCCTGCCGCCCACTGTTGTGTTTATTCAGATGAATGATCTGAGAGCAGAGGTTCTGACGTGGTGATCCCATCTGCTATCTGACACCGATCTGATTTTACTTATTAGTCAGCAAAATTTGTTTTCCAGTCTCTCACCCTCCGACTACAGTTTTAGGTGTGAAGCACTTGATAGGCGTGAATGCTTGTAGCCGCGAGGAAGTCTCATTTGAACCAGCTCTTTAAAGCAAGTCATGGAAAAGTCATTCTAGTTCCAAAGCCAAAGAAAGAAATAATAATTTTTCTAAATGAAAAATCCATTTAGAGAAGGGTCCAACAGTTTATTTGGAAACTTTAGATGGCGGTAGTCTGTCTGGGGTAGAGTCGGCAAACAGCGTAAAACCCTCAACATGGCTCTGTCATCAGTCAGCAGAGCTGAGTGAGGACATGATGGTTTGACCAGGCATCAAGCCTTGATTGCCAACTTATGCATGCCGTTATTAGTCATCTAATTATGAATTTTAGAGATATTATGCGTGCATGTGCATCTGTTTCTCGGTTCATGGAGAGACCGGAGCTTGGAGCAGAGACTAAGTTAATGTCAATTCCCTGGCCTTCTCTACAAGGTGAAGCTCATGTGCCGATGGAGATGGTGTTGGTAGTGATGCCACCAGTGCTCTGGAAGGAGAGTTCTTGTGTTACAAACACCTGACAGAGGAGGAGCCTGCTGCAAGGCGGCATCAAACAGTATAAAACAGTATAAAATCTGACCCCGTGAATAAAAATGAGTGTGTGTCAATGTCAAATGCTACCATTTTGAGACATGTAAATGTCAGAACAGGGGTGCCGGGGTGGCTCAGTTGGTTAAGCATCCAACTCCTGGTTTTAGCTCAGATCATGATCTCAAAGTTGTGAGGTCGAGCCCCATATGCTCAGCACAGTCTACTTGAGATTCTCTCTCCTTCTTCCTCTGCCCCTCCTCTTCTCACTCTCTCTCAAATCAGTAAATAAATCTTTTTTTTTTTTTTTAAGGCAGAACAATTAATGTCCTGGAATAGCTGCTCTGAAAGATTAAGAAAAGTGATTACCTTACCCTGCAAATCGATACACTCCCAGAAGGGTCCCGTTGTTGGTATTTAGAGGAAAGAATGAGATTATCTTCCTGTATAACCTTCCAAACTTTGTCAGTTTGAATCATGGATCAGAGCAGAGGTGTGTTTGGAGGGAGGGAGAATTTGAAGCCTAAGTTTAAATTTGCATTTCCCAGAATTTCCAATATGAAACTGGTAGTAGATATCTTTTTTTCCCCCTCTACTCTCACAGAGCTAAATGCATCTCTAGAAAGAACACTAGGTGAGTGATTCAGTTACAAAAATTACCTCCTCACGGGGACATTGTGTCATACACAGTGTGATCCCACCATGAGACGAAAGAATTAGAGTTCCATCCAAGTTGCCGCCTCATGAAAAAGATCTCTTTTTAAACCCTTGCTTGTTTATGAAGCTATGTGAGGATGAGAGGCTTACATCAACCACTTATTACCTCAGGATGCCTGTGTTGAGAAAGTGTCAGCGCTACCTCACCCAATGTCTCCATCAGACATCATCATAACAGCCCATTTTTAATGACAAGTTTATTACCTCTTACAAAGTTGACTGACCTAGAAGATGATGCTTTTCTCCATCTAGGAAGTTAAATGTTGGTAAATGGCCATCCTGCTTCGAATCTTCTATAGCTTCCTATACCTGTGGGAAGAGATCAAGAACCTCAGCCAGTAAGGCCTCCTCATTTCCTGCTACGTTTAGTTTACCCTGCTACGTTTAGTTTACCCTGGCCATACTGGCTTTATTTTCACTTCCCTGAATGTACCACGTTCCTACATTTCCTGCTACGTTTAGTTTACCCTGGCCATACTGGCTTTATTTTCACTTCCCTGAATGTACCACATTCCTACAACAGGGATTTTGCACATATGATTCTGACTGGAACATTTACCCTCAGTTTTCTTTATGTACTTGGTCTCTATGCTTCCTTCAGCTCTTAGTGCAAAGGGCACTTTTCCAGATTGGCTTAGCAACTTGGTTATTTGTGCCATACTAAGTTGTATAAGAGGAGGGCTTGTGACTAGCACACATACTTGCTTAATACACATTTGTCAAAAGAATGCATGAATGAATCAGTGAATGAATGACTTGACTGAGCACACATTTTCCTAAGGAAGCTGAGTAACATGGATTGAAGAGAAGCTGTGATGTTGACAATCCCATGAACAAATAATTCAGGGCACGAAGATATTGGAACAACTTCCCTTATTGGAAACCACTTACCTCCTGACCCTCAAATGCCTATTGATCATTCATAAGTGTGGTTCAGGATGACACCTCCTCCATCATTGTGTTTGTGGCTTTTGCTCCTCCTCATCCAGATCAGCCCACTTCCTCCCAGTGGGGCATGTCCTTTGGGGCTTCATTTAAGTCTTTGGGACCCTCATTCTCCATGAATAAGGCACCTCATGTCTTCAGATCTCTTCCCACCCACCTAACTGAGACTACAATGGTGGATTGAGAAGAGCATACTCTTGAGTCAAGAACACCTAGATTTGGATGCTGAGCTTTGTTACTTGGACACAGTTTCCTCCTCTATGTTTGCTTTCTCTGTCTATAAAGCAGAGCTTTAATAAATAGCTGTCAGTGCAATGATGCTATGTAACAAACAGCCCCCAAGCAAATGGTTGCCTTCCTTAGGAGTCTGTGGGTTGCTGAGAGTTCAGGGAATCTCTGCTGGGCTTGACCCAGGACTTCAGGTTGATCCCAGACCTTGTGCATGTGTCTCACATCAGAACCTCGGTTGAGGAGCAGGAGATATTCGGCACACTTTCCTCTTGATGGACAACAGGACAGTGGGAGGGCAGAGTATTGTTTACAGAGGGCTTCTTATGGCCTCGGCTTGGAAATGGCACACAGTTGTGACCAGTGCTAAATGGGGAGCTTGTACAGGGGTCAGTGAGCCTCCAGGAGGAATGGCTGATACAACCTAGGGAGATCCAAGTTGTCTAAAGGAAGCAGTGGCTTAGCTGAGACAGGAATATCTAGCAGTGGGGCTCATAGCCAGTGAAGTCCCTCCTGTTACCATGGAAAGGCCTGGGAGGATGGAGCCCTGAGAGTCAAGGAAGAAAGAAAGAACCAGCAAAGCACTCAGAAGGAGCAGCTGGTGAGGTAGGAGGAGAATCCAGGCAGTAGGGTGTTCTGGAAATGAGGTGAAGAAAGCATTTCCTGGAGGACAGAGTGACCAGCTGTGTCACATGCTCTGCTAGGCCACATAAGACAATGGGCCAGTGGATTCAGCAACATGGAGGCCACTGGTGACTTGACAAGCAGTTGGTACATTTGATTGATTGAAAAACTTAGCTCATGGCAGAAAGTAATTCTGAATGTGGGAAGTTAATTTTGAGGCCCATTTTGTCTGATAACTAACAATAAACACTGTTTATGAGCTATCAAAAAGAAAAAAAAGGAATACAATTATATAGTTGTTTTAATGTCTTTGTCTTCTGATTCTAAATTTTGTGTCAGTTCTGGATTGGTTTTCATTTATTTATTCCCACTCCCTGCATATAGGTTGTATTTTCCTCCTTTCTTTCATGCCTGGCAATTTTTGTGTAGATGCCAGTCATTGTAGGTTTTACTTTGTTGGGTGCTGGATACTTTTATATTTTAATAAATATTTTTGAAATCTTATCTGAGATACAATGCATCTACTTGGAAACAGTTCAATCATCTAGATTTTTAAGATTTGTTCACTTTTAAGATTTATCAGCTAGGAGTAGTATTTAATCTATGGTTAATTATTCTCCCCTATTGAGATACGACTATTTAAAGGTATTATTTATTTATTCATGAGAGATGCAGAGAGACAGGCAGAGACATAGGCAGAGAAAGAAGCAGTCTCCACACAGGGATCCCAGGACCCCGGGACCACAACCTGAGCCAAAGACAGATGCTCAACCACTGAGCCACCCAGGGGGCCTGAGATATGACTCTTACTATTCTTCCCAATTATGAATTTTTCCAGTCTGACCAGTGGGAATAGGCATTATTCCCAGCACTGAGCACCAGATACTGTTCTTTCCTAACCTTCTATATGGTTCTTTCTCTTGAAATTTCCTCATATACATGTTGTATTACTTTTCTAGTGTGGCACAACAAATTGCCATTAATGTAGAAGCTTGAAACAGCACACATTTATTATCTGACAGGTTCTGTAGGTCAGGAGTCCAGATATAGACCAATGTGTCAACTTAATCTGTAATCTTCCTCTGAGGTTTGGGTTCTCCTTCAAGCACACTGGTTTTGGTAGAATTCATTTCTTTGTAGCTGTTGAGCTAACATCCCTGATTTCTTGCTGGTCACTCAGAAGTTCCCTAGGCCACCTTTCTCTCATCTCAGTTTACAAAGCAGCTATTTATTTTCTTCCTTGAGACCAGCAGGAGTACATCTCTTTGACTCCCGCTTCTTTGAATGATTGGAAGAACTTCTCTAGTTTTAACAGGCTCATGTGACTAGATCAGGCCCCACTGACAAGATATTCCTCATGTCTAAGAGTCAGCTGGTTTGGAAACTTAATTACATCTTCAAACATCCCCCCCCCCCATTGAAGTCCCTAAATTAAATTTGATTAAATATCCAGGAGATGGGGACCTTGCAGGGGACATCTTTAGAATCTGCCAGCCATAAGCATGCTGATTGGGACCTGCTGAATATTCAAGGCACTCATCTGTAGGTCCCCAAAGTTCTCTTTCAGTACATCTCCATCTCTTCTCCAGTACCTTCTCATTTTGGCTTGAAATTTCTTGAACTTCTTAGACCTGTGGGCATATGATTTTCAACACATTTTGAACTCTAATTGCATTGGTCTCTCTGGATTCTCAGATCTATCTTTTCAACTCAGAGAGTTGGCTGACCATGGCTTGGAGGCTCTGTCATGGTCAAAAGCTGGAGCAATCATGAGGCTCACTTTGTTTCTTTGTCTTTCAGGAATCACTCTCCTTCACTGCCTGAAGGGCACTGGGTTGAGACTATTGTTTCATGTATTTTAACCTTTAAAAATGGTTTTAGGGGATCCCTGGGTGGCGCAGCGGTTTGGCGCCTGCCTTTGGCCCAGGGCGCGATCCTGGAGACCCGGGATCGAATCCCACATCAGGCTCCCGGTGCATGGAGCCTGCTTCTCCCTCTGCCTATGTCTCTGCCTCTCTCTCTCTGTCTCTCTGTGACTATCATAAATAAATAAAAATTAAAAAAAAATTTAAAAAATGGTTTTAGGAGGTGGGGGTAGGAAGGCAATTCCAATTGCTCCATCTTGGCTGAAAATGGAATCACAAATTTCTTTAAAAAGTATTTCCAAGCGGGCAGGAGGAAACTCAGGAGAGATGTGTCTATGGCCTTCATAGTGAGGGTTTCATGGGTGTACATCATGGAAAGTGGACCTTTTCTCTTATTTTTGAATGATAATTGGGCAAAATTTCTAAGTTGAAATTATTTTCTCTCAGCTTCTGGAAAGGCTTCTGGCTTCTATTTGTGCAAATAAGAAATATGAATTAGGACAGTGGCATAAGAAATAAAACCTAATGTTTCACTGATTTAACACAATAGAAGTTTAATTCTTGGTCTTAGTCCAACATGGATTCCCAGCTATTTGGTAGTTTTTTTTTCCCTCCATACAGCAATTCAGGGACCTTGGTTCTTTCTACCTTTTGGTTCCAGCTAAGAGTCAAATATCTGCATTTGTGTGACAGAGGTGAAAGAATGTTTTGAAAAATCCCAGTTACTCCTTAAAAGTTGTAGTGTTCAATGGATCCATAATGATCTATTTATATTCTATCAGTGAGAAATAACCACATGAACACAAACACACACACATCACCACCAACAAGTCTCATATAAAAATCTGTGCATGATTTTTTTGTGGCTAGCTAGTCATCTGTGCTATCTAGTCTAATTTTAATGCTTTTGTTAGTAACTGCACTTTTTTCTTAGTAGATTTTAAGATGTTCTTTTCATCATTGATCTGTTTTATTGTGTTCTTTATAGTTAGAATATACTACTTATTTTTGTACTCTTGTCTTACTTCCATTCTGGGAAATGGTCAGTAATTATCCCTTCAAACATTTCTTCTTTGCCATTCCATTCTGCTCTCCTGAAACACCTGTTTGATACATGTTGGAGCCTGTCAATAGGTCTTCCTCATTTTTTAACTGAATTTTCCAAATTTTTATATGTTTTCTGAGTGATTTCTTTTTTTTTCCACAATTTTTTAAGTTATTCATGTACTTAGACAAATACCCTTTCCTCGGAGTTAATTCTCAGAGGGTGTCAGATGGCTGGAGAACTGCATAAAATATGGAACACTTCACGTATTTGCATGTCATCCTTGCACAGGGGCCATGCTAACCTTCTCTGTATCATTCCAATTTTAGTATATGTGCTCCCAAAGCAAGCACAAGTGATTTCTTTAGTTATTATCTCCCAGATTGTAATTTTCTCTTTGACTATATCCATGCTAGAATTTATCTCATATATTTTTTATAAAAAATTGATTATGTATTTTATTTACAAAATCTCTACTTAATTACATTTCACCTTTGCCCGTATTTGTTTTATTATTCTTGTGATATTTAGAGCATATTATTTCCTCCTAGACATGCTTACTTTAAAATTCCACAAAATTAAATCCATTTGGAGAAAATTTAGTCTGTGACTGTCAATTTTTGTTGTATATCATTCTTTAGCTTGGGGTTTCTTCATTTATTATAGAATTTGGGTTTGATGCTCATTATAAGAGGTGGTTTATGCATTGTTTTGATCTGTCTTTCCATTTGTTTCAGATTCTGATTGGCAATTACATAATTTTTCAATTTTGTGGCTTCTTCTATATGTCTGCCATTGTCTCAGTTAGAAAATAAATTTTATGATGTTATTTAAGGACATTGATATTTGAGATATTTCAGGTCCAGGCATGAAAGCAGCAAAGGTCCAGCTTCTTGACTGAAAAGATGTCTTTGTCTTTTTGTTCCTTAGATTGCCTGTTTGTGGTCAGCCCATTGCTCCAGGTAGCAGGACCACAGTTGGCTCATGGGCTCCTGAGGTGGGGAATTCCCTCCTTTCATAAAAAGAACAGTTTCACCTAAGCCTTGAGTGGCAGGTAGCTCACCTGGCTCCAGTTCTCCCTCCACATCCCTCCAGTGGGGTGTTGTTCATTACCCTTTACTCCGATGGAGCAGAGGTCCCCGCTTGGGTCTTGGGCCATAAGAACCCTCAGCTTACATCTTGCTCATTTAGTGCTTCCGTTCATTTTCTAATTCATAGAGAAGTTCAGGTTTTTCTAAGCCTAGTTATACTATTTAAAATTTGCAGTGTTTCTGTTTTACCCATCAGCGCTGTTTAGAGGAGCGGTAGGATGTCAAAGTGGGACCTTGCTGTGCCATTGTAACCCGAAGGCACTCTTTGTTTTGAACCCCTGCTCAGCTGTTCCTTGCTGCCTGTTGAGTGAAGTACACACTCCTTGGTTAAGCATTTAGAGCTCTTACAATATAAGCTTAGCAAAACTTTTCAAACTTTTTCTGATTCCAGTATGTACCTTCTAAACTTGACAGATTGGACAGACTCATTATGCCTGACAACTGCACCCTCCTGATGTGAAGACCCTTTGTGATAGACTAAAGTTGCCCCTTGAGCAACACGGGTTTGACCTGCACAGGTCTCTCTCTCTCTCCTCTCTCTCTTTCTCTCTCTCTCTATATATTTTTAAATAAATACAGTAGAGTAGTAGAAATGTGTTTTTTTTTTCCTTATGACTTTCTTAATGATATTTTCTTTTCTCTATTATAAGAATATAGTATAAATACATGTAACATACAAAATATGTGTTGATCAACTGCTTATGTCATCAGTCAGACTCTGGTCAACAGTAGGCTGTTAGCAATTAAGTTTGGGGAAGTCAAAAGTTATATGTGGATTTTCTACTGCGTAGAGGTTGGCAACTCTAAGCTCTGCATTATTCAATGGGCGACTGTATATTGTTTGTTTAAAATACTTACTACTCTTGGGGCGCCTGGGTAGCTCAGTCTGTTAAGCATCTGTCTTTGACTCCTGGGATTGAGCCCCACATCAGACTCCCTGCTCAGTGGAGAGTCTGCTTCTCCCTCTCCTTCTGTCCCCCTCTCAGCTCCTGCTCTCTCTCTCTCTCTCTCTCTCTCTCAAATACATAAACAAACAAATAAATAAAATCTTTAAAAAAATGCTAGTCTCTCTACCAGATCAATCCCTACAAGGCCATCCTTGATATTTCTCTCATCCATTGATAGCAAGGTTGGCCATGTGACTTGCTTTGGCTGATGAAATAAGAGCATGTTAGAGCAGGTTTAAGAGCCATCATAGGAGCGTTGGTATTTCCTCTCTGCCATGAGAGTAGCATATCTCAGATAGTTGCTACTCTTCCAGCTGGGTCCTGGAATAAAGAAGACAAAGAGCAGAGCCTGGAGCCTACCCGTTGCTGTCACATAACACAAGTGAGAAATAAGCCTTTGTGATTATAAGCCACTGAATGTTGGGTGTTGTTTGTTGCTGCAGTGCAATTTACATAAGACAACTTACAAACCCGCCACCAATGTCTTGGAACGGAAAGAACATGGCTTTAAAATTAGACAGACTTGCATTTAAATCTTATTTGCATCCACAACATCCTTACAAAATTTCTTGACCTCTATAAAGCTGTCTCCCCATTTGTAAAATGAGGAATGAGCAGATTGATATTGCAAGATTATTGTGGGGATTAGTGGTAGCATAGGTACAATATCTGGTGTAGGGAAGATAGTGTCATGGAGAAGGCTTTCAATGATGGTAGTTCTAATGATTATTATTGTTAATATTAACACTTTTTGTTGAAATACCACCTAGTTCCCTAAGGATTTGACACCTATTGTGTCACAAATACTGGTTCCTCTAGACACCTCAGACAGAACAAATCAAAATTTCTAAAAAAGTTCCCAAGGAAGTGCTTCCCAAAGAGCATTAGGGATCGCATAGGGCACTGCACGCTACTGCCCTCTAGAGGTGTTGGGTGAGAAGACCCACCATACAGTTCAGGGTAACAATGGATTTCTTCCAGAAACAGCTGTTGCACTGTGACAACGGAAACTATTATAAATATAAAGGTAATAAAAGCTACTATTTATTGAGTGCTTGTCATGTGTCAGGTGCTCTGCACAACTCCTTGACTCTTACCAACAGGGCAATGTGATCAAGCTCTGCTGATGCTAATTTCACAGTTCAGAAAAGGCAAGCACAGAGGAGCAGTTAAGGCCCCTGCCAGAGGGATGCAGCTGTCATGAGGTAGAGCCTTTCCTCACACCTAGAGCTGGCACTTACAGGCATACTTGCAAAATCGGTGCTTACAAAACCAGCTAGACAGACGCTGCCAACCAAAAATGAAAAATAGAACGTTGTTTTCTCCACCTCTGTTCTCTCTCTCTCTGTAGCAAATAATTCTCCTAAAAGGCAACAGGGAATTCATGGTACAGAAACAAGGGAAAAAAACATATTCTTTCAACCTAATAGAAAAAAAAATAACCATAAAACCAGACTCTGCCCTGGCGCAGGTTAAACACCAAGTTTATTAGACATCATCCTCTCTCATGGCCAACGTGGCTGCTCCGGAGATTACTCTGGAAGGCAAATAGTCATACTTATGTAGCAGCTTCAGGAACTCAGAAGGAGCATGGGATCAGGGCGCCCCTTGGCCACTCTGTTACTGTAATGATTTCAGCATTTGTGAAAAGAAGCTAGTGGCTGAAATTGCTGTCAACATTTGCGGCTCAAGGACCAAAAGTTGGATATGGGATTTTCCTTTCTTCTGGCTAAGCAGCTCTTTGCTCGTGGCGCTGATGCCTAGCGTGGAAAGGGAGACTGGTCATTCTTTTCCTGTGTTTTATGTCCGCTAACACCTGTCCTGAATTTCCAGCAACAGTGCGGTGACCAGAGAAAGTCATATGAAACCATAAAAATATTGTCAGAGGAAGTGGCTGAGCTTGGGGGGGACCTTAACAACTTAGGAAGACGAACCTGTAATTGTACAAATTATGAAGTATTTCAGCTGGGTGTGCAGCTGTCAGGTCCTTCTACCTGGAGCAGTAGCAATGAGCAAGAAAAAAAAAAAGAATTCTTTCTTGTTTGTTTTCTTTTTCGTGGTCTTAATGGTCTTCTCGGGACAGGCAACGGAACAGTTGGAGTCAGATGGTTCCAGAGGGTTGTTTCCGATATGACAACCACTGTCGTATCTTCCCAAGGTCTCTGTGGCAAGGCTTTGCCATGTGGGAACTTGACCGATGGGGCTCCTTCTTGCTCAGCTATAAATGCAAATCCGCAGTGGCATATATAAACATAAAGGAAATGTCAGAATTCACGATGGCACTCTGTGGGAGTGTTCCTCTTCGTGTGGATGGAGGGAATTGAGGTTGGCCACCGGCCGTGAGAACACTTCACCATGGCTGGTGTCCTGGCCCAAGGTGTGTGCCCAGCACTCCACTCACAGGCTCCTGGGAAGCTACCCCACCTGAGCCTTCAGCCCCACAATCTGCTCCAGGGTGAGTAGGGAGACTGGTGACACCTTCCATATAGTTCTAATCCAGACATTTGCAAAGTCAATGGAGATAAAAGTAGGCCCATAGTAGCTGACAACCGGGTGTTACAGGTAACAGTGGGAAGTCATGATTTTCACAGCAGAGATTGGAGAGGTGACACAAGGGGCATTTCACAGCCACTTTGGAGAGGCTGCATGGTCAGTGTCTGGCTAAGTCAATGTGGCTCCCTAACTAAACCTGCCCAACTTCCCTGATGATCGTTAGATTCCCTTATCAGCTTGTGTGGGGTGGACGCATCCTGTGGAAGATGGCTCATACGATGATGCCACCTTGTAATTTATGACCAAGTCTACCCCAAATTTTCCCGTGTAGTTTTTAATTTACTTAAATACGTGAGTTAGAGTCGGCGTCAAGTTGGCCTTGAAGAAAGAAAAGAGCCCTAGCTATTTAACAAAATGAAGTTGTGTTTTCTATGAGAGGTATAATTTATTCAACAGCCGCCAGGTGCTAAATGCTGGTCGAAACACTTTATATACCTGCCAGCCTAGGTATTATTAGTATTCTCAATTTGCTACATGAGGAAACAAACTCTTCAAGTTTGGAGAGCCAGAAGCCACAAACCCAGTCCGTCTTACTGCAGAACCCACATGCTTCCTTCTTTGAATGTGTGCTGACTGCCATGGGCTTTGGAAATAATTTCAAAAGAAAAAAAATAAAAGGAAAATCACTTTTCATTCCAACACGTATCAGCCACATTTAGGTCTATTTCCTCCTTTTTTTTTTTTCTTTTTCCTTCGCCTCATGCCTGTTTACTTTAGTCTTTGCTGTGATGGTTCTGCTTCAGGCACGGGCACCTCCCAGGCTGTGCACGCCTAGAATAGGGCAGAGGGCCTGGCAGCGGCATTGATGATGTGGCCCACGAATGTACCCCTGAAGCCCAATAAAACTTGACTCGCTTAAGGACAAGAATAACAAAATAATCTGAATAGGCAGTTAAGGGAAAAATGCAAGCTGCAGAGTGTTGGGATGATGTGCTGCTGCTTCGTTCCTGGGGCTTGCATCTTATCTTTTTGAATTGCTCTGGGCTGTACTTTCTCAATTTTATCCAGTTCTGAGGTGAGTGACCCTTTGTGACCTAGAATATAAAATTCCTGTGTGATAGAAAACATTTTTCAGGAGGAAGCACAAAAATAGGCCAAAGGAGTCTTACTCTGTGCCTATTGGAGAACCTGCATACCCTAGTCCTCTCGGAGTCTGTTCATGTGGGATTATTCTGTCCCATGGAACAGTAGTAGTTCCTAAGCCCAAGGAAGAGTAGTTCCTAAGTGTAGGGCAGTGAGTCTCTTGTGGCTCAGGACAGATTTTCCCTGTCTGCACCAGAACGAGGAAGGGAAATAGGAGATTTTCACCAAGGTAAATTCATCCCATTGAAGAAATTGAAGAAATTGCTCTTTACTCCCTAAGTTCTTCTGTCCTGGTAGAGGATGGGGTTTTGTTTTTTATGGCTTCGCTTGACCAAAATAGAGAGCAGTCAATCCTATGACCACATTGCAAATGTGAGCTTCTACTCTTTGATGATATTTAAAGTCTGAGAACCTGCATCCGTGGCTCCCGTGAGCCCTCTGCAGACATGAGGCCTGGCGGGTCCCCAACAACCACTAGCTAGAGTGGCAGCCAGAGCCACAGTAACCCAACCTCAGCCTCACAGCCGTAGGGTGGAGAGCGCGCTGTGTCAGGCACTGTTCTTGGTGCTTCACATAAACGAGCTCATAGAATCCCAACACAGATCCTCTAGATGCTGAGGAGCATTCTCATTTTCCAAAGGAAGAAACCAATGCAGCGAGTTCTAGAACCTTGAGGTTCTGTGCTCTGGTAACAATTCTCTGACCTACTTTAGTTTTGAATAGAGTCCCACGGCTGGTGGTGGAAACTCCATCTATAGGATACAGCAAGGCAAAAAAACGCTCCCTATTGCCTATCCACCACTTGGCTGTCCTCCAGGAAGCCTTCAGTGGCTAGTCCTTGTTATTATTTACTAAGTATGCTTTTTATTCCGATTTTATTCCACTTGATTTAAGCTACAGGGGCTGTACATATCCTTGGAAATAGCTCGTCCATCATCTCCATGCTAACAACCAGGCAACGCAGTCCACGCAGAGACTCGTCTGGCAAGCCCAAGGATTTGTATTCGTCGTACTGAAGTTGAGAAATGGGGCTCTTTCATTTCCTTCCGCATCCCGGTTACTTATTGCAAGCAGATTTCCCTGTGTGGAGATTAGTTTCAATATTTATTTGGAACTTGACACTGTATTATTGTGTTCCGAAATCCTCAAAGTGTACCTTTCCCCTGTTTCCCCCTTGTATGCGGGCATGGGGCAAAGTCTCATCAACGAGGGGAAGCCTTCTCAAACATACATTTAAAAATACTTAAAATGTTTTTAGAGTAATATTGAACCTCAATGGAAATTTTGTCTATGAACTTGTACGGCATGGACATTTCCCCCTCTCTGAACAAACTGTTGAATGCAAACCAAATGTGACCGTCTTCAGAGGTAGCGGGCCCTTGTTACTCTCTTAGGGTGCAGCAAGGTCTGCTCCTTCTGCGGATAGTGGCCATGGCCTTGAATTCTGGAAATTGCCTTGTGGTGGGTCACACACTCTGGTGTGATCACAGCAGCCATGTTGTGAGTGTTTTCTTCAAAATAAATTGTGGCTCAAGTTACATCCCTGGGATCGTTTTCCCATATTGAACAGGTAACACAAATAGAGTGCAAATCTGTTCGGAAGAGGTTGACCTTACTGGTTAAATTTAAGGCATTCGTGGGGCTCGACATAAGACAGTTTCTCAGTCTATAGATTTTCATGGGAATGTGAATAATTCATTTACTGTTAAATCCTTAGTGCTCAATGTTCTTTACAGGGACAGCTCAACAAGAATAAACATCATGGCACTGTATGTTCTGAATTTTTAAAAAATGCTCTGTTCCATTGACCCCAAAGTGCCCTGAACTTTAGAAACCACTTTTCCTGATACTGGGCTCTACAAATATAGGAGCCACAGTCGAAACTCAAGAAAAGTATATACAGCTTTTCATTAAAAAGGGATTCAGGTTAAGGATGGTTCTGTACTTGCCT